>NC_139721.1:101033374-102254252 GCF_964211835.1 Anser anser | reverse complement strand
TGAGGAACACACAATTAGTGGCCACCTGTGGAAAAGTGTGATGCCTGGCAAGGCACAGAGACTGAATGGTAAAGGGAAAGGGAGAAAATCTAACTATGTAAGCCAGTATTCAACCATCATAGCCGTATGACTTGGCCTTTTTCATCCTATACCCCCCTTGTTCTATCATTATACATCTCACGATTTTTTTAACAAATGAAGCAAGAGTATTAGAGACAATACCTTGCCCCAGTACTCATTCCCGATTCACTCCCAAAGAAGCTTGGTGAGTAAGTGCCCTGTGGGGAAAAAAAAAAATAAAAATGTATTTCTGCAATTAAAGATGGTATCAGAGAACAAATTTATGGGATAGGGTAGGGAAATGTAATCATGATGGCAAAGTTCAGAGTGCCTTGGAAATTTTAAAACTTTCAGGTGCTTAAATGTAACTTTAATATGACTCAATATGTATTTTTTTCTGTGTAATTTGGCTTTTATTTTAGATGTTTTTAGAAAGCAAAGTGAAAAAGCAGAAGTTCCATTATGTAACTACTTGTAAGTACTACACTGTCGAGCATATGAATTTTCCACACAGATCTAAGAAATTTAGTTTAATGGAATTGCTTATAGCAATAGGTTGTTTACCTCCCCACTGGCAGCACTAAAGTAGAATGACACACTCTCTGCTAGCATTTAAGCAGATATTTGCTGACAGCAGAGGAACTGGTATCGCATGTACTGTTCCATGTTCCTTGGCTATTTGTCTATCCCATGACAGAATTACCCCTCCTTTCTTACCTTCCTTGACACAGCTTTGCCTTAGTTCTCTCTTCCCTGCTGCTGGCTCAGGATCCCAATTTCATTTTTCCCATGAAACCTTTCCACTGGCTGCTCCCAGCATGTCTCTCTCCTTGCCTGACAAATCCGAGTCCTCAGACTTTTTAAGCATAAAATCACTTTTTTTCTCTCAGTCTTATTGTCTAGAGAGCCTGAATTCCCATTTTACCTTGTAGATCCTCACCTACTCATCTTGCCACTCTGTTTTAACTTCCCTTGCCCATCTGCCTCATAACATTGCCATTCCTCTCTTTCCTGTGTTCCAAACCATAGGACACATGCTGTCTTCATACCTACCTTCTCAACAGCTGTTTGCCCTCAAATCTTCACCCAGCCACTTCCACTTTTTCCTTGTTTCCTGATCTCAACTTTTCTTTAGCACACCTCTACCTCTCCCTCATCTTTCCCCTGTCCAGCTATCTTCTGATCCAGTTTTAATTTCCCAGCTAGTGCTAGGTTCTTCCATTTCACTATCCACTATGAGTTCCCTTCTTTGCCTCAGTGGTTCCTGATCTCTTCCCATCATTCCGCCACCTGATGCATTGCCCCTTTTTCCAGATAGTTTTAATCTGAAGAACATCTTCTGGCAGTGATTGTGACAAATCAGTTTACGTGTTTGGCATCAAAATATTTACTTCAATCAATTCTAAATGTTTTGCTTATATGCTCAATGTATGTCCCAATCTGTAGATAATATTCTGATGTTCACTGTTAGATATATGTGAATCAAGTCGTCTACTTCCCTCTTAAGTACGTCTTCCCATTTTTCCTCCCCTCTTTCCCTAAGATGGAAACAGTTCAACCATTCTGCAACACATAAAAAAAATTGTTTGACTTCTCTTACGTGACTAACTACAGTGAAACAAACTTGAACAGAACATCAAGAACGGAAACTTGGAATTCTTCTGAATATATAGATAAACTAAGATATTGTGAGAAAAAGGGAGGAAAATATTTTGCATGGACAATTTACAAACCCACAGCAATCATAGAAGCTACTGCATGGATACAGCTGAACTGAAACAGGGCTGGTTTCTTTGATAACTCTATGTTTAAAATCAAGCAAGTCACCTCATACCAGTTTCTAACACTTTTTCAGATATGTTTTATTTTTGTATGGGATGCCTTGAGAGTGCTGTCATACTAACTAGGGTGAGAGGTGACAGATTGCAGCATTACTCAGTCTCATTCATACTTGCCAGCCAGAATTAGCTTCAACAGTGCCACAACCAATATTGGATTTAGTGCCTCTCCCAGACTTCGAGTTTCCCTTCACATACAGTCTGCCCATTTTGGCATCACAAGTAGTATGACTTGGTAGAAGGAACCCCAGTTTTGGAGGTAGTTCACACCAAGGAGAAAAACAAACAAACAAAACCCCCAAACACCCTAACACTCATTTAAATCTGCTCTGTGCTGCCAGGTATCAGACAAACCTACTGGTTGCAAGCTCTCCATACTGCAAAATGACACTATCCCAGCAGAATGCTGCTTCTGCAGGATCCTGCCATGTCCTAATGAAGACAGTCTGCCGGAGAACAAGATTAGCCATGTCTGAGACCTCGACAGGTCAATTCAATCAAATAAATTCAAAGGCATGTTGGGTGGGTAATTCTGGAGCAGACTATTACTATCACTAATGCAAGCCACACGGCAATATTTCAGTGCCAAGGCTTTCATCTAGTGATAAAACAATGTCTCAGGAATATAACACCAGGACAGACAAAAAACAAAAGCAAAAGTATGTGCGTCATGCCTACACACCCCCACGCACTGCATGTTGTAATGGTAAGAGTAGTTTCAGAGTGTTAAAATTGGGGGTGAGGGAAGTTTTCATTTTTTTATCATCTTAGTTAGAAGTTAAAACTGTCATTCTGTTTTGAATATATAACTAACCAAGCAGTAACTTAAAACCTCAAGCTCCAAGTACCCTTGGATGGAGACCAAGAAGTCTGAACACTATATCCATGCAGCTCTGATTAGCTAGTTCCATGCTTATGCTGAGAACGAGGCACGTTTCAAACTCATTTGAAATGGCTCTTTCAGTGCTGTGCTTTAACATAGGTTAACCATCTGAGAAGTAAAGAGTGCCAGACCGCACTACAAATTTTTTTCAGAAGCAGTGGCTGAGTGGAGGCTTGGTTTGTCTGCTTGGCTTAGCCTAAGGCCTGGGAAATGCATCAGGAGAAGACCATCTTCAACCTGGTTTTCAAACATGCCTCCTCCCGTTAGAGGTGGGGTTAATCAAAATAGGGCCAAAAATTGTTCACAAGGTTTGTGAACCTTAACAAACCATTTCCTCAACAGACCATCCTGGTCTGAATTTTGAGTTCATAATGAAAACTGAAACCTGGCCGGTGTCTGGTGGTTTGGGATTTGACAGGGAGTATTTCACATGGCCCTAGTTATTGGCTAAGGAAACACAGCGTGGCTGTGTCTACAAAAGAGAACTAAATCTCTGAAAACTGGGTTGGTAAAATAACAACAATTTTATTAGAAAAAAGTGTAATGGGCAATGTCAGACTAAGTATTTTTGTGGTGTTTTTGTGAAAAACTTGTACTTAGGATGGATTTGGCACCATTTCAACTGCACTGTCCTTTAATTGTGCAGCCCACAGCTTTCACCATAACTACCTGAAGATCTGGCTTCTGGCAGTTTGGGAAGATCTTCCAAGAGCCCAGGGTAACTGTGGAAGAAAAGTCAGTACTTTGGGAAAAAAAAAAACACACAAAAACAAACAAAACCAACATAAATCTCTGAAAGGTCTGCTAAAGCTTCAGGAAGGAAGCAAGCTTTTGACGCAACAGCCTGTACACTTCTCTTCTAGCCAGCTCTAGGCAATGTTTGTAAATGGTGCCCATGAACTGAAACACATCTTTTGTCCACAAACAGTAACAGGAAAAAATATGCATACATCCTCATGTCTGACATGAAAAACAACTCACAAACAAATGAAATACCAATTCATCAGTGTGCATAATACACCTTGTACCTTGCATAACATTGGAGATCATCTCGTGAAAGAGGGTTATGGATATTGTGGGCTTGGCACTTTTCTAGCTGTTGCTTTATACAGTTCTTCAGAGACAATGAGGCCAATGGACATCATTAGCTCTGATCATTTTGGATTCAGGCTGCTAGCTCTCTAGCTCTGACAGGGAGAAAAAAAATGTATTTCAGACTCTAACCTCTGTTCTGTATTGCTCTGACTCCAGTTTCAGAAGGTACATTGAAACAGATTCTCCCTCTCCTCTGCCAATCATTTAGGAGGTGTACTGAAATCATCCTCACCAAAAAGCTGAGGAAAAAAAAACCCACAACCATATGGCTATGAGCCAGATTAGCTGATATGAATCAGCATTGGTCTATGGGCTTCACTGAGGTTAGGGACAAAGCACCAGGTGATGATTTGCCCCCATATTCCGTGCGCTGATGAATACAGATATAATCTGATATGTAACTCCCCCAAAGGAGGATGGGATTTAAGCGTGTAAATCTTTATATGTTATGATGAAATATATCCCCTGAAAAAAATCAGACTTCTATTTTGTGTTTGTGTCATAAAACTTAAAAGAAGTGCAAATTTTAGCTGGGAGGGAACTTTTATGACCTAGTTATAAATCTCCGCAAGGAGTGGTTTGCAATTGAAACACTGACAAACTCTCAAGCAGAACAGTGCAAGTGGGTGCGCCAGTAACATCCCCTCCAAATTTGACTCCAGCGCAGTCTGTGTGTCTCATGCCAGCATTTAGAGTCCACAATGAACTAACCAGTACAAAGAGAGGAAAATAGTCATTTCTGAATTACTGTCCCTCTTCAGAAAATAACCGCAAAGACAGGGTAATTTTGTTACTAGAATGTTGTGGTTCGTATGTTCTAACAAGAGACTGACAAAGAGAAAGCAGCATATTCCTTCTTGTATATGTAAACAGGAGAAGGGGAGGACTAAGAAATCAGTTACAACAGTACTGGTGTGACAAAGAGAAAGCATTCTGTGTTGTGCTTAGAGACAATTAAATGGATTTTAGATTCTTCTTTGCCTATTTCATAAGACTATTTCATCATTTTTTCCCCCTCTAGGTCTGCTTCATTGCTACTTAAATCATATTTCTGTTTTTTAATTACCCCCCCCCCTTTTTTTGATTATAGATGTGAAGCTTAATAATTCTCACAAAACCAAACTTTAAAAAAAAATATCTCAGTGTTAACATCTTTATCACATCAAAGTGCCTTGATCAATGAATCAGTCTCTTTCACAGTTTGTCTCCCGTGCCCTTTCCTGGACAAACTGCTTTTAAGACAGAATGACATTTGTTTTATAATCCCACCGATGGAATTAATGACCATGCTTATCAATTAGGATTATTGGAATTTCCCGTCTTTCTGTTTCATAGTAGCACTCCACCTCTGCTTGCCAATCATAATTATAACTACTGACTCTATCATATTCTGCTTTTTTAAATGAAATAAAATGTTTGGCTTGGCCCTGTGCCAAAAACAGGGTCATTCCCAAACTTGTAATAACATATCCTTAGCTGATGTTTCTTAGTAACATGTGTAAATAGGAAAAAACAGTTGCACTGCAGGGGTTTGGATTGGCCACATGTGACTACAGTTAAAGAACATGGGAAGAAAATCAGGGGTCTTTCCATGACAGCCGTCCAGTTCAACAATGAGCACACTGCACAGATACAGAAGTGCAGACATACGTGAAGTTAAACACTTTTTTTGCTCAGCAGCAAACTAGTGCAGTGTGTCTCTTCTTTGCTAGGAACCAGCTGTGCAACCTCTGGCAGGAGCTGAGATGATAAGCTGAGCCTCCAAGATGAGTCTAGCAAAAACACGGTGAACTCCACCAGAATATTCTTTATGGTATCTTCTGTTTACCTCTGACAACATAATGTTTCTCTTGCAATTAAAGACATGTCTTGGTATTAATGACATTGCAAATGGCTTCTTGGTAGCCTCTGGATAAAAGCAGAATCTAAGTGTCACTATGAGATATGGGCTAAAGTGTGGTCCAGGGTTTGGGTCTTGGATAAGCCAAGACATTTGAGATCAAGGGTTTTGCTCTGACTGCTACAGAAGTGGGCTACCCTTCAGCTTGGCTCAGACTTTGATGCTCCTAGCAACTAAAGTTCAGGAATTTGGGAACTGAGGGTATTCAGGCTCACAGAACAAATTTGCCCTGGTCTTTGTTGCAGAGTATGATTTTATAAAAACAGAGACTTGATATGGAAATACAAAGCAGAGAAGCAAATGCATTGAGCATTTTTGAAGGTACCTTAAATTTATTTTTCCTTCTTTAAGTCCCCAGTGACTTCCATTATTCAGATTTCCATTGCTTGTTTCAGATAAAATGGATTTAATGTAGGCATTCTGCAATGGAAACAGTTGTAACTGAGCACTGCTGGACAAAAAAAAAGAGAAATTACCATCCACGCAGAACATTTAATCCAGCAGGTAACCCCTAACACTCTGCAGTATAACAGGTCTGGGAGACAGACTTCCCAGCTCTACCCTGGATGTACAAAATCATTCCTGCTGCTGAATCTGCTCGTTGGGGATCAGCTGCATCTCCCCAGCCTCACAGATCGACCCACCTTCTGGCCTGAGACCTGTCATGGGGGAAAGCTGGAGGCCACATGCCACAGCCTCGCCTCTGAAGGCCAGGCGCCACACAGAGGTATGAGCACAGCATTTTGAAATCACTGTGATCAGTCTGAGCTGGAGTTTGGCAATGCTGACACAAACTAGAAAATAATAGGTTGGCAAAGGATGAACCAAAAAAAACTGTAGGCTAGAGTCTTATCTGATTTCCTTCCCCTGTCCTGGTAGAGCAGAGTTCTCCATTTGCCATAGCAAGGAAAGTGCTTCTTGCCTTGCCCCTGTGCAGAGAGACAATATGCCCCTGATATGCTCATGAGATTTAAGCAGGGTGACACAGTATACTTTTCTTCATTACAAATTCCTCTTTGACCCTTAACAACTCAAGTGGCTTCATTTAAAGATGATCCAGTGCAACTGAACTGTTTTTTTTCCAAGGATGGATGAGTAGATCACATCCTGGGAGGGATCCTTCGTGTGTGGTTTGGTGGTTATGGCAGGAAACTGGCAGACGGCGTTCCTGGGAATTGACATTTGCTGAGATGCTGGTGTGCAGCAAAGCAGATTTAAGGCAGGTGGAAAATGAATCAACAGCAATCAAAAGCAATGTGCTTGGATTATCATTCCTACCGTACATGAGGAACAACCAGTATAACCGCTAGGTACAACCTCTCAACCGGTCCCAGACAGAACAGTGAACATTTTGTTTTGTTTTTCACATAAGCCCAGCAGAACTTGAACATAACTTGTATAGAAGCAGGTGTGCCTTCTATTTTTCACATACTATAAAGTTTCCCATATGGGAAACTGGAAAGTAAGTCCAGATCTTGGCCCAGGCTGTGGTTGTTGTTTTTTTTAATCACTCTGCTGGCACAAAGCAATTGCAAAAATGGTTTAGCAGGATATCCAAATATCTCCCTGTTGTGGATCTACCAATGGGAGTTAGTTGGAGATCCGTTTCAGTCAAGGCAAGCAAGGGTAAGCCTGAGGCCAATCTCATTTTCATGTGGGGCTGATCTGCGTAGAAGAGGTCTACAATCACTACTGCCAAAGAATCTCAAGATCTCTAAAATTTTCAATATTCTCTCTCCACTCTTATTTTTTTTCTTATTCTTTCCTATGTCAGATCCAAACTTTCTTTTGCTATATTATGGATTCCATATTAGTTATAGTAAAATTGAGATGTCACACAAAACTATGCACTGCACTATCACAACACAAGAAACAGTGGGAATAATTCCCCAAAGCTCACTGGGTTAAAAGCAATAACAACAGCTGGCGTTATCCGAGTTTCCCATATTCAGTAGATTCTCTAAAGATGATACATGTTAGTTGGTTTGAACACTGTAAAATATAGGTACCACAATAACAGAATGGGAATTATTGTGATATTAAAACGACAGCAAAAGTTTCAAAATGAATTGCTAAGGATGCCCGGAATAAACTGCAGGTACCCAGTAGCTCGGCAGAATCCATTTGAGCTGAGTGCTTATCCCCTAAATAAATATGATGTCCTCTCTGAGGCACAGCACTCCTGGCTTTTAGGAGGGGGCAGATATTTTATTCTTACAAGGCTGGAGCAAGCCACTTGGTCAAAGTCCACCACTATTGGAAGAAACTAGAGCAGGAAAATGGGAGTGATTTACTGTGACAGTTCATACACCTTTCCTCGCAGAGAAGGCTCCTCAAACATACATCATGACATTTCTTCATGTGATGGCCATGCTGCGGGTAATACACAGCACTTTCAACCAAGAAAAGGATAAAGACCATGTGACGAAGGTTATGAAACATATCAGTGATGGGGTAATCTCAGGAACTATACCACACATTTGTCACCTTTCACTTTCATTTGCCACTGTGGGCACCGTAATATGGCCGATTCGTGTTACTGCCTGGAAACTTGGAATTCAAACATGCTTTTAAGGGAACCATGTAACTCTATTATAAGGAGATATTTGGTGTTTAGATAGCTGCTTGGCACTTGACACGGACATCTCTGAAGAGACAGGAGTAAAATAAAGCCTCATATGTAGAATATAGGATGAATCAACCGTGATTTCTCTGAGTGCTGTGAAAAGCCGATTTAACCTTGACCAGAGATGCTGGAAAAGAGCCTGTGTAAAATTAAAGAAGCAGAGGGCAGGGCCAAATCCTCAGCTGGTAACACTGTCAGAGTTGCATTGAGGTAAATGGTGTTAACTCCCCACCATCAAAAGGGACGGTCCATGTTACATCATCCAAAAAACACTTCAAAG
The DNA here is from genome assembly GCF_964211835.1 of Anser anser. Classification (NCBI taxonomy): domain Eukaryota; kingdom Metazoa; phylum Chordata; class Aves; order Anseriformes; family Anatidae; genus Anser; species Anser anser. Next base: position 102,245,570 of record NC_139721.1, on the reverse strand, counting down.
TATGAAAAGCCAGCAAGCAAGCTCAACAAGAACAAATGGTTTACAGAGCAGGAAAAGCTCTTATTCATTAAATAAGGGTCAAGCATATGGGCCAGTAAACTTCCCTTCATTTGATCAATTATGTTTTAAAAATCAAATGAAAACCATTCTTAAGGATATGTCCAACAGTTAAAGCCACAAGAATGTCCCACGGTTGGGTAACAGTAAGGCAGTAAATCAGATCTTTTTGTAGGCCGAGCGAATGCAGTGCAAACAATAACTAAACAGACAATGGCAGCAGAGCTGTGTCCTTTGAACCAGACCCTGTAACAGATATACACTGTGTTTTGCAAAAGCAGTGCAATAACATGTTGCTGATAGCATACAGAAAGCTAATACCAAACATCTTTGGCTTTTTTCCACATTCAGTCCCAAAAAGCCACAAGGAAGTTGAGATATGAGGACATCACAACTACTTTCAAACAGGTCATAGTGCTATGTGAGGTCAACAGTACTGCTGTTGACTTCAGTTGAATCAGGTTTTGGTGTGCTGTTTTTAATTTATCACATTACTGAAGCTGTACACTGATATAAATCCACACCAGAGCAAAACTGGAATAACGCTGTAGTTAATCAGGACTAATGAAACAATGTCCCTCTAGGTCAGAAATGCAGCTGTATCTCTGATGTTAGGATTAATACTCACTCAGCTTGGAAATTAATTAGTCTCTTGCTATAGATGTCATAGATCACATATGGAGAGACTAACCAGCACAGCCCTCAGATCAGTGTGATCTGAAAAAAAATGCCACACAAAGAGGTACAATAATTCTGATGATCTGCCCACCAAAAGAAAAGCCATTGGCTAAACAGCCAATGTAAAACTTCAGCTTGATGATTGGAATGAAGCCTAACAACAAAAATAGCTGCAGATTCATAAACCTCTTTTTGCAGTCGAGGTGATAAAAGAGCAATACATATATATATATTAGTGAAGAGGAGGAATGACACGCACGTGCCATCTCACTAAAGTCAAGCAAAGCATTCATAAGCTCTGAGCAACCTGCTGAGGATACATTTAAAAACTCCCTGATTAAATCCCTTCAGGAACAATTACCTACATCCTCAGAAATTGTAAGATATTGAAACTAAAGTCTGCTGAATTAAGCCCGTATTAATCTTGTCCTGAGACACTCTAAAAATCAGTACCAGAGATCCCTCAGGAATGAAGGAAGTGATGGATTTGTAATGGCTTATGATTTAATTTACAAAAGAGGTTTGATCACTTGAAAGACACAGACAATTTTCTATATAATAGAGACATTACACAGAATTTAAATCTGATTGAATAGACACCATCTACCCAAGGAACTGACACCAAGCAGAAAGAGTTGATTTATAGCAGGAATTCCTTTCACTAGCTCAGGTGTCCCCTTGCTTCAGCACACTCCATATGGTAATATGGTGGGCATTTTCTCCTGCAGTCACTCTGCCTGGTCCTCTGTTCCCTGTCCTGTGCTCACATCCTGGCATATAAATGAGGTCACTTGTGCAATTCATGTTTGAAATGCTCATAAGTCACTGACTAGCACTCTGCCTCACAACATGTAGTGTGCTCTCCTATGTCCGGGAGAAGCACTGAAGCACATACACCATTTGGAGAATGACAGCAGTTCTCACTGACCTATTCCTGTAAGCACTGGCGTAGCATTAAACAAACAAAAACAAAAATATATATAAACAAACAAAACAAAAATATATATAAACATTTCAGCCACTAAGAATTCTGTTCATTTATTTTAAAATGTTTTTGTTTGATGTAGTTACTGTCTTGTTCAAGCACCTCTAAAAGGAACAGGTACTTATGCAGTGCAGGAAGGGCAGTGACTTATTTATACCAAGACCTCTCAACAATGCTGCAGTCACTGTTTGCTCCTCACTAGAACACAAATATTATGCCTATACTGACGGAGAGAATTTTGGCTGGTTGTTTCAAACTTTACCAATGTAGAATCATAGAATCATCTAGGTTGGAAAAGACCTTCAAGATTACCAAGTCCAACCACCAACCTGACCTACCAAATCCCACCACTAAACCACATCCATTAGTGCCACATGTCTCTTAAATATCTGCAGGGATTAGGACTCCACCGCTTCCCTGGGCAGCCCGTTCAATGCTTGTTTACTGTCTGTCTCCATGAAGAAGTTTTTCCAAATTTCCCATCTAATCTTTCCCTGACACAACTTGAGACTGTTCCCTTGTGTCCTACCACCTGTTACCTGGGAAAAGAGAAAAACACCCTCCTCGCTGCAATCTCCTGTCAGCTAGCTGTAGAGAGTGATGAGGTTTCCCCTTAGCGCTGTCTTCTCCAGACTAAACAACCCCAGTTCCCTCAGCTGCTCCTCATAACCTTTGTTTTCTTTTCCCTTCACCTGCTTCATTGCTCTTTTCTGCACATGCTCAAGCAATTCAACTCCCTTCTTGGAGTGAGGGGCCCAAAACTGAATAGAATATTCAAGGTGCAGTCTCACCAGTGCCACGTACAAGGGGACAATCACTTCCCTAGTCCTGCTGGCCACACCATTTCTGATGAATTATCATGTAGTATAAAATATTATGCAGCATAATACTTTATTTATACAACATATAGACATATATATTATGAATATATAATAACAATATATAGCATGCATTTTATGTAGCACAATGCTTTCCTTATATAAATTAATTGCATTCTAATTGAAAATGTATTTTAGAAGATTTTTTGTTTGTTTTTAGCTGCAACTAGAACACAGAAATGGAAGATAATCTGACTTCAGGATGGATCATATGCTTAGCAAGGCAATAAACAGTTCTATGTTAACTAAAAATAGAGCACACTCCCTTTCATTCTGCAGTCAGAAAGCTTTCAGAGATATATATCTCCCCCTTAGTTTTGCATTAACTGAAATCCACTGTTTTATTAGGAGAGGGTAAGCAAAGAGCATTTAAATCACCACAGTCCTGGGATTTTAGGAAGACACCAGTGAACAGAACCTTGCAGTCTCAGAAAGAGAAATACGATGATTTCAGCAGTTTAAGAAAAACATAGTAACATATAGGTATTGAAAAAAACAGCGAATGACAGCAAATGACAAGATGAGCGTTTTTTTTTTTTTTTTGGCTTTGGATATATGCTTAGATAAAAGACACTATAGTTCCAAAGAACACAAATGAAAAAATCCTGATTCAAGTTCATGAAATGACAGACTATGGGAAAAGCAGGAGAGAATTTGACCTAAAAACCTATTTCTTAGAATATGATTCCTACTCTAAAATTCAAAGAGAAGCCAAAACTAATAAACAATTGGTACAGTGTCGATGTTTATTCATATCAAATCATGATGTGCAAGGCGAAGAATATCAGCAGTTCAAGTTACTGGCTGAACACCCAGCGAGGTATATCAGTTGCTCAAAACATTCACAGGGCACTGAGATGGGTGAGAAAGCCCTCAGCTATTTCCCTCCCTTAACTGCAGGACAAAAGGCCAGTAAAGACGTGTGACTGGATCTCCAGAGCGCACCACTGAAGAGAAGTGGCTTCTTCAGTGTTGATAGCACTGAATGCATGAATGCGGGCATTGCTGTTCAGGTCACAGTTCTGCAAACCAACATAAATAGCGCATTCACAGTTGTGTTAAACAGCAAAGGAAAAAAAAAAAATCTGTGAGGAATGACAGACAGACAACCATCCTCCAGTCTGACAGTGTCAACCACGATGCCAAGTCAGACCATCTACTTGAGAACAGACCAAAGGTGCCTCAAGCCATGAAGAAATGATGCGGTGGGGTTACGCTCACAATCACAAATGGCAGACACAGCTGCCCCAGCCACCTGTGTGGGATACCAGTGGCACCCCAGCCAGCCACCGGTGTGAAGTGAGGTGGGGGAACTGGTCTGGAGGTGAGGATGAGAGATCAGGTACCGCAGACAGATTTGCACTCTCATGCCCACACCTGCCTCATGCACCCAGTTGAGTCTCTGGGGAGAAGAAGAGAAGTGGCAACTATCAACAGGCTAGGTTTAATAGGAATGGAGGAAACACCATATAAATATGATCTTTTCACATCTTTACTAAACTCTCAAACAGAAATGTTGAGATCTGAAAAGTGCCTTTAATATATTTCTTTAAGGTTTGATTGAAATACTCAAATATGTGTGTGGAAGTGGCAAAATGCCAGGTGGAATGGGCTTGTCGTTTGTGGTGTGGTTCTTTTTTGGGGGAGATTTTCCCAGTCAAATCTGTTTGCTCCTCCAAAGTGTCCCTTTGATGAAAAACCAGTCTCAGGTATTGCAATAAGCAATAGCTATGACAGTGAAATAGAAATAAAGTATGCAGTGTCAGATATTACACTAATGACTTGAAGTTGTTGCCATCAGCTTTCTATATCCTGATCAGAGTAAAATGAGTTTAGTGATTGCAGTGCTGTTCCTGCGGCACAGAAATCTCCAAACAAAACAAAGCCAACCCCAAAAAACACCAAACAAAACCCACCATCACAAATTGTATCACTCTTTCTGCACTTGGTAAGGAGGTCAAGTATTTAATAGACACTGAAATGATCTAAAGTCACCTCCAGATAATCCTCTTCCAAAGCAGGTTGGAGGAACAGCAGAGGGATGATGAGGGAAAATGTACATTAAACACAGTTTGGTCTTTGAGTACACAGTTAAGGTTGGTTTTGCTTTGTGTTAGCAAAACTTTGCTTTATGTTAGCCAAAGACAACAAAACCCATAGCTGTGTGATAAACCTCTTTTGAGCTAGCTGGACAGAAATGCCCTTTAAATTAATCTAGGAGGAAAAAACTCTTTCACTTAGCAACAGTCTCTTAGTCCCTGGGCCTTTCTGAAAGCCTATCCCTCCAAAAGAGGTGCCTCTTGTCCTCTCTGTTCCTTCTGGGCTGTCAGCTGGGAATTGTAGCTCTTGGCTAATTTCCAGTATTTGGGTACTGTTTTGTTATACAGTGGGACCAGATATTCTCACAGGTCCTTCAGAGGGCCACATGCACCGTTATACTTCACTATCCCATGCTGTCAGTGTAAGACTGTCCATGTTCACTGCAACAGCAATAAAATTACTTCTGAAAGAAGAATGCATACCCTCCCCTCCACCCCCCCCCCCCCCCCCCCCATGTTTGGGACCATAAGCAGAACCTTGTGTCCTGATGGCCAGTCTGTGAGCTGATGGGCATGGCTTCACGTGAAATTTCAGGGCACACAGCTCCCTGAGTGATCAGATCTGATACCACTTCATTTTGCATATGCAGAAGTTTAACACATCTCAGATCTTTCCGACAGCACTGGAGTTTTTGCTGATGCTGAGAACATTTTGCTGCTAGTTCATATCCTTTCCTGAGGAAGCACAGAAAGAGAAGCCAAGGCTTTAATTCTTCTAAGCTATTCTTTTTGTTTTTCTTTTGATACTCATTTTTACCCATAGGCATCTTGGTTGCTAGCTGTACTTGCCAGTCCCACAAGCACTTTGGAGCCCTTCTCAAAGGAAGCTTCTTCCTTGTCATGTCTAAGTCTTTGCTTGCAGAGAGCTCGCTGAATAAAACATGCTCAACTCTAACATCTCCTTACCTTTTCTAATAAGACACTTCTCCTACCTTCTGCAAGTTTCTAGGGTATGTGGGGTACTACCCACAGCACTGCAACACACGTTGTGCAGTCTGGTTATTGTGGGAGAAGGGCTGTCTGGGTGACCCTCCTTTGGGTAATTAAATACCACAACCAAAGCTTAAATACTGTGCTGACAGGAACTTCATGAATACAAAAGAAAGACTCACAGGTTGGTAAAACCAGCAAGGATCCCAAAGAGCACATACTCACACCCTAGAGTGGTATTTGTGCTTGCAAGAAAATCTCTTTGCTTCTTTTCCTGCCTTGAGTGAAAAGGGACAGAAACAAGACTAGAGCTACGATCCACAACTGAAATGTAAAAATGCTCTACAAGGCAAAGGAGTGGTAGGATAAGCGCTACAATAGACAAGCAAGCTCAGTCAGCACATTGTTGCAGGCAGATGACGTGCCAGCAGAAAAGAACAGCAGTCCCAAGACAATTGTGGCTGGCCCACAACCTCAGTCTATGTCAACTCTGTGGCCCGTAAGCCAAAGGTTTGCTTTTTTTCCCACTCCCTTGCATACCACATGGCATCGCCAGCCTTACACAACTACTGACTTTTCCCTGGATCTTTGGGAGAGCAAAACAAAGTCGGGAGCCAGACTCCAGATAGTAGCAGACAGTATGTGAGACGTTTGATCTGAGAGCTGAATGGCAAGTGTGAAAGCTGCTCTGACTCTGAGGAACTTTCCTGCCTCATTTGACCCAGCTTCTCCAAACACATGACAGCAGTGTGCATCCAAGAACAGAGCAATTTCCTTTTCTGGCCATCCAGGTATTTCTTTAAGAGCTGTATAGAAGTCATTCTTTTTTCCTGATTCTCTCAGTCTTTATTGGTCCCTGCAGCAAATGACTGTGGTTCTTCACGCACTTCCTATCTTGCTGGGATTCATCCCATAAGAGGCTGAAGAATCCCTTGTGGAATGTTTTAAAGGAAAAAACCAAAAGTCTCCACTGGATTACAGCTCATTGAACCTAGTGGAAGGTATTTAAATGAATGAAAATTATACTTAGACCCAGACTGTTGCAAGATCTTTACTCTACCTTCTGAGCATAACCTTATGAGTTATGCATCCTCTGATAACAGTCACGGTGTCAAAGCAGGGAGATACACACGTTATTTCCTCTCAGCCAAGAAATCAATTATAACGCTGCTCCTGAAGGATCTCCATATATGCCAATATGTAACCAGCATTGAATTCCTCGGATTAACCAGTCCTGGGCCTCTCTGAAGCACCACAGCCCATCAGAACTAGGTGTTTGGTAAGAAGTAGGAGCTCAAAACACCACTTCCTTCTCAGGCATGGAGATATAGCGAGATTGAGGGGGCAAACCCAGGCTAATGCCTATCTCCGCAAACCACTGGCGAGGTCAGAGATGGAAAAAGGTGCGAGAAAATTCAGCCTCCCCCCTCCCCAGCCCCCCAGCCCCCCGGACGGCAAACAACGGGGACAAAACGACTCTGGGGGAGCTGCTGGGGACAGAGTTGGGCCACCAGAGCCGTCCAGGTGCAGATGCTCAGCCCCCTCCCGCAGGCTGCGGGGGTCCCCGCTCCAGGAGAGGGCGCTCCAGCACCGACTAAAGGCGAGCAGTGCCCACAATCAGCGCCGCCTGCTAATTAATTAGCGCTGCGTGCAGGATTGCCCCCCCCCCCCCCCCCCCCCCCCCAGGGGTCCCAGCGCGCTCCGAGAGGGCAGAGGAGGCCGCCGAGCAGAGGGGGAGGCTGCAGTCCGCCAGCAGCTTCCTTCCCTTTTCTCTTTCCTTTTGAACCGTGCAGGCCTGATTCGTTGCCGAAGGGATACGTCCGGCTTCCCCCCGGCTGGAATTTAAGAGCAGTAAGATTTCACACCCTGTTTTATTCCTGGAGGCTGTGAGTTTCCAGGCTGAATCTCTGGCCGCATTGCTCCCGGCTGCCAGGATGGATGTGCACGACCCCTGTGCAGCCGGGGTGCTCCCGGGGTGCAGCTCCAAACCCTATTCTCCCACGGCACCCAGGGTGCCAGCTGCATCCCCCACATGCCTGCATCAGGTACTAAGGTGCAAAAGACCCAGCCCCACAGGCTCTCCCCAAAACAGCCATCTCCCCCTATCCCCAAAGCTGGTATGTACCAGGCAGGGTGGGGAAGGACATCCTTGGGCTCTGGTGGTCAGCGCGTCCTCCCCTTCCACTGGCCTCAGAGCCCCCGAGTGGTATGATCTAGCCCTGGAACTGGGCCTTACTTCAGAGCTGGCCCTGCTCCACACAGGAGGGCCCTCCAGAGGTCCCTTCCAAACCAGATGGTTTCACAATCCACAGCGCTGTGTAAGTATAGAGAAAACATCCTTGTTCCCATTTTACGCCACAGAACAGTAAGGTACAGACAGGTAGGTCAATTTGGACCAAATCTTATAAGGACTCAAAGTTTCAGGTGGAGGACCTGTTGGCTGACAGCCCCAGCAGATCACCACCTTCCTCTTTACACTGCCCTGTTGATCCTGTGCCTTCTTTTAATAGCTCTGTTATCAGGGCAGGTGGGTTGTATCAGTTTACATATAGGTTACGCTCCTGGATTCACTATACATACGAACATCAACAAACAGCGTGGCACTGGTTGATAGGCCAACTAGAAATGTGTCTCAGTTGAAATACGAAGAAGTTTCTTTCAACGCTTGCAGGCAAAGGATTGTCACTGTTTCTCATTGCAGCTGCTCACTGGTGTGGATCTGCTGCCTCACTTTTAAGTCACGCCATAAATACAGAACTGCTTTATGCAAGTCCCTGAGGTTTGATCAGCCTGGTTTTATTACAGCCTGCTAAGAGAAATTGCCCTTAGCTAATGATTTGATTGTATAGATGTATTTTTTTTCAAGAACATTCTCCTTGCTAAAACTTTTTAAAGTCATTATCAGTGTTATGAGGGGCCAAATTTAACTCAAAAGTAGGTTAAAATATAATAAGAGAGGTTGCTTCTCTTTGTTCCCGCAACTGATTATGTGGTGAGAGGAGACACCAATTTGACCTAGTGGATGTTGCTGCGAACTTGCACTTTGGACTTCCTGGGAGTCCTTGAATGGGTCACTCACTCTGTGCCACGCTTCAGCCTTCCATCTGCAAAAGTTTCCCTGCCTGGCAGGGGCACTGTGAGAAAAGCCCTGTTAGGTTTGCAAGATGCTTGAGGACTGCATCAGTGAAGGCCGTATAGGTGCCAAGAACAGATATGTATCTACATATCCAGACAGCTACAGACTTATTGTGACTCAATCAAGTTTAAACATTTTAAGATAAAAGCTGCTATTTCAAGCTTCTTAGGCTCAAGGAAATCCATAATAAAAACAAACCATCAACACAGAAATAACTGGGATTATTCACACTCGAAGTGAGAGAAATCACTTGTCAAGGTCACTGTTGAGACCTTGACAGACTGAGAAAAAAAAACAAAAAATCCAACATATGAAATCCATGACAGAAAAAAGAAGCAAGATTAAAGATTCTTTCCCCATTACTTATTCAAATGCGGAAAAAAAATCCAACGTTTTATCTCCAGCTGAATACTCTTGCAGGCTGAAACACTGAAAATGAAAATGAGTTTATACATAGCAGGTCCAAATTTACCTTTTGTAAGATGCCTTGATGAATAGGTCTGAATCACAGATTTGGTCCAGAATGTTCACTCTTCAGGGAAAACTAAGTTAATTTTGAGAGCATCGTCTCTTGTTTGCCATGTTTCCAGAGTGTCAGGAGACAACTCTGTCATGATTTACCCTCTCTTTTCCAGTTCTGAGACACTGGCCTAGATGAAACTGATAAATTACAAGCTTGATACTAGTTTTTAACCTGCTGGCTAGAGATTTTCCTTGTAAGTGCTGGCACACAGGAAATTATTTTCTTTAAATATTCTGGAGTGACACTAGCAGAGAGTTTTTATTGAAAGGAAATTCTGATCTGGCAAAAGCACAAGATTGGTCCTGTTCCCTTCCTCAGCTCTCGTTTCAAACTCTTAAATATGCAGTCACATGCACCAACATACGCACCACCATTCACCCACAGCCATGCAACCTCTTACTGCAGAGATGGGCCTGAGTCAAGAAATTGTTCTGAATCCAAAGTCCAAACACATCTCCCTAATTCTGGGGTTAGAGTTTTGCTCAGCCCCAAGCCTAATACAAAGAGTCACAACTGCAGAACTACAGTCACAGAAACAGAAGACAAATTAGTTTCCCTAACCTAGAGCCCAAGCATTTATGGGCTTAATTGGATCCTTATCCCCATGACTAATAACTAGAGGAGCATGAAACTCTGTTACACACTATGTGGAAAATGAGCTCTTCAATACTACCTTAGCCTTATTAACCAGGTTATATTTTGCATGTGCCTGCCCAACATGGACAAGTCGTACACTTGGAATAATTAATTAGTGTTGTAATCGTGCACAAGTTACTTGTTGCAAAGAAGTTGCCTGTGATCTTTCCTGGAGCAGATCTGGTGTTCTCTCACTTCTGCATTTCAGTGAGCCCCTTTGGTCTGAAGCTTCCCCCTACCAGGTTGCTTCATTCCTCTGCGTCAGAGTGCACTCATGTGGTACGTAAAGCACGTAGGAACATAAGTGTGGAGTATTTAAGCAGCAGCAAAAACGTCATGTTTGTTTTGCAAGATATGCAGTATTTCATATGCAAGTCATTAACAAGACATAGATATCAGTAAAGATATAGATATAGACTCACATGTGTATGGTTTTGGAAAATGTTGAAACTTTCCTATGCATGGGGTGCTGCAATTTAGATCTACTAATACCAGAAAAAAGGCAATACATTTTTTTAGATGTTGTTTGAAGAATGAAAACGTTTGGTGAGCTCTTGGTTTAGTAGCCAGAGCAAAACACTGCTATTCAACACAAGATAATAAAAATACAGTAGTGAGAACCTTCTGACCAACTATAACAATATTTTCATTCTTTTTCATACTATTTCTTTTTAACCTTCTATTTCGCTCTTTATTTCTGCATTTGTTTTCAAATAACATTTTTCCTTCTTTCTTTCAAAGGAGATCAAAGAGGTTTGTTATTTGACAGAAGAAATGTTACGGAGATTGCCAGTTACCTTTTGCTGTTGATACCCATCAACTGTAATAGAAACATAAGAACACAGAACTGGAAAGGACCATCTGGAACCATCTGTGAGCCGTTCCTCACACTGTGGGCTACTATGAATTAGATGTTTAATCGCAAACAGTACATAGAACATCTACTCCACTTGCCACAGGTCATCAAACAGTTCCTATGTAACACAGTTAAGAAAGATGATGATTAATAATAAGCATCCAGAACTGTAACGTGCCATAGAAAGAACAGAGCATCAAGCATTATCAGTTTCTGAGAACAGGGGAATATCATCATTTTAAGGTAGAGAGATTTTAAGAAATAAAGTATGAATTTTGCTGCAAGAAGGCAAGAACAAACAAAAAACAGTCTCAGCTACTCTGACTGAGGAGATATCTTCCTTACCTCAAACCTTGCAAACCATTTAGCATGGACTATGTGAACCTCCCACTCACCAGAAAGGAGTTCAGGAAGGAAGCGTGCATTCACCTCCTTTTCATTTTTCCTCCACTGATAGTACTATTACTCTAAGCTGAGCAACATTATTTGAAGTTCTAACCCTTAATAATATGTACTGCTGACTTACATGCACTTGGTTATCTCACTCTCTTACAATGAATACAGACCTCCAACTGTAAAACGGGGATGCCACTGTTAATCTATATCATGGGAGGGATACAGTTTACAGGTTACTTTGAGGCCATAAAATATATTCCAGGAATCATAGTTTATTACGAATAAGTTTTGACAGATGGTCAGGGACAAGCACTCTGTGCAAAAGCCACTGTCTTACACTTTGGACAGAAATTGCACAGCTCCTGTGCAAGTCCTTTGGAGACAATGCAGTGTTGTGACAGTGGCTGAGGACAGAATTCAGCCACTTGACTTGGCCTCCAGATACCCAGAAATGTCAGGAGATCTATTTTCTAAGGCGGTCATGAAAGAACCCCAAATTTAGCCAGCAGATAACTGATGTAAAACAGCAGGAATAACACTTGGGATAGTCTGCAGAATAATACTGTTTTATTTACAACATGCAAAGTCAGAACATATGTAGACAATCTGAGTTAAGAAACTGAATCTTTTATGCTCAGAAATAGGTTCATTTTTGCAGGAAATGTGTCTTGATCCTCAGTGTTGTTACAGTTTACTGAATACCTGTTAAGTGAAAAACAGACAACTTTTTTCCCTTCCCCTCTGACTTTACAAACAGCAAGTGCTATGTAGTTTCATCTTTTGATGCTTTCCAGAGAGATGTCTTTCTGTGTGCAGTGAGTCTATGAAGATCTACAAAATCAGGTCCCAGTGGTCATTTGTCCTGGGGTGATTCGCAGCCACCCAGGGGAATAGTACTGTCAGTGGAGAAGGTGAAGGGAGCGTAATGAAAGGCACCTTCGGTTTAGCAAGTCCAGCCTACAACCCTTTCTCACCAGCAGTAGGTGACTTTCACCACACAGCCACTGTTTTTCAGTCATCAGGTAGGTCTGAAAAAATAGATGGGAGAAGTGCAACTCCAGGCTAACTCACATGATCTGAGTATGTGCTATAAAGATTTAGGGGTGTCATTGCAGTGCACTCGTCTGCTGCCAATGGTCTTGTAAATAAAACAAGAAGCATTTGAGGCTATGTTAAAACTATAGATGAAAAAGTGCATCAAAAATGCTGCTGTTTTGTGGGCTGGGCTGAAAGACCACCTTTCTTCCTATTCATTCTTAGTAAGTCTTCCTTATGCAGTGTGACTGCCTCATCTAAAAAGGAAAAGTAATGTTTAATGGACCCTTTTATTGGATGGCTTTAGGGTTTGGGGGGTCGTTATCTTCTAGGGTTAAGGCCGGGCTGAATCCCAGGGAGTTCAGTTAGCCACAATCATAAAACAGCACAAAACAACTGTGCTTAAGTGAAAAAAAGAAAGAAAGAAAAAAAAAAGATAAAAAAAAGGAGCTTGCTGCTTCTTTGACTTTCCCCTGATCCTCATGGTCTGATCAAGAAAAATGTGGCCTGTGTAAATGGAAGGTATTCCATAACTACATTGAGCGGAGCCTACAGCATCCCAAAGGAGCTATTCATCAACCCCAACAGGAATATGCACTCGGAGGCCTTCACTGAATTAAAAACAACAAAAAAAGGGCTATCCACTTATCTCATTATTTGGTTATCTCTGATTTCAAGGAGTGCATAGAGAAATGTTAAGCCCTCACTAGACTTTTTAAAAGAACTCCTAAGCCCGATGTCTTTTTTCCCCCCTAAGTACAGGAGAGATATCCAACAATTTCTGCATGACTTTCTTGCATGTAAAGTACATTTTAATTACATTTACATTACATGGGATTTAAATAATTTATTTTTACTGATTCAGAAAAAGCTATTAAAATCCAGATTGAGCAATTCAATACTCCATTGACAGACAGTTTTAAATACCATTGGCATGTACTAGTGTCCATTCTGCCTGAGCTTTAACAGAATTTTTGTAATTAAATTTAAGATTCTTTAGGGACTATAAAGTGAAAAAAGAAAGTCAGTCAAGGTTCAATCTTACGAAATGCTAAACATTTTTCAAGACAGATTGAATGTCCTCAATTTTATCTTAATCCAAATGGAAGTTGATGGTGCTCAGTATCTATCAGAAGTGCTTGGCACTTTGCAGGATTAAATCCCACAAGAACAAGCAAACAATAAGCTCTGAATACTGACAAGCTTTTAGAAAACACTCTAATGATGACCTCAACCATTACCTGGAGGGACTATTTCTCATGGGGCCAAAGATAATTCAGCCTCTATGTGAATTCACACTTGAGACTTTCTTGACCAGAAATGGTCAAGTGGTGCAGATTATGAGTTATTGGTCTTAAGTTTCAAGACATAAATTACTATCTGTCAGGAAGCAAGAGCTATCAGCTTATTTTATTTCGGAGTTGAACAATGGTAAAAATAAGGGTACTCTATCTGCTAAGTCACTGTTCTCATGAGACTTACAGCTTCCCCTGAGAAGGTCTGGAAGAAGAACCTTACATTGCAAAATATGGTTGGTTCACCATCAGTAAGGCACATTGACTCCATATAATGTGAGAACTTCTGTACTGTGTTATCACCTGTTCTATGGAGCATGGAAAAAATAAACATGTTATAAATTTCACTTGGAGTTCCACATTCTTTTTTTGCCTACAGTGAAAAAAGGTGAGACTAAGCAGACAATTCTTAGAAATACATGCACTGAGATTAGACATTAAGAACTCAGACTCAAAGTTATTAAGACTATTTTGAAGCTTCTACAATCACAAGTGAAGCTGAGCATTATGCATGTCACTAACTGAACAATCTTTTTCACTCTAGTTGGTTATTATTAGCTCAGAAGTGAAGGACAATGACTTCTAAACATCACACCTTTGCTGTGCAGAAAGTCTTTGGGAAAGGTACCTTGCAGGTAGAACTGTGATGAAAGTTAGGTCAGTGGGATGTAACTGCTGCTTTAGAACTGGTCAAAGACTGAAGAGGATCATTTGTAGAAAGTGTCTTTGAGCTGGGAACCTTAATGACAGCAACTGGCTAGAAACCTGGTCTTGCTTATCTTCCAGAGACATTACATCTATCCCAGTATTAATCCTTTCACCATGTGACATATACTGGTACATGCCCCCTCAAGAGAAAGAACCTATTTTTCTCCAGCCTCCTCCATTTATACAGATACTGTTCATCTAACGCTGACCCATCCACATCACTGTAACTGGATACAATACAGAATGGTGGGGCTGCCAGAAGCCAAGTTGCTACACTTTTTATACCTTTGTTTATATCATTAAATCCCTCAGAATCTGAACACTACAGTGTATAATGAACTTGCATTATGTCAAATGAAGAGGACAGCCAAGTGACAGAAGGTAGTGGCTTATTATGACACTGCATTATAATGCAGCTCTGGGGAATAAAACTCAGGAGAAATTATTTGGATGGAAAATTTTTGATCACAGGCAAGTTTTTATTTTCTGCAGTAAAAGTGTTTATTTTTCCAAACTGGAGCTTATTAGCAAAGGGCAGCTTTGTGAATTTCTTTACTGGAAAACAAACCCAGGAAAAGTCCCTGCAATTTCTGTCTTGGTAAAAGTGCTGGTGATTCAGAAATGAGGTTTGAAACACTTTTAAAATGACATTCTCAAATAATAATATTATGAACATTTAAATAACATAAAAATGGTTGAAGTAGGTAGAAAATGCCATAAACTGTATATTTTATCCATATATATATATATATATTTGAACTTCTAGTCTTTTTCGGTGATTTTTATTTGATTTTATATATATTTTTAATATTATTATTATTCTGTTGTAGCTTGGGAATTAAAAAAAATTCTAACAGCTTTTATGCCTTTCCTTTTCCTTTCAAACCAGAGGTCTTCCACGGACATAGAACGTACTTTTCTTCAACCGCAGACTTGTGACAAAAAGACAAAATCTGTAAAAAGCTCCAGATATAACTGGGTGGACAAGGATACCAGAAGAAAACTTGCATTATGTAGAGATTCTTCTATAGAAAAGAGTCTAAATACACATGAATAAGACTGCATTTTGGAAGTCAAGAAGGGAGAAAATTGTCAAAAGTTAGACTGAGTCACACAGACTTTAGGATTTTTTTTTTCTTAAAACAAAGAGCAAAGGGTCCTTTGTTCAACAAAAATAAGCAAATAACAACAATTATTTTTGTGTAGAATGGGCAGGATAAGACTTGAGATATAACCCCAAAAATGAACTAAATGTGTTGCTTTAGTTTTCAGTAAAAATGCAACAGTTGAGTGTAAAGAGAAAGTTTACAGAGTGAATGCAAAGGAAAATTTGGAAATGGAATGGACATATATGAAGTCAAAACAAAACTGAAAGATCTAAGTGTGCTCAAATCAGAAGGTAACTGCCACCCCAATTTTTTTTAAAGAATTGGCCTATTAAACAGTAAGCCTGGTACCAATCTGTTAGTAAATCTGTCAAGCTGTGGGAGCACTGAAATACTGGCAAATTTTGAATGTGGCAGTGAAATATAACTGAGGGAAGTGTGATTCAGGCAAAAAAGGGCATTTGACTGATCTCAGGAGTAGTTTGAAGAAAGGAATAATTGAGAATATACAGCTACATGACATTTGGTAGAAAACAGGTAAGAAGTGCACAGGGTTTCATCAGAGGTACTTTGTGCTAGAATACACACATCTTTCCTTCCTATTAACACCAATTTCCTAGCAGAGTAAGACAGTTTGTGTTTCAGTAAAACATTTGTTATGATGCTACAACAGTAATTATTAGGATCTTTAAGAGGAAGTGTGTCCTAAGGATCAGTGATGTCCAAGAACAAGGTATGGAGAACTTCTGATACTTCCAAATCTTTTCCTCTGAGATGAGTAGAACTTCTTTTCTCAGGAACAGAAGATGGAGAATAAGACATTTAAATGAAAGTGTTCAGGAACTCCACGAGAATATGATAAAAAGATGTTTGAAAATGGGATCTGTGAATAGTTAGGACTAACAAAGGATATTAAAAATTAGAAAAAAAAATCATTTGAAAGACAGCTACAGAGGCCAGAAATGATATTCACTATTATATTTTTATTACTGGCAATCTGATCTGTCATCAGAAGAAACTTTAGATGTTACAAACAAAAAAGAAATATTCAAGAACAAAGATGCAAGTGAGGACTAATAACCAGCTCATCAAGCATTACAAATGCATGGAGTTAAAGAATTCTGCCCTGAAAGAGAAGGGACTGAAACGGTCAGTTTAGCAGATGGAGGAGTCGTCTAACTCTTACACAGGAGCAAGCATTTCACCTCTGACAGCACTGAGCACACAAACACTGAAATGGAAGTACAGGGAGTGCAACCAGAGATGGTGGATCTCGCAGACCCATAGTGACAGCTGTGCTTAGCACCAATGCCTCTCATAAACTTTGAAGAGCAGTCCCTCAACCAGTTTCAAGAAGAGCAGCAATCTGTTTTCAAAGAACAGTCGCAGGACACACCAGAAGGGCTACTCTCTCAAAACTGTTCCAAAATGAATGTCAGAGGCTTAAACCAACAGAAGACACACAGCCCTTGACAAGGGGGTTTCATAAGAAATGTGACAAGAAAAAAAACAAACAGCAAAAATCATATAAGCTGATGGCTGCTGTACTAGCCAGGTGCACCTTAATATCAAAAAAGTAGTCTCAATCATCTACGACTATACAAGTTAGGCACTGGAATAGGCTGCCCAGGGAAGTGGTTGAGTCACCATCGCTGGAGGTCTTTAAAAGACGTTTAGATTTAGAGCTTAGTGATATGGTTTAGTGGAGGACTTGTTAGTGTTAGGTCAGAGGTTGGACTCCGTCTCTTCCAACCTAGATGATTCTGTGATTCTGCGATTGTATTTTGCAACATGATGCTAATACACACTCCAGTACATCATCATGTGCAAGAATGCAAATACTGGAATGGGTTCATACAGGGGCAAGCTAGGTTCATACAGGGGCTAGGCACACTGAATTTTATGAACAAGCATGTTAAGACATTACAGCCACATTCTAAGCTGGGCAATTAACTTCTGTCTGCCTATACTTTCCCTGAGAATTGAAATGGATATAGGATTCTGTATTTCGTAGGTAAAACTTTTCTGGCTGTGAATTTAACATTCATGAAAGGTGCCAGAATAATGGCCTGGAGACCAAAGTCTCCTATATGTGCAGAGCAATGTATTATGTGTATTATGGGCAGAAGCAGTGCAAGTTTGCTGCATTCTTCCAGTAACACAGTCCAAACGTGACGTGGACAACTTCTTTTTAAAGATTGTAGAATATTTTAAGACAGACTGGACTAGAAACCTAGGTAAAATCGTATATATATGACAAAAAAACGTGATGTTAAATATCATTCAGACAGCCTTGAGAAGGACTGAAATTTAAACATTATGTCAGCTTGTGGTTAACCTAAGTGGACTATAAGATTAAGCATGATCAGCTGTCATGATGTTAAGTGGTCCTTATCTATAGTAATGTGTATTCTTCTAAATCACCTTATTTTATAGGTGTTCTTTAGTGATATAATTTTTTTTTTCTCCAAAAGCCTTTATTACCTATTAAAACCATAGATTCTGCTGAAAAATTGAACAGCATGCTATTTCCGTGAATATAAATTAGACACAGAGGAATGCAAATAATTGATAAGGGAAGCTAAAAGTATTAATGAGACTCCATGGTCAATAGACATTAATAGCAAAAATAAATAATTTTTGTCCCAACTAGTATATAAATCAGGCAGAAAAGGAACACCTGCAATACATCAGTTCAAATTCTATTCAGATTTTTTCTGTCAGCAATAATGACAGTAAAAGGGCAAACGCACATGATAAATATTTCTGTTCTGTATTTTTCTGTACAAAAGGAAAATGGGAGACTGCATGCATGTTTTATAATGGATTACTTTCTGTTTCAGCAATAACTACAGAAGTTGTTCTCCATAATCTATTTCTGTTAACCATTCTTAGGTCAAATGCATATTTTTTTTCCAAGCAATTTTAAAGGTGTTGGCTCCCATGCTCATTTATCACCTTAGTGTTAACTTTTAATATTGGTAAAATAAAGATAAAATTCAGATAATTAGGAAGAAAAAAAGGCTTAGATTCATTGCACACTGTCTGCTTCTTAAAGATTCAGCTAATTCAAGCTCCCTTTTCCTCAGTTTAAAATAGGTACATAGGATGAGGATTCTTATTGCACATTAGACACTTTGACACTGTAAAGGGCAAAATAACGGATTCCAAATTTCTTCAGTAAAAAAAAATAAAAATTAAAAAATCAGAATAGTAACATAATGAAATACCAATCTGCATGGTTTCATGGAATACTGATTGGTATTTGGAATGCAAAATCAGTGTGGTAAAATCAACACGGGAGACATTAAGTGGGTTTATATCTAACTAACAATTTCCTGACAGTCAGAACTATTCATGAGGAACCACATAGAATAGGGCATGTCATGGCAATTCTACTGAATCTTCCAGTGTCTCAGTGTTATTTATTATAGTGATTTGAATAAATAATATGGAATATAATATTAAATCATTACTGGCAACAGCTAAACATAATGAAAATTTGGTGCCATGGTAAATAACAATAATAGCAGATCACTTAAGCAGAGTGCTTAGTTGACAGTGATCTCTAAAGGTGACCTGTCTTACATGCTGACCCAGCTTCCTAAGTTCTGTTCAAGCACAATAACAGGTGTCTTAGTATTGTGGAAAGCAATGCCCTACATCTTTCAACAAAGAATACATGCTGCATTCACAGGATGTGGCATTTTACCCCAGGGTAAATAAATTAAGAGATTACAGTAAATAAATGAAATGAGCAAAGCTCTTTTGAAGCAAGAGCAAAAGAAAAGAAAGGTTTCAGGTAAAATACAAGAGTGACTTTTCATCAGTGATAAACTTAAGCTCAAACAATTAATATTCCAAAGAAAATATTAAGATGCAATTTTAATGTCAGTTTCCAAATCCCTATAAGAAGAATAGATATCATACAGTAATGGCATCTCTAAATAGCAGACAAATCCATGAAAACAGAGTGGCTGGAAGCTGACATTAGGTAAATTTAAACTGGACCTAAAATGCATTTGCCTACAAATAATGGCAATTATTCACTCAAGTAATTTACCAAAAACACTGTCTGATTGTCCATTTCTTTGATTCAGATTCAACAACTAACCTCGATGAGAATTTAGGAACTTTTTAGGTTGTTGAACCTGGTCCTTATGATCCTCATGATCAAGACTGGACATATTTGTAAAAGACACCTTGGAGAGATGGGAACACAGGTACTAGTGAATGAAATTCTACATCTTTTATCATGTAGGAGATGGAACTGGATCATATGAGGTTAAATCTATTCTTCTGCAACTATATCATGTTGTGATGTTTCCTTAAGGAACCCCCCAGTGCACTTAGAAAGCAACACAGACCATCACAGTTATTACACATAAGATGAAACACTGTAAAGTTGAAGATATGAAGTTGAAGAGAGAGAAGTGACTGTTGAGATAGAAATGACTGCTCTACCCCCACCACACTTCTTTTCCCTTTCCCCTGACCCATAACAGATGACAGCTGTTTAACTTGATGTCCCATCTGTATCTCTTTCCTTGATGTGAAAGAGTCATTTGCTCTAGTGAAATAGCTCTCCCTTTCTGGCTAAGAACTTCTTCCCAACTGAACTTTTCTTGAAGAAGGTATATTTTGGCCTCAAAAATCACTGAAATGTGGAGTTAAAAGTGAAGGGTTGACTCTATCTCTTCCTTGGTCTTAGGTGGTATACAGCAAGGCCAGCAAGACTATAAAGACATTGGTTTCTTAGCAAATCACTAGTTAAATATCCTTCAAAACAACAATGAAAACACTACCCTTGAAATTGGGCTTATCAGCCTTTTTTTTCTTTTCTTTTCTTTTTTTTTTTTTTTTTTATAGATAGGTGGACAGGCAGACAAATATTTTATGCTATCTAAAACAAGAGCAGAGTAGAAAATACCTAGTGGAATGTACCAGTGCTGGAATCAGCATATTACGATAGCCTATGTCTGAAGCATTTTAATATGTTTTACTATGGAAGTTGACGTTTTCACTATAATAAATATCACTAATGTTTTTCTATGGCAAATGACTTCATCCTATGAGGATCCCCTGGAATGTCCCTGCTTTCAGTTAAAGACATTCTCTTTCATCTCTAAATAGATTACACCTTCAGCAGGTGTTCAAAATAGGCAGAGACCTGTAGCCTAATAAAGAGGGAAAAAAAAATGGGATGATTGGTCAGACATGGAAACTGCGAGGTGGTAATTATTTTCATATGACACGCGAGAGATGTTATAGCAGAGCTGACTAAAGCTGAACATGAGTTAGCCAGTCCTCCTGAACAGTGATGTCACCCAATTTTTGCTTTCTCCAGAGTTACGATGAATAAACAGGGAGGATTACTACAGTAACTTACTCTTAATGGGCAAGGAGTGACATCAACAGCAGCTGAGCAAACTGACCAAACTTAGTTGTGTGTCGTTGATTTTTTTTTCACTAGCAATGACTAACAAGGGGCAAGCATCTGACAGTACAAAGGGCCCTTGAAACTGCAAGGATGCTTCTGGTGGAACTTTTGAATAGGAACCACAATTTTACTCTTCTTCATTTTACAGTTGAAAGGTGTTTCAGTTAGCCTACAGCAAGCTCTTACCTTTGCTCATGACTTGGACACACACATGCAAACTCAAAACCAGTCAAAAACTGCCCCACTGCCTTTTCAACATAAAGCTGCATGATCTCCATTTTCTGCCTCATCCGTTGACATAAAGCTTTTCTTCATTGCTGGTTCTGGAATATCTTTGTAATGCATGTATTTTGTGTATGGATTATGGATATGTGTATGGATTATTTGTGTATGGAGTATGGATTTTAATAGCAGTGACACAAAGAAAGAAGACACAGAATGTAGAATGCTGAGCCTACGGTTAATCCTGGGGAGAATGCTGTGTTTAATTACATTTTCTTTTTCCAAACTGATAGAGACTTATAGAAATCCTTCCTGCTATTTAACGTTTGCAAATTTGCCCTCCCTAAAATTAGACCTGGCCACCTGGAAATATTTACCCATTGAACTGAAATGCTCTTGTGAAAGCACTGCCAGTGTAAATGGAATTCTTACCCCTGTAGAGTAATGGCACTTGCATTGTGCAGCCCTGAATGTAACCATGAGGTGCCCTGAGAGAAGGTCAGATACTTTGGACTCTGTTAAGTTAACTTTTTCATGTGAGGTGGACAGCATTTGCACTGACAATAAAAAGGGCATGACAACAATTTCAACTCCTGTCCTGCAAGCACTAAGGAAACCGTTCCAAATGGGAGCTTCAGAACTTTGACATCACATTGCTAAAAGTTCTGTGGGCTGATACTATTCAGATGTTCCTTGCTGAACATTAATTAAACAAAAGATAGAGTGTGCAAGCTAACCGTTTGCTTGTCCAAACACTAATAACACTGTGCTTCTCATTTTCACAAAGATATCTTCTTAGGGAAACCAACAGAATTTTCTAAACTGCATCAGTGAATAATGGTCCCAATGGTAATATCTGCAAGCTCAGCCACAAGATGAGATGAGGAGTAATACAGATAATGAAATGTTCCATCACAGACCAGTTAACTGTATCCTAAACATTTTCTTTTGGAGGTTTTTAACAGCTTGGAGTGGTTTTACAGCTCCTAAGTAGGTAGCAACACATTTTAGCCAGCAAACAGAAAAGCTTGGGAACAATGGCAGGTTTCCATTTTCCATTTCCATCCTGACTATGGACTTCTTTGGTAGCCCTGGACAAAAAGGCAAGCACTGTGAGCAAACTCGTATCTTCCAAGTTAAAAAAGGAAGAAAACACATACCTACAATGGAGATTAATCAGCTGATTTCTGAAAAGATTTTTACCTGTCGTGCATTGTCTGAATACTAGGTATTTGTGCTGCTAGTGATCAGCCATTTTATCCCTTATACTTCACAGTCAGAACACATTTAAGAGACAGGTTTAGATTTTGTGCAGTTCTTACTGTATTTTACCTTATTCTTGAATCTCAGAATGTGTTTGGGAATGCTTCTCCCCACCCCCACCCCCCCACCCAGAGGTATCAGATTTTCACCAGATGCCTAAAATGTCTCATAACATCTGTAACTCCAGTAAAAATGTCTGTATCAGTACAACTAAACAGCTCATTCTATGTGGAGATCTGGTAATGAAATACCAAACTGTCACTTATACAAGCAAGTTATTTCATTTCTGTGAGCTGGAGTGCTCACAGGAAGCTACTAGGGTAGCTTTATATGAAAGAATCACCTCCTGACTTCCACCCTTCTTTCTGATTCAGATGTCATTCTGCAATTCCAGCCTCACCACCCGTTTCTGTTTCCAGACGGTGACATGCAGCAGGCTTCCCATAAACATTGGGACATCCAGCCATACCTGGCCAATTCAGAACAGCTTCACAGCTAGACAGCAGAGGAAGTCTTTCCCAGTGATTCAGCTCTGAGACTATGAGAAAGCAGCCTAACATATACAAAAGATGTTTTCTTAACTTTTCATCTTAACCAGAGCTTGACGTACTGCTTCAGCATCACTGGCTGAGGAAATGTTTCCAATTGCCTGTGATCAGAGTTAACCAATAATCACTACAATAATACTGAGCTCTGATACTGATTTTCCTCATAAAAACCCTCAACAATTAGGTAGGGGAAGGAAGGATTGGGGTTTTGTAAGTGTCACTTTTTTTTTTTTTCTTCAGTTCAAACCCAACCTGTGTCAGTTGTGACTAATGTGGTTATTCAAAGAACTAACTTTTGTCTAGTGTAGATTTCCTTTGAAACTGATGTTGAGAGATAGGCTTTTCTGGTGGATGATTCAGGACAGAACAGTTAGGTCTTGCTCTGAATCACCTTCAGGAGCTTTCTTCTTCTCTCCATGGCATGGAGACAGGAACCTCACTGCCACATAAGGAGATGAGAAACTCCCTGTGGGGTCCTGCCGGTGGTCCATCTAACCCCCTTTTCTCACACCAACAGTGGCAACAGCAGATGTTGTTTGGAGAGAAAATGTGAGCCTGGCCACTTTCCGCGGGCCTTTCCCTTCAAACTCCCCAGCATCCGCAATTGTTGTATTAAGGATGTTAAAGGATATGTCCCTGCCTATTCCCTCTGGTAGTTATTTATGGACCTTTTTTAGTCTGCTGATACTGTCTGCCCCCACAGCCTCCTGTGGCAACAAATCCCAGAAGTTCAGTCTCCATTGTGTAAGCACTGTATCTGTTTTAAATCTTCTCCTACTAGTTTCAACGAGTTCCCCCTGGTTCTAGTACTGCAGGATTTGGTGGATAACAGTTCTGCATTCACCTTATCTGCCATCTTCATGACTTTTCTAAACCCCAAGCATACCTTCCCTCAGCCTTCACCTCTCCAAATTGAAGAGTTTCTGTCTTTTAGTTTCTTTCAGTTAGGCAGCTGCTGCACAACCATAGTCATTTTAGTGGCTCTTCTCTAACTCTACAATGTCCTTCTTGAGATGCAGAGACCAGAACGGCACACAACACCCACCTTGGATGTGCACCAAGGCTTTATATATTAGCAAAATGATGTCTTCTGTCTTGCTCTCAACACCCTTCCTGACAACGGCACACATTTTGTTAGCTGTTTGTACTGCCACTGATCATTAAGTTGATAATTTTGGAGAACCCTCTCTCCCTAGGGTGCGGATACTCCTCAGAAATACTTCCCTGAATGTCACTTCCAGATCGGCTATGTGCTCGATTTGTATGAAAGTATTCCCTTTTCTCAGACCAGCTCCCACTCAGAGCAAGACCACAGCAGCAGGCAGCTTTGCCGAGCGTCCCAAGCATTTGTTGGACTGAGAGGATGAACTACCTGCTGCAAACCCAAGAAAGCGGCTGAGGAAGGCTGTCCTGTAGCTCTCCCTGCTGTACCTCTCCTGTGAGCAAGCAGATTACATTAATATTCAAAGCTGTCAATTTGGCTCTGATCAGAGCAGCTAAATTCAGTTTAAGGGGGAAAAAAAAGAACGAGAACTAATCCCCAAAAAAGTCTGCTTCATGAGAAATATCTGAACACTTCTTTGTTGTTTTTATACTTCCTAGATGCTTGGTTACTGTCTCTGAATGGACAGCTTCAAAGGAGCAATTAAAAAATGTGTGCATGGACACACAGACAAGCCCTGTTTGCACACAAAAACTTTATTCTGGGCTACCTTATGTCACCCCTTTTAGCAGGAGTCATCACGAGGGCACGACACCAATAAGCAGACAATGAATAAAGAAAATAACTGTTTATAAGTTCATAGTTGGCATACGAAAGTTATTGAAGAGGAACTGATATTCTAGGCAACTGGCCATCACTGCTGCATGTCAACTCTGTTCCCTCAACTGTTACAGGGTGATTTTAATGCTCATTCTAAAAGCACTTCAGTGAGACCTCTGAGCTTCGCGCTTCGCAGGTACAATTTTTGGCTCTTTGATAAACATGCTTGCACTGTGTTGTTCAAGCACATTGTAGTCGGCAGGCAAAAACGTCAGGCAAATAAGCATTGAAGTGTCCACATGATCTACCTCCCACCTGCACTGAACTACAAGCATAATATTTCAACCACAAAACGTGAAGTCACATGAGAAAAGTTAGCGGAAGTGGATTACTGAATTAAATCCAGATTTGAGGACCCAATATCTATTCCAAACGTTTGACCTCAGTGCTACCAAGACAAAGTGTTGGTAGTTATACCAACTCAAGGTATATTAAGTGTTATAACCCCCTGATTTGGGGAAAAATCTGAGATAAATTCTCAGAACTTGGGCAGGTTTTTAATTTGAACCTGGAAACTCTGGATCATTTCTGGTGCTTGTTAAAAAGTGTGTGTGCATGTGTACTGTAAAGGGGGGATAACTTAATTACATAAGCAAATGATGATGTTATTTTACTCCCTTCACCTCCCCATACATGAAGTGCCCTCAGAAATTTCCTGAGTTTCCCCCAAAATAATCACAGACAGAGCCCCATCTCATCCCTCACAGGTAATATGTGCCTCTGTTGGTCATGAGTCTGAAAGTGATCTTAAATAACCAAAATTAAAACTGGTGCCGGTGATAAGAACACAGCATGGTGTTGCTCACTGCATATTATATGCCTTAGCTGGACATCATGTCTAGTGAGGGAGCTTCCGAATTTCATGGTTAATGGCAAAAATGCTGGATCGAGATTCTCAGCAAAGACACAGGTATTTGTGGGTACTTACTCCTGTTAGAGCCCCAGCAGGCCCTCCCATCTGACACAAGGCTTGAAATTGCCTCTCCTAGAAGATCACTGGTGCCTCAGAAAGCAGAACTGGTGGATACTTCCAAAAGCACCAAGGAAAGGCAGAACACACTGGGAGAACTGACAACCTGATGAGCTCAGCTGAGCCTGTGTGCTCACATGCACCCTGCCTCCACTTATGGCTTTTCATTCAGATCCCAAATCAAACAACAGCAATGACTCGTTTGGTATTTCTGATCTACGGATCTCAGAACTCCCTGTCAGTTGGATTATTTCAGTTTTAAAGATGGAGAAATGAGGGACTTGTCCTTTTACACAGAAATCAAGGGCAGAACCAAAGAATCCAGACTTGCTAAGTTCCCATCTAATACTCTACTCAGAAAAGAGCTGTAAGCAGTCAGGCTTCCCCTTACCATTTTTACCACAGGATGTATTTACTCTTCCACAGTGATTTGTTTCACAGGGGATTCACAATGGACAAAGCAGCAGCAATGCAAAAGATCAACATATTCTCTTTAAGCCACTTGTTGGTGTCCTCAGTGTTTCACTTATGCCAGTTATCTGCTGGTCACTGTCACAGAGGGAATATCCATTGACGTGGGACACTGCAGCTTTTCCCAATGGCCTGTGTACGATGACTACCTTGACTGACTACCTGCCGGCATAACCTCTTGTTGAGTTCAGCTCAAAGAAAACAGCCAGCTTACGAGCTTCATTCAATTCCCTCCCACATGTCAGCAGATTTAGAAGTACTCAAAACAGAACAAAATGTATCCCCATCATAGAGGGAGTTAAAGCAAGATGAAATTGGACCTTTCATACAACACAAGAACTGGGACCTATTTTTTTTGAGGACAAGCCAAATAATACATATTCATACATGGAAGTTAAAAAAAAGAAAGACTTTTGATCAGATTTTCTGCTGATGTAACCCAGTCACTGAAATCAGGGGAGCTATTCCAGTTTACATTAACGAAGCACATTAACATCCAGTTCTCCTCTTGCAAACAGAGTTATAAGTCTTTCTAAAATCCACAGGCAATATTACTTTGGGAAGCACATCAGCTGAAGAGCTTTTGTCTAAGACTTGATTTTTAGTTTCTCTTTCCATCTACCAAGGGTTAATATTAATCTTCAGCATCAGAGCCCAGTTCAACTGACTTCTGGTCCCACAGACAGTGTTAACTTCAGTGGCGTTGAGAATTGGCTCTAAAAGCTAAAAGATAGCAAGAGTCTGTACATACAATGTTGCGTATGCTGTGATTAAGTGTAGTAAAACAAACACAGAACAGAGAATTTAGGATTTGTAAGAGAAATACAGCCATTACCCATTATTCTGCAGCTGGCCCAAAAGTATTCTTGATAAAACTCTGCTGACCTAAGTCCAACTGCATTAGGAATGATTTTGATGTATTATTTGTGCAAGTTTTAAAACAGTGTACAACTTACTTTCATGCAATCTATTTTTCAATAATAGCTTCAACTCACCTATAAATGTTAAATGCTGCTCCAACTTTAGCCACAAATTTTCACCCAACTTGGAACCAAACAGGATCCGGCATCTGGGACTCCCTCCCTGTGGGGTTTAAATCGTTGGTGTGACTCTAATCGCAACCTCTGGAAATATCTTTGAAGACAGTATCACTCAAGACATTTTTCACATTACAAAGCTGTTTCTCAAAAAAAAAAAAAAAGAAAAAAAAAGACAATTATTCCAGTAATATGCAGAAAATCAGCCTATCAAGTCAGCAAGGCAGGACACTACATACAGGTTGTATGAACAGCTTCATTTAGATGTAGTTTAACTCGATAGTCTCTATAGGTTCAGAAAAATTCTCTTTGTAAATAGATTTTACCCCACATGCAATGCTTTAAACAAACACCGATCACAGAACATGCGCATATATATATTTTTTGTCATAACATCTCACACTAATATCATCATCAGTGTCACCTGGTTTATGTATTCATATCTCCTGATTTTTATTTTTAAGTGTGAATGGCATCGCCTATGCTAAAATAACATGGATGTAAAAAGTATCCCTTTTAAAGAAACAACTCGCTGTTCAGTGATTTGGAAAGCAAAAAGATCAATGACTAGCACAGCAGAGAACACAGGTATAGTTCAGAAGGAAAGCAAACATACTTGCTTTTGTTAGCCAGACTGATTTTATATGAGAACTTCTTAAAACAGAACATTTATACTTATCCTGCCCCCCTGAGAAAAGTGTCATCCATTAGTATAAAAAAAGGCAAGAAGTTGAAAGCTATTCTTTACCCCACCCTCTAGACTGAGTTCCTATCCTCAGATGAACTTTATTTTTTGACCAGCTCACTAATGATGATTGAAAACACTGGCCCCTCTAAACAGCACATAAGTATTAGTGTTCACAGGAACAAGAAGACTGGCCTTAATTGGTCCTTTTATATAAAATTGGAAACATAAAACTTCTAAATATAAGTTTCTGGCACATCTTTTGTTGCTATTACAGTAAAATAGGTACAAAAGAGTGAGATTCCTTGTGATTTGCAATGAAATCTGTGCCAGAATGTTTTCAAGTGACTGCTCTTCAAGATTTTGTAAGATAAAATCCACAATTAGGAAAAAAGAGGCAGGTTGCTGATATACTAACCTTTCTCTCTCAGTCCCACTCCTTTAGTTATTTCTGATCCAGCAGGGAAATGAAATATGTCTGTAAGCCATCTAGATAGGCTCAGCATCACTCTGATGTTTTATGTGGTATCAATTCATGGCATTGGAATTGGTGTTAGAAATTCCAGCTTCACTAAATGAACAATGATTATCTGGATTCTGAAGCTGCCAGAAAAAAAAAATCAGAAAAAAAAGAAAAAAAAAAAGAAAAAAAAAAGAAAAAAAATACAGCTACAGTTTTTCCCAAAAGCCCTTTCTGCCCTTTCTGGAAGGAAGGGGTAAAAATAGAGGCAGCTCATTAATATGTCTTGGCAGCGCTTAATGGCAGCTGGTCTGAAGAGTTAGATCAGTGGGCCTTTCCAGCAGTACTCCCGGACCACTGCCAGCAGGTGTTGCTGTGTTCAACAAAATGAGAAGAAGTGGAGGGGTGGGGAGAAAAATATTTATAAAGAGAGAAATAGGTGTGAAAAAAAATTAGTCACTGAGTAAAGCTTTCATTAGGCCTTTGGTAAAGCTGTACGCTAATTCCCCGAGGCAATAAGGAGCATGCTCTGAAATGAATAATGCTTTTCACTTCTCCTAATCTCCTTTCAGAAGTTATCCCATGCTATAAATCATGTGCACGTTTGCTGTGCTTTGCTCGGTAGCATTCTCTTTTTGTCCCAGACCACACGTTTCCCCCCCGGGAGCCCCTGACTGGCAGCAGTCTGGGGAGAAACCCCCGCAGGTGCTGGAACTGCAGCAGGGTGAGATGCTTGGTGGGACCGGCACCAGCACCAACTGCTGCTGCTGCTGAAAGTGGACCCCGTGCCGTCCTGCGTCCCAGCAGAAGGTAACTCTGGTACTGGCAGGGCAGTTTTTCCACTCTCTGTAAAATCAGTGCAGTACAAGGTCTCTTGCTGAGCGCTTGTTGACTGCCAAATCACAACAGTCACTGCGCTACCAGTATGTAACTAATTTCAAAGGGGCTTAGGATGCCAGCTAAAACCAAATTCAGTTTGGTCCTGAGAAAAGCACAATTCTGCGCTGGAAAAGTCCTCTGACGCAACTTGGTTTTAGGATCCCCATTAAAGATATTGCCCTAAAAAGAAGTAGGTATGTGCATGCACGCTCACTATGTGTTTCTTCAAGTGTGCCTCTCTCGCTGTCCTTGAAGGGAAAAATTAAAAATAAAATGTTCTTTGTAACAACTGGAACCACCAATGTCAGGCTGCAGGAAAGCTACTGAAACCTGTTTCAAGAGGCTTCAATCCACAGCACGTTAAAGCCTGAAAACTTATTATATGCATATTAAACCTGGGAAACAAAACAACCTATCTGGTCATATGTTTCCCATTAACTCCTGATTTTTTGCTCATTCTACCAAAGCTGTTGTGTGAATACTGCACATACTTCAGTCTGAATCAGTGCTGCTCTAAGGACTCCCTGGTATCACTGTAAGTTGAAAATTTTAAATCTTTCTTGCCTGATACAGCCATATTCCAAGACAGATTAAATTTACATTACCAACAGGACATAAAAATACAATTATAAGTACGATTCAGGCCAAAAAAAAAAAAAAATCTGAAGGATGGGGATTTTCTGGTAATCAGTGGGTGTTTTGAATGAGTAAAGACTGCATGATCATGCCATTTGTCATAAATGGTACCACATAAAGCCAGCTATTATGTGTGTTTAAGAAAGGAGATTGATTTTGGCTTTACTTTTGACCTTATATATATATATTAATTACACACTGCCTAATAGGCATAGTTATTTTTGAGTTTCACTACTATAAACTGAAATGAAAATTTAAGTTGATTTTATTTCACAGGAGTTAATATCATACCTGAAAAACAACAACAACAAAAAAACCCTGTCATTCATTGTAACTTATTTTTATGTTTCTAAATAGTTTTTAATAGTGATGCAATCTGCATGTCAAGGAGCTCTGAGACTTGGACATGAGCAATATAGTTCAGTTTTGGAGAGCTTTAAAACTATCTAAGTTAACAGAAAGGTACATTTATACAAAGATTGAGCTAAAAATTATATCCTCTGCAAAAGGATTCTTAATCAAATGCATTTTCCTGAATTTGAAAATAATCCAAATTTGTAGATAGATTATCTGATATATCCTCAGCATGATAGAAGACTAAAACAATTTGCTAACTAGTAATTAAGTATCTGGCAAATACTGTATTTGAACTAAATCAGTGATATCTACATCTAATAATATCTATATCTAGCTATGCAATAAAACAAGTTGGAGTGTGTCTTCCTGACTCATAATGTTTGCTTTCAGTCTCATTTTAGGTTCTATTCTTTAAATGGATACAGAGATCACCACTACAAGTTGAATCCACGATATTTTGTCATGCTAGACAATTAGGAGTTTCCATTAGATAATTACCAGAAGTATGTCTCATACAGGAAAAACAGTCAATTGCTGATGTAACAGGATTAACCAATCCAGCACACTGATCCGGCCCACTTACTTTTGACAGACACTATATGTGAGTGTACACATGAGAAGTACAGTATAAAGCTTCGCATTATAAGTACCACAAAGAGGAACTTCAGCAGTTCTTAATGCACAACACAGCAGTCTCCTTCTGAGAGTGAGGACTAGAGAGGTAAAACTTTAAACCAGCATTTTTCTTCTAAAACTAAAACTTTTAATTCATGTGCATGCTGTTGCATTTTGTTACTGATATATTGAATGAATGTATATACAGAGCTTTTCAGCTCAGGTAATTTTATGGAAAGAATCTGAACCATCATTTCTATATTTATCCAAACACTATGTATTTTTAGACATAAACATATATATATGCGTATGTATGTAAGTACTATTGAACTATCTATCTGTGGTACTAGCAGACTCGCTTTTAGAAAACAATGCTTTTTGGAAAGTCATGCTTTAATGTTAAATCTGTCATCACCATGGCATGCAAGTATAATATGCTATACCTATATGTAATAGATTGTCTGTGATAAGTGTACCTGTTATATATGGCAAGCAATGTACACCTCACAACAAGAACCCAAACATACTTATCTGTCTTTTAAACTGAAATATGCCTATCCCTTACTTTTCGTCAGACACTGTTGGGATAGGTGCTATATTAGAACTATAAATAACCCCTTTAATTAAGTCATCTGTTAGTACATCTAATCATGAATGCATATTTTCATCTGAAATTATTTTTTCATCCAATTAAACTTTTAGTTCTATTTCAAGCTGACTTTCAGACTTCCTATAATTACAACAGACTTTGGGCTGTTCATGAGATCCAAGAAATTTAGATGTATTATAGCAAGGTTTGTGTTACAAAGATGTGTTTATAAGAATGGCTGCAGGGTTTATAATGCTGACAGACCCGTAAGTGTAACAGTATATAACAGTATAGCAACTGAGGTCAGTAAAACACAGATGAGGGTGTACTGTGGATGCCTTATAACAGTGAAAGACTTATAAAAGACCTTAATTGAAAAGGACTTGCAATATATAACATTTGTAAAACTTTGGTTGATTGTTCAGTTACTTCTGTATGTTTCATTTAACTATAATCCTGTGCCTGTCTCTCAGCCCATGTGCCTGTAATCATCTCATGGAAACTAGAGACCTTACAATGCTTATATTTATAAATTATACCTTCCCACTAAAATACAATGGTTGACGGTAATATAGTGAAAGTGGAATTTTTGCTGGGTAGGAGGTAACCACACCTGAGAAGAAGGCAGAAGTGCGTGAGAGAGAGAGAGAGTATGAAAGGAAGGAAAAGAAAGAGGGCTATTACTAAAAAAGGCAGAAGCTCTAAGAAAATCAGCAAAAGTTAAAGTCTGGTGCAGAAAAAACTCAAAAGCTAAACTCCGTCAGCTTTTAGTGTTCTCATTATCAGTTACCAAGTCCAAACATGAGGGAGTTTGCTAGCTTCACCCTTGCTAGTTAAGGAACAGAACAGAGATGCTGCAGAACATAAAGACGATACGAAGTCATGACAGTAACATAGCAAATGCCTTTCCACTGCTGGGAAAAACCCTCGTCAGTATAAACTGCCAAGGGTCTACCAACAGTGGCTGAAACTCTGGGTCCTAGCAGTGTTTTCAACTGCGTTTTATTCATGGTCTTATTCTAATATTATGATTGTGTCGTTTAAATGAATGAAACAAAAAGTGACTTCTAATAACAATGGGCCAAATGTAGAAGATCTTACTCAGCCTTCACTCAGACAGAATTATTATTGGCTTCGATGAGGGATTTGCCTGAGTCAGGAGCAAGTATGATTTGGCCAGATGACATGTAACACTTTCCATCTTCAAAGCATTTTTCAGACGTTACTTGATTAACCCCAAACCTAAATATATCTGCCTGAGAACTTCTAGGCACAGACTAGCATAGAAGCAGGGATATTTCTGGTGCCAGGGCAGTACCTTAGCATGTCACAGATATGTGCCGTACCAACTCTGGCTTAGGCTCTCAGTGCCTGACTGCGTACTGCAGCTGGAGAGTGTATCATGTATTATATAGCCCTCCAAACAACAGTGTTATTTTGCTCCCGTCAGATCTCTTGCCAGTGTTGATAACCTCCAGCATTTACAAGTGAGTAGAAAAGCTCTTTTCTCTTCTACTCAAGGCAGAATAACATTCTGCCCAGCATACTTTCAGCCCCTGCCCTTAGCGCCCTCTTGTTCGCAAGCTATTTAAGATCTCCTGCTATCCCTAACAATACCAGACAGGACAAGAGCAAGGTGCTCATTAATAAAAGGTTTCACTCTTTTCATTCATTCATGTTTCCTCTGTTTAGTTAAGCCAGTGATACTGTTGAAGGAATAAAACAAACAAAAAAAAAAGAAAGAAAAAAAAAGGGTGGGGGTGGGGGGAGGATGACAGCCAGGAGGGAGCCAGGAGGGTCAAACTGTAAAAAAAGAGAGTAAATTTACAAGAAATAAAAGAGATTTTAGAAAGGGGGGAGGGCAGAAAACCCGAGTAGTGATATTTGAAGAGAGGTGTGTGTTAGGGGAGCAATGAGCATAAGGAAGCCAGCCTGCCTGTTCCTCCCCCTTCCTAATCATAGCCTTTACTCACAGACAAAACTCCCTCCCTCTCCCATTCACTCACTCACTTTAGGCCAATCCGTCCTCTCCCTCTCTCTCCCTCTCTCTGTGTCTCTCTCCTACTCTGAGACAGAGTCAGAACTCTTCTCCCTGACAGCCACAAACATCTACAGCACTTATTGCATTCAGAGAGGGAACCTGCAAACAAAACTTCACAGAAAACTTTTGGTTCTTGTTCCAGAGAATTTGCTGAAGAGAAGGAAAAACAAACAAACAAACAAACAAACCAAACCAGCCCCAAAAAAACTGTGCGTGAAGGGGGAGGAAAAGCAGGGCCTTTTAAAAAGGGAATCACAACAACTTTTGCTGCCAGGATGCCTTTGCTTTGGAAGAGAGGATTTTTGTTGGTGCTTTGCTGGATTATAGTGAGGAGTTCCCCAACCCCAGGATCCGAGGGGCACAGTTCAGTCACTGACTGTCCATCATGTGCCCTTGCCACGCTCTCGAAGGATGTGCCCAGCTCACAGCCTGAGATGGTGGAAGCAGTAAAGAAGCACATACTGAACATGTTGCACTTGAGGGACAGACCTAATATCACCCAGCCGGTGCCCAAGGCAGCACTTTTAAATGCCATCAAGAAACTCCACGTGGGAAAGGTGGGAGAGGATGGCTATGTGGAAATAGAGGATGATGTCGGAAGAAGAGCCGAAATGAATGAAGTTGTGGAGCAAACCTCAGAAATCATCACTTTTGCGGAATCAGGTGAGTGCTTAAAAAACAAAACAGTAAAATAGCCTGCTTGCCAGAACTGCAATTAACTTCTTTTCTTCTCCTCAGCAGTACTGTTTTCTCCAAGGTTGTGGGATGAGACCTGGGGGAAGGGAGAAGGAGGAATGGGATGGGGGGGGGGGGTTGTCTCTGAAGGAATTTGATTTCTCTGACTTAGTCTTGGCTACAGATTACACTTGCTAAGCACAGGCAGCCACACAGGGAGGAAGCTCTTTAACCAATCTCGAGCAGAAAGTCAGGCTGCAAAGGGGTCCTCCAAACTGCTTGTGAAGCCAGAGTACTTGCACTAAAGTAGTGGATCGCAGGGCTGATGGTGAAAGAAAAAGGGCTGAAGCCTTTTGGGGACTTTCTAAAGACAGAATGTGAGCTGCAAACTACTTGGGAAACTGCCCTTTCTTGTAAAAATTATAGTGGAAGTTATAAAATCAGAGGAAGCAGCTTTAACTTTTAGAAGCGAGAGGGCATTTTTGTTTTCTGATTTAATGCAGCATCTTCGGCAGTAAAGAGTTGCAGGGACTGTTAGATGACTTCAATAGAACTGGACAAGTTGCTGTAGCTGATCCAATTTGTAATGCAGGCTTCTGCATACTGGAAAAAAGGTTCTGCTCCTAAACCTCTCCTGCCAAAAAAATGCAACCTTGGTAGGGTGCATTTTGAACTCTTTTACAGCACTGTTTTCCCTAACTGTTATGTAGTAAGAGCTAAGAATATTGATATTTACTAACTAATAGCTTCAGGCTCACATCAACTGCCAATAGGAAACCACTCTAAAGTTGTACTTTACTGTCTTGTTCCTACATGAATAGGACCAGAACTCATTTTAATTCAATGTATATGTATGTGCATATATATCTGTTTGTATGTGCGAGTATGTTTATGCATGCAACAATGTCAATATCTTGCAATAACTCTATCATCTAACTAACAGCAACTTTTTATGATGCTGTCTAGCCAAAGCATTTTTCCTGTTGCCAAGACGGTTTTAAAAGAATGTCATTGTTTTGTTTGGTACAGCATATGGTAGGCAAAGTATGCAAAGGAACACCAAGCATTTTTGTTTAAAAGTTTGCTGCAGCAGTATAAACAATTAAGACAACACTCAGAGTTTCCAGTCCTGAAAACCTGTTGACTCAGATGTTCTGTTTGCAGGGAAGCCATGCACAAGAAGTGTGCATGCTTTTAAGAGCAGACATTCCTGCTGGCTGTCCGATTTCCAACTGTACAAGGAGCCCTTGCCTTTGGCGTCCTTGTCAATACATACATTATCAGTCCCTTCAGTATGCAAGCGCGAGCTCTTCAGTTTTTTTCATCCCCCCCACTTCAGAAAGCAGGCAGATGTCAATGCCAGTGGTCCCTAGAAGCAGGAGTGGCTCAACCTTAGTTCAGAAATGAGTTTTTAAATGCAGTGAAATCCCTAGGCGATCTACGAGTCAGATTCCCCACCTGGTATTCAGCAGCTCGCTCTGAGCCCAGTGAAACACATATGGCATGAGCAGTGGTTTCTCTTCACTGTGTGAGTCCCAATCATTTGTAAACACATTATTGTCTCTCCTGAGCTCTGACACAAAGGAATTTGGAATTTGATATATGCCTACTCAGTACAACACCCTCCAACGGCAACTCCTGAAGCCATTGGCTCTTGGGCTCACGTGAGCAACGAAAATCGTGCCATGTCCCACATGCTGGCCAATAGTCCAGCCACCGATCCCCCGCTACAAAATACCCAATGCTAGCACGTTGCTTACTTTGATTTACATAGTGTTGTCCTACCACTGCTAGCCAAATTAATTGAAGAAGACATGCTATGGAGCTGCGCGGCCGCATGCCAGGGCACAAGTTGTGTACCCATGCCTTTTCTTCCCTGCTTTCTCCTCCACCTAAGCCCATCCTGGAAGCTGAGGCAGGAGGGCTGCTCCAGCCCTGCATCCCATATCTGCCAGGCTTTTATTTGGGAGGAGCTTTCAGCAACCTAGAAACCGAGTTCCAGGGTTTGGGCTTATAATGGAAATGTTGACTCCAGTCTGTGGACTTCAAACTGCTGATACATATATTTTTCACCTGGAGCCGCTTGTAGCTGTTGTCTTGCTAACACTGGTGGATCCACCATGCTTTACAGGTGCCAGTGCTGCAACGCATGAGTGAACTTCACCTGGGCTCTCTTTCACTCCCACACCAGCAGTATTGTGCGTCGAATATTAAAGCAGTATTATTTTTCCTGTTGAAGAAATTGAGGCAAAAAGAAGGCAAATGACATGCTGGGTAGGAATTAAAAGGGAAAAAAAAAAAAAGACTGGAACAGAATGTAGCCACATGGACAGTCACCAGTGTTTGGTCTGTAGTATCTGGGAGGAGTATGGATAAGTTTAAAGCACCAAGCAGGAGAATGAACATGTTACTCTCACAGTCAGGTTAATATTCTTTCTGCTTTTAATGTGAAACTCACTCTGTCTCAAAAGAGGGGAGTAGGAAATCAATGAAAATGAATGGAAACATCTCACGTTGTATCAAATAAATGTCTATGGAAAGAGAAATAATACTTCAGGCTTTTTGCTCCTTTGCGTATGACTTGACATAAACCAGCCATTCCCTTTACCTTTCAGAAGCCACATTTACTACTTGCCTTCATAAAAAAAAATAGTATTTCCATCCTTCATCAGCCGTATCCTCAGACATACAATGAAACGGAGTGAATGAACAAACAGTGCCCTGTGCACGTGGCTCTGGCTTGAGACTGCTCTTTTATAAGAGACCATAATTCAAGCAAGCATAGGCTACAGACAATTAGAGGGGAAACTAAATGCAGGGAACTTGTTTGAAGCACAGGTGTAGTTACGTCCAGGAAATCAGCAAAATAGTTGGCAGGTAGTTTTCACAGCTAACAAATCCAGGCAAATCTTTGCAAAACTAATGACCATGAGTATTGGGCAAAAGTTTACAAATGCACCCTACTGTCCTTTGGCACTCTTACAAGTAAAACACGAAAATGATTTTCTACTTGCATATCAAACTAAGATTACTAACCTCGATTAGTTCTGCTAGGAGGGTAGCTGTGCCAGAGCTCTGTGGGTTATTTCAAGGACTTAAAAATTGTCTTTTGAGGAGAGGGGTCATATACATTCATGACGAGCAAATCCAACAGGTTCTATAACTGAGATAGTGAGTGCTCATAAAATATGTTTGGCTACTAACTTGTTCATTATTTTAAGTAGATAGCTTATTAGGCAGACCTGGGATTTTTCCAAGTGAATTTGATCCTGGCAACTAAACTACCAATGAAATGGGTTGCTAACGTCAGCACCCGAGAAGGCAATGGGAATTTCTGGGTAGAAATACTAAAATCCAAAGGCTTATCGTTAGGAGAACTGTCAGGGGGGAAAAATCAAACAGACAAAAAAACAAAACAAAACAAAAAAACCACCAACACACGCACACAAAACCACAACAAGTGTCACAGCTATTTACACTGCTTTTACCTTTCTGTCTCCCTTCCTACTGAATTCAAGGTGAACTGGCTTAATCAGGTAATACAAACTTTTTTTTATAAGCAGATATGTGTATATACACACTCACACCTTTTCTTAGGATGATACCTACTCTTATATAGCCAGTCTGGCAGCGCAGGAGGAAAAGAATGGGCCACTTATGACTCTTTAAATCATTTCATCAATTTTCTTTTGAAAGGAAATGTATTTAATGGTATGGATATGTGTGCTGAATAAAGAATGGCCACGAGAGGGCACACTCCAAAGGCTTTTTACTCCATGCAAGGCAACCTTCCTGCAAGCTTCTATTTTACCTAATTGAACCCTGAATCCCAGAGATCTTTATGCTTATCTGCAGCTTCTCTGAGTGGAGCTCTTGTTTCTCTCTTCTCGGTTATTTAAAAGACAGAGATTCACTGGAGTGGAAGACTGCAAGTAAAAAAAAATGCAGTGGAAGGAAATAGGCAAAGGGGAAAAAGATAAAACTGATAAACTGATGGATGCTGGAAGTTCTGGATATCTGGAGAGATCAGAAATGATCATTATTATTTTTACAAGATACTGAGAAATGTGACCATGAATCATCATCTGAGCTGATTTTCTCACATCTTTTTTTCTAATGCAGTCTCCTTGGCTTTCAGAAAACAAGTCTCGTTCCCCCCAGTTTTGGTGTTGCCTTTTTTTTTTTTTTCTTCTTTTTTTTTTTTTTCTTGGCTTTGGCATACTTTATCGAAGATTTGAAGTTTAGCAAATGAAAGCAAGTTACTTCCAGAAGAAGAAAGCCATTCTGAATTAATCTGTTTCATTGTAACAAAATGTGAGAATTGAAGGAGGTTGGTTGCTTTGAGAACAATTTGAGAAAGCACAGACGAATCTGAGAAGGTGGGAAACAGTTTATAAAAAGATACCTGAGAGACAGAGAGAGGGACAGAAAGTACTGTATGTGTCCCTCTTTGGGTAGTCATGCATACAGTTTGGTATGCAAATCTAGCTGGAAATATATGGATATGCATTTGTTTGTATGCACGTATAAGTGGATGTATGTCCAGAGACATGGGTATGCCAGAGGAGGCACGCTTATATACCCATGCAGCTGTACCTGCAACACTGTAATGTGGACAGATTCCTGCTTGTAAGTATGTGCCTTCATGTGCCCTCCTGTGTGTGGGATATACCTACACTGCTCATGTGTACATTCCTGCACAGATTCATGCTGGGCAGTCCTTCTATCTACTTACATCTATATGAGTGTGAAAAAGCAATCTGATGTCATGCAACTGAGTGTTGCAAGATGTAATTTTGGACTGAACCTTAGTCTTCTGAAAGTAATTGGAAATTTTGCTATTCATTTCAGTATACTTGCTATTTGGGCCTTACTGCACAGAAATCAAGTATTGTAATTAAGACAGTGACAGCTTCTGATCCACTTAATTTTAGAACTTAAAGTATTACAAGTATGTACAAAAAATTATCTCTTTTGTGAAAGACAAAGACTTGATATTATTTGTATCTTGAAATATGCTATTGGTGCAAGTGACCCTAAGCTTTCCTTGAGATATTTTAGATGTAAATGCAAAACTCAAGTAACAACAACAACAACAACACAAAAAAACCCACAACCAAACAAACACCTTTTTTGTTTCTAAATATTTAAGGCCATGTGGGGGAAGGGCTTTCAATTTGGAAGGAACTCTAGGTTGTGGATGTAAAGTGCTTCTCTCCTGACAAAATAGCAGGGGACAGTCAAGGTTCACCAGAACTGAATTATTTCACATTCTGAATGACCTTGTCAATGCCCCTTTGGGTTAATTTTTCAAGAAATGGTATTTAAATAAGGTTGTTGCTGCTTTTTTATTTTATTTTTCTCCCCTATGAATGCTTGGGGAATAGTGGGGAATAGTTTTTTTTTTTTTTTTTTTTTTTTTTTTTATCTCTCACGACAAAAATCCCGTTTTGCTGGCAGCAAAGGGGATGTGAACATAGATATAAGGTGTTTGTTATTTGTGTCATAATTCCTCCTCCCTTTTCAAGAGGCAACCGTCACCCAGTCAGGGAGCAGAAACAAAACTGTGCAACCCAGATGACCAGTCACATACACGGGGTGGTGAATAGTTAGAATAAATCGTTTGTCAGTGATCCATAAGCTGAAATGCATTCACAGAAATGGCCACTGCCTAATCGCAGTAATAATACATTTGTAATAATCAGTCTGCCCAGGGGATAATTGCCAGACCATAACAGTGCTAAATTCACTGAATAAATTCTGCACTGTGAAAAATTCATCTAACTCTAGTGGTCACTCATTAGTAAACATTTTGAGCAATTATCTCTCAATAACCATGCTCTTCTCTTTGCTCTCTTTAGAGGAACCTTTCTAGTAACCTATTTTTTTTTCTGTCTCCTGGGGAACGGAAATGAGAAGTGAAGAGAAGGATGCTTTTGAATGTAATTACAGATTGGCATGCAGCACAAATTCCCCCAAATCTAAACATAGGCAGTAGTAAAGTTAGCAACTAAAAAAGGAAAAAAAAGCTTGCTTTGTATGGAAAAACAGTTCACTTACAGTATAACGTAAAAATGGTTCAAAATTAAGCAGCGGTGAAGAATGGAATTTTAAAGTAACAGCACCTTCTTACCCAGTGAGCATTTCTGAATGGAAAATTTAAATACTGCGTATTAAGATAAATTAAGAATAAGTCACATGATAAGTCAGGAAGCATAATCACTTTCATTCTGAAAAAAAATCAGTCAATCATTTAACAGCATATGGTTGGGGGGGAGGAGGGAACATCATTTTAAGTATGTTAGCATTTTATTCAAAAAAAAAAATCCTCTTAACTGTATAGCTTAAGCCCTCTCTGGTATGTGCACACAGCTTGAACTAACGGGGCCTGATCTTGAAGCAGGCTGCAAATTGCAAATCAATGAGCTTTGGCTGTGCAGCTGCAGCCTGGAGGGACCCTGAGCCTCAGAGCCTGGGCCCTGCCAGCCCTCCATGCTGTCCTGCACCGGGCAGTGGGCAGAGACCCTTGCGTGAGCCCTTCTGGAGGCAGGGAGCAGGGCACCTGTGCGGGCAGGTTCGGGTTTCTGTCCTAAAAGTGTATGTGAGCACCACTGAAGAGAAAAACAGATATGAGCAAACTCTCATGCTGCGTATACAGATGCTACACTTTCTTTCCATTCAGTAACTCCCTCCATTAAACCTTTTACCATATATGCACTTCTTTGTAGGGCTTGTATTTTTAACCATTTTTCATGGCGTTTGCCGTGTCCCCAGCGCTGCTAGAGGGTTCCCTCAGCGTCCCAGCCCTCTTCCTGGAAGGGACTTCTGCCTAGCAGCAAAGCAGAGAGGTGGCCTCTCCAAGGCTGTTGAAAGGGGAGATGAGGAAAAGCAATCAAAGGGGGCTAAAGTAATCCCTTGTCTCCTTTTTCAGCTGCTTTCTGCCACGGTAACAATCCAGCCTGTTGCTGTTGCCGCTTATATGAGCACTGAAGTGATGAAGGCATTGCCACTGTTGTGCTGTGGGTCTTTCCACAGGAGTCAGGCAGGAGGAGCAGGATGATTAGAAATGAAAAAAGACCCTTGCAAATCAGTTGTGGCAGATGAGAAGTCAGGACAAGGGGATAAACAGAGTGTAATTATGGAAGTAATACTACCCCCAACTTGCAGGAAGGTCTCCTCTTAATTTTAGTTAGATGAACAGCATGTATTTCTGAGAGCTTGAACAAGGTCGTTAACTCAGACCAGAAAGGAAAGACTGCTAAATCCCTAAGCAAAACGTGGAAAAAATGAAATACAGCAGAATTTTGTCTTGGAACACCTGAAGAATGTATTTTATCGTAGCACAGAACTTTTTGGAAATATAAAGATCCTGTTATAAAGTGAATGTATAATCATCATAAGCCCGATCCAGAGATCTCAGTTCAGTTCTAGCCCAGGCCAAACCCCAATTTCAAAATGAGCTGGTCTGAGCGTAATTGACCTTGCAAAGATTGGAGCATTCATACTGTTTGTGCTGTGTGATCACAACACACTAATTATGAATGTGGAGAAAATTCAGAAAAGCTCATTTTTTTTCCTAATATAAAAGCATGCTTTTTATCCCCAGCCTTCCACCGTTCCCAGTTTCCGTCTAAATAGGATCTGAGAAAGGGAATGATTTTTAAAATTGTTTTAAAACCTCTTATTAGTTATGCAGGTTTGAGGACTGAGTATTTTGTGTCATGGAGAAATATTAGTCTCATATAAGTTTCCTGCATCTTCTTTGTTTAGAAGCTGAATCAACCATTTGTGTGTGAAAATGTAGCTACAATTAATATCCAGTACAATAACAACCTACAGGGAAGCTGTTATCCCTGCATAAGGATGGGTCATATGCTACCTTGCTCTGACTCACTTTTCTCCAGTGAAAAAAAGCAACGCAGATGTACTCCTGTAGTTTCATTTTCTCATATCTTTAGTAATGAGGAAAAAATCAACTTCCACACATACAGGAGCATATGAAAAAACAATTATCAGAGTTCTTGAGATCTTGTTTCTTTCATGTAATATCTGTCAAAAAGAGTGGTTGCATGGGTACACTTCCGGGCCAGTGCATAAAGTAATATGAATATTTGCTGTTGGAGATATGTCACTTCGTAACTATTTTCAGTTCCCACTGGAATGGAAATAACAGAATGTGAAATTCTTCACACATGAGAATGTGAAATACATGAGCACTTAACAGCTTTAAGTTATTCTGTAACACAGAACTGCCCAGCTTTTCTGGTCTGAAGGGCCACACAGCTTCTTCCCCAGTCAGGCCAGGGCTGCACACCCCAGCTGCTCTCTTCAGAGCAAACAATGGGGCCAGTTTTCCATGTCCAGCACTGCTGATCTGCTCGTGCACAGGATCCCTCCTAGCACCAGAACTGCTGTCTGTGTCCAGCCTAGTACCTCAGGAACATGGTATAAGTTTGTGAGACAGGGTCAGGGGGTTGAAGGTGCAGGCTCTATCAGAGGTCCCCACAGGCCTTAGAAGTAACCATTCTTATAGAGCACAGTCTTTATAACATCCCTACATAGTATGCAGCCAGCCTCTTGGACCAGGTTTCCTTCAGACTGGAGGAATGTCACTGTATACTTCCTCACGCTCTGAAACCCAGGCCAGTGAGGGATTAATGCCTATCAGCTACCCTCTGCTCTAATATAGCTGGCAGCTTAGCCAGGGTTTCACTTCTAGAATGGAAAAACTGGTGTTAGCCTTCAGTCATTATT
Source organism: Anser anser (assembly GCF_964211835.1). Taxonomy (NCBI): domain Eukaryota; kingdom Metazoa; phylum Chordata; class Aves; order Anseriformes; family Anatidae; genus Anser; species Anser anser. Next base: position 102,202,788 of record NC_139721.1, on the reverse strand, counting down.
GAATGACTCTCATTTAAAAAATACTAGAAAAACAGTAACTCTGCCACTCCCCACAGTACTGGTCAGCTTGCTCTGTCTTTTCTATAATCCACTTCCTTTTCTAAGGTACAGTCCCACGGGTTCACATGGCTCTCTTAGAAATTAATGGAGCTCGCTTTGGAGACAGGCATCAGCAAAGTCTGTGAGAAGCAGTTAACACAAACCATGTGTTTTCCTATCTCAGTGACAGTTAAAGTCTACAATTTCACACTCTCACTTAGGGGGAAAACAAAAACAAAACACTGTGCCCTTTGGCCACACTAATTCAGACATGTCTGTCTCTTTGACCTGGGAATGCCACCAGGGAAAGCTGAATGTGTCAGTGCCAGGACTTCACAGAGGGGGAAAGCAACAGGTAGCTCAAAGGGCAATACAGATTTTAAAAACCAGGAGCGGCAAGATAGTCAGGAAGGTCATATTAAGTGGAGTTCAGAGGCAACGGGAAGCAAGGAGAAGAGCCTCGCTTCCACAAGGGCAGTTTTTCCTGTATGCTTCCTACCACTTCAGTTTTCTTCACCACTCGTCCTTTTCAGGACGACAAACAGAACCATTGGACAGAGACATGCTTCCCTGACAAGCAGAACCATTGCACAGAGAAACAGGTCAACAGCTGTGGGTACTTCAAGAATAATATCACTGACAAACTGGTAATTATGAATATTGTGTCTGTCAACTAAGGTCAGATATCTGTGCGTTTCAAATCTGTGACCCCTGGCCTCCATCCTGAGAAAGAACAAAAGATACAAGTGGGGACTTTTCTTTTGTCAAGAAAATAGAAAAGGACCTGCCTCTTAAAAAATAATACCCCTTCCCCACAGCAAATTCATTCTCTCTTAACTTTTTCATGCTCCAGTGATCAAATCATTAAACAGCCCTCATTATTCATTCCAACTTCTGCCAGGGATATGAGCTCTGTATCAGAGAAACACCCCCTCACCATCATAATCATCATCATGACATCTCAGCAAGTTGATACAATTATGCCAGAGAACCATCCTCATAATTATACAGTTCTTTAGCTCATTTTTTCAGTGTATTCACCATTACTATAATCACAGCGAGTACAGTGTGTTAAATTAAGAACAGGATTTACAGCTAACATCTCACAGGATGAAGAGTCTGCCTGCTGCAATTCTGCAATTCTTTACAATAAAGCTCTGCAACCCTCTGAAAGCTGAGGCTTATGTGTTAGTATTTCTTTGTTTTTGAGACAATTGACATTTACAACTCATTTTAAGATGCATATAAAGAATGGTGTTTTACAGAGGGAGAAAGGACAGATCTCATTCCCACCTCATTTCCAAAGAACTCACCCCCCAACTTTAGCTATTAGGCTCAGATTTGAATGTGTATGATACACATAGTCATGGACTGTCGTCACAAACTCATTTTTGCCTTTCAGTTAATAGTGATCACAAAGGCAGCTCCAGGAAGTGAACTCTTAGCAGCTACTGATGCTTATTTGCCATGCATTGCATAAGCGCATAAATGAACATAAAGATATCATTGCTATAACAAAAAGCTTAAAATACATTACTGGAAGTGTTAAAATATGGTACTGGAAAGCAACAGACAAACAAGTAGTTTTCTAAAGAATTTTCACAAAAGCATCTGAGAAGGGGATTAGGTGAAGAAAAGTTAGAACAGAAGAATCATAAAAATGTAAAGGGCCAAATAGGAAACCTAGGGAACTCCATGTCTGCGATGACAATAAGGTCTCTTTAACAGATCGCAAACTGACATACTAACTAGCTCTTCCTGTCTATTTTCATTTACCAAATCAGGCACACCCAAGAAAACGTTGCACTTTGAGATTTCCAAGGAAGGCAGTGAGTTATCAGTGGTGGAACATGCTGAAGTGTGGCTCTTCCTGAAGGTCTCCAAGGCCAACCGGAGCAGGACAAAAGTCACCATCCGCCTGTTTCAACAGCAGCGGCAGCCAAAAGGCAACTCTGAAGGAGCAGAAGATATGGAGGATGGAGGGCTGAAAGGTGAAAGGAGTGAGACTCTGATTTCAGAAAAGGCAGTGGACACCCGAAAGAGCACTTGGCACATCTTTCCTGTCTCCAGCAGTGTCCAGAGACTCCTGGACCAAGGCAAGAACTCCTTGGATGTGCGGATTGCCTGTGACCTGTGCCAAGAGACTGGGGCAAGCCTGGTGCTACTGGGCAAGAAGAAGAAAAAGGAAGATGATGGGGAGGGGAGAGAAAAGGATGCTGGAGAAGTCCCAGGAGAAGAGGAGAAGGAGCAATCGCACCGGCCCTTCCTGATGATGCTTGCCCGGCACTCGGAGGACCGTCAGCACAGGCGGCGGAGACGGGGCCTGGAGTGTGATGGCAAAGTCAACATCTGCTGCAAGAAGCAGTTCTTTGTCAGCTTCAAGGACATAGGATGGAGTGACTGGATCATTGCACCTACAGGTTATCATGCCAACTACTGCGAAGGAGAGTGCCCCAGCCATATAGCAGGCACATCTGGTTCGTCATTATCCTTCCACTCCACTGTCATCAACCATTACCGCATGCGGGGCCATAGCCCCTTTGCCAACCTCAAGTCATGTTGTGTGCCCACCAAGCTGCGGCCCATGTCCATGCTCTACTATGACGATGGCCAGAACATCATTAAGAAAGATATACAGAATATGATTGTGGAGGAGTGTGGCTGTTCATAGACACATATGTGCACAAGACTCTTCTCTTTAAGTTGAGAAGAGAACGTTTTAAAAGCCCAAGAAGAGGAAAGACCTGACATGGTATAAGATCCTTTTTGAATGAAACAATCATCTGAAATAAAAACAAGAACAAGCAAATTAAAAACAAAAACAAACAAACAAAAAAAACAAAAACACAACAACACAAAAAAAGAGGGGAAAGTAAAAAAAAAAAAAAAAGAAAAAGAAATATTGAGGATCAGAAAAGACTACAGCTATAAAGAGGAGGAAAGCTTCATGAACCCAGGCTTGAATGAGATACGTTTGAATGACGGTATGGGTTGGGGATTTCCCCTTCCTTTCAGTATGCTCCTTATCTTATTAGATAGTATGTTAAGCATAGCTATTACTAGGGGAGTTATGTTCCCTCCCCTAGTTACCCATCAGTTCAAGCCATGGTAGCAGCTCATCTAACCTGCAGCAGTTTGGACTAAGTCCAAAATGTCATTGAAATTCCTTGAAAAGCCATGTGTATGAACACTACATTCACTGGCACTTTCCCCCAAAATTTACCGAGGAACTGAGTAGGTGTGTAGTGTTTGTGTGGATATATATATATGTGGCTATGTATTTATATACATACCTTTATACATACAGACACTACACGCTTACATATACTTACATTGGTAAAGAGACAATATTGTGCAGGTGTATACACCTTCATCTTCTGCACTACATTTACAAAAAAAAAAAAAAGAAAAGAAAAATGAAGAAAAAATGATTAAAAAGAACGAATGAAAGAATAAAAGTTACATATTGTAAAGGTGCTTACAACGTTAGAACTATGCAACCTAGTTGGTTTGAAACTGTTTACCTGCAAGAGAAAGAAAAAACAAAAACAAAAACAAAAACAAAAAAAAGAAAGACTTTTTTTTTTAAATGGAAGTAACTTGTTTTAAAAAAAAAAATCTTCAGTGAGAGATACTTGAAAGGAATATGTTTGTCCAGATACTGGAGCCAAACATTTCTATATTTTGTAAAAAAAAAATTTTAATCGTTTACTATTTGCACTACAATGGTGTCTGACCTGTCTAATCCTTATTTAACAAACATTTGCAAGGGAGGGTGGTTGGGTGTGGGAGGGGTTGAGAGCTGCACTTATTGTGAGCTATACAAGAACTGCTACAGCACACAAAATAGCTATTTTTATTATTATTATTATTATTATTATTATTTTGTACCTTAAACTGAATAGACACATACACCAAAGACATTTGTGCGAGCCTCTAAAAAGTCTGTTTGTGGTTGGTATCATTCACCTGTAATAAGTTATGGTTTGAATTAAGGGTCAGTGGGTTGATTACATTCAGGCTAGTATATCTGCTAACCAGTTAAATTCAAATTCTGCCCTAAACAGAAAATTGTAATTTGAAGAAAGCCCTCAAAAGCCCTGGGATGTGTATCCAAGGTGCTTGGATCCAAGGTCCATCTAAGCATAACTGTACTTGTTTTGCATATACAACACTTAAGACTTATCCCTGATGCACAGCAACTGTGCATCATTGGGAAACAACTTTATACAAGGGACATACATATATATATATGTATATATTTCTGTATGTATATATGTATGTATACACGAGGTATAAGCATTTCTGGCTTCACTTTAATGTTCTTAAACAATGAATGTTTGTGTGCAAAGCACAGTATGTTAAAAGCTTGTTTGTTACTAACAAGCATGAGTGTTCAAAATGGTATTTGTGTGAGAGGAACCTAAAGTGCTGGTGTACACTTAGAAAATATTGATGTAAAATTGCAAGCAGCTTTGGGCCATGCCCACCATCACCCCTGCAAATACAAAGAAAATGGCACTTGTGATAGGATTTCTGTTTGAAAAGCAGTCTTAAGCAAAAGGCTGGCCGTCTCAACCACCACCCTCTAGCATGACAACTCTTAATGGGTTTGTGCGTTACCTGTAAAACCTAATTTTCAGTGTCAACACCTAACCTGAAGGGTCCAACCCATAGGGCATAGGTAGATAGGTTTAAAAAAAAAATTCTATCGCTGTCGTATTTAAAAGAATGTTAAAGTTACAACGTGTGTCTTTGGGTAGGGGGAGATGAGAAGAGGGAATGGGAGAAACCTTTAGGCCCTGTTTACACTGAGTTTGATAACCCTGAGCCTGAATCTTCAGACTCTTAGAGGTTTGCAGGACCAAGCCCCTGTTGGCTGCCTTCTGACAGGAAGGGCTTCAAAACACCTCTCACAGAAAGCAGCGCAAACATGGCTCCCCACCTTGCTGAGAGCACAGTCTGTTAAAAAAAAAAAAAAAGGTAAAAAAAAAAAAAGAAAAAAAAAAGACAGCACAATTTAACCTGGTCACATTGGCTAGGGATAGTGTGTTAGCACCTTCATGGCGAGAACCATGTTTAAGCAGTGTAATCAGGGCCTTCATTTTTTGTCAGCCAAAATTGTTTGTGTGTGGGGGGGGGTTTGCTCTGTGTCTGTGTGTGTGTAGATGTATGTGCGCATGGGAGCGTGTCTGTATGTGTATGTATTGATAGAGATTTAAAAAAAAAAAAAGAGGAAAAAAAGAAAAAAGAAAAGGAAAAAAAAGCCCTTTCCTCTGTTGAATAGATATCAACATACATGCTTATAGCTAAGTTTTCTATCTAATTTATTCCACAGTATTTAGATTGCATAGTACAGCTAATGGGTTATACATTTATGTACTTTTTATACAATGCATTTTTACAGACTTGTTTGCGGTTTGCAAAAAAAAAAAAAGATTAAAAAATTGTAACAATTGGGTGAACACTAAATTTGTCACTAAAGTATTCTGTAAAATATCAAGGCTTTCTGATTTAAATTATTGCAGATTTTATTTTATTTTTTTTTTTTTTAAGTATTTTCTTCCTGGGGAGAGGGAGGGATACCAAATGGTAGTAGGGAAAAAAAAAAAAAAAAAGGCACAAATAATCTATCTTCATAATTTAAACAAACCAAGTTCCTGACCCTGCTTCATTTGAAGCAAGTGGCAGAAGTATTGTTGATTTTCCTAGAAGTAGGGCCAGGCTCTGGAACTGCTGTGGCAGGAACATAGCCTGTGACAGCTAAGGACAGTACCTTTTATTTCACTGAACTTTGGACCTGGACTTAAAATTAGATGTATATTGCCCTTCTACCCTTACTTATGTCCACAGGCTCATTGTTGTCTACAGATCTCCTTACAAGAGTAGTAAAACTACTTACATGACTAAAGGTAAGGCAGGCTGAACCACAGGTTCCTTGTGCTATAGGCAGTGTGAAGGGAGAGAACGGATTTTGAATGAGTAGCACCATATCCGACATTTAATTCAATTAATTGTTCAAAAACAGGCTGCTTGTATGATGGTTGATCTCTGAATGTAGTGGCAAGGGAAGCAGGTGAGATGGCTCATGTTGGCAAAAATTATTCTCACATGTGATTAATTAAGAGCATCGGAGTCCTGAAATCCCAGCACCTTCCCAAAAGTGACAATGGCAAAACTCCCATTGACTGTAAGCAGAGTAAGTTTAGGCTCATGGTTTTCCTGGTCAAAGCTGACAGAGCCTTTAAAAAGAAGTCTGATACTGAGTTTGATACCAGGTTTTATGTGGTGCACAGGGGCTGGCCTTGGAAAACGTGAAACTAGCCTGAGACAATTTCCAAGTGAGGAAAGAAAAGAGGATTTTTACATGTGGTGAGTGGGTTGCATGATAGGTACACCAAAAACAGAAGAAGGTTTTTCAAAGCAAGAAGCAACTGTTCCTAAGCCCCGCTTTTTAGCTTTCATTTATGTGTTTATACTATTCACAAATTTTAAAGGTTTCTCCCTCTGATCTCTAGATTCAGTCATGGGGTTTTGATTTGTGGTCAGAGTTATTTAAAGCAGGGGGAAATGAAAAACTATATGATAAAATAAAATAAGAAATCGGGATGTTAATCAAGACTGACTGATTCCAGCAAAACACCCCACCCCTGATAATTTGGTTTAATTAAATCTGCATGTACTTAAAATAGCATTAGAAATTGTTACCATATTTAAACAGTTGTTCAAGGGCATGCAGTCTCAAAAATTACTTCTCCCTTCAGGTACTACTATACCAAAAAGAAAAAAAAAAAAAAAAGCTTTTAACTACTAACGCATTCCTCTCTGTATAACCCATTTCCTTTTTATATTGAAAATGTATTTTCAGTATATATTTGATCACAGAAATGTACTTGTTTAGTACGTCCACAGTCTTCTTGTTTCAGAGCTGATGACATTCAGTGGTCTTTCCCCCTCTTCATGTCAGATGCTCACTGTATCCAAGGCCTAAGAAACTGGCAGAAGTGCACATTAAGATGTTTCTTTGGGAGGGCTGAATGTATTTGTATTCTTGGGGTTTAGCAAAAGGAAATGCTAACAGATGCTTATAATTATTCTGCACTTATATGTCACAGCAGAATACAGATCTAGGGCCTGAAACTGCAGAACTGAATGAAATGGGAGTTTTGTCATTGACTTGAATAGAAACAGCCTTTTACCACATCGTTGCAAACTAGGACTCTGTTATAAATACCTACTCTTTTGTATTTAGTTGAGATTCAAGTTACCAGGTTCATATAACTGTGACACCACAAGGCCATGCAGAGGCTGGCAGCAATATCTCTGAATTAGAGAAGTTCAGGCATCTGTAATGTCTATGTGCAAAATGATAATTTTTATGGACTATAGTTACTCATGGAATAGTGCCTTACTCTGTAAGCAATGCTGTTGATTCCAGAGGGTCTCCTTTCCTAGAAAGTTACCAGTCAGCATGAATAAAGTGAGCAGAATCTATTTCTGGAGTGTAGGTAGAAGAGAGGTGATGGAAATTAGTAATTCCTTTAAGTTAAACCTCATGTCAATACTGTGCATCAGTATAAGAATCAGATGCTAACTTTCTGACACTGAAGAGCTTTACTCCCCGTCTGCTCTCATTGCATTACATGTGGAGTAAAAAGGTTTTCAGTCAGAGTAATGAAAACTGTAATTTGACCTTTCATGAACAATTATAAGCAATGTTTTCATAGGCAGAAACAAACAACACTTCTGGGTTATATAGCTATTTATTTTTTGAGATACAGTGAATCTGTGTTAATTCTCGATGGGTTTCTTTATATTTAAATACTTTCAGAAACAATACATTGACGATGGGTTGAAGATATATATATATGTATGTATATATACATATTATATATATCTACAATATATATACACACACAACTATATATATATGTATATACATATATATATATAAATTATGAAAGCCAAGATATTATGAAGCCTATTTTGTTTTTATCATTTTGTGTTTTGTTGTTGATATTATTATTATTATTGTTATTATTATTATTTTGCATACTACATGCAGTGCTTTAACCAATGTCTGTTCGGCTAATGTAATTAAAGTTGTTAATTTATATGAGTACATTTCAACTATGTCAATGGTTTCTTAATATTTATTGTGTAGAAGGACTGGTATTTTTTTTATTTACATTATGTTTAAAGAGGTAACAGTTTGATATGTTCTCATTTGTTTATATTAGAAGTTATTTATTTTCACGGCATTCCGTCTGGTATTTTGATATTTGGAAGGCATGCTACCTATACTTTGTACAGTTAGTGGGCAGTATTCAGCAGCTCCCAGTAGATTTTTAGGCCCTGTGTTAAATAAAAGACATGTTTGGGATTTCTATTTTAGATCTTTCTTATTGGTTTGCCAGGACCACTCAGTGCACTTACTGCCAGACACCCTGCCTGCGTGACCAATTTATTCCTACTGTATTTACCCAGGACAGAGGACCAAAACCACCTCTGGTGTAAGTCTGGTGACTTCAGTGAAGTTACACCAGAGATGTATTTGGCTCACCGAGAAATTGCTTGTACAAATCAATGCAAAGAAAGGACAGAAAACAAGCAAGCAAGCAAGCGTCTTTGCATTTGAAAGAGGATTTCAACGTGTTGAAAATGTTTGGGTCAGCTACTATTTTATTTTACTTTGTTCTTTTTGTTATTTTGCTCTTTCTTATACAACAACAGCAACAACACAAGTGAAATAAATAAAGGGAGTTTCACCAAGCATTGTGTAATCGTCCCTTAATACGCATTCCTGGTTGGGAAATACATGGGACGTGGGGAAATACCAGAAAATACCAGAGGTGAAACGCGGGTGCCTCTTTGGATCAAGCAGTGCAATGCCTTTCCTTTCAGTGTCACCATCCTATCTCTGCATTCAGACTCACACTCCTACATGTAATGCAATTTTAGGTTGTTCCCTTCTTAGGAAACAGAGACAGTACCAATGCCACAGCCAGTGTCAGCTCCCCTTTGCCCGCAGGCTGTTAGGTGTTCAGCTACCATCACCACAATTCCCTTGAATAACCCAGAATTAGATGCTTACCCTGATAAAAAGAGAATTTGCATTACCCAGACAAAATTGCAAAACTGTCAGTTCACATGTGCTCATTTATAATCAGTTCACAGGCAGCCATAGTGAGAAATCATCTGAGTACTCTTGTATTTGAAAGTAAAGTGTACTTATGAGGGGTTTTCACCAGTCTTTGCATTCCTAGGGTGATAAATGGACTCCTGCTACATTCCAGTGGGCTGAGAATCAGGAAACAAGAATCTCAAGGTTGATCTTTAAATGGATTACTTACACGGTGCTTAAGCATGGGCCACCACAGCTATTAGCAGGCCTTTTAATAATCAGACATTGAAAGCCATTCTGCAAAGTCTGAAGAAGTGAGTTGCTTTCCTCTAACTGAGAATAAGATTTCAATAAATCAGTGCAATCGTGGCTACAGAAAGCTTTTGTTTCAGAGAAAATTAAGACATGATTGAATATTTGCTTTCTTTCCTTTGTTATGCTCACTATTACTATTATTGCCATCAAGGACAAACCCAATTGGCTTTGGAAGTTGCGCTAGCAATAAAATAAAATCATGAGGCCTATTTGATTCAAACCACTAGCATATTAACCTGCTAAAAATGAAGCTTACACTTCAGGTGTAAAATGGGGAGTTATCCTTTCTCTGGCACGACATGAAGTGCAACACTGGATGGTGTAATCCAGATTTTTTCCATTACACAGCTGTTTGATTTTCTTTTTAGTTTAAGAATGCTATTGAGAACTGTTGCTATTGTATGCGCTTGTTGAAAAGCCCCAGCTCAAAGAACAGTGGAGAGCTAAGAGCTGCCTTTTGTATGAGCTGAACAATCTGTTAAAGCCAAAAAAAACTGCCCCAAACAAATTAGACCATGCTAATAATATACAGACAAAGGCAGATAACACCAAATGATTTTGTGAAACAGATACACAGATAGTGTCTACTCAGTGTGCATTTCCTACCTTTGAGGTGGATTTTCATGTTGCTACTTGGGTTATTGAATTGCTGTGCTAGTCTCAGTGCATATCATGATTTTTTTCCATGCTTGTCACAGGGCTATCAAAGCCTGTATTTTGGTAGTCTCCGTGGCTGCCCTCTGTGATCCCCTTCTTACTTATGTTTGGCTGTCTCCCTGAAATACAACCACAGACTGATTTAAAGTACTACCCAGGGCTCAGGGTCACTATCCTCTCTTACGCTACTGATAGAAATATGGCACTGTTATCACTATGGTGATCAAATCCATTGGCTTGCAGATACCTGCCACCCAGCTGCTATGACCTCTGGGCCTTCCTTGGTTTTAAAAGAGTTATCTAGTCATCTCAAACATTGTCACCATTTGATCACTTTTCTACTGTCTACTCATCAGCTTCGTTGGAATTGCATTGACTGGAAAAACAGCGCAGAAAATCATCAGCTGCTAGAGCATCCCTATCTCTCTGCGGGACAGATATAACTGAATGGCAAGGTTTCCCTTTCCCTTCTGATAACCAGCAACTCCAAACACTTGAAGTGGAAGGGTTGGAAGGAAGGTGCACATGAGTTGACACTACCTATGCATCGTTTCCTTATGAGGGCTGTGAGAGGGAATGGGGTTATTTTGTGTTTGAAAGCAACACTGCAGCTGACAGATGCAGCGGCAAATTCATTGTACACGTTACAACACCACATCTGGAAGCAGCATAACAATGATTTTACACATCTGAATCATCCAGCCTCTACTGCACGAGAAAGTTTCTCTGACTCTGAGAAGACAGAAATGTATATCACCAGAGTTATGGCCTCCACAACTTTCTATAACAGCAGACAAAAACAACATAGCAGCTCTACTCAAACAAGAAAAACATTCAGAGGAAAGCTGGCAGAGCAGAGGTCCCTTGAGGGGCTTTTGAGCAGACTGCTCCTCGACAAGTTTTGTGTACACAAGAATGCCTCTTATGGCTGCATTAGGATGCAGTTTATAGTCCTGGGCTTGATCTTAATGAAGTCAGCAGGGTATTGCAGACCTGGACAGCTTAGCTGAAAGTAAAACGAAGTCCTATTGTTTCAGTAAAATCACTGATTATAAAAGTGCAAAGAGTAAGATGGAGATGACATGGACACTTTAATGAGCCATGTATGAGAGCAATCAGAGTTGTATAACTTTGAAAAAATGTAAAGATAACCTAAATGGGGGTAGAGGTAGAAAATTTTGTAGGTACAGAATGTACTTTCACTAGATCTTTCTATGTAAGAAACCCGTTTTAAGGTTTAAATCTTCTTAGCTCTTCTCAGATAAGCTGTGTGTCTCCCGCTTCACTGATACCACCCTTCCTGGGGTCATGCCAGCCTCAGAAGTAGGGCAATGCAGGAAGAAGATGTGGCACCACATTCAGGCATCATACGCTCATTCCTTTTACCACTCTGAGAATGCACGGAATGCCACTAACCTATATGAAGTCCAGGCAGACAGATTGGTAAATAAGTGACAAATCAAACCATGATTTTTTATTTTTTAATTTCTAACACATGACCCAACCCTCAGAAGCAATTCAGGCCTGTCCCAGCACTGGCAAATTACCTTGGTATGAATCAGGTTCAAATTTGTCATGCTTTCAAATGCATACCTTTTTGTGCAAATCCTACTCCTTTCTCACGCTTTCAGTGGACAGCCTGGTCATTTGTACACAGCTGTTGTGGCGAAACTGGCTCTAGGCTTAGGCTCCAAGCCTCACTTCTCCATTCATATTTCCATATCCTAAGAAAATATTCTCAAGCACAGGAGTTTTATACCAACCCCACATGTCTGGGCAGGAAGGAGAGGAATCAGATAAGTTAATTATAACAACTAAGAGACATTCCCTATGGAAAGAAACTCCAGGCCCAAAAAGAGAAGCCCAGCACCAGACCTGCCCTGCCAACCACTCAGCATGGTACCAAGAAGGTCTGCAGCACCTGGGGAAGAGCAGAGGGACTGCAGAGAGAGGAAATTTATTAATGGGGATGGTTTCAGTTACTCCCGTGTAGTCCCTGTCACATGTGGTCATGATGCAGAGATGAAATTTTTTGCTATCACGAAGGACCTCTTCAGTGAGCAGCTTCTCCACTTGAGAAACAGCAAACTACTATTCAGAACCTGGCTCAAGAATCTATTACTAAAATATTACTTTGAAACTGTAGCTATACTACACTTAGGTCTGTTACAGAAACAACATACTTGTCCATCTTCCTATCTACCTACTTCCACTGCAGCAGAGTCTGATTTCAGAAAGAGAAACTGTAAAACCCTATGAAAACTTCAAGGAACTAAAAGGGATTTCAAAGCAGCTTGCAGACTATTTCAGGATACTGTATTAGAGGCACAGTATTGAAAAAAGACCTGAAGAGCTAGTGTGGTGGATCAGCAGGATAAAGTCATATTTAAGTGAGAAAAATAGAAAACAATAGAAAAGCCAGCAAGTCAATTATAAAAACACAATACAGAAAATTAGAAAAGAATCTGAGTACTCTACAAAATCCATAATAGCTAAGAATGAGTTAAAAGTTCAAATAAGATAAATGCAGGACCAGTCAATGTGTGCTTTGTTGATGGAAAACCTGTTACATTTCTCCGAAGTGATCAACAAGGAATAACATTGATATAGTCAGCTTGGATTTTCCAAGTAGTATTTACAAAGACCCTCACTAAAATTTCCTAGAGAAATTAACCCATCATGGGATAAAGAAAGCAACACATACAATTAATAGTTATTGTGAGAAGAGATGAAAGAAATGGAGAGGTGTCATCAGTGTCCAGCTCTGCAGTCAGGTATGGGCTATGAGGTTAAAAATCTGACAAACAGGATGAAAAGTGAGATGACAAAGTTTTCTGACATATGAAGTTAATTAAAATAGATGTGGCTGATTGCAAAAAAATGCTGAAGAACTTCACAAAATAACAAACCGGCAGCTGGAATTCAGCATCGATAAAGTAAGACAGGTAACACATGACATGTAGGAGGAAACAATCCTGACTTGCATGTACAGAAATGAGCTGCCCCTCAGGTAGGAGACTTGAGCATTATAACAAGGTTTTTATCATGAGTAAGAAAAACAAAGTGAACATTAGGGATTACTAGGTAAGACAGGATTTGTTGCTTATTGGTATACCTGGAAAATGTAGACATGTTTTGGGGTATTGAAAGGGAATGACAGACTTGAGGGTGAAACAAAACCTCCTATTACATAGCTGAAGATAGCAGTCAGGCCCCCCTTTTGATTTCTCTCCTCCACGCTGAGAAAGTCCAGCTCACTCAGACTCTCCTCATACAAGTCCCTTACAGGGACAGACTGAGGGAGGAAGAATAAGACATTATTTTAATGTCATTGTGTTGCTGATCAGCTTGTTGTTGACTCCCCATTAGTTCTGTCACTTTTGTCTTAGTATAAATCCATGCTCCTTCTGGCAGAACTACATGGAGGATCGAGACATGAGCAGACACTGATCCCAGGTGTACACAGAGGTTGCCCAACACCACAAGACGAAAATACAGCAATGCTGCAGCAGATTGGACAGCTTGGTTATCCTCCTGATGCAGCTGGTTATTTTGATTTTTTTAATACATTTTTTTAAAGATCCCTTCCTGTTAAAACACAAACCAGTATAACTCTCATGGCTGAGCAGCTACAGCCTGTGATGATTATCTCCAAGTGTTCTTCAAAGGCCAGTCACTATTGCCTTCAAGCTCAAGTTCAAGTCTTTTTTAGTTGCTCAAGCTCCATGCATCCCCAGGGAGACAGCCTGATGGGCTATGAATGGCCAGGTTTTCCCTGCTAAATTCATGCAACAGCAAGAGAGATTTTTGCTGTTTCCATAATTATTCCTGGCCTATGCTATCTAAAAAGAAAGGGAAAGCTGAGGGGCAGCAAGGCAAACTAAAACAATGATGAGGCTAAAAACGAAATTAAAATAGTCTTCATGTTATTTCCACATAAACACAATTGTTTGACAAGATTTTTCTTAATAGGAAAAGGAGAGAAAATAGACCAAAAATGAGAAGTGGATGTAACTTCAAAGATAGGAACACACCAGTGGGTAATAAATATTTATAAAATAAGACATGCATCAGCCTGCCACATACACATACACTTTCTACAAAATGATATATGGATGACTAGAGCGTGATAAAGAAATGCAGAGTAAAGTAACACAGGGCCTAAATATAGACACATGTAGATTTTTCCAAATGTTGCATTTTCAAGTATATTAAAAAAAAAAAGAAGACAAGGAGGAATGGGAAACAAGAAGTTTTTTTTTTTTTTTCCCCAAACTAAACACAACTGTTTCACATCTTCATTTTTTTCTTTGTTTCTTCCTTTTTTTTTTTTTAATTTCCCTCAACTTCCAGCCTTTGTTCCTTTGTCTTATAACACGTTGTTATTCTCAATATGACAAAAGTTGTACTTTTTATGCCAAATTGTTTGATACATTTTATAAAAGAAAATGAAAGACAGACCTTTGACTGCAAGGAGATGTGGAAGTTTGTTTGGTGCCATAATGTGCTACATCCACCATTTTCAGTTAACCCCTTCCTCAGCCAGCTGCTGTCTATGAACCTTGATCAACACATTTCCTGCCACAGCAGCCAAACAAACACAATTTCTGCAAAACTGAGAGGTACTGCTTTAAATTTCTTAGACACTCCTTTGAGATCAAATTAAGGCTTGCCTGGTGCACTTAGCAGAATGGTGACCAGATCTCTGTGCTATAAAAGTGCTGTGCCTCAAGCCTGGCCCCCAGAGAATGACCTCCAACATGTCTCAGTTTGTATCCGGTAAGAGAAGTAAGGTTTTGCTGTTACCAACACTTCTTTCTCCTGCCATTCTAAGACCAAACTGGAGCTGCATTTTATTCTGTGGTGTATATTTTCCTCAATAAGGTGATTGTTCAGACCTGTGACAAGCTCACACAATCCAAAGGGCCTGGCAGTGTCACCAAGGGCATGGCTTGAAGAAGACTGAGTGGCACAAACAGAGGCTTTCCAACATAACATGGCCAGTGGTTGCAGGATCTCATGGTGTGTGTCAACAGCTCAAGTCATAACGCTCTGTGTATTTTGCAGGGCTAGGTGTTCAGAAAGACAGCTTTTTAACTTATAAAATGAGCAATTCTGCAACAGAAAAAAACCTGTCAGACAAATATAGAACCCTGAAATGACATTTTTATGCTCTCTTTTTAAAGTAATACTACACTTTAATGTACAGTAGAGCTTAATGACAGTTTTAAAGAGAAAAAGAACAGATTTGATTTTAAAGACTAGGTATAGGCGAAGTGAGTCAGACCTGATCTCAGGGAAACCAGAGGAGATCTGGAGAGGGGATGGAGTTAAGCATGGCGAGTACTTCTGATGTAGGCAATTATAACTGAAATCAGGATATAGCAAACCCCAGAATAACCAAATGCAGAAATATCCTTCTCTAAAGAGGACTTGAAAACAGCTACCACCTGAGCAAAAAGGTACATAAGTGCAGGCATGGCACTCTTCAGAAATCTTCCTGGAGTTCAGACCTAAGCCCGGGTAGTTTCAGCCAGCAGAGAACAGAGGAACTATGACTCAGATCTGTCTGTTGATGAAATTCCCTGATTTTGGTTTGCTGCGAGGCTGTTCTGGCCCGAGAGTGATTATGTTAGTTATTATGCTAGTGAACCACTTCTCTTTCCCTTCCCGCAGCCGGCTGGTGGATGCGGTGCCATGCCCTGGATTATGATGCTGCTTGGGAAAACACCAAGTGCAGAGCTGTCAAAGTGACGTGTGAGCATAGCACAGCAGAACCCATTTAGAAGGAAGAGTGAAGAACTGCCAGAGAAGAACTGGTGAGCCTGTGGTTGTCATGTAGAAAATGAAGAAAGAAGCGGATGCCCAGCCTATCCCTGAGCAGCCGGTACCCCTCCCATCCCCCAGCCAGCCACCCCACATTAATTGTCCAGCATGACGCCATATGGTACGGAATACCCCTTTGGCCAGTTTGGGTCACCTGTCCTGCTTCTGTCCTGCTTCTGTTCCCTCCCAGCTCCTGCTGCGCCCCCAGCCTCCTCGCTGGCAGGGCAGTGTGAGAAGCTGAAAAGTCCTAGACTCAGTGTAAACACTGCTCTGCAACAATTAAAACAAGTAGGAGACATTTCTTCTCAGAAAGAGCAGTCAGGCATTGGAATGGGTTGCCCAGGGAAGTGGTGGCGTCACTGTCTCTGGGGGTGTTCAAGGAAAAGGTTGGAGCTGGTGCATAGGGATGTGGTTTAGTGGGTGACATTGGTAGCAGGGTGATGGTTGGACCAGATGACCTTGAAGGTCTTTTCCAACCTTAATGATTCTACGTTATACTGATGAGAGGCTAGAGCCTGAGTTGGAAAATGTCATGTGGAACATGTGGAACGAGGTACATAAGGCTGCAGTTTGCTAGGTCCTACATTTCTGCCACCTAACCTTACCCATAAAAGTGGCCTACAAGAAAGCTGGAGAGGGACTCTATGAGGGAGCATAGCCATGGAACCAGGAATAACGTCTTTGAACAGATGGAAGGGAGATTTAGATTAGATGTGATGTGAGGAAGAAATTCTTCACCCGGAGCACAAAGTGCACATGGGAATTAGTGCTGAAGATGCACCTTGCATCTGTTCTTTTCCATAAAGAATAAAATGAAATTACCTAAAAAACGGTGTTAAAAATAAACCCGGGGCACAGGATGGGAGGTGCAGGGCAGTTCCTGTGGCCGAGGGGCAGCCTTTCTGGCAAGCCAAATGGCCTGGGGGAGCCAGCCCCAGAAAAGGGGTCCTCAGCCCCCCCCAACCCTCCTCCTTGTCCATGTGAGGGCATCTTCCAGGCTGCTCCCAACACAGCCACCTTTGGCCACGCATGGGCCACTCCAGCACAGAGGCTTGATGAGGTCACAGTGGCCACCACTGCCTGGCCTTTGCTGCGGGCCCTATAAAACAGGCCCCCTGCAGCTGTCCCACCACACGCTGAGCATCTAGGCCCTCTGACTGCCAGCTTGTGCGGCAGGAAGAAGACTAGAAGCAGCAAGGCAAGCGGCAGGCCTCCTTGGTGTGCGAGGACAGTGATGCAGTCCGGTGAAGCACCAAGGAGGAATGCACCTGATCAGAAGGAGATGTGTTGTGGGTGGAGGGATGGCGCCAGTGGCACAAGAGACACCAATGCCCAAGGGACCTCTGGCGCCCAGCCCACAGACACATACAGGAGGTACCACTGGCACCGCAACAATGCGGGGAACAGGCCGGCCCCTCAAACATCCAGTACCAGGGGGCCTGGGCCTTACCATAGGAGCAATGGTGACGTGGGGAGAAGGTGGGAACATGAGGCAGAGAGCCACAGGGAGCAGAGGCCCATAGTCCGGAGCACAGTGCGGGACCCAGTAATGGCCATAAACCAGACGGCAGCGTCGGACCCATGTATGAAAATCAAGCCGACAGTGGCATGGGACCAAGGTGTGGAATTGGATGACCCTCTGGTTCGGCACCCTGGCCTGAGAATGTTCCGGATGGAAGACATCCCGTTTGGGCAGTCCCGGGCAACGACTGGCTTAGCCTTCTGCCAAACACCATGGAGCCCATGGAGATGGATCCATCAGATGTGGAGGAACAGATGGAAGTGGATCCACCTCTGCCAGAACAGACTTGGGACTACTGCGGCATGTCTTTATGCTCTGCCATCCAACAGCACCAACAGCATCGCAGGAGTGCCCGGCGAGCCCTCTACTTGTTGCTCAGGCTCCATCGCATGCATTAGCTTGGAGCCACCAAACACCATGGACATCCTGCAGGCTTACCTGCAAGATGTCCCAGCAATAAACAGCTCTTTCTGATTCTCAGGGGTTGTGTGAGTGCATCGTTTTCTTTTTTTTTTTTTTTTTTGGGGGGGGGGGGGGGAATGGGCTAAAGTTGCGCCAGGGGAGGCTTAGGTTGGATATTAGGAAGAACTTCTTTACTGAAAGGGTTGTTAGGCATTGGAATGGGCTGCCCAGGGAAGTGGTTGAGTCACCATCCCTGGAGGTCTTTAAAAGATGTTTAGATGTTGAGCTTAGTGATATGGTTTAGGGGAGGACTTGTTAGTGTTAGGTCAGAGGTTGGACTAGGTGATCTTGGAGGTCTCTTCCAACCTAGATGATTCTGTGATTCTGTGATTCTGTTCAGGGTGATGTTGAAGAAAGCTCTGGGGTTAAAAGAACACTTAAATCTACTTCTCAGTCTGATCCTGGCAATGCATGTCTGTACAGTTATCAGGCCAGAGAGTAAAGAGACAGTAGGCTGGAGAAGTATAGTAAGGTACAGCAAACAGAACAAAAAACCTTTGAAGACCAGCATAACAGTTCTGAACTGGAGCTGAAGCTGCTTATAAAATTAATATTTACCTCCCTAGATGCAAAATTACACATAGCTCTACGAGTAGTCTTTGTAAACAAGGTGGCAGTGGTGCATTCCTCAAAGGAAGCCTTGCATCCACTAAGACAGTTATTAAAATGTAAAGGATTTCTGTGTAAAGCTGGAAGGACACAAAACAAAGCACAGGTGGCCACCAAAAGATAATAGCTAGATACATACACTCTTTCAACAGCACGCATGGCCAAGCTGATATGTAACATCCACTTATTAAAAAAAAGATGGCTCAGTAAAAACATTATACAGAATAACAAGTTCACCATAATTCCTTATGATTAGGAGTATTTGGCAAAATTTGCTGGGTTTTGTAACACGTTTGTATGATTTAGGATAAAAAAGAAATGATGGAGATTTCACACAACCAAATCCATGCACACAACCCTTTGCTTTAACCCATGCATGCTGCAAAACCATTCCAGAAAGGAGACACAAAGAAGTATAGCCTACTTCAAACTGCCTGCACTGCTTCAATTTCTGATATCAAATGTCCTATTATAATGGGGCTAAAAAGCTTCCAGTAATGGGCAAGATCACTTCTTTCTATTGAAGTTATTAAAGCTGTTACACTTCGAGACAGATTATGTTCTTTAGCTTTCCAACATACTTACAGTCATTGCACTTTGCATCTCTAAACATGTTTTAGACAGTGCCCATCAAAATACAAAACATCCTTTGCCATTAAATTTCCTCTTTACAGAAACCCTTTCTGGCAGCAGTGCTAACATTTTTCTTTACTTGGACTGCAACAAGCGGTTAGTCAAGGATCTTGAATGATGACAGTGATGCACAGTATTTGCTGTTCTACATTTTTCATCTTGGTTACGTGACATGTTATTCACTTTTTGACCTAAATTATTATGCAATCTTTCCTTGCCCTATTTAGAATTTGCCTCATTTCACCTTAAATACCACTAAGCAATGACAGCTGAAATGATTCCTAACATGGTTTGCACTCAGTTTCTGAAGTCTATTCACGTAACATACCATGAGATCTTATTATCTGACAAACTACTGTATGCTTGGAAGTAGTCTGAATATCTAGCTTGGACATCTGAAACAATCACACTTTTTAGGAGACAACAAAGGAGCGAACAGTGTTTAGGACAAACATAATATTAATTCAGTATTGACTAAAAGAAGGACTTACAAATATTTTTTACCAAAAATTTTTTTACCATGCTCTATTTTGTATTTTGTAATAGTGAGATTGCAGGGAAACTGATGAAAAAGTTTATGTTTGATATTAAAGTACCCTAATTACACAACAGAATTTAATCATGTAGCTTGTGAAAATATTTGCAGTAAAAAAGGACACAATTATGAGGCATCTCAGTCCTCCAAAGGCAGTGGGATGAATCCCACTGTCCTTGCTAAGTCTTTTCACTATGAATCCCCACAGAGCAAGGTAAATGTTTCTCATGCCTTTGGCCCTCTTGCCTTAGTTGGCCAAGAGCATTCTTAAACCATTTTGCCACATTTAGCAGCTCCAGGCTCCCTGGGGCCTGTGCTTGGGGCAGAGCCAAAGCCAGACACGAGCACAGAAGCAGCACGGGCTCCTTGGCATGAGGCTGCACCGAGCCTGTCTGTCCCAGCATGAGGCAATGCTCTTTCCCCCAGGCATGCAGCAGTGCTGCAGAAATTCATATATGCTCTTCTAAGACTTGAGCGTGGATTGGGGATTGGTATGTCAGTCCCCAAGTGGTTTGTGGAGGCAGAAGCCACCACCGGTGAGCTAGCTAGGTTTGGGTTCCTCTGCACTTGTAAAAGGGTCTCCCTTGTGCGTTGGAGAGAAATGCTGGGGAGGGGAGAGGAGCCATGTATAAAGCTGAACCCTGAAGAAACTGGTCAGCAGCATGCAAGAGGCCCATGTGTCATGAATGCCCTTGGGAATTGGTTAGCGGAGGACCTGGATGTGATTTGAATTGTGAATGAAAAATCCAGTGTGGTAGCAGTGACCTACTAGATCTCTACAGTTAGGTACAGAAATACTCTGTAGTTACAAATGCCTCTCTAGGGCAATCTTGAGGCATTGCTGGCATTTGCAAAAGCTATACCTAACCTAGGTCTCTCTTGCTCTAACTTAGTCAATGCTTATTGCACCCATAGTAAGACAGTAAAAGGCTGAAAGATCCCATCCCGGATTATCTGAAAACATGAACATGCTACCAGGTAAAATCTTCTTTGGTATTTCTTCAAGACAAAATGCCAAAAAACTGCTCTAGGGTCTTTCTAGCCACACTGTCATTGGTCATTATTTTATTACTTTGCATAAGCAAAGTTTCACTACATCCAGTAAATATATATGGGGGCAAGGCAACTCAGTTAGTTAAATACATAGCATGGTTCCCCCTATTTCTACATTACTGCAACACCCCAGCCTGTGACTCTGAGCAGGGCGTGGGCTTTCTTTCAGATGGTATTTAATGTGAGGTTCTCACTGCTTGCTAAGAGAGATCCCCTGGCACTTTCCACAAAAGTAGAGCTATTAACCTCTCTGACCTGACTATATTCCGCTATTCATCAAGTACCATAGGGGAAGAACTCATTTAGTACTGATTCAGAAAAAGAGTGCCACCCACCGAATCAAAAACATCACACTTAGCAGCAGCCTGAGTATATACGTACATAGCCATATGTGTGTTTATAGTATATGTACACATTATGGTGAACAGAAACCAAAGAGTGATCTGACGTGGTTATAATTCACTGTGTCTCAGACTAATGTGTTACATCGTTCAGTGGCAAAACTGACAAGATGTTACATGATCACATTTACTTACACTAGGCATGTTGTAAGCCAAATACAGAATTTTCCCTGATGCTCATATTTTCAGCATCCAGGAAGAAGTCCCTAATCCATGACTGTAGCCTTAAATAGGTAGATTTACACCAGCAGAAAAATGAAGCCGGGAATCAGGCCCACATTATTTCTCCCATCCCACAGTTTTCTCTCTACATTGTGGCTGCTAACAATAACTTTCCTGCTTGATATGTTGTTCTTTCTGCCAGCTGCCACCTTAAATTAGGCTCTTGTATGTCGTTTGGTAGTAACGATCTTTGGGTTCATGTCAGGAGATGCATTTAACACGCTTCTGATACTCCAGTGTAAGCAGCTGTGACATGTAGGCAATTCTGAACATCCACAACCATCACCGCCAATTACCTCCTTTATTAGTCTGACCTTGCGGTGGATACCCAGGGAGAATTTCACTGTCAGTCTAAGCATTTCACAGCTTCCTATATTTATATATATATATGCTGTATTTCACATTTTGCTTATTTGCTGCTCTCCCAAACACCAGCCTCTTAATTTTAGATGCTTCAGTAATAGGGAATAAATCACTTTTTTATGGCAGCTGCACCATTTTTCTGGTAACAGCTGTCATATTGTATTAGGCTACATTATACATGATGAAGAACGAGGGAGAGGTGGAGCACGACATACACAGCCTAACAAATTTATTATGCTGTTTGACTGATAGGCCTATTCATCTTTCAACGCTGAGAGTACAGTAAGTCCTACTAACCCAAACTCACAGCACTTCAGGAAAATGTTAAGAATGTAGATTATATACAAATCAGGAAACTCTGATACTGTGTATTCAGCTGGGATAATCTACTCCTTGATAATCGAGCCGATGTATTTTAGGCATCCATTACCCTTAGGATGTTTTTATGAAAAGGCATTTATAATTCAGTTTCCAAGCACAGTGGAAATCTGTATTGAACAATGGGACTGTTTAGCTTGTGGTTATGTTTACACAGCTCAAACACACTCAGGACTTGTCTACACTGCAGGCTGCGGGGCGATGCAAAGATACCACATCTTGACTGAGGTAGCTCCTGGCTTCGTTGTCCGGTGTGGCCATACCCTGTGCCTGCATTTTGGAAGCAGGTGAGTACCCACCAAAAACAATTCAGAAAGACTCTACAGTGCCAGGAGTGCTGCTCTCCCACTGCCTGAAAAATCAAGTTTTGTTCCTGTGCTTTGAAGCGTTCACCCACAGTCTGAGGTTTCCCTAGTCACGTTTATCATTTCAGCACAGCTGGGCTTCTCTGACAGTAGGACATATTTTTAAAAACCGGCAAATGTGAAAGCCTGTTCAAAAGCTCTGACCCCAGAAATGTCAGCAGTTCTTACAGCTATTATGATTACATGCTGAAATTGAATTTTCCAAGTGGAATCCTTCTAAACAAAGAAACAGACGTGTCTGTACAGTAAAAAATAAGTAATCGTAATATGTAAATTTGCAGTTTTAGTATAGATTATTTAGGCTATAATAGTTTAGACTACAGAGGATTTCTGTAGGTTTAACAAAGCTTTAAGGAGCTTTTAAAAGAAATATTCTTCTTCTTCCTTTCCCCTGCAAAGCCCCCCGCTGTTTCTGTAGTTTCTGGGAATTTCTTAAATCACAGCATTGAGACTCCATACTAAGGAATACACAAATTAAAATCTTTACAATTCTAACTTTTACCTAATTATCTTTACAGCAGCATTCATAGTGTGGGGAATACTGTAAATTGTGTGGTACTGATAATTATGTGCAAATGGCAACTGTAAAGGTTTTAATAGCGACCTCTGCAACTAGAACCCTTACTGATCATGTCTGCGCTCCTATATGTAATCACACAGCGCTAGCTAAAACACCAAAATCCTATCTTGGCTTGTCCCAAAGTCTGTGTAAAACCTGGGGTGGACTCCTGAGGAACAAATTCTTGTTTGGTTGCTTTTCAGAAAGCGTTAAATGTCTCCCCCTTTCCTTCAGTAAACAAAAATTTAGAAGTATTTTACAGAGCTACGGAGAAAGCTGATTCAATCAAACATTCATACACGGTAATCCATGCTGTTTTGAATTTAGAACATTTTCAAAACAGTGCTTGAATGAAGACTTTGGCATATCTTTTATTTCCTATCTGAATATCAGCACCATTGCACCCAATGAGTCCCTTTTATATTTCTTGTGTGTTTTGAGACCTATTTGTAACACTTTTAGTCCTTTGCTACTTCAAATGGTTCTGTATTTAACTGCCTTCCACACACATAGTAAATTCAAAGTAAATTTACCAAATATGAACCTCAGATTTTGTGACTTGAAAGTGTAGCAGTTTTCTTGTAGAAACAGTCCACTGACCTGGGACAACGTGGAGAGATCTATTTTAAAATCCATGATACGCCAAAGCACAGATTTTGTGCTTTCTACACCTGTTACCAAGCTGTGTAGATAGCCAAGATTTTCCTACAAACCATAATTTATTTATTTTTTTAAAAATCACTTATCCACAAACACAAATAAGCAAGGGTCACAAAATTTGGGGAACATCTCAAAAGGGCCTTTTCTGGGACATGGGAGATAAAGCTTCTGGAAATTTAGATTCTTTGCTAAAACTCGGAAGAGCACTGGACACTGCCATTTCTGGTCAGCATTGCTAGCTGCACTGAGCAATAAATGAGACCATATTTTTTGTTCTCTTCATCTTTGAAATTAAGTTCATGTGAGATGCCTTCTGTACCAGTGTACGTGCTTGGAACGTTTGCAGTTACAGCTTGCCACTGTGTAGTGGTGTTACTCCTCACTTCTTCACTGCAGCCATACAAGATCTAGGCACATTTTGTTTTGAAGAGGTTAACTATGGTTGAACCTTATCAAGTGTTTTGAGTGTTAATGGTCTCTGTTCAGCTCTGCATTGCTTTGAAATAGCCCTGCTTATGCATCTGTTTATTTGAACTCAGATTAGCTAATGCAGTTGTTTATTTTTCCTTAACTAGAGCACTAAAACACTTATTCTATATAGTTTTAATCATTAATTCCTAAGAAACACATTTTTTCAGCATAAGAACTTGGAAAAAGTTGTTCACTTTGAGTGGGAAGAGTAAGATGATTTTATCCACATTTGGGTTTTATTGTTTTAAAAGCAGAAGAGAAATGACAAAATGTTGAGACAATTACATATGTGCAAAATTATTTGTTTATTTGATTTTTTAACCTAGTAAGATGCATGAATTTATTTAAATTTTGTTTGGATAAAATTTTCCCTTGACACTATAGCCTATGTATTTTAATTTGGTTTAATGCCTAGATGCTTTGTACAAAGCCAAAAATAAAAAGTACATTCTCCAGCTATATCTAAGACGATTGCTAGTTAACCACTTTTTAACCCTTCCATTCTCTGTAAAGAAGCATCATCGATGTCAAAAAGGCTACTCTTATTTCCTTACCTGGAACAGTCTTTATTAGAGCAGAATGAAACTCTTGGGTCAAAACAAACGTTATGTCAAAAAGGATCATACTGATGTTTTCAAAACAAACTTTCCACTTATCATTTTGCAATCAGGGCTTCTTTTGAAATTTACCTATATTCAGTTTCAATGAATGTTAAAAAGCCTAAATTAAATGTCTTCTGGCCTGAAATGACATTTCTTTCAAATTTGTGCGTTTGTTGCTGTTTGGCAAGAAAACTGACAAAATTTCATTCTGGGTGGACCAAAAGAAATGTTTTTATTGTTGTTGATTTTTTGGTTTGGCCAGCATACAAATACAAATAAATAAATACTTTACACAGCTCTAGTCTTCAGATCAGATAGAAACAACTTGATCAGCAAAACTGTCCTTTCAGTTTTACGCACATAAACAAGTAACTGTATTTGTTTTCACAGTTACTTCATCCTTATGCATGAGAAAAGGGAACGAGATTTCCTGTCAAAATAGTAAAACTGAAAAAAAGGTTAAAAAAAAAAAAGAAAGGAAAAGAAAAACAAACCAGTGCAATAGAGCCACATCTCTCCTGCATGTTGCTCGACACCAGCTGAAATAAAGCTGACTTGAGACTCTGCAGAAGCATAGTTTGGAAGCAAGCAAAATAAATTCAATTCTGCAGGAATAGAGCAACTCCCCCAGACACTGTACTGGGAGGAATCAGGGGAGTTTCAAGGGGCTGTGGGTGGAAAAGAGGATTAGGAAGAGCCAGTGTTACTTGGCCAACCTTTGCTAACTTCCTGACCCCCATTTTTCCCCCCTGGGAACCGGGCTCTGGCCGTGGGAACAGCACCTGCCTTCCCCAGTCTGTCTCCACAGGGGCTGCTGCTGCCCCAGGGGCGCCTGGGGCCAGGAGTGATGGAAGCCCAGGAAAAAACCCCTGTGGCTCATCTGCCACCTCCTGCAGGCAGCGCCTGGGCCCTGAGGTGCCCGTGCCTGTGGAGTAGGGGCAGAGGCGGGACAGAAAACAACCAAGGGGAGAGGACTTAGCCTTGCTGAACGAAGCGCCCAGCCCCTTCTCCTTGGGGGAGATCCCAGCTGGTGGGGTGCCATGGACCTTGTTGTGATCCTGTCACCCTGATGAAGTCAGCACGGAAACAGAAGTTGATATCATCTTTACCCATGCCCTGTGCCCAAAGCTGGTTTTGGGTCACACAGGTGCATACCAGAGGTTACCCATGCATCTTCTTCAGTCATCCATAGCTACACCATCAGTATTTCCCTTACACTAGAGGTTTTGACCCAGCAGCTACAAGAAACAGAATCTGAATAACATAAATAAACTGAATGTTGAAGACGTTCTCTACAGTACTATGTCTCTCTTATGGTAATGCAAAGACTACAGTAAACTACACACTCATTTCAATACACGTGTATGCAATATACAAAAATATGTGCTACAGACTGAAAACATAACCCTGCTTGGGCCAACAGCTACAGCTCCACTGTTTTCTACACAGACAGATATTCCTGTAGAGTGTCAAGTGTGCACTCTGAGCACACATGCAAGTGTGCACATGTGTGTGTCTAGTCTCCACATTTTTTATGCTTGAATTCCTGTTTAGAGGAAGATCATTTACCCTACAACAGCGATGCACCACATAACATATCAACACAGAGGTCATAAAAGACCCAGTACCCACGTGAAACACAGGTCAGTGCTATCACCACTAGCAAGCATTTTGCCCCTACAAGGTTGATTGCAGGCCCATGGCAAAAGCTGAGGAGATTTCTGTTGAAGCAGATATTTTCCCTTTCCCTTCTACCTAATCTTTCCCTCTCTTTGCCTTTTCCTTCCTCTCCCTCCAGTTTCCTCCTTTCTCCAATTGACATTCTCCTTCCTCTGAATAATACCACTGTTACACATTTTTCTAAATCTATCATCATGTTTAATCATAACAGAGAATCAAACTAGTAACATCACCATAGTTCTTTTCATATCTGTCTTCTGTAGTGTCTCTCATTACTATGACTTGTACAGAAAGAATAATTATATTTATTTGCTTTTCTTCACCAGGTAACTAGCAGAATATTTGTTACGAAGGACAGGAAAGAAGACTTAAAAATGTCCAGACATAAGACAATTAAAAATAATATACAAATATTACATTCTAATACACATACCCACACATATTTTGTGCATCAAAACACAGCAAAAAATGTTCTAGCAGGGTTAGTTTACATGTTTTTCTAAATAGGGAGCAATACATCTCTGCGCTTTCCTAGCCTAAGGTCAAATCAAAGTAAATTAAGTTAATGTAAAAGTGAAACCTTCCTTTCTGTCTCTGCATCTAGCTTGGGAACAGAGGAAAAGCAACAGCTTTAGATCCACTATAACGACAGGTGATTGGTGTTCCCTCTCCCATCATTGCTTCAACAGAAGCTCAACCCAGTGGCACATCACTTTGAGGACCAAAGTCAAAGACTGCTCAACCCTCAGGAGCTGTGGGTGCTGCAGGCTGAGTAGACAAGGGGAGGAAGCTTGCTGCCACCCCACTTGTGCTGATGGACAAATTGGATCTAGAAAGGATAGGACAGTCTTTTTCCAATATGGAAATATAGAAACGTTCCTAATCCTCTTCTTCTAAAAAGTAAAATACAGTAATACAAATAAGATGTTGTGTTGAGTGTACAGTTATACAATATTCAGTTCTACATGCAGGTACGGGAATCTGAAGTGGAAAATTATTAATATAGAAAAAAGCTGGACAGGTTGATGTCTGCAGATGAGTACAGGTTCTGAGATAAAAGGTGAAGCAACTCATTGTCTGAAGAATCAGCAAAGGGAGGGGAAAGAACTGTCTCTCAGAGTATCAGATCTTGGTGGTTACTGCAATACTTTTAGGCAAATAAGATTTGGATCTGTCTAGGGCTATACGAGAAGCGGAAGGAGGAGAGACCTCCATTCTGATTTTGATCTTGCGTCTTGAGATGTGCCCATTTCAATGTGTTTTTCACTTGTTACATTTCTTTCCCCACCTGCTGCTTCTTCCCCATCCTTGGAAAAACAGAAGCTGGCAGAGATGAGCACTTGCTTATAGTCCTGCCTGGTTGTTTAGGGCCTGCTGTGCAAGAGCATAACTCACACAGGCAGTGGTCACACATCTGATCTGGGACTCGTGTTTCCCTTGTAGCATATGGCATCTTGACAGAAAAGTGAATTGGGGAGTTCCCAAAGTGAACAGCACTTGAAAAAGAGGCAGTTAGGCTAACACCATAAAAGTGAACGCTCTTTTTATGAGCCCTCGGTGAGAAATAAAACTGCAAGCAAGTTGCTGAGATTGTTTTCAAGGAAGCAGCTCCAATAACGTCTTATATCTTCATTTCAATAACAACACAGAAACCTGCTGATTAATTTCAATGTGTTTTTAGAAACTTTGGGATGCTTCAGGTGGCTACAAATAACACTGGAGCTTTAAGCAACAAATGCTTGGATGAGCTCAAACATTCTGGGTTTTCCTGTACTTAATATGTTGCATTTCTATCTTGATATGTAATGTCACAGATGGTAATATTAGTCATGAAAGAACAAAGAAGCCAAGTTTGTGGACAAATTAAGGTGGGGGGTGGGTGGGGGCTGGGGAGCAGGGAGAGAAAGGAAAGAAAAAGAGAGCAGTGAATGCCTACAGCAAACAAGTTTTATTTTAAAGCTTCTTTATACACGCTGAACACCTCCTCAAGATCTATGTGTTGGCAAGAGCAGCCATAGAAGGCTGTAAATCCTTAACCTGGCTGGTATCCACTGCAAAAAGTAGAGCAAGTAGTGTGGTGAAAATACTTGGAAATGAATGGATGAACTTAATTTAACAATGGGCAGCCATCCCACAAACTCTCATGCAAACCGGTGGTGGCTTCCTCTCCCCTTTTATTTTTTTTATTTTGTTTATTTTTATTTTATTTTATTTTATTTTAATTTAATTTAATTTAATTTAATTTAATTTAATTTTATTTTATTTTTTAATTAACTGCACAGCCCTTCTCCAAAAGGGGGATTTAGGAGGTCTGCCTTTATCTTCTTTGCACCTTTCAAACGTCTTATTTTACCATTTGATTACAGTCCCTTTTACCTACCATGAAGAGCTTAAAGGAAAGCATTTCGATAGATTAAGTTCAGGTATGAAAAGAAAGAACAAAACAGTGACTGAAGGCACCATTTGAAAAACAAATTTTAAAGCCCAGGGAAGTACATATGCTAGATGGAGTTGTGGGGGAACATCTTCCAGCTCAGCACATTACATGATCGCTACTGCTTGCTAAGTTAATTCCACTCCCATGAACAGAGGAAGTGGAGCTGATGTTAAATGAGGTAGCATACTTCCATGAAATAAACACACCTCTTGAGTAATTTCTAAAGCCAAATATGCAATCCTATTGAAATAAATTCAGGTGTATAACAACTATATTGAGTCATCTAAGTGTTGGGGAACATAGTGAGAAAGACAACATCTGGGCCAAACAGCTGTGAATTGATGCAATTAAAAAATTTCGTGAAAACAATGAATTCCTTTCATAGAAGACCAGTTCAGACATGATGAGAAAAAATCACCTATAGTAACTATAACAGTCTGTCCATAAGGTCAGCTGAGAAACAGATGTCCCACCTTTCTTTTGCACTTGGTTGACTTTGAAGAGGTTGGAGTATATACGATGACGATTTATGAGAATTTGAAGGTTGAACTCTCAAGGATGAAGGACAGAAAAGGGTGGCTCACAGGTGTGAGTAAGGCAATAGAAATGAAGTAACTCATTTTTAGGGTGAGCAATAGGGAAAATTCCTAACACTGATTTTATTGTGCCATGGAATAGAGTCCTCAAGTGAAGGTATAGATGTCTAATAGTCTGAGATGGAAAATACTACATACTGAGAGTACGCTTTCACTGGCAAGGAAACACATAATTTAATAGGTCTTTTCCATGTCTATGATCCTATAACTTGGGACCATTCCAATGTGTAAGGCAAAAGGAAAGATATACTGAACTTCTGTGTCTCCTTTATAAAGCACTTGATCTATCTTGGCATATACAGGCACATATAGTGTAGCTATTTTGTTTGAAAGATTTTATTATTTGGAAGGAGATTTGATTGTTCTCCAGAGACTGAACAAATATAGCAAAAGCAGAAATAATGGCACGTGTTACTCTCTCCCTTTAATGTCATTTATTTTATAATCCAGATTGAACAGTCTGCACTGTTGCACTGCTTGAATTGCCTCGAGAAAGAAATAGCAAATTAAGTTGCACTGCATATGATGGTTTTGTAATTTCATTCACATTTGTCATATGTCACTTTCATTCTCCATATCCAATGTTTTTACATAGTCCACAAAGCAGAAGGTCTGATTTTCATTTACCACTTTATTTTATCCTATATTGAACGGGTAAGGCAGAAGCTTAAAGTCACTGCTTCAATAATGCAAGAACCTGAGAATACACTCAAAGATTTACATTCTATTTAAAGTCCAGAGTGTGAATGAACCTTTTCAAAGACCCAATATTTTTATTAACATTTAGCAAAGTTATATTTTAAATAAATAAATTCAATGGGTTTAGATGGTTAGGATGACTGCTTTGACTACTTCTGAGTGATTTGGGGCAGCATAAGTGAGATCTTAGCCCTTCTGCCACAGAAGAATACAGTAAAATTAATCTTTGGTCAGCTGAAAATGTATTGCAATTAAATAGCATGACATACAAGTGCATTCCAAAATTTTTGTTTGTTTTTTTTTGTTTTGTTTTTTTTTTTTTCTTTTTTTTTCAAGCTGCTGGAAATATAGGCACAAAATTTGACCTTTCAGACATTGACACAGAGGATTCCCTTCCTCCCAAAGTTCCCTCTGGTTGATGTAATCCACACAGTCAGGCTAACAGATATATTTTCCTAGGTCATGAATCATGTCAGCTATACTTCAGCAACATGAGGAAAAAGCACAAACTACTGCTTCTGCTCCAGAACTAACGTCAGCCCTTGGTCATCAATGTCTATTTCTATTTAGGATTTGTTTCCAGTGAAAGGTAAGATTTGAGAATCTTATTTCTTAAAAGAAGAAGATGGTAAAATGTGCATGGATAAATATTCTCTTCATGCTAGGATGCACAGATCTTAATAATTGTATTTTCATACATCCCTGGAGTGGAAATGAGAAGATTTTGTTTTGTTTTGTTTTGTTTCTTTGTTTTTATATGTGTATATCCAATCAAGGTAGATTATATGAAAATCTGTGGGGAAAAAAGTAAGATGTGAAAGGAGGGAACAATGATGTTAAAAATATAAAGTGGTCTTGACCTTCATGTAGTATTAAAAGTATTTAATGTGTTGATGGCCAGCTGACTATCTAACACATCTTTCGTTGTGAGACATGGCTGTCCCAAAATTTATAGTCCTGGAAAAGACTGAATGTAGATATTTAAATAAATTCAAGAAATATTTCTCCTGTAGTTAATTTACAAATACTATGACAGCTGTGAAGATTAGGTGTCAGAATTAAAAGTACACAGCATAGTCTTGTTAGGGAAGGTGTTTTTAGAGCACATGAAATACAGTGTTATCTCTTGTGAGGTCTCACTCTAGGCAGTAAAGAAAGTTCAAATGCTGTGTGTTCTGACATTGCAGGTTTTGATACACACGGACAATGTCCTAAGGATATCAGTTTTAATGTTGTAGGTTGTTGATATTTTCCTTTTCTTTAACATAGTAACAGAATTTTTACAGAGATCTGAGCCTACTCTTTGAGCATTTGTGTTTGTTCATGTAGAATTCATCCCAATAGACTGGTTTCACCAATATAATACGTTAGTTAAAAAACAGCCTTAGAATCAGCCAGAGAAACAAACCCAAAAATGTCTACTTCTTGATTTTTCTTCTGGGATCCATAGAGAAATAACTATTTCATTTACACATTAATGTTAAGTCTGTCTGGTGCTGAAGGGAATATGGTTCTTTCTCTTTCCTTTGGCTCTTCTAAGTTTAAAGATTTTTTATTTCTTTTTATTTTTTTTTTACCTGGCCTAAGAGTCACAGCACCAGAGACAGCATTGCATAAACAACATCACTTCTATGTTTCTTTACAATTTCAGCAGTATGCTGAGGAATGATGGAAAACATCATCTATGAACACACAGACAAGAAACTTCCTGAACTTTGTATCATTTAACAACTCATATCTGCGGTCACAAGACGCAGACAGGTTGCATGATTCTTCTTGTTCACTATTCTAATAGCCTAAGAGGTCAATTGCCAGCCCACGAAGCTATGCAAGAAAGCTCCCTCTGCATGCAATTCTTCTGCAGAAGTCTTGGTGTTTATCTTCTCTCCTAGCAGACAGTACACACAAAGATAGGACATTTTTTTCTACCAAAAGCAGGGCACTTCCTCCTGGAGATAAACCTGGCTGGTCAGCTGACTCGGAATGAAAACTGCATCAGGCACTCCGAATGTCCTGACAAGATACCAGATTTCTGTGGATGAGGCACTACCCAAAGATTGCAGTGAATTGTGTTCTGAGCAGTCATTGCCCTACTGACTGCCCTCTCCTTCTGATACTAAAAATGCTCTACTGAAGACGCTCCTTTTTGCCAGCACTTTATCACAGTGTCTCGGTTTCTGTTCATCCCAACATCACCAGTATGTGGAACTGACACAGGAGAGGGACAAGCTACTGGAAGTAGCTATGGCAGCAAGCTGGGACCAGTAACGTGGGCACAAGTTCTTAGCAGTCTGGAATAACAGCTCAAGAGGGGTGTACATCAGCTACTAGACACATAATCTGGATATCTTTTGTCTTTCAGGTATGTCATGGAAACCCTACTATTCTTTCCTGTAGAGATGAAGGAGCTACAAATGTCAAAGCTTAGTTGTATAATGTTTGAGCCTTCTGCCATTTGATTTTTTTTTTTTTTTTTGGTCAACATTATAAGGAGCTACAATATTTTACACCTATCTCCAGTTTGGACTGCTGGTTTTAATCCTACTAAGAGAAGGAATTGCTTTGGTAGAAATGGAGAGCTATCTGTCTACAGGAATCAGCATATCTGTGGGCTTGCTGTTTCAAAGTTGATCTCTCCTGCTGTATTACACAAAGGTGCTAAACAAAACGTTGTACATTGTTGACTGCATCATAAGCATTTTGTTTTTCTTTCCTCCTCTCTTTGTTATTTCAAGCTGAACATCAGACCAAAACTAAGCTGAGAAGCTCTAGAAAAATGTTGAGGATTGATCCACAGGGCTTTTTTTTTTTTTTTTGATTAACTGTAGAAAGAACATCCTAAGGGGATGGAAGAAACAGGGATGGACACTAGCTAATGAATCGTTATAGACAAGATGAAGTCAGATGCTTTTCAGAGATGCAAAGCAAAAGGACAAGAGACAAGGGTTACACAATCCAGCAAGTTTTGCCTGGATTTAAAAGGTAATTCTTCATCATGAGGTGGTGCAGTGTGAACCAAGTGCCCAGAGAGCTTGGGGAATCTGTGTCTTTGAGGATATTCAAATGTCACCTGGAGTCATTCTTCAGAAAACATACCTAACTTCCATGTTAGCCCTGCTTTGAAGAGGAGGTTGGACTAGGTGAAACCACAGAGGTCTGTCCAAACTACGTTCATTCACTGTTCTCTATGATACGGAAACCCCTGTATTTCATGAGAGAAAGGTGAGACTCTGTTTCCCCTAGAGGTGTCACTCTAGGTATGATTCACCCAGGAATTTGAAAAGTTACAAGAGATGACAGCTCCAAGACCTTTTGCAACATGTTCTGTCTTTGTCCACCCCCGTGATCCCTGGGCCTGTGAGGGTGAGCATAGGTAGAGGTACAGCTAAAAGCATGGCAGGTGTTGGAGATCCTCAAGATGTTGTCGGAGGTGTGATAAGCAGACAGGACAGCTTTGGTATCTGTGTAGTGTGCTGCAATTCAACTAAGTGTTTGGGCACAACCTGCTGTGCTTGTGCCCTGTCATGTGGCCATCTGTGTGAGAAAGAGGCTGGCTGTCCTGCAGCCATGGCTTCCAACCCTCTTTATGTCTTTTCTTAAGAAGAGATGGGGGCCAAGCAAAACCCACCTGGCCGAGGCTGTCAGCCACAGGAATATTGTTGACAGACCGGGGCCGACCTGCCTGCTGAGACTCTCAACAGAGGAGGAAGCAAAAGGCACACGTGGTTTCATATGCCTTTGGCTTTTTTTGGACTAACTTGATCCCTGAAGCCTGCAGGAAAGCAGAGCTGAGGAGGCAAACTGCTCCAAAAGTAAATGCCGCCTGGGGACTTGGCTGGGAATTAGACAGACGTGTTACTGAGCCAAACTGTAAATCTAAAATTTTGAAATAAAGTTTGGAATTTTCCTCAGAAATCTCAGCCACCAGGAGGTCTGGCTGTAAGGCCAGTGCCAGAAGAGGCAGAAAAAACTGGACTGAACTTCAGCAAGCAAGATATTCCCTGATTGCTAGAGGTTGACAGACCTGGCTTCAGCCCCACTCCTTGAACACACTGAAGCAGCTATCAGGAAAAGGCACCTACTGTAAAAAATTTGGGGAGTTTAGTGGGTGGTAAGAGCCTGCTTTTTGCTCAGGCACCTCTTAGGAGTCAGTCAGAAGCAGCATGCTGATCTCAGTAGCAGCAGAGGCTTATACAGTTGAGAAAACAAAGTTGAAAACAAACAGCTGCATAATGTATTGCAGTAAGGCTTTCACGGCACAGAGATAGTGGGTCATAAACAAGTCCCCCAGTAACTGGAGGATATCCAACAAGGCACAAGGCCTAAAAAGAACTATTTGTTTTTTTACTCTTCATGAGATGAAATGCACACTGCAGGAAAATCCCGTGCAAATCAACATAGAGTCATGGAAACCATGAGACCATCAATAAAAGTAATAAATGGAAAGGGTTATAATAATATATACTTAGCACTTTACATTTTCAAAGTGCTGACAGGACATTAATCCTTAAAATATCCTTGTGAGGGCAAAGGCAGCTTTAACATTTTGAGGTGGGTTTGTGAAAAAAAAATTTTGGTCTCAGATTGATCTGACCTGACTTCTGTTCACTAGGACCAAACTATTCTGAGTTAAATTGGATTAGACTATTTTCACACCAGATAACACGATGCTTCATTGTTTCTCCTTCTCTGAACATGAGAAGCAGAGCCCAGCATCTGCTAGACCACACTCTTATGCCAACACTGTAAAACAGCTTTTAAGGTCAATTCTTCCTCTTAGCTGGGGCTTATGGGCCACTGTGTTTACTATCACTGGAGAATTTTATTACATTCAATTACTCAGTTAACCTATTTCTCCAGTTAAATAACTATATAAGACATAGCTGCCAGTAATTCATATACCAAAATATACAGACTGGCCATTTCTAATGAACAGAGAGGAGAATTGCCTCCAAGACAGCCAGAAAAGGATGACAAGAGAACATAAGCTATATTTTATAACTTCAAAGGGCAGCTTTTTATCTTCCACAGATTATTTGTTCAACTGCAGTTTTGAGTTAGCTCTGCTTCTCCCTGTCTAAATGCTGAGGTTGGGGGCAGTGGGTGGGGGGGATGGTCAGTTGTTCAGTTCATTGCATGTTTTTGCTCCTATTTCCAGTTATTTTCCTTGGGGCTGTTTCTTCTACTACCTCTGTTACTGCTCATTATCTCAATAAGTCAAAATGTCACAAGCGCTGGATACTCCTGTATAGTACTGCAAGATGGATTTCATTAAAAAACTATGAAATGAAGTAGATGGTTATTAATAGAACATGTGTCAGAAGCACAGAAGCTAAGATTCAAAAAAGGAAGGAAAAGAAAAAAAAGGGAGAAAGGGAGTCCAAACTAAGGTCTTCAAGAGAAATGATTAGAACTAGAAGAGGAGACTGGGGGGCTGTGGAGAGAGTGAAGAAGCAGAAGAACAGAGAGAACTAGACCCCTACTTCCTAAATATTTCCAAATAACAAGCAGTTCAGGGGATAAGATATTCAGCTTAACTGTATGATACTTCATATTCTGCTAATGTAACCTTAAAACTGAATGAGCAAGTACTTGAGAAGTACTTCAAAGCGTTCTTCAAAAAAATGGTATGATCTAAGCAATGTTCTTCTTCAGAATCATGGCCATACAGTGGCTTTCATAAAAATGGGAAACCATAACCCACCCATTAGAAAAAAGTTTAAACAGTACATTTCTAGCAGAAACTGTGGAATGAATATTTGTTGTCAAATTGTGGCACAAGCCACAAATATCTATTTGGTGGAGGCTCATGGGAGGAGGTGCATGTGTGGGCACCTGGGTAGGGAAGAAGGCTCTGAAGTTAAGTTTTGACAGATTTTGTTACTCTGGGGATTCCCAAATGCATCTGCAACATCTAGAAGATGATTTGATTTCAAATCATCTATATTGATTGCCTAAAGAGAGAGAAAGAGAGCTGAGAAACAACTTTGAAATGTGCAAAATCTTTGAAGATGAAGTCCTCAATATGAGTGAATCACCGCTTTATTTATTAGCGACAATGAAAGGAGGTTAAAAAGGATGTGAAATGACCAACCGCTTCATATCACATGGTGGGAAATCACCTCAGTGAATATAAGCAAGCAAACTAAACTGTGGTGGCCTAAAATTTCCATTCTACTGTCTATTAGATAAAAGGCAATGACAATTTTGTCTGCACGCTGACTGTGGGTACACGATTTCAGTGACCCAAGCAGATCCCAGACAGATAGTAACTACTGCTCTCAGTTCTGCAAACTATGAGTTCAGAAATTTAAGCTGATATAAATAGTGCGTTTTGCCATCGTAAGCTCTCTCTTCTACTTATCTTTAGATTTTATGCAGTGCTTATTACAGTGGTATTCCTTCTAGGCTATTCTTCCCACAAAACACTCTTGCCAAACTCCTAATGATCCTGAGTCTTGATATAAAAAAAACTCATGCAAGACATGATAAACATGAAGGCAATTAGCTACACCACCTGCCCCATTCCACCTACTTTCCTGACGCTGCAGGAGACACCACCACATTAACAACAACTACAAATCCGGATCCAGACTCAGACCAACAAGATGTCCTTCCACAAACTTCCAATTATGTTTATTTTTGGCTAGTGCATAAGACAAACTTCCTTTTTGCATCCCATTAGTTTATCCCAGGAAGTCTTTAAAATTAGAAAATGGCAAAGCTTCTCCACAAACTATCAAAGAAAGATGAAAAAAAAAAACAAACAAACATCAAAATGCATAAATTATAGGAAATCATGTGCCTTTTTAGCCAGATCGGCATAGCGGAAATGTGGACATTCATTTGGAAGAAAGGAATTGTTTTTTGTGGCAAAACTGAATATATAACTCATGCTTTCTACCAAGTAAACTTTAATCACTCTACATAATACATATGCATATTTGAGGTTGTATGTTGGCCAAGGGCTAGAAAAATATAACCAACCAAAACCAGACATTCCTCATTCCGTGATGGAAGTACCTATTTACTGCTCTAAAAGGGAATAATTAAAGAAGATCTCCTTCCTTTAAACTGTTCCCACAAAAAAAAAAATATATTAGCACAGCTAACCAAGTCTTTTGCAAAAGAGTTGAACAACAAAAAAAATATAGGCATATTCAGGTCACACACAGTTAAGACAAATCTGGATCCCCAACATATCACTGGTGGGAAAAATATCGTTGTACCTTGAATTCTCATCTACTTCTTATTACCTTCAGTGTAAATACTTCCACAGGTTTATGGTGTACAGATCTGACTCAGCATTCAAAGTGCAAAGCTTTAAACATTTGCATACTTTCTGTAATATTGATGAGAATACAGATGACAAGAATTGGGCATGCACATAAGAATCCTGCTAACCAGGAGCCATAGGGAATTGCTTATGTATCAACAGGTAACTAATAATAATACCAGACTAACTAGTGTAAAGTTGAGTGACTATTCTACTGTGGGCTAGCTAACGTATTCTGATTGATTGAATTTTCAATATTTTCTGATGGATCTAGTGGGGGTAGTGTTTGTACTTAGACCTGTATGTCAGAGGACAAGTCAAAGTAACTATGAGGATGCTAACTGCATTATTTAATATAGCATAGGTAACTACTGGAACACAGCCTTGTTGCTTATGTCTCTAATGCCACGGCACTGAAATTAAGGAGATGGTTAAAAAACTTTTGCGACAAACCCTTAGAAAAAGTCTCCCTTGAGTGGAACAAAGAAAAAACTACTCCTATCACTGTTGTTCTGAAAATTCTTATCAACAACCAGATCTGAACTGTTTTTACTAAAAGATAGTGGGAAACAATACTTCTATATATAAGCTTACTTTCATTTCCTATGCAGGGGAGAGAATTTACTTGCAATATACACTCAAATTTTCAGATTTTTGCAAAGTCTTTTTTTATATTATTGATTGCTAAAATACGGTAAATGAAAAAACAATGTGTAAAATGGCATTATTTTTATGGATGCAGTATAAGTCCACTGGAAGAATGTTAATACCAAATTGACTCTCCGGGACACTTTAATTGTTGCATCAAGATTTTTTATTTCCACTTCATTTAAGTTCCTTTCTTAATATGAAATAAGAAGCATTTCTATCAATATTACTAGAAAATGACTGAACTGACACCAAGGTCAAGGCAGCTGGACAGTAGAAAGGAGGATGACTGCTCAGTTCTGTATCACATGGGTTTCCCTTTTGACTTAGTATCTTGGCAGAAATAAAATAAAAAGTCTAATTTTCCCAAATTGCAAGCAAACACTGTATCTATAAGAGGCTGAAACAAAGACACCATTCATTGTATAATTATTAGCTCGATCTGAAAAACAGCAAAAATATTCTTAATCTTTGTTGTTTGGAGCTGTGTGCTCCATTTTGCTTAGGTGAACTATTTATTGCACAATTTATGCTAGACAAAGTGTTCTCCAATTCACAATCCATTGTTTCATAAAAACAGAGGAAAAATGCAGAAAGTATGTGCCCACCCCTGTTACCACTTTGCATCACACATGAGATAATCTTCAGCTACCATTAAGCATCTGTGCTAGAGCTTAGCAATATTTGGTTTTAAATGTCTAACCTGAGTGCAATCACCAGGCAAGCTGCACAAAGAGATTTTGCATCTTTATATTTTATTTATAAATACGAATGGCTGAAAGGAAAATGTCAACAACGACAAAAAATCAAACTCCATGCACTTTCTACAAACTGACATGCTTTTGCAGATGACGTAAATCTTTTGTTCTACAGTGGATCGCAATTTTCTAAACAAAAGGATTACAACTGCCAACTGCTTTTTGGTAGTAATATTGAAAACTGACACAGAAGTTTGCCAGTTGGCACAATAAAGAAGGGAAACCCCTCCAACAGGCAGCACATGATAGAACTCCTCCCTCCTAAATACACAGAAGCTGCAGCACTTATTTTGTGAGTTTCTTCTTTTTTGATCCTTACATTGAGGTGGTTTCCACATCTTATATTCAGATTTTTAAACCTTGCCCTTGTTCCAGTGCTATAAAAGCAGAATAATTCTGTTTATACGAGTGGGCACCTAGAAGATAACCTGGCAGAGAGCATGAACTGAAAATAGCTTGTTTTCCTGATTCATGAGCTCATAACTTATCTCAAACCAGTTACTCAGGGCAAAGCACCCCTTACATTCCCCTACATGCCTCCTGTGTGATGGTTCCCACTAGGTTGCAGCTTCACAGCCAGCCCCGGGAAACTCTCAGAAAGCATCTGGAGCTACATTAGTAGAGCAAAGGGTGGCACTGGTCTGCTTAATTTCAGAAAATGGCAGTGTTGGAATTACAATGTGGTGACAGGACTCATCAGAAGAATTTATTTCCATGCTTTGGGCCTGTGGCCTAATGAATTGGAAAATATTTGCATATGTCCTCTGCTTAAGCTCTAAATTAAAGTGACATCTTTTATTAAAAATGCCAGTTTTACAAACTGAAATACATGACATGCTATTGCCTGTTTGATAGTACAAGTTTCCTTGTAGACCTATGTATCAGAATATATTTTTCTTAGCATACATGGGAATATAAGCTCCCCATAGATCAAAGTCTAAGCCCTGAATAGGATATTCAATGCATTGTCTATACTATTTCCATGTAACTCAACAAATACACTAAACAATGCTGTCAGGCTTATAGCACTGAGATTGTATTACTGTATTTTTATTTACAGTGCCTGAAAAAAAAAAAAAAGCCCACAATAACATCTCATGTCTACTGTTTGCTGTCCATTCTTTTAGCTTCCCATTGATGGGGCAGGGATTCAACAACAAGATGGACTGAACTAGGGCTTTCATTCCTAAGCATCTTGGAGGAGAGGAGACTTCTTCCCAGGGGAACTTAGAGGCGTTTGCATAGAGACAAACCAACTCTGCCTATGCAAGGTCCCCTCTTCTGACACCACATCACTTGGAGGAAAGCAGCAAGAGCTGCAGAGAGTCATGCCCCAAGGGCCTGTTTCTGCATCTGCTGGAGATCTTCCAAAGAGTAGTGCTGCTCTGCAGAGTAAAGAAATGGTTTGATAACACTCCTTCTGTAGCTTGGTGAGCCAGATAAAGACAGGAAGGAGAGATTTAATTTACACTTCAGAGGTTCACAATTGTGTTCTGCTAATGAAGTGGTCTGATTCAGCTTTTCTGGCTGAAAATATGAAGACTGATAAGTTATGTTACAACATTATTATTAGGAGCTTCAGGGGTAATATACATATTCTCTGACTTGAGATTTTGCCTAGAGCTATACTACTCTAGTGAAGTGGTACAATCCAGTGAGCTCTGCACTAGAGTGGGCTAAAGGAAAAGTGAAACGATTCATGAAAGATATATTTTTAATTCCTATTTCCTCAGATAGATTCCATGAAAAGTCTTGCAAAAATCACTTCACAGCATTGAGAGATAATAGGGTGAGTGCTGCACTCACAAAGAGCAAAATGAGCCTGTACCCCTCAAAAGTCCAAGTATCTGTGTTAATTTTAGTGCCTGCCAAAACCTATGCATCTTCCTGAGCAAATGTAATTACTTACAGTATGTGCTTTTGTTGCTCATGCAGCTTAACCTGGACGTAACATAGCACAGGAATGATAAATCACTGACCGTGAATACTGACAGTACTTTTGTGTTTGCTGCATACTACAGGCACTAGGTAGTAAGAAACACGCACCACGCATGGAGGTCTCTTGACATGGGAGTACTCTTGCCCTCGTGAGCTGCCTTCCTCCTCCCCTGTGAGCTTGCTTTCTTTTTTCTAAACTCCTTATATATTGTGTTTCCCTTCATTCCCCTGCCCACAACAGTTCCCACATACCACTTTAAAGGAGAAGTTTTTATTTCCTTTTGTGCACCATGTGCGGATATGCAGACCCACTCATCTGTCGCTAAATGGTGTTTAAGTCAGTGATGTTACACCAGCATAAAGGTGGTGTGAAAGGGCAGTTTGGCTCGGTGTAGTCTTCATCTGTTCAAGCTCATACTAGCACACTGAGTTCCAAATAATTAGGAGCTCCTCTCCAGCTGGTGTTTTGGTAGAAAAGGTGGTTGAGCAACCCAGTCTGGATTTTCCTACTTCTGAAGATGCCTTGAACATTACATACACTTTCCTAATATGTTTTCAGTGTTGGCTATAGCACAGCAGTGGGTGGAATGACAAATAGGTATTCTTTGGGAATGAATTGCCACTGTCAGGGTTCAGAAGAGTTCAGAGCATTACATTAGTATTTATTTACTGGTGCTTTCCACTGTTTACTGGATTTTTTCCCCTGCCCAATCCATGCAGCTATACTCAGAGGAGAATTCCCTTTGCTTCACTGCCAGAGCTCCCCCTAGGTTTTATCACCCACAAAGTCTGCACACTGCTGCAGGAAATACAAGTACTTGGACTGATATTTTGCATATTCAGGTTGCACTCTTGGTCCTCTTACAGACCTGCTGTGCCCATGTTTCTATGAAGACTTTTTGGAGACAGCCTGAAGCATAAGGTTAATGGGGTGTGTATCACACAATTTAATGTTATGGATGAGATTTATTTATTTATTTATTTATTTATTTTAAACTGACATCTTTCTGTTTAATAAGTTGTGAAGCAACAAATGGATAATATGTCAAACTCACCCACTCTCTAGCCCCTCCCTAATACTAAATATACTTTAAAAATGAAGAGGGAATACGAGGGCTGAAACCAATCAATGGAAAACTTAGTGTGCCATCACAGAGGTTTCTGGATATTATAAATCTCTTTCCACTGGACTTTCATCCAGAAATTCGTGTGGTTTCTGTTAATTGCTAGAGCACAATGAAGATTTCTAACTGAATCATCTGAAAGATTATTTTAAAGAATGACTACATTAGCAAGTATTATCAGCTTCCTGCTCAGACTAAAAAGAATTTATTCTTCTAATGCAACTAACTCCATTTTTTTCCCTGTCTTCTGCCTCCTCTTGTCTTCATTCCCTTGGGTTTCACAAATATACAGTAACAATTAATTATGACTCAAACCAAGCAGGTTAACACTGTACTATTAATAAAACCTTTCTGGGGAATTATAAACTACTTCTGCATTCACACAGTATACAGGTAGCGATATTTATTCATGTATTATTCATCAGGAGTTGATGAGCTGAATAGGGAAGGTTGTATTAATGTGGAAAAATTAAGAACAGATGAATACCTCACCTTAAAAATTAAACTGACTGTGGATTCCCCCCCCACCACCACCCCTTGGAGACTTTAAAGTGTTCTTTCCCTCTTCTCTATTCATCTCTTTAATTATTTATATAATTCTTCTAATGCTCCCTCTACATTTCCAAGCTTTGTTCAATTACAGCATTATGTGAAAAAAGTGAAGCTAGAAGTATCACTAAAATCATATTAAGTAGAGATTTGCAGAACAAGGAGTATACTGTAAATGTTTGTTTAAAACAATTCCCAACATTGTTATTTGCACTTCTATCATTTATCTGCAGGGAAAAGTGACTGTATTTCCTAGCATGTTATTTAGACATAAAGAAATGTCAAAAAACTCTCCAAAAACATACAGTATTTCAATTCAGTTGGCCTAAATTGTTATCAATAATTATGTCTTACATAGACCTTCTACACTGCATGTTTGAACATACAGTAAGAACAAACTGCAAGTTAATTCATATTTAAGTATTGAAATGCCACTCTGTAGGTGGTAAAGAACCAATACTATAGTATCACACAAGGACACTACACTACTTAGTTGTGGAAGAATGTATTTAAGAATGCTGTCTCATCCACAGAAATGACAAATTTAAATGGTGCCCAGATTTCATCCCCAAAATGTCACTAGTTCTGTACTAAAGCATGGCCTTAATAGGGATCTACTATGCTCATGCTAAACACACACACACACGCAGAAGAAAAAAAAACTGAACTTCAAAATCCCAAACAGCTGAGATAACCCATTAATTTATTTTTAACAATCCATCAAGTAGTCATGAATTTGCTGTTTCATTTCATTTTAAATAAAATGCCATTAGATGTGTTGAAAAAAAGTGGCAAAGCTTTTCATCAGCATTAAAGTTTCGATGGGAAAAAGGCCTACATTTTCAATAAACATTTCATCACAGCTGCAACTCTCTGATTAAAATATTTAAAATATTGAGGAGGTTTTGCTATTTAAAATATTAATTTCAGAATGGGTCTGGGAATCATCTGAGTGCAAAGTTTTCCCTGTTTTCCAAACAAGTATAACTCTTACAATATAAAGATAAGCTTGCTCACTTGTTGAATTATATATACCTAAAAAACTCTTTTTTCTTTTTTTTTTTTTTTTTAATTGCCGGGGAGGGGGCAAATTTAGAGGGGGAGAAAAAGAAGATGATGAGGGGAGTAAAAATGAATTTGTTGTTCTGCTTTTTTGATATCACGAGTTACTGAAAAAAAAAAAGGAGGTGTTGCCCAATTTTCAGTTCTTGTTTAATTCCTTATTCTTCCCACAAATTAATTCAGCTCAAGAAGCACTGCATTCCCTTATGATGTCCACTTCAGATGTTCTTCAGAAAACTGTGTAACAGTGCAACTGTACATAAAGCCTTTTTTTTTCTCATTTTTAATTTTTAGGGAAGAAGTTAAAAAATTATTCAAACTTGATGATTTATATAAAACTAAGATTTTCCAGTATAATTTAATGGGTAAAATATAATCTTAAAACAAAGCCCCCCCCCCCCCCCCCCCGCCAAAAAAACACCACCACCAACAACAAAACAAAAACAAAACAAAAAAACGTATACACATCCCTTTCTGTGACTTGGAATGATTGCAAAGGACAGATGGACTTGGGAGGAGTTTCACTAGTAGTGGAAAAGGTCTCATGTACTACATTTGTTTACAGTAACTGTTTAAAACACATAAATCAGCCACTCCAAGGCAAGCAAAACAAGTAAAGCACAAATATGTATTTGATACTAATAGTGGAAAGCTAATGTATTTGCAGTAGCCCACAATAAACGTGGAGAATATAATCTGCTGCAACT
Organism: Anser anser; assembly: GCF_964211835.1. Taxonomy (NCBI): domain Eukaryota; kingdom Metazoa; phylum Chordata; class Aves; order Anseriformes; family Anatidae; genus Anser; species Anser anser. The sequence continues at coordinate 102,158,518 of NC_139721.1, read as the reverse complement.
TGTGCTGCTCTCCATGTCAGATCTATTTAAAATAACTGCTTGCTGCTAAGTTTAGTTATACCGATCTCAGAAGAGTAAAGAGATGATTAAGAGAGTTAAGCACCTGAAGCTGGTTTGCAGTCAGAGAAGGCCACAAAGACCGAGGCACGTGTAGAGCCTGGGATTCAACAAAAGGGAAAAGGTTCTTAAAATAGTATTGGCCCCTTGTAGTATACAAAGTTTGATAAGGACTTAATCACATCTGTAAGGGACAGAGTTGTGCTAAAGAGTGAGCAACAGCATCTGAAAGCAATAAACTCCTTGGAAGATCTTCCAGGTAGTGTCTCTGAAGAGACAGTGCCCTTTGGGAACGGATAACAATAGCCTCTCCCCCACCCCCAGCAGCCTTTCCAGCACTGCCCAGCATAGGAAGAGACACCCAGGGTGGCGGGAGTGCCTCCATTTCAATGAACAGTACTTGGTTAAGTATTATTTCAAACACAAAGTTTACTGGTCCGTTTCCAAACCCTTTCTCAAACACTAAGCTCTTAGCAGCAAGGACTTCAGTCCCCAGCCATCCAGGAACCCCTTGCCACTCCTGGAAGAGTGACACCAGTACTACAGGGTTGGGTATCTCTTCAGTGCTATGGTTTCTTAGGAACAGAACTCATCCTGTGTTTCTCTCCATTCCTTCCAGTACAGGATTTACATCCCTTACAGCTGTAATATGTAATTGATCTCTTACTGTGCTGTTTGAGGATAAACCAGAGAATGATGAATTTGGAAGTCAACTATCGACCTGTTCTATGCAAACACAGGTATTCTTTCCTTCAGAAAGCAGTACAATTTCCTGGTTCCTATATTTTTGCTCTCTCTTGCGCTCCTCCCTCCCCAAAGGATTTTTTTAACCTATATTCCTTCTAGCTGCTGAGTCCTCACCTCACCTAATAGAGCTGCAGCATTGCCATTCTTAGCATGGCACACAGATGATGTACATAACATGCCTATCTGCTTGTTTTAAACAGTGCTGCAGCTCCAGCACCTTTGATTTGGGTGGCAGAGTGCAGCATGCCTAAATCACAGTTGTTCCATGGAAGGCCCTCAGAAGTTTGTGATGTTCCACATAGGAAAATGTATATGCTGCATTTAGCTGTAAGTCAGCATGGTTTAGCTAACCACCAAATTCACAGGCGAAGCCATTTTTTCATATTTGGCAAAACTTATTTATGTGGTCAGTCAAATGTGTAAGTCAATAAAATAGTGTAGGGAAGGATCTAATTATCTCAGTTAGTGGTTGGATCCATTCTTCTCCCTTTCTGTGGGGAATAGCTTCAACCGAGCTTGAGTGCCCACACTGTGAATAGGAGAGCAGAGGCCTGAAAGTTTTGCACTTTCACAGTATACTCACTACTGACACTCACCAGAGCTTCTGAATTACAGCCTTCATCTGCAGCCTTTTTGGGGTCAGGCTTTATTTCTTTCTGTTCATTTCTGGATAGATCATTTGAAATTGTGCAAAATCTTATTTCCCCAGGCAACACAGATAAATCAATATGCTCTCCTCTCCCAATATTTTTGTACAATTCAACAATCCTCCACATTTCTATTGTGTGTTTTCACTTGAGAAATAAAAACACTTTTCAGTAATCATGCTGGTAAGCATTATAGTGTAAGTTCTACAGCAACATTAACTGAGGCGTAGCAAAATTAATGGCACATTCAGATTCACAGTGTGTGTTAGGAGGCATTAGACTTGTGTAAGTATCGTGGTGTTTGTAGTTCAGCTGAACCAACTTCACACTTTGATACTAAACGTGAGCTTAATTTTGCTTAAACAGCAAAAGACAGCAAAATTTGCACACCATGCTGTTCTGACTAAACGCAGAAAATCTGACAAGAAATAATACCACTTCTTTATTAGGTATGCACTTAATGGCTAAGCTGTTACAAAAGTCTGTGACCCAGGACTACCTTATTCCCTCTTCTTTGAATTCAACATTTCCTAATTCAGCACAGGCCAGATGTAACAAGAGGGAATAAAAAAGTTTGTACTGCTGCTGCACTTGATCTATTTGCATAATGTTACAGTATGCTAGACAAAATGATCCATTATTCATTGCAAAGGAATTATCCAGTCATTCGATATATGTCAACAGTCAGAGCAAAAATATCAGTATCAAAATTTCCTTAATCCGAATCACTATTAACTTCATTATACTCTGTCACATTTTGACGAAGCTGCATTTAATTTAATGAGCTGTTTCTATCTCCTAAGCAAAGAATTTTAGCGGCAAGAAAACTATAAGAGAACTCAGAAGACCCTAGATGGGTGTTTGAAGGCTCTCATAACCACCCATGCATACAGTACCATTTATTTGCTGCCATTCATTGACCGTTGTTTGTGATATTAAGAGCTTAAAAAGACTGCATACCTGGGTTCATGTACAAGACAAGATTGCGCTGGTTAATATATAAATGGGTAGCAACTACTTTAACAAGAATAGAGGTGCAATACCACAGTGGCTTATCATTTACCTAATAATTTGCTTCTCAGTTTTCTTAGTGTAAACGTTGCATAGATTTGCTGGATTTTCCTGGTAAGAAATCACAGCATATTTATCCTTCTCTAGAACTGCATCAGTCAGTCTCTTCCATTGAATTTCTACTCCCGATTATCCCCCAAGTGTGTTTTTTTTTCTTGCTTACTTTGTGCTTTCTCACATTTGTCCTCCCCAGAAATCTATTTAGTTTACTAGCAATTAAACAGCAGTCCATACATTTATTTGTTGTTGCTGAGCACCCAAAGCAAGCCATATGGAGAAAACCCTCAATGAATGCTATGAAGGTGCTATTTACACAATGACTGCATACTGTCTTGCAGCTTGTAACCACTGTGGAATTCCCCTGACAATTGCTACACCTTAGTCAAGTGACAGAAAGACATTAAAATCCTCTCTTTCCAGGGACATGCACAGGGCACTCCTCATCACTGGCCGTAAGCTGCAGTTTTGGTCTCTGACATACACTGTACAGAATTTAGCAACTGATAGGCAGAAGCCAATCTCTCTGGCCAGAAGGATTTATGTTCTAATTGCAACAATTCATTCTGATAACACTGAAAATCACACAGGATAGTCAAAGAAGTGTTCAGGATCCAAAGCATTTGTGATCCTCTGATACCCACGCTATAAAAAGGGTCTTATTCACTCCAGGGAAAATGGAATCCAAGCACCAGAAGCAGCTTCATGCCATGAGTCATTTGAAGTTCCAGTGAAGGAGCCCTGTATTTATCTAATTTAGAAAGTGTTTAGTGAGAGAAACTTTATATTGGCTAAAGAGTAATAAGGGATGGGATTCAGATGCGTAAGGCATTCAGTAATGTTCAAATGCAACGTATTTTCTGAGACATTGGCAAAGAGCTGGGGGATACAACCCAGGACCTACAGGAAATATCTATACAGACACTAAATACCTATACTGAGACACCCAGAAACTCATCTTAAAATGTGTAGAATGCTCAGTGACTGAAGGCAGTCAGAAATCAGAAAAACATTTTGTTTAGATAAGGTGTTCTAGGGCAAACAAATACATGCTTTGTTAAGGAATCTCCCTCCTCCTGTTTCACTGGCTGTAGGGCTTCACATTGTATGGCCTGGCAGACCAAGGAATTTGTGCTTAGCAGGTTACCAGCTTGAACTCTCTCAAGTTACGTAATGGATAAAAAAAATGAGAACCCACTCACTCTGGGCTAGGAGAACTGAAATTACCTTTCAGGTTTATGAACACTTCAAAGTCACTCAGTAATTTTGTTGCTGTGGTTAAGAACTAGGTCTGCTGATTGCTTTTAAAAAAGTCTCACCAGACTCGCCAAAAACTTACTTTCAAAAGTCAGAACTCTTAATTGTAAAAGACGTTAATATGTGTCATTCCAACATTATCTATTTCTGTTCATATTAAACAGGAACAAACAGCTAATCCTTTTTTTTTTTTTTTTTTTTTTGCGTGTGTGTGTGTGAACTGAGCAAACCCAGGCAAGGCAAGAGAAGGATTCACACGGATATATGTAATAATATCTTATGGGAATAGCAAAGATGCCCAAGGCTAGAATTATGACTCCCTGGAAGGCTGGAATACAACTTTGGAGCCTGACTAGGAGCAGGTATGAAACAGAGCAGCTGGAACATTTCACAAGGCAATTGGTATTGTGCGGTGGCAAAGAGGAGGAGGATGGACATTAAATGAAACAGATTAAAAAGCACTGCATTCAAATGTACGAGTATTATGCCCACACTGCAGGAGACAGCGGGAGGCAGTGAATCATCCAACATTTAAATCAACACCCCCTTAAAACAAAATGTATTCAGCTCAACGTGGGTATCTCCAGCGGGCTCCAAAAGTTCTGACAATGCGTGGCATGGGTTACTCACATCTCACTCTGCCCATAATGCAGCCACCATTTAGTAAGTAACTTGATTCAGAGGCATAGAGAGTTTCTGATGAATCATAACATGCTCAGTATCTCATTTAAGGGCTTTCTGTCATCACTGTAGTGCTAATTTTATGTAGAAGAGGGCTTTCAGGGACAGAATGATGGTGGGGTGAAGTGGTGGTGGGGAGAAGAAAAAAGAAAAGGGAAAAAAATGAACTTGAGGGTCCTGGAAATGGATGGTGAATGTGCCATACATACTGAAAACAGCATGTACGTTTTCTGCATTTTTGTTCTTGTTTTTCAAAAGAAGGGAATATTGAAGAGACATCAATAAGATTGTTAAAAACCTGGCAGAATAAATGTGTCAACAAAACTCCTTTTTTTACCCACATTCTATTAAAACACTTTGAAGAATTTCTATGGAAACAGTAGGCTGTTACAATGGGAAATACCCAGCATAGCTGAAAATGTCAATCTTCCTTTCAGCAGTGGACTGGCCATAAATAGAGATTCAGTGCAGCAAAATTGCTATCACTTGGAAGCAAAATCTCAAGTACAGCAACATAGGAACACTTAAACTCCAACACAAAGCAGGTGACTGCCTCTGTGAGCAGCAACAGCACCTCATAACAATAAATTATTTAATTATACTATTTTTTATTTCTGAAGAGTGTATTTGGAGGTATCACAATATAGCATCTATTTAGATACACCAGAATAGTCCCTGCTTCTAATATTTTTGCACTTGGAGATAACTCCTAATCACAGAACAAGAGGGATAGCTCACAGAGTGCCTGTTTTATTTATTTATCTTATAACTGATGACACTCCACATCACACACCATCAGCAGTATTGCCTCTGCCTTATCTACTACCCACTCATGCCTTCTCTTTCACCATACCATATTCAAAGTTATACTTAACTCTTCTAGTGCCTTTCCCAGTGCCCAAAGTAGACGTTCCTGTATGGATTCAAACACAAAACCTTAAAACCACACTGTATTCTTTAAAACCCTGCAAACCAAGAAAAAGCTCTTGCTCTTTGCAGAAGGCCCTCAGCTGTGCACACAGCCCCTCCCACACTCTTCCCACACACACAGATCCTATGACTGGAATAGCTGCTTCCTAAAGCATAAAATATTACGAAGGCTCACTTTAAATCTTAGATCTTTAATCTCACTTAAATCTTTAAATCTCTAAATCATATTAAAATGTCATGGTCACAGTTTGCAATATACATTTCTGCTGCTTTTCACACACAAAGAAAAAAAGCACTCTTTCAACACCTTGCTTGTTTAGCAACGTATTTGAAGAGCTTATTCTGAAGAGCAGTTCTTATTACAGACATTCTGTTTCAGTAACTCTTTCAATTAACAACAGGGGCTTCAAAACAGTTACGCAAGTAAAGGTTGTTTTCTATACTTTACAAAAGAATACAAAAAAGCACAGAGACATCATAAACATACTTTCCATGAGAGCTTCTTAATTTTTGCCTCTGAAATCCTGGAGGGCCACCTCTTGCTGATTTTGTAAGTGGTTTTGACAAGTTGGGGTCAAAGAAGTGGTGGCAAGCAGCAACTTGGATAAGATCAGGCAGTGACTCACAGGTGATATACGGGGTAGAAACTACTGGTCTTGACTATCATAATCCTGCTGTGTTAGATTTTTATCACTGCCTCCTTTAGTCATCAAAAAACATAAATTGCTGTCAAATGATAATAAAACTACATTATTTCTTCCATCTTTCTTATTTCCCTAGGAATGGAATGCTTCTCACATATGGAAAATGAAATCTGGAGGGCAATGACATAACGTGAATGAAACGTTGCCCATTGCTTCTGATTGTTATTTGTTGACAAGTCCACTTATTTAAATGTGCCAAAGTAATAACAAGATGGAATTTAAGATAAGCATTCCATAACATATTATTTAGGAATGCTGTGGGCAGCATGGTGTTTCATGCACTGTGTTGCCTGTTGTATCAGTAATGAGTTCATGACTAAATACGTTTTGGGCATTTGCCAAACTGATGGGATTGTGAAAGACCGAGGACAGCAAGAATGATGGCCTGAAACTACAGAGCCCAGCAATGCAGAAGGTCTTTGCTAGACAAGTAAAGGATTTCTCAGTACTCATCTGTGAATTATGCAATTACAGCCGATTAGCGTCAAACTCATGTGGACACACAGGGATTGAATAAACACCACACAATCACACTGCACAGAATAAAACAGTGCTCCACTGCATTAAAGTAGGGCTCCAGCAATGAGGATGACCTATCTACTCTGGAAGTAGCTACCTAATGAATGATATGGTGGTTTTTGTTTTTTTTTTTCTTTTTTTTTTCCTTGCAGTTTCTCCGTTACCTCACACAAAGGTTAGCATACACGTGGGAAAAAATAAATAAATCAAAATCTTGGAATTAAAAGCTTACTTTGGAAAAAACTCCCCCAAATCATTTTTTTGTGAGGAGATAGAACATCCTGATCCTGCAACATCCAGCAAAACAAATCTTACAAATGCTAGCTCTTTTGTGAACTTTTTGAGAATTCTGCTTCTAGCTGCAACTGGAAACACTGGTTTAATTTTCAAAAGAGCTAGTGTCTTGTGCTTAATTTGCAGAGGACAGAGAACTTCTAAGAGAATATACCTTCCAAAAAGCCTGCTTCTTTGAGAATGCTTTGAACTGGGTACCCCAAGTACGACTCAATGTCACACTAGCCTGCATTTAAAACTTAGGTTGCTTACTGATAGCCATTTGGAACACTGAGATTTTTCTAAGTCTATTCAGTACTGAACCTTAAAACTAGTACAGTCACTCAGTAGAAAAGAAAAAAAAAGTCACTTGTTGCAGCTAAGGAATTTGTCTTTTCTTTCCTCTTTTTTTTTTTCTTTTCATTTTCTTTCCTTTCCTCTTCTTTTCTAGTTAAATAACTTGTACCATGCCTATATTAGGAAATAGAGCAATGATGCTCTTTGAGGTATTTTATTTTATTTTATTTTATTTTATTTTATTTTATTTATTTTATTTTCCCTGCATAAAATACTTCATAATGTACAAGAAAGTAAAATCATTAAGACTTCTACCAGAAAAGAAAGAACAATCTGCACAACCTTGTCTAGTGGAAGGTGTCCCTGCCCATGGCAGAGGGGTTGGAATTAGATGATCTTTAAGGTCCCATCCAGGCCAAAGTATGCTACGATTCTATGATTCTAAGAAAAAAGATGCCATTTTACTAGAAATGACATGAAGTTCTGAAAGGTTCAGATAGAGAAATAAATTTCTGCATTAAAGTGAACATCAGATTCCAGTCATTCTGGTAAACTAACAGTCGATGAATAAGTGGTCATCAGTAAGGGAGACGGTTTCACAATTGACAATACCCTTCTCACGTCCAGAGTGTACAATCATTAACTTAAGTATAATAGCACCATGAAAATTTGTCCTGGATGAAAATCTCTTCGTTTTATTGTAGATTTGAAGAATAAAGACACGGACATAAACATAAATTAATAGATTATTAATCCCAAAAAACCTGATCTGTTATGAATTCTACTATTTTTCTTGTTGACAGTAAAACATAGGAGTGAGATGGAAACACTGAGCAACAGTACTTGATTATGCTAATAACCTTCATATGGGTAAATGAAAATTAATGAAAAGAAAGATATCAGTGCACAAAGGGAAGAAACAGCAATTGAATGGCTTGGAAAAAATATTTCTTTGAAGTACTTAGGACTGAATTCAATTTGAGAGATACTTTTAAGTCATTCTCTTGCATCTGAACTAATGGAACCTGCTTTCTACAGATATATCCCTTTCATTCCCTAGAAGCTCCTCCCCTGCATTCACCCACTTCCCTCCCATTTTCTCATTCACATCCTAAACAGTGTGTCCTATCCATCACAGATGGCATGTCCTGCTGCTTTTCCAGAGTGGTACCAGGGCCTGAAAGCCCTGCCAGACAGTGATTCCAGTGCCTGCTCCTCCTTCTTCATCCTCACTGTAACTTCTTTCAGGGCTTGCTGCCCAGTTCAGCTGATCATGCTCACATATCTGCATGGACAGACCCATCTTTGAGACCATTATTCCTCTGCCCAGTCTGGCTAGATGTGACCAGGAGTTAAATGTCCAAAAGTGTAGCAGGAAGGGTGAAAGATGGGGGAGGAAGAAGTGGAGAGATTTGAAGACTGACAAATACAGACAGACCAGGTACGTAGTTCTTATCTCCTCAAAAGGATAAGCAAATTAAAATAAAAATCAGAAATCTGGAACAGTGATGGGGTGGGTCAGAAGATGCTGTAATACATATTAATCAGACCACAGTCTTACGGGCGGCCAGCTATAACACAGCAGAGATAAAACACGTTTATTAAGCCCTTGTCTCTCATTAAAAAAAAGAAAAAAAAGTGAATATAGGGCAATTCATTTTTATCCAGTTCAGGAAGAAGGCATCCACTGCAGCCTAAAAGCTAAAATTTAGCTTTCCACAAATCTGCTTTAAGTCACTAATAAAGGATTTCAATATTACTTGAGGATGAAACTGGACTTTTTCCCTGTGTTACTCAAAACCTGTTTCAGATACAGTTTGAGGTAAGGAATATTAATCAGGGTGTAGCTGACTGATGTCATGATTATCACGGGAGATGGGATTTGGTAAAAAACAGTTAATTGGAGTTCAACACGGAACTGGGGCAGGATCTGAAGTCTCACTGCAATCATGCCAAGGCCGTTTATGCATACATATGTGAAAGCTTTGATGGTTGCTTTTCTTTGGGAAGTGTCCCTTTCATCAGTCTCAGACACTGTGCAGGAATCAATTAAACCTCATTGCATTGTTCACCAGAGATGAAATTCTGGCATATAAACCCCTCCAGACTCTCTTAAAAAATCTGGGACCAGTTCTCTCTTCATGTATTAGGTTCATGTCAGGCTTTCCTTCCTTGGTAAACATCCTCAGTGGTGTGCTTAGTAACCCAATAAAAAAGAATAACTCCAGCCTGCTTGCATGAGCATTGGAGAACAAGGGAATGTTGGAATGAAAAAAACTGAGAGTATAAACTGAGAGTATGAGAAGAGTGGCCACGCAAAATTACCAAAATTCAATTTACCAGATGGTATCCGAAGTAGAAAAGGAGGGAAGGAGAATAGGGAAAAATATTCCCCAGGGAAGTTTTCCTGAAGATCTCATGCTGTGGACAAGAAAATTGCAAAATTCCAGAAGGTCAGTGCAGAATTCGTACTGTTTCTGCCAATAGAAAAGTGAGTATGTGTCCATGGGCAAGGCATGTACACTTATACTAGAGCAGGTGTTACGATGGTATTTTCAAAATCATCTACCCCCTCATAAGATAGGTTAAACAATGTGAAAGAAATCCAAACAAACAAGCAGACATTTAAAAGCCTGATCAACGAGAACGGTAAGTACTTTTCTAAAACTTTTTCAGTCTCCTTTTTGTTTGTTCACAGCTAATGGCTTACATGATATCACATAGGAGCTACTGCTACCTTAAGGGTCATTTATAATTTTACCACAATTTTAATAAAAATAAATAAATACTCAAATCTCCCAAACCCTTTCAGTTATAATCCAGGGAGGGAAACATTTTTCTTAATGGCACTCAAGTGACTTAGCCTACATTGACTGTTTTTATAACACTAGCCCCATTGTTGGTGATAATAAGACTAGGGGAGAGACCTTGGGAGGTAAACCACACATTTATTTGGTATTTAAGATTTATTGTGGTGTTGGCTACTGTGTGATCTTTGTGAAACTCAGGGATGCAAAGTGCAGTGTTTACAAAGACCATGGCCAGCAGCTTGGACATGGCTTTCACACTGTTATTTCTGGGAAATGGGACGCTTCTTGTACCCAGGTGTTTGTCTCCTGGTCTTGAAGTCCTGAGAATGTGTTTGGTGTTCAGCTTCCCAGCTTATTTTCTTGGGTTGGATTCAGCATGCTGTAGATGTGGCACTGAACGGATTGCCAGGTATGTTCAGGGTAGCCTGTCAAGTCCTGATGATACAATAGCCCTGAGCCGATTTACCTGTGTGTTGGACACAGGAGAACAGGGCAGGTACCCACAAGAGAACCTTGTGACTGCCTCAGGAATAGCCTCTGGGGGAGCAGGAGAGCTGTCAGTCTCCAATGCCCATTTCATTGTCTAAATTAACTGCTTCTTTGGAATTGAAGCAACAAGGCTGCTGAGCACTCTGCCTTTTGCACCCCATGCCCTGCCCACTTCTCCCTAGCTGCAGAAAATACAGGGCTTGGGGCTGCATGGGACAAGAGAGACATAGGGGGACCCAGGCCTCCCAACAATCACCTCTATGTTTGCAAATGAAGAATTAAGGGGTACTAGTATACGAAGTAGAAAAGTTGCACATCCTGCATATTTACTGTTCAACCTTATGCAAGTCATGCTTTTTTTTTTTTTTTTTTTCAATGACCATTATTGGGCTGTGTAGTTTTCCATTTTTCAGTCTTCTCGTTGTGCTTCTCCCAGGTTACTTTTTCCAGGGAGATATTGTCAACCTTAACTAATAATGGTCATGGAAAATGTTCTTTATGATTCTTAAACTACAGAAAAGGGAAATGTCTGAAAACTGGTAATGGAAGTCAATGGCACAGCTTCTTATTTTCTGATTTCTCAGACAGCTATCACTTAGGATTTTATTTTCTTAGCCTCTGAAATTTTTTTTTAGCCTGAACAGTTCAGCCACTGCAGACAAAAAGAGAGAGGAGAAGAAATATAGAGGGAAGAGGAAAATTCCACCCTACATGAAGAAAAAAATAAATAAAACCACAACAAACTCATTTCCATCTTATAACGGTAAATTTTTCTAGAAGAAGCTATAAATTAGGAAACTGGACTGAAAAGAGCCCACAGTGAAGTCCTTTGATCAGTACCATTTTATTTTGATTTGGCATAATTACAGTGATTTGAAAATACTATTTTGTGTATGTACAGTAAAAGAAATGTGACTTAGACCTCTTTTCAGGAAAACTCCAAGTCCAGGTAAACTCTGATTGTACACACACACACATTTCTAGCATGGCAGCTTTGTGAAGATTTAACAAGTCTACTTTTCTTGTGAAGAATTGGTAAGCCTAGTAAGTCTATGAGCAGATATGAGGCCTTGGGAACTCCTCTTTTGTACTCCAGGATGGCTTGAGTCCTATTCCCACCTTGGTATCTCCATGTTGATGAGAAGTACAATTGTTTTGGGGATATCTCCAATTAAAGCTGATTTCTTCAAGCCTTCATTAATTCACAATAAACTTAGAAACAACAAGGTTTCATGTGTTTTTTAAGTATCTCTTAGTATGGTTTACAAAGCTAAAAAGTTAAGCTTGTATGTCTGAATCCTAATCTGCATTTCAAGGTTTATCAGCAAGCTTTTAAGATTCTTAGAATTTCTTTGGCAATCTCAGGGAAGATATTTTCTAAGCGTTATGAAATATAAGTTTGAAAAGCATGACTTTTTTTTTTTTTTTTTCTGTATGGGAACATGCTTATGGATTTTACATTAAGGGAAACCAGAAAGCTCTCAACTCCACAGGGATTAATAACCATACAAAATAATAGACTGTCATGTGTATACTATTTACATGGCATAGTAGTTTCCACTGAGATTCCCATCCCAGGAAGAAAGCAGAACAAGTGCAAGTGAAATATTGTAGGAAAGAACACATGGCGACTGAAGAGTAATAATTTCTAAAGCAAGAAAGATGAAAGTTATTAATCAAATTTGCTAGTAAGTCTCCCTTCCCCATCCACTCCAAAATGCACTTGTTGATAAACTAGTAGCATGTCAGCATAGGGAAGAGGCTTTTGAATTTTATCACCTAATAGGATATAGAAATGGATTTAGAAGAAAGTTTAAAAGTGCTTAAGTGAATGCAAGTTTCTCCAATTTACAGCCTCTTCCAGCCTTTCCACATGTGGAAATTCACTTGGAAATTTCCAGAGAGAATTTTCACCCTCCTACACGTCACCTCTGCTACAGCTCACAGTTCACAGGAATGCAAGGGACTAAATCCTTACCTGACATCAGTAACTGTAGACAGCCCCAAAAGGAGCACACCTACTTACATTTGGGACTGCAGAAACGTGTACCCACTCACCCTACTCAGTGAGACAGAGCAGATCAGAACTATGCATATGAGAAAAATGCCTTATGAAAAAGTAGTTTGCAACCCCAGCTTGGCTGGCCATTTGAAGCGGTGGAAAAGTGCTATGGTTGAATTCTGGCATTACGATTTGTTCACTACTATGCTATGAACTCTTAAGGCAGCATAAGGAGGAGAAAAGAGGAGAGGAGAAGCTCTCTGCTTAGTTTTCCTAGGACAGTAATAATATGAACAATGGATGCCAACAGAAAATAATTTCCTTCAGGCTTTTAGCTCATGTACAGTTTTTGTTCTAATACTATTTTTTCCACTTCATATTCATTCATAGCAGCTTATTTATCTATTTACCACTGCTTACATACCAGTATCCATCCAACCCCTAAAATACAAGCTTCAGCTACCTTTTTTTTTTTTCCCCTTCTAGAAGATGAATTGACCATATTTGTTTTTGATTACTAGTCTTTGAACTTATTTTATTTAAGTGCAGTCATCTTCTGAATATATCACTCCGTAAATATGTTACAGTAGGGTTTCATGTTTACTGTTTTCAATGAGATCAAATTTATCCAGTTTGAAACCAAAAAGATGGTATATGTGCTTGGTTTTGGGCTGGGGTTTGTTTTGTTTTGTTTCATTTTGGGTATGTGGGGGGGAATGGAGACGGAAGCAAGGTTAACCAGTATTACGCTCTTGGCCAAGTCTCTGTAAGTTAGGCTGGCTCATGTCTCCTCTCCATAGCCAGTAACAAAGATTTTGCAACTGGGATTTCACTAACAACTTCATTTATGACATGAGAGACAGGATAGCATATATTTTGCTCTCTCATAGCCCCACTGGCACTCCACTGGCAAAAGGACTGAAAAGTAATGACAGACTACTCTTGCAAGTGAAACATGCATAGGAAAGTGGTAATACACATAGAGAACAGATCTGTTGACTGAGAACATGCCTTTTTCACACAGTCACTTTTCTAACTGTAACTACACTTTATACTCCAGGCATGGTTCTGTTTTCCTCTGCTGTGGCACAGCAGATGTGAAGCATTTAAAACCTTTTAACAGGACCCAACCTAAGGCTAAATGACAAAACCCTGACAATATAATCCTTAAATTTACATCCCTAGCATTTCAAAAGTTTTGTGACAGAGTAAAACATCTCAGTAAATCAAAATTCTCCCACTGAAAAAAAAAACAAAAAACCAAAAACAGAGCCATGACTCATCCAGTGGTAAGAGAGGCAGAAGTCTCCATGAAGTCCTGTTTTGAACAATAAAAATTTTAAAGATGCAATTTTAAAAATACCTCAGCTTCCCGGCTGTATTTGCCCATGACTATATACTGGAGGAGGAGACAATATATAGGGATTGGTTTCTGGGAAACCTCATCTGCCTCCCTGCTGATATGCGTGTGTCTTCAGTCTAGGGTGGAGACTACCTTCTCTTGAAAGTGTAATGTGTTACATTTTTCTTGTAAAGTGAGGCAGTGAAATACCAGACATCTCAGAGGAAGGCTGCATATTGCTACAGCAAAGACTCCAAAAAGTGGTTTCTGCAAGAGAATGGAACTGGCACACGAGAAGAAAGTCCCTCTATCTACTAAAATAAAAGACATTAGACTTTTAAGGTCCCAGCAGCCATTTTTCTTAGCCAGTCAAAATACCACTAGCACTGCAAGCATCCAGGGTTAGTTCGCGTATGACAGTTACTCTTTTTCAAAGGTAATAATTCCAGAATCTAATTTTATGATTCACCCTGGAGACATGAAACAGAAATCAAACTATCCATATTTTGCAATCATTTTTTGGCATGATCCATGTGGTAATTAAAAACCCTTTAATGGAAATTGCTGCCACAATTTGCAGGCTTCCTTAATCCAGCTGTGGTATCTGCAGCACCTCCAGGCACCTGTCTTGTTCTCATAACACAAAATCAACAATACCATGGCAGGGCTGGAGGGGGTGTCTGCATATGATGAGAACTTCGAAAGGAATGCCAGTATGAAAACTTGGCTGGTATTTTTTGCCTTTTGTTTTGTTTTGTTTATTTATCTAACCATTCTTTTACCAGGAAATATCACATGGACAAATGAGTTTTCTTTCACAAAGGCATCCAGGCCAAATAACACTAAATGATTTTAACAAAAAATTAATTAAAAAAAATATTTAAACACTGTAATTCTAAATATGGCCTTCAGCTACATACATGCCAAGCTACGATAATCGCAATGCAATAAATCAGTGTGAGATATATACTAACAAAGTAAAAACCTGATTTTTGCCAGGGCAAGTGCAAAGCTCTCTTAAATATTTTGAAACTACTGACTTGAAATGATCAATTATCAACAGACAGCTGCAAAGGTTTTTTGTTTTGTTCTGATTTTTTTTTTAATGAAATTTAGCTCTTCACTGCTGGAGTTGGACTTTATAACTGCCTTTTTTTTTCATTCTGATTTAAATAACCCAACACGTCACTGTCTAGTTTTCAAATTTGCATCCTGTCTTATTGCCCAATTTTCTCTTCCCCATAGTACTCACGTCAAACCTTTCAATGGGAAAAGTGCACAATATCCTCCTGAACTAATTCTTCTTATCAGCTTTTATGAAGATGGAAAAATCCAAACAATGGTATATATTGTCCTATGAATACAAAAATCAGATTTTTTATTTTTTTTTGTACCGAATACCAAATTCTGGTTGACTATTCCAAAGAGAAAATTCATTACGCTATAATTCCTGGATATGCAGTATTCAACACAAGCCTTTTTTAATGTATTTCCATTCTGGGGAGGTGCTTGAGCACAGCCAGGAAAACACACGCGGTAAAGAGGTAAAGAGTCACCTACATCTGATTTTCCAGAGTAGTGCACTTTTGTATACTGGTGGCACAATTCTCCACTCTGATTTTCCTACCCACTGGAGCATACTAAAGTGCAAAATAACAAATCACCCTCTACCTCACACTTTGCCCTCTGAAGGGCTGCTTTTTCACAGAGTTCATATCATTACTGAGAAATATACTCCAATTGTATAATTGCTATTTAATACTAATTCTATTAATGCTATTTAATACTCTCTGCCCTTCCACTTCTAGGGAATTTGAACACAACTAAATTCATAAAGCTTAACCTGACTGGAGAGGGATTGTTTGCCAAGTATTGGTGACAATCAGATTTGTAGTGACATCTACTATATATTTTTTAGATGTGCTGACACCAGATTCAGCTCATCTTTCGGACTCTCAGAACCTTCCTCTGTACAATGTATGGCCTCTTCACCCAGCTCCCTCTCGTGACACTGGTCCTGGTCCCAGACCACTGCTGCTGTCTGTAAGCCTGGAGGAACCTGACAAGCTGCAGCAGGTTGGGGAAGCAGCAACCACTGACCTCCCGCCTCTGCAGGTGGGGTGGCTGTGAATCCCAGCACGTGCCTGGCCCTGCAGTGCCAGGTGGTTTGTGCCTGTCTTCAAAGCCTACAGCCCAGTTAGAGGAGAGGGCACCTTTCCCTCTGCATTGCCCAGGGCCAACTCTTCTGCTTCTGTATCCCTGGTTTCATTGCCTAGGGCAGGTGAGGATGCTCGCTGTTGTCCACGCTGCACCTTACAGTGAGCTGGAGCCTGGACTTGGCACAGGCACAAGCCCAGGATGCTGTGCAACACACCCGTTTGCAGAGATCTTTACCGAAGGTACAGTGGAAGTCAGAGAGTTAAACAGTTAAAGTCAATAGCCTTCATTCCAAACTATTTAATGTTTGTTTTAAAACTTCAGCAATATGCATTCTGCAAGAATAAACTTCTGATATTATTCATCTGCTGAATCTGCCTCTATCTCATTTTAAGCAATGGACAAGGCATAAAGCAAGTGACAAGCAATTTAACCTTCCTCAGTAGACAAATACTGTTTATCTTATCATGTAAATTATGAAAATAGGCCTAGAGGATTTGGCATAGGAAACTCAACACAGAACAGGTTGAGTAAAGCTTTAGAAGAAGAAAACAAGTAGTCCACCATTAAGACAAGGGGGTGAAGGGTTGTATGACATGTGCTTGAACCACCATTGTGTACTCTGAGACAGACTAACAGAATCTTTAAAATCATTTATTGCTGTATTACTCTAGTGTGAAGTAAAATATAGAAATCTGAAATCCTGAAATTATTTAATGTTGGCACTTGTCATCTCTTTCTTTCAGTAAACGATGTATGAATTCACCATGAACATTTTTGCAAACCTTCTGACACCACTAGTTTGAATAAAGTGTTATTGGTTTCTAATCATGATCAAGAGAGCATATAAAAATGAGAGGATCAAGACATCACGGAAAGAGGAAAAATCATTTAGAATATAATCAGTACACAGTGAATAGCACATAAAAGCAATATTGGGTAAAATAGAAGGAAAGAGGGAGGAAGAACAACTTCTGTGAGATTATAACTGAAAAGACATCCATACTATCTACTTATAACTGAGCCAGCATACGGCCCTTGATTAAATTCCTAAAATAACACTGACAACACTGTACTTGTTCCTTCCACCGTCATTATGACAAACAGTCCTGGCATGAACCATGACTGTGAGGCCCACCCTCACCCCTGACCTGTCTTAAGCAAAGCTATGGTACACCTTGCAGGCACTTGACACACTTACATTCACCACCTTATTTCCAAAATCTGCTGCCTGAACTTGTGCAGCCTTACAAAAGGGCAGCTGCAAGTTTCTCAGCTGTGTAGGCAACACTGAATTTTGCCATTCTGTGGGTTAAGAAAGAATCAGGGCAGAAATACCTCAAGGCACTGACTGGGACTCATGAGCACCAGCAGCTGGGATGCAAAGCTACCCCTGACAAAGGTCAGGTAGCTCACTCTCTTACACGGACCTAGACCATTCAATAAGGACAGAAAGCAACTCGCTGCCACTGTGAATTTATTGCCTCCATGAGTCCGCTTTCCTTAAACTAGTGCCTGTATTGCTCAAGACTAAAGAAATCCTGCCATCCAGTTGCTCATTATAAGAAGTGAGGCATTGAGCACTGACAGTTGAACATGTTTTGTATTAACTTTAGCCTAATGCCACCACAGAGCAAAAAGCCTCCAAGGCCTGTCTGAGACCTTCAAATACAAGAATATCCCTTGCAGCCACATTCAGCGGGCTGGGGGGAGAAAGGGAAAGGCATGCCTTTCAGGCAGGAGCCACAGTCACCAAGCAGGGTGCAAATGGAAACTAGTTGTAAAGGAAATTATATTCCTTAGCACTGCCACAAGGCCTGACAGGACAGGGAATGGCTCTGTCTTGCAGGACTGCTGCAGCAGCCTGTCTGCAACAGGCAGTCATGAAGAAGCAGCCTTTGTTGCAGAGATGGACTAGCAGGTAAAACACTCTTTCCATACAGATTAGAGCTCACTGACCAGCTGTGGTGGCCAAGAAGCTGTCATAACGTTATCAGCCAGTGGCTGATACTGGGCACGTAGAGATTTGAAACCACAGGCGGCCCACTTCACTTCCTGCCAGATATTTATTTTGCAATACAACATATGAAGACAGGCATTTGCATTGCAAATGCCACATTTCATGAACCTGAGAACACAAAAGCAATTTGGCTAATACTTTCATGTTAGCAGAAGCTTGATGGTCAAATCACTTTACCTTTAAATAGCAGCAGGACAGCAGAGGTCAGAGCAGTGAAGCTGCTGTGAAGGGTTTTTTCAGTCATCCTGAGGTGACCCATGCCAAGCTGCAGACCTGGGCAGGAGTGTGATGGATTTTTCCCAAAGTTCGTCTGTTAGTCTACAATATAAACAAAAGCAGGCTGATGAGTGGAAAGCTTCTCTGGGAATCCCTATACCCATATAGAGATTTCTTACAAAATTCAAATTGGGAATTGCCCATAGTTTAAGAAAATCTCACTTCTCCCATACTCATTCAGATTTTGATGTGGTACTGACTTAGAGGAACCCATTGCTGTAAACTCTTTTCACAGATGATTAAACAAAAAGGAGATTATCATCACTTCATTTGATGTTGGTAACTAAGTTTTTGGAAAATAAAATGAAAGAACCCTTTGTTATAGTTTGGAGATTAAGTAAAATCATAGATAGTTTCGCAACATATGTACTTAAAACTGTAAGATTTCATATCCTAAGCTTTTATTTCAAGAACGATTTATGTAGATACACTGTACTGTGGGCTTTTTGGTAAACGGAATAAAACAAAAACCAAAATGAACACCATGTACAAAACCCATAGTCCGCACAGCCTTAACTCTGGTCCTTTACTTGCCTCCTTGCAACTTATTCCAACACTACCAACTTTTACCTGTTAAAGGTCAGCATACAATTTTTTTCAATGTCAGTTGACACATCCAATACAGTACACTGGTGGAGCCGTAAGAAAAAAAATCCATATACTTATAGGAAAGGGGTGGCACGTGAATTAAGAAAGTAATATTGTCTATTTTTCCGTAGCTTGTAAATGTTTTAAGTAATCATTATATGTATTCATTTATTTTATTAAAAGGAGCAGCATTTTTTTTTGATTTCTTTGCTCTGATCCCACTTATTACTGCTGTCTTTGAAACTCCACAGACACTGCATTTGTTTTACTGACTGGACATTTCTGAAATAGTACCACTATCAGGTAGATCAGATTGTTGGCAAAAGCTTTGGCACCAAAGAGACTCAACAAATAAATTTCATCACGCTGACCCTGTACTAAACAGCAACTTTATGTGGATAACCTCATGGGAATGGAAGTTGAGAAAGAGCTATTTCAAGGCTGCCAATAACTTAATCTCTGTTTGGTTCATAATGCAAAGCCATTTTTGTTTCCTTTGCTCACAGTGCTAAAGAGTTTTTGGGATACTGTAATCCTCATAAGGTGGGGAGGGCAGTGTGGGGGGTAGGGCTTTGCAGGAGGGAGAGGAGATCCCACTCAAATTATGCCCCATTTAAAAAAATGAAAAATAAATAAAAAGCCAAGTTTTCATCTTGGAAATTCTCAGCCTCAGTTATGTGAGTGCAAAAAGTAACTTTTATTTGAAGAACTAACACTCACTTCTTTGTTAAGAAAACTTAGGGCACCACCCAGCAGACATGAAGGCTCCTACGTTATCAGCAAACTATTTCCTGGGTATATGTTCACCCTTTCCATGCAGCTTGCTTATTTTTTCAACCAAAAAAAGAAAGAAAGAAAGAAAGAAAGAAAGAAAGAAAGAAAGAAAGAAAGAAAGAAAAGAAAGAAAAGAAAAAGAAAGAAAAAAAAGGCAGTGCAAACAAACTCTGTAACACTGCTGAATGATCTGTGTTTTGCTGCAACAACTACTATATTGATGTAATGGAAATTTCATAGGTATCCAGCCTTGCAGAAACAGGATTGGAAAGGCGCCAAGGGGAACCCTACTGCAGCACTGCTCGTTCTTTCCAAGGTAACAGGGCTCTGCCCCGTGCTGCTTGCCATCATCAGAGAGGCAGAAGCAACGTGCACAGCCCAGCAAAATAAAGTGGGTAGAGGAACGCAAACCCCTCACTCCCCTGTTAATGGTTAACCTAACCCCTTACCCACAAACATGTCACCTGTCAATGATAGCTCTGCAAAGCTATCATTGCAAGCCTGAGCACTGCGGAGGGATGAGCTTGAACAATTATACTCTCTGCCCATTTGCCTCTCCTCCCAGTTTTGAGCCTAGATGCTGGTGTGAACTATGTGTGATGGGACTGGGAGAAGGCAGGACTCTCAAAGATACCGTGTTCCTCCAAAAGTCCAGAAAGCCAAGGATGGAGAGAGAGCAGGAGGAGAGCCTGGCTGCATGGCTCCACTGCGGGGACACCCTCGGCAGCTTGCAGCAGCTCTTTCCCACCTGCCCTTCTGCACCTGTGGGTCACCAGGCAGAACACCCTGCAGTGCCCTGAGCCTCACACCCCTCTGGCAGGCATGTGAGGATGCGGGAGGGATGGGAGGGAAAGACGGAGGCACTAGGTCAGGTGTGAAGGGTGTAAAAAGGGAACACGAGACACTGTGGGCTGGCGAGTGGGAAGGGAAGGGGAAGGGAGCCAGGTTGCTGCTGTGGGCAGCTGGGGTAAAACTTAGTCATCAGTAATGCCATAGTTTATGGAGCAAATTGTTCTGCTACTGGGCTCCTCCTGCTATTCCCCCTTAAAAAAACCAACAACAACAACAACAAAAAAACACTTTTGAATGAGCAGCAGCAGTGGTGGGAAAGGAAGATTATACAAGAGCCTAAATCAATAGCAGATACCACATGCACGAAAGTATTCCTTCCTACAATTCTGTGAGTCTTCTCAAGCAATGAGCCAGGCAGGGATATGGCAAAAACATAAATCCTGAAGAACAGAGATGCTTGGCCCTGTAATATCATGTGCAGCAGAATGGAGCAGTCTTCACTGCCTAGGGCGCTGAGGTGATGCTTGAAAGTAACGCTCTCCCCACCATCCCCCCAAAATTGTGGATCACTGCCTCCACAGCACTGTGTGGCAGCATGACCCTCTGGCTTGCAATAAGCTTCCCTCTATACTCCTGCATGCGAATCTCCTTGTATCCTGGGAAAACCAGACAGAAACGCTGCATCTGCAAGAAACTGAAGTCGCTTCTGCTGACCAGATTGAGCCTGGTGGTGTTACAGAGCTGAGCTTCTCCTGAGGGGCCAGGCTCAGGCATCAGTGAGCTGCACAGACCTCTACAGCACGAATAGTGATATTAATACAAAAAACAGGTGGTGCACAACTTTTTCAGTTGTGTTGTTTTGATTTTTTTTCTTTTTGATAAAGATGAAGATGACCTCTGTCCCTCTATTACTCTAACTAAATCTTTAGTACAAACTTTTTACTTCTTTTAAAATACAATGCACCTTTTCATTAAGCTGCCCTTGAAAATCAGCCGTACTGAATATTGCCGCATGTATCGAGATACAGTACAATTTATAGAGTACGTTAGTTTCTAAAGAATTGGAAGGAGAGATGAAGTAGTCTTGTGAGAGGAAGCTTTTTTTTTTTTTTTTTTTTTTTTTTAAACTAGAGAGTCTATGGATTTCACAGATTTTACTAGCAGCAGCAGCCGCCAGCCATGGCATTTCAATTTCACCAAGCCAGAGCTTTAAGCACACCTTTTCATTTCACCAAGTTTTGTCCTTGAGAAAGTCAGGTGTCCATGGCTAGTTGTAGCCAGACATTTAACCAGATACCCCATCCACATGCACGAAAAACAAAGGGCTGTTGTGATGGGATAAATGCTTCCCTCTGTGGCCAACATTTGCATTTTCACTCTCTTTGTCTCTCAGTTCATTGCCCTAGTAAGGTGTCTAGCAGCTGACAACGAACAGAACTCAAAATTTAGGAGAGCCTGCAAATGCCAAGTTAGCTTTACTTGCACATTTAGTGAAAGAAGAGCCTAGGCATCTTGCCATGGTAAAGTAAAGTAGCAGAACAAAACAAAAACAGAGTTTAAAAGTTTATCTGCTGGAAACCTTTTGCAACCTCGACAATGCCTTTGTATTTCAGGGTTTTTTAAGCTGGCCTTGTCAGGCTAGAAAGATCTCTGCACAGTCAAGAAAACACCCCCCTAAGTTTGATCTCACAAGACCCTGAGATATGATAAGGCCACAAATCCCAGGTTTTAAAGAAACAATGACAACAAAAGACCAAACAAGCAAAAGAACAGAAGATTGAGATCAGGAGATGAGCTATGGGGTAAAATTCCAGTAGTTTACATTTTTCAAATATCAGGGAAAACCTTCAATTGCAAGAATGATTTTCATGGTTTTTTTTTAGCCCCCCTACCTCTCTAAGAGAGCTTTTTTTTTTTTCCCCCACTTTGGCTTCTCTTTGGATTTTTCCTCTCGACTGTTTATCCTTTCACTCAGTCCTCAGTAAAATGTCAGCAAACAATTGTCATTTGGTATCTGTAAAAGATAATGCAGGTGGAAAGGGGAATACTGAAATCCAATACCTCCCTGTAAAAAACCTACTGTATTATCATCACCAGATAAACTTCATCTTCCCTGTTAGAAACCTGACCTTGTAAATACACTTACTAGGATAATGGTAAGGGAATACCCATCCAGCATGTTTGGGTAATTTATCAGCAGGTCTTCCTAGCAGAAGGCTGAAGCTTTTTGGAAATTAGATAGCTGATCTAACTTTGCAGTGTCACCTTTAAGGAAGCTTTTCTCTGGATCTCAGTATGAAGCGGGTGAGTTTGCAAAGGAGTTATAACAGGTCCCGCTCTGAAGTGCTTGGCACAAAGCAGCAACAAGGTCAGTACAGTGCCTTCAGCCTGAACAAAGTAATTTGAAAAAAAGTCACCTTTACTTAGCTTTCTCAGCACATCACATACTCAAGCATTTAGTTTGTCTCTTCAGTTGGAAACTGTCTTTTCTGTTTGGAAGTACATTACTAACAAAACTGCACTTCAGAGTCTACAGCTTTGAGGTAAATATATTATTATGTGTGAATTTTGTCATGTGTGAATATGATTTAAAGAACAAGTTAAGGAACCGCTTCCACTGATTAAGACCTGGGTAAAATTAAAGACCACTAGAAAGCCATATACAGCCATCCTGTATTTTTGCGGTGCATGTTTGCTTACATTCTAGTAAACTTTTCAAGTAAGCTCTTGCTCACCACTTTTTTTTTTTTTTTTTTTTTTTTTATTGAACCTGCAAATCCCTTGAAAAGAAAGGAAGTGCTCTTGGAGCAAACCTTGGCAATCCATCCTAACTCTTGTAGTTTCTGTTCTTGAATATATATTACTCTCACAAATGCAGCATCAATAACACTTCACAAATATCTAATGAGTGAAGTGCTGGACTAAAATCTAGCCACATATTTGAAAAACAAATGAAAAACAAACAAACACTTGTAAGCTTGTTGAGGAAAAATTATCTTCAAAAGACTATTTTTTTAAATTTACCTCAATCACATGAAAAGTCACACTGAAGTCATGAGAACTACCTGCATTAGCATGAAAAGCAAGATTTGGTCTTGAATGACTCAACTAAACTCTATGTTGTCAACCTAAATTCTACACGTAACTCAAGTTGGGCACTAATGCTGTGTTGTTACAGTTACAGAGGCTGTTTTACTTTGCAGAAATGTCTGGACCACAACAATGTAACTACTAGACATTTTTTGCTTTTTACATGCTTTAGAACTTTTCAGGAAGACGACTGTTTTTTTAAAACAGAAAAAAAATTTTTTCTTTTTGTTCTAAGGTTTAAATTGCATTGGGGTTCCACTAATTTAAATATAGATCTTTGAGATACTTATCTTGAATACAATAAATGACCACCAGAAAATTACAGGTCTTCTGCTACAATACTACCAAGCCTGAACCAATATAAGATCATGATTCACAACATCCACATACAATCCCCAAAATAGCATTCTGAAATATTAAACAGCTTGAAAAATCTTTTCATCTTATATAAATATATATATATATATGGGTCAGATTTTAAAGAGCAGGAGTCAGTCTATTCAAAGCCTGAAAGACCCGTTTCTCAATGAAGTTTGAAATGTTCCTTGAAGTTCCTCCTGGCCTATTCTACTTGCACAGCCATTCTCCCTTGTACCTCTTTTCTACTTCCTGGACATGTTCCTTACATAGTATGACCATATCTTCTTTGCTGTTCTGTTACTCTAGAGGCTACCTTGAGTAAATGAGAAAGATGACACATCCTAATCAGCTTTAATTTCAACTGTGTGTAATAAAATCTTTGACAGAAGAAAAGTGATAATAAATATTTATCAACCCATGGTTTTAGTCCCACACCTTTCCCTCACCACCTGTTAAGTGCCAGCCCTGTTGGGGAGCACCTGCAAAATCTAATGAGGGTGGTGGAGACGTTACTGCAGTATTGACATTTCTCTCATCTGTCCCTAAGACCAGAGGGAAAGTCTGTCTCAAGGAAGACTTGATCTCAGTGAAAGACTACAAGGTTAGGAAGCCCTTAAACTGGACATATATAAGTCCTCAGGGCCTGGAAGGTTGCACCTTAGGCGCTGAGGGAGCTGAGAATGCCATTGCAAGTCCACTCTCAATTATCTTTGAACAGTTATGGAGACTGGGAGAGGTTTGTGAAGACTGGAAGAGAGGAAATGTCACTTCCATCACTGAGAAGGAAGACCCAGGGAACTACATGCCAGTCAGATTCACCTCAGTCCCTGGAAAGTGATGAAGAAAATCCTCCTGGAAAGTATCTTGCAACACCTGAAAGACACAAAGGTGATCAGTAGTAGTTAGCATGGACTTACAAAGGGGAAATCATGTTTGATCAACCTCATAGACTTTTATAATGAGGTAACCAGCTTGGTGGATAAGGGGAGACCAGTGCATGTTGTCTACGTGAACTTCAAGTAAAGCCTTTGACAGTCTCCCATAACAAAGCTGACAAAGTTCAGGTTAGATAAGTAGATTAAAAACCGGCTGAATGGCCAGGCCCAGAGGGTTGTGATCAGTGGCACAAAGTCCACCTGGAAGCAAGTCACTAGTGGTATACTCCAGGGGTCGATACTGGGGTCAGTACTGTTCAACATCTTCATTAATGACCTGGAGACTGGGACAGAGTGCACTCTCAGCAAGTTCGCAGATGATATGAAATTAGGAAGAGTGACTGACACACCAGAGGGTTGTGCTGCCTTTCAGAGGAACCTTAACAGGCTGAATGAATGGGCTGAGAGGAATCTTATGAAATTCAACAGAAGGAAATATGAATTCTTGCATCTGGGAAGGAATAAACCCAGGCAACGGTATATGCTGGGGTATAAACAGCTGTAAAGTAGATTTGCTGAGAGGGAACTCAGGGTCCTGGTGAGCAAGAAGCTGTCCATGCAGGCTGAGGCAACCTTGCAGAAAAAAAAAAGGCGAGGGCATCCTGGGCTATGTGAGAAAAAGAATTGCCAGAATGTTGAGGGAGGTGATCCTTTCCTTATGATCAACACTGGTGAGGCCATATCTGGACTGCTGGATCCAATTCTGGGCTTCTCAGTACGAGAGTGATATACAGACGTGGGAAAGTGTCCAGTAAGGATCACTAGGGGGCTGAAGTATCTCTCAACTGAGGAAGGGCAGAGAGCTGTCACTGTGCAGCTTGGAGAAGAGAAGGCTCGGGGGGTATTTTATTAATGTATATAAATACCTGAAGGGAAGGTGCAAAGAGGATGGAGCCAGGCTGTTTTCAGAGTCCAGTGACTGGACAAGAGGCAATGGACACAAACTGAAAAATCTGTCATATTAGTATGTCAGGTATTAGCATTGTTAACTCATTGGACCCAGGGCTGCCTTTCTCTCCATCTTCCCTCCATCAAACCTTAACTTTTCCCCCTCTATCAAAATCCCTGTTAGCAATTTCACAAATTTGTGGTACAAAACTATGGATTCATATTTATTCGTAGTTACCCAGTACTCTGGACTGCTGAAGGCAACATTCAGAGTATGTGTGTGCACGTGTTCAAGCACTGCTATTTAAAAGAAACCAGCTTCCACTTCTCCATGAAAGGATAAGTTCCCACTGAATTCAAAATGACTCTGCAGGTGAGCAGCATTAAAAAATAACCAGTGAAACGAGCGAAGAGGCTACTTTTATAGTTGGATTTCTTCAGACAGCTTTTTAAGAGATCCCAGAGGTAAAGCAACAGAATAAAATATATGCAGCCAGAGGCAGATAATGCATATCTGTTGATAAAGCAGCATTGCAAGACAAAGATTTAAAACTTCCTTCAAAATATCAAGTAGTTAAAAGCCCTTAGTAAGAGCTAAAATAAATTAAAAAAAAATCCTAATTATAAAAGCCAAAGGCAACACTTAATTTTTCTTGCTTTTCAGCAGTCTTCTTTATAAGGTATCAGTTCTGAGGTATCCTATACTCAAGAAGTAATATGTTAAATATTTGTACTATTTCCTGATTTTTTTACATACCAAGCAATCCACTACTTTTAGATGAAGATCACCATGCATTTTGCACACTGTGTCTTTTGATACACATTCGTCTGGAAGTCAGACAAAATTATACTAAAAAAATATTAATATTATTATAACTATTGTCATGTACTTAGAAAAAGTAAAAACAAAAGCAAGCACAGACACCCCACCAAAAAAAAAAAAAAAAAAAAGCAGTTACGGCATATTTCAATGGTTACATATTTCAATGTCACAGTACAGATTATGAAGCAAAATTCACTGCAAGCCATAGAAGCTAATAATAACAACCAGGGACTACCACAAGAGAGACCATTTGGTACTTTTAATGCCTCTTGGTATTGCAGAACTTGTTTTACTGAACAGGCCAGAGTTTCTGGATTCAAAACAGTGCTATGTAGGTTGCTTTCAGTCTTAGAACACCCTTTTCCCATACTATTAGCATAAGACATTACAGGTTGACAATCTGGAAAAATGGAGCTGGTGGCAAATATTTCAGTGTAACAAGTTTTAAAGGAAAAAAAGGGAGCAAATCCATTGAAGCTGAAACACACTGTGGGAACATACTAGTTATCATTAGATTTTCTTAGAAAAAACAGCCTTGGAGTCCCAGTGTTAATCTGTGATCCAAAGCGGTGCAAGGATCAAGGACAGCCAACGGTTTGCAGGTGGTTACAGTGCTCACCAGGGATGCGAGATCTGGCTTCAGAGCTCCTTTTCAAATAGTTGCTCACATCTCACATAAGGCTCTTTAAATAAGACCATCCTGGAGGCACTTGCTCTCACTGCAGCTGCCCTGCTTTGCATAAAAAAATTAGGTGCTGTGGATGAGCTAACACTGGTGGATGAGCTCCCATAGCTGCAAAGAGGAGCCTGGGAGTGACCCACCCTGGAATAGCCCTCATGAGACTGCTGGAAGATAGCAAAGAGCTGGATATGTGCCCCGAGCACAGGGGTGTTGGCTGGTCTGCGTGTTTGTGCTAGTGCACAAGTACACCCACACTCTCTCTGCAAGATGGAAAACTTTGGAACTTGTTTTTCCCCCCACCACTATGCAATGGGAACATTTTTGATTACATGAAAGTTTTCCCAGAACAGA
Source organism: Anser anser (assembly GCF_964211835.1). Taxonomy (NCBI): domain Eukaryota; kingdom Metazoa; phylum Chordata; class Aves; order Anseriformes; family Anatidae; genus Anser; species Anser anser. The sequence goes on along the minus strand of NC_139721.1, from coordinate 102,130,959 downwards.
AAATATATTTGCTACCCAGCTCTCAAAATTACCACTCCAGTGGATAAAACCAGTAGAGCTAAAACTTTTTCCTCAGAGCTAGTACAATTTTTACTGAAATGTATTATTTGTACAAACAGCTCTTACTCCTATGACTAGCCTCAATACAATCTGTGGTACTACATTCCTAAGTAAGAAGTTTTTGTGTGATGGCCAGAGGAATGGGGCCCAATGTATATTTTGTACGTGCAGCCAGAACCTTGCAACAATCATGTCTTGCAAATAAAAATAATCAAGCATCATTACCTCAATGTTGGTAATTTGTGAATTAAGTTAATAGAAACTCACTCCCACTTCACTGAATATTCCTTACTTAATTAGGAAGATACATCTTGTCTGTTTTAAAAAAAACATTTACTGTATTGAAAAAAAATCTTACATACTTTGACTCTATCAGTGAAAAAAAAAATCTTCACAGATTAATTCCTATAAAACACTAAAAACTAGTAAGTTCTTGATTTGCCTTAAAATAACACTGCTATTCTCACATGCTTCATTTTCAAATTTCCAGGTACAATGGGCTGAAATAGAAGTCTTAAAATAGCTACAGTACGGTAGTACTCAAAATCTAAAAGACTTCTATTACCTGATTAGAGGTATCCAGAGCTATCATGTATTTAGAATATAAAAAGAAAATATTTAAATTATAACACTGAAAAAAATTGGCACTGAGTTTTCTTGCATACTACCACACATGGGAGATAATAGCACAAAACTCTCCACTGGTGAGGAAGAATAAAAAAAAACGGGAGCTTTGAGATACTGTAGTTTGAAACACAATCCCTGATTCTTCTTAGGAAAACCTGGATAGAGATCTATACTAAAATCTGGAACCACATCTGATTTATGGAGCACAGAATTACATTCAACACTGCCCACAATGACAACAATCCTTGGACATCATTACTAGTGAAATGAAATTCCTTCAGGCTAAAGGTATCTTCAGGGAAGTACATGTTGACCGCTGTTATCATTTTTCCAGCTTGTTACCCTTCTACATTCTCACCTCCACCAGGCTTTTCCAACCCACTCTCCTGTCTCCACTAGACCTATATCTCTTTTTCTGTATGGCAGCAAAAGCTATGGTGTCTGTCTTGGTCCAACCTAATTATGGCCTTGATTGTCTATTATAATCTCATCTCCATTCAAGTTATATTTGCTAAGATCCCACAAGGATCTTTGAGTCCAACTCCTGATACATGCAAGCTATCTCATCTTGTGGACTTCTGAAGTACTGTCATGTCAGTAATGGTCTGACAAGCGAATATTTTTTGTGCGTTTAATTATTTTTTTTTGCTGCTGTTTGTTTTTTTTGCTTGCTTGTTTTCTTTTTTTTATTGTTGTGTTTTACCATTTTAAAGCTTCCATCTAGATTCTAACCAACTGAATACACACAGAAGATAATGAAATATGGTACTGTCTGCAAATGTGATTCATTTCCCACAAATGGTTATCAGAGAGCCATATTTCATGACTATGAGATCATATCTGTGTTTATCCCATAACTGGGGGATTACCATAGCAGTATATCAAAGATAAAGTAGTCACGAGCAGCTTATAAAAAATTATGTTAGTTACAGGAATCTATTATAGAAACTGTAATATATTCCATTACGTACCTGACAGGTAAGTTTCTCGGTTTTCAGTTGGGTATGATTACAATGACTAGCATGTCAAATTAAATTTGAGTTCACAGTAATATATGAGCATTTACAATAAGAATCACCAACACAGCTCCTAATTCTGAGATGATATGAGATGGACTCTCCATAACTACCTCAGTAATGTTCACTTGCATACATTCAGAAGTAAAATTTGGCCTATACTGTATTCTGTAAGGTTTCAGAGGAGTCATTATGTGTGGGATATATTAAACTATCAGGCAGTTTGTTCTGTAAAAATCCCTTTTGTTTTTACACATGCAGTAATTTCTACAAAAGTATATCCCTTTGAAGGGGTAATCATCCTGGGTATTACAGTATTATTTTTGGCATATTATTTTTGTTTTAACGTAAATTATAGAGAAAGCATTATGCATTTTTTCCTGCCTAAATCAGTCGTGTCTGCTACACTTACATGGATCCAAAACTATTGACAGAGGGAGGGTGGAGGAGAGGGAGAGAAAGGGATGGCTTGTTTAAAAAATAAAATAAAATAAAATTCCAGCATCATTATCATTTTCCTTTCCTTCCCTTGCCTCTCCCTCTCCCTTAACTTAAAACATCCCCTGCCCCCCCCCCCAAAAAAAACACACAAAACAAACATACATCTGCAGATGCAAACAGGTGTTGAATATTGTTTAAGAAAAAAAGATAAGTGTAAACTTCAGCCTAGACCTGGAACTGAATTAGCTTTAAATTATACTTCTGGAAACACTTCATGTGGTTGGAAACATACAAGGTCTACATCTAAAGGGAGAGAGGCTGCCCCATCAGGCCTGCATGTACATCCACAATTCCTGAAGGCAAAGGCAGGAACACAATGGCTGATCTTGTTCATGTCTTCAAAACAGTATCAAGAAACAGTATCGAGTAAAGAGATGAAGGCCCAGTTGGAGGGTAGGTGAAGGAGAGAATTCTCCAAAGAGCTGCTGTAGTGTTTGGGATTTTCATGTAAGGTAGGGAATGCCCCACAGAGTGTTAAAGGTATGTAAAACCAGGCTGTATTAAGACAAAATTATTCTCCTCATCCACATGTAACTCAAGGATTTTCTTAATTGGCAGACACCCTTTTTCCAGGAGAAAATCTCCAGTTAAGTTCCTTAATGTGGATTGGATATCTTTGATCTCATATCTCCAAAGAGGAAAAAATAAATAAGTAAATAACAACAGACAACAGCATTAGATGGGGGAATGGCGAAAACAGGCGGTCTTTCTTCTGTAAAACATACAAAAAGCCAAACCTCACATTACCTTCAATACTAGCCAAATATACAAAAGCATGTAGAAAAGCGTAAGAATTAATTCATTTTAAAGCGATTAATTCATATATTTAAAGAGGAGAAGTCCAAAAATTTATGGGAGCTGCTAATAAATATATTATTGCTCAGATATGAGTAACAGGACTTTTGCAATTATAGTACATTGGACTTCACTGGTTATAGGCCTTATACCTCCTTATAGTTATAGACTTTTATACCTCCACTGTTGGGAATTAAATATTAAACTATTTTGCACCAGTAAGTATCCCAGATCTATAATATTTTTTCCCACCTTGTCAGAACCTCATGAGGAGTTACTTAAATCAGGCCAAGAAGACACCACCAGTGAAAAACATTATAAATAGATTTGCTGTTACACTGGAAGATTATTATTATTTTATTTTTTTCTGGTGCCTTATTGGTCATTTGGGGCAGAGTGGCTGGAAAGCTGTGCAAAGGAAAAGGATCTGGGGATGTTGGTCATTGCTCTCCTGAACATGAGCCAGCAGTGTGCCCAGGTGAACAAGGCCAACAGCATCCTGGCTTGTATCAGGAATAGTGTAGCCAGCAGGGCCAGGGAGGTGATTGTTCCCCTCTACTCTGCTCTGGTGAGGCTGCACCTTGATTACTGTGTTCAGCTATGGACTCCTCAGTACAAGAAGGACATGGAGGCCCTGCAGTGTATCCAGAGAAGGGCTATGAAGCTGGTGAAGGGCCTGGAACACAAGTGCTATGAGGAGCTGGGATTGTTCAGTCTGGAGGAGAGGAGGCTCAGGGGAGACATTATTGCTCTCTGCAACTACCTGAAAGGAAGGTGTGGGAAGATGGGGGTTGGCCTCTTCTCACAGGTAACTAGAGATAAGACAAGAGGGAATGGCCTCAAGTTGCACTAGGGGGGAGTTCAGGTCAGAAATTAGGAGACATTTCTTCTCAGAAAGAGTAGTCAGGCATTGGAACGGGTTGCCCAGGGAGCTGGTGGCATCACTTTCAAGGAAAGGTTGGATGTGGTGCTTAGGGACATAGTTTACTGGGTGATATTTGTAGTAAGGTAATGGTTGGACCAGATGATCTTGAAGGTCTTTTCCAACCTTAATGATTCTATATGTCACTATCTGGTGACTGACTTTCAGTGATAAATCTATCTATGGGAGTCCTAGCCCAGGAATTGCAGGACATTGCATTGGGACACTGTGTCTGCTATGCACACAGGAGAAAACCCTTCTTGCCACACAATGTTCATACATAAATTTCTATATTATTCCAGAGACAAAGTCAGGGTACCATGTCTCCCCACATCCACCAGCAGTAAATTGGCTTATGAATTAGTGATGCCCAAAGCTACGTTCACCTGTTTGTTGAATCCACTTTGTGTTAAAGAAAGTGATTTTTAACAAGGCAGTCTCTGACATAATCTAGCTTCTTCAAATGTGGAAAATAAAACAAGTGTGTATTTTGCATTCTGGTGATTTCAAGATGGGACAATCTACAAAAATGTTGTGGCAGCCTGTGCATGCATGTCTTGGGAGTGGCAGGCCAATTCTTTATTTTCTTCTGTGTTTTCTTCTTGAAACACTACCTTTCGTCCATAGCCAGTATTGTTTCAGGAGTGATCTTAATATGTTAAAGATGGTCTTGCAACAAATGTTCTGCCACTTTTTAATTATTTGCACTGGGTTTCAAAGCAGTCATGATGCAATTTACAAGAAAAGAAAACTTCTATAACCATTTGAGAAAGTTTTATCTGTTGCATCATGGACATTTGGAAGTTCAACTGTACAAGCTTGTATTTTTTGTTTGTTTGTTTTCCTGAGAAATAATATAATAAAGAAGAAAATTAAAAGGTAAATCTGATTTTGACATTCACAACAGAATGTCAAAATGAAAATCAACCAAAAACACAAAGAAGAAAATAAAAGGGAAAAAAGCTATAAAGTAACAACCAGGCGAAAGTCTGCACTATTTGCAGAAGAGTGACTTGTGCTGTGCTGATAAATGTAATCATTGCATAACACAGGTTGATTAATATCACAGCATGGCTGACTCAGGGCACATGTCTATCAGCTTATCAGAAACCTAATATGCAATGTTGCTTTTTTCCAATAAAGGAAGAAGAGACAAAAAAGCACGTGACTTAAGGCACGCAGAAGTTAAATACAATGTAATGTGGCACAGTTAAAAAAAATAACGCAAAGAAGCAAGTTAGTAACTAAGAGGAAAAAGAATAAAATGAGCAGATGAGAGAAAAGGGCCCTGTGAAGAGAAGAGAGGATATCATCTGTCCCACTGGGGAGAGTGCAATGCACAAGCCACAGGCAGGGTGGCAGGTGTCTGCAATGAGATGGCCATTGACAGGGAAGTCAGAGAGAGGGCTCCAACCTTCACGCTCAGTCCTGGCTCTTTTGCTCTTACCTGCTGAAATCCCTGTGGGATTTTTGGATTCACACACTAGCTGTAAATTCCCTGCTAGCTCCCATGCTTCTGTCCCTGAGAAGGTTCAACAACTTTCCCTCTCAGGTTAGTTTTTGTGAACATTTCCACTTCTTCAGCTCTGCTTCATCTTCTGGACTGTTGGAGCAGCTAAAATCGCTTTGGAGCACATTTCTTATCTCTGAACCATTTATTTGCTATATTTGCAATCTCTACCCTCTAGACCACAGCACGTGGACTTTTTCCTAGTTCACAGGTCAGAGTCTCTTCCCTAACTGAGAAGATTTGTGTTGCATGAACTGCAATGCTATTACAGAGAAATTCTAAGTGCCAATGATGCCAATAGCTAGCACAATGACACTGTAGTACATTGAAACCAAAGGCTTGTAATTAAAACCCACAATCTAGCTGAAAGGAAAGTAAGCTTGGAAAAATAGTCTGAGTGTCTACTGAGAGGCAGGAGCAAGATCTCTTTTTAGCCAATTGGCATAGGTGGAACCATAATTTACATTTTTTAATTTACACTTAATACTAATGTGACTACTTTAAGGTGTATCTAGGGCAGGACCACTATTCTGACAGTGGACAGTTAAGAGAGATATCAAACAGTTGGACTTGATTATCTTAGATGTCTTTTCCAGCCTAAATGTTTCTATGATTTTCAGAGCTCACTGGTTAATGGCCTAAGCTACTACCATTGATTCTTGGAGGAGGTGGGGGGAAGAAATAAAATCACACTATACAAGGTGCCAGCTAAGGAAGACAGACCACAACTAAAGCTGGAAAATCTAGAGAGTAGACGGGAACAAGAGTTGAATAACTTATTTACTGAGAAATGAAGTCAAATAAACATAATAATTCCATCTGGAACTGCTTTTTTTTTTTTTTTTTTTTTTTTTGGGTGCAGTTCATAAAACCAAAGATTGAAAGCTGCCTTTTTATCCATTGGTCTACATTGGCCTGATAATCTGAGGATGCTTAAACACTTTGAAATCTTCAAAGCTTCCCTCTTCCTTAAGATGCAAGAATTTACAAATTGCAAGAACAAAAGCTTTATTAATGAAGTAAAATGGTTCTTGAAATTGAAATGATTAGAATGAATGGGCAAATATTACACTGCAGAAGTTTCTGGTTATGGTTAATAAATGATATATGTTTTGTTCATGACATACAAGCATGAGGTTTTTCACCAACAAACGTTAAAATTATTTAAAATTACTCAAAATACCCCTAAAACATCTTTGTTGACTTCAAGCCTTACACAAAACCTCAGAATTAAAAGTGAAAGTAATATGTATTAAAGGAGCTCAAAGTGATTCAAATAGAGGGGGTTTTACAGTATTCAGAAAGAGTAGTTAGGGTAACACCACAATCTTCTGGACTAGAGTATAAAACTTTTAAAATGTTTTCTGTTTGTTTTACTTCTGAGAGTTTATCATATATCTTATAGTACTGATTTAAAAAAAATAAAGAAATAAGTGATTAAGTACTTCTTCACAAACTTCACAAAACTTCAAGCATTAATGTTTGGCTTGCTGCTCCCTCTTCCACTTTTATGGGGCAGCTATGTTCCAGGTTGTTATGAACAAATATGTTATATTTGACTGAAAATCCTCATAATAAATAAATATACTGGAATAGGATACTGCTCTGTTTTCAAGCCAAGAGGCTAACTTTTATATATTCAGAATTGTGCCTATGATAGCTGTATTAAACAATAGCAATATTTTATTCTGAGTTGTGCTGTATTAAAAGGGCTTCTTGAAATATGTTTTGCCTTCTTTGATGATTGTTTTCTTGCAAAGATAATTCAAACCAGCAAAGGCCCACCCAGTCAGAGCAATAAAAGGTCTAGTCCTTGATGAACAGTATTTGTAAGCACTCACTACTAATATTAATTAATTTGATAATTTATCCTCTTTTTCTATTCATCAGTTGTCTCCATGTGGTTTAAATATTCATTCTCTATTCAAAACTATTCACAGTGGATTCATTTCATTCCTCTGTGGAGGACCAGCATAAGGCATATGCATCACTTCAATCCTCTAAATAGTGTTCAAGTAAGTCTCAAAGCTCTATATTGTCTTTCTGCTCATGAATAAATTTTACTATTTGGCTGGATGTAGATTCTTCCTGAACCACTTGTTTCAAGCCACTCTCTGTGCTTCTGCTGTTGCTGTGATGTCTCAGACTATGGCCCCAAAACTTCAGCCTCATAGGTTGGGAAGTTTAGTTTTACACTTAGCGGTGCATTCACAGCACCTCCTAAATGCAGTGATGTTCTGCATCAGTGACTTGAGCCCGGTTTACTGAATAAATACAGACCAGCAGTCTGTGCCTGAATGTGTTTTCCACATGCCCTGTAGACTGATCAGACCCACTGCCTCTGGGATATTCAGATATCCTGGACAAATGTCCAAAGTCTTTTCATTTCAACAAGACTTCTGGTGAAAAAACACATACTCAGAGATGTCCAGACACAGTGTAGGCTTAAGCTTGAACTTGTAGAGGAAGGCACCATCATTTTCTTACACACATAGGGTAACAAGCACAAGAGAGCACACATTTGTGGTTGAATTTCTTACGTCCTGCACCACAAAGAGGCTAGCAAAAAATAAGCAGAAAACTCCAATAAGATTAGATAGTTAAAACCTGAACTGAGCTGAATAATTTCAAGTCCAGACTTTGCTCTTTTTGCAAATATTCTGCCAGTAAACTATTTTCCTATATTTTATGTACAAAGCAATCTCAAAGGATGAAGTCAATTGCAAGGTTTAAGTGAGTAATTGTAGAAATGCAGGAATATTTTTCCAGCTGTGGCACTGACCAAGCATCATTTTCCATGACTTTTTTTTTTCTTTTACAGTTCTGTATCATAATTAAACCAGAGCTGAAGTAAACACTTTACTCTCTCTAACAAACGGACTTATCAGAAAGTTACTTTGACGGTGGAAGATAAGATAAAAAGGGAGCTTTCATTAAGAACCCAGACAGAGCTTCTTCATTCATTCTCCAAAATTCATTATGTAGATTGGCAAAGAATGAAAGGTAGCTGTGGGAGGAATGAAGAGACATCATTTTTATACAACAAATATGCTGTAGTGATAAGTGATAGAAAATGGTGGTGTGCATACTTAAAAGTTCAACTAAGGAAATCCTTTGCCATGCAAAACTGACACAGTTTAGCCTCATCACCTATTAATATTACTGGAAAGTTTTAAAAGATACTGCTCTGAGAACACTATGCCAGATTAGGAACTGGAATTTAAACAAATGCAACCTGCAGGAAAGACAAGGGCATTTCTAACTACCTTTGCCACTGTGAGCTTCTACAGAGTTAAACAGATCCTACAATTCAACAAGGATGCTCAGGAAGCTGGCTTCCACTTGCATTTGAATTACATATGTGCAGTTCCATGACACACACATGCTCAGAAAACAAATAGCAAAGTGCTGCAAACTGCTTGTCCTCAACACACACCTGGGCTGTTTCCCAGCGACATACACCAGCTACACTGTTTTCTCTTAAAGCGTACTCTCTGAGCCAGAAAGATGAGAAACTAACATGAGAATGATATATCATGTTCAGAAAACACAGCTGGTATGTCCACACCTAACTTCTACCTGATCCTAAGTTCTTTGAGCTCTCAAAATTTTTTCCCACAGGCAACAGGGGTTTTGTGTGCAAAAAAAGAGCATGGTACAAAAACACAGTAAACACTATATAGTATAGCGATGATATTCAAAGAGCAGACCTTTGAGAACTGTCATTTCACCTATTTTGTTAAAGTAATTATCTCAGGCTGTTCTGAAGAGATGAAAAGAGTCAGTATCTTTTATGTGTAACTGATTATCCTTATTGTCAACTTTGAAGTTTGTTCATATTTTGGTTGCTGGTTTTGAAAGTGAAACTTCCCTCATTGAAGCGGAGCTCCTAGCCCTGACCGGGATTCCACTCTAGTAGCATATTTTTTCCCCTGTAGCACAATACTCATTAGTTTATGCTACATAGCCAGAGGAAAGACTCACACATCCTTTAAAATCCCTGTCTTCCCTCAAAAATGCAACAAAAAACGGTGTGGCATTTCAGGAAGCTAATTAAATTAATTGATGGAGAATAGCAGGCACAACTCCTCTGAAAGTAATGAAGGTAGCCCTGTTTATCCTGAGATTTAGGTTGGCTCCCACTGTCAGCTATCAGTTGATAGAGCAATTGCAATGACAGCATGAATCATAATGCAAAAAACATGTTACATATTGAATGATAGATGAGTGAATTTCAGGCCAATTCCTACTGGATTGTTCTTTGTAGTCACTCAACGGATCAAAATATCTCCTGACTAGAACCACATGGCTTGCTTTTGAAATTTCTGCTACTGAAGTGCGTGAGACATTGTCTCCATGGCCTGTGACAAGGAGGGGCTTCAGTCAGATGGCCACCTGTCATTTCAAACATCAAATACTGAGTATTTTTTAATGTGCCCTTCCATCAGACTCTTTTCCCAGATGCATCAATGTAAGGTCTATTCAACAGGAGGTGTCTCCAAGAGACATGGGAAGTTATAAATTTGCCATGCCATCTCTGCAACTTGTTTTGGGATAAGACAGTAGGTTCCCTATGCTCTACAAGCTTAACAGTCTTCCTAGCTGCTGCCAAGAAAATGGAATTGCAACCTCAGCCAAAGGAGACAGGTCCTAAGGCAGCAAGCCTCTGGGACAAAGCTCTGTTAATACCTGCTTAGTAAAATAAATAAATAAATAAATGCTGATTTGCTTACGACCTCTGAAAAACTGTTAGAAGTAAAAATGGAACTGGCAGCCTCTGGAGATTCCACCGCAAAGCAGTGCTTCCCACTTTCTAGGAGCATAAGCACTGCTATGTAGTACAGCAGACAGGAAACTTTTGTATTCCTTTGATCTTTTTCTTGCTAAACTGCTTCAAAGTTATCTATTTTTTTGCTTGGATAAATATGCAAAAAGACACACACAAAAAAGCCTGTTTTGGTGCCCTACCAGTTCCACAGATTTAATAAAGAATGTTTCCCCTTTTCACTTCATTCTGCTAGAGCATGCAAATTCTCTAAGCAATGCCAGAGGTGATATAACAAGATGATGGCACCACATTTCATTCAATGTTTCCCCTCATTATGCACTTGAGGAGACATTAGGAATCCTGACTTCCATTCCATTTCTCTCAGGTGGTGCTGAATCACAGTCAACAGCAGTGAAAAAAAGTTGTTTTTGGCAATTAATGCATTTACATTCTTTTATTTCCTTGCATCAAAATCAAAGTTGCCAGCATACTGTTAGTATTGTTTAAACCACAGAAAGTCCTAATAGTCATTTAAATCATATTATATAGTGCACTAAATTCTTGCTCCTCCTTTTCCATGTCCCAGTTCAAGTGATTTTGGTTTGTCTCGCTCTCCAAACTATTTGAAAAAGACTGGAAAGATGAGAAACATAACAGAAATCTTTAGAAAGTTCCATCCATTACACAGAAGCACTCATAATATATTCTTTTCAGGAAGGGTTAGAATACAGGATATATTTCATGTTTTAAAAAGTAACAGCCAAAAAAGGGGCGGGGGAATGGATCGTGCACAGAAACTGTAAAATTATAGCCCTCTTGTTTTGGATCTGTTTGCTAATGTGCTCAAAAAGATCTGTGCTTCATCATATTTTATAGGGAGGATATACAGTATGTGCTCTATGGGGAGCCTATATGAATCCTAACATTGCTCAAAAGGACAGTTAAATAAATGTCTCCACCAGTCAAGTCACTGAAAAATTTGTATTCCTGCCAGCTTGCTTCCAGCCTCTTTACATCGATTGATTGTGGTGACAGCAATTATGTCATCCATAAAGTTAAGAAGCTGGGAATCCTTACATCAGCTCTCAGCTTCTCTTTTTTGTCCCTCCTACAGTTATCACTTGTTATTCTCAGCACAACCATATTTTCTAAAAGAGAGACTGTGTATTAAAATATGGTTGAGTTTCAGCTGCTCTAAAAAGATTGTCATCTTCCTTAATCCCCCAACATGCCTCATTCAGACTACCACAGGCTGCAAGAGGAGGTGTTTTTTTTTCCTTCTTTTGTGTGACCACATACAATACCCTTTAAAGCAATCCATCCCATTCAGCGCTTAACTGTTAATATTTTGTTCCCACCTTAGCAAAACACAGGTTGATGCTTGAAACTAGGGTGATTCAGCCAGACATCCAGCTCTATGAATCTATTGTTTTTCAGGCAGTACAGGGGGCAACTACACATTTTTTCTGGGTTTATCAGAACATCTTCTATGAGGGATGTCAAGGTGAACAGTTTTCTGAAGCACAGCTTTCTTTTTTATGCTCTTTTCTGGTGCTCCCATTTCAGTACAGACCTCTGGGAAACTTTGGAAACTCACTTGCCTCTGTTTCCTTTATTTCTCCTAATGTCCACAAGGCATATTCAATAAGGCTACTGGTCCACAGCAGAATCTCTACAGCTGCTGAAGAGGGAGGAAAAAGATAATCTAAAACTATGCCCCAGTTACTTTCCAGTGAAAAGCTTTAGTTTTGTGATAAATACCAGCATATTCCACCTTAAAAAATCACTGGCAAAAATCTGTCTCCTATTGGCAGTACTGTTGGCAGAAGTCTGTGTCTAATAGATGGGTGATACATTCATGGACAACAATTTATGATTCTGGCACTGCTGCATTTTATGGCTGTCTTGCAATGAGCCATGGTTTTCTCTTTTTTTCTCCAAAAAACATTCCAAATCCACTCAAATACTGAATTCAGCACAGCTCTGCTTTTACATCACAAGTCCTTCACAAGGAGTAGGCCCCTGAATTGACTTCTGAGAGGACACCAACAGCATGTACTATCGTTGGGTGACCACTAACAGAGGCTGCTTTAACTAGCAACACGCTATAGCGAAATTCTCAGTAGCATGGGAAACTGTGTCTTAATAGCAAGGCTCTCATCACTATTCTCCCACTCACAGAAAGGGTAAATCGGGTAAGCTGGCTGCATCAGCCCAGCTAACTTACAACGCACATAACAGATGAGATGTGTTCAACAGCAGACCTTGAAGGATCAGGCCCAAATGGCTCCACAGCTGTCTACCACTTAAAATTGTTACTCCTACTGGCAAGTCTCCGAGTAGTGGCAGGAACACTCAAACTGTATCTCCTGATGTTGAACACACACTAGTTAGTTTACTGCTTGGTACTAATAAAAGGTTTCCAGAGAAGACTGACTCCTGTGCAGCATGCAGACCTTCCTTGTACCACTTCCAAGAGGGCTTTGAGCTCTCTTCACAATTAGCTCCAAGTAATACTCTCTTATTTACCTTGTCAAGGAGAGATGTACAGCAAAGCCAGTATTCCTCCCATCATCTAAATTGTCTATGATGAACACAACTTCTATATATAAACACAAAAATGAAGAAATATTTCCAAACCAAGTTCTGAGTCTATTTTTTCCTTCATTGAGATGTTATTTTTTATCATGCGCTATCCTGAAGTTTAGATAGCATTACCCTTCACTTAAGCTACAACACTTGTCAGACTTAACAGACATTTCACAATAAACTTAAATAATGATGTTGATTAATTAAATCCTATCAAGCAGGAAAACCTGACTTAGGGGGACTGACATAAAGCCAGTAGTTGTGTAATTCAGAGGCTGGGTAAAGTTATTAGTGTTCTAAGTTTCACGAGAAAAAAAAAAAAAAAAACAGCTTACATGGTACTTACACTTTTCATAGGGAAAAATGTTCAGATGGAAAATAACACTTACTGCAGCAATTTCAAACAAAAATGGTGTTGTTTATATAAATACTGCTTTGACATTTCTGTTTAAAGAAAGCTAGATGAAATTATATTTGAATCAAAAAGTTGATTTAAAACTAGTAAAAAAAGTGTTTTCATCAACGTATTTTGAAAATTTTAAATCTCACAAAAGACGTGAATCTTGGTCTTTAGATTTAAACATGCATAATATTTTGGAAAAGTCAAGACTAAATCAATTTATTATTTTTTGGTGTGGTTTTAAGCTAATGTCTACATTTATTTAACAGAATTCTTCCCAACTATTCTTTGGGAAGTTTTTATGTCTTCCCCATCTATAAAATGTATTGGAACACTTTATCTAACATAGCTGTCAACAGTTTGACACAACAACAACAAAAAAGGGAACAACACATACACTGATTAAAAACATTAGTCAATCAAATCAGTCCAGTGCAATGTCAATTATTTTTTTCTATATTGATTACAGTTTTATATGAATTAGCTAACATGATTTTTCCCCAGTAACAATTGATTAACTTTCTGTTAGTTTAAAGACTTTGTTTTACCTTACTCTAAATCTTTCATGCCATCAAACAACTGATGATCTTCTCTCCCACATGTGTGAAATTTTTACTTCTGCATGCTCCACTGAATTTCTCTCTAATATGCTTATGGGGGATATAGGAAAGCAACTTGGAGCCTTCAGTTCCAAGATGCTGTATGAGCATGCCTGGACTGTGAGTATAAGGGAGAGGTGCCGGGCTCTTCTGCAAGAAAACATTGAACTGTTTTTGATATCTGACCTAGGGATGCAGTGTACAGCTGAGAGCCCATGTAGTCATTTTTTCATGAACTTTATTCTGATGGAGAACACTCGGATGGTCCTATCCGTTGTTTCATACTAAATCTCATGTGTTTTCTCCAGTTTGCTTGCTTTTTAAAATGGCCAGATCCTTTGAGATTTACATGTATTTTAGCATACTTCCTAACAAGTATCACCTGTTAAAAACACCATGTCCTTCCCTTCATCCTTCTGTTGGAAGTATATATATAAGAAAGGATACTCAATGCATTAGAGGCATTTTCCTTCCTGGCCAGAGCAGGACTGACTTTTGGGTGTCCCAGGCCCCATCATGAAGAGTGTCAGAAGTGAGCCTGGAAATACTAGGCTAAAGCTTCTTGGTCACTGGAGCTCTGAGAACATTTAGCCTCCTTTCTGTCCTTGTCCCCAGCTATGCATTCCAGCAGCTGTCCCTGCTGACTTGCATGGAGTCAAACCTCCCACCTCACTGGACACCTAGCAGTAGCTCAAACTCCTGCTGAAGTTCACACCTTCCATGGAGGAAAACATTCCTACAGTTTCCTCTCATGACCTTCTTGCCCTCTCTGTAGAGGATATACTTCTGATCTCATTAATCTGTACATTGGACAAACACCTGCTATCAGCAGAGCTCAGGCAGGCTCTGTATCAATACGGGATGTTCTAGGCCTGGAATTTTAAAGAGCAGTTGGCATTTCCCATTTCAGCAGTGCAAGAGACAAGTGAATTTTTCAGCAATGATCCATTCGGAAAAGTGGCTTGGATACTTTGACTACATCTACATCAGGATCTCAGGTGTTACAACATGTAGCTTTTGGATGTCCTGAGAGCTACTGGAGTCTCCAGGGCTGCCTCAGGGCCTGTATTGCAGCTACATGGTCCAGTGAGGATTGCCATCTGACAAGAGGAACATGAGCACAACTTACAGATGCCTCATTCTTCAACAACAACAAAAAAGAGTGCTTCTTTGTGCATGGGATTCTCAGCTGTAAATTCTCAGCCTGGACTCAGGTACCAAAACTAGCCCAGTATTTTCTCATAAAACACAAGATAAATGATATTCTCTTAGGAATAGCCTTTGTAGTATATGGTCTCACTGCTCACTTGCTAAGTTTGGAGCAGCCAAGTGAGGTCTGTAAATACATGTTATTAGACCTAATGTGCTAATGCTCAATCTTGCCCATTTTATCCGTCATTAAACATTGATTGGCTCAAGAACCTCACTCCAACCTTTCTCATCCATTATTTGAGTATCTGTTACCTGCTGCTTGCACGTTTAATTTCAAATCTTCCTCCCCTTTCTCAACCAATGAGGAATTAAATATTTCCACAATGTAGAGCTTTTCAAACTCAGTCTGATTCTGCTACTTTGACAAGGTATTCTCCTGAAGACAGGAAAGCCCAGAACAAAATCCCTACCACAGCCAGCCAGAACAATCTAGAAATACCTCTGTCCCTTGTCCCACAGCAGTGCCATTAGGTCCAAACACTACCCCAGGGAAATCAGAAACATCTCATCCTAGACACTGGCACATTGGGAACAAAACCAAAAAATCCCTTCTACCTTCCTCCAATTCACGCTATTTTGCCCTTCAGACTTCCAAGCATTTTTTCCATTTGGGCAGCCCCTCTTGAGGCCCAAAGCCTATAGCCTACATGAACCCCCCCAGTCAGCACATGGGCTTTGAAGTCACTTGGCTTCCCGGTGTCAAGCAGAGTAACCCATACATGAATACTTTCAAAAAACAGGGCTCTGGAGTCTGCTGCCAGGTTATGGTCAGCTGTTTCCCAGGGGCTTATCATCACTGTGGCTAACTACAAACTAATGAGCAGAATTCACCTCTGACTCAAGTTGCTTAAAGCCTGTGGACTTAAGCCAGAAATAAACTGGAAAGTTTTTAAAACAGACACATAAATTCAGGAATAAAATGGATTCAGGAGGGAGGACTGAAAGGCAGGATTTATAAAGAGGATTGAATAAAATCAGAGGTTTAAGGATCCAACCAAATGTAATTATCTCCTAATGAATACATGCTCTAAGACCAAATGTGTACTATGATACTATAGCTTGAGAGAGGAAAAACAGTTTGTTTTCTTCTGAAAGAGCTTAGTTTCCAAACAACGACAACAACAAAAAGCACGCAAACACCACAAACGTTCCCCAAAAGAGTACGTGAGGGGTGAAACGAGACCTGCACCCCTTGGAGGCGGAACGCAACACACACCACAGTGTCACCTGGACTTCTGACACTCTCCGCATTTATACTTAATCAGCATCAGTCCTGATAAATTATTTACCCTGGAGGAATGCAATGGGACGCCAGTTTGTCTGTG
Source organism: Anser anser (assembly GCF_964211835.1). Lineage (NCBI taxonomy): Eukaryota > Metazoa > Chordata > Aves > Anseriformes > Anatidae > Anser > Anser anser. The sequence goes on along the minus strand of NC_139721.1, from coordinate 102,114,635 downwards.
CATATGCTCTCATATTCTCCTAGACTAAATAAGCAGGGTTGGGGGCTGGGAATGAGCCCTGATTTCTGTCAGTGGGACCCTTTCTACACTCTGTTGGCTCCACTTCATACAGCACTGGCGTCCCCCTGTGACACAAGGCATGTTTGATACACCCTTGACATGAGTCTCCTTAAAAGGGAAGTTCAGGGTAGTGATCATGCATCAAAGTATGTTAGACACAACAGGTCTCAGAAACAATAAACTATCACATAGTGAGGTTGAATGAGGAATGAAATCTAAGGGGTAAGAGATAATGCTTAGCATCCAGAGGAAAAAAACAGCACTGATATCCCAGATAACATAATCTCGCCTAACCTTACTTTTAAGGACCTGGTTTAAGGCTGTAAAGGTCAGTTTTGATTGTAAAAGTACACATTCTCATGCAATGCATTGTCCTTACATTGCAGTTGCATTTATATAGCTCATTTTAGACAACACAGGTAACTTTGCATGCAAAAGACGTTAAAGAATGTTGGAGTGCCTGCAGGGAGCTTGGTTGTAAATTTTGGTTGCTTACAAAATTGTTTAGTCATAGCTTTAATATAAAATTTAACCTAGATCTTAAAACAGATTTCACTTCTAGAGCCCTTCCAGGCAAAGAGTTGCAGTCTAATACACCTGATTTTAGATGGATTTGATGGGAGATTAGACTGTGTATTAAGAATGATTTACATCTTAAAAAAAAAAAAAAAAGACCCATGTACATGTAGACAAAAACAAGCACTCAATAAGAACACAAAGAACAGTCTCCACAGATAAAGCATAGATTAATGGTAGATTCCCTATTTGCATTTCTTCCCTTAGGTTTTCCATATGCTTTACAAAATAAAAAGCTATTAGGCTATGTGAAAACAACACTAGCTTTCCCCGTGACACTTCGGCATAAACAGGTGAAAACATCATGATAAAAGCTGGAAAATCATTGTTAAAAGGTGGAAATAGACAAAAAGGCCACTTGAACACAGAACCATTTTTGAGTTCCTCGTGACCCATAAGAATAATCTGGAATCCAAGCAGTTATGGTCAGAAACCTACCCAAACTTCAAAGGAATTTGGAAAAGCAACAGCAGCAATGCCTTTGAGAGTGGGTTCTTAAAAAGAAAATAATGTGAGCACAACAAAGACAGAACTCCCTGCTCAATTGAACATCTCTTCACAGTCAAGATAGTATTGTCATCCCTGGGGTACAAGATTACTCTAAGAAGCCATTCCCCTACCTCTTAAAATAGGTTGCAAACAAGCAATTTCTGCTTTTAACACAAGCCTACTTCAATTCTCTTTGAATATGAAGGGAAAAAAGAAGAAAAATGCTCCATACCTCCTCCTATCTTTGGACCAACACTCATCCTTTATCACAATGCCTAGAGAAAAATTCTGGTAACAGCCTTTTGTTGAAATAAAGGCAGCATCTCCCTGAGGAGTCTGGGAAGAAGAGAAAAGAATTAGCCTGGCTAGAAGAAAGGAACGAGGGTGATGAGATGGAAAACAGAGATGTTGATCTGGACTCAGTACAGGATCAGAGATGGGAGGGAAATATGACTCTAAGTCACCCATCTGCTCTCCTAATTCTGGAACAGAATGAAACTGTACCCAGTCTGCCCAGACACAACTCCTACACGCCTGGGTGAGGAAAGTGTGCAGCATATAGATGACTCCATTGGATTTATTCCATTTCTACCAGGAGAATTTCTGGCTGCCTTGTTAGGGCAGGCCTTGGTTCCCTGAGCAGCATAAAGTCAGTATCTTCCCTGGGGGACTGTGAAACCTTTTCTCCCTGCTGTTTTTGTATTCTCACCATGGACCTAAGAATTATGGCAGCACTGGCAAAAACAATCATTAGAAATATCTGTAAGCTTTTCACGCTCACTTCACTCAGCATACAGACAGGAGATGACCAGGTCTCTTGATTGAGAGAGAGAGAGGCTGCGTAGATTCCTGAGTACAGTTGCCGAAGTAAAACACTTCAATTATGAACAACCCAGATAAGCTAGAGCCATAGACTGTAATGACAATTGAACTACACATTTCATTTTGTAAATGTTTACTAGCAAAATATCTTACAATTTTTTGGATCCTATGCAGTCTGAATGTATTGCTTAGGATGCGGAAGTCACTCATTCAATGGTATTTCTGTTTGTATTTGTAGCACCACAACAGACAAATCCAGTTCTGAATATACACGTCCATATTTATCCCCCACAAATTAAAGATAATTTGGATGAATTGCATATATATATATCAGAAAACTGAAAAAAAATGTTTTGAAAGCTTGTTCGAGTTGCTAAAGGATAATGGTCTACTTATCTACTACATCTTTATTTACAAAGCCAAGTGCAGAAATTAAAAATTAAGGGTATAATAAATCTTAGACTGCTCACAGTCAGAAAACAAAACAAAACAAAAAACAAAAAAACACAACAACAACAACAAAACATTCTTCTCAAGAAAGTATTCTTCTCAATAAATGTTTTGGAGTTGATGGTAATATTTTTGCTATCTAGATTTCAATTAATAATTGATTTTAAATACACTACTAAGTGGGATTTGTCAGTCAGAAAGCTTTTATGGTTTGGGGTTTTGTTCCTTTCCTTCTTTTTAATAACACACTTAGAAGGGTGGTTTCTTGGTTATGCTGTAATATATTCACTTCAACAGAATCACTTCCAAGGAAAACAACAGCAGAAGTTAAATGACAAAGCTTTATAAAGTGAAGCAGTAAGACCAAAACACTGCAACTTAAAGTTGGAAAAAAACTATGAAACTATTCTGCCATGTGATAAATTAAATATATAAATGCACTTTTGTAGTCTGAAACAGAGAAACATTATACATCAAAATTCCAGCATAAAGTTTATATAGTCACTTCTTTGTGTGTGTGAAAATGTCATATTTTTATTTTTAATATTTTGGAAAAAAAAATTATGTTTTCCCCTTGTTATAATGTTATTGCCTTCATCGACTGCCTTTCAACTTTCTTCCTCATCAATCTCTTTAACATTTTTTACTTGCCCTAATCTTTTTCCCTCTTATTTGGCCATTGACCAAAAAATGGAGGCAGCAGACAGATGTGACTAGAAAAACTGGGTTTTTAATTCTAGTTCCCTTTAAATAAAGGCTAAGCATTTTGTATGCAAATTAAGTTAAATCATCCCTTGACAAGGGAACGTAAGCACAGCAGAGGATCTCTGTGCATGTCCAGATCCTTCTCCTATGTGTAATAGGGATGTGACTGCTGTACTCCACAGGGACTTCAAAGCTTCAGCAGTGTGAGTGCAATTAGCATGCACCACTTAGCTGGAGAACTTGCATGCGAGAATGGATGCTGCTGCCAAAGACAAAATAAATGCAGCCTCAAGGCAAAGAGGCAAGAAAATCCGAATGGATTTTCTCCCAATCAGCAAGCCTGCCAAAACTAAATGGCTAATGATGGAGCAAGATATTCCATCATGTCAGCATTTCCTCTTTACTTGCACATGCAGAGGGTCTAGGGCGAGTCACCAGTTTACAGCTTGTCTCAGACTAAAAGAATAGGTCTCCACTGGCACTGAGTGGATGGGTCTCCATCTGCTCCATCACAACTTGATTTCAGAGGTATGGCCTCCACCTCCTTCCCTCTACAAATGAGCTTGAGCCCTGCAGTTTTCCCTTAATCTCTTGGTGATCACATTCATGTGAAAGATAACCACATTGCTCCAGGGGACAATTCAATTTCCCAATGTGCTTTTATAATAGAGAGTCTCTGTTTTTTAACAGAAACACAGTATGTGCATGGAATAGCACAAAAATACAAATAACCAGTATGACAACACTATCTGATGCCACTCTGTTACTTACGAATCCTTCTCCTAACCCTCCCCTCACTCTCTACATTAACAAAATTACAGTAATATCCAAGCCACTAAGTAAAAATGTTGCATATGTATGTAGAAAGAATTCTGAACAGAATCATTTACTCTTGTTAGAAACCGTGCATTTCATAGATTATGCTGCCTTTATTTTTCCACTTGGTTAGAAGTTTATTTTTTATTTTTTTAAATGTTAAGTGCAAATACACTGTCATCTAGCAAAAGTAACTTTTCATTGCTTTTTAATTTTATTTGTCCATATCCTGCCTCCTCATCTTCTGTTTTCTTTCTGGAACATATATCTCCATCAGCAGGAAACCCTTCATGTGATGTATATTTCAAATAGCTCACTTTATGAATCTGTGTTCACCATACTTAACTTCTGCAGAACTTCAAAGTAATGTCCCATGTTATTTTGAGGAGCATTTTATGGTGTCCTTCAGAGCACTGACTTATGTTATATGGTTCAGGCCCTCTTTATTTTCAGCCATGAAAATCAAGAAGAAAGGAGAAGGTGAAGTTAGGAATGAATCATTTATTGCACTACATACAACTACAGCCATTGTATGCAGCCACTAAATAATCTGCTTGTATGAGTTTCCATGTAACAATTCCTACAGTTGTCACAGAGACCTTGTGAAAACAGAAGGGGTGATTTTATAATTGCAAATGGAAGGAAACAGGTCCATGGCACAGTATCTCTGTTAGAAACCCTTGATCTGAAGTCTGGGATGTTATAAGTTGGCACCAAAATAGAAACACTCAAGTGACAGAGGAACGGACAAACCACAGGCCACCAGATAGGAAAACATATGATACCCTAATGTGAGGCCCCACAGGCAGGAGAGAAGATCTGGACAATGTTACCAAAGAGGAGGAAAGAGAGAGAGAAGCAGAGAGAGGAACTACAAATATAAATGTACAATAGGACCAAAAGCAGAGATAAGGGAACCTATCACATTGTGTTACACTGTCATTTTATTCTTGTACCCAAGATATACCAGTTAGCTTAATTACTTCTCCAATACTGAAAACTTACTTATGTACCCATCTATTTGCCTTATATACACTTCAGTGCTTTATCAGTCTGATCCAAACCCTATGGCAAAGACTGCTATTGACTGGAAGATGCTTCTGTTCAGACAATGCATTGGTGGACCCAAATGCATACTGATATCTCTATTTCCTGATTAACCTGTACTTTTTATTGACTCCTCTTTTAATCTCATTCTATTTAATGCCGTATCATCAATTTTCTGGTAGCCAGATATTGTCATTATGTGGACCTGTTCTTCCATTAGGTTATAGCAAAACTTAAAGTTGCAGACAGCATATTATTATTATCAATTTTTCCTCTTCAGGGTAAAATTTTCATGGCCACTACATAACACAAGGTTTTAAGTGCGTATTTCTTCTGGTGTTATACTGGCTGCCTTCCCCCAAAATAGTTTATCTAGGTATTTGTATGGCACTCATCACCACAGTATCTGGTGTCTTCCAAAATTCAAACCTTATTAATATATGTGCTTATCCACACGGTCTTTGTGTCTGCAGTGCAGTAATACCACCCAAAATAGCTCCTTCCCGCATTCTGAGCTGCAGTCCTCCAAACCTGGCTGCTAAGATATCACTGCTGAAACGCCTGATGATGCCATCCTAAGTGGAGAAGGACAAAATCCCTGTGATGTTCTACTGTACTTGTAAGCAAACCAGTGTCTTAATATATACAGCAAAATCAGGACAGGTACAGTGGTAATCAGGGGCCACTCAACTTCAGCACAAACACAAATTAGATCTTCATTACACTATGCTGACTAACCTGAGAATGAATTGCTGGGAAGCTGGCTTAGAAAAAGCTTTGCCAGGAAATCCAAATAATGCTGAATGAAAGACAGGTGGTGAAGTACCATGTGCTTTTGATGATGAACCCCACCTGTGCTGGTTCTCTGCTCAGCTAAAGGCTGTTCTTGGACCAATGTAAGACAGGACAATGCTGCCTAAAAGCATAGACAGCAAAAACATTGACCAAAGACTGTGAAAGTACAAGTCAGCACTGGAACTAGCCCTTTCAAAATCTTCTCAGTGTCAGCACAGCTGTCAGCAGTATAGGGTATGAACACATACCTCAAGAAGCCTATCTTTACTTAGGATGATCTTCCAGTTACATACAAAATCAGCGATGCTGTAGCATTCATGAAAGACAATGGAGAAACAATTCTCACTTCATCAGACTGATAAAACTTGACAAGAAGGATTTTCCTGTAGTCATAGCTTCTACTGAACTGATTTTGTATTTTGTAGAAAGGAAACTTCTGCAAAGACACCAGAGACCTCCCCAGAAATCATAGAATGGTTTATGCAAAACTTCATCCAGGAAAAACAAACAAACAAACAAACAAAAAGTCTTGCTTTTCATCACAGTGCTTACTTATTTCTCAGAAGACTTTGATAAAATGAGTTAATCTGGGATTTGGAATCTCATGAAAATCCTTGGCTATCCAAAAAGGTCTGTTGGTGTTAAAACAGTCCATAGCAGAATCCATGGCTCTTCGTGTGTAAGAGCAAAGCCTGAAAGAATTGCATCTGTCTTTCACGGCAGCAAGTAGTGGTAAGCAACGTTGCACTACATGGTCACTGCTACTCATTTTGTTTTATGTAACAGAAGAGGACAAGGCATCCGGCAAGCTTGGGATACATATTTTGAGACTGCCTTTTTCAGACAAGGTGCCAAGCCAAAGGTAGTCAAACAGAATATAATTTTCTGTATTTGTGGCAGTACCCTGGTGGGCCATTCCAAACAATAATTTTTCTGCTTCACACTTAAGGAACTTCAAGACAGATTTGAGGACAATGACAGGCCAATCAGCTCTTAATAATGATCTCACAAACCGCCGGTTTAAAGGAAAGCAAAGTATACAGTATATACCTTTGGAAGAGCATGTTTCAGAAAAGATTCTTTATAGGTAGGCAGTACTATCAATGACTGTAACAACACTGATGGAGATACAGGGATTTGCATCTAGATGAAGAGGCTATCCCTTGGCAGGCTTACGCCACTTGACCAGAATCAGCCTAGAATAAAATTTTCCAGGGGACTAAAAGCATTAAGGCTGTCATGTTAGTCATGCTTCTGTGCAGACAAGAGAGTGCACTGTTCTAAATGAAGAAGCACGACAAGGTGACCAAGGGCAAAGTCTTGCTCTGTGCCAACTTCAAATCCACCACAACACACAATGAAATCCACTTATATCAGACTCACTACACAGTCCATGGAAGGGGCAGGATACACTGGTAACCAACTAATCTACTGGGTAGTACATGAGAAAAAGTGCATGTGGACAGCTGCCCATCCACTTGTCCCCATTATTCCCCTATGGCATTGTCATTCTCAGCTTCCCTATTACCTAACTTCTGGTAGAAACCAAAACTTCACTCAGTGTGTTCAGTTCACATATAACCTCAAACATCTCTTTGGGGGGTGGAGAAAAAGGACTTTGATCTCTGAAAAGGTCATTATACTTTATAGCTTTAAGCATGACATGCAACCTTGGGAATGAATCTTTGAACAGGCTTTTTGTCCATGGTACCCACAGCTGCCATCTATTATTGTTAATAGAAATTTAATAGCAATGTTTCACAATCATATCCTTGTAAACAAATAAAAAGGAACAAATGCAGGGTGTTTGGCTTGCTTTTATTTTGTTTGTTTTTGCCTCAAAAATAAAGATTTTCCAATTATATTTTGAGATTCTATACTGTAGCATGTGTTTTAAAATCATGCAAGTCTTTCAGTAGCAGTCAGAACACGTGTAATGAAGAGGACTAGAACAACTTGGAATTTCACTATGTGCTACTGACGCAGACAAACAGGGAACAAACTCTGTAATGGATAAAGAACTTTAATTTCACAAACCTGGCCTCTATCTTTCAAGAGGCATTCCTTAGCAACCACACAGTAAGCCATACAAGCCACACAACAAACACATCTTTACTGATCAGCTGTTTGATTTTTTTTTCTATCAAGTATGCCACATTTTTCAATTAAAATTCTGGTAGCATATCGAGAAAGACCAAAGTCACTAATCTCTTGACAAAAAGAGCTTACTTCATAGCATGCCTTCACAAAGCAGAACATGGTGAACACGTGGTGTTAAACATGCAGTGATTATGCATCTTTAGCGATGGAAAAATTTCTTCTTCTACAGTTCCAGAAGACACTCATTTAATTTTTCTGTACTAAATTTCTGGAAAAAGCTTCCCCCATGATCACCATGGTGCCATATCAGTAGGTTACAGATGTTAGAGAGGTTAAAGAGGTGTGGGAGGAAAGATTTGCAGTTGATAGCAGATAGAGTAAAAAGTTAACTAACAAATTAGACACTAGAACACCAGGCTTGTTTGATGGAGAGACAGCTGTCTCAAAACTAATTTGGGCTTTTCTCAGGAAAATGGTGCTTGATTACATGAGGAGGTATAGTAAACACAGTGGTAAGATCACCTAGTTGAGGCACTTCACAAAGAGATGACTGGAAGCACAGAAAACTCTATCTATGACCTTTCATTGCATAGCAAGATTACATGTGAGCTATCAACTTCAGCATGTCAAAAATCAGGCTCTTTGCACATAAGCAAATTCCCACATAAGAAGAGCACAAAATAAAAAGTATGAATTCTGAGCAAGGCACTTAAAATATGTTATTTCTGCTAAAATCTACAGGGAAAAAAGGGGGGAGGGGATGAGGAGGATGTGTCTTTTTCTCAGTTATATCTCTTAAAATTAACACCAGTAGTGATATCCCTACAATAGAAACATGGATAATTCGTTTCAAGCTGTTGATGTTATAGCAAAGGTATGCATTATTTTGCTGCAAATGGCTGTGGACTTCCTCTATTCGCATGAAGAAAAGAAAGTGCTACAACGCAACCCTTTCTAACTCTTTGCCAGACCATCCACATTACTCAGACTAGCTGGTAAAAATGTGAGCTACTGACCTGCAAGGACAACAAAACTTTATGAGAAGGACAGGACATTTTCAGAGTGTTTCCTCTTTTTGCTATTTTAAGGAGGAAGCTGACAAGACTCCTATTCAATATGTTCAGTAAGGAGTACATGAAAAACACAAAGGCAAATGAAAAAAGATAAGTATGGGGAAAAGAGTAACACAAGACTGAAAAACATGAGTGCAAAAGAATGGATAACAGCATTCTTTTTTTTTTTTTTTTTTTTTTCCCCCTCTAAATACCTCCTTGGTCTCTCAAATCTTGCCTTCACTCATTATCTGTGCTCTCCCACTCTCCTGCTTCTCCAAAAGGCCCTCAGAGTCTACTGTAAGTATAAAGAAGCCCTTTTGCACTGAGCCATCAAAGTCTTTTCTGCCTTTGTTTTCCAAATCCATTCCAGGACCTCCAGCCCCCTGGATGTGATGATTCCTACTAAAATAAACACCAGCACTCTCTGAATCTCCCTTCTTATGAGGTATCACATACAGCTACAACTTCAGCTTTTAAGACTGAAAAGAAATGGGGACATCCCAAGAAAATCCTCAAACATCTCCCTAGTGCTCCTGTGTGATATGAGTTTAATAAAATCTAGCTACAATATTCTCTGCAAATGTACTAAGTTTGCTGCTAAATCTCAGCCTTTGCACTGATTCCCATATTCAATGGCTATTCTGGGAGGCCCTGATCTGCTTGGAATAACTCTGCATGTTATCATAGGATGGGATCCCAAGAAACATTGAGATGTACTCCCAGATGTGGCAGAGACACTAATTGGTATCCAAAGCAAATCACCAACTTCTTATTTGATGTGTCTAGGCATATTTTAAATCACTGATTGTCTCCAAACAAAGAGAAGGATTTTTACTTTCCATCAGCAAGGAGTGTGGTTTCCCAATTTCAAAATAGATTCAGAGCAGTAAAATTTCTTTTTAATCAATGATTTATCTGAGGAATGTATTCCCTCTTTCTGCAGGAACAATGATCAGAAATAAGTTCTATTTCTCCAGTTCACTTAACAGAGGTGTTTGCAACTTCTAGACAACAGATTAAGTGCAGACACATCTTTTCCACTAGTTAAATGTACAACGTGTGTTGTATTAGTTTACTTGTCCTTAGCTTCAAGTCAAAAGAATGTAGAAGAAACCAGTTCCATTATAAGTTCTCTCATATGCAAATTCAACTGCTTGTTCAAATATTTGTGAGAACCATGACCTTGCCAAAAAGTGGAAAGAGGCAAACTCAAAGGCTGGCCAAAGAAAATTAATAGAAACTTTCAAACAAAAATGCCCCATCTCCCCCCATTCAATGTTCACACAGTTCCATCTGTTAACTAATGCTGGTAAAGTGATTGGAAGTTTAAAAGTCTCACATTAAGTTAGAGATGGGCACAAATCAAAGCTCTGGAAGGGAACAACCTAAAATTCTCTAATGGTTTGAATTCAAATCTATTTGGCAGCATGGACCCATCTTTGATTTAATGGCTAAGTAACAAATATTTGTCTGGGAGAACATGAACAAACTGCTTCCCGAACATAAAACAGAATCCCTTTGAGATTTTGGACCACACAGTCTTGTTCTTCCTTAATGGACTCCAATAATTTGAGAAATTATATTTTATCTCACATGTAAAATAGAAAGAAGGATGCTTCCAACACATTGAAGTATGCTAAGTTTTTTTATTAACATTATTTTTTTACAGCATAAAATTTTATCGACATTATATCCAGAAATCTTCGGCAAATTAAACCATTTGGTAGAGGAAGACAGAACACTTCCAAGATACATTCAATTTCAAAATTAATCTTATGGGGCCTAATCTCACTTATCTTTTTATCACATCTGAGTTTTTTAAAAACTATTCCAGCTACAGGTTATTAGCTTTTTGTCCTCATGAATTGTTCTTTCTAACCTCTTAAGAAAACCGGGCCTAGCAAGTAATAATAGACACCAAATTCTTTTTAAGTTACTTATGCTTTGTCAAATAAATGTCGCCTCATAACACCACTTAGCAGTTTCACGAAGTTTGCTATTAACAAGTACGCAAATGTCAGAGGAGTCTGAGTGAAAAGGGACCTGAACGTCTAAGGAGATACGGATTGACAACCTCTCAAACAAAACCCTGTATCTTCTGTGTTTTCAGATAGGAGATTGGATGCTAGTATTTAATGTTCTTCATTAACATCAGTATGTTAGACAAAAGTTGCTTTTATGAAATCAACGTAACAATCTGATTTTAGTACAGCGGGTAAAACAGACTGCCTGTGTATGATTACACAAAGTCCACTGATAATATAGTAATGAACATAAGTAACGCACAAAAAATTAATGTTAACATTTATCTAGATAGAAGTATTTACTTAGGTTTGCATTTTGCCTCACTATGATATTCAAGTTTGTTGTCTATAAAGAGTATTTATTCTGTTTTCTATCTTAGCTTTGGATTTTTTTTTCCTATTATTTGTTTAATATTTTAGATTTTTCCACTTCCTGTGTAGTTTTAGAGTTCAGCTGATTTACGGTTCTGTTTTTATTGTTTGTTTGTATAATTTGGTTGAGGTGTAGATAGCTGTCTTTTTTTATTGGTTCATTAAATTGGTTGTTCCCATGGTAACTTTTTAGTACATTTTTTCCTGAGGTTAGAAGGATGCTTTGGGGCTTTTCTGTGGTGGTCTGGTAATCTTCATCAGACTACAACAACATGTCTTTATGTTTTTCCCCATGGTTTGAGTGTCTTTGTTTCTTAACTCTTTGCTGCTTACACAGATCTGGTGGCCTCCTGTACTGCTATTATTATTATACTGGCATTTAAATGAAAGTAAGGGAACATAGGATGTAAAATCCATACAGCAAAAATAGGTATATGATTTAAATATAGCCTGTGCATAGGTCTTTATTCCTTGCCAATTTAAATAGTCTGTCAGAAGGAGCTCCTATCTTATGCATGGAAGTATGTGTAATGGTCCCAGTATGCGTTGGGCTTAATTCTGCGTTGAATGCCCCAGCCCTTTTACAACACATGAGCAGCAGAACAACAACTTCAGATACAAATTGCCTGCCCCCAAAAAAATTATTTCAAATCTTCCAAAAAATTTATAAGTAATAACAGGTACCTCAAGATCTCTTCTACAAAGCTCCCTGTCCAGGACAAGAGACCAGATTCCCTGAGTGCCATTGCATTCCATCCATGGCAATGGCCAGGGAGGTCCCTGAGGCTGTTCTGCTTTCACATGAGAGCTGGGTACTTATGCAGACAGCCACAAACTTTAGAGAGGTGCAAAACAAGGTGCAAAAATGAAGCAACCCTTCCCTTCCCTGTCCAAGTACAGTTAGAACTTGTACAAGTATACATATGCTTGTAAAAGTACAACTTGTACAAGAACAAGCACAGTTAGAACTTACAACTCAGAACAGGGCATCAGACTCACTGTGTAATGAAGTGATCTGAAACCATATTAAAAAAACCCTCTGTCACAGCTCCCAGCTGAGATGTGACAACAGTAACGGTGTCTGTATTCTGAGGCTGTTTTTTGGAAACCAGTTTGCTAGTTTTGTTAAAACACAGATTCCCTAACAGTGCAAAAGGTGTGCATACAACTCACATATAGTACATCAGGTAGGGAAAAAAGAACAGTACTGATGGACCATGATTAAGCGTAACACATCCATACCCTGGTACAGCTCAGTGCCAGAGAGGTAGTTCAGTTCATTCAGCTAAACAGAAAAAGGAAGCTACACTGAAACAAAGACAAAAATTTAACTTTATTTTGCTGACTACTGGAAGTGTGTACATGCTCACATTTACTCAGAAAATCCAGACCATTTTTCTGCTTTATTTCCTATGAAATTCAGCTTGCTACTTGCTGGACTGAAGATATCAAGTAATATTTCGTCAACCTCCTCAGTTCATTTTATAATGCTAACCCTTTACACTGCTTTGTAGACCAAGCAATCCTTGGTATGAAAGAAAAAAAAGAAAGAAAAAAAAAAGAAAAAGCTATGAAATACCTTCAGGAAAGATTAGCTTTCTCCACTAAATTCTGTAAGACTTGATTCTCATTGTTCAAAGAAATACTATCCAAAAATAGTACTGACAAAGTTTGACATTTTATTTTATAAAGGCAATTCTGCTATTATAATTCTTCATATCAATTTGTACCAAAGAAAATGCACAAAAGAAAGATCTAAACACATAATGCAGATTTTTCCTTTAAGAATGTGCAAAGGTTGAGAGGCTGGACAAAGGGTATGTATGATCAGATTGGAGGGGGAAGGGAGATTTTTGCACTCAGAAAGAGAGATAATTTTAATCCCTGGGGAAGTATGCAAATTGTCATTTTAGCCACAAGTTAAGGAAGTGATTAATAATAGGAGCAGTGCCATGTGCACCATCATTTTTCAGTGTCAGGAAGGAAGCAGCTTTGAGATCTGACTCAAGCTATCTGCAGACTCAGGCAGACCTCAATCAGTTAACGCTCTGTTCATATTTGGAAGGTAACATTTACAACCCAAAGAACTACAGGTGGATTTAAGAGATTTCAATTAGTGAAGTCTTTCAGAATTCTGCAGCAGTTTTGGAATAAAGAGGAGAGCATCACACAGAAACAACTCTGCCAAGGAATAAACCCATCTAATCCTAGGTTTTTGTGCATGTGGCTTGGTAGATGAAGCTGAGATTGCTTTAGATTAATCCTGTTCTTTTTGCCTAATCTTTTATTTGGCAGAGATGGATTATGGTAGCGCAATTGCCCTTGTAAAACCTCAAACTTGCAGCCTGTGCTAATTTTGAACACTGTATTTGGATGGTTTTAGAGAAATACTATAGAATTTAATGGTGAATGATACCCTCTCCTTAAAAAATATTTGTAGTGTTTCTCAATCATCCCATAGTAAGAGCAATTCTGTGTTAGTCTACAAAGCATTTTAAAATGTAAGCATTATGATTATGGCCAGTAAATTATATAGACTTTTTGGATGAGAGAATCCCATTAGATTTCCATAGTAAAGCATTGATTTCATTCTTACTACCATTCTGTGGGATGTTTCCACAGGGAAAACTTGAGCTAAAGCAGAATCTCTATCATCTTCCTCTTGGCCTCCAACTACTATAGAGCATAACAATTATAAACTGATAAATCACTTGAATGGTTATGACATCTTCCATTGACTAGGAGGGCAGTGGTACATACACACATGCTGCTGCCAACATTAAATAATGTCAACTGAATTAAGTAAATGATGATTTAACCTCAGCTAAGCTTTTAGGGGCAAACTTCTTTTTCTCTCAAATAGGGGTGATGGTTGTACTTCCTACTTTCAGATCTTGTTACATTTTAGAAGTCCAGTTTATGTATTTTCTGATTTCAGTGAGCATTTTGCTCATGCTGAGAGAGAAGAATATTGGAGCTGAGTCCTGCCATATAGATTTAGGAGGAGAAAAGGCTCTAGTGAGTTTGAAAAATTCTTGAACTCCCGCTGATCTGTAGACAAGAACAAGTTTCATATGGAACAGATACACAAAGTGTGCTTTATTCCAGAAATATTTGCATCCTACAAAGTTTTAAATAATTTACAATATTAAGAGCTATTAGTCTTATCCTTCTCTGCTCCCCCCAGCTCCCTCCCCCAAATAAATTGTCAGTGCTCCAGTAACTGATAGGCACTTCCAGTGGCATAACTGTATTTGTTTAACTATCAGCCTTTGACCCAAAAAGCAGTTCTCACCCCTGCCAACACACTTGCAATAATATTTGTAGAGGCTCACTAGGATATATGGAGTTTGGTCATTCTTTTTCCTCTTTGAGGAGGGAGAAAAAAGCACAACAGTGTGGGCTGGGAACACAGAGATCATCAGGATGAACACAAATTCTTGCTAGACTCTGACTAAGTGTAAACAATCATTTGCTTCCCGACAAAGATGGTGCCACTTCCATTTGCCAACATGAACTACAACTATATGCAACCATTACAAAATACATATAAACACCCTCCACCCCATTATTCAAGGTCTGATATTTTTTGTAACAGGTACTATAATAACTGTATATCATAACTCCACTTAGTCCACCTTTTTGACACGCCAGCTTTGTTTTTTGCCCTTTTTTTTTTTTGTATTTGTCCCTGTCTGATTCTATAGGAATCCTAATATATTTATTACAGCTAATAAATGACAGTAGAAAAACTAAGAAAGATGAAACATGCAGAAGGAGGAAGAAAGTGTAGTTCGTACTTCACCCATGAAGAGAGCTAAATTAAGCAAAGAATTTGATTTTCAAAGTACATTTTTAATAACATCATTATAATGCACATCTGCTCAAGAATTATAACTTCATAATGAAAAGAATGCAGAATGGATTTTGAAGCATCTGATTTTCCATGCTGGTGATGAGAAGCAAGCCTGTTTTTCACTGTATATTCTTTGAGTGGCGAAATTCATAGTAGTCTCATTGCTCAGTCTCTCCCTTTCCTGTACTGTTTGCACATTATCAGCCACAACTAACTGCTTAATGAGATTATCACTAGGTGGGCCCAGTTTTGCCTTCTGCTTAGATCTGGGAAGACTATTTGATTTTACCATAAGAAGCAAACCAGAGAGAGACTGTCACTATATGTTTGAGAATATCAGCATATCTTATTCTTTAGATACCAAAATATAAACCTTTGCTTGGGAATACAGTCATGCAGCCAAATATCTTTTGTCTTGACAATAAAATATGCTCTGGCTTGAAGGCCAAGAGACCTCTTTATCTCCAAATCATTTAAAACAGTGCTTAGAGAATGTACTTTTTTTCTTTGTCACACACTCTGGAAGCGTTCTTCTCTCCTGTCCCAAAGTTACCTTTGTTTTTAAATATACATATATAAATATAAGTATACAGAATGAAATATATTTTTCCTTCAAATTATGCTGACATTCATCTGATTTCTGGGTGGGGAGAAGGGTTGCTGAGATGTCTGAAGAAGCTGAAGAGCGCAGTATTTTGATTCTAAAATGTTTCTAGATAATCTAAAACTTACTCCTCATAACAATTGTATCTTTATTCTTTACTATTCGGTTTGTTACTCTTCACTGAATTCTGAAAACAAATCTTTAGCTGAAAGAGTTAAAAAAGAAAAGCAACTTTCAGTAACATTTATCAGGAAAAGTTATATTCAGCTTCACCTTAAGCAGAGAATAACTTACTACACTTTCACTTAAGTACAACAGATTAACCCCTCTCTCCTCACCAAACCAGTGCCCATCTTCCTTTCCATTCCTGTACATATTTCTCTCTCACACACAGTTTAGTTTCTTGCTCTCATAGGAAAGGAACTAAAACACATACCACACAGAAACAGAATAAACAAAAGGCAAGTCCACAAGACAAAGCCACTAGGACACTGGTTAAAATATTTTCCCATGAATCTAAAAAAGATAACAGGCACTTGCTTACATGTCTCCTTTCATCCCTGAAAGCTTTAAAGTTAATTCATGGTTTCATAACTACAATAAAGTAACCATGCAGAGATTAAAATCAGGGCCTCTTTTTATTTGGATATCAACAGTATGAATCCCACCCAGGTCTTTCTAAAAGCAGCCTTGGCTGACACTCCAAAATGCTTCCTCAAGTTCATCTTCAGCCAAATAAGAAGTGGTCTGGAAAGGATTCATCCTTTTAGTGTACACAGAAGATCCTCGTCTTGGATCTATAAACTGAGTCTTTAAATTCCATTGTAATTACTTTGCAGTCATAAATAGAACAGGCACTATTTGTGGCAACCCAGCTGGCTTTTTAGACAAGGTGCACACATCTTCAAACTTAGCCTTCAAGAAATGAGCTAGGGACAATGACAGAGACCTGAATATGACAACATCTAAATTCTCAAAAGGGAAGACAGACAAAAACAAAAAGCCAAACAAACAACAACCCCCAAAACAAACAAACAAAATACAACCAAAACACCAAACCAAAGAAGAACAGCATTTCTTAAGATGCAGTAATAGCAATAAGAATTCTTCTGTATTAAGGAACATTTGCTTAGAAGCTGGATTCCCAGCTGGATTGTTTTTGTTTTCAAGGAAGACAGGGTTGGTGCAAATAAAAAGTTCTGCTACAGTAAAGTGCTTTAAATCATTTAACTCTTAAGACATGATGACTTAATAACAGTCTTTCACAAATAACTGAACTCTTCACTCTGAATTTAAGAATAAAAACCAAAACACTATTTTCCCCAAGAGACATATTTTTGGACAGACAGTCATGGAAATTTAAGACTACTGCTAGGGTGAATGCTTGTTAAAGATTTTACCAAAAATTACAAGTCGTTCACAGTCCCTCTGATATCTATCAATGCTTAGCTTCCATGGATGCATATGCAATGGCCACAAGTCCCTCCATTTTCAGCTGGGATACAATTATTTCCATATAGGGTGTCTGCCAGGGTTTCTCCTGACCCACAGCATTAGCTGGCTCTACTGCTGAATGGAAAATGATATTTGACCATCAGCAGTGCAGACATCTGTTTGTTTATAAATTCAGGAATAAATTCATAAAAGGAATATTCTGTAGGTCTTCCAATGTGTCCAATTCTTGCTGTGCTTTTTAAACTTTAGAAAAAAAGTACATCCTAGAATTTTCATATAGTCCACAGGAAAACATCACTGAAAAATATGGATGATTTTTGGTCACTTTGTTTAGTTCAGCATCTGATCCCAACACTGGCCTTAAGTAATTATTAAT
This sequence comes from Anser anser, assembly GCF_964211835.1. Taxonomy (NCBI): domain Eukaryota; kingdom Metazoa; phylum Chordata; class Aves; order Anseriformes; family Anatidae; genus Anser; species Anser anser. Next base: position 102,097,033 of record NC_139721.1, on the reverse strand, counting down.
GAAAAATACTTGTCACTGCCTCCAGTGGTGTCTCTTAACAAAAAAAGGCACTGTATCAGCACAAGCTAGCTATGTGTTGTCTTTATCCATCATTGTAATCACAGGCCAAGTGTGAACGGGAGTTTTAGAAGAACTGATTTTCTAGGAGAGAAAAATGCATTCAAACTGATCGTTAGAAAAAACTCTGGGGGCAGGGGAAGAAACTCATGAATTGCCTAAAAAGAGTTTACAGTTCTACGGGATAACAATATGAATGATCTATAGAAAACATTAACTACAAGTGAAGACTGAAAGAACTGGAACTTTATCTAGACAAAATACAACAGAAGAGACGTGATATGATTTTTAAGCTAAAAAAAAAAAAAGACTACTGCAAAGGGCAAGCTAGCAATCTGCTTCTCATATCCATAGTGACAAGAAGTGATGGGATTAACGGCGGCAGAAAAGAAGTTTTTTAAACATTAGTGAAAAATACCCAGGAGTAAGGGCAGTGAAGCTCTGCAATAGATTGCCTAGGGGCCTTAAAGAATTACTCTAAGTTTTGGAACAGGTTAGACAAACATCTGTCAGGATTAGCTCATTCTGTCTTGGGGCAGGGAGATGGACTAGGTGATCTCTTGTTCTCCCTTTTAACCCCGAAATTCTGTAATTATTAGCCAAAAAAAAACCAAACAAACACAATCCCACAGTAAGAACCAGTGAATATCTTGGTCCACTAGCAAACCAAAGACAGTGATTAAAAAAAGCAGTGGTCTACCACTGGATGAATATGGCAATTTTCTAACAATCTTGCAAAATTTACTTATAATCCTGTGAATCTTTCAACATGGGTCTTCAATCTGAAAGGAGTGAGATCTGCTTTTATTACAATTTCTTTTTGAAGTAAATTCATAATTTCCTCAGGGAGAAAAAGAGTCATCCTCTAAAATTCCTTTTCTTGAGAATGGAGGCTAAAAACTAGAAAGCAATAGAGGCACTCCCACAAGGTGTGGAAGACCTATAAGAATACTGCATATGATGAGACTCGGTTCTTTAAGTGCAGATCTGCATTGTGTAATGTAGCATTTGCAGAGCCTGCTGAGCTGCCAGAAACCAAGCTAGAACTACAATCACAGGCTGTAGAATTGTGCTGTTATGGGCTGAGAAGGGATTTTCACTGCAGAAAGCGCACCATGCTAGCTAACTGGTGGGGAGAATTAGGATGGTGTTTGTAAGTGGCATCATGCTGCATCTAGTGTGCATACCAGCCTAGGTCAGTGGTGGCTCAGGTCTACTGAGGTACGAAGAAAAGTGATGAAGAGGGTCATACATCAGATTTGCTATTCTAAGGTAAATATTTTTTCAACTTTGTTATACACGTTCAATTTCAGATCATTAAATACTAGTGGAGTTAGGGAATGACTTGACAAAGTCCTCTGCAATATCCAGTTATAGCTTTCCAATAAAATGAATTTTGCCTGTGAAGCAGGATAGCTCCACCCAAGGAAAGACAAGGGTATAATGGTGTGAGGACTTACCTGACACCTCGCAGATGGAGATGCAAACCTCCCATGTTCTGAACAGATACCTCTCCTCTTGCACCAGCTACATCTGCTTTTGCACTAGCTATATCATTTCTCTCAGATCAAAACCCAAGATACCCTTACTGAGGAGGAGGAACATGTTCCAGCTCTGCATTCTTTGAAATACATGCTCCCATTAACAGCAGCTTTGACAAATCATCATTTTTAAGTCAGCTTCATATGCAAATATTTTGGTCACCTTTCTCAAAATCTGTGGTTTGGTTCCCTTTCTGCACAAAATAAAGATAACACCTGTGAGAAGGTGCACTCTGGAGTCTCTCACAAGTGCCAGACTAGACCTGTACCCACGCTGCCCCTCTTCCTCACAGTGCCCCCATGAAAGTGCCCCGCCAGAGTTCAAAGGCATTCCAAAGTGGGCGCTAATGAAAAGCAGCAAAGCCTACACTGGCTCCTCATCCTCCAGGAAGAAGAGTGGTTACAACGAGTGAGAGAGACAGAGGACTTGTGCCAACCCAAAAGAACGGCAGGGAGCTCGAGAAAAACACAGAAATGTGGTTTGCAGTTTTTTTGCTTTGTCTTCCTTTCCTTTTCTGGCCGCTCTGCTCAACCCCCAAGTTTATTGCTTGTAAAACGGCATGAAGAGAATGTAGCTGAACATTTCAGGCCAATTAGCGTCCATTCGGATTAATCCAGAACCCCTGCACACTTACCCAATGGAGTCCCCTAATGGTTTCTTTTCCTCCTTATTCCTAGAGGGAATTCCTGCAGCACTGCTTCCCAGGAGAAATATGGCAAGTGGTTAATTTAGGATGAACACTCACAAGACCTTTGCCATTCCAGAATAAACTGAACTAAACCATATTGGACACGGTATATTTCATACCTATAAACCAAATCTCTTAATGTTTATAAAATGCCACTTATGCATTAATAATACCACTTAGAGTTGTTGTTGTTTTCTTTTTAAATTATGATATTTTGGTAAAATATTTCAAAACTGCTAACTATGTGAAACACACAGCACCCACACCTGGGCTGCGGCACTGTATCAGATCTATTGGAGGAATAAAAGCCTATCAGCACCTTAGGGCAGTCACCTGAAATGCAGGTAGCCCTTCCAAAATGTCATCACATTAACCCTCCACCAACCTTCTGGAGCTATGATGTGAACACAGACAGGATAGGAGGCTCACGTTTGTGTCTCATGCCTGTGCTAAGGCCTCCCTGAATTAAAAAACACAGCTGGTTACAGCATGCATCTTTCACCATCTGACAATGCTGGCATCCCTGGATGTAACAGAGAAATTTAATGAGGTTTCAATATGTCACGCTAATAGAGCTAAATCAGATCTACTATGACTGTCAGTGACGTTATCCTACTAACTTCTCACCCTGGACATATAAATGGTTCCTGAAGAACATGACTTATCTGAGCATTAAATTGAACAGGGCTTAAATAGCATAATTAAAGATAATATTAATCTACTCATGTTAAATATGCTGAAAGACTTCAGACACTAGAATAAATACAGTCTAATCCCTGGGGAAGGATTAGTGTGATAAAGATGACTACAGTTCCACTGTTTAATTTTTGTCATGTAGATGCTCCCTGTAGACACTGCAGAAAGATTTTTCTAAAATAGAAAATGAGGTTCTCTTTCTGAAGGCATGCAAATCCAAAGCTTAAGACAACAAAATGTTATTCAACCTTGTAAAAACAGAAGGCTAAAACTGCCAAATGTAAAATCGTATTGAATAGCATTCACGCTCATCCAACTTAATGAGGTTTTGGACTCTAGGTGCCAACCCTAGTGCCTGGGGTGAAAATACACAACCTATCCACTGATTTAATAAATCATAAGTTATAACTTCTGTAATGTGCTTAATATAGTTAAAAGGCTGTAGCTTTTTGAATTATGTACATAAAAACAGAGAAACACAAAGGCATCTTTACACAAGTAAGCAAAGTCATGTGTGCTAAAGATTGGCTCAAACATCATCAGAATACAGGATTTGATGATATATTAAGATTTCAGAAATTCACTCAGATCAGAATATTTTCTTAATGGTTCTGAGAAAATGAGGCTTCTTATGTCAAATACTTAGTATTACCAATTACTAATTGAATGAACTAAATAATTGCTGAGACTAACACGAGAAAAGTCACCAGATTGTGGTAAACTGATAAGTTTTCTAAATAAAATTAATATAAATATACACCAAGATTACTAATCTTTATTGGTTTTGCCATAAAATAAAAATACGGTCTACCTACATCGAAACTATCAGAGAGATAAACTTAGCTTATTGATCACCAAAAAGCTTCTGGGCAGGGATGCATATATGCAATACGTAGTGGTCTGTAACAGGATTTATACTGTCGAAATTACAAGTTAATCCTACATACAGTGCTTCACTTATGCAATTGGGGAAGTAAGAAATTTGAATTTATATAAATATATGACAAAAATATTTACAGTGCTACTAAAAACACCCTATGCCTAGATTATTAATTATCCCTGTCTGACCCTGAACTTATGTAGTTGAGGAAATAAGATCTGAGGCCTCACAGTAATGTAGAAATATCAAGATTCATAAAGGAACATCTGTATTTGTTTATTTTAATTATAACAAGCACTCTACATTGATGATGTCAAAACATCCAAACACAAACTCATTCCCCCTAAAAACTGAGGAAAAAATTGAAAGTGGACAAAGACCAAGTTGTAAAATTTTAGTTAAGCAGACTGTTTCTGAAAACTCAATGAACTTGTGAGGTTGTGATAAAACTTTAACTTCAGACAGTCACTGTCATAATATTGTAGCTACATTATGCTAAGTTTTAAACACACTGTGCTGTGTGAAGAAAAAAAAAATGCTTTACATCTCATTAAGCTAAAGTTATTTTTTTCTTCAAGCCACAAAACTGATTGGAGACAAAAGCAAACAAGCCCAAATACTGGGACAGGCATAGAATATACACTCATTACATAAATGGCATTGAGAATACCCTTCATATTCTGCTCTCCTAAAGAATCACTAAAATTTAATCACCTAGGCCTATTTCACCATACCTTGCTGTACTTCAAGAAATAAAAAAAAGCTAATAGAATAGATATCAGTGACATAAGATATTGCTGCTGTATTTATATATAAAATATGCATGTCAAACTCAGACATCAAGTCTTACTTAAGTGTCTTCATTATTAATTAACAGACCTGACAGTTTCTTATATTTTATTGACCTTCCATGGCATTTAATCTAAAATGTACACTCTATGCAGAGTTTAATCTATGGTATACATTCTATAGAGTATATACAAGAAAGAAAAACGTTCCCCTGCATTTTTTTTCTAAGACCAATATGTTTTTATAAGTGAAAATTGGGAAGGCGGGGGGGGGGGGGGGGGGGGATTTCCAGAAGTTCTATCCTATTTTTTCCAGCATGAGGGAATGGGAAAATTTTTGGTATTATTATGAGGTCACCGGAAATACAGTGGTGAATATGAATAAGTAAGTCTTCATTAGGTGACTGCTGCTTTGTGGTCATTAGTTGGGAATATTCTGCATTATCAACTTATTTTTATTGGCTCTAACTTAAAGATACCTTCTTCAGTTGGTGAAAAAATAATGTTCCTTCTTCAGTTCTAAGAACAGCAGCCTAAGGCTGGAATGCTCTAAAGAAACCCAAGCTTTTGTAAAATGATGTCATATGCCAACTGTGCCAGGCAAATGCGTAGTAATAGCTAAAGCATTCTATAATTAAAACAAGTCTCTTGTTAAATGAGACTGAAAGTGATCAAAGCTCTTTTGTCTGCTCAGACACTTGATAGATGTGAAAAGAGTTTTGCTTACCGTGAAGATGGTGCTGTGGTTTCTGTCTCCATCTTAAGTGGTGATAGAGTGCATCTTGAACTATGCCTACTGCTAATAAAAGTAATACCACAAAATGAATGCAACAAAAGGGGCCTTTAACAAAAAATTAGACAGGTATTGCTTGCCCTTGTAAGACACAAAGTGGAGCTTTAAATGTCTGAAACTATTATTTAAGAGTGGCAAGGAAATAAAGCACAAAGATATTTCGATAGTACTGCTAACAAAAAAATTGTCCACTCAGGTTAAAGGGACTTTTCGGTACCAGTAGTCACTTGGTTATAGTACGTGGTACACAAGTACTCATTTAAATTGTCATATTTCTAGAACATTTAATATTTACCAAGAAACATCACATGTGAGGAAATACTTGGAAAACAAATTCTTTCATTGAATCACACTCCTCAGCTAAGGACTTTATACCTTAATTGACAAAAAAGTTGACATGGCTATCAAGTCCATCATTGTTAAGAAAGTATAATTTCTCATCTAAGTACACTTCCACACAGTTTTTATATGCCAGAGTTGTTCTTCCTTCTTGGACTTGCTGAAGTACAAATATAACAGGAGGCAGACAGTCCTAACAATAGCACCAGTCATGTTTGCAAGAGAGACACATCCGGAAATTTTAAATTAATACTTCCTCTCCTAACATTTCTTTTGTACTCTAAAGCAACAAAACCCAAATATTACTTAACCCACAGAACTCAGCACCCTTTTTAAAAAAAAATTCAGTTACCTGACCCAAAGCTTCAGGTGACAAGGTTGCATAATCCTAGTCGCAGTATGAGGCTGAAGAGGCAGACAATACAGAAGAAACAGACTCCAACTCAGCATAATGGTTTAAAAGCAGCTGTTTAGTGCTAAGCTCTGTCCTAAGCATTTGCTACCCCTGAATTGAAGATGAGCATAGGAAAGATACGAACAGAAACCTACATTGCCTATAAATATATTGAGCAAGTGCGGAGATGGTGAGCCCACACCCAGTAATTCTTATATGCAACCACATAATTCCTGCAGAAGTTGGGACCCTCTTTCAAAGCTAAATTTAGACACCAGGAAGTCAAAGATTTCCAATTAGTTCTTGGATGGATTACAAGTTTTGCTGCAACAGTCAAACTCTTGCCACCTTTCTCATCCAATACCCAATGAAAATGCAATAGCAAGCCAATATAAACACTGTTTTTCTAGTATACAACTTTACCTATTGCAAATTTACTTCATAAGTAAAGTGATTTTCACTACACAACATAACAAAGGTTATTTCAGGTGCAGAGCTTCTAGCTCCAATACTCTAATACAAGAACAGCGTAAAGCATGAAACATTGTGTAAAATAACATATGTATGTTCCACTCTTTCTGACCCAAAGAGCACTGTATTTTGAGCTGACTTCTGTAGTAAAGCTAAATGGAGTATTCCACTGCAGTCTCATTCTCCCTCGGGAAAACAAAACTGATTCACAAACTGAACAAGAATTACCCAGATTAACAAAAAATAACCAACCAACCAAAAAAAAACCCTTCCACTATTGACCTACTTATAGTTCACCTGCTAACAGTAAATCATTCAAGGTAGAAACCACAACGTAGATTTTCAGAAATCTTTTTGTTTGACCTATCTACACTAGAAATCCTTTCCCATTACAAATAACCCATAATCAGATATGACATCATTTCTCCATTCAAAACCATCCTTTTTCTCTGACAGAGTATCAGTGCTATATAAAAATGGACCACACACTGTCAAATACCTTTTTACACCTCCTGCTTTGAAAAAAAACACAAACACAATGTGTGTTTGTGTATAGGAAAATACTAAATACTAAACCATGCTATACAGACAAGCCTTCTGAAAACAGGCTGTTCAGGGATACACTGTTCAGATATACTGTGTTTTTCCAGATGTTTTGTGACCACTAATGCAATTAATTCTAGGAGGAATTTGACCTGTCTCTAAAATGCTTCATCACTAAAGGCAAGCATAACGATACCTGGCTTCCTGGATCTTTTCCAGAAAGTTTTCATATTCATCTTTTTCTTATCCCTGTTTTAAAGCATCTCCAGCCAAGAAATATTAAATACCCCACAGTAATGGATTAGTGAACTTCTATTTTTTTTTCTTTGCAAATCCTAGTGTAATGTCATTTGATTGAGCTAGTGTTTCTGTCATCTCTCCTTAGATTCATCATGGGGACAAGATGGGACATGCAGCTGCACAGTTTTCTTGTCATGTGATCTATTGTACTGTGAAGTTTTAAGTTGGAATGATCATGAGGGCCTGGCAGCTGTGTGTCTTCAACTAGCTAGATTTGAGAAGGAGCAAAGTAGGTCTTCATTTGGGGGTCTCTGTTGCAACTCTGCCATCTATAATAATTGTATTTACCCAATGATGTTTTATCAAAAACAAACAAACAAAAACTTAATTCTAGTAAGATCACTGTGAAATCAGTATTTCTCATAGTATGATGTGTAACGCTTTATTAATGGCACCCTCAGAAAGCCAAAGAAAAAAATGTATATAGCCAGAAATATATTAAAATAAGCCACAAAATGGAAATATTAAATCAAAATGCTTTGCAAAGAAGGAAAATAAATAGTTTAATCTCTCCATAGATGTTATCCCAGGGAAGTGCAAATAAAATAAAATAAAATTAAAATAAAATAAAAAAAAAAGTAGGGGAATTCTTGTTCTGGGTGGCACAGAACAAAACAAAGATGGAGAATAGTTCTACCAAAAGTCAGTGGGGAAGTCACCTAAAGCTGAGAGATCCCCAAAGGGCTGTGAGACCGGGCAGCTACAGCTCTGTAAACCTCTCCCAGCACAGAACTTCTAAATGTCATTTCTATAGAGGTCATTTGAATATCCCAGTTGTTGTGCCTCTCTCAAGACACCTAGTAAGGGCTCTCCTCTCTTTTGTCTTAACTTACTATGAAACTATTGGGAATGAAATATAAGCAGTTTATCCATTACAATGGGCACCAAGAAATATTAACATCTAAGGAAAACTGGTAATGTGCAAAAATGAAAAATTAGAGTTCACCAGTCAGACTCAAGTTCACACTTCTTTCTCTTTTTGTGACATGCCACCTCCCTAACCAAAAATATCATGATGATACAATGGAAAGTTGATAAAATAATAATAAAGTGTTCAAAAATATCTTCAGGAAGTGACTTCAGTACATAAATAAATGTTAACCCCACTACTCAACATGGTGAATTCCCGGCAAAGCTCCGTTTGGTGCCGAAGCAGAAACAATCAAAGCATTATCAAGAACTAACATAATTCAGCATAAGTAAAGATGCTCCAGGCCAGTATTTTATACTGTACTAACTTTATTCAGCATGCAATTCTAGTTTGCTACAAGGTAAGTTTTTAGACAAAACTTTACTTCAGTATGTCCACCAGTTATTGGCATATTATAGTTATTAAAACCTCATCTATTTCTACAAACACAGGAAATGAAGTGCCTTTTTTTCTTAAAGGAATAAACTACAGAGGTAAAAACATGTTTATTCTGGTACAAGTGTCTGTTTTAAAAGGGCAATGACAGAACTTCTGAAACAAAGATTCATTTGAGTAATGTTCTGGAATATCTTTTTCTGGTTAAAAATAATCAGAGTGCAACTTGAGCAGGTTTTAAAGCTACAGCTTGATCTCCAATCAGTCAAAACATGCTGATTTCTCTAGAAATAGACAATTATGTGCTATTGAAAACTTAATGATATGTATGGTTCCAAATACTTCCTTACCTTTTATGTGTCTACTGAATCTAGTCACCTGTAGTCAACTAAGGGTGAAGTTGCCCTGCCAAACTATAGAATATGGCAATGTGTATAGTGATATATTTGTATAATAGAAATTTTTACAAAATTATAAAAACTACTTGGAAGTTATTTTCTCATGCTCTCCAGTAACCTGCATGCAGATACATAAAGAACAAGTTATTGCTGCATATGCTGTTAGGAAACAAAAGCAACATACTACATTAAGCCTTGCATTATGAGTATTCACTGTTTCTACCCCTAACATATATATATATAATATATATATACATAATATATATGTTTTAACACACTTCTGAAGTACTTCTTTTGTAGTGGAGAGTAGGATCAAACATCAAGAATTGACTTGTTCTTACAGTGGAAAAGAAGGACAACCTCCCTCTGGAAGCTGTTTTAAACATAAGAGCTAGTAGTTTAATTTCCTGGGAGTCGTATCAATTGCCTCTGTGTTTCTATTAACTAAAGAGACATTTTCAGGTTGACTGCTCACCCGACTTTTAACTATCACATTTTAATCAGTGTGGTAGGGCCAGCCTTATTCTCCAAAACAGGCCTAGTGTCCAGATCAATGGGATACTAATCCATGACTCTGGCTCCTGGAAGCTGTAATACACAAATAATAAATAGTTATAAATAACAATGGATGATCCGAAACACCAGCTCACATCAGTGCCTTGTGTCTACTAGCATTTCTAAATCTTCTACCACCAGCAGAGCTGAAATTGAGCCAGTAATTGTGGGAAATTTTAGAAAAGTATGTCAAACGTAGACAAGATAATAGTGTCTGTCGCCCTTCTTTTCCTTTTTTTTTTTTTTAAATAGCATTGTGGGGTTCCATTTTTATTGTCTATCAATGACTTCCAGATTGTTTACTCAGTTCACAAATAAAAATTAAAAGGATTTTGAAAGAGAGTGGTTAGGAAAAGTCACGGAAAACTGGAAAAATACCAGAGGATTTCTTAAAAATGTAAGTAGTATCAAGCTTCAAAATACAAAACTGGAGTAATCCTGACAATAAATATTCAATAAATTTATGAAAATAATCCAAAACACTATGACAATTCCTATTGTCTTGTAAAACAATAAGCAGCCACCCAAGAAGCAAGCCAAAATAGCTTGTTTTATAGCTGTAGGACCTTTTGTGCTATCATTTAAACTGATGGAACGTCCACAGACAAGTTATTTAATAAGAGGATGAACAAGATTACTTCAGAAATTTCAAACACTAATTTATGTTATTTACGCTTGTGTCTTCACTGAAGCCCAGATGGTATGGTATCAGAATCATCCTTAGGGCAGGTTTTATGCTAAGCTTTGCATTAATTCTCATTCAAAGCTTTTAAAAGCTCACCTTTATCTTGTATCAAAGCTGGAATTGTGGCACAGTTAGAAAAACAGAATTTTCTTCTCAATTGTACTGAACTGGTTGTGTGCTTCATCGAAATTAACTTCGTCTTCTAGTTGAGAATCACCAAGGAGAAAAAAGGTAAAGAAACAATGTAAAATTTATTTCAACTGCATCATGTCTAGAATTCATGACTTGGAACAATGAACGCAGAGCATGGAATTTGAAACACAAAATGCAGAACGTACAACATGGCATTACTCATACCCTGGCAAGGATTGCTCACAGAAACTAAATACAGTTGGCATTCTTTATCATTCAAAGTGACACAACATTCTTGCAGAATTCTGAATTCTGGAAATGTGCCTGAATCAACAGGGTGTTTTCCTTCGTGATCCTTAACCAAAACCTCTGACAGGTGTTTAAGTGACACAGTGGGAACAGTGGGAACCGAGAATGTCATAGGCTGATGACAATTTGTCCTGAAGGTTCACTAATACAGCTGGTATCCCATTTACCAAATTAAAATGTTTTAAAGGGTTAACATATATCATAAACAAATCACTGTTTATTAGGAACTGGTACTAATCATTATGTCATCAGGACATACAATGCTGAAGAAAAAAACAACACATTTATTTCTTAGAATGAACTTTTAATTTCAAGTTACTTCAACATAAGCAAAACTATTATTCAAACTAGTATAATATTGTGAAAAAATCTGACACGTTCTTTTCTTCCTCTTCTGGGTCCAGTTTCTTCTTACCTTGCACTTTGTGCAGAGTTTTACAGCTTTGGAGCAGATACCTGCAACACTACCAGATCTGAATAGCAAAACCACACTGGGAAGTACAAGACGACCAGATATCTTAACCTAGATTATCTGGTGAATATCGCACACTTGCATTTGTAAACGTTAGCTAGCAAATGCCCTTCTATGTCTCTGCTTATCCAGAAAATAACGTAGCTGGTAATGTTTATCTCACCAGCTTCTAAAGCTAAATTAAAGTCCATAAGCCAATAGAAAATCTTTAAAATAGTTATGCTATAAATACAAGTTTTATTTTATCATCCACCTTAATTCAGAATGGGTTTGTTTCATACTTTACTATTTTAGGAGAGAAGATAAAAACATTGCAAAAACATCTTTGAACTGTGAAACGCATGGTGAAAAACTAATCTTTAGATGATACAGAGGCTGTTAAGCTCCATAAGTTGATTAATCTTACAATTATTTAACATTTTACCATCATTTTTGCAAAAAGAAATCAGTGTAGATGTCAGACAACATGAACTGACCCTACACAGTATGGGAAACAGAAACTGTTGCCCCAAAAGGCATGGGAAAGGGATAAGAATAGGAAATTTTCTTCCAGTTTTAAAAAATCTTACAGAAGACTATGGTATGTAAGTTCAGGGGAAAGCTGACATAAAACCTGCTCTTGCATCTGAAATTTCATACTATGCCTCACTTTCATTGCAATGGCAATATAACATTTGGAATGAAAGGTTTACAAGGAAAAAAAATATCACACCAAATTAGGACATGAAGTGTACAGTGCGAAAGAATTCAGTAGCTTGTGAGACAGATTACTACTACAAGCGGAGCAAAATTATGTTCCCATCAGACTTTGATTTCTGTATAGTTTGACTCACCTGTTTCCATTCTCAGAGAAGAAACTTGACCACATAGAAATGAATTTGCTTTTCTCATGACAGATACCCTTCAAAATTAAGAAATTCTCTGTTTGCAAGAGGAAGGCAGCATGTAACTGAATCTGCCAAATAAACCAAATTTTATTCAGGAAGTAGATACCTTTTCACAGGAAGGCAACAAAATGTCGGAGACAATAGGAGTACTTACTTGGGAAAAGATAAAGATGTGCTTAAGTGTTTTGCTGTACTGAGGCCAGGAATAGGACAAGATGACCTTGCAAAAGATATTACGTAACAGACCTAAGTGACACAGAACAAATACATAAATTAAACCCCACCTTTTCAAAGATGCAGGACATTAAAAAAAAAATACTCTGGACCTATGTTGCAGCTGGAGACAAGAAGGCCTCTGACAGAGATTAGGGTAGTTTGATGAAAAAAGATCCCTTACATTAATTCTTTGACTAATTGTTACAAAAAAAAAAAAAAAAAAAGATTAAATGACAGAAATAGATATACGTCTCCCAAGGAGCAGGAGCAGAAGGAAAAGAGAAATTACAATCAGGCAGAACATGAACTTAGGGCATCATAGCTTGTGATCAACAAGACTCTAGAATGCATGAGAGATACCTGATCTCAAACCTCCAGAGGCAGACATCAAGGGACGCAAAGAATGTATAGACCAAAAACTTTCTTAAACCAGTGGGAATACTGATGATGAAACGTAAAGAAAATGCAATTCCTACATCACTTATTTAGATGAAAGTAAGACAATCAGAAAAAAAAAAAAAAAAGCTAATAGAAAGCTAATAGAAACTCTTTCTTAGTGTACTTAGGGGCACAATGTCAGAATACAGTATTTCATGTAAACAAGGTAATTACTGGCAAACAAGAAGACAAGAATGACTGGATTTAAGAAACAGCTGTATCTGATTTACATGACAAGTGACTTTGTCAAGGCCTTATATTGAATGCATATTAAAGTTCTATAGTGGACATAGAAAATTACTAATAAAAAGTTTCAGGGGTGTGGGGAGTGTGGAATATAGGCAGCAGTGAGATAACTTGTAAGTAAGCAAAAAAAAAAAACAAAACCCAGCAAACCTTAGCAGATGTTTTCAGTCCAGAAGCTAATACAAAAATCTCTGCAGTACCAGTCCTTGTCTGCATCTCACCTGAAACTCCCCAAAGCCTACTTCTTTCAGTTACCCTGTTTTGCTCATTACAGAAAAAAGAACAGCTCTCATGCTAGAGGAGAGCTCGTCCACATACAATGATATTCTGTCTTCAACAGTGAGCAGTCCCACCTGATCCAAAAAGAGATTTTGCAAAACTCTGTCAATAAATCATCACAGGATGAGCTGTCCCATCCTGGAGAAGTTTCCTCATGACCCCATACATTCCAGGCTAACCTCAGACAGCCCAGCCTAAACCTCTAAGCACAAGAAGTGATCTAGTGATACAGTGACCACTTTCAAAGCGTTTTTCTAACTTCTTATTGTAAGTCTGAATACTCTTGTAGGACATATAAATGTCTGATGGTTTTTGGATCCTCATCTTTAAGTTCTATAAAAAGTGAAGTGTTCTGTTCTGAGGCTCAGATACTTTTGTATTCCAAGTCACCATGCCCTCAAGTACCCTTAAATCATTTTTTTTTTTTTTAAACATAATTTTCACTGCAGTATGGAGACATTCCAGCTGCATTCAAAGGACGCTACCAGGAGCAGTTCACCTGCTTCAACAAAGGTCTTGAAACTGGCTAACCTACTCTGTGAGAAGCCCATAACCAGCTACTTTCCCTGTTTGTTTCATTTTGAAGAATATAGGAGTAAAAGCCTCTGCTGTTAATAAACAGCCAGCTTATCATGGCTAAAGCATTCCAGTGCAGCTTTTAAGCTAAATCAGGTACTTCAACATTTAGATTCATAGCATCTGCAAAACACTCTTTAACCTCTTTATTTACATTGTATGTAAATAAAAGCTGGAAAAACATTTTTTTTAAAGTCCAAACGGTATTTATTAACAAGGTTTTGTTATCCCCCTGTCACTCCCCCAATCCACTGTTTTTATCTCCTGCTCTTAAATATGTAGCATAGTAGGTATTTTAAGGAGAAAAATACTTCAAAATATCATTCTGCTATTTCCTTGGATGAATTTCAAGTCAAGATCAATGCATGTCATTCACCAAGCCTTAGATAAGATCATTAGTAAAGACTCCTTGTCTCCAAGACCATAAGCCAGCAATGTGCCTTTGCCACAAAGACTAACAGTATCCTGGGCTGCATTAGGCAAAATATTGTCAGCAGGTCAAGGGAGGCAATCCTTCCCCTCTGCTCGGTACTGGGGAGGCCACACCTCAAGTACTGGATCCAGTTCTGGGCTCCCCAGTACAAGACAGACATGGGCATACTGGAAAGAGGGCCACAAAGATGATGAAGGGACTGGAGAACCTCTCCTATGAGGATAGATTGAGAGAGCTAGGACTGTTCAGCCTAGAGAAGAGGAGGCTCAGGGAAATCTCAGCAATGTATATAAATATCTGAAGGGAGGGTGCAAAGGGTCTGGAGCCAGGCTGTTTTCGGTTATGTCTAGTGCCAGGAAAAGAGGCAATGGGCACCAGCTGAAACACAGGACGTTACCTCTAAACATCAGGAAACACTTTTCTAATGCGCAGGTGATCAAGGACTGGCACAGGTTGCCCAGACAGGTTGTGGAGTCTCCCTCCTTGGAGATCTTCAAAAGCCACCTGGACATGGTCCTAGGCAACCTGCTTTAGGTGTCCCTGCTCGAGTGTGGGGAAGGACCAGATGACCTCCAAAGGTCCTTTCCAACCTCAGCTGTTCTGTGTTTCTGTGAAAAGTTTAGTGTTGGAGTCAGCACTGTATGCAAGCATGCATACATATCTGCCAACATTACCAAAAAAGCAGAGACCTTTGATAAGTTTAATAAGAAAACATACAAGATTTTCTTTACTACAACAAGCACCATCTAACCGTAAATTATTACACTTATTACCACTAGCCTGACTCTACTAAGGAGTTGTTTTAATACTTAATGAACATTTATATGGCTCCTTAGCAGTCCCTGCAACCACCCACACAGAATATTCTTCCCATGCCACAGATCAGGAAACAGTGGCAGATGTCCACTGACAAACAGCAAAAGCCCCAGGCCGAAGTGCTGGCAGTGGTACCCTGCCATTAGGGATGGATGAACCACCTTCAAATAGGCCCCTCCAAAACCAAACTGCACCTGCAGGTTCATTTTTCTAACAGATAAAATTTGTTTAGATTTTTCTCACAGTAATTGCCACAATCATTAGAAATCCCCAGGCCATTTACAGTGCACAAATACCTATAAAATCCATGTTTAGCCATGTCAGTTTTGGCAAAAATCAATTATAATACTTTGCATTTCATGCTAGCAACCTAGAGAACTGGAGACAGCTGTATTCTTCTGTCTTGCAACAGTACACAGAAATCTGCACAGGAGTTATGTGGCTGTTGATTTAGAAAACCATGCTGAAGCAATGATATGAGAGAGACTGCCAGACCATGGAGGATCTACGAGAGAAACCAAGATACTTCTGCCCAGCAGATGAGCCCATTTCCCAGAGTATGCTCAAAATCCACTGAGAAAATACTCATGTAAGACAACAGCCCACAGTAGAATAAAATTACTAAAAATAAAATGTTACAAAAGCAATAGAGATTAGAAAATCCACTGTTAGTTTAGTCATTTCAGGGAAAGCTACGTGTACAATAAACTGCTGTTGGAAGCCACATTAAAAGGTGCGGAAAGGAAGGGAAGAGCTCATGAGATAGGACTCAACAAAATTTTTCAAATGCTGTATGGAAAGACAGCGCTGTTAGTCTGACAGACTGATCAATGAGGGAACGGAAAGGGGACAGAAAGAAAGAGGATGACGTGTAGGAAACTACACAAGTAAAACGACTTTCAGCTACAGCGTCACACGTGTTTCTTGACAAGTGCCCAGGCAGTGGCAGGGCCCTGCCAGGCTGGCCTGTGAGGTGAGGCTGGAGATACCCCACGCCGGAAAAGGTAAAACACTGCCCAGCAGTAAGGAAAAGAGTGAGAGAAATCATTTTGCCCATGGCAGTAATTGCAGTAAATGCTCTCCCTGTCTATCAAGACCCACGACAGTTTTTTTCCATCTTATTTTCTCCCTCCCATCCTACAGAGTAGGTGAGAGAGGCTGGGTGGGCAGCTGGCAGCTGCCCAAGGTCAACCCACACCAGTGAGAAGCGATATGCTCTTGTGTTGCCTAACATGGTCTTAAAACCATTTTTATCCTTACGCACCATTACACGAACTACTTGATATCTCTATTTCAAAAGGTGGGCTAAATGCTAGAGAATTAAAGCCAAAGTGTTCAGGCAGCATGCACCTTAGGTAGCATTCCTGGAGCAATTTATTTTTTATTGCAATTGTGTGCAAAGCAGTACAACCTGGTCTTCCAAGACTTATTAGTCACTAACAACCCACAGGTAAACAGATAAGAAATTAATATACAAACAGGAAACCTGTGAGCATACATCCCACAATGACAGAGGTGTATGAAGATTAAATTCAGGTATATGCCAGACAGGGGTTCTTTTCACTAGAACTTAAAATATTCCTTTTCACGTGCTTTAGAATTAAAATTTAGTCAGTAAATGTAAACAGTTTCCTTCAGCAGGCAATGGATTTAATTTCTGCTGAGGCAGAATATAAAGTGGCACTCCAGCTACCAACTTCATCTTAACTTGTGTCAGTGCTGTTTTTCATTTAATTGAAGAACTTCCATTAGTTTGAATGGACCAGGATCGAGCCCTTGAAAGACTGTACTTTATGAAGCACTACAAGCAATGAAACTTTTCACAATACTCCACAATTTATTATGACTTTTTTATTATTATTATTATCTCTACCACAACCAGTGAACTCTGTTAATTGTTTCTCAATTTTTTCATGAGTGAAAACAACAAAAGTTAAAAATGTATTTTTTAAAAAAAATTGTTTTCATTGTTAAATGGAGGGCAATAATTTAAATTGATCAAACTTTTGAAGACTAATATAAGCAAGCCTTTGCCCAGGGATTGTATATTAGCCTTACTTAAAATTACCACAAAGAAGATGCATAGAATTCAATTTTATTTTCTTTTAAAGAGATTTCTAAAAATAAAAAATAAGTTAATTAAATTATGGCTGTGAATTTATGACACCTATATATAGCTGACAGTTAACAGGATTTGCATCCCCTGAATAAATGCCAAGAAAGTGATTCAGTAAACCCACTTATATACAGATTTCCTAAAGTGCCATGCGAAAAGCTTTTATTAAAAAAGATTTAAATTGCTCATATCTTAAAATAACTTTAGCACATGATGTAAAATATACTGTAGTCAGTCTAATTTTTTTGGAATTTCAGAAGGTAATTAAGCCCTCATTCCTGGAACAAGAGCTCTGCTATTATGATTACCAGTGAACTATAAAATTTTCTCTTCACAAATTTATACTTTGTCAGAGATCATCCAGGAAATTACCTTGAGAGAACAACTGCACATAGGAGAACATTTTTAGTAGGCTGATTTGGCCACCTATATAAAAAGTCAATTCTCTACATATGTGCAGGATGATGACTGAATGAGCAACATTAGGGTCTGCTTTGATCTGCACAAAGATGAGAGCTAAGCAAAACTTAAACACAAAATGTAAAATTGCCATGAAATGGAGTCTCAGCGTGAAACTTCCACAAATTCAGCTCAAACTAGTCAAAGACCTTTGTTCAGAAATCAATCGATTTTGATTTTTCTGGGTGTTTCTGGTGAATCACTCATTCTCATCCGTCACTACCCCACAAAGATATAGATGCTAACATTTTTTAACCCTATAGTTGGTAGCTGAGGGAAAGTGGATTTGGCCAGTCAGCTACAATGAAACACAGGCAGTTGTTCTTTACTGAAGGACACATGAACCCACAGCCAGGGCAGCTATCGAGGTGAACTGATGGTTATGTGATGGTGATTTCAAATTTTGATATTCATTCTTATGCATACTTACATATACCTATTATGTACAGAAGTACAAATCAGACAATAACTCATGTGATGCGACTTGCTGCATGAAGTGTTCCAATCACTATTGTAGTCTTTTTTTTTTTTTAATCGGAAATTATTTTGAATAATTTACAGATACTAAAACAGTTACAAGACCACCAAAAAAAAGCATAAAGCTGGGAGTTGGGGTTTGCCTGCTGCCCTGCAAGAGTAGGTTTGAAACCCCTCATAAAAGGGGGAATTGTCTTTGTCCAAGACTGCTATAATCACAAGCAAACGACCCCACAAGCTGTTGCATAGAAAGTAAGTTGTGGTGCTTCAGCCTTGCTTTTCACCTTTCTTACTGAGGACCAGAAGAAAGAATTTTTTTCATTCTACAAACAACACATTTTTTGTTACACTGATTGAATATCTTTCCTGACTCATTTAAACAAATACGTCCCACACATCCAAATTCAAACCTTTGAAATATTTTTTTTCCAACTATTTTGATGAAGTAGTTTATCACATAAGGTTTAACAATTAAATTATTTGCAGAATCTCATTGCTCAATTCTCCCATGCCTTAATATACAATAATGGAGAAATAAATATTAAAAAGCTTAATACTGAAACAGGGTTTGGTTCTCCAATTGAGCAAAGCTAAACTACAAAGTTTAAAGACTGTTAATAGTTTCTACTCTTACTTCTCTCTGTGTATTGCCTTAGCCCTCAAGTCTCATCTGACCTCAGAAAAAGCTCTGATGGTAGTATTAAGCAAGGTTTTCAAGGGGGAATTCTCAGTTCACTTTTTTTTTTTTTTTTTGAAAGAAAGTGGCAAAAAGCAGATAAAACTTTTACACAGTCTGGATGCTCTCCCTGTATTTAATCCAGCTCCCTTCATCTAAACACACACAAAAAATCGCTGGTAACTGACACGTCAGAGCAGAGGGAGGGAAAATTGAAAGCTAAAAATGTCGTAAGCAAGGACAGTTGTACTTACTAAAACCACTCGAGAGAGCAATGGACTTTGTGTGCTACGCTGGAAGGCATGAGATAGATTTTTAACGTTTATATTGGAGCCTGTAGCATTAGGGTCAAGGCAGATGTGCAACCCAACCCTTGGCTAATATTATATTCACTGCACACACTTTAAACAGAAACAAGCATGCAGCTGCAAGTAAACCTTTAGCTCTCTGTATTTTTCTTAGTGAATTTGTTTTACCTCAGCTTCAGCACAACTTGTACAATTAATTGGTACGGTTTGTTCATTATTTATCTTCCTCATGACCATCTAGACAAATGTAAATATTGTTTCCATAGCTACCATCTGTACATTGCTTAAACTTTCCCCTGACCCAGGCATAAATTCCTACAAAAGCTTTTTCCAACAGCTTTGCACTGTCCAGAGTGGCAAATTTTCATTAGACCTCCTAAATTCAGATAACCTAGCTTTCAACACACATTCATGGATTTTTACAGATCACTGCTTATATAAAATGATGCAATGCTATTAGAGCTAACAAAGCAGGAAAAAAAATATCTTGTGCAAGTTAATCGAGCTTTGTCTACAGCAGAGACCTCAGAACACGAATGGTTACACATCAGAAGCTGATATAAAAACAGTGTAGCTGAGTCCAGAGAAATACAAATGTCTGACTCAGGAATAAAGGATTGTTGGGCAGTGCATGGAATATCATATACTTCACTTCTTGAAGGTAAAAAGCAAATCCTATGTTAAATGATGTGGTGTACCAGAAAAATCGTCGTCTGAAACAAACAGGTACAGAAAGGTCACATCTCCAAACATTTCAAGGTGAGAAGCACAGGAAGTCAATCTTTGTTTGGAAACAGGGTAGCATTTGTGACACCTAAACTGTTTCATTTCACCTGAGGCAGAAATCCAAAGCTACTAAACTATGACCACAAACCACATAGGATTACAACACATCTAAGAGGTTGTGTCATAACAAGATTCTATTTTTGAATAAAGTACATGAAGTATTGAAAGGAACATAAGGGTCTTTTGTATTTTGTTAATATATGTCCTTCAATAGCTTACTAGTTATATCTAGAAACATCATACAAGAATGTAGCAATACAGGGCACATCATACAGTCAAGACTCATTTTTATCTGTTGCCAGAAACAAACTCCAAACAATAATGTATTCTTTTTAGTAAAATTTTCATTCATGTAATTATTATATCAATCTCCAAATATCATATTCTAAATAAAAATAATTTAAGTTCTTCATTTTCAAACTTTTGCCTTAAAAAAAAAAAAAAAAAGTATCCAAAGCAGACCACTGCTAATGCAAGTTGATTATATAACCCAATTCAGAAAGTCATCAGACATTACCTCTGAATTGGATTTGGCTCAGTCTTTCTGCAGACACTGAAGGCAATTCCACCTTATGAGAAGAATATCAGAGGAGCATTTTCCAGCCTAAATTTAGTCAGTTAATATCCTTTTCTTTCTGGGCCAGCAGTGTCCCTTAGCTTAAGTACTCCTTCTCTGACCCTAGCATTCATATCTGCTACACATTTATATAGATCTATTATATATTTCCCTCCAGCCTTCAGTTTATGAGGTTAAACAACAAGCTCTCTAGTTTCTCTCCTAAGGCTGCTTTTTGATCCCAACTTCCATCCTAATCGAAACAATGGAGTTGTTAACTACAACAATCCAATAATATTGTAAATTAAGACCAAGCTATTAATAAACAGGAGCTTAAGTGTAGGCTCCTAAAGCTCCATTTGGGCAGCCAGGAGATTCAGGACTGAAAAATATATAAATAGATCCCAAATTCAATGAAACTTGCTGGGAGGGTCATACTGAATTTTAAAAGGAAACAGCCTTGATGTTGCATCCTCATTTTACACCATCTTTATCATAAAAAATAAAAATTGTAATTAATCTTTATCTTTTATTATTATATTACCTTTAATATTGAAAGCATCTTTATTTTTCAAGGATGTGGACAGACTTTCTACAAACCAGGAAAAGAGACAGGAAATGAGGGATGTAATTCCTGCAGTTTATGAACTCTTTACTGCCGTGTTTCCAGGGTCTGAGTTAAATCATTGTACCAAGGAGAGAAAAACAAACCAAAACAAGCACCCACCACAACAGTGGAAAAGCCTTCTGTTTAACTCTCTTGCTTTGGCTCTGCACTACACCTCTTCTTCACACCATACTTGAATTCCAACTATTTTCATGTGACCTTCTTGCACATATCAAACCTCACACAGTCAAGAATATCACAGGAACTCTCTGCTAGAGTCACACCTAACCAGCATGAAGAGAGCATTGAAGTCCTGAGGCACAGAGTAGTGCAGCCCAACAGAAAATGTGGAGAAACGGGAGAGTATGAGGGGTTCTCTCTTTGAACCATGGTTAGATTTGGGTTTTCCCAAAGTAGCAGATATGTAGCATAGCACAGAAATCTTTACAGAGAGCAGAAATACGTACCTCCACCCTCTTCAGCTTATCAAGGGAAAAGATTCAAGACAGCTCTGTGCTGCTTGTCAGGATGTAAACTTGGTATGGTGGGAAAGGACAATGGAATATTGTACAGAAGACAAAGACACTAGTAGTATGCTGAATACAATGGAAACAACGCAACTGAGGTGATTTCGAGAAAGATATTACTTGCTCACTAACTTGTTCCTTTGGTTTACCCTGCAAATGACCTTCCAGGACTCCTTTCTGAGTCACCATATTCTTCTCACTGCAACTCACGGAGGGCTTGAGGTGAAGGAGGAACCTAACACAGAGCTCTATCTGTTATAGCCCTGCTGAATTTTCTGTGGTTGCTTTAATACCTTCATTGATTTTATTTGAGAACTTGCATTTACAAGAAGCAACATGGAAAAAAGTAGAGCTCAAAGACAAAAGAAAGGTGAAAGGGAGAAAAATAAAGGGCAAGGAAACTTTTTAAAACAGTGAGATTAGAAAAACAACAACAAGAACAAAAAAAAAGAGGTGTTGTCTGCCAGGAGTTGAAACTAAAACCAAACAGAAGTAGAGCAGGTTTTGAGTGCTCTAATATGTTTTGCTAAAAAAGAAGTTTTATTATTAGACAAGTTTTATCATGATTGTAGTAAATTTATTACACTGGATTTTTTAATTTCAGAAAAGCTTAAACTTTTTTTGAAATGAACTCATCTGTTTTCATTTCAAAGTGACATCTTTGTTTAGAAAATTGCCAGCGTTCAATTAAAAAGATTTTAAAGGCTTGAGAAAACAAAATATTTTGCTTCTTTCTCTCCCCCCAACTCCCCTCTGTCCTTCCCCTGTTTAGCAAAAAACCACCCAAGTTAATTTGAATCAAAATACTTCTTAAATTCATCCAAAAAAAAAAAAAGAAAAAAGAAAAATCAACATTGAATCAAATACAAGGTAGAAACTAAAATAAAGGTCCTACTAGTAATGAGAAGAGAAGGCTTGCTTTCTTCTTACTGTATTCTGTAAGTGTTTGAGGAAGGGAACAACTGAAACACTGCACTTTCACAACAGCTTAAATTCAAAGTCACCAAGATATTTTTGTGTCTAGAAGTCCCTAGAAGCAGTCACTTTGACGGCCAAATATTTCCATGTAATGCACACACCCTTTCCTCCTCCTTTCTCTGTTAGGGGTAAGAAAAGTAAGAGACCAGGCAAAACAGTTGCATACACATTTATTTTTTCTTGCACCTCTAACATTTTTACCCATGGTAGTTGCTTTGCATGAGTAACTAGTTCCATCTCACACTGTCTTCCAACTGCCTGAAAGCTAAAGTGTTACTTGTATTTGTCACCACAAATTATCCCATCAAGTATTACATAATTGATCATGTACTCAAAATCATAATTGCACTTTTGCCCTTGTCCCACTTGCTTTGTGTCATTCACTGATTATAAACTTCTCAAAGGGTGGGCATGATTTTGTTTTGTAACCCAGAGAATAAAATGGAATGGAAAGCAAATTAAAGTAGTCAACACATTTTATAATATTATATTCTTTTACTACTTTTCTATTTAACGACTAATTTTGTCCATGTGCACACCTACATGCTTGAGTTGTGAAATTCAGCAAGAGACTTATATTGCTTGTACTTCTCCATCATCTTTAAGGCACACCTGCCAACTGCCAGTTAATAATTTCTTATCATTGTGTCCACCTACTTAATTTAAAAAATACAGAGTTATTTAGTACTCACATAAAGCAAGTGTAGGAGACCTTAGCTTAAAAGTCTGACACACATGAAAACATCTTTGCTTCTCTCCTCTCTCTCTAAGCTTGAAGATGAATTCAAAGCTGAATTTAGTTGTTACTTCCTGATAGGAACAGTTTTCTTCCCCTCTCTCATTTTGTGATAGAAAATGATCTTTTTGAATACTTGATATCAACTGCTTACCTTATTAAAACCAAAGGCATACACCTTAATCACTGATAACTTTGCTATATTGTTACGTGAACCTTTAGGGATTTATCTTTTATGTGTATATATGAATATACATGTATATGATATAACCCTAGAACAAGGTCATATTAGATATTCTGATGATGATACACCTTATTTTAGCCAAAAGGACATACTGACCTCTTTCTACATCCAATAAAGGTCCCTTTGCATGCCTTGGCTATAGTTAGTAGCAAGGCAAACAAGGAGACAGGATATCCCTTGGGTTACTCTCCAAGTTGAAAAGAGAATATGAGATCCATTTGGATGATGCTCATATTCTCTGGAGCTCTGTTTAATGAGTGATTTTTGCAGCAGTTGTGAAGGACACAGACAGAAGGAACTTGATGGCTTTTTCCTAAATATGGTCGATAGTTCTTGTAACTCTTGCTGCTGTCTGCTGTAGCACGAGAAGCAAACTACTCTGGAAATGTTACAAGCAGGGGTTCCCCCCACCTCCTTGAAACAAGGAAATACCCCACATAAAAGCTTGATTTTGGCTAGGTAATACATATTAATCCCTGGTCTTAAGAGCAAGTGATCTCACTACAAAACACAACAATAATTCATCTCAGTGAATTATCTCTCAACATACAGCCAAAACTGCATGTTCTCACTAAATGTTCTTTGGAACAGGAGGAAAATATTTAAAATGTAAAATTACTGTGGCCTTTCACTGTTATAAATTAAGGCAAGATACATTTTTGATACATCTAATATTTTTTCCCTCTTTCTGAATGATAGTTGAAATGGCTTTCCTTGTCACATTTGAACTAGAAGGTCAGAAATGTGATCCTTTTCCAAGAGGTTCCATGAAAGCAGAAAGCTTTGCCATTGAATTTAGAGTGGCCTGGGTAGCATCCTATATCTAGTCCTGCATGCTATAGTAGCATGCTATATCTAGTCCTATATCTAAGTGCAAATAACTGCTTCTGTGTCACACCTTCTCTTGACTAGCTCCCTTGATGCCTCAGTAAAAAAATAAAAACAGATTAAAAAACAAACTAAATTGCAGTACATAACATTTTGCTACATTATTCAGCCTTTTAAATTGCAAACATACCCATTAACTAAAAGTCCACTAATGTAGAAAGGCATAATTTAAACTATATTTTGAAGGGGATGAGAAAGATGCAAATAATCAGTGTTTATTTTTCATATTGTATTAACACCTAGAAGTGTCAGTCTTCATCAGAGTCTCTTTGTGCAGGTTCTGCATATTCACACTGAAAGAAAAGATTATGGCCCAGAATGGGCTACTAAAAACAAAACATAAAAAAATTAAAAGAAGATAGATGTGTGGAAATAAGGCAATGCTATTTCTGTTGTTGAAATGGAGATCTCAGGCTCAGAATGATGCACTGATTTGTACAAAGCTACCCACTTATATAGTGGAAGAGGTAAAAGAATTTTTTATAGACAATGCATTCAAATCTAGTCAATTCTAAAAGCACTTTCTTAATTCTTCCCTCACTTTAAATCAGCTCACTTGCTTTAAATATTTTAAATAAAGTTGATATCAACAAACACGCGAGAGTACAACAACATCCATTACAACAGTTTTTACAGTTTCTTTCTTTCTTCACTTTTGCTATTACCTTCGCGTCTTAGTTTAAAACAACAACAACACCGAGAAAGTTTGCCTTGCCTCTATCTTTCCTGTAGCTGGTAGATTTACATTAAGGGTTAAAGTTTCCTCTTATTTGAGATTATTGAGATTACATGCAAGAATGAGAAACTAGTTATTTATGTATTGTCTGTGCATAAAGGAGAAGATTTACTAGTAAATATACAGCGTAACAATTGATAACTCTCTTCCCTTTAAATTCAAAGGGTTTAGGCAAACTTGGCAGAAAAAAAAAAAAGGGTATACTGACCCCACTCATAGCAAGAGCTAGTCACATTAAACAGTGGCACATGATGAGTTCTGCACAGCCGGGCAGTTACACATACATGGTAACATAACATATCCTGCAGTGTCTTACTTAAAAAGATCTTTTCCCATGCAAGGTCTCTTCTGCTAGGCTGGACTGACAAGTCAGCCAACAACAATCATCTCAGAAAAGGTATTCAGAAAGGGTCCATACATGGTGGCATACATACCAGTATTCAAACAGAGTACACAAAGGCATTTTTAATTTACTGGATATGTTATTTTCTGACACTTCCATTTTTCGTTTCAACCACTACTCCCAACAAGATTTGCTGCCACTAACAGCATAATTCAAACACTTTATTTCTTCTTCAAATTTCAATATCACTATCTTACAATAATTTTAAATATGTTTCTGCTACTTCATCAAGGAATAGCAGTAAAATAGCAACACACTGCAGGCATCTCCCAACATAGGAGGTTCAGCTAAGTTTGTTATATCAAAATTATTTTTCCAACATTGCTTATGAACTTTAAGCCCTTACGACAACAAAGGATGCTTGTCAAATTCAGCCAGTATTTCTCCATTTTGAAAGAGAAACACTTATAAAATAAAGCATCTGCTTAGAAGCAGTAACAAAAACTCTTAAAAAGACAGTCAAAGGAAATAAGTACACTTAAATAGAAACTAGAAATCATTCAGACACATATACAAAGAAAAAAAAGTGCAACAAATAAAAAGGATTTAGTAGATGTTAATTACAACTAATTATTCTTCAAATTCATCAATTGAAACCCTTTGACCAAATCTTATTTTATTGTCCCTTTGATCAGACCCAAGTGCCTGAGAAGTCCAAGCCTGTAGGAGCTAGATCCATGACGTATGGTAAAGGCTACACGTTTCAAAACCAATTAGCTTCATACCTAACATATCCTCTACCGCAAACAGGATAGAATTCTGCAGAGAATAATTATTAGACCTCACAACATCTCTATGAGATAAACATTAAAATTTATGATTTTCAGGCACTAATCAGACAGACTCATCATGGTCTTTCTGAATGCCCATTGGCATTCAGAGAATAGGCCCTGCAAACTCTATCTGGAAGACTGTCCTTCCACCACCTGAAATATTTTTAAGTGTACCAAATTGTTTAGAATTTAGCTAAACATTCATATGTGACTTAGTATCAGAGTTTTCTTGTCATAATACTCAATTCAGGAGAAAATTGTTCTGAGTTTTATTGTGAAATACTGCACAAATCATTTACTCTTTGTGCCTTATTCCCTACTACATCCAAAGAGAACTAAGATGGGGGGATAATGGTTCTAACTTGAAAACTTTCAGTGATCCATTTGCAGGTTAATCCCACAGACATTTGTTTGTGCAACTGAGCAGGCAGAGCTTTTCCAGGAAGAGGATGAAATAAGCCACAAGATGTGAAAGCTTCTCAAGCACTACTTACTCCAACATCTCTATAAGCATACAACCATATCTAGACTAACTTTCTGGGTTCAGAATCAACTTTATCCCAGTAGCTTGTCACGTGTGTACATATGGACACAGGAAAGATTCAACTAATGGTATGCTATAGCTAAATTTCCATCCAATACTAGAAAGTTCAGCTACTGGCAATGCCTTAACCTCTCTAATAATTTATATTGCATAAACATTTGAACTTGAAGCCAGTTTAGATTCTCACTACAATTAGAAACACATTTCCACTTGTCATGATTTTCTTTTTTGTCTCCATCAGATACAAATTGGTTATCTATTACAGAGGCATCAATAAAAGCTAATGTTACAAAAGAAACACTTACTGAACTAAATGCTAAGTAGATTTTATTTTGCCATGTACTGAAATTCCCGTTACTCCTCTGCAAAAACTCAAACAACAACAAAAAAGAAACAACAGGTGCACTTAAAAAAAAAATCCTAACTATGTAAGAGAACCATGAAGCAAATTACCATATCCCACTAATGGTTTTAACGCATTGGAGCATTTCAGCAAAGTGGCTGGAAAATTCTGTCATATATTAAAGTTGTGTAGCACTTCCTGACTGCAATAATTCATAAAGCGTTCTGTACCATAGAATTAATTGCTGTTGTTAAAAATGCTATAAACTATTATTTAAGTATAAAATATATGATCTCAGCCTTAGTGGTCTGCAACAAGGATGCTCATGCTAAGTTTTGTATCTAGGAAAAAAAAAAAAACAACATTCTCTAGAGAAAGGAAATGGCACTCGAGATAGGACATTTGAAATGTTTGGAGTACTCTAAGAGTAGAGAGCGTAGCCCAGATTTTCCAACCCAGACTAAACTGAGAGTCCTAAAACATAAGCACAGAGAAGCACAAACCGTACAAACCCCTCTTTGACCAGGCCAGAATCAAGCCAGCGTAAGTGATACTGCCTTAGCTACTGCACTCCACAGGGCTTATAAGCCTTCTGAACCAAGAAAACTATGTGGCTTTTGGGCTGACTTCTGTTTTTTTTTTGCTCAGCCTGTTCTTATAGACCTGACCATCACTGCCTAACTTGTACACATGTGCTCTTTGACTTTCAAATGACAAAGACCTGAAGAGACCTAGGTAACCTGTATCCCACAGCATTTATCTGCAGATTAAACACTTCTCTTTCCCTCCTCTCTCTGAATGTAGGAGGAAGAAGAATTGTATGAATTCCTGTAGAGAGGTGCTAAGATGCATGACATGGAAACGTCCTACACACAGCCCAACTTTGTCTCTCCAAAGATGTTCACACAGAAGAGACCAAAAGTAGGTTCTACACAGAGAGACTGGTTTGCACAAGTTTTTCTGTGAGGTCCTTTTGAAGCTTGTGAGATTCTTTACAGTCCCAAGAGCAGATTTATTTATTTTGAATTGCTGTGCATTCCCATGGCTTACAAATTGTAAAGGGAAAGCTTTTGTAAAACTGCTATTGCTAGGAACAGGGGGAAAACATACAAGAGAAGATATACCAGGTTAAACCAAAGGTCTGACTATCCCAATCTTTCCTCCAACTGTCCTTAAATTGATGTGAAGATAAAATTAATTTTTTTTCACACTGAACATAATTTTCTTTCTACCTACTTTGAATTTAATCTTCTATTTTATTCATCAGTCACTCAGTCTTTTCAGATCCTTCTTCAATTTGGTCTTGTCCTGAATACCTGGAATTACTAAGCACTGTCAGCAAACTGTCACCTCCCTGCTTGCCCCCTTTTCCAGGTCAGTTATTTTTTACCTGTCAGCCTGTCCATGCAAGGCAACTTTCATGAAAAACAGCAAGAGGTGCAACCTATCCAACTCACCCTTCACTGTTGACCTGTCCTTTCAAAGACCTAACCTTTCTGTCAGACACTGATTAGCAAGTAGCAGGGCTGTGGCAATAGCAACAGAGTTTCAAAAGGTTCAAAATAAAACACTCAAACCTTTATCCAGCAGTCTGGCAATCAAATTGTATTGCTGTGGTACTCAACGAGCCATACTTCCCCACTTATAAGCAGTAAGTTAAACAAATGGTTTTCAATAAAGAGTATACTGGAAGAGAACAAAAACATTTTGGAAATGGATTAGGAAAACCTAAACAATCCAATAGGCAATACTATCTTTTCCCCAGAGCATGCTAGCAACAGCCCCTATCCTAAAACTGTTGAAATATCTCCTTGTCCAGCCGCAGTGTTCACTGTTTCACATCCAAGATTTCAACAAAGGGGCAAATTCATCTGATTGCCCCTAACAGCGCATCATCTTTTTCCCAGGTGTAATGCCCTATCATGTATTTATAGAGAGTGTTTTGCCTCTGATGCGCTTCCAGCATAATCCCTTAGACCAGCACTCCACAGTGATGAGTTTTTACCATGCTGTTTGTCAAACAGTCCCAGGAGTTGCTCTGGAGTACACTCCCCACCAGCACCCACCAGTGCTGGCCCCTGGTCATTCATACTAGTTGTATTCATTAATTACTCCACCAAATTGGTGCCTTTCTTTCCTACTTACTGTGCTTCTTAGCCCTACTAGTCTACAAGTTCGCAGGCTGCAAGTTTACACTTCCCCACCCACAGTGTTGTCAGCATTTTCTAAGAGGCTACAATGACATACAGCTTCTGTACATTGATCTGGCAACAACAGAGATTTCTTAACACACAACCTTTCTCTTCCAGAAAGATCTCTCAACTATCTGTTTGGCAAAGAAGCCTCTGTCCCAGGCTGTAATAAACAGCTTGACTGACCCTGCTCCATTAGGGACAGGTGGGTTGCTCACACATTTTGCCAAGAGAGCATAACTGTATTTATGACAATTAAAGCTTAACTGACTCAGTAGAAGCACCCTAAAAAAGAGCATGTGTGTGAATGATATTTATTTAGACCTGGTCAGCTCTCCCTGCCTCTCCAGGAAATGCTGTCAGAGAACTCCTACCACTAGACCCACAGGGTCACGAGGGACCACAGGGGCCCACCAGCCCACAGCATATGATGGTCTCAGGGAGACCTTGGGAAGGTCTCTCCTATTCTTAGGCTTCATGCATGTAGTCATAAAAAGCTTTTCTGGTATAGAAAAGACACTCATAGCTAACAATGAATTCCAGAAAAAGCTCCCTTTTCATTTCTTCGTTAGAGAAGTAATGTCAAAGGGTCTAAGCCATTTTGGATAACTATGGTTACACGCATAGCAACCGTCTTTATTAGAAATGACACCCAACCATTGTTTGATAAACATGAGAATGCAGTAATTCCATTCAGGTTTGCTTGGTTATAGAAAGCACCAGCCTAGGCCTAAATAAAGAAATCAGCATAGCTGTCAAGAATGACAAAAGCTAGTTCTAAAGACAGTGCTGTTGCCTTCTTCTTAGTCCTTACTTTTGTTACATGAATATAGATGTATCTAGAAAGACATTACCAAAAAAAAAAAAAAAAAGTATGCCCTGGCATGGAGGCAGGTCCATGAGTACATATTTATGGAGGCAGAGAAGCAGTAAAGAGCATCAGCTACCGCTAAACACAACCTGATACAGCTTTTGTTTGCCAAGCCACATGACGTAAACCTGCAATCCCTTTTGGTCTTCAAGAACATCTTGTCATGGCACACATCTTTTTCAGTTATGGACCTTGATATAGCAGTCTGTGCTTTCACCAATCCTAATTTGCCTAACATCCAGCAATCTGGGCATCACTAGGAAGTACACCAAGAAAAAAAGTCAACATTAAAATTCAAGTAAAAAGTAAATGGAGAAGGCATGTCAGTGACAGCTGACCAGACTGATTCACATTCCATTTGTAAGTCAATCTTGCAGTTTTAACACACAGACATGAAAACTAACAGCGTCTTGTACTATCCTAACCCATCTATTTCCTCTGCTCTGCTATAGCATGTAAGTATGGTGGGGAAGCTTTATGTGAATACAGAGAGGCTGGATATTCTCAAAAGAGGGCCCTGACCTGCAGAGTCCACTCCATCTGGGAATCGGACTGACACAGCTTTAAAACATGACAGAAGTTACGTGTTTTTGGGCATGCCTTCTTCCTCCTAATAAATGAATGGTTCTCTAGCTAGGTTGTCCCAAAAGCCCAGTGGGGATTTTATCCTTCTTAGGAGAACAGCTGTCAAATGCGAAAGGAAGAAAATATTTATCCTTTTTAATTAAGAAAGATAACTATTTCCATTATGTTATGTGGACCTCCCACATGACACAGTGATGGGTGCACTTTTAATAATCTTGGTTAGATAATAGCCAAAAAACAGCAGCAGTGTATACTAAAAGATCAAAACATAAAGAGTAAACTATCTTCTTTTGCAACATTAGCCTTTGAATATGAGAGAGAGAACAAATCTTTGCAATTAATGACTCAGTATTTAAAATTAAAAGAAAAGGAATCATTGCCCAACTTGTTGGCAAACAGCAAAGACTAAGTGAATACCATTTGCTACTGTTTACCGCAATAGGTGGAGTTAGCGTGTTTGAGTTTTTCCTCTTTTTTCAACTTAATTCCATCAAATCTTTATAATGTTACTTTGTGAAAGTAGCATTTCTTGGTTTAATTCTTATTCGAGTTAGTCATTTGAACAGAGGTTGGAGATTGTTGCAGTTTGTTGCATGGTTCCAATTAAAGGACATACTATGGAGGTTTCAAAATCACAGGCAAATGTCAATTGGAAAATTCTTCTTTTTTCTCCCCTCTGAAATTTAGAATTTAATATTATTTCAAGATCTGGAAAACCTCTTTTCTGGTTTTCCATTAAAAAAAATAGCCCAAAAGGCAATGAATGGAATCAGAACTGAGAAGGGTAAAGAAAAAGAGAATTATATTTGCCAGGATCACTAGAAGTCTGTTTTAAAGCTAAGTTGCAACAGGAAGGAAGCTTTGATTTCAAACAGTGCTTTAAAGTGAAGGATCCTTTCCAAATGCTATTACCAAGCAGATCCTATTGTGATGGTAATGACATGTTGCGTGGGAAGTAGTGGTTTTACTTGGATGCAAAGGGAAAGAACATTGCCATGATTGATGTACCATATGAGGGTCAAACCACATAATCGCTAACTCTCACACTGCCCAATTCAGTGGAATTGGGTTGCTGAAAAATCTGAGATTTCTAGAGTTTATTTTTATTTAGTGGTGAAATATAATGGTGAAAATATTTCAGAAATTAAATCTATTGTCTCTTAAGAAGATGATACTAATATTTGATTAACTTTTCACTGATGTGCAACAAGCTCCACTAAATTTTTTTCACAGCTACCATATCACAGCCATGCTTTGGATAAATAAGACCACCCACAAGCTATTTGATAGTTCAGAATGTTCTCAAAAAGTTGCACTAAAAGAAAGTGCAAAGCACCTAATGGTGAAATTCAATTTCATCAGCCCTTAATACTCATATTTCAATGTTCATACGTCGATGGTTAACCACTGTTTTAAGCTCATGTATAAAAAGGCCAACATCTGCTTGTAAAAGCACTTTGCAGAAGTGGCATAAAAAAACAACATGCAAACAAAACTTTTTCTTTTTTTTTCCTTTTTTTTTTTTAATGAAGGCCATAAATGAACTCATACCCTTGTTAATATATGTTTTAGAACTAGTTCCTGCACTAGTGAAGTCAGAAGAACTTTTGATGATTTCAATGTATGCAGGATCAAATCCTTCAGCTCTGTTTCAAGCGATTTGGTTCTACTTGGCAAAACACCCAGTTGCATATATTGGTCAGTACCAATTGAATATGTATTTAAAATGCTTTTCTGAATGGACAGGGCTAGGATTGTGATCAGAAAGTTAAATTGTAAAAATGGGAGTCTTGTGTATAACAGTGTGCCCCAGGAAGGTAGGCCATATCTCACATATAGTTCACTTTCTCCTTAGGTTAAGGAACCTCCAGGACTAACAGCTTCTTTTATTTAAGACTGCATCAGTTTTCAACAGCATCAAGAAGTAATTCAAACACTGTCATGAAACTACACAAAAACCAGGTGCAGCACAAACACTTAAAAAGCTAGAAAATGTTCCGCTTTTTTCATCTGTTAAGGAGACATTAAATCTGTATGGATATAATTGTAATTTTAAATTTAATGATGCAAAAGCATCTGATTTATTTATTTTTTGATCATCCACAATTTTATTTGGATTTGACAGGCTGAAAAATGTTTAATAGCCTAGATATGTTCCTACTGGTTTATTTCACTTCTCCCATGTCAATCCCTATTTAAAATGAAACATGCTGTAATAATCAATGGCAGGCTTATTACCATTAACATGTTCAGAGTTGCTTTTTTTCCTAATGTAATTCCGTTTACATTTGGTAGAAAATTTCTCCCACAGCTAGATCATATGGTGCCTAAAATCCATTCAACTTTTACAGCTGCTAGTGTTTTTCCACAATCAATACATTTTACATACACCAGTCTCATGAAGAAATCCTCTTTACCTTGAAAGAACTCACATGGATCCTTAAAAGTGAGTAAATCAGATTTGAAATCCTGTATATGAAACTAATTGCCCTTTACATTTCACTTCATGAGACTCCATTGGCAACAACTTCTGTAGTTTGCCAGCATCATTGATTGAATGAATCCAGACCAAATTCATGCCAGACTCTTTGCTACACAGCACAAAAATCAGGCCCTAGCCCTCCTCAAATAATAATACCACACAAGGGTATTTTTTCAGTAGGAATAATGGTTTGTTGGTCTCCAACACTTGGTTCTCTGCCATTGTAGAATTGAATTAAATCAGTCCCAGGTCACAAATAATTGAGTTAGACAGTGTCCGCTCTCATAGGTTGTTAAAGGACAGCAGGCCAAAGGAGAAAACTTTGGCTCTACTCACTTCCAGCAGTCTTCACTCATGGGAAGCCTAGTTTTGACCAAGCCAGGGCAAGATATATCAGAGCAACTGGAAATTGGTGCTGTCTTGGAAGAGGTTTGAATTCAGCAAATTCAGCCTCTGTTATTAATCATGATTAACAGAACTTTCCAGTGAGCATCTGAACAGTTCCTATTCTACAGGGGCTGCTTTTTCATTACCGATCCCAGAAAATCAGTTACAGTTCATTTCATCAGTACTCTATGGCTTTGACTGTATTACAAAAAGTAGTTGCAATCCAGCTGCACGTACAGTATCAAGTTGAAATAACATTTTCACTCACTTTTTCAATGCACTGGAAGGTCTCATGCTAATAATTTTTCTCTGAAAATTAATTCCCTTGGTCATTTAATTCAGATCAATGAAAAATTTCTTTCTGAATCAGACAGAATTTCTGTGCGTCTTAAACCACTAAAGCCAAGAAATCCAGATTTAATGCTGAATTGATTTTACTTAATCATAACCTTCTGTTGTTGATAATATTGTTGATATTTCCAGTAAAAAGAGACATTACATCCCAGCTGCGCTATGAATGATGAACTTTAAAGAAACAGATGTTAAATTCAGGTAGGCACCCAAATATTTGGATGAGAATAGGAATATCATTCAGATTTTAAAGATCTTTTGTCTCTAAAATGAGTACAAAATAAACAGTTTTCTCTGAAACCTCTAAAATAGTATTGTTTGGAATAGAGCTAGCAATCTTTGAACTAGTCTTCACTTTCAGATCTATAAATCTGAATCCTGTCATAGAGAGTAGTTACTAGAAAGTGAAGAACTGAAGTTAGCGGCAGTCCTAGTACATTTCCTTACTATTTTCTGACACAAAAAGCTCATGTATGGAGATACTTACATAGAAAGTACTTATGAAAAAGATTCTCCTCAGATTTCTGCTATTTCTAGCCTTCTGTTAAAGTGCCAGGAAAACAGACCACATAAGATGACTTTCATTACTTCTGGTTTAGAAGATACTTGGAAAAAAAATTAAAATAAAACAGATTTGATTCTAATTTTTAAGCAAGGTTCAGACAGCCTTATGACAAAAAGTTATATCAGGGTGATTCAGAAAAAGAAAGAAGTAGCATTTCTAAATGAACATAAGTTGTCAAGCCAAGAAAACAAGAAAAAATGAGCTAAGCTCCCACCTCTAAGGTACCAGCTGTATTTCATTTGATATTGGGATAGCCAATAGCTGTGTAAGGGGTTATTTACACTGCAACTCTACAGCTCATTTCCTCTTTGCCTTTCTTCTCCTTACCCTCACCCTGCACATATGGATCTGCCATACAAACAGTTAATTCATGGCGGCATGGATGTGTTCTAGACAGTGTCTCTGTGTAATCCCATGTCCTTGTGTGACCTGAGCAGCATCAGAAGAGTATAGAGGTGACAATCTCACACTTGAACATACCCTTCATTTTTCAGGGCAGAAAGGTGGAACAATATGAAAGAGTCCTAAATCACTTCTTCAAGGCAGGCCGCATTATCCTGGCAATGGCTAAAATCAGAGCCAGCCCTGAGATTGACCACTCAGAGATCTGCCTGAAAGAGTCCCATGGGATAAGGCCCTAGAGGGAAGAGTGGTTTTAGAAAGTTTATTGATATTCTAGGTTCACCTCCTCCAAACTCAACAACAGGCCATCCTGATGAAAAGGAGGTCTATCAAAAATGCCAGGAGGCCTGAATGGATGAACAAGTACACAAAAGATATACATGAAAAGTAAACGAAAGTGTCCGAGCACGCAGATATGGGATTAGAAAAAGCAAAAGTCCACCTGAAGTTGAATATGGGATGTCAAAGGCAACAAGAAGAGTTTCTGTAAGTACGTACAATTAACAAAAGGAAGACCAGGGAAAGTGTGGGCCTATTACTGAATGGGGAAGGGGCCCTGGTGACACAGGACTTGGAAAATGCTGAGGTACTGAATGATTTCTTTGACTCAGTGTTCAGTAAAGACAGTCTTTACAGTCAGGAATGCCAGCTCCCAGAGACCGGGGAGAAATTCAGGAGCAAAGAAGACAAACTGTTGGCTGACAAAAATTGGCTGAAAATTAATGCAGAGGGTGGGGATCAGTGGTATGAATTGTAGTTGGAAGTCAGTAACTAGCAGTGTACCCCAGGAGATGACAGATGCTCCTTTCAGTGGTGCCCAGTGACAGGGCAAGGGGCAATGGGCACCAGCTGAAACACAGGAGGCTCCCTGTGAACATCAGGGAACACTTTTCTACAGTGTAGGTGACCAAGCACTAACACAGGTTGCCTGGAGAGGTTGTGAAGTCACCCTCCTTGGAGACCTTCAAAAGCCCTTCGAAAGCTGCCTGAACATGGTCCTAGGCAACTGGCTCTAAGGTAGCAGTGCTTGAGCAGGGCTGTTGGACCAGATGACCTCCAGAGTTACCTTCCCACCCCAACCATTCTGTGAACAAATTACATCAAGCATAGGTCTGCTGTGGATAAAGCAGCACCTGAGAAGCCTTCTGCCCCAGAAGATTGTGTCCAAAAGGTGCTGTAATGCTTAGAGGACCATTTTGGATATGATCTGCTTCATTTCATATATTTCACAGCTAGGTAGCTGCTTAGTACAGAAAAGAAAAAAAAATATTAAAGGCTAACAGAGACAGGGGTCACCTGAATCTTTTGGGCAGAGAATAGCACAAAGTGTCTCTGAAATGTTAGACTAATACGAATAATATCTGATGTGAATCTAACTTGCTGTTGGTTATATTACTTCAGGCCCTAAAACACATGAAAACTGGAAGATGTCCAGGGTAGCATAGGACCAACTTACCTCAAGAAGGTTGAGGAAGTGGGAGTTATCATCAGATCTACCTATAAACACTGCTTGTTAAGAAAGGACTACCACCATAGATATAAAGCAGAAGTGTCAGAAAATACATCAACCAAAGATACTATAATAACTCCACTCCCATACTTTCCTATAACTATTGACTATGATAGGATTCAGACAAAAGATCTAGAAGAAATGCTTGAGTCAGCAAATACTATTTTTTTCAGTATATATTCCAGAAAAAAAAATAAAAATAAAAAAAGATGATAACACTCGTTTCTTAAATCTTTTCAAGCATAACCTTTACTCTCTAGTTCAGCAAAAGAGCAAGCAAGTCCAAGAGAATTTTGGAATTCTCTTGAGAGAGGGAGAATATCTCCGTGGGAGATATTTGTTTCAGCCTTTGCCATCTGAGAAGTTCATATAAGCACACCTGTTAATGTAACAAAAACATTTCTGAACTCTTCACCAATTTGCTTTGAAATTTAGTGTCTTCATTTCCTAAGGAATAGGGCTTAACATTATCCAAAGACTTGGTTTAACAGAGCTGATATTTACATGGTGCAAAATATGAACTTTGGCTAGCTTACCAGCCATTTCTACACTCCCCAGAACAATTCAAATGATATTCTCCAGTAGCTTTGTCCCAGTATCACAATATCTGCATGAGATATTACTCATTTCTGCCAAGACAGATACAGACAGACTGCCATGATAGTATTGTCTGCCTATCATCTTGTTTCTTTCCATATATGCACACTCGACCCAAAAAGCTATTTGCATTGCCTGCTGTGTTACAAAGACAAACTTAAATGGTCTAGCTTTGTGTTTGCATCTAGAGCATCTGAAACAGTGGCAAACTGATACTTGAATGTCAAAACTGGAACTTGACAATGTCCCTGTCAAAGCAAATGCTATACATGACAAAACAAATCATACAACTCCCCTTGCCCTCTCCCCCCATTAAAAAAAAAAAAAAAAAAAAAAAAACAACTTTATAATACTTGCAAATGCTTGATGGCAAGAGTGATAAGAAGGGGATGATGTGAATTTGTGGGCTCTATGAGAAAGATTCCTTCTTTCCAAGTTGTGTTGTATAATTTGGGTTTCTAGGGAAGGAACAGTTACATGCATGAGAAAAAGCAGTGAGATAGCAGGGTAGTGAAGACTGTATGCTCATTGTCATAGGCATCCTGATAAGAGTAAAAGCTGAGGAGGAAGATCATTGAGCTAGGAATAAAAGGAATACAAAATAAGAACAAAGGAAACGTTTTCATTATAGTTTAACAGAAGTTAACATATTTCCTTTTTAGTTCAAAAGAAATCAACAATTGTAAGTCCTTAGGTCATTTACATATGCAAAAGCAAGCAGATACATATAATACATTGAGTCATTGACCACAGTCTCAGGAAGAAAACAGGAGACTTGATCTGTAAGTTAAACCCTATGGTACAACTTGAGGTACTGTGGAGAGAAGCAAAGTGAGAAAGATTCTCTACTCCCCGCATGAAGAAAGCAAGGATTGTGAACAAGAATTTCTCATGCACTTCACTAGGAAAGTACTTTCCATTAGAAAGTAGAGAAATAAATATATATAATTATATACTACCTAAATCTGGGAGAAAGAACAGACAGGAGCGATTGCATCTTAGTTCTATGCTGTGGCATCAGTCCATCAGCACACAAAGCTCAGGAAAAGAAGCTTGCTTTCACTCTCTAGAAGATACCAGGCTATTCAGCAGAGAGGACAATGGACTGTGCACAGAGTCCTGTTGCGACGGAGGGGACACTGGGAGCAAGTGTGGAGAAGAGAAAGGCCACAAATAAAAAAACATGACTTCAAAAACTGAGCAACATAGAAGTAACAGGAGATCCAGAAGTTGGGTAGAGAAAGTCAGATAGGGTAAAGAGACAGGAATGCAAGACAAAGGGTTACTGCAGAGCAAGGAGAGTGTTCATGCATCACAGAAAGTTTGGATTAATGGAGTTGCCCTCCAGCTGAGTTGGGGATCTGACTGAATGTGTTCGTGTTCTGCCAACTCCCTGCACCTCGCTGCCAGAATGGGCTATTTTTCTTTTTCTCTAGAAACACAGGAATTAAATTATGGCTTCTTCCAATCTGAACAGTTCTATCTTCCAGCTCCACAAAGCTGTCAGATAGACAGGAGACAACGGGCAGAACAATACAACCGAAGTTCCAGAAGAAAGAACACAATTGGATAGGGCTGAAAACAAACCCAGAAATGTAACTTTCTTGTTTGGAACTGGTTACTGTTAATGCACAGCGAATCCCTCGTACTGTCAGAATACAGAAGACCACTGGGTAAAAGATGAGTTCAGCTGGTGACAACCTCCCTCAACTTGCTACAATAACCATGAGAGTAAAAGGCAGGGTCTAATCCATGTATTGAATATAGACAGCAGGGTTTTCCCTTCGGCTACTGTCCAGTCTGTACCAGCAGTCTGTGAAAGCAGGGGAAAAGGGACTACCTCCTTACAAAGCAGAAACAGCAATGTATCTTCAATGGGAACAAATTGCCATGAAACATACGTCACCAGCTCTGATGGTGGTTGGTACAGACAACCATGGCTGGAAAACATCAGGGGAACAAAAGTAAGCTCCTTGCCTCAGACCACAGTTGAATAGAAGTGAAAGCTGCAAGAAATCAGGGACAGTTGCACTGAAGTTTCCCTTTCTGTGGGAAACAAATGTGCACAAACATTTCCAAGTCCGTACCTATCTGTCCAATTTCCCTCCGGTAACTGTGGGAAAAGAATGTGAAGGTTCCTGACTCTGAAGACAATCTTGGGTGAGCCTCATCCTTTTTAGCAAGGATGTAAACACCAGAAAAGTAGGATAAAGTCCAGAATGTCTGTCTTTGGGCAGGCAAGATGAGCAAGAAAGGTGTATCTGCATTTGGCACTGCATTTTTTTTCCTGAAACAGGAACCATCTGTCTATTAGCACATGCTCCAAGCCTTCAAAGACCAAAAATATGTTATTTTTGAAGCCACCTCTTTAGGAATACTAATAGATGAAGAAAGACACTTTCTCAAGAGAGATCAGGAAGAAGTAAAAGTGTTCTCAGTGCTGAGACAGGACACATAGGATATGGAATGACAATAATCTAAATACTTCTCTGATTTTTAAAAGAACAATAAACTAGTATCCAGAAACCAGAAGATATTTTTGCTTCCAGAATTGCATTATGTTGTCCTGATCTTTAAAGAGCATGCCCCACAATGAGAAAAAGACCAAGCTGACAGCACTAACTTGCTGAGACATACGAAATGGCAGCTGAAGGAGCTGGCAACGCTCTCCTTTTTTCAGGGGTACGTTGTAAGCCACAACGTGTATGGGGGCATACTCCACACTGGGAGGAGTTCATACACAATGCTGATGGAACTAGAGTAAACCACAGTGTCAAACAGGAGCTAGGATGATACAACTTGCCAATGACTTAGAGGCAGGGGGATGAGGAGGAAACAGTTCTGAGTTTCCCCCAGGTAAATCCATGCTTGTCTTTATTATACGAAGACTGTATTTTCTTTGACCTTTATATTGTCACACATCTATGAAGCTAACCTAAAGGAATGCTGGAAAGGAGGTGAGAGACTATTTTTAACTTTGGTTTCATAGAGAAATGCCCTGAGGCCTTACTCATCAGGACAGTGCTAGTTACAATGCTGTAATTGAAACATAATTCCTTTTTCTGTTTAAAAGAAGGTTCCTCATTCTTTGTTGAAAGTTAGAGAATACACAGCACAATTCATCCTGTGATCAAAGATTATCAGTAAAAACATACCTTTAAGGAATCTGGTTACTTATGTCAGACTTTTTCTTATCCCCATATCGTTTAACAGCAAAATCATGTAGAAATTTGACACCTTACAGCGTGAATATCACCAGATGAGAAGCTTAATTGTGGTATCAGTGACAAGATCTAGGGCATGAGAAAATTGACATACAGACTCAACTTACTGCTTTCATTGGGTATTAAAAAGACATAGCCTACCTCCTTTCTCAGGAGGAGAAAGGACCCCACAAAATCTTACCTCTCATAATCAATGTTTTCTCCAGCTACAAAAATAATTTTAAGAATTTAATTTGGACCTCTGTCCAAAAGGTTAGTTTTCTTTGGGCTTTTCTGGATTTCTCATAAGTATTCCTTTATCTATCTTACCATGTTATATACATAGAAAGTAAACAAACCCCAACACCTTACTTATCTAATTTTAGGGTTGCGTTTATCCTTAATATTATTCTAGAGCACCCTTCCAAACAGTGACATAAATAATGAAAAATGTTCTGGGAGCTGCAGAGCTTCCCAGAGAACATTTTTCATTTCCCTACAGACTAATTTCTTGAAGTCCTTTTCATCAGGAGGGGGCTCCCCAGCAACTGCAAGGACTTTGAGGCCCCACTTGTGACCCATAATCCACAACTTAATATGGCAAACTGAGAACCATCAAGGCCCAATTTTAATCTCTTTTACCCTCACTCCAATCACTAGCGCAACTACCTTGAAGACAATGGATTTTGGGCTAGGATAAAAGTTGTTGTTTTTTTTTTTTTAAAAAAAAAAGAGGACTGAACAAAAATATGCAGTCCGATGTAGAAAAGGGAAGGGCACAGCAGGAATGCAACCATAATTAGCTCATGATGACAGCACCTGCATAGATACTGCCAGACAACTCTAAATTACTCCATGATTATGGATGGGTAAAGTGGAGCTTGGCCACTCCCTGCCCTTTACCCTCTGCCGCAGATTCCCCGCCTTCCACCCCCCACACACCCCACCCCCCCCACCCCCCCACCCCCCGCCAGTGCCACGTGGTAGGAAAAGGGGAAAGGAGGCAGGAGCCAGCATGCTTGTGCCAGCAGGGAGTTTTCCTATGATGGGATTAGACATTTGCAGCTGCTTTCCAGACCCTCACTTCCTCCAGGTGCAGAAAGAGACCTGGATGGATGCTGGGCCTTTAGCCTCATGAGTCTAAGTGATTTCTAAATGACCACAACTACACATTCTTCAGATCAAGAGCAACCTGCTCCTATACACCTCAGCCTCATCCAAAGGGAATAACCCCACCAAGGAGACAACTTTTTTCAGTGCCTCTGCCAGGCTCCAATATCTGGGGTGGGGGGAAGAGGGGAAATCATTTTATCTCTTTATATTCTGCACTTTCATGCTTACTGCCCTAAGGCATTTTGTTCATTTTACTGATGTGTTTATGGTTCAAAAATGTTGATATCCAAAAAAGTTTTTAGCCAATTAATAACCCAAGTTAAAACAATTACAACAGAAAACAAAAACAAACCCAGCTTTGCTTTCACCCAGCTTCACTGTGGCCTTAACATGTTGTACAGAATAACCTTCAAAGTCATTTTCACTTATTTCGGGGTAGAAGAAAAATAAATAAGAAGGGCTGGGCTCAGCCAGCATCTCTGTTGTCCTATCTGGGCACCTTCTGGGTGTTCCCCAGAGACCTAGTGACCACCCTGAATCAGCCTCCTCAGGTTAGCACTCACACGTCTGGTGTTTTTCTCCATGGCCCTGTGAACGATGATTATTCTGCTTTGGCACATAACCAGTATGTTGCATAACTGGGAAGAAATCTAGCATGAATCCCCGCACCGCGACAATCATTCTCAAACAGTGTGGGCTGCCCTCCAGAACAGCAACGTCAATCAAGAAGCAGAAAGACGCTTCCATAAGGAGGGAAGGGGGGGGGGGGGGGGAATAGGAAAAAATAAAAAGTTCCTTTAATAAAGCTTTGACTTTCTTTTTTTATGCTGTAGGCTCAAAAGCAAAATTTTCACTGATATCTCAAACGACAAAGAATGTGAAGAATGTTACCACTGTGATTGCAATAATAGGTACAAAGGACTTGGCACAAGAGCCACTTTGTCTAAAGCCAGGATTAATTATCAGAATTGACCTGGAGAGAAAAAAAAAAAAACCTGAACAGCCTCGAACTGAGCTTAATGAAAACGTTGTGACATCCTTCTGACAAACCTGCCCTTCAATTGCTTGCTTTAATGATATGAAGCAGAACACCCATAGCTAAAAAAAAAAAAATCCTACAAATTTTGATGCCATAAAAGAATCTCATCATGGGAAGCCCAGGCCCAAAAATCCTCTAACATACTAACAGCACAGATGGAACCAGTATCTCATCTTAACTGGAATCCAGAGCAGAGCAGTTACAGGTATATTTCCTTTACACAGAAAACTGCCCACCAGCCTCTTCTACAGTGCATCTTCAGTTTCTCCATTTCAGAGCATAAGAGAGTTTTTCAGACAGAATTTTCAGGGGGTAGATGAGCCAAAGTTTGCACAGTGCTCCATTGATCACAGCTCGATTCTTCTGTTTTGGAACATTGATTTTACACTTCCCGGACTCATATGATCAGGTGTCCAAGGCTGTGGTTAGGTTGCTTGAATTGTACTCGACTTCTCTTTGTGGAGCAAGTAACTGTGGTTTGCTGACTAAGCCGTTCACTGTTTTTAATCTGCTTTTGTAAAAGAAAGTTCAGTTCCATAGCTCAGCCTTAAATTGTCACGGATATCAATAGCACAGAAGGAAAAGTCCTTTACTAAATA
Organism: Anser anser; assembly: GCF_964211835.1. Classification (NCBI taxonomy): domain Eukaryota; kingdom Metazoa; phylum Chordata; class Aves; order Anseriformes; family Anatidae; genus Anser; species Anser anser. Next base: position 102,053,741 of record NC_139721.1, on the reverse strand, counting down.
TCCTTCCCTGAATGCCAACTAAATGGACAAACTGCAGCCTTGTCACTAGGAGAAAACATGATAAAAACAGAATTGAGTGTGAAGGGCTGCTGCTTCACAAAATTCTCTCATTTAGTTCCTCCCCTCCCCCTTTTCGCTACTTTTTTTTTTTTTATTGGATTCACTACTTAGTTAACAAAGAGAGTAAAGAGACTGGAGGCAGCTGCCCTCTGCACAACCCATGTGCCAAGTGCAGCGCAGACATGAGCAATGCCGGCTCACCACGCTGCTCTGCTGCTGCACATGAGGCCTGGCCAGTAGACACAGCATCTCATGGTTGGAAAGCAACCACGACACCTACCCATGACAGGTGTAAGAAGTGTCAGAACATCACCCCAAACGTAGGCTGATGATGCCAGTGAATTCTAGTGTGCCTTCTTCTCAGGGTGAGACATTATTCCCTGAAAATTGTAAAGCTGCACAGATGCAGTGTTTTTACAGTATTTTTCAGCCCAATTTCAAAACTCAGAATTCTAAGTATGGAGTATCTACACTTGTTAGCAAAGGAAAATATAGACTTCTAAGTAAATGACCCAACCCTGTGAACAGAGGATGACAATCACACTGAAAACATAGCTTCTTGACAGGGACTTAGGGACTAACCTCAGGGAGTTGAGCCCAGAATTCTTGACCCTGAAACCTGAACAAGATTTTAAGTCCTCAAAAAGCACTTCCATTTGTGAAAACATTCAGTAGTGATGATGGACCCCAAAATCAAGTGAGCCCTTGTAGCTTGTCCCATGGTGGTAATGGTCAGCTTAGGGTGCTGATGTAGGGTAAACTTGACATAAGTCACCATATAATCAGCAGCTCTTTCTTTCAGGACTTGGATTTATTGCTCATTTTTCTACTCTCTCCCACTTTTGACAATAGAAGATTAGTAGCTGAAGCCACACAGATGCCCAGGTACTTCCCTCAGTCAGGTTTTAATTCATGAAGCTACAGAAAAAGCCAGTAAAGTGGGCATACATTGCAACATCTTAACCGTATGCTCTGCCTGTTTCTCTCGTCCTTTTCTGCCTCGCAAACTACCAGTAGCTCTTTCAGCTTTATAGCACCAGAGCTCTCCAGCTGCTTTAAACCTGAAAGTTGTTCCTCCTGTATGGAATAATCTTACCTTGCCACTTCTAAAGAAAGGAAAGAAGTGTTCAGCGTTAACAATGTATTAATGTATTTTTATCTGTTGTCCTGCTTCAGAAGCTGTCTTGAGCTTGCACCATAGAAGACAAATTGTAGCCCCAACAAATGGCAAGATCTTCTTTCATTAGTCTCAACAGCACAGAACTGCTGTCAAAGACCCTTACATGCACCAATTCATGAACCCGCCCAGTATGCCTATGCAATGCTATACTGACTATAACGAAGTTGTTGTATCTAACTATAGTTATAATTCAGTGACTTTTATAAACTGACATTCCTTTCTCTCTACTCCAAATACGCACCCTTCATTACGTTAGACATGAGACACATTAAAGGGGTGCAGCATTTTTACTGTTATTATTAACTTGCATAAAGAAAAATAAGTTTAATCTGCTCTCAAAACCTGACATCCATTTGCTTATAAGTGGTAATTTAATTTTGGGTATATAACATTACTTTGGGTATATACCTAGAACAGCTTAACTTTTGCTGGAGAAAACGCTTTCTTTTTCTTTTCTTTAAGACATTAAAAAAGCTTTCTTTCCTAGGGTAGATGTGGTCCCAGAGAATATGCCAGTAAATAGGTTAGCTTACTGCCAATTAACACCATCTTTTACAACTTTATTTTAAAGATAGACTAGATATTTGTCTGAGACACTCAACCTTTTTTTTTTTTTTTCTTTTAAACCCTTGGACCTCACTTACTTGGAGCACAAGAATTCTTACCCTGACATAAATCTACCCAGACTAGCTTGTAGAAATATGTTAACTGCCTTGAGTAAATTGGCACTCAGGTAATTGAAGCCTGAATAAAGAAAAAATAGTCCAGTGTACACAAACAATAGTCATCCAGACAAGTAAAAAACATAATCATTTGGTATGATTTTGTCTGCTGAGATTTTTCACTGCTACAATTTATATGGCCTTTCACTCATCATGTATTTGGTTTACCTGAATGTAAAAGGCAAGCCCACAGGTAGGTAAGTCCCTTACAAGAATAAAAAATTTGGTTTGGAATCAAAGACATTTAAATGTGAGAAATTTGACTTGTGATTTAATCTCCAAAGGAATGAGAATGACTAGTTAAAGATCATAAGGTAGTGTTCAAGTTGTAAATAGAGATGAATTATGAAAGGAAGAATAAATCTCACTTGAATCTAGGACTTGTTATAAAGTCAAGCTGACAAATCCTTCACTTAGCAGTAACATTTTAATAAAGCAAACATTCAAAAGTCTAACAATACAGACTGACATAGCTAGCAAATCAAGGAATCAGTATAGGTTGTGATGAAACTTGCTAATTCTTAAATACTCAGGACCATCAAAATATACTGGCTAACAAGTGTTAAACCCCTGGCGGATAGTTTCTGAGTGTGCTGAAATGTTCCAGCTAAACCTTTGAGCATAACTGCTGAAACAGTGCCAATGATGCCTGTACTAGCAAGAAGCAGGTAGATCATTCAAACCAAGTTGGGGCTAGTTTCAGTGATTCGTGGGATTAAAATTATGAATGAGAAACTTATACCCCAGCAGAAATAGATGTTCAACCTAAGAAAAATTAAATTCGTGAAACATCAAGACAGCATTTTAGCAATATTACCTCAATATTTTAACCCAGTTATTCAGGATTCACAGTTCAAAATGCAAATCCTCCCTGAAATGTTAACAATAACCCATTCAGCAATGCTGGAAAAATCTTGTTACTGCGTCAGTGGAGCATTACGTAAGAGTTAGCAATCTGCACTTGGCTAGGAGAATTATTTTTAAAAACCTTAAACTATGAGCTATGATAGAAGATGAATGGAAACTAAGTAATATCTTACAGAGACTTAAAGCGTGAATGGTGAAACAGTCTAGGAATGAGTGAAAGAGACTGTGCATTGCTTCTTGCAAACCCTGAACTATGAGCAGCTGAATACAGGGTCTCACTAACTGAAACATAAAAAATTAGAAAGAAAAGTCATGAACCGCAGGAATTGATTTTTTCCTCATCCCTGTCATGAAGAACTATTTCCTACATCCTGATACAGCCCTTCACTAACACAACAATCTTTCATTCATAAGTCTAATGAAAGAACCGGAGCCTTTTTTGCCAGTTCTTGTGCTCATGATTAATCAGGTCCATCCTGAAATAGCAGGCAACAACCTGAAACACCTTTGCAGATTTGGGGGTTGGAACTAAATGATCTTTAAGCTCTCTTCCAACCGAAACCATTCTGTGAAATCTGTGCCCTTTTGCCAGGGAGAGCTTCTGGAGTGTCAATTTAAAAGAACAACCTCCAATTCCAAAAGCAAAAAAAAAAAAAAAAAAATCCTTTCCAAGAACAAAATAGTTGTTTTTTTTTGTGTGTGGTTTTTTTTTTTTTTTTTCCTTTATATGACTCCCTTATATAAGGCAGTTAAGCATTTGGTTTTTGAACACTGCGCATTCAGTCTCTCAAGTTCAGTGAACTGCAAGGAAGCAATTTGATTTCCAGGTGGTCACACAGTTCATCTGCCACCAGGGCAGATCGAACTCCTGGCTCTTCTTTCCTTCTCTAACCACATATGTTCCTTCACTCCTTGATATGAGATGACCACATGAGAACTGGAGATGAGTGAGTCACACTACGATCCCCACCGCACAGTGAATCACATCATGACACTGCTTTACAAGAAATCTTGTTTAGGGATGGGTTTAGGGATGAAAGGGAAGTTCAGCCCTCGGCAGAGGCATCCAGGCAGGGACTGACCAATGACTTGCTGATATTGTGCTGGCAGCGACTCCCCAAGCACAGTAGGTCTGCGAGGAAAATAATATCAAGCTGATCAGTACTGTAAATTGGTGTCCTATCAGCTTCATTAGGTTTGCTTGCATCACGTTAGCAGGAGAAGGCCTGCAGATGCTGGCGATTGTGATATTGTATATGTTGTAAATTGAATATAATTAATGAAGATCTTTAATAGACAGGCAAGCATTTGGATGGCTTCCAGAATTAATGGTGACTATGCATTTTAAACCTAGACCTTTGTGATAATGCCTTCAACTAAAGCTCACATTCTGTGGGGTTTTCCCCCTACTTTTGACTTCCTATGTTGTATTCCACAATTGACAAGAGTTTTTATAAAGTCTCCAGCAGCTGGCCATCCTTTCCTGAAAGCATTAAATGCACGTGACTTAACCACACACCTCCGTTTTTATTTGTAAAGTTTTAATCACCTTTATCATGACCATAAGTAACTCATCACCTACCAAAAATCCACGGAAAACATGTACGGTCAGGCATTTAGAGTTGTAGATTTTATAAATGGAGTAGAATAAAGTGGGCTTAGGGCTTTGTTTAGTTATTTATTCATACATTCCTTAATGATTATACTTAATGGTTAGAACTTTGGAATTATATTAATTCTTGTGAAAAGCTGCTCATTAATCAGATTGCTGCATTTGTGCTATATGAAGAAAATATACATTTAATTTTGAGAAAATGTTATCTTGGGATCTGTTCCAAATTAAGACATTCATAAGTGAGACACTCAAAAAATGTACATTGCACACCTTCATAAGGTAGATGAATTTCAAACATGCCTAAGGTATGAGTTACTCAAACTCTGGAAAAATGTCAGGTCTCTGTCGAAACCGAGATCCATCCCCCTACCTCCGTTTAGAGGCAGTAAAAGTAATACCAGTCTACTTTGAGATGGAGTATGTTAGCTGCTGTTGAGAAGCTCCAGGGAGACACCACGGTCTCAGGAAAGAGCCTAGAAATAGCAAAGGATGACCCATTGAATTTAAATAGCAAACTGACATGTAGCACCACAAAGCCAAATTGCTGATGGTAACACTGGGCATGAGTGAACCACCTCAGCTATATACTGCTATACACTATAGCTATATAGCAGCTATATAGAGCTATATACTGTAGAAATTATGCCCTCAAGTAGATTCTTTAGTAACACAATTTTCAGCTGTGCTGTTTGGGTAGTCATTGTATAACAATATGGTACTATTTATATGAACTACCTATAGCAAATAGGCCTTCTGTACTGCCTTTCTTCAATACTTTGAACAGGACACTGTTACATTAAATATATATTTTAAAATTAGGGAACTGAGGAATTTAAGGAACCCCAAGAATTCTGATAACATTTCTTGAGCTTTCACAAAAGATAAACCTTTTTGTACTTCCTAAAAAATCATAAACCACTAGAGTTCATGAAAATTTCAAAAATAAAATAAGAGAAAGTGATATATACACACAAAGGTTTTAAACAAGACTTGGTTTGTTTTATATTCTATCCTGGTGAGTTTAGCTTGATTTCTAAGATGTATATAAAACCTTGACATTACATGTCTGACATTCTTCATATTGTTAAATGTTTTCAGGTTCAGGACTCCAGACAACAGGAACAAATCTAGACTTAAGCTAATTGTTTTAAGTGATTTTTTTTTTTTGATTTTCAGATCTTTCCCCAGCAAACAATGACTTTGTTTTCTTTACATAGTTTTTTTTTTTTATCACATTTTCTCCCATTGGATTAGAAGTATAGATTAGTTTGTTGTTACAACCTTTTCTAAAGATGCTGCTGTTCTCAAACCCCAGACTTTTAAAATCCATCTTTTTCCACTCAAAAAAAACAAAAACCCTTGTCTATAGAAAAAAAATGCATATTTTCTTCCAAAATTGACTTTCCTTTAGAAATTCATCATTACACAGTAAAGCACTGTTGACAGTGAGATTTCACTTAAGTTTACAACTGACTTTAGACATGGAGAGCATTGCTGAAGCAGACAAAGTTCTGCTCTTGCTTGGCTGAATGGCTGCTGGGGTACATGTGTGTGAGGGGAGGGAAACATGCAAACTAAATTAGCTGATGACCCCACTGGAACATGATGAAACAAGAATACTCATCCATCCCCCTCCAGTTTACCATCACTCTCAGTGAAGTAACTTAAAACCAAGAATGAAATTGGCACCATATTCAACAGGCCCCCTTCACAGACAAGCTTTGGTCTGCAGATGAGAGGCAAGCCTAAATTTGCACTGCTTTTGCCTCCCTGAAGTTCTAAGCAGGGAGGAGAGGATACACTGGATTTGAGCCTTCCTGCCCACAAGTGGCTTTTCTTCCATCTTTGCAATGGCTTGCATTTGTGCACCCTCCTGAGTGTGGGTTCTGTGCAAATACAAGACAGCCCTGGGAACTCCTGTCCAACCAAGTCAATAGCAAGAAGAAAGAATCCAGCTCTGTTGAGTTTTTTTTTTTCCCTTCTTATTTGCCGAACCCATCAGCTCAATGCAAAAAATAAATAAATAAAACAATTCAGCACAATTGTATTTGGGAATCAAGATTATCTGACATAAAATTAACGTGGAACAAATAAATGCGGTATTTTCCAATGTTATTTTTCCTCCTAGGAAACCTCCCAGACCTGAAGCAAACTTTGTTTTCCTTTAAGGAATCAACTTGCTGACCTGCCATCCCCAAATGGCCCCGCACATAATGCTATAATCCCTGTGAGCAGATGAATTATCAAGTGGCAGAGAAGTTTTGCAGGCCTATGCAAAGACACAGGAGCTGGCTCAGTTGCTGGTTTACTCCTTTCTGCCTGAACACAGGGAACATCCCTTCTGACTGAGCACAGCAACATCCCTTCTCTCTCTTCATACTTGTAGTATAAACCATTGGTCTTTTTATGCTCATTATTGCTGTTGAGATTAGTCTATCTCAGAAGCTGACTATTTAACAAAGTTATCACAATCAGAGCCCCTATTAACATTTGCTCAGTGCAATCTCTTATATAAGACTATTTTCTGACCTTCAAAAACTGCAAACATTTTAATTGTTTACTATGTTCCTTTATGGGCTGAATTATATATTATAGTTCATTTCAATAAGAAGAGGTTGGCTATCTCCAAGAGTGTAATTTTTAGAGACGAGTAGAAAAATTGTTTACATCACTTTTGACAAAACAGAAGTTTAATAAGCCTTCTTCGTATAGCTCCACTCAAACTGTAGGCCTTTGAAATATCAGTTAAGCCATGTAACTATCCCTGAGAAGCTACATGATACAAGCTCTGTTTAACAAATTTTCTGGATGCCTAACTTGAATGCTGACTTTTGAATTATGTAAGCGCTGGTCACTTATGGCCACAGCTATCCTGCATTGCACAGATCAAGCTAATTTGGAAAAAGAAAACTTCGAAAAGAAATCAGGTCCTTGGCATCTCAAATTTCCTTAAAATGAATGGATACATTTAACTTAATCTCTCTTGCACATCAGTTTCCAGAATGCAAACCCGAGATAACACTTCCTTCATTTTATTCATATGAAGGAAAAGTTCCTGAAGCAATTTGAAAATGCAGTGATAAGAATTAAAAACAAATTAACAAATCAATCCCCACATTTCTGAGGAAAGTAAAAATTCAGTATTTGAAGTATAGTATGAATGCAGTAAATGAGTCAGGTCCACACTGTGAACAACAATAAAAAATGTGATTAATTGGTAACCAGGAACATTATCCATCCCATTACCTGAATAATGCATCGATTCTGCAGAAAAAGAGAAGCATATGACTGTGTGATTGAATAAAACTTTATCAATACAAATACATAAGGGACTGACCTAAATTCATGCTGACAGCCTCACATGATGGTACTTCCTACTATCTGAGTACTTGGCCATACAATGTTATTAATAGTCTTTGGAAGCAAAGGAAAAGTTTCTGTACATAATTTACACTGCTGAAATTGGAAGACTCCATGCAAATTTGGATCATCATGCTAAGCAGTGTACATAACATAACCAAAATCTCTGTGCTAATATGAGTTTGTACTAGTGTGATTACAAGCAAAAAGTGATACTCAGACTACAAACAGATAAAGATTCCTCTGCATTTCACCTCCTGTGATTTTTTAATGTTAAGTTTTAAAGAAATGATGATTCTCACCACTTTTTGAGAAGGAACAGACATCCAACTTTTTCTAGCATTTAGAGTTAAAAATTATTTATTTTTTCAATAGCGATATACACCATCTCAAAATCTTGATAAAAAATAATGCAGGCATTTTGCCCAATGCCAGGGAAGTGTCCATTACACATAGACACACACATCTATATAAAAGTGGACACTTTCCCTAGTATTGAAGTTGTTGCTCTGTGTCTGAATGAGAGACCCATCAGCCCATTTTTTACTTCCCCGTTGTTACAATTGTGTTGTCCCTAGGCTCATTCATACACCCTATTTCCTCTAGGCAAGCCCCCAAAAGTTTCTCTATTACATTTTATATCCATAGCTATCATACAAAAGTTACACCAATACATTAATGGAAATTCCTATGGTCTTCACTACAGTGACTTTTGTCTTCGCAATGCTTAGACTGTTACTAAAACATGGAATAGAAAGACTAATATTTTTCTAACCATCTATCTGGGTTGATTCATGGCTTCTACATGCAATAAAACTATTGATTAATGAACTGAGCTCAATTTCAAACACACTTTTTACATACACAGAGTCAAAATACTAAGTACAGTTGAAATCCAACTTGCCAGAAACTTCAGACTATTTTTCTTATCATCCTTACTGTCACCAGAGCTACCAAATTCAAGAGAAATAGTTCAAGATAACTCCAACTTCTACATGAATGCATTTGGATATTTTGAAGATATAAAAAAAAGCTCTGCACACTTCTTAATAAGTAGAGCAGAAAATGTTGTTAATGTGCAGTAAGAAGCAGATAGTGTAGTGAAAAGTACAGGTGACAAAGTCTACTGATATTTATTCCTTAGAGTAACATTTGTGGAACATAAGTGTCAGATTAAAAGAGAAGAGGGAAAAATAAAACGAACAGATGACAAATAGAGTAATAGAATTCCCTAGTAAAACCCTGCCTGACATTTTTAAACAGACAAGAATAAGGGAAACAGTCAAAATACAACCAGGAAAGAAAAGGAGGAGGGAAAGGGGATTTGGAAGTCTGGAACACTTGGTAAAAGTTAGAGATGGACTGTAACCAAAATTCTTGATCCAAATACCTCTAAATTTTGGAGGACATTTGAGAGCTTGAACTGGATTTGAGTTCTACAAAGTTGCCTTCCCTCTCCTCCTCCTCCCCCCCCAATACATTTCTAGCCAAACTCTGCTTCCGAGATCTGCAACAGTTTGAGAAAATCTTTGGATTCACGTTCCTGAATCTTCCACCCACATCAGCTGAAAAATCTTACATTAATGCAATTGTTGAGAAATAGCGCTGCTAGCCAGGCCTCTATTTTCAGCAGCTCAACCTCCAGAGCTGTTCTAGGCCACCTTTGTCTAATGGAAATAGTGCATAAGGCTGGACCTGGGCAGCTCAAATGCTTCTGTGCAGTGCACAGAGGGAGGTTTTATTGTAAGCCTCTCTTTCCACCACTTCAGTCCCTCCTACGCAGCTCAGTAAACAGTTAATTTATATACTCTGCCAGAAGCACTCCCTCTGGCTTCATGACACAGTATCTAAAATGATGAAAGTGTATGAAAGAGTGGACGTGGCTGTTCCAAAGTCAAGTCCTTAGCATTGCACTGCCTGCTGGCACAAGGACTCTCATCGCCAGCCCTGCATCCCATGGCAGGCTGGGATATCCTTAGCTGTGTACTGTGCTCATACCTTCCCTCCACACAGGCACCTCGCTCCACCAGTGTTTCCACTACATTCCCTGTGCAGCATCCTTGCTCCTGCCAGGTGCCTCTGGAAAAAATTTTCCTTTGTAAACTGTTTTTGTGCAAAGAGGCTTACAGAGGAGACTATGGGACATGAAAGGAGGAGGAAAAAAAATAAAGGAAGGGTTGAAACGACTAGTTTATGAACACACAAGGATTCGCTAGCACTATTCCTTGTGCCATATATATATTCCACATATTTCTTGTGGAAAAAAAAAAATCGATCAAATAGCTACTCAGAAAAATGTAAATGCCAAATCATTTTTTTCTCCCCCAGCTGTGGTGTTTCTGATGGTCTCTGTGTCCTGTGCTTCTGGTGCATGCTATGGGAAAACTCATACCACTATCTTTCCCCTTTTGAGGATGCTGGCAGGGACCTAGCAACACAGATCCTCTGTCAAATCTGCCTGAATCAAGCAAGTGGACCCAAAAGTTACTTGGGAGAATACACTGGAAAATATCTTCACAGACAGTGCAACTAAACTAAAAAAGATGAGAAGCAATCTGCTGACTGCCCACCCCCTCTGCAAAAAGCAAGGGGAATCAAAAGGACCTTTGGGCACCCTCAGGAACTTTCTGATGTCCTCCATACGTAGCACCCCTATAGAAAGGTGATCCACAGGAATTGCCATATAACTTGACAACCCAACGTGTTTGCTATCAAGACAGTAGCTTTTTATTAGCTCTGGCTCTGAGACACTTGCTAAACAGTAATCACTTTGCCTCATTTCAGATACTTATTTGTACCTAATAGGTAAAATAATACCTTATTAGCATAGGGCCCAGTTCCAATAAATGTCTAATATGGCTATAGGTTTATGCCTCTGTACATAAGAGCAGAAAACAGATTTCCTGTTTTTCCTAGGATGTTTAAAATATCAAATTGTTCTGATACTTTGGTTTTTCAATACATCTACAAGAGAAATAAAAACAAACTTTATTCCAATCTAATGACATGAAAATGTTACCATTTTTAAGAAGTCAATTCTGAGAGGTTTTTAAATATTAATTTGTCCAAAGTTGCCAAATGGATAATTACAGCAGTATTTTTTTATTTTACAATACATTTTAAATTAGATGCATGTTACATCATGTTGAAAAGGGCAATTCTTTTTCCGAGAAAAATGGCCAAGTTCCTTTTTGGCCATCCTCAGTTTCAACAAGAGTCCCATCAGAGACTTGCAGATGCTCTTCTGCAACATCTTCCTGGTAACACAGGTGAGACTCGCTGTCCCTCTGAATCCTTTGCTATCCTGATGAGAATACTGTAGGGTTTCCCAAAAAAGATGACTGAAAGGTGAAAACAGACTGTTAGTTTCAGCCCAGGAACACAAATTAAAAACTGATAGTTGCAGCCTATGATGTTCACAATCAACATAAAGGACCTGGGAATTTGAATAACTTTAGCTTTCTTGGCTTTAAAAATCAGTATGAAGAGAGCAAATGACTTGATTCCACCAGCCTTTTGTACCAAGAATTCCATTTATATCCATATATGGATAAAGGAGACTGAGACAGTACGGTGGGGTTTATTTTTTTTTTAGGGGGTTGGGGGAAGGCATGTCTTTAAGTTGTAGAAGAAAAGGACTTTGGAATTTATGTCAGAGGAAAGGTAAACAGATTTCATCTACCCCTGCCCCTCTTCTGTATAATATATTGTTCCTTGCAACAGAATTTAAATTAACATAATGCAAAAGCAAGTTGCAACTTTGGGATTTAGTTTCCTTTTGGTTTCTTTTATCATTTTTTATTATTACCTTCTGAGTAATTCCTTTTTAGAAAAAAATGTTTTATGAAAACACTGTGGCAGGAACACCAGAATATTTTTTAGATCACTAATGAGATTTTGTCTCATGATTCATGCTGCACAATCCAATTCCAAATTATTGCTTTTTATGTTCAAATATTTTCTTATGTAAGCAGGAATTCATATACTTGTGGCATGGGAAAAATGTGGTAAATCCTATTCCAATGTAATTCTTTTCATGTACAACCTGTCATGCTTAGCTCCCAAGGATTTTAAAATAGCCCAAAGAAAAACAAATGAAATAAAAATAAATTCTAGAAGTAGAAAGAAAAATACAGTTTACCACATACCAGGTTAATGTTTATTGTGTACTTAATACTTAGGTACAGGTTTTCACAGTTTCATTGATAACAATGTCCAGTACTTAATTTTAAAACTCTAAAGGTAATTCACCAATCTTCAAAATCCTTCAAAGTAAATAAATATTATTTTAGAAGGATTAAAAAAAGAAGCTGACAAGACTTTCAAGGCTACACTTTGGTTTCAGACTTGATTCTTGTTGATTCAAAGGCTTCTGAGGTTTACCTCAATGCTAAAGCCATTGGCTTCATTAAATGTGTGTGGGAAAACAGCTGCATTAACCTTAATCAGTCCACACCTAAGCCTCAGTCTCTAAATAAACAGCACATTCAGGGAGAACATGCACCACACAGGTGCATCTCAGCAACTCACTGACCAATATGGCTTTGCAGCAAGGGTGGGACCATTCCTCAGCAAGCACAAAAAGGAATTAAATCCCCACCCATTGCTCCCTTTTTTGTAGTGGAAATGGTTTTCCACAGGAACTCATCCAACTACTGAGCCTAACCCACCAATCCCTACTCCCTAGAATTTCCTGAAATTCTCCTAAATATTTAATAAGTTTAGAATATGTTTAGCTCAAAATAACAAGCTATTTAGTTTGGACTTCCTCCCACCTTAAGGCTTGCTTCTTCCACAAGGCCTACCAGACTCTGACAACTAGTAACACGCAGCCAGGAAGAGATGAATTGGGTGATAACTAATGGTAAATGAGCTCATCCTTCCACTATCCATTTCTACCAATTCGCTTCATCCACATGTTGTTGCTTGTTATTCATTTAGATTTTAAGCTTTTGGAGGCACAATCATCTCTCTACTATAACTTGGCATAGTCTCTAATCAAGTCCAAACTCCAGAATGGGGCTTAAGTGTGGTCCTGCAACACAAACCCTTTGTCCTCCCCATGCTATCATTTGATTATATTATGTAATAACTGAAGCTATTAAAACTTTTTTTTTTAAAAAAAAAGAACAGTTCAAGTCCAATGAAGAAGTAGTTTTTATCCCAGCTGACTCGACTCAGCAAGGTGTTACTACAAAGAATAACCATAGGGCTGAAAGGGACACCAAGAGCTCCCTCAGTCCCTTGATCCAGTCAACACTACACCTATGAATCTACAACAGCTCAAAAAAAATATGCTTATGCCTTTCTTGACAGATGTTCGTTCAACATTACCACTGAAAATCCATCCACAGTGCCTACAGACATGAAGGGTTCACCAGTATATAGTAACTAATCAGTATCATTACTGTCAGATAATATTTTCTACCATCTCACTTCCATATTTCTCCATGCAGTATAAACTCAGTTCTCCTTATGCAGAAATATTAACAAAAGATTTCTTTGCAGTTTGCCATCTTTCAAAGCGCATCCTTCCTTAGTCTTCTCTGCTTTAGACTAAGCAAGCCCTAAAGCCCTAACAGTCCATTACTGGGAGTGCCTTTAGTCATTTGTTTCCCACTGGATCCTCTCCAGTGGATCCCATCATTTTGGGAGGGCAAGCTCCAAAACTCCAGTCCTCCAACTTGTTCCTTGCTACGGCATGCGTAGCGCAGTACAAGATTTTGGTCATCTCTCTTCCACGAGATATTTCACCCAAGTATCCTCATACACCTACACCTGCACCCCCCCCCCCCCCCCCAATATATTTTTGGCTTACATTCAGTTTGTAAGCTACAACAGCTATAGCAGTCTTATAACTGTTACTGAGCCAGTTCTTGTCCATCATGTTTCTGCAGATGATCAGATATATTCTCCCTTTGGGGGACAGGAGCTAGACTTGCCCTCACTGACTTGACTTGTGCTGTTTTAAAGAGGTATCACCAGTCCATCAAAATAATTTTGAAATTTAATCCAATTCTCCAGTCTAGGATCCCCGCTCTTTCCATCTTACTACCACCTTGGTGAGGCACATTCTCTATTCTCCCAATCCCTGTTAAAAACACAAGGTTTGACAGAGAAACTTGGTAATCTCTTTCAAAATATGGTTTTCCAGTCAGTCCTTCCTGTAGAGTCTAACACAACCACATACTTTCATCTACTGCCATGCCTCTTCACGCTTAAAGCCTCACTGAATTAGGTTGGTCTGATTTTAACAAATAGCATAGGGAAATACTGTTGTTGCTGCTGCTGCTTCTTTGTTGCTGCAGTTATTATGATGCATGACTCACATTCTTCAAAAGCAACTGTTGTTTTTCAGCACTCATTTAAGCAAATACAGCTTAATGGAGATGAATGCACAGTCCTTTAACAGAAAAATCTTCTTTGAGATTTATTCTCAGCATTTCCTGTTCCCTGTGGTTTACATTTTCTTTCAGGTATGTCTAATCTGGGGAAGCTTTTGTAAGTAACACTTCTTTCCTCATGTGCACCTTAAACTGAAGGCCAAAATGAAAAAAGGTTGAGATTCATCAAAACTATATTCAAGATTCTGAAATGCAATCTTCTCTATAATACCCAAATGCTTTCTGGAAGTGCAGTAGGTAAACCAACAAGGATTCAGGGCATAAAGATACACATATATAAATTGCTTTCACTTTTTAGAAATCTTAGAAAAGGGAAGTAAAAAGAGGGGTTACATCTAATTAAAAATCTGTGACTGATATTCTCAAATTAAAATCCGGTTAAGAAAACCTATTATCTTGGATATGTAGCACAACTTTTTGGGCATTTACTCTCATTTGACTTTAATATGCTAGCAAAGTTTACTTCTTCAATGATTCTGGTTTGCAATAATAAAAGTTAATTTGAAAAGTTATTATAATCCAAATACAAACATATGTCTAAGTAAGCTCAACATTCCCATAGTATTAGGGGATCTTAAAATTAGGACTGAAAACAGCAGATCATCTAATTTTACCCCTTCTCACAGAACTGAGAATGTAAAATTCCCTAAATATCATATATTTAGATAGAGATTTTAAAGTGGAAAAAAAAAAGCTAGTTGATAGAGAAAAAGAAGTATGGTCATTACTAATCAAATGGGAAACTGACCTCCTTAATTCAACATAAGAAAAGCAAATAAATTAGCAGAATATAAGCCTTTTTTAAAATTAGAAATCACTTTTTTTTAATCTCTATATAACCTATAGAATATGAAAGCCCACTGCTAACTCTTCAGAATCAGTTTTCTCTGCGATTATATCCTTTTCCACATCTTTTCTGAGAATAAGAAACTGTGAAAAATACAGGTAGTGTATGCTTCTAGAATACAAGATGACAGAAATTGTCTGTGAACTCCCTGAAAATTACTGTCATCTTTCCTTAGTGGAATACTTTTCCGCCCTTAAATCTAACCACCATAACCTCTATCCCAGTGCCCTGGGGCCCAAGATACATATTCCAATTTCAGTCCAATTTCACCTGGGGAGTAAATGGCAACAATTATTGCTGGCTGTAACATCACCATGCATATCTGTCGTTATTCCATTTATTGCATGAGCAAGTGAAGACAGACAAGAAATAAGTAGATGGCTACCATTCATTTCAATCTTCACAAATGAAATCACATTCTCATGACTATTTCTAGTAAGCTTTCTTTCCAGTCAAATGCAAGAGGTGTTACCAAGAAAACATCTTACTCCAGTATCACATTACTGGTCATTTCTAGACAAGCTTCTGTGGCTTCACAAACTAACAATATCAGACAATAAGTAGTCTTAAGGTCCTTTTCATTCACTTGCTTTCCCTCGTTAGGGGGAAGAAGACAAGGATCTTTCATAGAGGTACTTTCTTCTAGACTTGTCCTCTTGAATTTAGGCAGCTTAAGGAAACAATGACTGCTGACAACTTCCTTATTACCAGCAATTAATGGCCAGTTTGTTAATTAGTGTCCTGAGGCAAAGTTAATGTAGCATTTCCAGCTAAATCAAAAACAAAAACATAGCCCACATCCAAAAATATTCTGACAGCTCTGTATTATTCACTATTTTTCTTAACAAGGACAGTTTTTCCTGTCCAAATCAGTGGACTCCAAAGTACATATTCTGGGAAAAGAGATCAGCTTCATTAAAATGAAAAACTAATAAATTGGTTGTGATCTTTTTCCCGACCCAAAACATGTGAAGTTCCCAGTGCATTCAGGGGAGAGAGGGAAAAAAATGGAAAACTTTTCTCTGCATTTTCAATGAAAACTCCAATCAAAACTGGGGGCTTTCCTCACAGGCTGTCTTTATGTCAATTAATCAAACAAGAATAATCTATCAACTATTGAAAGTGCCTTAAAGGAGCTAACACCTTAAAAAGTAAGAAAAGTAATAGCACAGGACTTGGTTCTAAGAAGTGTTTCTTATTTTGATGCTCCCTACTTACTCATTAGAAAATGATCAACTCCCTTAATCTTTAAGAAGGAAAATTAGAAAACCATTGCATATTCTTTTCACCACTTCTCTGCCTCTAGAAGTGTGGTAGAATCTTCATCTTTTCCTCATTGAACCAGCAGAGAGAGACAAGATACCTTCCCTCTAGATAATGGTGCTCCTGGAGTAATGTCTATATTGGGCATTAGTATTGTTCTTCAGGATTTCTCAGAGGTGTCCCAATAGGGTGTTGCTCTTGGGACCTCCAGGACAGGAACAAAAATAAATCAAGCCAGCCTTAAAAATCACTGCTAGCTGCAAAGGCAACAAAAATCCTCCAGTTACCACATTTGGATCACAAGTCTTTTTAGAAGTGACCTCCATTACCACAATTTCTATATCCTCTATACTGCTCCTAACATGTTACCATAGTGGTTAACTCAGGGGAAAAAAAAAACTAACACTAGCCTCTGCTCTTCATGACAGACACCTTAAAACCATAGATTTCTCTTCAGCTTTCCATAAGGAAAATAGCCAAAAGTGAAAACCTGCCCATGTGGCTCCTCTACAAGCCACATAGATGGTAATGCCAAGGCAGATGTGCCAGCAACAGTGACTCTGAACAGCTCATAGGGAGGTTTCTGCAGCAGAGATGCTGAATTTTCATGCTGCAACAGCTCATTTCATGACTCTCCAGGAAGAGGTGGGCTACAGCCTGCAGCTCTAGTCAGTGAAGACATTGCTAAGAACATATTCCCTATCAATGTGTGATAAAGCTTTACACAGAGTCAGAGTATTATAAATATGACGTTTCCTTCATTAATAAAGCATAACCAGGCTGATTTAGTTTCAGACCTCACATCAGCCAAACACAACTTTCAGCTGTGAAACATTTATAAATGTCTGCATTTAATAAAAATGTTAAAACTTCTTAAAATAATTCTCTCAAACATGTTAAACCACATGAAATGCAATCAAAGCTGCACCATGTTTTAGAAATTTTACAAGGCTTTTATTGTATAAACTATATTAAGTTTTAATACCAGCAATGATGTACTTACAACAAAAACAAAGCAAAGTGCACTAAAGAAAAAAAAGAAAGAAAGCTACTTGAGCAGTATCTCCATAAATAACTGAACCTAGCCACCGGCTAGTGGTTGAGCAGCCACTTCCCCCACAAAAGAATTCAGGAAGTACGCTGTCAGAATACTTCAGAGAGTAATCAAGGTTTCATTTGTTTGGTTAATATATTCAGTATTGCTGGGAACTGTACTATATGTAAAAGTAGAATAATCAAGAGCCATCTTTTACATGTTTTTCTCCCCATTCTCACCTCCTAATGGATTACAAATCACTTTGAAGTTATGAATAATGACTTCATGATAAGTTTAAGATAGCTTATTTAAGGGCTATAAGAAATTTTAAAAAAATCAGGATTTTAGGCCAACTTTGTTACTCTGCCTTTGGGGATCATTACATGAATACATTTGGAACGAAATCATTGTATTCCAATAATATGTCAAGATTTGGCATTGGTGACACTGTTTCAACACAGTGATCCTACAAACCGCTGATAATGGATTTATATATCATCATCTACATTTATAAAAGCAAACAGGGATAACTTTACAGGTTGTACATAACATTTATTCACCAAGGCTGTAACCTTAAGAAATCTGGGGCTTTATCAGCACCCCATTCATTGTTGAATGAGAAGTTGTATGAACTTCAGACAGTTATGGCTTATACACAGAGTCTGTGTTAACATCTTATATGTAAACTTGCTGCACTTGCATCAGACAGGCTTATTGCTAGCGTCTTATATGCAAGGTTCAACCTCAACACAAGTCTGAAGCTAGAAAAGTCATCTTAAAACATAATCAAGTCTTAAACCAATGCTGACTGTACATTATAACTACTTAGACCATCTGAAAAAATTCCATTTAGAGCAAACAAATCCAGAAGCATTCTGCACACCCGCTGTAACAAGCAGCATCCAAGAAGCATTTAAGTAATGCGTTAATCAGGCATATAATAAATAGTTTTCATTTTAAATGATGTGCGTCTTACTCAAAAGGACCCCAAAAGTCTTCACAAAAACAAGTTGGAAGATGAAGACATTTTCTACATAAGAACTTCTGGGGGAGGTTGGACGAGATGACAGTCTAGTTCTGCCAAAACCTGCATGAAAGTTTCCTAGATACACACACTAACAGTAAATGAGCTTCTTCCCCTGCCCTGTCACCACTTGAGGAGTGAATATTAGCCTGATCAACCAATCTTTATAGTCCTGACATCTAAAAGGATGTTTGAAGCCAGAGCACAAACTCAAGATTTTTTTTTTTAAAAGGCTAAACCAACACCATCTGAAATCTCCTAAAACATAGCTCCAATAGCTACTTAAACAAAAGTTTAATAGACTTCTATCTTAATCAGCATTACAATAGAGAAACATAGCACAAAGCCACACAAAAACAGAAGAGGCAGGGAAACGATGAAAAGGGTTTAAGTATAGAAGAGAATCTGACTAAAACAGCCCACACCTCAGGACTGAGTTTGTTGAAAATAACTTTGCTATAGAACAGCAATTAGAGGAAGAGACAGACATAACGTGAAAAGTATTAACAACAGGTCAGGACTTCAGTAGAGTTCCATCAGAAGTAAACAATGATGTGCTGCCTGGGTTCCTTCTTGTTCACAGATGACATGTTTTCTACTTTGACACTTCACACCTCTAAACCACAGTATGTCTTTACTGCTATTTGCTAAAAAAAAAAAAAAACACAGTTGTGCTTTGTCCTTTGGAGTGGGGAAAAGAAAATACTTTTTCACTTTCCAATGCTTTTATCTTAATATGCTTGGTGTGAACAATACAGCATAGTCATGCAGGCCTATGCCCAGGTGAGTCATCCATCTGAAAGGTGTACTACTCCATGAGAAACAGTCTGCTTTATTGGGATTATATTTTGAGTCATGTGGTGAATGTCTGGGTAACAATTCCACCCCAGGCTGTGTGTGGTAGATCTGTTCAGGGATTAGAAGCAAACCTCTAGTCAGCTAAGAGGATACACTGAAAAATATAGCCATATCTACAGACTAACTGACTTCCACCTATCCACCCATGCAGCTACCTGCATCAGGAAAGAAGGTGAGTAATGTATGCTCACTTCTGTAAATTTGTTTAATATTACCGAGTGATTCACAGAAAGAGGAACATGGAACAACAACGTATAAGGACAAATGAAAAACAAAAAATCCTTTCAAAAGATATACATTCTTTGGTATGAAATACACCTGGGCTGTCAGCTGCATTCTTCTCTTTTCTTTAAATATACCTTTCACTCCCAGAGACCTCGATACAACTTCAGAAGTCTGCCTGAGACCTCCGCAGCACCATTTTTAAAATGGTTCTCATTCAGGTGAAGCATAAATTCTCTTTTCCATTCCTGATGGAGAGTTCTCCATAATCAGAGCACAAACACACCAAAGGAACCTTTTTCCTCCTGTCATGCTCTAATGGAAATGGATCATGTGTAGTTTTGATAAAGCTGTGCCAAGGCAAAGTTTCTTGGCAATGCTGTTCCCCACACACCCCAAGCAGAAAAAGTAAAAAATTAAATAAATAAATGACATTCCCCCCCCCCCCAAAAAAAACCAAAGATTTCAATAAGAAGAAATCAGTGTTAAAGAACACCCTTGCTTGTCTGTGTGGAGGACTGGCGAACAGATGAGAGACATCATTATTCTCCTAGTCTTTATAACAGTCAAAAAAAGAAGGCTTGAGAAATTCTAAAATAATTTTAATGAGCAACAGGTGAAAGAGGCAGATAACATGATTGTATTTGTGCACATGAGATAACATACCTAAATAAACCATCATGGTGATTGCAATGAAGCTACTTTGCCGCTAACACTAAGATGCTGATGTGTTTTCTACCATAGAATCATTTAGATTCGAAAACACCTCTAAGATCATCAAGTCCACCTGTTAACCTAGCACTGCCAAGTCTGCCACTAACACATGGCCCTAAGCACCATATCTACACATCTTTTAAATACATTCAGGGATGGTAACTCTATTTCTCTGGGCAGCTTTCTCCAATACTTCACAACCCTCTGAGCGAATAAATGTTTTCTAATACCCAACCCACATCTTCCCTGGTGTAATTTGAGGACATTTCTTCATGTCCTATTGCTTGTTGCTTGGGAGAAGTGACAGACTGCCACCTCACTACAACCTCCTCTGAGATAGCTGTAGAGAGTACTAAGATCTCCCCTCAGCCTCCTTTTTTCTAAGTTAAATAATCCCAGTTCCTTCAACCAGTCCTCATAAAACTTGTTCTCTAAACCCTTCACAAGCTTTGTTGCACTTCTTTGGGTGTGCTCCAGCACCTTGATGTCTATCTTGTAGTGAGGGGTCCAAAACTGAACACAGTATTTGAGGTGGGGCCTCACCAGAGCTGAGTACAGAGGGACAATCACTTCCCTAGTCCTGCTGGCTGGCCACACTGTTTCTAATACAAGCCAGGATACTGTTGGTAACCCTTTTGGTCAACTGACCACACTGCTGGCACATATTCAACCAACTACAAACCAATACCCCCAGCTCCTTTTCCACCAGGTAGTTTTCCAGCCACTCTTTCCCCAGCCTGTAGCACTGTGTGAGGTTGTTGAGCCCCAGGTGCAGGACCCAGCACTTAGCCTTGTTGAGCAAAGGCCAACTGCATGAGGTTCATCGATCCAACCTATCCAGATCTGTCCGTTGAGCCTTTCTACCCTCAAGCAGATTAACACTCATGCCCAACTTGGTGTTGTCTGCGAACTTATTGGGTGCCCTCGATCCTCTTGTCCAGGTCATTGACAAAGATATTAAAGAGAACTGGCCCCAGTACTGAGGCCTGTGGGACACCACTTGTGACCAGTCACTAACTGGATTTAACTGCATTCACCGCAACTCTTTGGGCCTAGCCACCCATCCAGTTCTTTACCCAGCAAAGTGTACACCCACCCAAGCCATGAGCAGCAGGTTTCTCCAGGAGAATGCTTCAGGAAACAGTGTCAAAAGCTTTACTAAAGTCTAGGTAGATGGCCACAGCCTTCCCCTCATCCACTAATCAGGTCACCTTGCTATAGGTCAGGATAGTCAAGCAGGACCTGCTTTTAATAAAAGCATGCTGATTGGCCCTGATCAGCTGGTTGCCCTGTATGTGCTGCATGATAGCAATCAAGATGATCAGCTCCATAACTTCCCCTAGCTCAAAGGTCAGGCTGATAAGGTTTGTAGTTTCCCAGATCCTCCTTCTGGCCCTTCCTGTAGATGGATGTCACATTTGCTAGCCACCAATCAAACTGGGGAATCCCCAGGCAGCCAGGACTGCTGATAAATGATGGAAAGTGGCTGAGCGCTTCTGCCAACTCCTTCAGCACCATTGGATGGATCCCATCTGGCCCCATAGACTTGTGTAAACCTAAGTGGTGTAGCATGTCACTAACCATTTCCTTTTTGATTATGGGGGCTTCATTCTGCTTCCAATCCCTATCTTCCAGCTCAGAGGGCTAGGTACCCAGAGAACAACTGGTCTTAGTACTCAAGCCTGAGGCAAGGAAGGCATTAAGTACCTCAGACTTTTCCTCATCCTTTGCCACTGTTTCCCCCCCCAAATCCAGTAATGGATGGGGATTCTACTTTGTCTTCCTTATGTTGCTAATGTATTTATAGAAGTATTTGTTTATTGTCTTTAATAGCAGTAGTCAGATTAATTTCCAGATGGGCATTGGCCCATCTAATTTTCTGCCTGCATAGACTCAAAACATCTTTGTTCTCCTGAGTGGCCTGCCCTTCTTCCAAAGGTCATAAACTCTCTTTTTCTTCCTGAGCTCTAGCCAAAATTCTCTGTTCAGGCAGGCCGGTCTTCTTCTCCACTACCTCATCTTTTGGCACACGGGGATAGCCTGCTCCTAATATATTTTTGTAGACCTGAGTTCAGGAGAGCATACCTCCCAGGGAAAGGTGCTCATATTACTATTTGCTTATTGGTAGGCACGTACTTGAGTACATCCCTGAATTAAGATACTGTTAAAATTGAGATCCTATGTTATATCCTTCACTTCCATAAATGTGCTTAACTTGCCAGAACAAACACTGTGAAAGTAAATGAAATTTTTAAAACAGCTCCTAGTGTTTTGTTCGTATCTGGCAGACCAACATCTACTTTCAGGCACTTTAAAATAGGCCTCTTGTAATAAGATAAGAACATGCAGCTTCCACAAACATCCACACTCATCACTGGGTAGCTTAGATTACCTTAAAAAATGCAAAGATTTAACATCCCTAAACTTAGATTCAGAAGCCTAAATTTAAAGTTTGAGAAGCTGCCTCTGAGCTTTAAAAAGACCAGGAACCTGACATCATGCTCTAAATCATTTCCTCTTAAATAATACCATAAATTAATGCTGACTCTCCTCAGATATAAAATTAGGTGATCAACAAAACACCCTTTTCATCAAAAGGTGCTCTGCACAACTGGAAAATCCATCTCTTTTAAATAACCTATAAACATCCCTTTTACTTTGTTCCTTTTTTCCTTTCAGAAGCACTGCAATAATTTCAAAGATAGTAAAAAGTAAGTTACACAGTTACTCTTATCTTTTATAAGAAAAAAATCCTTCTGTGGTTTATTATACATATATGAATGCAGAAGTTTCATCAAATAAACTTGTGGGTATGCTCAGATGTGTTTTACGTCTGGGAAGTTGTAACGCCTATTTATAGCAAACACCAAAAAAAATTTGGCAACTTGTGGAATTCACTTCCTTCAGGAATGTAAAATTACATATCAGCAAAGTAAATTCTTGCATCTCATTCTGTCTCCTGGAATACAGCACATCCACCTATTTCACTTGACCACAGAAAGACCTAAGTAGATGTGGTCATGATTTCTTCAAACTGAACTTTAGCTTAATTGCTTAGTTACCCTATGTAATTAAAAATAAGAGATTTTCATTGGTCCTCACTATCAACTTGAGCCTACACTGATACAAAATTGATAGCATCATAATATTTGAAGAAACCATTTTTTGGTTCAACAGTTTTGACTTGTAAGAGTAATTGTGCTGCTCTGCTCAGTTCTGGTGAGACCTCAAAGGTAGAATTGAGTCAAGCTTTCAGAACCATGCTGTAGGAGCCATCAATACAAGTTATGAGACCAGAAGAATGACTAGCATGAGAAAAGGATGAAGAAACTGGTCTTGTTTATTCTGGAGGAGACTAAGGAGAGGAAAGAGGAACAGAAGCATGATGACAGGCTTCAAATAAGTACAAAACAGTTATATGGAGACAATGGTGATTGATGTTTTCCATGCATACTTACAGTAGCTGACGGAGAATTTTGCTAAATTCGCAGGAAAGTTCCCTAAATATCCATTTATAATGGTTGTGAAGCACTGGAAAGGCTACCTAGAGAGGATGTAGAAAATTATTTATTGGGAATTTTTATGAGCTGTCAGACAAATTCCCTAGGAAGTGACCTAGGTATGTCAATATTGATTTCAAGTAAGGGATAGAGTGTCGATTTTTTTTTTAAAGTAGTCAGTCTGACACATCATGAGCTGTGGTGTTTACCTCAGATCTAGTTACTGCATTTCCAATTCAAAGGGGGGGGGGGGGGGCGGGGGGAAGGCAAGAAGTTCTGAAGATGTTTTATTTTTAACTTTTTTTTTTTTAATGAATACTCTATCACCCAAATACTTCTGCTCCAGTGAGCTCCTCTTTGAAGAGAGAAAAGTCAGGTAGGATAAGACTAGCAAAAGCCATGTCATGCAAATCCACTGGACAAAGTCATTTCACAGCAAAAGGAGAAGAGAGCTATAGTCAAGGTTAGTTCCCCAAGAGCAACATCTCCTAAGGTCTTGGGGGTAGATCACCAGGGAAACACAGAACACTTGTATAGAGGGTCCCAAAATCCTAAGGTCATTGGCCTACATACAGATTACAATTATATCAACTGATGATTGATCGAATAATGTGAAATTACAAATATTACCCAAAGGACAATAATGAACCCCAAATGAACATGAAAGTTTCATATCTTTATCTCTTAGCAGCACCATGCTCAGGCTGAAGCCTTGCCTTTAAAGCAATTTTAATTCCACCTACTACTATCAGTGTCATAACATTCACAAGCATCACAAGATAATGTAGTCACTCTGGACTTGAAAAACAAACTGCAATACATGTAACAAGTAAGTTTCAATTAAATTCTCCACCTAAATACTGCCAGATTAATAAGATGCAGTTATAGGAAGAAAAAATACTGCAGTACCAAAGCATTTCTATGTTCCTGTTAGTTGGGTGCCCTCTCTCAGCAAGTGGCTTTGCTTAAGAGAAGCTTGCAGTTCTTCAGAGGAAGAAATAAAATTCTGGTAATATACGTAACTATGATGAACTCTCCTGTAAGGAGAGAGTTCTTCCTGACCACAGCTGGGAGAACGGGGGACATACTGAGACCACTTGTTATCTGTTTATCTTAGTAGTAATAAACTATGGGCCAACTCCTTCCCTTTCACAAGTGTACTTTACATTTGGTCACTATATAACATTGTTATAGCAAATACTATAAGTACCATATATTGAGAGCAGAAGCAAGTAGCTCTGTAAAGCCAACTTTTAATGAAATTCAAGATGTGAAAATATAGAAAAGGGTATATATAAAGGAATAAACATTCTTTCTGTAGACTTCCAGAAAAACTGTTCCACAGACTGTCAGACCCCCCCTCCCCAGGAAATCAAGTTTCACTCTTCTTAAATAACTCTACAAAATAAGTACTATTCACTGTAGGAGAGTTTATCACTAAAAATGCCAGGACTACATAATTTGGCAAGGAGCCTCATGAAATGTGATAGAGTGGCTCAATTTGACCCCAAAATTTCTCACTAACCTGTAGAAATTGGTGTCTAATCATGCTAGTTACATGTGCAGTAAAAAAAAAAACACTTCAATGAGTTGTTCTTGTGACACTGAGAAATTAAATGTAGGGCGACCCATTTATGTTTCTTCTTTATTTGTTATTCTAATGTCAGTCTGTGACTTGGGGAAACAGTCAAAAACTGAAGTGGATACCTCCCACCATTTGATAAAAGTAGATGTTCCAATTCCTGAGCACGACTGTAATATGGAAAATAAAGCAGAACTGAAATAACTATTACTTTCATAGCACCTTTTATGAAGCTGTCAAAGCAATTAACAAGCATTATTGGTTTCACAACAGCCTGATGAGACACTTAAGTTACAATATTATTTTAACGGAAAGACTTCAAAGTACAGCAACTAGTGAAATATGCAAATTTTTGTATTTCATAAAAATCATATTTTTACAGGTAGCCTACTTTCAGTCTCCTCTTTTTCACTGCCAGTCTCCCCCCCCACCCCCACTTCTTTTTTTGAATAAAGAATCATCTACAGAGAGTTCATGTACTTCTGTATCGAGTTCTTACAGCTAACCCTAAGCCATAGAAATGGCTATGAATCAGACTACAGAATATATTGAATCAAATACTGCATGAAGTAGCAAACCCTATAATTCCCCTGGAACACGGCAGGTGATAAATGCCACATTCCAGTGGAATTAGCACCTCTCCCTCCTTCCTGCTCAATCACAGCAAAAAGGCACAGGGGGGTCATCTGAGGTTACAGGAAAGGTATGCAATCAAGAAACCCAGCACCAGCAGAGGATTCCTTTGGTTCTGGAATATAAAGGGAACTTGAGCCATAATCAGAGGACCCCTCTAATTCACCTCAATGATATCAGTATAGGCCTTCTCAGAGCTGGTTAAGACCTGCTCTACACAGCTAGCTAAGGAATTAAACTTGTTCTTAGAATAACCTGAAAAAGCTGTAAAGAAGGCTCCCTGTCATGTGTCAGGCAAGCTTCTTCAGCTCCTGCATAAGAGGACATATAGCTGTAAGCAAGCCCAAAGCAATGTTACACATGCCCATCTTATGAACTGTGTATATTTGAAACTTGCCCCTAGAGCCAAACACACTAACTGTAATGAACATAGAATCATAGAACAGTTTGGGTTGGGAGGAACCTTAAAGCTCATCTAGTTCCAACCCTCCTGCCATGGGCAGAGATGCCACCCACTAGACCAGGTTGCCCAAAGCCCCATCCAGCCTGGCCCTGAACACCTCCATGAGTGGGGCATCCACAGCTCCTCTGGACAACCTGTTCCAGTACCTCACGACCCTCACAATAAGATTTTCTTCCTGTATCTAATCTAAATCTACCTTTCTTCCCCCCACCCCCCCTTTTTCTTAATATTAAAGCCATTACCCCTTGTCCTATCACTACACTCCCTGATAAATGCATTCATGTTTTCACAGCAACAAAACTTAACATCACAAAAGCAAAGAGTAAATCTTATTCGCTCTTAGTTTGATCTCAGGTGACAGCTTCCAAGATTCTGGTGGAGAAAGAAAAATTGTTACTGTTTATATAGTGTTCCTTATGGTAAGTCACTACAGGTTGTCCTCATATGTCAGATATTCGTTCTAACAGTTACCATATAGGCAAGTTTTCAGCCACAGCTGACATGTCATTCACAGCAGTACACATATTTAATATGCTGACAGTTCCTAGCCATGTTACTTTTGTTACAATGGGCTTTTCTGAATAGTCCTGCAAGAGCTTTAATTTCCCACTAAAGATCTGGAGCTAGCAGACAAGCAGGCAAAAGCATCGCCTCCAAAGTTAGGCCAGAGGTCTTATAGGCCCTTTCTGGCTTCATCAGTTGTCAGCATCTTTGTTTCTTCATCAGGGAATAAGAACCCGATACTGACCATGCTGTTCTCACTCATCCATAAGGGCAGTACACCTCCTAGACTCACATGATGTACCACAGTAATGTCCTCGTAAATCCAGGATTTCACAGATCTACAGCTAATTCTTGTCACCAGTTCCCCTAGTGAGAGGTCATGCTGAACAACACATGACAGCCACCATCCACACCAAGTGGGTCTTCATTGCCATATTACCACCATTGGAGAAAGGCCAGAGCAACCCATACCCTTCTAGCTCTATTTAATTTCTCACGCTTTCCTCTCACCTTAAATATCAGGCAACAGGCACAGCCATGGCACTGCTTTATCTATATATACAGTATTAGGAGCTCTCCATTTCAAATGCTGATCTGGATGAATGCCATACACCCCCTGGAAGCATCTGCATTTGAATTTAAAGGGGTGGGTGAGTGACAGCAAAACTAGCTTCTTCCTCTGACAAGGCTTTGGCAGATCATCGGTTGTCATCAAACCTATTGCATTTCTTGGTCTCTGCCAAGAATTCCACCTACATGCCTGATGGCAATTAAACCTTTGTAGGTGCTAATGAATAAAAGCAGCACGCACACTTTACAGACCTAAAAAGAATATCCCAATCCATATATTAATTCCATAAATAAATTCACATGCACACGCAGTTCCCCTCCTTCCCCTATCCACATGCCACTATGCACCCACACCCAAACTCGTGCTTAGAAAAAAAACAAGCAGCAGTAAGATGATCATTCAACTGTGTGCAAGTAGGATTTTTTCATGAATCATTATCTGTTTTTCCATAACTCATCTACTGCAAAAAGCATTGCTTTATGAATGCAGAAGGCAGCCTACGTTTGGGATAATAAAGCACATTCATCTCATGCTTGAACCTTTCAAGGGTTCAGACATTTCACACACTCTCTCTAACCATGACTTTTCTGTGGTATCCAAAATCATCTGGGATATGACAGTACGACATAACCACACTTCATGCAAATACACCAACAATTTCCATAGAAGGGAAAATGAATAAAATAGGGGCACCATGAGGCTTCAGCAACACAGTACTTCTGAATCAACAAACTGAACGTTGCTTTCATGTTTGTGTAATTCTGGGTTTTCTGTTTCCTGTCAATTTTAGAAGACAAGGCACCAAAACAGCATGAGGAGACTGTGTAAAGCTGATTGAACAGTCTTTATTAGCACTTCCTATCAGAAAAAATCAGTTTAGTCAAACTATGTTATGGGAGTATATTAAGTCAAAACCAAATTTTTACATGCAAACATCGTTGCTTTTTTTGTTTGTCTGTTTTACATTAATGTTACATACACAAAAAAATTAGGTTTTAGAGTAAAAACACAAGTAAATTAAATTCTACAGGAACATTTGATTCATCCTGAAAGCGATAATGTATTTTTTCCCCAACCCTCAGACTACACTTTTTACAGGAAGTTCTAGCTCTCAATTTGAGCATAAAATGCTTTTGAAATATGGGAATTTCCCAACCACTTTTACCCTATTTATGAATCAATCAAAAGTAAAGTGTTCTGTATCTTACCATAACTTTTCCAGACAAGGTTTCACAGACTCCAAAAGACTTCAGAAACTTGTTTTTTAAATCATCACTATGTAGATAATACCTTTCTTTAGTCTCACTCAATTACAGTAGGATCCACTTTTTTCTACTAGCTGAACTGCAGATCAGAACGGTGTAAAAAACAAACAAACAAACAAAAAAAAAATCAACCAGCAGCTCCAGAACTTAAATGAAGTGTGTCTCAGCTGAATGGTATTGCCAATCACTGGTCAGAACAGGCAGCAGCTGTTGCTGCATGGCTTTGCCTGAGTTTTAAATTGTCTGGACCTTCACAAAGCAGGGTCTTTCTTCTTCCCATCTGCTGCTCCTTGTGTTACATGCAGTAGCATCATGCACTGTACTTACATGGTATTTTTGATAGTGTTCCACCATACCAGCCACTAGATAGTCATCTTGTTTGTGAGGTCATTTTACCTTTTGTACTATTTCTATAAAGGCAGGAAAGTCAGGGAAGAAGTCTTAAGTATTCCCAGTGCAGGTGAGTCCAGCATTCACAAGCAGCTGCAGCATAAAAGACCTCTCCACATTGTCTCCATTGTCTCCATCTGTGATGTCTCCATCAATGTAGCACCTGGGCATCTCTTGCTTTATAATGTGGTTTTATCTGTGTAAGCAGCAGAGATGAGGTGGACAACTGTCAGACTGCACCCCTGTGAGTCCTTAGCTGTGGCATCCTCTCATTTTAGTTTCCAGAAGAGGTTTTTAAGTTTTATGCCAAAACAACACATTTTATAGTTCATCTGAGCTCGGCAGAGAACTTTTTTTCCATTTTAATTTATTTTCTTCTAGCCTGCAACAGGATCACCGTCCCAGCCCATTCTGAACCATAATACATCCACAAATAGAGCACGGATCAACAGCAGACATGTTTTTTTCTTTTCTTTTTCCTGTTTACAAATTTCTCCTCCAATTTTCACCAGCAGCTGAGTAATTCAGGTCAAAAAATCTGACCATTCCTGTCTCCTCTATCGTATTAATATTCATAGCACCAGCTACTTTACAAAACATAGGTGCACACGCTTAACATCATCAGCATAGCATTGATGCTAAACATCTGAATGCTCTGAAATGCCCCAACACTTCACCTTGTGCAGCTCACATTTCACTGGCAGGACTTTGCTACCAGAGGAGGCAACTGTAATTTCAGGAGTATTGTAACTGTAGTCACTAAACCATTTTGCAAAGGCCTGTTTCTATCATGGGTATTGAAGTACACTTTATCCAATGGAGGTTTCACTAATTCCCACTGGGAAAACCAAACTCAGATGGATGGTTGTTCCTGCAGGTGGATCCCACCTGTGGGACCTGTGTGCTTTGAGAATAGGCCAAGGTTTCAGGTGCTCCTGAAGGGCCTGTTCCAGGAAGGGCCTGGCCTAGGTGCTGCTTTTTCTCAGCCTGAAAGGGCTAAAACCTCTGTCTTTCTCTGCTCCAACCTTCTAATTATAGCATGCTGCCCCTATGAAGGGCTTTTTCTACAGATATGCTCAAAGTTGGTTGAAAGGTGGACTATGGTACGGGCAAGAAGGCAGCACTCTTCCAGCAGAAGGCAGGACATGGGATCTGTAGCCTGATGGGCAGAACACGCCACTGGGAGGAAGAAAACTGCTTCCTGAAATTAGCCCAGGATAATTTTCTTTCTGTTCAATGACTGTTTAATGTAAAATGCATTAAAAGCTTAGGAGCAAAATGTGAAAACATATGGAGTGAAGATGTTTAGGCAAATTTACAAATATAGCCCTACCTCCCTGGAAAGTCTTACAAACGTCTTAGAAACTCCTTGGACTTAAATATCCCTTTGGCTTTCACTGTCCCCTATTGTGTTCTAGACAGCTTTTGGGAATATCACTGCTCAGAGTACTCTGTTTTATAAGGTTTTGAATATCCCCTGAGTTCCACTTATCTTAAGAATTGTCAAATTATCAAGGTCATCAATGTAATCCTAGTGTTTACAGAAAAACTAAACTTTTAGCTGGCATGTCTTACCACTCTGAAGGGAGTTCAGTTACTGCTGGTGTTTCATCTGTAGTCTCCATTCAGAATCCCACAACTATATGACTACATTTTTAATCTCCTGATCTCTCTGAGTTGTAAAAGTTTTCTATTTTCTTCTTCACCGAGTGGTTACTAAAGTGGAAAGATAAAAATAAAACAAAGGCAAAGAAAAACATTAAAGTTATATTTCAGGAAAGTGATTTCTTTCAGAGTATTTTTAATTTTTTACATGATTCAAAATAACTTCACATACAGTAACCACTCAAACCAACTGACTCATCTTCATGTCCACATGCTTTCTTTAAAAACTGAAAATTCTTTCTTTTTTTTTTTTAATGTTCAAAACATAACATTTTGCTGGAACAGATGCCTTATTTGAGCAAAGTGCCACATTCTGCAATATTTAAAATGATGTTTCAATTTAACCAAGATGTGACTAATAGTCAATGAGTAGGAAAAGGCACCATGCCTGTTTTTTTGTCCAGCACCAGTGACACTATCATGAACCATTCTGATAAGCGGTAAGGACTCATGGCTGAACAGTATTTCTTGTCTTCTTAGTTATTGGTTTGGTTATTAGCTTTGCTCAAAGGAACTGAACAGTGCAAAAAATAATGAGGTGAGGCTTGCAACCTTGGGCTAATATTGACTTTTTAATGATTCATTTCTTGTCTTCTGTCTTATTTTTATAATCTCCATCTTATCCCTTCTGCTGTTAAATCTTGTGAAAAGCCACCTACTCTAGTAGCTGGAAGAATCCAGCCCCCAGTGAAGAACTCACTGCTTTTAAGTCCTTTTTTCTTTTTTTTTTTTCTTTTTTTTTTCCAGCAGCAGCACATCTGTCTCTGAAAGGTTTTGAGTGTTTTTGTAACTAATACAAGAAGAACTTCAAAAAGTTTTATTTGCTTTGGCTCAGCTAAAGGCTTTGGTTTCTAGCTGCTTGTTCAATCCTCCTGGAACTGTAAAAATAGATGGGGAATCTCAGGATGTTTCACTGTGTTTTTGTCACCTCCCCGTATCCAGTATGAAATTTCACAAGAGCCTTCTTTATAGTAAACTGACATTTATGTTAATGGATCTACATCTTAGTTGTAGACTTAGCTGTAGACTTATACTGGCCAACTTAGCTGTAATACTCACAAGACATAGGAGAAGACAAGGAGGAATAACAGACCATACTTATCCCACTTCCACCATTTTGGCAGAGAGAATTTGGTTACTGTTTTGAGTCTAATCCAAGTACTCAGGATTTCCATAGAGATGATGACAGTGTTTTTTGTTGTTTTTGTTTGCGCCCTCCCCCCCTTCTCAAGCTTTATGACCAAAATGTGGTAGGGAATTGGGTCTCTAGTGTCTGCTATCCAGAAGCTCTCTAGAGATGTAAAGGTACAATTTAGAAATGGTGGAGGGTTTTTGGTAGCCCTTTTTCCTGCCCAAGTGACAAGATCATAACAGGTTATGCAGTGAGAGACCCTTCAGGTCTCACATGCTGAAGCTGTAAGGAAAAGAGTCAGCACAGCAGTGTCAAGAGGTTGCACCACTATTTTGATTTTTCAGCTTCTAAATGAGAAATGTGAAAGTATGACATCTGTTTACAAGAATATAATGCGTATGCAGCAAGACCCTCAATGCTGACTGAGGGCATAGCTAGACATGTAGGCAAGGGATATAAATAGCAGGGTCTATGGATTACAAAGACAGAGTGAGCACTGTAGGATGGCAATGGTCCCTTGCCGCATCCTAGTCCATGCTGTCTGCTCCACTGCCAGCTGATGCCGACTCCTGTCTCTACAGCCTGCCAGAAACCCTGCAATTGCAGAAATGCCCAGCCTCTGTCATCTCAGAGTGGACACATAAGTGATATTCAATGAATTCTCACTGTTCCCATAATTTTGATAATCTAATAACAACTCAGGTTGTTATGGGATTTGGAAACAGATGATTTCATTTTGAAAAGGCATGTGAAATCCATACAGATGTTTAATATCTCAGAGCTGAGCGTCAAATCCAATAAATCCTTAGTCCTGAGCAATGTAATTCTGTTAGTCCCTAGGAAATGGAGAAAGCAAGAATTCCTTTTCATGCCACTTTAGTTTCCTAATCCTAATATGTATGCAAATGCTGTACGTCGCTGTACTTATTTTCTGTCAGTATGTTAAAGGAGTCAGTAGATAATCAAGAGTATCAACGGATTTTCTAAAGGTGCATAGACACTGACCAGTGCTGGAAAAACTGATGGATTTACCCCAGTTTAGACCAGCTAGGAAACTGAACTTTTATTAAATAATACTCACATTTAGGAGTGCTGATGTTGATTCTCACCATAAACCTCTAAGTTATATCCTCTGGTTTTACCTGTAGCTAAATCTATCCTATGAATGCTCTTGTTCAGCACTTGTACTGGCCAGTTCCACACTCATGAATACATCTTGTGGTTTTAATGAGGTTGAAATTATCTAGGAAGGAGAAGGTGACCTAGATGATCTGGATATGTGAGGTGATACATTGTGGTGTACATTGGCAAAGGAGAATAACAGAAAATGGAAAGACAAACTATCATGTGATTACCTGAATTTAAATTTATTAAAAGCTACCAGTTTTAGACTAACACTGTTATGTGCCCTTCCATTTATCTGGTCTGGTCTTCACAAGTTCCAAATGCTTATGCCTCCACTGTGTCTTCTGTTAAACAAGACCATAAGTGCTGCCAGCTGTTCTACCTTCACTAGTGTCTGTTTTATTGGATCTTTAAAAGACATTATTACTTAGGCTTATCTCCACCCTCATTTACATCACTCTTGGATACAATGGCACAGATACTCTAGGAAGATGTAGGAAAGACCAGACCAGAACAGAACAGAATAGTTCAGTTAGAAGGGACCATCAAAGACCATCTAGTCCAACTGCCTGTTCTCTTCAGGGCTAACCAAAATTTAAAACACATTATGCTGGGCACTGTCCAAACGTCTCTTGAACACTGACAGGCACAGGGCATCAACTACCTCTCTAGGAAGCCTGTTCCAGTGCTTGACCACCCTCAGATAAATAAATTGTTCCCAGTGCCCAGTCTGAACGTCCCCAGTGCATTTCTGTGCCACTCCCATGCATCCTGCCATGGGTGACCAGGAGCAGAGACCGGCACCTCGCTCTGTGCTTCCCCTCCCCAGGGAGCTGCAGAGAGCAGTGAGGTTGCCTCTCAGCCTTCTTTTCTCCAGACTGGAGGACCCAAGTGTCCTTGGCCTCTCCTCACAGGACAGGCCTTGCAGCCCCTTTGTTAGCTTTGACACCCTCCTCTGGAAGCTTTCAAGGACCTTAAGATCCTTTTTATATTGTGGAGGCCAGAACTGTGCCCAGCATTCAAGGTTAGGCTGCACCAATGCTAAATATATCAGGAGGATCACCTCTTTTAACTGGCTGGCTGTGCTGTCTTCAGTGTAACCTAATATGCAGTTTGCCATCCTGGCTGCCAGAGCACACTGCTCATGTTGAGCCTGCTGTCACCAGCAACCTCAGATCCCTTTCTGCAGGGCTGCTCTCCAGACACTTATCTCCCAGTCTGTACTTGCGTCCAGCATTAGTCTGTCCCACGTGCACAACCTGACATTTTCCTTTGTTCAGCATCATCAGTTCAGTGTCATCAGCAAACTTGCTGAGGATGTACTCCACTCCTGCATCCACTCCTGGATCCAGATCACTGATAAAAACTGTCAATCCAGTTCATCACCCAGCACAAACAAAATCAAAGAAATAAATCAGGGTTTTGATTACACCTGCTTGTGATAAGAATTTTCCTTTTACCCTTTTCCAAGGAAGATCTGGATTGTTATGTCAAACATGTATTCCTCAACCTGCTGAGAGTTTGAATTGGATGCAGAACAGAACTTAAACACGCTGGATCACATCTAGCTCAGTTCAAACTCTTTAATATTGATACAGACTACAGATGAAATTGAATCTATCTCCACAGTGTAGGTGACCTCTAATATTAGTATACTATTTCCTAACACTAAATAGCTGGAGTCTGTGAAAGAGCTCAGCATACAAATTACATGTATCCAATCAAGTAATTTTCTTATCATGTTTATTTTTGTCATTAATAGAATTATCAACAGAAAGTCTTAAATCACCAGGTGAGTCACCAGCAGGGAGGTGTGTCAGCATAGGAACTGCAAGGTATCTCCTTGTTCAGTCTCATTACCTAGTCACTTTTCCTACGAGGAATTCTTCCCAGAGGGCAGGAAAACCCCATAATGTCCCAGGATGATGAAGAAAGGAAAGTACATCTTGTGTCATCAGAGCAAGGCAGTCACTGAAGTGCATTCTGTGAAATGACACAAAAGGGTTTCTCCATAATAAAACACACAGTCCTGGCTACACAGTGATTAACTCTGTCTCATAGACAGGAAGCAAGAATCACACCCCCTTTTAAAGTATGTTGATAATTTTAAGTGTATCAGATCCTCCTTCCTGTTTACCTCCAGAGCCACAAGAGTAGTCACAGAAGACAAATACAACCCTTACTATGCTGCATTTTTCCCTTCCTTCCAGTAGCAAGAAACTTCCTGGAATTTGCTAAAGGCTTTGTATTAGTGTTATAAATGACAGTACATGGAAAGGGAAGTATTTCCATGCTTTTTACCATATTTGGACACCTCTTTGAAAGCTGTGGGATTTAATTTCAGTTGTGAAATTGCAAATATTGTTGCTCAGGGAGACACATGTGCCCGTCCTGGCTTTACTGAAGTCAGCATGGCTCCTCTGAACAGACCTCATTTCAGGACTTAAAAGTGTAGTTCAAGACCTGTGGTCCAATTTCCATTTGGCGCTCGCAAAATGAGATGCCAAGACTAGTCTATGGTTTCAGATCTTATTTCCCTTGTTATCCTAAAACCGGGAAAAGGATTTATTCTCAAAGAAATCTCTTCATAGTTTGTATTACAGTAGACTTCATTTTAGAAATGTTCAGTTCTGAAGGGAGGAGGAGGAGGTGTGCAATCCAAAAGTCGAAGCTGGAGTTAGACAAATTTAGGCTGGAAATATGTACAAACATTTACCAAGAAAAGCATATGACCACTGAAGCAATGGATCCTTCAGCATTTTCTGTCTTGAAATGTAGTTCAGATATCTTTCTACAAGATGCAGTTGTTCCCACGCCTCCAAACTGACACTTTTTACATCAGCATGAAAGTCACTCTGAAGTGAGGAAAACACACACACAGGATACATACACATAGTGTGTGTATCCTCAGGAGACAATGTTACTCCCTGGAATGGGTGGGTCAAGGTGATACACACATCTCAAAAAGTTTTATCAAGGAGCAAATCTAAAATGTAAATTCTAAAATTCCTTGAGAAAGTCCATCAGCAGGGAATTCAGCAGGTCTTACTCAGTACCAACTCAGAAGTGACTCCCATTGAGGTGGATGTTAAATTTGCTCAATAAGAAATGACTAAGATGTAGAATAAAATGTCAGGTCTCTCTCCAGCTTCCGCTACCATTAATGGCAAACTGCATACCATGGAATTCAAATTCCTCTTCTTTCTGTGGTTGATGAGGTGACTCTGGAGTGGAGGCTGAGACTTCACCCCCTGCTACAGAGTCTGGCAGCGAGGTTTCTCAAATCTACTAATCTACCTAAGCTTTCTTTAGACCATCATAGTTTGACAGGGAATGGGCAATGAGATTGTGCCACCACTTCTATTATCCCCAGTTGACCCCAGAAAAATTAATTTTGGTATTTCTAACTTTCATCTTGACCAGAGGTCATGATGGAAAAAGGCTAAAAATTTCATTAACCGTTCTAATTCAAAAAATCTGAACATAGAGTAAGATCTGTGTTTCAGCATCAGGCCGATACCTTTGCACTGACTGCCATGACCTTGATGCTATCAGGATCAAAAGCCACTAAACTCTCAAAATATTCTAAAAGTAGATGATAGAAGGTCAGTTTTTCAGAATGAAACAAGCCCTCAAATATGACTTTTTTTTTTTTAAGGAAAGCAAACATTTATTTTTGTTAGTTGTTTATATATTTAACATAAATGTTAACCTGAGTTTACATCAGCAGGATGTTCAGAAAAGTCTCCTATACAAGTATTTGAGCAACATTTCATTCAGTTTTCTCAGGAGACAGTATTC
Organism: Anser anser; assembly: GCF_964211835.1. Taxonomy (NCBI): domain Eukaryota; kingdom Metazoa; phylum Chordata; class Aves; order Anseriformes; family Anatidae; genus Anser; species Anser anser. The sequence goes on along the minus strand of NC_139721.1, from coordinate 102,016,938 downwards.
TGAAACAAAGAACCCAAAGACAACCTGGTTTTCTTTTCTCTATTTAGGGAGATATAGCTATGTGCTAGCTTCAAAAAGTGGTAACTAATACTCTGAATTTCCTAGTTTTCATATAATTATATTTACAAATATATTTTAATATGTTTAATTCCCAACATTTCTGATGTCAATAAAAGAATAAATAAAATTTCCTTATATTTTCTCCAAACAGAAAAGAAAATAACCTTTGGCCTGAGATCAAGCAGAGGAATGTTTTGAGCCCCAATGAATATTTTTTTGTTCAAAGTTCAAGATACGAAGTATAATGTTATATAGAGATAATTTTGCTTTCAGAAGAAAAAGTACTGTAACTTTTCTTTCTAATGATACATAGCTGAAAAACAAAACAAAACAAAACACATTTCTCACTAGCAACTAAGTAATCACCACATTTTTTTTTCTTTTCACCAAAATGCAGTCTATCTTCATTTTTTTGACAATGACAGACAAAGTGCTGTCATACTGATAACAGAACCAGATGAAACATCCAGAAACAAGGAACATAAAGGGGTAAATACTGCAATACAGAAAGTTTTTTTCTGTTGTTTTTGTTTTTTTCTTCTTTCTTTTCATAGTTTTGCTGCTGGAAAAAGATCACTCTATATATCACACATTACCTCAGACATGGACCTTAGCTTCTCTCAAAAAACAGAAAACCTTTCCAGAACCTTGGTCTAGGTTCCCAAAGAATGCTAAATAAGAATTGTTCCCACTAAGTGAGCACCCCCTGAAAACGTATGTATCAATATGGACCTAATGATCTTTGCACTAATGATCTTTGCTAACTAGATACTAGTTGCTAACACAGGAGAAGATCAAACACTCCCATGTGGAGGAATTTTATTCTACAGACTGCAGGTAAAACAGCTGTCCTAACAAAAGGTGTGGTTCTACCAGGGGGCTAGGGTGCCTGGAGTGCCATGTGTGGGTGACAGCACACAGCCACCACTGGAAGCCACTGCCACACAGGAAGACCCATCTCGGAGGAGGGCTTGGGGGACACACAGACTTCAGCCCTGGCCTTTTGTTGAAGAAACACTCTCACACGTGTTTGAATACTGCATCGTTTCAGCAGAGAAGGAAAGGCTTCCAAGCTGCACAATTAAGCTATTGTAGTCACATGGCGCAGGCCAAATTAGACAGAGTAGCTCTGTTTTCCCGAATCCGGTTTTTATAAGCTACATTCTAGCGGCGCTCCATTACGCTGCTATGCAGAAGTGTCTGGCATTGTTTCCATCACAAACAAATCTTTATGCCCTAAATTCATGTTGGACGGAAACTTGGCTTCCAAGGCTTAAACCTAAGAATTACATTTGTTTGTTTAAACAAATTTGAGGGAAAACATACTTGGCCATCTTTGAGTTATATGATGACAAGATGATTTAGATTTCCCATAAAAGATATAATTCTTTTTCCCTCCTCATGCCAAACAATGATGCTTTCTTATAGCTGGACAGTTGCTGGCTAAAAGAACAAACCTATCAAGAAAAGCCAACTCGCAGTTATATTGATTAGGGCAGCAGATGCTGAGCACCTCACAGGATGTGGTTCTTTCTTTGGAAGAGTGAAGACAAAGGTTTATCTCCTACATTTATGAGACTGCACTTGCATTTCTCTGATGCTGCTCTGTGTAAAGCTAAATTGAAATTGATTTATTTTGACTGTATTGTGTAATATTGGAATGATTTTATCTTTCTGTGTAAAGCTAAATTGAAATTGATGTATTGTGTACTATTGGAACAATTTTATCTTCTCAAGACAGCACATATTTACAAATGGCTACTGTAATAAGCCATCCTTGAAAGTAAACATCCTAAGGAAGATACAGTTGAAACATACAAGAAATGCAACCAAAACTCAGTTTTCCACTTTCTCACAACAAATTATCCCTTATCCTTAACCAAAGTACTATCAAAAGAAAATGATGGTAACATTCTGCACCCAACACACACACATACACACAAAATCAGATCTTTGAGTTAATTCCTCAAAATTATATATCTAGTTTTATTCTTATCTCTTTGTAGAATAATTGGAAAAGCACTTCATATATTGTTCCAGAAAGTAATTTATCCTGTGGAGAAAATATCATAGTCTAAATATATTCATCTTTCTCCCTCTATATTGGAGAAGTAGCATCATTTTGGGTTGTTCATGTGATTATGTATATCAAACTAATCCCACTAAAATCTGGCACTGAAGTATCACAAAGGAATAGAAAAGTTTGGCAAAAATAGAAATCATTAGGAAAGCTTTCTCTAAAATAAAAGGTTTAACTATCCCTAGCAAACAGTATATTATCAATCAACTTTTATTACATATTTTATTTCCTATCACATTTCATTCAGTTGTGATCTATACTCTACTAGGCTGTACCAAAAAGGAGAATAAACAGGTACCTCATAGAAAAACTACATATATATTCTTAGAAAAGCATACTGGATAATGTTGTATAGCTCCCTTTGAAGGTATTTTAGACATTGCCTTTCTGATTGTCTAAAACCCATTTGTACCTTTGAAAACTGCTGGGTTAGGAGACAACAAAAGTATATGTGAATGTTTAAAATTTGAAAAATGTTTTATAAATTCTATATATGACCAAAGCCAAGCCAAAGCTCTTCTGCTTTATTGAAATCAAGCCTGCAGTGTACAGGCACAAGACTCCAGACTTCTTGGTAGGCTTGGGTCTTGACTGAGCATTTTCTTGTTTGAGAAGATATTCATAAGACATTCTTTATAACCCCGCCAGACCTACCAGCTAATTGCCTTTTCTAAATTGTCTCTTAAGATTTAATTTCCAGGACTGAATATTTGTTCTTGGCAGCCTCAGAACAACCCAGAAATACACATTAAACAAACCATTACATGCTTAGACACCTGCTACTCTATGGTATACAATTAACAGAGTCAAGTCTCAGCAAATTACTTCGTTTGTTCATTGTTATGTTTAAGCAAGTGCTTGCCATTTAAAATAAAGCAATTCCGAGCAGTTTCTATTATGGAGTTATCTGTTCTTAATGTCATCATTCATTAGAGCAGTGGTCAGAAGAGGATTTTCCATCTTAACTAGATCATAGTTTACTTTGACATAGTAATTATCTATTATTCCCATGTATACTGTTTGTTTATAGGTTCAGTACCACATTCTTCTTTCTAAACAGTGCTTCAGAAGTGGTGGTAGTTGCTCAAGGCAAACAAAGCAATGAGTTAACATGAAGAAATAGACTGGTAGACACTTAAATCCTCATAATTTAAAGACCTACAAGCCAGGCATGAAATTGCTTTTGGACAGAGGAAGGAAATAAAGAAGCTATGTGGTGAGCTAAGAAGCTGACACTAGCCAAGAAAGGACGTCGCAAGATGATTGTAAAAGTTTATCCAATTTTTCCAAGCTATCGAACCACTAAGGGTCACTTGGACCTCCAACTACGATTACAAATATCTCTCACAATTGACTGACTTTTCTATACTTCTCCTTGACTTTGGGATTCATGCTCACCCTCTTCCCCTTACAGAGGAGATGCCTTTGCATTTTACCATATTACTGTGCCAAAGCAACCCTGAACTCAATTTTGATTGCTTCCCAGTGTTACAGCCTTGTAAAGAGCCAGGGAACATGCTCTACTCATCAGCCCAAAACATTGACTCTCACTCTTCCTTGGGACTTTTTCATATTCCACTAATTTATCTGGCTGGATTCCACTATGAAATGACACAGCACTTCTCCTCAGAACCAGTCTTCATTTGTTTTCTCTGATCCTCCACCAATAACAACATCCACTTTCAGAAATTGTGCTTTTCCCCAGTACTGCCCACACTTCTTTTTTCTTTTCTCAGAACATTTTGTAGGGTAACTGATCTTTATCATCTTCCCAAACTTCACTTTTTATCCATCATAATATCTGATTCCTTACCGCATGCACCAGTTATTGCTTCTTCCTAAGAAGAGAAGTCAAAACTGGCACAGCTGACATCTAGCTCTCTTAAAAAATCTATTTCCCTTTGTCGGTTGAAGTAAAAATGCACATTAAATCTTTCAGCACTAGTTAAAGTAATTCATTACTATTTCCTTCTGAAGGGAAATGAGGAGGGTGATCTCTATGTACAAACATGACAAAGTAACACCTGGAGATGTGACATGATCAGTCCCTAATATTTGCAAGGAAAGGAAGGGCAGAAGGCAAGGCTGTTCCCAGTCAGAACAAATGCACACTGAAACAAGTTCAGAAGTAGTTCACATCAGTCCATCCTCATGCTTCTGCCAGTACCACCTTGATCTAGCCCTCATATAAAAGAAAAAGGTTTTAAGTTGAAACTGAAACAGTGAAAAGACATCTTAATAAGAAGCATGTGCAAGCACACGTGCAGACACATATACACACAAAGCTTCTTGACATCAACTGGCACCTGGAGACTGGTTTCAGTATTCAGCATCTTAGTTCTCCACAAACATTTAGAGGGAAACAGAATGGGAAACATGAAGTCCCGGGCTCCAGTAAAATCCACGGCAAAACTCCCACTGACTTCAGCTATCCTCATTCTTCCACTCAACCTCAAGTCAATGCATCTTTTTGTTTATTTTCTTATTCAAATACTTTCCTCTAACAATATTAACACAGGAAAAATAACTGCTTGTCAGCAGAGCTCTACAGAAATTGGCAGTTTTTGTCTGAAGGCATTTATGCAAGCTTCGTATTTAGTTTGATTAGAGTAGATTCTAGCCACAGTATTTGGACACAGATCAAGATAGAAATTTTGAATTCTGCCCACAGAACACTCATGTACAGCATTTGAATTGGGCTGAGGTCATTCTGCCTTCATTTTCATGCCTTGAGGTTTGTTACTAGCTTTAGAACCAGAAACTTGCAGCAGAATCCAGCTGAAGCCACCTCCTTTCACCTAGTTTCATGACACCTAACATCAGGAACTACTTGCATGAGTGAGTGTATACCAACAGTTATCATACAATGGTATCTGGGAATGGAGCATTTATTTCCTGTTTTAACCCTAAGGAAATATTATGATAACAAAGTGTCATTACCCCTGAAAGTGTTGTCTTTTACATGATGACCACAGGGTCCATTTTTGGACCAGTTCGTCTAAAATTCATCACGCCAACAAAAGACTGGTGGGTTGGGTTCTTTCTTCCTTACTCTCTCTCTCTCTGGGTCATGTTCTAAGAAACTATGGAGTCATAAAAGTTTAGTGCCATGTGAAACTGGGCAACAGAAGCTTTGCACAGTTCGTCAGTTTGTCTTCTTCTGCAGCTGCAGACAGAATCAAGAGACAGTAGCTTTCACAGCAATGTTCATTAGTAGATCTCTGAAAATCAATGGTCTTTTAATTTCCATCACTTCAGAGGAGTCTGCTGGAAAAGAGTCTGTGCGTCCTTCAAGACAACATTTCAAGTTGCAGCCAGTGAAACTCTGAACCCTACTATGAGAGCACAGAACTCAAGCTGGCATGACCAAAATTGGTCTGTGCTGGATATATTCAAAATATATATACATATTCTGAAGATTGACCTCAAAGGCCTCTCATAAGCACCAAAATAACCGCCAACACTGTTTTTGCTGGTTTCTTAATATTCTTGTTTCCTCGTCAGTCTCAGTATCTGCTTATTTCTATTGCCCCTGCAAGTGTTTCTCTCTGATCTGCATTCCTCCCTGTGTCACAGTGCTAATCAAGTACCACGCAGTCCTACCAATGATACTATTCATCAATTCATATAATGTAAAAATTATACTAAAATGCTGTTATGTTACAATATCATCTTAGATATTTCATATTAGAGCTCATGTAGCAGCATTTTAGCTTGTGACCATGCAGAGGTCATCCCCATCTAATTGAATGGAAAATCTGCAGCATTGGTTCATTTGTGCATTCATGTATTTTTGAAGGACAGAGCAGTCTGGCAACCTGGTGAAGACCACTGCCAGCTTGCGTACACAGTATCTGGCTAGCGAGTGTTCCTGTAGCACCGTGACTCCACACATAACCACATTCTGTTTGACTTCCCCCCCTACCCTGGTTCTATTTTCCAAATCAAATTTTAAAGGGTTGGATCTGACCTTCTCACCCTGAGAAACAGAGAAAGTGCTCAAGCAGGAATACCTGGCCAGTCACACTATTAAAACAAAAACAATTACTGCCTTATTTAACAAAACAAGCCACAATCTCAAAATGGTAGAGGCCGCCTATTTTGTTAAGGTCTTAATAGCATATTTTGTGGTTCCCTGAGGAATAATTCTCCTTATTCAGAGAAACACTTATTAACCTTCATAATTTATTTGTGGCTTCACTAAACACACACATACTGTACTGCATGGCCATTAATCCTGGGAATGAACTTATTAATGATGGGTTAACCTTAAAAGGTTCAGTTTAGCTCAGATAACCACCCAGATTTCTGGATGCCTTTTCAAAATGTATCAGCTTTTTGAGACGTACTACTGCATTTTTTCCAAAGTCCTTGTTACATGGCTCAGTGTTTCTAGTCAATCCTCCTAGAAGGTCCTCAGTTCCCTCCCACGACATTAGGTGAAGGGTTACCTCAGACATTTCTTAAAAGACACCACGAATAGCTTATTTGACATTCTGGAATAAAACCTTAGCTGTTAGCTAAAAGGTCCTAGGGTAAGGCAGAGTGTATTTTATTCCTTATCTTTGACAACAACTGCATCAAACATACATGGCGCCTCTCCCCTATAACACTTGATTCAATGATCTTCCTCTGACTAAGTGAGAAGAGCAGTGGGACTACAGAAATTACCCCATCTGACTCCTATAAATTGTGTGTATGACCAACCTATGCTAAAACCTCATCTAGCTTTAGTGACTTCATCTTCTTATTTTCTGTAACCTGCTTATTCATTCTGTATTATTCATTTCTGTAACCTGCTTATTCATACTCAGCCACTATTAAAAATAATAATATCAACAATTTTATTTTAAATATCAGAGAAATAAATTCTTAATACTAAAGAGAACAAACACCCATGTACTGTGAAGCCAGTCTCTTTACTAATGCCCAATGTTGTATGGTTTCTGAATAATTCTCATGTCTTTGACTTTTGCTACTACTTTCATCTAGTTATTGCAATTGAATATGAAGAAGAACTCCTTAACATATTCTATCATCTTCAGAAAATGGAGGTACTCAATGCTAATGATTCTGACTTACAGGAAATTAGTACATCCTAACATGGAGATGTGTCTGTGGAGCCTGTGGAAGGAACAGACATACCACGGTTATGTGAGCAATTACTGCTTGAACCAGAACTAACTTCACAGAAAGCTATAGTTATTTCTAGCCAAATTGAGACTGCCATGGAAGAGGCTAAAATAATTGCTCAAGAAGCAATAGACCATGTCCAAGCAGTTCATTCATTAACAGGATGATTCCCAAACTCACATAAAAGTGGCAGACAGAATGGTGGTAAATGGAGCACATTTGATACATCTAGAAAGCACCACACCATCTCAACACCCTCTGGTACTTCAAAGTCAGCCTTTGATTTTGAATCTGTACTGTGTATTGCCAACTGCATTGTAAAACAAAACCATGGACTGCAGGCAATTACTGTATTGAATCATGCATAGGACAAGGATGAGACTGAAGAATCCCATACCTGAGTCTATATCTACCACATGCAAAGACGTGAAGAGATCAGGCATTCATCTTTTATCAAAAAAATTAAAAAGTGAGCAAACAAAAACACACTAGAGCACATGATTTTCAAGCCTTTGCTGATTAAAGAGAAAACTTCGAAAACATGACCATATGTAATCAATGTAACAGGCCAGACTAAATCTGCAGACAGGCTGAAACAGTGGTACTGAAAGATGTGGACTGCCCTGTGCATATCAATAGAGAATTAACGATGAGAACAACTGCTCCACAAGACCTTATCCACATCTCTGTAATGAAACACATCCGTTACTGGAACTCCTGGGAGGGACTGGGGAAGGAGGAGAAGGATGTCTTGTTGCTGACATCTTTGTCTGGTTGGCCAGATAAAAGGGAGAGATGAGCAAAAAGATATTTCTGACTGCCCTCAGGAAGAGAAGGAAGGTGCTACTCTGGCCAGATTGGGAACGGAAAGCCACTTGCTTCTCCTGACAACTTGACTTCAATGTGCACTTGGGCACAGGGCTCACCTAGACATACAAGACAAAAGACCCAGATGGGACCAAACAAGAATGTGCTGCTGTTGGAAGTGAAGCACCTGATTCTATTTAAGGGTCTGAAAGATGTTGTGCTTCCTTGTAGGTTACCCCAGTCAGCATCAACTCAGTATGAAAGAACAAGTCAAGATAAGCACATGCTGTGTAACATTCATATGGCTCGGTTAGCTTTCATGTGAATAATTAAATACAAGTCCTGGAATGAAAACACTTCAATAGCTCGCTCACTGAAACAGAAAGACAGACAATTGCTATCTGTGGTGGGGAGGGCATAACATTCTTCACTTGCTAAAGAATCAGACCATCTTGCTGAACAGTTCAAAGTACGTTATGGAATAGATTCAGAAAATTTGAGGCTACCTAACTTGTGGAAACTGCAGGAAGATTTCCTGATATGTGTGTGATGAGTCCCCTCTGCCTGAAAGAGTTGCAGGGGACACTACTCTGTGTACCGCTGATCTCCAAAGCCAGGTGCCTCCAACTCGTTCAGAAGCTGCTGAGAAAGTTGGCTGGAAGACCTGTGGCTTGGAACCAGATTAAAGACCTAGGAAATCCTGTTACTTGCCAGAGGCACGAGAAAAGAGCTGCAATACAGTTGGCCCAATTGTATCCATTGTTCCTGATACGCTGTATTAGGACCTTTTGCAACAGCATCAGAGAGCTTACAGTATGCTACTGCTTGTAATAGCCTACACCAGCCAATGCCTAGAAATAAGCTTTCTATCTGCATTACTTTTATAATAGAGCATCTATAAAATACTCCTGTGTTGTCTAAGTTATGCACTTATATGGAATACAAGCCTTGTTGTTAGGTAAAAGCTCCAAGAATAAAATAAACAGAAGGGCTGGCTTGTTCTTTTTCCTCTATGTTCATTAGCATAGCCAGTCACAAAAGTGAAAGTAGGAAAACAAAAACATTTTCCTAGAGAAGTTCATTTTTAACTGAAAATATGTTTTTAATTATATATTTTTAGTCATCTCTTCAACCATTCAAAAAACATGTGTTCTTTATGTGCTTGGAGATTGGGGGGCATCATTTTCAATAACAATTCTCATTATTTTCCATTGAAAATGTAGACAAAATTTTTCTGACAACCTGTACTAAATAAAATGTGTAAAGCCTGCAAATATTCACTTTATTTATACCATGTTAATCACCACCGCATTTCTGGAACACCTAAATATAAATGTAACCCTATATTATAATTCCACTAGTTCCTGTCTGTTATTATGTATTCTAATTGCAGAAGAGTGTTTTCTGACTGAAAACACTGCGCACCACTGTAATGTAAACATTAAATACAATAAAATAGTAATGGGCTATTGTTGTAATTTACAGAGCTAAAAATACACAAAGTATCTGCAAAGAACATGTAACAAGATAGGATCAGGAGTTTTTAATGGTTTTTCGCATGTGGTTGACTGCAACTCAAAGTTTTGTTAATAATTGCATTAAAATCTGTCTCATTTATCACAACTTGCATCCTATGGTAAATGTGAGGAAAGAAATGGTCTTCCACTGACTCGCCCTGCCGGCTGCTGGTACAACAGGGTCATGAGCAAGGCTGGCTAAGCAAACCAAGAAGACTGATGTTTCTATTTATTTACAAAGGATATCTTCCTTCCTCTGGTCTGCCTCCCTCCTTTCTTCACCCCCGCAGTCTAACCCTGCCCTGTCTGGTACGTGGGCATGGTATTTGTCTTCAAAACATAACAAATAGAAGTTAACATTCACCAACTGTGACTTATCTGACAGCTCAGCACTCTGTTTCAAGTAGTTCACCATTGCAACTTGATTTCCACAAAGCCCTGCGTCATGCAATGGCATGCTGCCAGGTCATAGGCTGCTCAGTCTCTTGAAAATGGAAATTTGTAAAGTTCACTTAGCATTTTCCTCCTTCTCTTGCTGTACTTCATATATTAAGTGAAGAACATGCCAAACAGTATTATTGCAGGGAACAGAGATTCACAGATCAGCAAAACTGTCCCTCCTTTTTCAGCATGAAATTTTACTGATCTGTTTTGACTAGGGATTCACCAAATTCCTCTCCTATGAAGATTTTGTCTTTCTAATATTCTTCTCTGGAGTAGAACAAAAATTCTCCTATATGGTTCAGGTGTCAATTACTCCAGTCAAGAGGTAACATCCTCTCCCTCTCTCTAACCAGATTTGTTTCAGACATATTAGGGCATTGGTCCAGATTCCTGCTATGATCAACTACTTCCTGACCTCAGCTGCACCATAGGAACTTATTTTAAACATTTTTTTTTAAAGGTCCAATATGTTTTGTATGTTTTTTTTCTTTCCCCCTTTTAGAATTTGGAATAGATCAAGGACTATTTGAAAGTCAAAATGGAAAAATTCATAACAAGTACAACAACAAAAAATAATGAAGAAACATCTTATGTTCCAAAATATGGATTTTCCATTATGGCAAATTTGTCTGCAAGTGTTTCTTAAGAGAGCTAGTAACAGTTTATTTTGTCAAACGTCCACTCATATTTGTAACTATTTCAGGAAGAATAGAAACTTCTTAATCCCTTGGTATAAGGGCTGAGTCATCACAAGCCAAATCCCATACTCTGGGGGCCTTCAAGATCTGCATGGCAACAGTAACTTCCTTTCTTTGTTTTTTTTGCTCCACATCCAATCTTCCTGCCCCATTACCTCACACTGAAGCGATGCCGGAACCTGTAACTTGCAGGTGCACCCCCGGATGCCTAAGTCCAAAAGCAAGAGTATCACATTGAATCTGTGAGGTTGGATTAGTGGGCTAGAGCCCTTTCTTGCTTTCAGTGCCTCTGCACCACTCCAGAAACTCAGATTAACTTGAAAAACCCTGGATACAAACATGTGATTTGCTCCACCACCTGTGCTAACTGCTCTGATGGGGGGTGTGGGTGGCATTTGTAGAGCCCAATCTACAACACATCTCTTCATAGTCTCCAGAGAATATCATAAGACAGAAACATCACCAAACAACTTGCAGGGTGATACTCTAAGACATGACTTGTTAGTCTGTTCTTAGGAAACTGAGTTTTACAAGATGGACTTTCCCAAGGACCACAGAAAATTGGAATAATGTCCTAGCTCACTACTCTGGTCATCTGCAAGTTAAGACCAACCATTTCCTAATTGTATTTTGCTATTTTCTGCTGTATGGCACTGTGTTCATGAATTCTTGTTAGCCTAAGTGATAAGTAGTCCCTGTTGGTTACTTCTGTCTTTGTGCCCTCCCTACCTACCAGGGGAGACTTCCTCAGCTGAAGTGCAATATGTCCCAGCCTTCGGTCCACACACTAACTGTGTGTGGTGTGGAGTTCTGTCCCATGAAGAAGCAGTCACAAGTTTGGACTCTCCTCCTGCGTAACACAAAAATCCTCCCCTGTTGCTGTTAGTCTTTATCTTTGGTGATGGAAGCAAACGTAGGAATCTGCTTTTATCCATAATTTAATTTCACTGATACCTTTTTCAAAGCACCATGTCCTCTCTAATGGAGTGATCATACTGGTATTACTCAGAAGCGAGCAACAGAGCACCCAACCCTGACTCACTTTCTTAGCTGAACCTTCCTTAGACAGAGAAGGATTGAATAAAACCTCAGTAAAGAACTACAGACATGGCCTACAGTGATTAATTCTCTCCCACAAGTACAAGACACAGAGGGTGGTGCCTGACCATAGGTACCAAACCCTTCCCGTCTCTCTCTAGGGCAGGAAATCCTCACCCATATCCTGAAGGAGCAGGGCACCCCCTGCTGACCCTGCACCCAGAAGACAGGCACCTTTCCATATCCTTAAACCCAATTAAAAACAAACAAACAAACAAACAAATAAAAGAACAAATCAGTGGAAATCGTTGTGGTTTTGTTTGTTTGTTTGTTTTGTTTTGTTTTGTTTTTGTAGAGTCCCAATCTCATTCTTTACAGAATACATTTCATTTCTCTTCTCTCTTCAGAGGGAGTTGGTTCTCACAGCTCAAGAGTTGCTTAAGTTGCAAAGAAATAAGATTGCTCTTCTCTGTTCTGAGCTTTCCTTCTTACTCATGGCATCTTTGGAGAATTTTTCTGAAGTAACAACAGTTGCAGAGAGGAAAATTGGCTTTTATACAACGCTGTTATGCCTTTCCACTGTTGTTACCATAGCTGAAGAATAGGTCTGATTTCTTGTATCTTTTGCCCCTGTGGGACACTGCTGGAGGGAATAATTACTATTGTTCAGTTCTGATACAGCCATGTCCTCAGCTCCAACACCTGCACTGGCTTCTCTCATCAACTAAAGGTAGCTTTGGAAGAAGTGTACAGAAAGGCCATTAATACTTCAGTATTTCTACAGGAAGCATGAAAGAATGAGTGCTTGCCTCTGTCTTGTATTTGTCTGGGGACAATTTAGCTTGAGGACAATAAATGTGGTTCTAAAATCTGAAAGGCTTCACAGATGCCAGGTCTCAAATTATTTCAAAGTCTCAAAAACTTTGGAAATCAAGATCCATATTTTAAATTGAACACTTTCAGCTTTCTACCTGACGCACTAAAGACACATGAAGAATCCTAAATCCTATCTTCTAGCATTCAAACTCCAGATTTCTCCTCTTTAGGAAACGTCTGAGTAGCAAGCAGAATAGGTGAGGGATGATTACACCCCACAGAAAAAATGTGCACATGAAAAAATGTCATAAATCTCTAATCCAATCTGGACAATCTTGATTATAACAACACATTCTCTCTTAATATAATGCAATGTAATTCATTTAAATTCATCACATATGCCTAAAATTGAAGGAAAACAGATTCTTCTTTTCTTAGGGGAGGACATAATTCCAAGTCTTCTACCTTTTTTGTGTGTTTTCAGCATCTCACAAAGGCATTTAAAATTGCTGTTCTAATTCACAAGATATTTCACAAGGGCCATTTTCCCCCATACTACATTGCTAAAAAATACAAATGTATGGAAGCTTTTACTATCAAACCTGTTTTGATAATTCCTTGTTAAGTTTTTTATTATTATTATTCGAGAGCTGAAAGTTTTAAAGTAGTAGAAACTTCCAGTCTTTTCGATTAAAAATTTCAGTTTAAAAAACTTAAGTAAACTTGAAACAAAAATGAAACAAAACAAACAAACAAAAAAACTCAGTGCAGAACAAATATAAACTGAAGCACATTAAATGTTAAGGAATAAAACACTGTTTGAACCATGAGTATGACAGATGGAAAAAGAGACGGCCTCTTTCCTGAAGATCAGTCAGACTAAGGGCTTGTCTGATCTTCTCTGCAAGACGATTTCACATTCTCTGATTAAGAAAGTCTTGTATCCGGTTCTCACATACTTTCTTCTGGGCAATGCATTCTGCTTCAGTCAGTAGGAATACTATTGTCATGATGGTTCACACATAAAAATTTGGATTTGATTAGCTGCTGTTGATTCACTAACCACTTTCAGTACTGAAAGTGACATCAGAAGCTCACCAAACACCCTGAGAAGACTTGAACTGCTACGTTCAAGGTAGCTTACACCACAGAAAAATAAGGTAGCAACATCTACAGACATTTAACACACCACTGGGCAGCTGCATTAACCTGATCCTGAACACAAGCATCATTTTTACACTCAGATGAAACACATTCAGATCAAATGAGTTCCCATAACCTAGAGTGGAAGCAGCAAAGCTGTGTGCTCCTGCCCTCAGGTTATCACGGTCTGGGAGGAAAAAGGGGACATTTCCTAGCTAGCTAGCTGTGAAGTGTTTAGAAAGCAGCGCTACCTGGCCATTGAAGCCAGGCAGGACCCAGGGGCTTTGCACAACTTTGATAAATGGAGGCCATATGTCTTCAATGAGTGGAAGGTGGAGACAGTCCCTTGGCCCACTCTTCAAAGCATTCCCTCTTTCTGACTAGCATTGCTTTGGTCTTGCCTGCGTTCAACTTGAGCCAGCTGCTCTTTATCCAAGAGTTTATTTCCTGAAGGCATTCCAAAATCCTATGGCCAGTGTGAATATACTGTCAGATTAGACCATCTAATAGCCCTGTCTGCCCTCAAAAACCTCAGAATTGCTGAAGTATTAGCACCTACAAGGCTCAGCTGAGATTACAGCCTGCTGAGATTATGCACAGGAAGGCAGCCCTTGCCTGGAACAGTTTCCATCTGAAATTAATAAAGCAAATGCAAAGGCAATGGGGTTATCCAATGGCTGCAGGATTCCCCCTAGGAGTGGTGAAGGCACACCAGGCATGGCCAACCTCCATTCCAGTACTTAACTGCTCCACAAGCTCCCTGGTAGAAGAACTTTGACAGGAGATGAAGGAAGAGAACTTTGTAAAAGGAGAAAAATATTAACCCCAATTTCCAGTTTCTGAATCCAGAAAGTACCTCAGTCTTAGAACTCTTTTTTGCCCTGTAGAAGTTTATGGTTTTTCATACTAGACTATTTTGATGACTTAAAATATTTGCACAAAAATATATACTGACACCTTGTTTTTTCCAAGACCTGTTTTTTTATGAAAATAATGCAAGTATATCTAAATATAATCAACCAGAAACATTCTTTTAATCATATTTCTTGTCTTCTTCTCTAAGAACCTATTTGTTGGATATTTATTTATTTATTTATTGCAGGTCAGAAGCTACCAGTACAATCAGCTGGTCTATTTTCCTACCTAACGGACCTTAAAATAATCTTCAGAAATTTCTCTACTGAGCCCAGTATTGCTGCTCAAGTCAGAGGATTTCCCCCAGATCTTTGGCAAATCAGAAATACATTTTTGTGGTCTATATTAAATCAATAAGACACTGCAGACAAAAAAATAATAAATAAATAAATAAAATAGCCCCTGTATTTTAATTCTCACACATTCATTCTACTTGTCATAGAATTAAATATCAACCAGTTAGCTAAAGCCCTAATCAATTAATGTTCACAATGTGCACTGAGTAATATTGATCGTTACTGTGTGCAACTTTCTTGTGAATTTTGTTTTAACTCATCAAAACTGAGAATGAGAGAAGTGCTAATGTCAACCTCGTGATCATAATCATAAAATCTTTCTAATATATACCTGCTGCTACATCTTTTCATGAGAAAATCTTATTTTGGCCGGTAGAGACCAAGAGTAGCTGTTATACTTCTGTGCAGAGGAAAATCTTCCTGACATAGGGAATACAATGAAGGGTGGTGAATGAGACTTTCAGGTCTTTTGTGCATCAAAACAGATCCAGCCATGCTGGCTTTGCCTAGCTTGGCATCTTCGTGGCTGAAATCCAAGCTGATTCCCTCAGTACCACAGATGCATCAATCCTTGCTACCACTGCCTTTTATATTTCAAGCTATGGAGAGCACAGTGCAGATATATGCAGGTGGCTCTGAAGCTTAGACTGCAGTCCTGTGGCAGGCATGCAGATAGGCAAGATGGGGAAGGTACTGTCCCTCCCCAATACCACCCTTTTGTTCCTGTTTATTAACACAAAGTTCCACATTGTGGAAGAAATATATATATATGTATATATATATATATATTACTACTTTTGGATTTTGTTTATCCTTGAAAATAATGTGGCTGCACATGAAAAGCAGTGAAACTTTCTGGAATCTGCACATGCAGAAAAATATTGCTAACCTCTACCAAAAATTCAGTTGGCACTTTTCACCTTTCGCCCCCTTAATGACGAAGTTTTAGGTTTTCAAGCTTTCCTTCCCTTTTACGAGTGATATATATATCATTTTTTCAGATGTTTTTTCGTATCCCATGAGTCTAAAAATTAGCACTTCAAAAACTGGAAGAACTGGTAACATTGCTGATTGGTCACCAAAGAATTAAGTCAACATGGCAACAAATGTACAGCAGGAACATTACACATGTCAACAATTTCCACTAGTATATTTACCACAGTGGGAGAGGTTGGGAGCAGAGTCAGCCTATCTTTGAGAATAAACAGCTTTCAACAGTTTATAATTAGACAGTGGACAAGATAACACATAATGACTGCATATCTTCTATTCCCCTATATTTGGATGAAAATAAATAAATAAATAAATTGTAAATTGCTTTCTAAACAGATAGATTTCCTGTATTACCCCAGCCAGTTTGAGAGCCACTATGACTTTTGTTATGTCTAATAATGGCTTTTGGATGGAATTCTGGCTCTCAT
This sequence comes from Anser anser, assembly GCF_964211835.1. NCBI lineage: Eukaryota > Metazoa > Chordata > Aves > Anseriformes > Anatidae > Anser > Anser anser. Next base: position 102,000,570 of record NC_139721.1, on the reverse strand, counting down.
TTTTTTCCTATATATTTGGCATAGATCATAACTCAATATCTTGGATGAAAAAAGAACCAGAAAAGTCATTAACTTTATAGAGCAAAATAAATTCATTATGGTGGGCTAATAGTATTAGCCCTCCCTCAGCTGGCATTGCATCAAGGTCACTGTTATGGTAGTAGGTGAGACTTCTTGACTGAAGCTGAGAATGAGAGAAAAGGATGGAACTTGACAAAGCCACAACTGTCATGACTATAAGATACTGTCTGGGGACTTCATGGGCTTTATTATGTAATAAACAATTGAGTAATATATATAATTATTCCAAGAAAGGACACAAATCAGCAACAAGAACACAACATCAGTGAACCCCCTGAAGTATGATCCTTTGTGAAGGCCATAACCATCAGGAATAAATGCACTTTTCTTTTTTTTTTTCTTCTCCTGCTCTGTCACTCCCATCCCCTACAAACATTTTATCACATCTTTTAAGAAGGATATGAGAATTCTTAATCCCTTATGAACATTGAATTTATATGTAGACAACAGCCTGAACAACAACAACAACAACAACAAAACCTACTTCCAAAGCACCTCAAACTTTGTGAGAAATGTGCACTTAGCTCCTGCCTGGTATGACCCAATCCAAATGTTGTAACAGCAAAGTTCAGAAAGGGACAAAAATGATGGTGACTGGGTAAAGGAAACATTTGGTTATCAACAACAAAAGGGAGATTTCTGTTCCAGGAGTGCAACACAAGACTGGTGTCGTCTCAGAGACTCGTGTAGGGACAAACCAAGGCTACACAGCACAGAAGCAGAGTTTGTAACAGGAGATTGGCAACATTTACCCACATCTCAAAACATTTTTCCACCAGGTCCCAGATAGCAACAGTTATACCTGATAATTTCCCCTTGTTTAATAAAATTTTCGACATATGATTTTTCAGTTCTCTTTCTCTCTCCTTCCTCCCCCCATCCAAGTGCTATGATCACTGGAAATAATATTAAAAGTTCAAGACCTGAAAACACTTAAAGCCATGACTAATTTTACAGCTTAAGGAAATCCAAGATGACATATAGTAATTTTACATATTTGTGCAAGTGACACTAAGTATTGTTAGGCCAGCACAATATTCAAATAAGAATTGTGAACTTTTATTCTCAAGAGCATGGGGTATTCAGGTCCCAGGTTTTGCTAAAGATCAAGAGGGAGTCTCTGAATCACAGTCCAATTTAATCTATGATTGCTTCTTTTAGGAATGTATCAGAAACTTCCTTTTTACTTTGCTATTAATCAATGTGTGAATCCATGTCCTAAATTTCCAGTGCAAAAGTTGCTCCACAACCTAGAGCAACTAGGTGTTTCTGAAAAGGAAGGACTGCTCTCACAGTCAGAGCTAGGCAATACTTTTCAAATAAAATATTTTTTAAGAAAAAGGTAGATTTACCCACATTAAAATATTTCACTCATTAAAATGCTTTCATTGACATCTTAACAGCATCTTAAGTTCTTGCATGCTGAATGTTTGTTTCAATGTTTTCCTGGCATTTTTTTTAAACTGAAAATCAATTGCCTTTTAAGTTATTTAAATGCAACTTTTTTGTAGCAATGTCAGAATACAAATTCATTGGTATTCCATTTTGTACCTTTTTTTCCCACCCCAAGTTTGTTTCATTTGAAATATCTGAGAGTCAAGGTGTCAAGACTGCTAGTGCACTGGAAAATAAGTTATTGAAAGTGGTCTAGCTGTGCCAGTTGAAGGTTTTACAAATATTCTGAAGTAAGGACTCTGAGAATTTCAGAAGAGCACAGAAGTGATTCAGCATGCCTGTCTGAAGCACACGCTTAGCAGGAGGATTTTCAGTTTGCAGGATCAGGTTGCGTACCGGCACAGCCCTGGTGAATCAATGGAACAGCTTTGGTAACTGCACACCAATGTAAACGAAAGTCTCCTCAGTGTGACTCTACATTTTAACTTTACTTCTAACCAAAGCTAATTTGGGAAACAATAATTAGCCACTTTTCTCTCAAATGTCAAGCCACAACATTTGCTCTTGTTGCCACCAAAAAAAAAAAAACAACACACACACAAAACCTCTCCTAACTATTTGATATATCTTAAGCAAAATGCTAGAGATAAAAAAAGAAAAAGCTTCAAAACCACTGTAGGAGGCTGCAGAATGACCTCAAGACCTGGTTTGGTAAATTTATTCCTACCTTTCCTCACAAGAGTCATCCTGTTAACTTCAACAGGACTGTTGGCACAGGCAGACTCATGCCCAAGTGCTCAGAAGATGGAGGGGATGAGCTATTACAAAGTAACTGAAATTTGGGATTTAAAACCCTCACAAAAATGGCTAATGCTTCAAAAAATACCTGCTGCAGCCTCTGAGGGCTGTATTGGCATCCTCAATACCCTATCCTCATCAGAGAGTAACTCTCCCAGCAGTGATCACTCCTGGCAGCAGTAGCATTTCCCACCTTGCTCCCCATTACCGCCAGTGTGTTTGTGCTCAAACAGGACCCTGGGCATGCAGTAACAAGCACAATCTTGTAAAGGCAGAGAGAATCCTGGCCCTGCCTCCCCGGCTCACGCAGCTGGCAGAAGAGCAGGAGGGCCATGACGCTTTGCAAATTTTGGACCCCATTCCCTCTCTCCATCCTGGGGGAAGCGGGAGGAGAAATGCAACTCTTGAGGGTGAGTCCCGTCCTACTTCTCATACAGAACTGAGGTGACAGCAAAGGTTTAGACCTCAAAGCATGGGGCAGGCCTGTCTCTAGGCAGCCCCTTGGACAGGATGCCCCATGGTCTGTAACACAGAAGCTTTCTCTTTACAGAGGATCAAACAGCAGCTTTATTATTATTTGCAGAAGTACACCAAAATGACAGGATTGGAGGCTGATAGATTCTGCTTATTGCTGGCCAGGGACCTCAGAGTATTTATACCAAGTGCTACCTCCCTTTAAAAAACACATATAACATCTACCATCAGTTTCCTATTTGTTTATCCACGGTACAAGTCACACAGGGGCAGTAATTCATCTCCCATTTAGAGATGTTACATCCAGGCGCTGAGAGTGTACAGGTCATTTATGAGCATACAGCTCATTTGCAGACCATTTATTACGCCCATTCATCTCACAGTCTCTCACTGGCGTTGCCAATATAAGATAGCTGCTTTTCCAGTTCTACCAAGTTCCTCATTCCCAACATATCCGAGCATCTCCGTGATATTAATGAACATCTCTTCACAATGCTCCCATGAGGCACATGGATATTATCACCATTTACAGAGGACTTGCCTATGGCTATACAATCTGTGGCAGAGCTGGGAACAAGACCAAGAAATCCGGTGCTTCAGTGCTCTTCCTCTGCTCCTTTTTATGAGCTGGACACCTGTTCACTGGTGGAGGACCACCAAACAGCTATCAGATGGTAATAAACTTTTACAGTCACTACAGACCTGAGATGGATTTGAACCAGCATTTTAGAGGTGCAAAAGCTTTATATATAGCCTGTTATTAGTCCCTCGAGCTAGGTATTCCTCTGGTGGATGGTTTGTTACCCACTGTAAATGTGAGCTTACGATGCCAGCAGTCTCCAAAAGGAGGTATCATCATGCACTCAACATTATTTAGGTTTGACAGAGAATTCATACGGTGAGGGTGTGTGCGTGCCTGTATGCGTGTGTGTGTGTGTGTGCGAGTGTTTTTTTCTCCCATGGAAACATTAAGAATCAACCTTAAGGATGTGAGCTTAGTTTAAATGTCAGCTGAAAAACAGCTGCTAAAAAGAGATATAATCCACAAGCCAAAAAAGTGGGGCTGGGAGGAAGTTGAAATGAGAGATGTTTGGTTCGCTAATGCTCCTGTGTGAGGATAAAAGGGTGAGATGTGGGGAATCTTCTTTGGCACGAGGTCCTGCAAATTGTTCTGGAAGATTCGGGTTAGCAGAATATGATCTCCCCATATGGCAGTTTTGAAAAAGTGGTGAAAGAAGTCCAAGCATATGCAGCAGTGATGTAACAGGGCCAGAGGGTTCAGGCACCTGTGACTTTCTAGCCACATTAAGTTCTTCAGAAGCTGCTTTTTGACTTAGCAGAGCAGAGTTTTCCATCACATATGTGTAAAACATTTCATCCATTACAGGTTTCTTGGCTCTTCTGGATTGATTTTGTTCATGTGTGGGGAAATTTAAGGAAACAAAACAACAACAAAAAAGCTTCTGAAACACATTTCTTCTCCTGTTTCAAAATTTATCACTCATCCCCTTGAAGCACGAGTCTCCTCTCTTGCATTTGAAATGTCAGCTTTTCAGTATTGTGTTTTGTTATTTGTTTGCATACTACTTACTTAGCACAATTAACAAGCAGAGCTGCATGAACTTTCACCTATCAGTAGGTATCTTAGGCAGTGCTACAATACAAGAACAGTAATAAATCACTGCCTACTATCCACTCTAAAACTTTACAGAAACAATGTGTGAGCTCTAGCCACAGGCAGACAAACAACTGCCTATCCCTCCTCATATCAAAAATGACTTAGAGCAGAGTTTTCTCCAGATAGCCATAATCCTCAAATAATCCTCACTTGCCACAACAAAAAATAACAGAAAAAAAAAATATTCACTGTTGCAGTGCAGCTGTCTCCTTTACCTTCCACTGTGTCTGGTAAATGAGGAAAGGAGAGAGTATGGGGGCTCCAAGCAGCTATGTGGGGCTCAGAGTTCATCACAGACCTCAGCTCCTATGCAGGTTCAAGCCATCACCATGAGGAGAGCAGGAATGCAGCCTGTGGAGGAGTCCCAGCAGATCCAGGATTACACCTGAGTCCACAAAGAATGATGCTGCAGTCTCCAGAGCAGGTTCCCAGCAAAAATCCGTCATCTTCCACCAGTTCGGGTTGCTGTTCAGGGCAACAGCTGGGTAGACACAAACAGTAATACTAAAATACCTTAAAAAAATAGGATGTCAGCCTTTACATCATGTATACTGCTCCCGTGATAGGTGCAGAAAGAGAGAACCTGACTCCAGTTATCCTGAAGCCTAGCCTTCTGAAATTCAGCCTCTTGTAAAAGCAAAGGTAACATTGACTCCTACTTTTCTGAAACTAGGGATGAAATCATCTTGTGCTGCTTAAACATTGAGCTTGCACATGATATTTCAGCCATCCAGAATGAGCTAGGGTCAGCATGGTCCTTCAGGGTGTTATCTCTTTCCCTCATCATGTTCGTTACTCTGTAATAATACGCTTGAGGCCCCACTCACACAGCAAATTTTGCGAATTAAAGCAACAATTAGTTCATTGTGCAGAACTTCAGAAAGTTGTCAGGCTTTCCACAGCCAAAGCTGTAAAGGCTGGGCTAGCACTCAGCCCATCCTCAAGTTCTCACCCTCCAGCTAGAAGAAGAGCAGGAAAGATGTGCCAGACTTAATTTGTGCTCCCTCTAGCTTTTGAGCCATCCTGAATTCACCAATTCCTTTAGTTTCAGGAACACATAAGAAAAAATATAGTTCTTTTAAATGCAGCATATTACTCATTACTCTCTTGTTGAATTCCTCATACAATTCCAGCTGTATTTTACCCTGAACTGTATCGCAACATGTTGGAGTAGGTTCCTTAAACCTGTCTAGGCAACATCACAAGTGTTTGGAGAGCTGCATTAATCTGCAAGCTTTCACCAACCATGACAACACCCCTTGATGCACTGGCTGCACCCACAGATCAAGGTGTTGGCAGAAAGTTCCCTCCATGGAGGCCACTGACTGAGCTGCTCACCTTTGTCTGAGTGTAGATATGGGGTGGGAGGTGGAGGGGCTGAGAGGTTGAAAGGTTTGCTGCCATTAACCACTCTGGGGAGAACAAGCACCAAACGGGAGCCCTATCTCTTTCAGCAGTAGCACCTCACCACTCATGGACCAGTGCGGTCTTCCCCTGCAGCAAACCCAAAGGAAAACCCACAGGAGGGTGAGCTGCAACTAACCAGGTGCCTGGCAACGACACAGAGAGCCACCATGCAGCCAAGAGACAAGGGTGAACCCCCCAGACTCCCCCACAGAGTGCTGAACCCCACCAGCCACCCCGGCTGGGCAGCGCCACAAGGTCTGTGGCAGCGGCCAGAATTAGGGCCGTTCTCTGGCATTTGACGTTGTTTGTGACAGCACCAGCAAAGCATCACAAGTGGATACTATCAAGGATTACTATTTGTGTATTAGTGAGTCACAATACGCCAGATTCATAAGAGCCAGATGTCACAGCTGACCCAGACAAGGCACTTAGACAGATCCCACGCGTTTCATGTGTCAGCCTTATATCCATTCATAAAACAGCTCCCTCCCTAAATATAAGTCTTGGGAAAATTTAAGATCATGGTGCAATTCTAAGTTAAGTTTCAATCAAATTCTTAGGTTTATTTTTCCCCTTCTCCTTCTTTTTCTTTTTTTTTTCTTTTTTTTTTTTCTTTTTTTGGTCAACAGTGGTTAAAAGAAAGGAGGGGCAGGAAATGATGTCCATCACAGTGGAGGATATAAAAAATGAAAAATATGGGTAGACAGGCTTGGAAAAATAAGTTTTTTTTTTTTTCTTCAAAATGTTACAGCTATAGAAACAATCTCCTGGACAAAGTCAGACAGATGTTTTTTTCTTCCACCCCCCCTCCCCCTTCCTTTGGATGGAGTGACTTTCTCAAGAGCACAGCTGAAAAACCTTTGGAAAAAAAAACACACATGCAGTCTCAGGCGTTGGAGGTGTCTGGGTCTGAGGATTACAGAAGTTCAAATTGGCTCCCCCGTCAAAATTACAGCTGCACAAAAGATGGTACAGTGTATCAGCCCAGGGCTCAAAAGGACTTTTTCCGGTTCTCAAGAACGATGCAGGTCTTGAGAAAACGCAGCTGTACGGCAACCAGACAGGCGGTGCTGGCGGAGCCAGTGCTGCCGCCTGCCCTGAAACCAGTTAGCGAGGATGCCAACCTGCTACGGGGTGCGATTAAAGGATACCTCCCCCCATGCATTTGTCATTTAGGGAAGATTTACTACCAGGGCATACCCTTCATGACTCCCTATAATATGTTTTATTTGTTTTCACACTTTCCTCTTGAGACTTGAAATTTAATATCTATTCCAGCAAGCAGAGTTCTTGCTCCCTTGCCCTCTCTGTCTCACTCTCCCTCTCCTTCCAGCATATTACCTTTGTCCATTGCCCAGATGAAGTGAGCTGATTAAAATTTATGTGCATTGTCACTGAGGAGCTGTTTTAAGCATACAAATGCTTTCTGAGGCTGTTGTTCTGTTCGAACCCACCCCACACTGCTGACCCTGCTAATCTCAAACCACAGCACTTGTCAGGTGATGACTACCAAGGGGTCCCTGTACAGGCAGCGCTGCACTGTGGTTTCACGGCTGTGCGGGTGTTGGTGTAAGATTCCTGCATGCTACACCTGGCTTCTGCAGCATCAGCCAGTTGCGTGCAGGTGGAGCAGTTCAGTGGCCTACACACAGCATGGATGTTCTCAGTATGATCTGCCAGATATTTTTGCCTATGTGTTCTAAATGCCACATTTCCCCTTCTCCCTCCTACCTTCGAAGTGAAGACAAGTTGACTGGTTATGGAAAGCCAGCTACATAACTGGATTTGCAGCTCCTGAGCAGATATTATGCATAATATCGCCTGACTCCTGCACACACTGCTGTTTAATGCATGAGAGTAACACAACCTCCTTCTTGCAAAGGCTTAATATTTCAGCTACAGATCACGCTGTGGTCCTCAGAAACTCTGAAGCAAGGGCAAATGATGCACTTCTATAGGAAAGACAGCTAAACTACCCCTTTGACTTTCCCATTTTGATCACAAGACTAATGAAAACCATAACCTAAGAACACAAAGATCCTGCTAGATCACTCACAAGCTGGTCAAAACTTTTAGTCTGGTTCACCTCTAAAACTGCTATTTTTGTATAGTAAGCTCTAGATAAAAACCTCTGTGATTTACAGATACAGGAGCACCTGTAAATTTTGGGTTCTTCCCTTGATGACTGCTTAGGTCTAAAAAAACTTGCACCCTCTAAAAATTATCTTGCAAAACTGTCACTATTCTGTGTGTTATATTCTGCCAGCTCTAGAATTGATTAACTACCGTTGCCTTCCTTCCTTCCTTCTCGCTCAATAGTACCAATTATGCTGCTAAAAAAAATCACTCTCCTCCCCCACCCATCTAATCACATTCTTCTCTTCAAATCCTACAGTAGGCTTTTCTATACTCAGAGGAAATTTCTCATGCTTCCATGGTAATCTCTACTTATGCCTATATCCCTGTTCTCCCTTATTTGAGTTCCATGCCCTGTTGCCTAAACTTACTCTCCAGGATCCTTCTGATGTCTTTCACCCATTGTTCCTCCCCTTCCAGCTCCTCCTCACAACACAGGGCTATTTCCCATCTTGCTGTTCACCAAATGGTCATCACTTTCTCACTCTTAATTCTGGGAGGTATATCAGCCTGAAGACAGCCTGTATAAGTCATGCATATGTAGAGATGTATGTGTATAATATTAGACTGCTCTCAGGCTAGATCATTGTCCAGATAACAGATGCATTATCTGAACACCATTTCCTCTGAAATTTAAAACGCTGCCTTAGATTACTTGTAACTTGTTGAAAAAAAATTAGCTACGTGCTCAAATTTTTCATCTTCTATCAAAATTTCTCTCATTCAATATATGGGTAGTGGCAAAGTATAACCATACCACTAGAAATACAGTGCAACCTTTGACAAGTCATTTAATTTATCACCCTGGTTTGGTTGCCTCTGTAAAGTAGATGAAAGTAGTTGTTCTCCAAGGTAGTGGTGATGAGGCTTCTTATCATGACCTTCATCTGTTCAGTCCATTTATAAATCCCTCTGAGTCTGAACTAGGTCTTGGTATATCAATGTACGTTGCCACACACACTGAAACCTCTGATCTTGGTCCGTACCAGTGTAACACAAATCTAACAACAGAGTCATGAAAATTAGTTAATATTTTTTCCAGTGCCCTGAGCATGGAAAACACTGCATAAGTGCCAACAAGGTGTTTTGTTTGCTTTTGGTCAGGGACATGTTGTGGCAGGAGTAACAGTAAAATGTGTTAAACAGATCATTCCCCAGGAATTGTTCAGTCAGATCCCAATATTATTATTGGAGTAAAGTACATGTAATTAAATATATTAAAACATTTACAGTCTTTATTTCAAATTATATACTCTGGATTACTCCCATAACATTCTCAAATTCATACCATTGGATTTTACAGTAGCTATATTGTGTAAAGCGTACATTAAGTAGACTCCATTATATGATGACAGTATTTTTGATCAGTGATCTTGAGAGCATATTGTATGTGGCATATGTTTTTCTTTTTTTCCCCAAAACGGTTATCCTTGATAACAAAACTCTTGGAAAAACTTGGAGATGAGGAGGATTTTCTAATGCTGCTAACTCATTTCAAAGTCAACTGGAAACGTAGTTTGAAAATTTTCCACAGCATTTTTCCTTTTTGCTTTCTGAAATGATAGAAAATTAAATCTGATGCTTATCGAACTTATTGATTAGTAACACCCTTTATACCCAGGGACAATGTTTCCAAATTCCCCTACCTCTTTTCTTTCAAGCTTTGTGTGTAAATTCAGTCCTCATGGAAGGGGGGAGGGGAAAAATCTGATGTCAGTGACCTAAGTCAATACGGTAGAAGCAGATGCTGTGCTAGCTCCTACTCAAAGCTTTGCCAATACTTTTGATTCCAGTTTGTTATATCCTCTCCCATACTGAGTCTTACCTCTTTTCTGACTAGATCAGCAATTGTCCCTCAGTAAAAATTAAATAGGAGAGCTATGAAGTTTGCCAAGTGTCATCTACAAATTAGAAGGAGCCCCCACAAAAGGTAGTCATGCTTGATCATGCTTGAGATCAAATTTGATGAGGGCCAAACACTTGGCTCTTCTCCAGGACCTGCTAGTGGGGTCTCAAAGCTCAAAAGGCATTTGAGCAGTGGTATTCAAGCGTGGTCAGTCCACCTCGCATAGATCTATACCGTGAGTGCACACAGAGAAGACTTTTCATAAGCCTACAGGAAGAAGCCGGGACAGAAGCACAAGTGTCAGATTTCCCATCAATATTTCACATCAGAACAAACCATGCTACCAGCATACTACTACTTTAAACATGTAGGAAAGTGCTACCAGATCAAAATGATCACATTTTGCTTTGTTGTAAAGTCACAGATGGCGACTCACAAGCTTGGCACCTCTCTTTCCTTTATTTCAGCCTTCCTAGAGGCAGAAATGGTCTTTTGTGCATTGTAACTCAAACTTCTACACTGGCATTACACAGGGATACTGAATGGTGCCCTCTTGCACAGTCCTACATGCTTTACACTGCCTTCTATCTTGTTTTCCATTTCATATAGTTTGCCAAGCTAATTGATTGTGCTGAATAAGGCAGAGATGTAGGAGGAAACAAGCAGCATGAGATTACACAGTTAGAGCCTACATTAATGTGTGTATTCATGGTGCACATGGGGCCAAACTAGGGCAGGAGCAGCTGATTTAATATTCTGTTTTCTCCAGTTATCCAGATAGAAATGGCACTGGATCTATGGCATTTGTTTTAATTCTCAGGATTCATTTAGGGAAAAGACAGTATAGCATAGGCTCAGTGTCAAATACTGAGGAGACTGGCACTGTACATGCTTTTCCCAGCATTACAATGATAGGGATTATGGACACAAGAACAAATCTCAAGTCAGCTGCTCCCTAGTAACCACCCCCGTGAATGCTATCAACACATTATAGATGTGAGATAGCATATTATTCCTTCACTTAGGAGTAAACAGCCTTGAATCACCTCACAACGACATAACCAGGGATAGCTACACTTTGTATGCATGGTAGGCTGTTATCCTATGGAAACTTTATTTAATTGAGAATCACAAATGACAGATTTAAAACCAATTACAGTAAGTAAAACTTCATCTTTGATTCAAGAAGAAAGAATTCAGTAACAGTATTTGTGTATGTGTGTATGTGTAACTAAGTAGCCCCTCTTCTTGGCCATTCCACGTAGAAGTATTATCTTCTTAGCCACTTCAATTAGAGTTAAAAGAAAAAACGCTACAATCCTTGTTGACTACCTATGGCTTTATCTACATTGTTTCTTCCATCTTCTTGTAAAAGATATGTCTCCTTTCAAAGATGACATGGGACTTTGTGCTTTAATGCTGTATATCAATTCCAGTGTTCTTAAAAATGTTAAAATCCAAACTGGTCAAAGACTTCAGAATAGGCAAAATTTTCGTGGTAACAGAAGTTTTAGATACTCTGTTTGTAGAGCCTTCACAGAACTACCATGTGCCATAAATCTCACCTTAACCAGAATACCCAACCTATCACAAAGCCTAACTTTTTAAAGAGAGATCACATCAATAAAAGAACCTTTTATGTTGAATGTGCCTCTGTGTTTTATCTTCCAACACTACTGCAAAGAAACGCTGTTAAAGCGTTAATGATAAGTCAGAAGATAGAATCTTCAGGAATCCACTTATTGAAAGATTAGCAAAGAGGTAAGTTTAATTCTCATCGGCTCCTATTCCTGTAGACTGTTCTAATACAGTTCCTACTTTGCTGCTTACCACAGTTAAGAGACTGCATCAATATGCCTATTATAAATGTCATGTTTCCAGTACTTACAGCTCAGCTGCTGGTATTTTCCTTTGGACTAACCATGGAAATTCAAGCCTATAACCTAAAAAGCATGTATAAATGCTCCATTTACTCACACAAAACCTTTACTGCCAGCTACCTAAACAGAAAGTTTTAGGAACAACAGCTAAAAATGACAGCCTACAACATCAGCTTTAACCACCTACTACTGCAGGCAGTATAATCCTAAACATGGCAATATATTAGGCTACAATATAGTCTCATAAGAAGTGACTGGATATATTTTTAAACCTTCCAATCTCACTGTTCAACGGTAGTGTTTTAAGATATCTATAATCACTTAAATCACACGATGGCCTGCAACAGTTCCAAGGGAGGGTGGTAAAAAAACAGTCTTTGACTTAAGAGCTCTCAGACTAATTTCTGCTGTGGTTGCACATGTAGCCACAGCAAATTCACAGTGGTCATAGTTGCCAGACACACAAAAGAGCAATAAAAAGTGAATTTTTACACAGTGGTTGCACACAAAGTCCCTGGTGGCCACATTTGGGAATTGCTGGTTTAGCAAACACAACTCTTAAATGAGACTGGGAGCCTCAGTTCCATTTTTGGTTCAGACCTTTTTGCTTGCTATACTCATTTAACTTGCCAGTTCCTACCTAGACGTAGCACCTCCCTCTGTGTAGGCCTGTGGGGTAAGCGCTTTCCAATAACAACTGGATTTGATAGCAAATCTAAACACTAAACATGCAACTGTAGAAAAAGTGCTGCCACCTTTGGAGTTAAATATTTACTAAACTCTGTACAAGCTTTTCCCTCTTCATTTGACAGTTCATAGCAAAGTCAGCACTTGTATGAAAAGCAGAGTTCTTAGCTGAGTCCAAAATCTGTTTAACGCCAGAACAAGTATGAGCTTTCTACCAGGACCTCACATACGTGTTTCAGCACCAACCTACACATCCCTCACTGCGGGATGGAAAAATAAAGAAATAAACCACAGCAGTGTGTCAGCTGGCATCATTTTGGCATCCACCTCAATAATTTTATGAGGCACAGAACTGATGCCTAAGAGGCTTCTCTAATCCATTAAATGCATGTTCTGAAGTGACCTTTTGCTTCGAGAGAAAACTCACCAATTAAAAAAGTGATCCCTGCCTGCACAGTCCTGGACCTTGTCACTGTGACTCTCACTGTAATGCCATTTAATGCCATTTAATACCAAATGTGGTGACAGAGTTTATCATTAAAGTTGCTTTTCCAGGACTAAGCCATCAGTTCACTTCAGCAGTCACCTTTTCTCATAGAACAAATTATCACCAAAAATGCAAAGTACTTGCCTCTTCTAGTAACAGATGGTCCTTAGATAACAGAGAACCGAGTCTTATCAATAACACTCTCAGCTACACAGGGAAAAGAAAGCTTCCTGAGCTGCAGCGTAAAGTACCATTTACTGCCACAAGGGAATGCTTGGTGGGGCCAGAGCTCCTACAGTACGCTGACTTGAAACAGGAGATAGAAGACCCTGAGGGGCCAATTCATACAGATTTTTCTAACCTGTGGAATGTATTTCTGTGGGGAGAGAGGGGGGAAGAAGGAATGCAATAGTAAAAAGTAAAAAGGAGTAAAAAGGAGTACTGTAATCTAAAGGGGAGCAAGGGTTTGGCTGATATGAGGAAAGTGAGGGACTGGAGTGCTGTACCCCAGGAGGGACAAGGCTGGAAGAGCACGGAGCTGAGCCAGTGTACGGGTTGAGCACAGGATAACAGAAACACTGGAGAAGTAGCAAAGACTCAGATAAAAGAAGAAACTGCTTTTCCCAGCTGTCCCCTAATGAAGGTGCTTGTAATTTCATTCTAAAAAGGGGGAGAATGGGAGGAGGAGTTGGAGGAGGAGGAGTGTGTGCTCTTTCTCATTAAAATCCTTCCTTGCTGCCAACTACATACCCACGCTCTAACTGCCTCTTTCTTTGCCATGGCTGGGTGGCTTCAATACATAGAGCAAGAGAACCAGCACAGGAAAGCCAGAACCTTTACTTGCATCTTGTTTGCAAGGACCATCAGAGCTCTAACCCAACAAGTACCTGCCTATCTACTGACCCTCATATAGGGCAGTAGTCCCAGAGAACAAGAGATAGTTCATGGGTGAAATCCAGAAAGCAATGCAGGACCAAGGTGCCAATTCCAGTACACTCTGATCAGGAGCAGCATGTTCCTGAAACCTGCTAATGCCTGGAGTATAAATATCAAGAACACCAAGTTAAAACTCAGGCTATGGACTATGCACAGCTGTTCAGAAATCCTTCCTGACACATCCCCCCAGAATTCATTCAAGTTTTGTTGCTTCTTTTGGCTTTAAAGGATGACATACTTACTACCCCATAGCACTTTGACGTAAAAAATGGGAGGTATTAACAACAATACCAAAAGAATAGCTGTTATTAGTGGGATTTTTTTTTTTTTTTGTACTTTGCTCCCCACAGACACTTCCTTTCCCTTTGAAGCTTCCTTCCCTCCTCTCCTGCTTCCACATACACATCTATGATCCTTTCTTTAATCTGTGTACCCAGAAAAAGGAAAAGAAAGGTCAGTGAAAGGTGTTGAATTAGACAGAAAATGTTTGTTTCTTCTCATGGGAAAGGTCTAGTGTTTTTCAGCTAGCCTAAATAGAGTCTATCAAATATTCTTGTTATAGAATTCTTGTATATCTTGTTATAGATGAACTTTTCAGAAGAACTGTGAAGTTCTGCTTCTGAGGAGTTACTCTAAATCAAGAGTCTCCTTTAAAACCAAAAGGCACAAGTGGTATCAGAATTAATCAGAAATAAAGGCACTCTCCTTTAAAACCAAAGGCACAAGTGGTATCAGAATTATAGCAGACAATGACTTAATGCCCCCACACCTGAGAAAAACCTAAAGTTCCTGATAGTTTCTTTTCTTCTACCTTGCTCCAGTTTCTTTTTCTCTGACTGGCAGAAAGCAGGCTTGGTGCAAGTTTTGCAACATTTCTTACATTTATGAACTTGCATTTCTTTTATGCAGTGTGTTTTAAAATGCACCTGTTCCTAGTAACCTTCTCCATTAAAAATACTTATTGTTTCTGAGCTGGATTCAAAATGGAGGGCAAGTCACCTATGGAAAATCTCCTCCCATAGCCTTATGAAAAAAAAAAAAGTCACCTTCTGGGTCAGCTGCAGGTTTGCCCCCCCCCATTCTTTGTGCACTGCCTTTGTTGAGCATGGCTGTAACTGATTTTTAGCCACCTGACCCTCACAACAGAAACTACTGCTCTCATCCAGTGTCCTGAACTTCCCTTTTCATGGGTGGAGAGAGGTCTGTCTGGGTAGACTCAACCATATCCCACGCAATGAGAGAGAAGCCACTGAAATTCTGTGATGGATGTTTATTTTATGTGCCTTTAAAAAGGGGAGCATAAAGACCTGCTTTGTCAGCTCCTGAGCCTGCAAGGTGCAGTAGCAGACAACGAAGTCTGAAATATGGGATTCCATAGCACAAAACAGAATGGAAAGGGTTAAGGTGTGAAGAGGCATCTTCCTCCGACTAGCTAACACTTGCTGCTACTCAGAAAGTCACCAAATTGTCTGGAAGTAACAATCAACCCAGTGAGACATGGCGGAGATGGTGAGGTGTATAAACTTTTTACAATTACTGTTCCGTCTGCTATCACTGCTTTGAGCTCTTTCCAAATAAAAAGTTCTTGACTTTTATTCTAAGAAAATTTTGTTCTTTTAAGTCAACAAGCCCTCTGGTCATTTTGGGAAGCTCACTCCTGGGAAGAGGTCTGGGTACACTGACTTCAAACTGTGGCCAGAGAAGGGTACCTGCACATTAATCAATGGGAAATGCTAAAGAGGGGAGCAGATACTTAACTTCTTTGACTTCAAATGTGCAGCTAATTAGCTCAGAGGACTGAACCCTGTCTTTGACTACTCCTTTACTTAAAATATTACTTCTGCTAAAACCATTTTTTGTCCATCGGAAACTGCTAAGAAACTAACCTGGAATATGGGAGACCCAAGCTAATTTGCTTTTCACGTTGACAAGAGGAATGGAAGCTAGATCCACTTAAAATAGGCTATAGTCTGATCTTTACCAGTACCAAACACCAAAGCATCTTCAGGTGTCCTCAAACCCAAAGGAAAGGAGATACCTTCTAACAGACCAGAATTAAAGCCCATAAGCCTGAAGAGGGAGACATGCTTATCCATATTATTTCCAGTCAGCTAGCTTCCAGATGCATTTGTAGGTGGAAGTAAGTGCACACACACTGAGCTTACCAGCTCCCCTCTTACAGGCATGTTAGTATCAGTCCACTTCCAGTCACCACACACATAAATTTGTTCCCTTATTTACTGCTGTATCACTGCGGATAGCTGTTGTGAATTGCACTTTGAAGACCCTGGTTCTTCCCACTCACAGTGCATATAGCCCTGACACTGAATTCCAGGTTGAGGCAGAAGTACCAAGATGCCTAAAAAATTAGAGCTCCCTTGGTGGCTTTAACTCATAGCACTCAGAAGTACAGTTAAAACCATGGCAGCTAGGAGGATTTAAGTATCCCTGATGACAAGCTGTAAAAAGGGAGGTTACAAAAATTTCTTAGCAATAGTGGAAGTAAATCTATTATTGTCTGGAAGATGCTCAGATACTCCAGAGGAGAAGTAAGGGAAACGTACATATTAAACACATATTATTTGTAAAACTAAGCAGTATATCTCTCTGTATCTGAAAACAAGCAGCTTGGCTCAAGTGTGGGAAACAGGAGACATATAAACTATTGAGAGCAATTTCTCTTCTTATACGATTTTCCTGTATATTTAATCTAATTTTCCTATTATTATGTTCACATTGCACTTGGTAAGGTACCTAGTAACTGAACACATCAGTAGTATATGCTGTATACAGAGCTTTGATTTTCTATCTCTGCCACATACCATCACTAAAATCATTTATC
This sequence comes from Anser anser, assembly GCF_964211835.1. Taxonomy (NCBI): domain Eukaryota; kingdom Metazoa; phylum Chordata; class Aves; order Anseriformes; family Anatidae; genus Anser; species Anser anser. The sequence continues at coordinate 101,983,923 of NC_139721.1, read as the reverse complement.
TTAGATCTCAGTCGAGTCAGAAAGGCATGTCAATCCGTAAATCTAGGTTTTTAGCATTTCCAGTTCTGTTATCTTTAATAGCAATACACAACCTTGTGCTATCATAACTCCTTCCAAATCAGTGGCCAGAACTGACACATTAAAAGCAATTTCAAAAGAAAAACAAACAAAAAAACAACTAACCAACCAAACAAACAAACAAACAAACAAACAAACAAAAAAACCACATGGTTCAGCCACTGAATATCTTCGCCATAATGATTAATAGTGTTTAAACCACTTTTAGCAGAGCTTCAGTAATTGATGCACATGCCTGTCCTTAAGAATATCACATTGCCTTGCAACAGTGCTTTTCAGGTTCATTCCCCTGGTGAATGACAGAGAGAGTTCAGAGTGATAACCTGGGTTGCTGCTACTAAAGAGTCACCTGAAAATATAAAATAAAAGATAATTTAACTGTAATTCTAAGTAGCTACCATTGTCAGGCATTACCCACACAATACACAGTTTGGTTTGGTCCACCCGCTGAAGGCGGTTCCCTGAGTCCTCTGCTGAAGGTCTTTTTTTGTTCATCTTTGCAGAACTGATGCTGCTCTGTGCCTTAATAACATCTCCTAAGACACCGAATATATGACTTATCAGGAGAATAGTGAGAGGGAGGAGAATGTGCATAGGAAGCTCACGTTAAGACACATGAAAAAATTCCTAAAGTTCAGGAGGGAAAAAAGGACAGATAGATTTTTTAGTAAATACTGTTGCTTCACATCTTCTTGGCTCCATAAGAGAAAACATTTTCTACTAAAAATAGAAGCTGGACCGAAAAGGTACCAATTTGTCTAAGGGTATAAAATGAGGTGTGAGCTATTGGAAAAGGCAACTCAAACTGTGTTTGCCAGAAAACAGCCAGAATATCATACCAGTAGGTTGGGGGTTAATCCAGTGGTAAATACAGGGTATGTGCCTTGGGAAAAAGTTTTGAGCGGTAGAATACTTAAATGATGAGGTGCAAATCTGGTAGCTGCACCTCCAACAACATACTGAGGACAAAGACATTGGTACAGTATTTCCATTTCCAGCTTGGACCTCTGCTTGTTTTTCTGACAAACAAGCCCCATCAAGCTTTTCCACCTTCTTTTTGTTCCCAGACGCATCAGAGCATCATCTTCTGGCCGGCAGTCTTAAGAATAACTAAGCAGCTATGCATAAAAATTAATAAGCATGCATGCAAAACCAAATAGCTGTTGTGTCTATACATAGTATAGAAGAACTCTGTGCACTTGTTCCATTCTTGTGACTGCTTTGTTGTCTACTTTTTGTGTGTAACTTCACTGCCTGTGGCACTTGGACCAGGTTAAGCATGGCGTCCTCATTAAGAATGCACTTATAAGTTTTGATGAACAGGTTTTCTGGCAAGAGATGAGCCAAACATTTACTTGTAAGTATGCTATTGGACCCAAATGCTTAATGATAGGAACACCTCTAAATACTTACCTAATTTTAACAGAATAAGTAGACAGAGAGCACTACTGCTTGGGGTATTTTGCACTTGCAAAATTTATTATGCAAATGCATAGAGTTCCTGCCAGATATCATGAGCTTCCACCCAGAGCTTTGACTGAGTACCCCGGGAAAAAGGTTTCTTTCAGGTGAAAATTCAGCCAATGAAATCAATACAGTTCTTACGAGAAGCCCAAAACTCTGCTAGTGTCTGTAGAGAGAGAACCATGCAGTCACCCCAGAGCAAGCAGTAGCTGGAATGGACAGGCATACAGGAGGCTGGCAAGTGAGTGTTATACATATTGCTGCCTGCGGTTGTGAGAGAATTAAAAGCATTTGCTGTGATGACATTTTCATTAACAAGTTTCCACTTTGCTCACAAGGGAATATAAACCAGTCGTCTCCACTGGAAGAATCACATCGTGCAATCAGGAAAACATCAGAAAGGAATAGACATAACATGGGTGAATTTAATTTTAGAAAAACTTGCATAAAGACTGTGGGATATTAATGGAAGAGGCTATTCAAATTCTTTCCCCTTCTTGAATGGAAAAATCATCCTATGATTGTAGGTTTAAGGCTCTGGAGGGGACACATTTATTCCCTGTTCTTCAGCACAATTGATATAACAGGCTCTGATATAATAGACCTGAAACAGCCAGGGAGAAGGCAGCAATGACCTGGCATTGGGCATCTGTGACCTCTGAACACAGGGTGAGGGAAGGGTGACTTACAGCAAAAATGCTGGGCTACAGATCAGGAGCAAAGATGTTGAGAGCTTGATGAGCTACATGGCTTAAGGTGAAGGAATGTTGCTGTTACTGAAATCATTGCTTTAAAAGTAGGCTTTTGATGGCTAAAAGTAGAAATTGCTTGTTAATCATATTCATTTTTCAACTGCTTTCTGTAAGGACTCTTTATTAAAAAAAGGGGGGGGGGTTTCTCATTCCATAACAGGAGAATTCAATAATGTTCATTTTTACAGTCTAGAAGCTGACACTGGAAATAGATGCTGAAACCTTTCCTATTTGCTCCAAGATGATGTGATTTATTAGAGCATTCTGACTAATACAAAGCTGCAAGGTGCATTCGCGAAATCTGCTTACTCTGGAGGTTGCATAAAAAAAAAAAAAAAAAAAGTTGAGAAGTCTGGGGGCAGAGTTTTTTCCCATGGGGGTGGTCTGACTAAGAAATGACTAAGAGCTCTAAAGAAGAAATTATAGTAAGCAAAAGAGCATCCTAGGGTATCTGCAAACAACTGGCATAAATGTAACACTTAGTAAGGCAGATGACTAACATACACATCACTAAGCACTTTGTGTGGCATGGCTTTTCAGGTCATCTTGTGGTGTGTAGGCTCACACTGGAAATCTCCACGAGAACTACAAAGGTAACCAAAGATGCGCAGGCGGAGGAAGCAATAAAAGTTCAGGAGTAGAATGTGAGGGAGTGATAGTGATATAACTCTAATTGAGCTGGATGAGACATTGCTGTCCTAGTGAGCCAAGAAGTTTGTAAGCTCTGAAAGGATAGTGATAGCAGCAAACTTAAATAAAAATCAGAACTCTTACAGGATATACTAGAGCTGAGGAAGATAACACACTGTAGTCAAGCTTCAGGATGTTGTGCATTTACGAACTTGAAGGGATGGCTTGCACTAACCAAATTGTCCTCCTAGTTTATGTGAGTTCAGTGACAAATTATTTTGCCTTTAGTTACGGATTTACCACAGCATTTCATCGTCCACCTGACCAAAACTGATACTTTCTGATAGGATGTATATCACTCACAGTTCCTCATTCATGATGTCTTTAAACTCCATATTAGAGGGGAATGAAGAATGTATTTTCAAGCATATCTAATGAAGACTGGCTGTGAATCAAGAAAAAAAAAGACACGCACACCCTTCTATATATATATATATTTTTTTTTTTTTTCCTGGACTACTTTTGTGCAGGAAGATGCTTTAGAAAGGTGATATTATTTTCCTGCCATTTTCATCATCATTTTAGCTTTTTCTTGTGTTCAGCTGTTTCAATGGGACATTACCTAGGTTTTAAGCTATAAAACACTGCAAAAACATTGCCTAAATCTGAGCTTGTAAACCAAATTACATAGCAGTTTGAACAGCATTTTAGGAACTCCAATAGCTAGTTGAAGAAGAAGGATATGCTATATACTCCCAATTTCTTGCAGAGACAGCAAAAGCACTGTTCAAGTGTAGTGGGTTTACGTGGCAAGGTTTTGGTAGTGAGGGGGTCATAGGGGTAGCTTCTGCGAGAAGAATCCAGAAGCTGCCACATGTTAGGTAAGGGCCCCACTGCTGACCAGAGCCAAGCCAATAAGTGATGTTGCTTGCACCTCTGTGACAGCATAGTGTTTGCAGAGTAAAACCACCACATCAAGAGAAGAGTATGACTGGGGAGTCCTAGAGAAGTGCAGGTTGAGCAGAGAGGGCTCCCTCCTCCAACTTAATCTACTATATACCATCACTGCTCCTCTAAATGCTGCAATTATTACTACATGAACTTATTATCTATGCCAAGCATGAAATTGGCACAACTGAGTATGATGTCTCTAACTCACATTTAAGCCTGTTTAAATTATTCCTTCTTTTTCAAGGAATGGAAGCAATGAGCACCTTTTGAAGAACAGTCTCAGCTAAACCCAGTAAAACAGTGACAGTCATAGAATGATCTAGGTTGGAAAAGACCTTCAAGATCATCAAGTCCAATCATCAGCATGAGCTACTCAGTCCCATCACTAAGACATGTTCCTGATTGTCACATTGACATGTCTATTAAATATCTGAAGGGATGGGGATTCCACCACTTTCCTGGGCAGCCTGTTCCAATATTCGCCCACCCTCTCCAAGATGAAATTCTTCCAATTCTTCCTAATGTCCGATCTAAACCTCCTCTGGTGCAACTTGAAGCCATTTCCTCATGTCCTATCACTTCTCACCTGAAAAAAGAGACTGATACCCACCCCACTGCGAACTCCTGTCAGGTACTTGCAGAGAGTGATGAGGTTTCCCCTCAACCTCCTTTTCTCCAGACTAAAAAACTCCAGTTCCCTCAGCCTCTCCTCATAACTCGCATTCTGGTCCTTTAACTAGCTTCATTGCTCTTCTCTGTACATACTTAAGCAACTCAATATCCTTCTTTTAGTGATGGTCCCAAAACCAAACAATATTCAAAATGCGGTCTTACTAGTACTTCTGAGTACAGAAGCTGTCCTGCTGGCCACGTTATTTCTAATACAAGTGAGGGTGCTGTTGGCCTTCTTGGCCCCTTGAGCACTCAGCTGGCTCATGTTCAGCTGGCTGTCAACCAGCACTACCAGGCCTTTTTCTGATGGGCATATTTTCAGCCACTCTTCCCCAGCCCTATGCTGCTGAATGGAGTTGTTATGACCCAAGTGCAGCACCCAGCAGTCAACCTTGTTCAATATCATGCAATTGGACTCAGCCCATCAATCTAGACTATCCAAATCCTTCTGCAAAGCCTTCTTACACTCAAGCAGACCAACAGTCCTGCCTAACTTGGTGTGATATGTGAACTTACTGAGGGTACACTCCACCCCCTCATCCAGATCATTGATAAAGATGTTAAAAAAAAAAAAAAATTGGCCCCAGTACTGAGCCCTGGGGAACACCACTGATGACTGGTTGCCAAGTAGATTAACTCCATTTACTGTGACTCTTTGAGCCCAGTCATCCAACCAGTTGTCCACCCAACAAACTGTACACCTGTCCAAACCATAAGCAGCCAGTTTCTCCAGGAGAATACTGTAGTAGACAGTATCAAACACTTCACTAAAATCAAGGTAAGCAATATCCATAGCCTTTCGCTCATTTACTATGTGGGTCACCTTTTCATAGGAGATCAGATTAGTCAAGCAGGATGTAACTTTCATAAATCCATGCTGGCTGCTTCTGGTCACTCAATTGCCCTATACGTGCCATGTGATAGCACTCAAGGTGATCTACTCCATGACCTTTCCTAGTGCTGAGGTCAAACTGACAGGTCTGTAATTCCCTGAATCCTCCTTCCTGCCCTTCTTGTGGATTGGAGTAACATTCGTTAACCTCCAGTTAACTAGGACCTCCCCAGTTAGCCAGGATTGCTGGTATATTATTGAAACCAGCTTGGTGAACACTTCCATGAGCTCCTTCAGTACCTTTAGATGAAACCCATCCAGCCTCATAGACCTGTGAATATTCAAAACACGGAGGAGGTCACTTACAGTTTCACCTTGGATTATAAGGTTTTCATCTCACTCCATCACTGTCTTCCAACTCAGGGTGCTAAATATCCTGAGAACAACTGGCTTTACTAATAAAGACTGAGGCAAAAGGGGCATTAAGTACCTCTGCCTTGTTCTCATCTTTCACCACTACTTTTCCCCTCATATTCAATAAAGGATGGAGATTCTCCTTAATCCACCTTTTGCTCTTGATATATTTGTAAAAACATTTTTATTGTCTTTTACTATGTTAGCCAAATGGAGTTCTAGTTGGGCTTTACCCCTTCTAGATTTCTTCATGCACAGCTTGACAACAGCTTTATAATCCTCCTGTGTTGCCTGCTCCTTCCTCTGGGGTTTCTAACTCTCGTTTTCTTCCTGAGCTCCAGAAGAAGCTCTCTGTTATGTCATGTGTTATGCCAGGCTGGTCTTCTCCCCCAGTGGCTTGACTTTTGGTGCACTGGGATAGCCCGCTCCTGTGCTTTTAAGGTGTCATTCTTGAAGAAGGCCAGCCTTCCTGGACTCCTTTACCTTACAGAACCACCTCCCAAGGGACTCTATCAGCCAGGTCTCTAAATAGGCCAAACTCTGGATTTCCAGAGGGATTTGGCAATTTGGCAGTTCCACCAACAATCTTCCTGAGAAGGAAAAACTCCATCATTTCATGCTCATTGTGCACAAGGCAGCCTCCAACCATCACATCACCTGCAAGTCTTAGTCAGGACAGAGAATCTGGTAAAAGATGTCCACAGCCGTGTGCAAGTGGGAAAAGAAATGTTAATAAACTTGATTGAAAGCCACGGTGGTTTAAAACAGACAGCTAGGGACATGGAGCTGTGAGCCATGTTCTGACCACACTGCTGAATGGGACAGCAGTAGCTCTAAGGACCCCACCACTAAGTAACAATACAACAGCAGGAAAAGCACCCCCTTTCGTTGGACAAAATGATCACTATTTCCTCATTTTTTGTTGGTGTAAAGTTTTGTTTGTTTTAAATATTATTCTGGTTCCAAGGGAAAGACTTTTTTTTTTTTTTTTTTTAGTAGGAAATTCTTGAAGTTTCCTCCATGCAGTAAAATTTATCTTTTCACCCCTGGGATGATAATAGTTCCATTTGCCCACCCATTGTCTCTCTTGTCCATTTGTATTACTCTCTTGTCCATTTGTATTATAAACTCTTAAGGAACAGGGATTACTCCTTTCTCTCCAAATATATACATAACATCTCCTTCATCCTGAGTCTCCCATTTCAAATGACACCTCCACTGTAAAATACAGCCAAGCAAAAGGAAGTTTAAGAAATGCTCTACAGATACAGATGATTACCAAGGCCAGCCAGGGACAGAATGAGAAGCAGAAATCAGGATTTTCTGTTTTCCGCTCTTGCTTAGTTCACAAATCCATGCACTTTTCAAGAATGGAAGCAAGACTTCTTTTGACAGTATGGCTTTGTTAGTATTCTTTAATCTCAGAATAAATAAATAAAAAAGTATTTTGATCAAGTTAAATAAGCAAACAAAAACAACAACAACAACCAAAAAAAACCACATTAATTTGTGAATATTTTGATCCTATTAAATGGCTGTAGAAATGACTGTAAGTCTCTCCCTTGACTTCTATGAGCCCTCAGCAAGAGCCCTTATGAACTCAACGCCAGACAGAGCTGAGTGGGGCTGAGGGATGTTTTTTGTACACACATCCTGCTCTGCTTTGGGGATTTGGTTTCTGCTCACAGAGGAAAGAGGGTCCAAGATAAAATAGAAGGGGAGCTCCCTCCCTTCATCTGATTTCAACAGTCAGAGCAATCTGAGAAACATTCTTGTATGAAATAAATCCTATCCTCACTACACCCATGCAACTGAAGGCAGCATTTGGCTGCAAGACAAGTGTATTTCTTAACTATTTTGAGTGCCATATGCTATATGAGTGCCATATGTTAGCATTTCTTAACTATATATAGCCATTTCAAATGGTATGCAGAGTTAAAGGAGAGAGCACTGCCCCGGTCTCCCCTTCACCTCCCCTCAGATCTCTCCTCCCGCTTCCCTTCCCTTTCCTTTTCTCTTCCTTCTGCACTCCTCCCCGCCTACACTCAGCTTCCTTCATCACACTTCCTACTATTTTATATTTTAAAAAACAAACAGTATTTTGCATTCTAACAAACCTCCTCCTCCCTCCCCTCCCATCTGACATCTGGTTTTATCCCCCCCCCCCTTCCCCCACACAGCATACAGCACGAGTTTCCATTTTCACAAAACTAGGGTGATGCGAGGCAGCGGCAGCAAGGGCAGGAGCTCTGTGGCAGGTGCACAAAGTGCCCATGAGCCCTCTACCTCATCCTCTCTACCCCTGCTCCCACCTCCCTATCTCTCTGAATCTTTTCAGGACCTCTTGCTTCCTCCCCTGCTTTGAGCAGTTGGTTGAGAGATGCTGCTTCCCACCAAGGCTGGTCCAGGAGGTGTCCTCCAGAATACAATGATTTGTTTTATTTTTTTTTTATTTCAAACCTCCTTTAATCCCTTTCTTTTTCTTGTGTGGCACCAGGTGCTCACTCATTCCTTTCCAAAATGCAATGCATGGGACAGCCTGACTCTGCCATAAAAACACCTCAGCTTTGAACCCTGCATCCTGCAGGTTAAAACAGCTTCCACCACACATCTCAGATTGTTTGGTCATCTTTAAAAATGCAGAGCCCAGCTGTTGTGGAATGGTACTTCTCAAAAGAAGAGAGGAAACGCCATCAGGGGCATTTCCCTGCCCACCCAGACTATGTGAACCATCCTCTAGCATCTGTGGTGAAAGAACTGGGACACTTCCACCAGGCTGTCACTTAACAAAACTAACTTTATTATTATTAGGCTGTGATCACTGAAAAAAAAAAAAAAAAAAAAAAGAATTATTTTGACTGTTGCAGTGGCACAAGCACTTGGAAATTTTTGCTCCTTGTAGGCCCCACCTCCACAAATCTATTCACGGAAGCAGCAAGGTGAAAAAGGGAATAACAACACAGGGGAAAAGGCAGGTCCTCAATGTAGCAAAAGTCCCTTCACAGTCCTTAATGAGGAAAGCCAAGAACAATAAACATTATAAGGGAGGAACACTAAGGCAGGATAAAATCCACCTCTGTACCCATAATCAGTCTGAAACAATGTCATAAGTTACACTTTCCTTAGCACAGGCCAGGATGAGCAGGATTCAAGGGGTGCATAGGCCTTTGCACCACAGGATGCCCCCATTTTTACACAAACAGCCCACAGGCTGCTGGTGCCCTGTGGGATATTGCAGATCCTGCCTGAAGAACTGAAAGCGGAATCCTACCATGACACTGTGTTCCCCCCAGCCCTTCCTTCTGTCAAGCTCCCCTCTTAGCAGCTGGGCTCCATGATGCAAAAAAACATCCTTTATGAACAATGGTGCCGGGATGAGGGAAACGCCACAAAAGGCTGGAACAGAAAACAGCATGGGCTCCTCTCAGCTGCCCCCAATGTTTTTTACAATATACCATAGAGCAATAACACCAATCTGAATGTGACATTCCTCTGAGGTCTAACCTCAGTCTGTGCCTTTTGAGAACTGTATGAAGTAACTTACGTACTTGGTAAAAAATATTGATTTATGATTTGCATGTTTTATTGCTTATAATTATAATCCAACAGTGCCATCCACTGCTTCTCCAAATAATCTTTGCTTGGAGTTACTTCCTGAAGTCATCTTTCATAAGTCACGACACTAAAACTGAACAGTTTTGCTGTATCTGTGTATATATATATATACATATATATATATATATGGTATATATGAATGTGGGGCCAGATGTGGAAAAAACAAATTGAAAGAGAAAAATAAAAATTGTAATCTGGTGACATTCATGGGGGATTACCAGAGCTGTCAAACAAAACCTTTTTGGGCTGTAGATAACACCATATTTCATAGTTAGAAAAAACACACTCCTGAGTCACACAGAGAGAGCTTGTGTGCATAATTTTATAATACTTCTTGAAATCAATCCAACAAAATAATTTCTTTCAACTCAAAGTTTTCCCCAAATATAATCACCTAGCAGGCCGGAACAGAGCACCCCATTCTGTGAAATGCCAATTGAGGACCCTCTGAGATCACTGTTTTGGATGATAGTATCCAGCACTCCAAAGAACCACAATTAACACCTAATTTTTCTGTGTCCTGTGACTGTTGGAACTCCAGATCTGCTTGATAAAGATCCCTTGAAGAAAGGAGCAAACGTGTTCCTAGGACATGGAAATCCATTGGGGTCTCCCCGCGCAGGTCACCCGAGGGTACTGAGCGAACTGGCAGAGTGAACTGGCAGAGGAGCTGGCCAAGCCGCTTTCCATTATTTATCGGCTTTCCATTATTTATCAGCAGTCCTGGCTATCAGGGGAGGTTCCAGTCGACTGGCGGCTAGCAAACGTGACGCCCATCTACAAGAAGGGTAGACCCGGGGAACTATAGGCCTGTGAGTTTGACCTCAGTGCCAGGGAAGCTCATGGAGCAGATTATCTTGAGTGTCATTACGCGGCACTTACAGGGCAAGCAGGCGATCAGGCCCAGTCAGCATGGGTTTATGAAAGGCACGTCCTGCTTGACGAACCTGATCTCCTTCTATGACCAAGTGACGCGCTTGGTGGATGAGGGGAAGGCTGTGGATGTGATCTACCTTGACTTCAGTAAGGCTTTTGATACCGTTTCCCACAACATTCTCCTCAAGAAACTGGCTGCTCGGGGCTTGGACTGGCGTACGCTCTGTGGGGTTAAAAACTGGCTGGATGGCCGGGCCCAGAGAGTTGTGGTGAATGGAGTCAAATCCAGTTGGAGGCCCGTTACTAGTGGAGTCCCCCAGGGCTCAGTGCTGGGGCCAGTCCTCTTTAATATCTTTATCGATGATCTGGATGAGGGCGTCCAGTGCACCCTCAGTAAGTTTGCAGATGACACCAAGTTAGGTGCGTGTGTTGATCTGCTCGAGGGAAGGAAGGCTCTGCAGGAAGATCTGGATAGGCTGGACCAATGGGCTGAGGTCAACTGCATGAAGTTCAACAAGGCCAAGTGCCGGGTCCTGCATCTGGGGCGTAACAACCCGAAGCAGCGCTACAGGCTGGGAGATGAGTGGTTGGAAAGCTGCCTGGCCGAGAAGGACCTGGGAGTACTGGTTGATAGTCGGCTGAATATGAGCCAGCAGTGTGCTCAGGTGGCCAAGAAGGCCAACAGCATCCTGGCTTGCATAAGAAGCAGTGTGGCCAGCAGGTCTAGGGAGGTGATTGTGCCCCTGTACTCGGCTCTGGTGAGGCCGCACCTCGAGTACTGTGTTCAGTTTTGGGCCCCTCGCTACAAGAAGGACATGGAGGTGCTCGAGAGAGTCCAGAGAAGGGCAACGAAGCTGGTGAGGGGTCTGGAGAACAAGTCTTACGAGGAGCGGCTGAGGGAGCTGGGGTTGTTTAGCCTGGAGAAGAGGAGGCTCAGGGGCGACCTCATCGCTCTCTAGAGGTACCTTAAAGGAGGCTGTAGAGAGGTGGGGGTTGGTCTGTTCTCCCACGTGCCTGGTGACCGGACAAGGGGGAATGGGCTAAAGTTGCGCCAGGGGAGGTTTAGGTTGGATGTTAGGAAGAACTTTACTGAAAGGGTTGTTAGGCATTGGAATGGGCTGCCCAGGGAAGTGGTTGAGTCGCCATCCCTGGAGGTCTTTAAAAGACGTTTAGATGTAGCCCTTAGTGATATGGTTTAGTGGAGGACTTGTTAGTGTTAGGGCAGAGGTTGGACTAGATGATCTTGGAGGTCTCTTCCAACCTAGACGATTCTGTGATTCTGTGATTCTGTGACACCACTAATGGTATTGCCTTCCCAGCAGGAAACCATAAAAATTTAGCCTGACCTTATTCAAACCATTGCTATTTTCTTGTATTTCGTATGTGTCCTCACGTTATATTTTGGGTATGGTACATGGATGTGTATATACATATCACATATAGATGCACATATATGTAGGGTATATGTATGCAGATACCCACACAAATGCTGACACCAATAATAATACAAGGTAGTATTTAGCTGCACATATTTTTTAAGTAGCTCTTTAAAATTTGGCTTCTAGCTCTGCATTTAGGAGCTTAAGTAAATTTAGACTCCTTTAAAGATGTAATAAGCTTTGACTCAGTTTTGTTAGAGCTACAAATACTCAGCTTCACAGAAAATTTTGAATAGTAAAATTGTGTGGAGGGGAGTGTGGGGGGGTGGGGGGGATAAGACCTCAAATCTTTTGGACCTTAGCTTCCTTGTTTCTAAAAAGCAGACAAGTCCATGAGACCTAATGAGATACATACCCAGGTCTTGAGAGAACTAGCACATGAAGTTGCTAAACCACTATCCATCACACTTGAGAAGTTGCGGCAGTCCAGAAAAGTTCCCACTGACTGGAAAAGGGGAAACATAACCTCCATTTTTAAAAAGGGAAAAAAGAAAGACCCAGGGAACTACAGGCCAGTCAGTCACACCTCTGTGCCTGACAAGACCACAGAGGCAGATCCTCCTGGAAACAATGCTAAGGCATATGGAAAATAAGGAGGTGATTGGTGACAGCCAACATGGCTTCACTAAGGTCAAACTGTGCCTGATGACTTTGGTGGCCTTCTAAAACAGGGTTTACAACATTCATGGATAGGGGAAGAGCAGCTGATGTCATCTACCTGGGCTTGTGCAAAGCATTTGACACTATCTCACACAATATCCTTGTTTCTAAATTGGAGAGACTTGGATTTGATGGATGAACTACTCAGTGGGTAAGGAATTGGTGGATGGTCACACTTAACGAGTTGCTGTCAACAGCTCAATGACCAAGTGGAGACCAGTGATGAGTGGAGTTCCGCAGGGGTCAGTTTTGGGACCAGCACTCTTTAACATCTTTGTCAGTGATGTGAACAGTGGGATCGAGTGCACCCTCAGCAAGTTTGCTGATGACATCAAGTTGGGTGTAGTGGACAACAAGCTGGAGGGAAGGGATGCCATCCAGAGGGAACTGGACAGGCTTAAGAGGTGGGCCTTTGTGAACCTCATGAGGTTCACCAAGGCCAAGTGCAAGGTCCTGCATCTGGGTTGGGGCAATCCCAGGTGCAAATACAGGCTGGGTGGAGAATGGACTGAGAGCAGCCCTGAAGAGAAGGCCCTGGGGGTGAAAAGCTTGACATGAGCCGGCAATGTGTTTGCAGACCAGAAAACCAAGCATATCCTGGGCTGCATCAAAAGAAGCATGGCCAGCAGGTTGAGGGAGGTGATTCTCCCTCTCTACCCAGCTCTCATGATAATCCATCTGGAGTGCTGCATTCAGCTTTGGGGTCCCCAGTATAAGAAGGACAGTCAGTGGTGCGGTTCCAGAGGAGGACCGTGAGGATGATCAGAGGGCTGGAGCACCTCTCCTGTGAAGACAGGCTGAGAAAAGTTGGGGTTTTTCAGTTTGGAGAAGAGAAGACTCTGGGGAGACTTTACAGCAGCCTTCCAGCACCTAAAGGGGACGTACAAGAAAGCTGGAGAGGGACTTTTTACAAGGCAGTGTAATTACAGGGTAATAACAGCTTTAAATTCAAAGAGGGGAGGTTTAGATTAGATATAAGGAAGAAATTCTTTACTCAGAAGGTGGTGAGGCCCTGGAACAGGTTGCCCAGAGAAGCTGTGGATGCCTCATCCCTGGAGGTGTTCAAGGCCAGGTTGGATGGGACTTTGGGCAACCTGGTTTGGTGGGAGGTGTCCCTGCACATGGCAGGGGGGTTGGAACTGGATGGTCTTAAATGTTCTTTCCAACCCAAATCATTCTATGATTCTGCGACTCTCTGAATTCATAGAAGAAAGCTTCCAAATTAGTGAAAAACTGGATTTAAAGAAATAAAAAAAAAAAGAGATTATAATAGGTATTTGCGCTGCACAAAAGCTCCCAGGCAGGCAACTGCATCTGGAAATGAATCAGCAGCCTTAGCATTAATAGCAGAGAGCTACTGCATACCGATTTATCCAGTCTGCATGGATGCACATGGACATACACAACATATCAGCTACTTTTAAATAAGCATTTTATTTACCACCTTCACATGTGAACCCAAAGCAAACATCCTTGAAATGCATTATCTCCTTTATACTTCCTGACACTGAGAACTAGGAAGTAAATGTACTATTTTTAATTTGGTTTGCCAACCCATTTCCTAACAGAATCCAACAGAATTATCTACAGTTTAAATTGTCCTCTGGAAGCAACTCATGACCAGAAGAGACTTACCAAACCTTGTCCCAGAGAATGAGAAAGAACTTCTGGACATGTGCAACTGAGAGTAAAGTGATTTAGTGGTAGTTTTTATTTTATAACTAAAAGGATCATGTTTATACAAGTATTACTTCTGCCAATACCTCCCACTACAGTAAATTTATCTAACCCTTGAATCATCAATAGCACATGAAAAAACTACAAACATCTATCTGGCCGTTACTGAGCCAAAACGCAGGCATATGGACTGTTGTATATTCTGTCATCAGGAATAAAGCATTGCAGTACGTTTCTTCTATTTATAGTTCAAAGAAATTAAAAAGAAAATTGCAAAACCTTAAGTGTCAGCAAAGGGAGCTACAAAAGCTGCCGGGGCTTACACTTTTCATGACCACAACTTCACCATATGCAGTTAAAAAATAGTAACTCTGATTGACAATATTTATCAGTTCTGTTTATGTGAAGCTAAAAGGAAGACTTGTAATACACTGTAGAATGTCTGATCTGACACTGTGTTGTATACTTGGAGGAAAAACAGTAACAAAATGTGGGCAAGTTCAGTAGCTAAATGCACAGTTTATGACTGAGAAAACTGCTTCAGAACAAAAGTTCTTTTTTTCCTATCGTGTGCCAAGGCAACACTTTCAAAAGACAAAACCTAGCATATTTATGAGAATGGAAAATTTTGGAAAATTATTTCCCAAATACACATGCATACATATACACACAGTGAACAACTAATGAAAAGCTTTTTCAATCCCAAAAGCCAGGTAGAAAAAACAATCTTCCTTTCTTCCTTTTTTGAGTTTTGTCAGTCAGACAAGACTCATCATCAGTTGCACCGATCATGATGTTACTCAGCTACTTGCAATGAACACAGCAGTAAAATGCTAGGACAGCAGTGGTAGCAGGCACACTAATACAGACAGGAATCCAAGGGTCAGATCCTTAGATGGCCCAAGCTGGAAGGAATCTGTTGATCTGAATAACAAGAAACTGAAAAACGAGCCTGACAAATTTCCACAGACCTTCAAAGATTCATGGAAAACATGGCTGGCAGCAATCTGAAAGCATTATTCAAGTACATATTACTGACTGAAGGGAGGATCGGATTTCTCCAACCAAAAGTCATTAGCTATTAAACACAGTGGTTTAGGAACATTCTTCAGATCATTCCTAAAATTTGCCAGAAGTGAGAGGGATGTAATGGGAATGCTGTACTGTCCTTATCTTCTCATCAACATACCCACTGCTTACCACCACACACCAGGATAGATTAAGCTCTGGATCACCTGCTCTCCTGTTCCTCTTTCCCCAAAGTCTTTGAAATAACTGCGTAAGCATGCTCCATCTCCCCCTGGCTCTCGAGGTTATAAACTAATGCAAATCCTTCTATTTTTCATCAACCAGAAGAGCAACAACATCTTGAAGACCACCAACATAGCAAGTTGAGAGCAATGCCAGACAAGTAAAAAGATTAATTTATGTACAAAGAGACTACAACCCATCCATAACAAGCCATCCAGTGCGTATCCACAATCAGATCCAGCAAATGAACATTGGTTCTAAATAAACGTAAGTGAGAAACTACAACTCAGAGGAAGAGACAGAAATGGTACCAAGGTACCAAGGTACCAATGGTACCAATGGTACCTCCCTCCCCGCCCCCCCCCCACCCCCAGTATAACAGTATTTTTCCTTTTTTTTTAAAAAAATTATTTTTATTTTCACTTTTTTAATATGTGGGAGAATGCAGTGCAAAACTCAAAAATAGTCAGAGAGGTGGCCTTGGGATCCAGCCTTTATCTTGAGTTGGCTCTACTTCACCTGCAGTGGAAGAGGCAGCCCAGCCCACACCAAGAGCTCAGCCTCTATGTAGCATTTAGGCAAGCTGAGATGGTTTTTGGCAGAGAAGTCTGTACAGAGCATCCCAATATCTGATTTAAAATGCATCGACATCAGTCCCTCTGTTAAGAATCACATAGCAATGTGACTTAATGTGACCTAGTACCAAGAATACCATCTCCTCCGTACCAGGCAGAAGAAGACAACACAAGGAACAACAAAACAGTTGCAACTCTGAAAATAACCCCTATGGGATAATTTTATTCTTCCAACACCCATGCAAGCAAAGAAACCATTGCAGGGCAAACCACATCATGAACCTTGGTGGCAGAGACCTGCGCTTGGAATCCATTATCCAACCCGAGACCTTTGTGATGGTCTTAGATTGGAGAAGACATGACATCACAAGAGAACCACACTCATCCCCATATATTGTATGACCTCGATTAGTACACATTGCAATTGCAGGCAAATTAAAGAAGATTGGAAGCTTACAGTCTGCCCTAGTACACAGGAATACAAATTTCACAGTCATTTTCACTCTCCAGGCCTCTTTGGGAATGTTAATCTTTTTTTAGGTCATAAGTGTGTGCTTGGTGTGGGATTTGCAGTGGGTTATCACCACTGTCCAGCCCAAATTTGGCAGACCTATACTCATTCTGCAGTCTCCACAAAAGCCAGGCAGTATCACCAACTGATTACACAGTGGCATGAATTTGTGACAATGCCTTATGTGATAGCACCATAAAGCAATGACTTTATCCTCTATGTTAACCTCTTAGTCCAAAACACATATTTCCTCCTCACTGTTGCTGTGGGAAGATTTTTTTTCTATTGCTATTTCTCCAATATTTGTACGGATTTACATCCTGCCCCAACATATTTTTCAGTCTTATAGCTGTCAATGAGGATCAAGTTTAAGCTTCATAACAAAGCTACTGTGCTTGAGCCTGGAAACTACAGGCAACATGTACTTAAGCCCACACCTGTGAAACAGAATGACTCTAAATGTGTTTTCTTTTCTCGGTCATTTTTTGAGTACTGGCCTTTAAACTCTGGTAGATACTGCAATTTGTTATTGCTGTGGGAGGGAAATTTGTTGTTGTTGCTGTTGTTGTTGGGTTTTTCTGTATGTTATAAATGTGCAGCCCTCAGGAGTTAGAGCAGTGAAAAAGGAAGGGCTGCTCCTCTTTGCTATCTGAGGAACTACAGAATCAGTGTTGCACGCCAAGTTTTATCATTCTGCAGGGTAATGTTATAACTTTCTCACACTCAACCATCTTTTAAGGCAGTATTTGTACGGAGAATAGAAAATGAATAGCATGCTCTCCCTCAACTCGACAAAGGGCATACACCTGTCCTTAATTTTGGTAAGTTTCATGTTTATAAAAACTTCAACAATAGGAGAATATAATTTCTAAATGAAATACTGTCAGTTAATCATCATGACCAGAAGGAAATTACTGGGGTGGACGTTAGATTTGTTGCTTAGAGTTATAAAGCATACAATAGTGGCTGGATCAAAAACCAAAGATGGTTTTAATGATGTGGAGAAAAGGTTGATGATATTAAATTGACAAAGGCCTGTTATGCATGAATTTCAAGAAAACTTCAATAGGAGATAGGGGTAAATCAAGTATTAAAGTATGATTTTATGTGAAGAGGACTAGTTTCACATCTAATTTAATGAAAAGAATAAATGGCTTGATATTATGACCTTCTGCATCTACTGTTATGCAGATCCTGCATTATATGCATAACCACCTTTCCTTTTGTGTGCAATCCTACTAAGTTCAGTGGGAATGTTAATCATGTCTGATTACTGTAGAGGGGAGAGACTCTTCTCTCTCCTTTGAATCTGAACAAAGTTTACATTTAGTGAAAACTAACACCATCGCCTAAGTGATTTGGTTCATTATATGAATTTATAATCAGTTAATGCTCTTATGAATTATCAGGTGGTATTTTCCAAATTTCTGAGTCATTTAGAAGCTCAAATTTCCATTTTATGAAGGAGATTTAGAAGAAGACATGCACTTCCAAGGCCTTCAGTGCTTTTAAAACCTGTAAACATTCTAGTTCATCTCAGATGTTAGGTTGGTGCATTTCCATTAGCAGAAAAGTCATGAAATAATTGAGAGGTTTGCCTTTTTCTCTATTATTTCCTACTTAAATTGAGAGAAGAACGAAAAGGAGATAATGAGCCTTCCAGTAATAATAAAAATTCTCTTAAATATGTTTAGAAATGCATACAGTTAATCAGAAATAGACACAAAAAATCAGATGTGGTATACTGCAAATCTATTGTTCTAACCACTATTTTCTGCAATGAAATTTGTAAAAACAAAACAAAACTGACAATTTAAAAAAAAAATCCCATTAAACACCTTTGTGAGTTCCACCAATGTTGTTAGAACTTTTTCTGATTTTATCAAAGTAACATCATTGACATCATTAAGGAGGGATGGCAGCTGCTCTAAGTTTAAGATTGCAACAGAGCCCCCACTGGAATTTCACTCTGGACCCCACAAAAACATTCCACTGAAAAAGGGGGTTTCCCTTCTGCAACCACAAGGCAAATGGCAGAAGAAGAAAGGCTTTACACAGGCAGGACCTACCATCATGTTTCCTGTTTGGGTTGAAAAATCTGGCTTTCTTTTTCACTGTAAGAAGTGACCAGCTTTTACATCTATGTTCAATGTCTAGCTTGCATTTTGTAGTGGGAAAAAAAAAAAAAAGTGAATCCATGGGAAACAAAGCAAATTTGGTCTTTGGTGTCCTTCTTAACCAGGCTCCTCCTGCAAAAATCACTTCCATGCTGCTTTCATTTTCCCAAACTTACCCTGCTTAACCAAGTTTCCTTAGAAATGAGGATCTAAGATACCACACTGTCATCCAGTCATTTTCTCCTATCAGTTGATCCCCAATAAGTTTTGAATTTCCTGTTCATTTGCAGCCAAGTCTGACACAATGGTAGGTGCAGGCTGAGTGAAAATCAGCATGCAGAGCCAGTGTGGGAAAGGTTGCAGAATATACCCTTACCAGACATCAGAGGATATAAGCAGGAGACTTGTAGAAAGGAGGGAAGTGAGAGAAAGAATCTTTTAGAGAGAAGTCTATAGGAAATGAGGTTCCATGAGCTGTGCTATTCACTTAAAATATGGGAACTGACCTGTCTCTAGTCTCCATATAAGCGATGTACATCCTTCTCCTGTTCCTTACTATTAGGCATTACTGCTTTGGCTTTTCTTGAATTAACTTCATATTTCTCACTCTATTAAAGACAAGTTGCAAGCTACAGTGCAGTTGGCTTATTTACATTTAACTAGGAAATCTACCTGGACTCAATATTTGCAATACCCCTTCTCTTACCTGTTAATACAGGTAATTACAGTAACTTGGTTTGAAAATGCTATGTGTCACCCTAATACTGGGAACAAAAGATACTATAATCAACAGTAGTTTTATAAAAGAAGCTAAGATAATAAGATAAAAGGTAAAGCTAAGCTAAAATAACCTTCAGTCATGTCTACAGTAAACCCAAGGACAGCAGGGCCAGGCAGATTCTGCTTCTTTACATCCTACAGCAAAGCCAAGCCCCACCAGCGTGTCCTGTGTGAACTGGACCCAAACAGCTCTTTCCTCCCTCACTCCACAGAATGGTTTAAAAAAAAAAAATATTTAGTGTCCTTTTGATCTTTTGGCTCCTTGCCTTGGCATGCCTTATGACTTCGGCCGGAACCTGGAAGAAACATCTTCCTAATTAATAGCTCAGGAATTATTTGAGACTGCCACCCACCAGGACTGTTTAGCTGGATGGATTGTGTGACCTTTCTGCTGCTTTCCTCTAGTCTTGTCCCAGGGTACTGCTGTGACCTTTTTGTGACTGTGCCACCAAGCTCTTGCCTACCCTAGGCACCCTCCATCCTATAGCAACCCTGAAAAGACCTACCAGAGCCTTCCACCGCTAAGCTCTTCCATTTTATTAGGACATTTTTATATGTTCTTTTCCCATGCTTCAAACAACAGCAATGCTGAAGTGATGCTGCAATGCCCTATTCCCTCTTGACATACTTTGTGTGTGGTTAGTAAACAGATCCACATTCGAGACCTAACCTACGAACTCTCCCTAGGCCTCCCTTCACAAACTTTGAGACCACTACAACTGTTTCTGCTTCTAGCAAAGTGCTTCTACCTACAACATAATTTATAAAAAGTGCTGTTAACATTTATTTATAGAGTCTGTATACAAACATGCAAGGAGCATTCACAGAGAGATATAAACCAGAAAACAATACCTTGGTGCATAACTTTATGGCTAACACTTTCAAATGAGAAATAATTTTGACAACTTCTGGGTTTTCTTGGTGTCCAGCAAGAAACATTTATATGGATCCTCAATTTTTAGAAGGTTTTTGGAACCCGTATGCTGAAACACAAGCCCTTTTAAGGTATTTTTAATGGATCATCCGAAGAATAAGACATCCAAAACAATTAGTCACCCTCAAAAAATCTTGACCATTTATGTAACCTTATTTTTCTAGTTGTGAATAATTGACTGAGCTTATGAACCCATACAGTCAACTTCATGGCATTTCTTTGTAGGTTCATCTGTTTGTCTGTCACACAACAGCTTGGGAATTCAGCATTTGCTCAATTAAAGATGTTAGAGACTATTCCAGATGCTCCCAGCCAAGGAAAATGAGAATGACAGTAATGGGGAACACAAAGAGCCTTCGTCATTAGCTGTGTGCTTCCACCACTCCCTCTTAGGTCAAAGGTTTGGCTGACAAAATTCATTAACACTTTCCAAAATAACAGTATCACTCCCTCATCACTTTCCATCCCATCTTCCCAATAGAGGTTATTACACCATCTCCCCACAAACATCTTACTTTCCCAAATAATGGGAGGAAGGAAATGGAAGGTGAGGAATACAAATGCAGGCCTTTGCAGGGAAATGTATGGTGTGGGACATGGGTAGCAGCATAAATGACCTGAGCACATGCTTTTTATGGGAGCATGATTAGTGATCCTGGTGAAATGGAGGTGAATAAGGGGAGTGAGAAGTGAGAAGGAGGAGGTATGTACAAGGTGTCCATCCTAACAGAAAGGACTAGTGGAGAAGGATGACTCTGGGATGGAAGAGTCCAGACCTGGAAGTACAAACTGAAATAACACATATTCATACTGGAAGGAGTTCTGAAAACTTCCTTCAAATTTCATGTCAAAACCAACAGTTTAGGACACTTGATACTGAAAGTACTGGAAGCAAGGACCAGAATAAATACTTATTGGACACAGTATTGCACTTTCATGTTATTGAAAAAAGAAGAAGAAAAAAAAGGAGAAGAAGAAACGCGAGGGCCTACCAAGTGTTCATTTCAATTTTTTCACCTATCATTCCAGCTAAAATGCACATAGCATTGAGAGATTTTTGACTTTGCAGAGTTCTTTCAGCAGTGGAATAATTTTCATCTTGGCCACAAGTTTACCACCTTCAATAAAGACAAACTAAGTATAGTTGCAGTCTATATTGTTTTACACCCTAGCAGCAGACAGCATTCAGCTTGCTATTACAGGTTTAGTCTGGGAGAAAGAATTAGAAAACACAGTGTAGAAAACATGGTCACATACTTGACTTTTACATATTTAACAGATGAATTGAAGGAAATGTACCTGAGGGCTACACTCCACAGAAGCCTACAGAAAACAAAACGATATGATGGAGCTGATGATTGTATGCCCCCCGTGATTACGTTTTCAAAAACTAGAAGAGTGTGTACAAGTGAAAAGTTGATCGACAGTCTTGACATTTTGGCAGTAAGGAAAACATACAGATGAACTTTCCATAAATACTGTGCAAGCATCTGTTTTGTCCACACAAATCTGATAAGTGTGTGCACAGATGAAGAAATTGCATGCACAAGCTGAACCATGCAATCAGCAGAGTTTCACAACAAATGGATGGTTTGACCAACATTCTTGGCAGATGAATCAGAGACGTGGGCTTTAAACTTTTGTCTCTCTAGACTAATCCCAGGATGCACTGTGGTTACACAGGTAAGCATAATTGGTAGATTTATAAGTATTTACACATCCGGTCCAGTACCCTGAAGAAATGTGAATAAGATCTGTCTCTTTAGCACTGCTGGCACTGGAAAGGACAATATGCAACTTTCCTGAACAGACAGAAATAAAACCAGTAGGTCAGAAATTTTGACGTCTACCTTCTAAGTTACTATTACTAATTAGAAACAAAATAGTGACCAACTAAAATAGCATCATGCTGTTCTTTTAAGATATGCAGAATGTCATTGAAAATCCTCCTAGCTTGAAATGAATACAATGAACTGAGCACCAGATTACACTTACCAAGCACACTCCTGCTTTCAGCTCTAAGTGGAGCCTAAGCTGCCTCCATAGTACAAAAGTATTGCACTGGCTGTGCAATGCATTGCAAGAAGAATTGTGCTAGTTTGGGTAAGCCCAACAAGCTTTACCACAATGTCTGTTCAACATGGAGAGAAAAAAAAAAAAAAAAGGCTACAGAGAACGCTTTCAGTAAGTTTGGTCCAACATTATGTTTTTCTGCCACTCTGCAGACATAAAAATAGGTACAGGTGTTTGGGAGTGGTAGGTCTGTCCGTCAGAGCACAGGTGTACACTGAAGCAGCAGGCTGCTTTATCTTACACACTCTTCTCAGTCACTGTTCTGCAGGACTAACACCTCTGCTGAACAGTCTGTGCCAGATTATCCCCCTGAAGTGTTTGTGGCGGTTTTGATTTCGGCTGGCTTCACTGACCCTCCTTTGCAAGCTTCCCATTCCCCATTTCTTTTTTGCAAACTCTAAATGCATTCAGCTGATTTCCTACACTCACAGTTGTTTTCAAATGCTTCAGCCTGTGCATTTCATCTCACACAATTTAAATGAAAATTTTATCTGTAATGAATAGAGGCCTCAGACAGATCTGCTTTTAAATGGAGCACTATACTACTAATGCAACTCAAAAATGGGGACCGGGATTTCTAAAGACCTCTAAAGTCCCCGGTGCCTGCAGTTGGAGCTCTCTTCACTTCAGCACTCTTGGAAACCAGGTCCACAGTGCCCCAGGTGAAGAAACCATAGAACTGGTGTCCATCATAATTAATAATAATAATAATAATAACAACAACAACTATAATAATAATTAAAGAAAAATCAGACTTGAGGCCTCTTCATACACAGCCAAGCCCTCCCAGAGCTGAAGGCACAACATGCTACAAGAGGGAATCACTGGTCTCACAGGCAGTTGAGAGACTGAACCCTCATTTCTGATGGATTTGAGACTCATGTGGGACTGACTCTGGGTTGTGAGAAAGGACAAGCTCAGACAGCAACACCTCGTGTATTGGCAGCCTCTGCATTAGTAGTGGTCATAATGCGGCTTCTCTTCCTTCCTCCATTAACTGACTACCTATTTGCGTATAACTTATGGGACCATAAGCAATTTAGAGATTTCCAAACCCTCTCTTAAACATTTCTGTAATGGTCAAAAGGCTCAGAAATCACAGGGAAAATAGGCAGATGCAAAAAATCTTGGGGCTGAAAGACCTCAGTTAAAGCTCCAGGCTGGGATTTTGACAGGACGTTATGCTTGCATCACAATGAAATGGAAACTGAGCACCTCTTCTGAAGCACATAAAACAATTCTACAGAAGATGATGAAATCAAAGCAGATAAAAGTGTTTTGTTTTGTTTTGTTTTGTGTTTTTATAAGTTTTGTTTCTTTCCAAAGCAGTGTTAGCAATGATACTGCAATGCTGATATGGCTGAAGAATCAAGGAAAGCAATGCTGATTTAAAACTAGCATTGTTGGAGTCTAAGCCCTTAATTTTTCCAGTTGCACTTGTTTGACATACTGAGAAGTGCTGTTCTACTGAAAAAGTCGTTACTGCCATTTAAGTACCAGTGATAATAGCGATGTATTATCAGCCATTTTCACCCTATTCCTTTCAGGCTAAGAAGCAGCTGTAAAGACGTCATGTTTTACAGTGTGAAACTCTGGGATAGAACCCTTCAGCCTTTTGCCCACAGTTGTGTTTACATACATGGTCAGGCCTGCATCTTTACAATTTCTTCTGCTGAACGCTTATTCAATCCAACCAAGGGGAAAAGCTGAAAACATGTCAGCTGCTTGCTCCGCAGAGCCCGGTGCATAACCTACAGCTTCAGATTCACACAATAGCTGTAAACAGCCACCGTAGACAGAAACGATTATATAACAAAGTTCATCTAGAGGATGAGTTCAAAAACAGGGGAAAGGAGGGGAGGTAGCCTAAACTTTCCTTCATAATGGAAAATGAACTCAGAAAAGGTGGAAACTTCACAAGGAGACAAGAAAATGTGAAATGAATACCCTTTGGTTTTCTGCCCCAGAACTCATCCTCCCCAGGCTTTGTTCTGTGGAGAGGAAGTAGGAAACAAAAATGAAAATATTTCTGGCATGAACTGAGAGCTAAGAGAAAAGGGGGGTTGGGGGGGGGGGGGGGGAGGTTAGTGTGACTGCTAAAATTCCATATTTCCACATCTGCTTTCAATTATACTTATGTCAAGTCATTTTACTATTTGACGAAACCAATCCAAGGAATTAGGCTTTTGTCGGATGCCTTGAAATGTCATTAAGTGCTCAAACACAAACACACACACAAATAAAGTCACGTTTTCCACACGATGCAAACGTGATCACCAGCCTCGAGGGTAGTGGGAGGAGAGAAGTGTTACCAGCTTTCAAGCTGCCACTGCCCTGCTCTCTGGCCAGCATTGCCTTCCCAGGCAAGGCCAAGGCCAGGCAAGGTCCCTGGTCCTCTACAGTGACGGCTGGGAGACCCATGGCGCATGTGCTGGGAGCAGCAAGAGGAGGAAACACGAGAGAGAGCACTGCTCAGATTAAGCTGGGAAGGGGTGGGGGGCAAGTGTCCGTTTACAAGTTATAATTTTGTCAACAATCCAAATCTGGTTTTAGATTAAATATTAGCAATAAACTCAGAGAGAAAAGATTTCCAAAACACATGACAAAGGAAGTGCTAGGAGCATATGTCTTTTCAACAACTCAACAGATGTCTCTCTTTCCCTCCCAGTTATCCCAGCCCTTCTATTTAAGGTTCTCTATACTTTTAAGAGCTGGAGCCCTCTGACCACTGTTTGTATACTAGCTTCAGAGGAAATCCGCATAGGCCTTCTGTTCCTTTAACACAACCTGAGGTATGGCTTTGGGGGGGGCGAAGTGCTCAACAACTTCTGAAAAAAATCAGACACCGTGGATTTGCAACCCAAAGGTGTACAGCACCAAAGCTCAAATAGTCACTTAATACAAACAAAAAATAAAGAAAAATCAACCTCTTGTCTCTGATCACTTCATTTGTTAAAAGTTTTAGAAGACAGCATTGCTTTACTACTCAATACAATTGTGATCTCTCATGATAATAGCTGAGGAAATAAAATCTGCATGTTTCTTTTGGCATTTTCTCATTTCAGGATCTGCAGGCTTGGTGACGTGTTTTCATTCAGCATGCTGATATTACTGGCTTTTCAGTATCTTATCAATGAGGCAGCTGGAGGAATCCATCACTGACACCTACTTGGGCCATAAAAGATAATCCTGGTCCTGAAGTTTTCCTTCCTCTGCTTTACAGACTCTCATTCAAACTTTTGCCTGAAATTTTTTTTGGCAAAATAATGACAGGAATGGTACCTTTTGCATGACAGTCAATGGTTTGCAAAATGAGACCTCTCAGCAGTCAGACAGCTTTCTTTTATATATTTGAGCTCAGCCTGTTTTGTTCACCTTGCAAGTATCGGCTGAAAATTTTCTTCTATCTATATCACTCATGTTCCCAGAGCCAGATGTCCCCTCTCTTCCACGGCAACAGCTACATGTACTACAATACCGATGTATTCAACAAGGCTTTTATTTTTCCTGCCTTTCCACACTGTGACCACTGGCATTTTCCTTCCAATACTCTAAGCAACACTTCTGAAGATCAAATTTTGACAGACATGGGCTGTGACAAAAAGATTGATGACGACTGCACTGCATGTGGAACAACTGGGTTAACCACAAGCAGTAAAATATGAAGCTTAACACATGATCCTGAAACATATCACAGTGATACTGCCATTGCATCTGTGGTGTAAAGAGTCAGGAATTATTCAAAACCAATTCAGGTTTTAGCAGAAGTCCTAGCAACCTGGTCAGCTTCACAAATAAGAGTACAAATCCCCAAGAAACTATCTTATATTGGAAATAAAAAGACCTCATCTTTATTAGTTTTTCTTTAT
The DNA here is from genome assembly GCF_964211835.1 of Anser anser. NCBI lineage: Eukaryota > Metazoa > Chordata > Aves > Anseriformes > Anatidae > Anser > Anser anser. Next base: position 101,957,753 of record NC_139721.1, on the reverse strand, counting down.
ACCTTTTCTAGACTAAGTGGTAAACTCAAAAAAAAAAAAAAAAAAAAGAGCAATACACGGTATGAGATGAAAAATAAGGAGGAAGATATTGCAGTAATATACTATCAAATTTCAATTAAGAATGGGAAAGTTCAAACAGGATCTAAGACACTTGAAAATGGATAGCGTCAGTAGTTGCTCCTTTTCGGTTGTTGTCACAAGGAGGTGAGAAGACCCATCCCAGAATACAACCTGCTTCCAGGTGACTCAGGTACCAGACCAAAACAGTAAGGACTTGAAAGTTACCTATCATTTCTTGAAAAACCTGGCTCCAGATCTAAGCTTGCAATGTGAGCTGACCTGCCAGAGACACGCTAAGGTCTTCCAGACAGGCTGGAAATGTTCAGCCAATGTCTTTAAATTGACACCTCAATGGCATGATTCATACTAGCTCAACAAAGCTCAAGGATTTTCACTAATCAGAAAATATCGAACATCAGAAATCTGTTGCCATGCAACACCCCACCCAGTTTTTCTGACTGAAAATATATGGAACAAATATATTTCTTTCCTCTTTGGAACACAATCTTTCACATATCCCATCTCTAATTTTAGTATGTACTCTTATTTGTAAATAGTTAATTAGGCTGCAAAGATTTCAGGATAGAGAAAACATCCGCAGTTCACACACACACACAAATCCAGACACTAGGAGAATAGAAGTAAGGAATTGTTTTAATAAAAATTGCAAAAGATATCGGAAGTGGGGGGCCAGGAATTACTTAGACACATGGAACAATTGGAAATCATTTACCATACTTGAGATGTTTGTGTGTTGCATAATACTGTCTCTGGTTACAAATACTGTTGTTTTTGACTAGAGGAAGAGAGGAGTACGTAGCAATTTCTAATGCGCTCTCACTGATACTGCTCATGCCATTTGTCTCTGTTGACTACTGCATAAACAATGATTAAAAGCGAAAGCACAACTTAGGGGTAGATTTGAGACTTCATATCCAAGGTGCCACTAAAAGCCTGGGCTGCAAGTGCCAGCAGACAGAACAACACTCAGAGAAGCTACATCTACACAAAATGGGTAATGAAGCAATAGCAGGGGAGGAGGGGATTTTTATATATATATATATTTTTTTAAGAGTCAGGCTCAGAGTTCATAAGCTGAAACCTTGAGTGGAATTATGATCCTTAAGTGTCTGTTGGGTAATGTGGCATCAAAGCTTTGTTTGGGACCAAACTGAAGCTTTAAGGAAAAAAAAAAAATCTGTTTGTGGGTTGCATTCCTGTAATAATAAAGTCATGACTCACTGAATGAATGACAAAGTTATAAATTAGATGGTGATTTAGTGAGTTATCTCACACCTACCTTGGAATGCAGTCAGGAGGAAGAATGTTTTTAAAGGGACAAAAAAATAGCCATTGCATGACTGGAACTAATGGGGACCTAAGTCACAGTAAACATTTGTTGTAAACTCTTCTAAGCTTTTGTACACAATATCACATTCACTTAAGAGTATGTGCAGGGTAGGATGGTTCTGAATTCCCCTTATCACAGAAAAACAAAACAAAACAAAAAAAAAAAAAACCTGCTCTCAATCTACAGACTAAATTTAACTGCAAGGCTAAAATGCAGTTGGATTCAAGGACACACACAAGTTTTACTATGCTGGAGAAGACTCAATCTTTAGCCAAAATAAAGTGGCATAGCTTCACTATGGTTATCGACAGAAATACTGAACTACTACCTCGTTCCATAGAATCACAGAATGGTTTGGGTTGGAAGGGACCTTATAAAGATCATCCAGTTCCAACCCTGCTGCCATGGGCAGGGACACCTTCCACAAACCAGGTTGCCCAAAGCCCCATCTAACCTGGCCCCATTCAGGGATGGGGCATCCACAGCTCCTCTGGGCAGCCTGTTCCAGTGCCTCACCACCCTCTGAGTAAATAATTTCTTCCTTATATCTAATCTAAATCTCCCCTCTTTCAGTTTAAAGCCATTACTCCTTGTCCTGTCACTACAATGCCTTGACAAAAGAGTCCCTTGCCAGGTGAGGGCACACCCCATTCTCCTGCTGGGTCACTCCAGTGTAACCCCAAGAGCATTCCTCTACGGAGACCCGGGCACTGCAGGTGCGGTGCAGCAGGGCACGTGAGCTAAACAACGCAAACGCAAGCAGGAAAGCTTTCTGCCCTCCTCTTCTAGCTGCTGTTGCTAAACCTAAAGTGTGGTGATAAGCAGGGAAGAAAAATAAAGTGGGGGAGAGAATATTAAGAAGGGGCTTAAATAGGACAAATATTTGCACAGGACACAGTTATTATTTTAGAGGTGGCTCAATCCAGACAGACCCCTAACAGATTGTGCAGTTTCAAGGATCCTGTGCTTTCAAAGCTACTCTTCAGCATGGTAAAAATGAGTGAGCTTGGGTACCATTTTCTCTAGCTTCTAGCCCTGTTAACTAAACTGCAAAATGAAAATGGGCCAGCAGGAGAAATGTTGAAGAACTGGGAAGAAAGTTTGACAGCAAGATGGAAAATAAAAACTTAAAAATGCAGAGAACGGCTTATTTTTGTAAAATAAACATATTCCCTTGTGCCCATAACATGTGGAGACATCAAAGAAACCTGGTGGTTCCCAATCATGTTTTGCAACAATTTTGTGGCTTTGATTATTTATACAAGTGACTTGGCTAAATTCACCTTCCATATTGCTCTCTTTAAGCCACTTAAGTCCCATAAGGGATGAATCTGTTTTTACTCTCTAAGAGAGCAAGCATTTGACAAAAGGGGGAGCAGAGGCTACCAGTGCTGTTCCATGGTCTATAGCAATATCTGAAGCAATCGATCTCATTTACTGCCCTAAAACAACCACCACCATCGGCACTGGCAGCCTGCCTGTTGTTACTTGACCTCAATAAGCACACAAGGAGATGCTCCTCTTCTTCATGTTCTTGGTCTTGGCCTCTTTACTTTGGTTAGACCCTGTGTCCAAGGAAAGCTTTATGTGCATTTTTCAGCATGTAGTACTCCAGTAGTACTCATGTCTCTCTCATGGGCTGAACGCCACAGATGAATTTAACACCTGTGCTCTTTACTTAGGGAACTAGGGGACATTCAGCTACCTGGACCTCCATCACCCCTGCCTGAGGATGGTGCACCAACCACTAAACCTTCCTTCCTCTTCTCAAACTCAGTGAAACTTGAGCATTTATCTCAGAAGGCAGTCCCACAAGATTTGATTACCAGCCCTACAAGCAAAATATGACTTTTCCAAGTATGGCTTTTTTTCCTGAACAGTCAGCATAAAAATAGCATACTGGTGTTCAACAGATACGTTCCTGACTGAACATGCACTCCTGCCTTCTGTCTTAGGAGTCAGGGGGTTCAGAGGTTTTTGATTTAACCCTAAAATGCAGAATAATTTTACATAGTGTGACATAGTTATTATTCCTGTCTGCCCATTTATTAATTTAATCTGTCCCACAGAAACCTTTAATGTTGTCTGCACCTTATATTGAATAATCATATGTTCAACATTCTCTGTGCAGTAAAAGTAGGCACACCAGCAGTAAGCAAGGATTAACTGGTATGCTATAAATTTAGACCCTAACTCACTCAGCAGCAACATACTGATGTGCTTATATCCCTGAAAATTTGATTTTCTATCCTCCTTAGTAAAACTTCAGGTCTGGAATCTAGTTTCTTTATTCTCACAGTGCTCCTTCTGCCAAATGAAGAGTTGAGGTAGCCTCTCCATCACTTGAATAAGGATGCTGGTGCCAGTGAATCCAGGGATATTCTGAGGCTCTATAGGTAGAGCTGAAAACAGAGTTCAATTCATAACTTTGTTTGCTGCATCCTAGGCTGTTGCTATGGAAATGAAGGTAAAATCCTATAATTATAAATTACTTGCTTTCAACATGGTATCTACTCTTCACTTGCACATGCATTTATTAGTAAAATTGCAGCCAGGCAAAGCCCAAGCCTTAAAATCACACTGCATGTTCGGTATAGGCAGTTACAGACTTTAACATTCCCTTGCTAGTTCAAGTGATAAATGCATCAGAGCAAGTATCTGGAATCCAGACCCTTCTAGCACTTAAAGCTATGTGTACCTGAGGCCAACTCCTTTTCAAAGGAAAAATTGGAAACTTCACTCTAGGAGTGAGACCTGAGCTGGGAATCTCCTCTAACCTGAAAGCCTGCAGTGCGCCAAGTCAAACAAATGCATCTAGTATGAAAATACTGGGTATCCATCAGGGAGAGTGGGGGGAAGAGACATCATTTATCCTTCTTCCTCTGCCATCTGCACTGCTATTAAGTGCATACCATAGTAGTTAATGTTCTGTGTCTGTTTAGATACAAAAGGCACCTCCAACCCTAAATAGCGCTAATGAGCAGCACCACTCACCTGGAAAATACTGTTAAATCAACTTTCAGATGGAGACTGCCACACTAGTGGAAAAGCATACACTCCATAGATTTTTTTAAAACTGTTTTTTTTTATCTCACCTTCTGCATTGCCTTTCTACACAGAAGTTTCCCTCCAGAGCCCATACGATTTTTTGACCCCTCAAAGTTAAAATTCCCTTTTGCTGATCGCCATGTCTTGACATTCAAACAAGCAGGATGATGTGAACAAAAGGCAGTCCCATAGTCTGACCTGCTAGTAAAAATAAAAATAGCTGAGACACCCTTAAAAGTTTTTCTTATAAACCAGCAACATGGAAGATACTGTTTTCTGTAACTTTAATGTATAACACTACCACAGTAAAACAATCAGCAGCAGTAAATCTGAGAAAAGGGTAGAGATGACTGAAGGTATGTGGGTAAAAAAGATTTTCATTAAGCAGTACCGATTTACTGGATTGTCCCCCCTGCAAGAACATGCAGGTGAGCAGCAGCTTTGAATTCGGCAGAAATCCTCCTGGTTTTCACCAGAAGCTCACACTCTGGATCCCCACACAGCTCCTCTGCTAGAGCACATCCTCATGAGGACAAGTGGGACCTGGCCTAAGCTGTGTGTGCTCGTTTCGACCAGAGACTTAATGACAGGCTTCATACACCAGGTAGTTATTCCTACCACCTGCCTATTCTCAAGTGAGATTCTCTGAATTTCTCCTGTGGGAACCTCTGTACTTTGCTACTCAAAAAATTCACTGAGTCTCCGGCATCCCAGATGAATGCCTGTCTTTGGAGCTTCAAGAGCAGGAGACTTCTGTCTTGCTCCCAGGAAAAAAAGAAAAAAAAAAAAGTTGTTTTCAAAGGCCTTGGTTTCATTCTAGGGAAGAAGAGAAGGCATCTTGTTAATAAAGGAGAACATACTGAACATTTTAATAAGAATGGTAAGCTGATTTGTCTGCTGCAAACCTATCAGCAGCACTTGGGATAAACAGCAAAACTACAGTATTTTTTTTTTGTTTTCTTTACTTGTTTTACAAACAGCACTCACAAAACCCATCACAGACAAAGTAAATAGCATTTTCTACTGGGCTCTATTGTGAAATAAATACGTAATACAAAGAAAGATACTTGTGTGCATCATGCCCTTGTAATAAATCAAAAGTGTATGCAATGTTTTGCTTGGTCCAAGAGAGAGGGCACAAACTATGTTTCGATCTAATGGAAACAAAAGAAAACACTGGTGACACAGGTTGCTCTGAACACGCTGGGGCTGCCGGTCCACCCCCTGCAACCAGGCAGCACCCAGCTCAGTGTCCGCACCCCTGCAGTGGATGCTCCCCGTTCCCCAGGGCTCTGCAGCGGTGGCTTGAGGAACCCTCCCCTCAGGAACTCCCATCCCCTGCATCAAGAAGGCTGCAAAGGGGCTTGTGATCCTGGGCTGCAGGGATCCCTCCAGAACCAAAGCCAGTCTTCGGAGCAGATGTCACCCTGCCTGGTACATTCAAAAAGCCCTAGAGCTGTGCAGTGGCTGCTGTCAGATCTGAAGGATAAGCTGACTTCGTTTTTCTTAACAGCATTACACACAGGAACCTGTTCTTAAAATAAGAACAGGTAAATAAAAAAGCCATACAAAAGAGACAGGATGATTTATTAAAAAAAACCAACACATATTCCTGAAAATATATGTATATATTCCTGGGTATAAATACATGAGAAGTACTCAGGCATTTCAGCAGTATGGTCCATGCAAGTACCTGTATGCGTGTAAATAGGCCACAACCCTATTTTAAATGATGAAATTTAAAATCTGCTGCTGCAGAACATTGGCCTGCAACATTACACAAATGACGTGAGTTAAGGATGGAGTAACAGCCTTTACACTCAATTTCCTGGCTTTCCTTAGTTTGCGTCACACCCTTAATGTTATTTCAACATTGCATTTTGTCCTCTAAATTAAATGTACAGTAGGTGTTTTGTATTTAATTTCCTTACTGTTTTTTTCCCTCCTAAAGTAAAAAGAATGGAAGAGATTCATGAAAGGTTATAAAACACACATTGTGTACTGGAGAGGCTGGAGTAGCTCTTTTGGAGCCTTTTCATTCTCCTGGGAAAATATGTAATTAGGTAGTTTTTTAACATGTGTATTATGTACTGAATTACATGTATTTATACATTTCTCAAAGGAGTATTGCTTACACAATAGCCTGGAGCAACTCTTTTGGAGCCAGTTAGGTCTATCATGTAATTATGACCCATTTATAGTAAATTTTGTTGTGCCTACGTAGTAGCTTTTTATTTTTATTTAAGATTAATTTCAAGGCTTGTGAGTGGTGCTACAATGACAACCCTGGAGACTGCAGGCTTCTGTTTATTTTACAGAAAAGGAAAACACAGGTAATGAAAGTGTGGGCATCCCCAGACTAACCCCTCCAAAGTTTACCTTATTCATGACTGCAGGAACAACTTCCCAAAGTAGAAGGCAAATGATTCAGCTTTCTTAGCAAATTGTTATGGCAGGCTTTGGGATGAGGACAGCCATCCGCCTGGAACTGGACTAATACCAAAAAAATTATTCCACATAGGCTGCTAAGTATTTGCCATCTGCTAATCTGCAAATTATCTCATTTCATTTTCTTTTCTTATATAGGAGGAAAAAAAAAACACTTGCAAGCAGATTTCTGTAGGCATTTATGTGCTTTAAAACAGACATAGGCACCAAATATGATTACGAAAAAGGGTATTAGTTATATCTGTGTTCTTCCAACATACAGCTTTCTGAGTCTTTAAACATCAGAAAGAATTTAAAGGTTCTGTAGCTTTTTTTTCCTGGAAAGAAAGAATATATAAACCAAATTATTTTTCTCTTAAAATCATAAACAGCCTCCACCCCCAAAATACAGTGCAGTTAAAACATGGCTTAGTGTGATACTGCTAAGATAACATGGAGACAGCTGTAATGGAAATGCATGGATGGATATATTGTTAAATTACCTGAAGTCCAAGGACAATGTCTTTCTCTAAATGAGAGAAACTGCAGTCATCAAATAGTAGTAAATGGATAAATTAAAGACTTCTTTACCTATTAGAATTGGAAAAAAAAAGTTGATATTAACTTCCAAATTAGTTTAACATCCCCCATCCCCAAGTATAACTTCAGTTTGCTTGGAGGATTTTGTTTTGAATTTTAAATGTTTTGGTTATTTCAAAAGTTCATGTTCTTTTTATTTTTAAACAGTCCTCTTTTAAAGAAAGTTTCAGAAACTATTTTTCAGAAATGTTAAAGTAATTCTGCTTGTCCCAAGTAAAAATTTTACATGGAAAAAAAAAAGTTGAAAGACTTTTTAAATTCTCTTTCTTTTCAATTAAAACATGAGTTGGATTCAGCCCAATACGTGAAAAGCCTTAAAACCTTCCAAAACTCAGTTCTTGGAAAAATTCCTATACGTAAAAAAGCCTTCATCTCAGCCTCCTAAGGAGTAGTCAAGAGCATGATATTTGGCTCCAGCTCCCCTTTTCCTTAACAGGCTGTGGTGGACAGAGTGAGAAGGGAAGCTACTGATGGAGGGCAGTATGAGATTTTTTTAATTCTGTCAAAGCAGTGTTTTCAGAGTATAAGTAGAAGTGACACACACACTACCTTTTTCTCACTATAGTCCATCACTGAGGTTGCTTTTCTGTTCAGAAAACAGTAGCACCTCACAAACAATGGAAAGGCAGGACACATTTCCTATCTTATGCTAGGAGAATATTTCTCAAAAAGCAATCAAAAAGCAGGGAGAATGACTATAACTGACGCACTGCTACACAGGTACCACCATCATTTTATTTATTTATTTTTTATAAAAGGTTGTGTTTAGCTATGCATTTTGCCAGTTTAACGCTCAGTACAGAAAGTACCTTTGAGCACAGAGAATACATATTTCAGTGAGTTACAGCTGACTCAAATCAAAGCTACCCAAGTACTATGTGTCAATCTGCTTTCCTGGAGGCTATTTCTGTGCCTCCTTCAGCTTTTTCTCCTCAGCTCATTTTGCAATGAAGAGGCCCAAAACAAGTTCGCATGTACGTAGTTGTTAGGAAAGAGACAAGCTCCTAAAATATCACTGATAAATAAAGGAGCAAGTCTGGAAAGTTTCAGCTCAAAAGGTCAAAGATACACAAAGGAATTAGTAACAGGAAATAGCAGGTGGGAACAGAAACACAGTTAAGTTTCACAGGTGATGTCATTTAGGAAGACGAATGGCACAATAGGCAGACTACCAGGTTGAAAAACAGAAGACCAGTGTCCTGGCATCATTGTGCCAGGCTTCAGGTCCCCAAACCCTCAATGCTTCATCTCCTTTACCTGTCAAACATGCATCACACTGCTATTCTAGCTGCAGCATAGAAGGAAATGTGTAATCATGAGCATCATATTTAAAGGTTGTATGAATTTTTAGCAGCAGCAGGAAACCATTTAAAGTTATGAGAAGTCCCTTATCTCAGTACTGTCATTTTTGAGATACTTCTGATTTCCAATCAGAGGAGCTACTTTTCCCCTTTCAGGTTACATGATTAAAAGTCCAGTTTTGCATCCCTTTCTTACAAAAGGAACCTTATTGTTACAAAAGCCGCAGAGATATGGGGCTTTGCCATGAACAGAGAGTCACTTACACAGGCACAAGCAATGCTGGAAATTCCCCCAGACCATTAAAGGACATTATTAACATAGCCATAGTTTAACACCAGCACTTTCATTTTCAGCAGAAGGTATTTTTTCAGGACAGAAGACCACCACCAGCTGCAGAATATGTCCTTAACCCCATACCAATGCACCTGGTTAGGGATATAGGACCAGAAGGAAACTACACAGCTGTGATGCCTGAGTCTCTGTGGATACAGGCACCACACAGCACAGTCCCTCTCATGGACCACAAAAACTATTTCTTGCCCCTGTTGCTCCTGCTGGATGGCAGTTTCAGGACTTCACTATACTGAAGGGTAGAAACCACCCATTTTCCAGTTTAAACCTATTCAGGGCCGAGTTTATGCCCATTTGTTCTTATGCAAATATTGCTCTTGGGCTTAAATAGCTTTTTCCCCTCTCTGGCAGTTAGCCCTGGATGTATTTATAGTGTGCTGTCAAATCCTCTCCCAACTGTGCTTTGCTAAACTAAACAAGCCAATCTCTTGTTGTCCCTTCCCATAAGATAGGCTTTCCAGTCTTTTAATAACCTTGCTAAACTTTCCATACATCTTTTCTATCTTGAATTCTACTTTAACATAGTTATTAAAAAAATCTGCAATATTTTAAATAAAGTTTCCCAGTATTTTGGACAATGGTACCAGTGTCACGCCTGATATATTTTGCTTCTCTGCAGCTTTGTTGCTCTCCAATAGTCACCATGCCACTACCTAGAATAGGGTGGACAGAGTTAATCTTGGAGCTTTAGCCCTAGATGTGCAAGTAGCATGGAAAGTTGAGCACGAAGTTAAGAGGGTCTTTCCAGTCCCTCGCAGTGCAGTTTCCTAACAGGTCAGAGAGGCACTCTCTCACTCACATGTGCAACAGGTCTCGTTTTTATGGCCAGCACTGACCAAGAGACCAGGAAGTGATAGGTTCCACCAAGGTTGATCTTTTCTCCCACACATCCCTTCCCCAGCCATAACTAGCCACATCTCTGCATCCAGGCATCTGCTTTTGTTTTGAAATGAGAGCAATGCCAAATTGTCTCCAGGTATCAGGCCTGATTCATCCACATCCACAGATTTAGACAGGAACCAGCTTGATTTACTGCTTTCTCCTGCTACTACTGCCCTCTTCAGGGGGGGACTGGAGGCTGTTTTGAAAACAAAAATAACAAAAAAGGTCAAATAAAATAAAAATTGCACAGCAGTAGGCAGCATGCTGTTTGTGTCTCCCTAACTGGCTGTGATAGCTTTGCAGAACAAGCAGAACAGCAGCAGCGTGCAACACGCCGATGCAGGTGCCATGTGCTACGGCAGCAGAACAAACCTGAGAGCTACCGATGATCACGCCCCTCTCTGCCCCCTGCACACCGACGCTTGAGGCCCTGCAACATTTCATCATGCTTGTAATTTTATTTTCCCCCACCCCAGATGCTGCCCTGAAGCCAGAGCCTGATCCGGCAATCTATCAGTGCCAAAATAAGTGCAGCCACCCACACACTACGGCTCTTAAGCATCTGATGAGCATTTAGCATGAATAAGTATTTCTTCAAGCATCCTCAATCACTAACCTTTTCAGAACATGTGTCAAGAATATGAATGCATTAAAAGGACTCTCTAGATGTGGTTTCTTACTGTTGTTTTCCCTATGGTGGCAACCAAGGACTCTTTGCAAGAAGCTAACTACAGTATGCACTAGGTAACAAGGTAACATCAGGACAGTTGCCACCCTGTGATTTTGCAGCCTATGGTTCTGAGGAGACAGATGAGGCAGACAGCTAATGGTAGACAGGGGATAACATGACAAGAAGTGATAGTGAAGTGTGGCAACATAGTAGTTATCAGTAATACTTGATACAGTTACTCTAGTCCACAGCCCATTTTTTCTCTTCTCTGTTTCAGCTCACACATTTTGCTTGGACACCCATCCCAGGAGCAGTTTATACAGTGCAATTTCTGCAACATATATACCCTGGGTTTTCCATAGATGGACACAGAGGCAGCACATCCCCCATTATCCTTGCTGTTTCTCCAGGCACAGTTTTAGGAGAAGGAGATAGAAGTCCTTCTGAAACACCTTCCCTTTCCTGAAGGAAGTAATCCTCACATTAGCCTTAAACAAAAAATATGAGACCACCAATATGAGCTGCAATGTGCTTGCAGGCTAAAAATCCTTCCTTGTCTTCCCACTGATTTCTTCTACAAGCACCCCACCTTCCTCACTCATATATACAGGTCTCTTCCTCAGAATGTAACACCTTTTCCTCCTAAATATTTAGAAAGCTTTCCCACATTTTAATGGCTCAAAAATAGATTTCCACTAACTTGCTGGTATTCTCAAATTTGCAGCTCCAAAAGCACAGTGAGTGGTCTGCAGAACAGGTCTTGAAAAATATTTTAAGTGCATAAAAGATTAATATATAAAATCAAGGCAGAACCAAAAATATCATTTGGGTCTTGGCTGTGTCCTTCTTACTTTAGCACGGTTGGACTTCTTTAAAGTGTAACTTTAACTTTCAATTACAACATCCCTTTAATGTTTTACCCACGTTTCATCAAATTGTGTAAACACATAAGTCTCATTTTTCTTCTTAGAACACATGAAACCATTACACAAGAAATTCAAAGAGCCTGCTGCTCCTGCATCACCAAGTCACCAGCAATATATGATAACCAGAGATCATCTTTAAGTCTGAGATTCACTCACCCATTCAAGCAGGACATTAAGCACAGCACTACATTAGCAGGAACTCTGCATTTCCACAGCACCGCAAGGTTGCCCTAGCCCCACTAATACAGGCAAACACAGCTCCTAAGAGAGCAATGATTAATAGAACAGCAGCAAGAGCAAGCTATCAATGAAAATAACACACTGGTGGCTCTCTTAACACACACCACAGCAAGCAGAACTGTTACGGATGCATGGGACAACGAGGGTAGCTGCTCTCCTTGCCATGTTACAAGCACTAAACGAACACTAAAATGCTACTGTGCTTGGCATAATTTATATGCTCTTAGTGATTACATACAACTCTTCAGACATACACTTTTCCAAATGCAATGCTTACAATTAAATTTAATGATAACAGGTTTGAAGTGAATAAAAATCCATTTTAGGTCAAAGTAATAACAATTTGCTTATGGGCTTTGAGAATACGTATTCTGTTACTCAAAAAAAGTGGCGGGCTTCACTATTTACAGTTAAAAAAAATAAAAATGACAGACTTCTATGAAAATAGAGCCCAGACTTCTGAGCTAGAGATGATCTTCACTATAAGAACACCTTTCAGAAACAGTAAGCTTAACACACTCAAAGTTGCAGATTCTCCCTTTTGTATAGGGTGTTGTTTGGGGGGGGGGGGGGGGGGGGGGGGGGGGGGGGTTTAGCCTCTGGTAAATTCAGGGAAACATTAGTGAATTGATATGAATGTGTCTCTATATTTTTCCAGCACAACTAAAGTTTCTTTGAAGATGCTCTCTAACTCGATGTAGATACTTGGCAGTTATCTACAGTGAGAGTTGAAACATTCTAGAAATGCTTAAGGAATGGATGTTTCAAAGACACCTTCAGAACTGAACACTCAGTTCTCTGGCAAAGAACCTTTGAATAAATATTCACAAAAACTGGGAAACTCAACATTCCAGCATGAACCATTTCCACAAAATCATGACAACAGATTAAAGTTCTGAGACATAAAAATTTCAAATTCATACACAGGCATCTCTCTCTTCATTCATCCTTCCTCTTAAACAAACAAAGTCTGAGATTCTCTTCCAGTCTCTATTCCAGAAACTGAAACCTTATGGAAAAGAAACTTGCAGCATGCCTACTCCTATGGCTTGAAGTGTAAATTTCCATCTGGGAGAAATAGATATTTGCTTTTATATTTCCTTAGGGTCAGTAAAAACGAAAGATTAGCCATTGATTTAAGGGCTCTGTCTTATCATGTGTCTGAGTGCATGCCTCATCCTTCCTTGATTAGATCACAAAAGTAAAAGGCCTCCATGAGATTTCATGGTTTCTTCAGTTCTTGCTTCTCATCATGGGGGGGGGGGGGGGGGGGGGGGGGGCAGGGAATAAATATAAATCTATCCCTAATTCTAAATCAACAATTGCTACTGCTACTCAACCAAGTTTCATGAAAATTTTGTTAGAGAAAAATATTCCTTAAGTATTTTAACACGTTTGCTGAAGAGGTTTCAGATACCTAGTTAATCTAATTCCTGAGCTTTGTTCTACCGTATTTAATTCTGGACCACCAAAATTCTTTCCAAATTTCTCACTCTATCAAATCACACTCTCCTCTAGAAAAGATAAAGGGATAAATCATGGCCTCGTGGCATGGATTTTTTTTTCAGCACTAAGAGATTTCGTTGGTTAACCAGAATTAATGGGAGCCAAACTTCCCAGAAAATTAAAGATGTTTTCAGCCACAGCATCCACCACTCAGCTTATGGGCATCTCCACTGAGATGAGCAGACTGAATGCAGGTCCCAGATATTAGGTACATCGTATTATGGCTACTTGAAATTATGGCCAACAGCTTGGCAACACCTCTCCTTTGAGATGATCAAGTTTTGTATAGAGAGTTTCTAACTTGTGGTTTGTTATGATGACATCTTTTGTTTTTAAAGGACATTCTGATAAAGTAACTAAATGAGCTTAGATGATAAATACAGGCTCAGTAAAAATGGACCATGCCTTTAAATTAAGTGTACATGTCTGATAACAGTTCATAAAATAATATTGTTTTTCCTTTTCTCAATAGAAAGAAATGTTAACAGGGAGCAAGCCAAAGACAGGAAGGGAAGGGAGGTGCCAAGGATTCCTGGGATGTCAGATTTACTGCAACTGGGCTCAGTTCTCCAGTGTGGTTTGTTCCACAGCAGACACAAAGGGTGAAAAGGCCGAACAGACTGGTAGTGGGTATGGCTGATGGTTTACAAGAAGTGTACCGAAAGAGCAGTCTAAGGCTTTGTACAATGCTCTGAATAACCATTCATTTTCATGCTTTTCCACACAGATAAAGAGATTGAGCTTGAGCAGCAGTAGTGACGGATAGTTGCCACACCAATAGTTATCATACCAAATCCAATCTGTTTAGCTTCATTTAAACAAGTTAGTTTTCTAAAGGTTTTGTTATCCCTTGAGCTGGAATAAGAATATCTCTTATTTATATTAGTTGTTTAACACTCTTGTGTTATGCACTGTGTGGTGGTATAGTAAGTGCGTTCCATCCTGAAGAGCTCACAATATAAACAAAAGATACAGGGGATACTATTATTCTTGCTTCTAGTAATACAGACCCAAGTCATAGAATGATCAAAAAAGACTTCTTACAGTCACAAAGGATACCTGTAGCATGACTGCAATTTTTTTTTTTTAAATGAACTCAGACCTGTCATATCCTGCTATAGCTGTCTGCCAGCAGGCTTGATGTCATCCCTTGAGAGACTAAAGCTGCCACTGCAGGTTCACAGATGCAGTGTTCTTACTGACTTAACAGCTCTCCATCAACTCTATCCACATGCAGCCCCAAGCTTATTCCAAGCATTAACATTATTCAAAGCTCCCATTTGTTCACTAGAAGCATTTGTAACACTTTCCACTTAGCTCCTCCACAGCTAAGTATCTCCTACCCTTAAAATCTGGATGCTCATTTCCAGTCATAAGAATTGCTCTAGTATCTTAATACAAGCCTTAGGCCATACATCTTAACTAAATCCAAAGCCTAGAGCCCTTAATCATCCCCCTGTATCTGAGTATTTCACGGATCAGCCTTCACAGTGCATAAGCCAGAACTTCATGTGGTCAGTTCCCAGGGCTGGATCTGTCATTGAAGGCCACCTGAGAAGGGAGGCATTGACTCGGGTCACATAGGAGAAGAGAGCCCATCACACTTGGTCCAGTGTCTCCTACCAGGCTCCTCCGAGCTCCTCTTGCTGCTACGTGGCCAGTGACCTGCCTCAGGGAGCAGCAGCAGGTCTACACTACAGGAAGAAGAGGAGAACAGCTCTAGCACCTGCACAGACAAGCCCTGTGCTCAGCAACTAGTACTTGGAAGGAACATAGGAGAGAAGAATTATACATTTTCCTTTCTTTTAAGGAATATCAGCATGTATTCCTTCAACCATGAACCCAATGTAGCAACCCAAATATAGTAACATGAGATGACACACAGCTAAACACTCAGCATAAAGTAGTTACTACATACAGGAGAAGGGGAAAACTGTCCATTAGGATGGCTGACACAGCCTCAGCAATACAAACCCTTTAAGCAAACTCAGTGCTACTGAGCCTCAGTAGTGGGTTTGAAGAATGCCACAAACACCACATGAACATTAATTAAGCAAAAGGTAAAGCCATAAACATTTTAACAGTAACCACAGCACTCTGGGAGGCCTGGATACCCACTGTGGTTGGCTCTGACCCGGCAGTTCCCCCAGGACCTCCTTTCTGTCACACTGCTGTTTGAAGGCCATGATGACCTGCTTTTCCAGAATATTCTCAACATGTTTCAATGGGCACTCTAGAAATACAGATGTGCGTGCTACTTCCACATGCCATTAATTCTGGGACATAAAGTAACTAAGTACAAGCTCCAGCTTTTCAGCACTCTGGTAAGTACCAAAGAGTCATTCAGTGAAAGTAGGTGTACATTCAACTGCTTTGGGCCTTCCCTGTAGGCATGGGTAATGTCACAGTCATTAAAACTAAGCTTAGTTCCATAAAGTTCTACTGCAGACAGAATCTACTTGATAGAAGAGTAAACTGACTGTATGTTCTATTACAGTGCATAAACAACAATATCTTTAAAAAAAGAGAACTGAACAACTATTACACAACTATTACATACGTATTTCTCACAAAAAGAAAAAAAATGAGCTAGAAAAAAAAAATCACTTTAAAATATATTAAAGGATCATTACACCACTCTCTGTTTAAGAGCAGGACTGACATAAGTCCTAGCACAAAACATCAGCAAAGCAGAGCATAAATCTTTTGAGTCTGGAAAAGACTCTTGGTAGTTTTTATTTTTTTTTTTCCCCCCTACAAAGCAACAATGTAATCTTCAAGCAAACAGAGTGAGTGAAGGAATGAATAACTGAGGGCCAGGCTTATTTTTCACTAATGTAAACGTATTCACCTCCTGGAACAATCAGGAAGTTATTCCTTTCCATGGACTTCCTGTTATTTTACCTTCTGGAAATTATTTGAAATGGTATCTTTGCATACTTATGTGCACTCGTACTCACACGCATGCATGTAAAATGTGTTTAGACTTGTAATACCATTATCCATCCATCTCTGTGAACTGAAGTGATGTATGGAGACAACATTCATTTCTGTTTTTGTTGTTGTTGTTGTTTGGTTGGTTTTTAATAGTATGTAGGGTAATAGTTGCTGACTTTAAGGAATGGCACAAGGCTATTTTCTGGGATGGTGAGGAGAGGAGGGACAAAGAACAAACCCAAAGGAGAACAAGCCTGTAAAAAACTGAAAGACTTCACCCTGGCAAAAAGCACTCCAGTAACACAAGCCTCAATATCAGCATGCACATATTTGCTGAGGTATGCCCTATTGTTTTAGCAGGTCTTTAAACCCCAAGTAAGCTGCCGTCTTCGTATCTCAGGCTCTAGGATTTCTCCTAGTAAGGACCTGGACTGCCTTCCTCTGATTATGGGAGAATATGAAGCATGGGAAATCTCAAAGCAGCGGGCAGAAAAGGCTTTGCAGAGAAACAGAGACAGATCTTTATATAGGCCCAAACTGAGCCAGGTATGTAAACATCTGTACAGCTATAAGCTGAAGGAGCACTCCCATTGTAATCAAGAAAATCTCTTAAACACGCTTACCATGAGGCTTGTGCTTACATACCTGGCATAAACGGAGACAGAACCAGCCACCATGGGGCCTCTCTACAGGGAGGTTTATGGTGCACGCGGACAGTAAGCAACGGGGCTGCATTTCCAAGAGTGGCTGATAATTCTGGATGGCCAATTAAGGTAAAGCTGATATTTAGAGAATCTAAAATAAACATCTAAGAAACTTAAAAAAAATAGGTGTATATGTGTGTATTTAAATATTTATATATAAATAAAATCATGCTATAAGCTTCAGGATGGCAACTCACAACTTCTGAGGCTCCTGAAGCTAACAGCATCTGCTGTTACAAACCAGGATGTAAATGTCAAATACCAACGTTTCTTAAGTGCTACTTAATTAAAACGGAAGAAAAACAGCATTCATATATGAGTTCAGTCATTCAGATTTGTATGTATTCACAGCAAGAACCTAACCTACTCTCCATGGAATCCATCAGCTTTAGGCACTCTAAGTTTTCGCTTAATGGCTCTTTATTTGTAAAAGTACCACATTTCTGCATGCGGACCAAAAGCTGTCATTATCTCTATAGCCCTGGTAAGTCAGGTCTCTACTGTTTGAAGTATACCCCATACCTTACTGATATTCGGTAGCCCAGAGCATCATAGTGCATAAGTGACTTGTCCTACAAGACAGACCTTTGCTCTCAACAACATCGCACCAAGGACACTAATGTCAGAAGAAAAAAATCACAAACCAAGTAGATACTCTGCATACTTCAGTGAAAGAAATATACATAGTAGTTAAATACACTTTAGCGTGACACATATTCTAGTCCCAAACCAACAGTTCTGAGTTACAGTTATCTGTGCAACAGGAACAGAACTTTGACCAGAGTTTTTTACTGATGCTTATGCTATATAAAAGAAATAGCTGATACATAACATATTGTAAAAAATATTGAATTAAATTAGCAGACATATTGAATCCACTTGTGTGAGTAAAAACTGAGCGTTAATTATTAATATATTGTAATACAATTAACAGCTTAAATGTCAACCTGCAGTCCAGAACTTTCAGGTCAGAAGGAATTTACTACCAATCTTGAAGAACAAGATTAATTATGTGCACTAAACCATTTTATGATATTATTTGACTATGAGAAAAAAAAGTATCAAATCACATAATCCATGAATCAATAGCAATTTTCTAAAGAAAAACAAGGTGAAAAAGAAGAAAAATACTATGTTTGGGAGTGGGTTAAAAAACAACAACACTCTTGCTTTCTCCATAAGGAATTAAACTTTGCTTTAAAGTATTTCTTTGCATCATCAGAATCCATACATAGTTTTATTTTCTTCAAGCACTTGTCGCTTTTCTTCTTCATAAAGAAACTGCTCCACATGCATTAGTCTTTTTATTAAAAAAATAAAATCAACTCTTTCCTGATCTTTCTTTGCAGCCCCCCTATTTATTTTAACACAGAGAATTTTTTTCTGTCTCCATAACTCTTGCCAAAATCCATTCTAAATCTTAAGCAGATAAAGAATGCGTTTAAGGTACAGCACCTATCTCGCTCTTCTAAACACATCGTTTTCTGAAGGCTAACAGATGCATCAGAAAGAATAACAAGAAACTGAACTTTCAGAAAGGTTTTCAAAGTTTGATCACTTCATTAAATTGCCGTTAGCTCCCTTGCAACCAACCAGACAAAATTCTGTTGCTTTTTCAAACAAAACTTCTGGCACCTCACACTGAACTCTGAAGAGTCATGGTTAAACTCCATTAGGTTATACGGCTGCATCTCTTTGGATATATTCTCCGAGAACAATGGTCTCCCATGTTTTCACTAGTTACCAGGGATCTGTTTTTGAAGCAGAAATGTACACTAATATGAGAGAAGTGATAGCTTCACCAAAGTATTACCATTATACCAGTGTTGTCCTGCTCACAAGTACAGGTATTTTTCTAACTGTGGCAGCAGAGCACGCAGGATTGTGGGGGAGACCAGAGTTCATGGTTACGCTGCATTTAGGACTAAAAGTGGTTTTAACAAAGATGTCCCTGGCTACTTCCCATAAGGAGGTTAAATTTATGTTCTTCAAAGATTGCTAGGAAGCTGTACTGGAAGACAGGAAGTTCCTACCTAATGGTCAGTGCTGCTGTGATGTGTACCCAACACATTGGAAAGCAGAAAACCACTCACTGGAGTGATCAGCTTGAAGAGATACACTTGACTAAGTTCTGCAATATCTCTGCTTTGATTGAGCAAGAGTTAAAGGATTAGAGAAAACAAATGTCCTGTTATTTCAGAAAAGCTAATTCCTGGAACAATTGCTGCCAGGGGGACACAGCAACAAAGCAAACAAAACAGGAGAGATTCAGGGTAATTCTTTCCTATCAAGTTGGCATACACCCCAGAGATTGTTCAGCAATTCTCCAGGATCAGCAAAAGAAAGTCAGCTGTGGGAACGTAGCATTGCCATTGCAAGCATCAGCAACCTTGTAAACACCCAGCAAAAGGACTCCAAAGTGAGCAAAAATACGAAATCAGGCTGCATTCCCAGCTGGTGTGAACTGGTGTAATCCCACCTACTGAAAGCCAAGCTGCTTGGTTTCCTCTCTCCTGCTGAGATCATGTTCCTAGGTACCACTGGACCTTTCAGGCTACAGTTCAGCACTAAGGAAGTTTTGCAATGTGACTGTGTACAGAGACTCTGCAAGAATCTCCCTTTCAGACCTGGGGGCAGAAGCGTTCCCTCGCTGCAGCAGGCACATGCTTTTCTCTAGAGTTATTTTTGACTTTCTTATGGAAGAGGAACTAGCTGCTGAGATAGAACACCCTCAAACTGCCCCAGTAGCACTGTTCTACACTCAATGCACTGGAAGGAGCATATTTGCCCCTTATCAACAATAAAATGGTGGCAAAGGAAGATTAGTTAACCACACAGGATTTCCCTAGGCCCCACCAGGCAGAGCTGAACTCCAAGACAGAAACTGAACAGTTAAACTGTATTCCTTCCTGAGTACCCATTAAAAGAAAAGTCCTTGTCTTTAGCCAATTGAAAATCCATTATTCTGCAAAATTGAATTAAAGTAGCTGGAACAGAGCTTTTCTAAAGCAGTTTACATTGGAGAGATCGCAAGAACAATAATCACAAAACATGCTTTCTACGAACCTTCCAAATTATCACATTTCTTCTTTTGACAACAACAGAAAGCATTCAGGAAAAAAAAAAATAAATAGCCTGAAATCTAAGGGATAAGTGCAAGGCAGTCTTAAGGGTTAAGAATCTGAAAGAGGAACAAAAGCAAAAGATTAAAAAAAAAAAAGTCTTTTGAGCATAGCCCAAATTCATAGTAATAGAAGAAGTCAGATACTTGCTTGGTGACAAAGTTCAAAAACACAACAAGAAAGAACCAGCTTTCTCAGAATTTATAGCTGATGAACAAAACACTAGTTATTCATATAATTGTAACATCCAAGCAAAATCAGTACCTCATTATGCTAGTCAAACACACAAGAACAGGAGGTCCTTGCCCAAAGAGATTATAAGCTAACTGGATAAAACAGAGAGAAGGAGGGGAAAGAGCAACCACCAGCAACCCTCAATGGAGCACTTCAGCAGTGAGCTCAGAGGATACCCTTCAGTGTCCTGCCTCAGGGAGCAAACCACCTGCCATAAATTTCTGCTCATTTGTTTCAGGTGAGACACATCACTGCATCCTGGTATTTTCACGCTTATATTCCTCAGCTTGGAAGGACAAGGCATAAGTACAGCCACAGACCTGCTGCCCTACTAAATCTCCAGCAGTTTTGCTGGCTTGCTCTTTCTGCAGGCTATCTGTCAAGCTCAGGAGTAAAATAAATCCAAGAGCAGTTAATGCTAGCTGCTCACAGATTTGGCATGATAGAGTGGTTCAAATCATGTGGCTAGCAGCCAGCAGGAGCTGCCCTGCTGCACAGCTTAGCCTCCCCCCTCAGCCTTCCCCCATCCCTATATAGCTTTACAAGGCATCTCAGCTGCATCAGACTGAATTTCAGGACCCCTTCGCTTTCAAAGAAACAGAAATAAGGACCAAAACACCTTTGGGGTTCCCTATTATCCCACAAGGCCTCCCTCCTTTAACTGGTCCCTCAAATCATCACTCCCCAACCCTTCACACCCTGAGTCCTCCCTGCAAACCTTCCTTTTTCCTTCACCAGGCGTGAGCTCTGTGGGCCCAACTGCCCCCCAGCTCACCATGCTGAGGGGCACAGGGGTCCGTGCCCCCAACAATGCCACTCTCAGCCTTCCTTGCACAAGAAGGCAGGACACTGCTGCATCTCAGGGGCAGCCCTGATACCCTCTCACCTCTGCCTTAATGCTCTCATTTGGGGTTGGTCTTAAAGGAGTTGAGCCACTGCTGGGATACCCATGTCTCAGCTGCTCCTCTGCACCAGACACCCATGTGCATCAGCAGCATAATCAGGAAATGCAAAAGGAGATTTTTTCTAATAAATCTAACTATAATATCTAAATAAGTATCTCTTGAGCCCAAATGATCTTTCACATACTTTCAATTTCTTCCCATCTTTAAATGGGAAAAAATAAGTTTTTGGTGTGGCAGGTCAAAAGGTGAGTTACTGACATTAATGTTTGAAAAGCAGCCCAAGTTCCTGATTTTTCTTCCTTTGGAAACTGATGCATTTCACACCGACTTGCATGGAAACTAAACTAGATTATTTAAACTGCATGGCTTGACATGGTCGTGTAGGTCATTTTATTTCTCTTCATTTTTTACTTTGAGAGCAGATTGCAAAATTGGATATTAGCTAAAATCAAAAGGAATCCTGTTTTTTTAATGGGTGGAGATGACTTCAGTAACTAATGAGCAAGGCACAAATGACGGCCTTAGCCAGGCTTGGACTGTTTCAGATTTCTTCTATATTTGAGCATGCAAGCTTTCAATCCACTTTTCGCTGGTATCTCTACTTCTTGAGTTCAAATATTTCAGTATTTCCTGGAATGCATATGAGCATTACAAATATAATCAGACTGAAATTCACTTTCAAAACATTTTGTTGTTACTGATTCAATCTACTTTTAAGCATAGGCCAAATTCCACATTCATCTGTGTCCGGGAAGTTCAGTGGGTTCCACGTGCACACCTTGAAAGCAGAAACAAACCATCTGAAATTAATGAGATAAGTGTGGGTCCCATCTTTATATCTGGAAAAGGTGAAGTGAAAAGTTCAAAACCAAAAACTATTTATAAAAGACTATTAATTAAATGCTGAGCCAGAATGTATCAAAGACAAAGGAAGTAATTCCATGTGCTCCACTTGGCACTGGATCAGGCCCTTAGTTTGAAATTTTGCAGGGTGAGGAACGTAGAAAAGAACACAGTATTACCTTCTGATTTTCAAAAGGCAAAGTCTGTTGTCCACTCCTCTAGGGAAGCTGAAGCAAGTGATCAGAGCACACAACTCCAGATCAGGGCACAGATCACATGGGATTGCCTAGCTCATTTGAGTGTATTTTCCAAGATCTGGATAGCTTTTGTTACCAGCCAGTTCTTCCTGGGTTCCTCTGTGCCCTGGTGGCAGAGGTAGCTCTGCTTAATGCTCCACCCACATGTCTGTCCTTCCCCATGTGATTTCAACTTTCTGCTTACTAAACACTATGCACACAGCAGTGACTAAATCATGCAATGCCTGAGGCCTTCCAGTATTGCTACTGAAATCAATCCTTTGGCTAGCCCAGGTTACTGCTGGTGCTGTCAGCCTTTCCATGGCTGTGATCATTCTGTGATCATGGTATTAATTCTATATTTTCATTCTTATAGATTAAGCTACTCGAAGGATCAACCACAGCGACATATATGACAGATTTTTTCTCGCCTCGCCTCGCCTCGCCTCGCCTCTCCTCTCCTCTCCTCTCCTCCCCTCCCCTCCCCTCCCCTCCCCTCCCCTCCCCTCTCCTTCCTCTCCTTCCTTCCTTCCTCTCCTTCCTTCCTTCTCTTTCTTTCTTCCTCTCCTTCCTTTCTTTCTTTCTTTCTTTCTTTTCTTTCTTTTCTTTCTTTCTTTTATTTCTTTTCTCTTTCTTTCTTTCTTTCTTTCTTTCTTTCTTTCTTTCTTTCTCTTTCTTTCTTTCTTTTTCTTTCTTTCTTTCTTTCTTTCTTTCTTTCTTTCTCTTTCTTTCTTTCTTTCTTTCTTTCTTTCTTTCTTTCTTTCTTTCTTTCTCTTTCTTTCTCTCTCTCTCTTTCTTTCTTTCTTTCTTTCTTTCTTTCTTTCTTTCTTTCTTTTCTTTTCTTTTCTTTTCTTTTCTTTTCCACCTTAGACATAAAAACATCTTTTTTTCCATTTCCCCTAATGCTGCCAGTAGTCCTTACTGGGAATATACGTTGCAGCTAATCTCCCTAACCTTAAAGTCACTATTCCAGTCAGAAAATTAGATTAACTTCCTGAACTTTTTTTGCAGCTGCTGCCAGAAAGGCCAAACTCTAAAAGTTTGTGATCTGAGTTTTATATGTAAGCAATCACTAGGTACAAAGATACTATCTGTTTATACCAAAATGATCTGTGGAGGTCTTTCACAAGCCCTTTGGGGAGGCTTCACTCTGCTTCAGTAATGGGAGATTGGGAAACTGCGGTTGTTCATACTGGTTTTACGGGAAAAATAGAATGTCCTCACTTTGCAAAACAATTTAACTTCTCTGCTATGCTGCAACACATGCATTCTAAAATCAACACAATGGCTCTGCAAGACAGACAATGCATTCCATCTGTCTAAACAGAGATGGCCTCCACTACAAGGTCAGCTCACAATCTTTAGTTTGTCCTTCTGATTGGAACGTACCATAGTACATATGGACAGCTTAAAAGAAGGGAATGGGACTTGCCCAGCATCAAACAAGAAGTCTGTGGCATGCAGATTTTCTGGTAGCCCTTGGTTAGCCCAACAACCACTGGACTTGTCTTGTTTAAGGATAAATCCTTAAAAGCTATGTAAGCCCACAGAGCTAAGATAGATCCACTATTTCAAAACCTTCTCTGCTATAAATCTTCACCCCATCTTAAGAGTTGGACTTCTGGCTCCTTCTCCAATAAAGATTTTGAAGAACTGCCTTTAATTTTACTGGTAGGAAGAAGTGGGGAATGCACTTGACCAGTCCAGTTAAGATAGCTTTTAATCACACAATGCTTATTTTCTTTACACTGCAAATTTTCACATCCAACTTATTCAAATGCATGGTGCATAACATGAAAGAGCACCTATTTCAATATATCTCAAAAAATCATCTGGATCTCAGCATTTGGTTGCTGACTGAATGCCCAGGTAGTACTATAAACAGCCAGATATTAAAAAAATACCGCTAGCAAAATCATCAGCAGTATTCATTTCCAACAGCTTCCTAAAAAAATTCCCTGAAAAACTGAACTCCCTAAAACTGAGGGAACGGAGCTGGACAAATTCCAGGCATTCAAGGAAGCTAGTAATGACGTGCATTTTGTTCCACAGACATACATATGCATAAGAAATGTCACCAGCACCATCAACTTTATCACAAATCTTTCTATTGCTTATTTTCCTTTTAAAATCTCATCTAGATATGTAGTTCTATCATACTATTTTAGAACTCTCTTATTAATTTTTAAATGGCTCCTGATTGTTTTAGGGTCTGATTCTGGATATTTGAGTAATTAGGGTTGGCAGTAGTCCACACTTCCCACAATAAGCTACTCACAAAAATGGTTAGGATTTCTCCTCTCTTCAAAAAACAGTTCAGTAAATGAGTCTTCTATTGATATTACATACTGGCATTACTAATAGTATGATTATTAATGTAATTATATATGTCATATAAAGCCTCATGGGGCATTTGATTTAAGAAATATGTAAGTATGATATATTATAATTTAAAGTGAAAATGAAATGACAAGAGAGAAAGAACAATTTTAACTCTACCAAAGAAACAAAAACAACAAGAAAATAATGTTTTAAGTTTTCTCAATGGGAGCATAGAAAAATATGAAAGCTTTTCCCATGAGGAGTTAAAGAAATAAGGGTTTGTATACCTGCAATGTCTCTGATTATTCTAAAGCATCTCCAGAGAGCAAATATGTTAATAGGTAGTCTATAGGCAAATGACACAATCTGGCATATTCACAAATATGAAAAATTCATGATGTTGACTTAGGTTTAGATTTAAAGCCCACTGAAATCAATGACAGTTCCCCTTCATTACCTTCAAAGGGCAATGGATTAGGCTTTTAATTATGCAATGTTTATGGCATAAAATAGATCTGTAAAGTTTTCTAATAGTTTTCATACTTTGGGATAATAGATTGCTTGGTACAGTGTGTTGGAAATCAGCAATGCACTATTAGAAAGCAGATGTGTGCCCCCAAAACTCTGCAAATGCAGTTGTAAATGCAAAGGAGATAGGACAGGCATGGAATTCAGAGAGAATCCAAAGAAGACAAGACCCATAAAATCACACAAAATGGATCAGCAGGTAGGAGAGAGTCTTCAAAAGCATTAAAAAGGCAAATTTGTTAATGAACTAACATTTCCTACACAATTAACATTATGGGTGCACCCACTTCGCTACGTCCAAGACAGTTAATTCTGGTTTGCAGTCAGGATCTGCTGCCATTCTATTTGGTAATGTAAGCTCTCGACAAGTGTGCTGCTGTTACAACTAGCATCTTTCTGCAGAGGTACGGGTAGACTTTGGCTGTACACCAGGGCTTTAGATAATTCATCAGCCTTACTTACCACACCGCAAAATCTGGAGGTCTGTGTCAACACAGATGTAACTGAATATAAGTCTCAACCAATGTTTGCTCTTTGATCATGGCTGTTCTTAAGGTCCCTTATCTATCTCAAGCTGTTCCCAATAAAATATGCCCCTTAGAGCAGAGAGAATTCATTGAAGTGGATACATTACACTCCACAGGCAGGACCTCATAGGAGCACAGGCAGTTAGATGATGGGTTTTGTTTCTCTATACTTGAATTCAGAAAAATGGTGCCCCAGTGACTCATGTATAGTTTTGTAGTGTGACTGTTTCTTGATCCCATTTTTCCTCTGCCTAGGTTGCATTTCCCATTAAGTGGCATGGTATACTCTCACGAAAAACTCGTGGTACATCACAAGAGTCCTGTGGCCACCTGGCCTGAAGATGAAAGGGAGCATGAGATACTTGCAGGAAGCTCCACAGTGGCATTGCTGAGTAAATATTTTCATCTTTCAGCTAAAAGCCTTCACCCTTGGCTTTGGGAGATGCTTTTGATGAAAAGAAAAAAAAAAATCAGAGAAATGTCACTTTTGTCACAAGACGTCCGGTTTAGTCAGAGTTTCAATCCTCTAGGAGAAGAGAGTGTCAGTGGAAAATGTATACGCTACCCTGCATTTTTATATTAAAACTTTTAATGTGGGATTTTAGCTTCTCCTAAAATGGATCTGCAAGAGATGAGAGCTACATATGTATTCTTTTACCAGGTTACACATCTTCAAATTTCTTCCTGTACTTTAAAGCTCTTTTGGACAGTTTGGAGTAGTAATTACATTGACAAATTGTGAAATAGCTGAAGAACAGAAGCAATTTCAGTGAAGTGGGTTCCTCCTTGGCCTGCTTTCCTGAGTATCTTTTAAAAAAGCAGTGTGACACTGCTCATTAAGTTAGACCATCATGAGGGCCTTTTAAGGAAGGTAGTTTAGCATACCCTTTACATTATGATTTTTAAGAATTTCTTATTAGCTAAGGACTAATTGGTACTTACTAATTCACTTTTATCTGTAACACTGGAGAACAGAAAAAGATAAAAGTTAACAACTTGTCCCCACCTCAACCCTTGCTTGGCCCCCCTTCAATGCTTGATGGAGCCCATGCCAGAAAAAGAGATCTTGTTGCAAAAGTTGCATGGGTCCTTAGCATAAGTGAACCCAGGCATTTTTCTCATACATCTGATCCAAATTCCAGTCACAACAGAAACACACAGTAATTGAATTGATTGGTTGTCAACTTTAAAAAGGTGACTATATCACTGTTTATCAATGTATTTTTAGCACATTCGCCAGTATCATGCAGCCCTCTGTGTGGGGAGGTTACTTGATCCTGCAGGAACTGCTCTGAGGTTGATTTTTTATTTTTTGCCAGCTAATAGCGTTTAACATTTCACCAGGCCACATTAAACTCAATGTACAAGCAGTTAAGAAAAGTACTCTATCTGGCACTGTTTAATGTCACTGACATGAAATGTGAGCAGCTGTGCCAGCATTCCTGAACTCTGAAAGTACTTTACCTTTCCGCTGTCTTTTGGCAATTAAATACTTTTTAATACATATTGGGGAAATAAATACATTTTAATACACTGTTATAATGTTATGAAAGTTGAAGGATTAACTATGTCTTGTCATTTAGATATTTGAAGAAATTGTGACCATTTTAATCATAGAGATGCATAGCTCCCTTTTATCTCCTGGTTCACCAGGCTGAGGAATTACAGTCCTCCGTGAATGGCAGAGCTGCATGTTGATTTAATGAAAATGCCTTCCCCAGTTATTGAGTATACATGCACATGCACTAAAAGAGTTATTCTGACTGTTACTTTAGCCTTAGTACATTGTCATTAGACATCTTCAGATTGAGCTTTAATCTTTCAAGAAGAGAGGCCAAAACCAATTAACAGGCATCCAGAGAATCTATTTCATTGAACTTAAAACAAAATGACCTTTATATTTTGTATATGAGTCAGGAATGGGGATATTTTCCTTTCTCTACTTCTTTATGTATGTGTATATATATATACATATATACATATATATAACAGGAAATAAAAATAATATATTTTTCTGTTCACATTTGCTGATTTTATAAGAAAAGGAGCATTTGCCTGCATGCACAATCCAGGGGAGCCCTATCAATAGATCAGTCTTCACATGAATATGGCTACACTGGCCTTTGCACATAGGCTGGATAGCTGACAAGGCTTCTGCTTGTAACTTGTTCCTCCTGGCCACTAATCAAAAAAGACTTACTTTTGAACATCACCTGTAGGGTACCCACTGCAGGCAACCATGCAAGGACTTCTCATGCTCTCAGGCAACCATATGGGGACTTCCCAAGTGCATGGAAAGATCCTGGAGAAGAGATCAGGAACAAGAACAAGGAACAAGATCTCCTTAGGAGTGAGAAAAATCTGTCACTATCCACTTGCCTGTTGTTTGACTGAGTTCTCTTTTGATGCACTAAAATAACCCAGAGGTAGATCCTCAGACTATATGACTACACAAAACTGTCCTGACTTCACCATCTTTTCAGTCTTCTGGGTGATTTATACCTGGTGAAGAGCCATACTAGCTTTCATGGGAAAAGAAAGGAAGACAATTATCTGAGGCAGACTGAGGATTTTTTTTTTCAAATGGTCAAGTAAAGGTGATACAAGGACAATAGGGTCCTCCAGTGCAGAGCATGGAGTCAAAGGGGCCACAGGCCAGAGTCAGAACTGATGCAAAAATGAAAATCTTCCTTTCAAATAGTTGTTAAAGGATCCTGGCAAACAGTTATAGGTGGGTTCAGTTTTGAACTAGACAACAGATCGACAAGTGTCCTTTTTTATTTTATTTTTTTCAATACAGCAATGTATAAATCAAGTCAAATTAAAGCCAATCCCACTCACACCATTGCAGCAGCAGATTCCTTTCCAATTTAAG
Source organism: Anser anser (assembly GCF_964211835.1). Classification (NCBI taxonomy): domain Eukaryota; kingdom Metazoa; phylum Chordata; class Aves; order Anseriformes; family Anatidae; genus Anser; species Anser anser. The sequence goes on along the minus strand of NC_139721.1, from coordinate 101,929,157 downwards.
TAGAGAGAAAAAAAACATTAATTCCAAGAGAACTGTGCATCCTCATTCCTAACTATATCCCTTCCTTGAAATTGGAGGGATCTCAGCTTATGAGGTCCAAAATCCCATGTGATGATTTATGTCCAGTTTTGCAGGATAAAATAAAGCCACTTTGAAATGAAAGATTGTCAAAATGTATCTAACAATTGAACTCTAGGACACATAGTCCTGAAGATTCCTGGGAAAAGTACAGTAAAATTTATAAATACTTTTTCTGTATTTATTCATTCATTTTTAAAGGAAAATTGTACTATAATAGTAATAATAATAATATTATCAAAATAATGATTTACTGTGTCCACCAATTATCTGAAATTAAAGGGCCAAACCTTGTGAAAGGGCAAAATTTCACCATCAGATCTTGGAAGGTTACAGGACTTTTTGGGCTACCAGATACCCACCTTCTTCTAACTTGAAGAAGAGTTAGCAACAGTCTCTGTTTTAGTGTATGATTTAATCAAACACACAAAAAGGTAAAATGGTATCTGGATTGCCCCTATTGCAGTAAGTACTGGAAATTAGACAATATAATGTCTCTGATTATCCCCTTAGGCATTTGATTGTCAACATACCAGAGAGGAAAACACTAAGAAGAAAAGAAAAAAGAGAAACACTGTTTGCATGTGAACTCTGCAAGAAATACATTACAAAGTTAACAGACAAATATTCAGCTGATTTAAACCAGCATTGTTACGTTAAAGTTAGGGAAGCTCTGCCAATATACTGTAGCTAAGAATGTGGTGATTAGCTATTTCCATTGCTTGGAAAAGCACAGGGGAAAAAAAAAAAAAGAATTTTTTTTTTAGAAATCCTTTAAAAAAGCCCTGAGCGATATTTTAATATACCTTATGTATGCAGCTCTTAGAAATGGGAAGAAAAGGACCCTTAAAAAGTAAAACTATCAAATTTGTTTGTAAATGTTATCTGAAGGTACTAAATAGTTTTCATTAATAAACAAAGTTCATTTTAATACCAGATTATCCATTTATGTGAAGCTGAATTGAAAATTCTGCTTTTCTCATTAAAAAAGGGATGTTCCCCTTAGATTAAAGGGAAGGTAGACTATATCAAAACCTCTTCCAATCCAGTTTCAATTCTTCTCCTATGGTCTCTCTATTCTCAATTCAGACTTATTTCTATATTTATTTAAGAAGTCACTCTTCCAGGATCTCATGATGTCTTTAACACATGGACAGAGTATGGAGTTTGGTGCCAGGAATGCAGTGCAAGTCAAAATAATAAAAAATAAAAATAAAAAACAATCTGAAAATCAAATCAAAACAAAACAAACCCCAAACACAAAAACACACAGAAAACAAGCAAACAAATGGACCAAAACACACTGGGCTTCAAAAATAAGCAACCACCACATAGGGTTCCGCTTCAATTTCGTAACATAATAACCTCTTTTCTTCCACCAGAAGGTAATACAGAGTTGTGAAGTTCAGATATAGTGCAGAGGATGTTGCTTGTTAGAGTGAAAACGAAGTGACAAGCTAGTTATAATGCCCAGACTTTGTGATACTTTGGGAAAAATACAGACATGATTTGTTGAGCATCAATTTGAATTAGTTTTATTTAGTCCTAGAAATAGAAAGGCTTTGCCTCTCTCCTGGGGTGCATACAACAAAGGTTAAGCCCTTCCCATACACAGTTTACATTAGCTGTAAATTATATGCTGGGATAGAGGAGCATGGCATTTCTTCTGTGAGTGAAGTACTGCCAAATTGGTTTGTTCAGGGGAAAGGGTTATTTTCCTCACTACTCTTCATGGATCAAATTCTTCCACCTTCTTACAATATGTGGTGCCTTACTCTTAAGAGCAACCCTTCTACAGGATATGATGTTACTAACTTCTAGGTAGGTTTGTCAACTCTGACCATGCTTTAATCATGGGGGTGGGACCAAGTCAAAAACTTTGCAGAGATTTGTATTTTAACTATATTTTCTTCAGAGTGAAAGGTATTTTGGTTGGGAATTAGAGTCAGAGATAGGGATCAGTACCTACCCACAGAAACAGATTAAAAACTTGGGCAAGTTCTGGTATTTGACATTCAGCATGTAGTTTTGTGTGGATCAATGTTTAATTAACAGCACTCAGGGCATTCTTGAATAAAATTACAAAAGACTATTCAATCATAGTTCATCTCTCAACCGGTCTTGGAATAGGCTTATTTCATAACTGAAGAACTCTGCCAATTCCAGCTTATTTCTGCTAACATGCTGGGATTGTCATGACCATACAATGTAACATAAAGACATACCAGTAATTGGTAATACCAGAGAACTGAAGTGAGTTTTGCAATGGTTACTCTACACTTGATTTGAAATAGAGATGAACAAAGAGTTCATAACCAATGATTCTGTTCAAAATCATTCAGATCAACCACCAATTTGTACATGGCTGATTTTCTCCTAAAGTAACTGTGCAAGCCAGCTTTCTACAAATGGAGAGTTTAGTACACAGATTTCTAAGGTTCTGCTTCTTTTCACTAACATGATGTCTTTCTGGGGACAAACATTTAGGCAATTACTGTAATTGTGATAAGAACTCCATTTCCCATATGATGTACTGAAAATGAGTAGCCACACAGGACCATATAATTACATTTACCCCTACCCCCCAAGAAAATCTTTCAGTCAGACAGTACGAGATTGTTTATTTGATACATCAGTGTTAAAATCATACAAACACACATGGAAGAAAATTAGGAATTAAATTATGTCTTCTCTTTGAGTCCCATTAGGGGAGCTGAAGGGAGCAAAGAGAGGACAAAGCTATGTGAACTCAGCGTGAAGGAATGTAGCTAATGTTCCTTATCTGACCTCATGCTGAGCCACAACACCAGTGTGGAGCAGTTCTTCTATGGCATCATCCTCATACCCCAGCATGACCTTCAGTATCTCCACCGTATGCTGTCCAACAAGTGGAGGTGGTTTGGGATGCGACACAGCAAATTCACTGTATCTGACACCTGGTCCTGTAAAAAAAAAAAAAAAAAAAAAGAAGGAAATTATTTACTGTCTATATTAATATTGAAGTGTCTATGTTAGTTTAAAGAAAAGTATCTCATTTTCACAACAGTCTTATCACAGTGTTTATTTATCACAGAAATGTTATATTCTAGAATTATATACTAAACAAATTCCTGCTGACAATAAAGTATTAATAAGCCAGTTTTATGAGTTTTACGTAGTACAGCCAAATGCAGAATTGCTGCATATTTGCCCAACTTTAAGAAAGTCTTCCCATTGTTCCCAGTGGTATGTATATCAGGTATTCTGAGTCATATTAAATCCCAGATCTACTACTCCCTGCTTGCTGAACAACATATGCCCAAACCACAAAATGGGATGTACTGCAGAAATCCCCACACTCTGTATACAACAGGAGGCAGCACAACCATGAGAAGCCAAAGAAGAGTCATATTAAGGCATCGTTACTACCACCACAGCAGCATAAGATGATGGGCAGCACCATTTCCTGTCAGCAACAGCTCAAACACCTCTGCAGTGTTCTCCATTATCCTGCAGTGATGAAGGACTAACATCATGCACAGAAATGACATTCCCCAGATTGTTTTATGTCTTCTATCAAAAATGTAGGTAGCATAAGAAACTCAACAATGGTTTATTTACTCTGGCAAGAATCATTTCAAAGGTGGAAACAACTTAGGGAAGCTGGCAATGATATGAAGAATTATGTCTACTGCAGATAGTCAGGTCTTACTTTTTAGCAATCCTCTGTAGTGAACCCAACAGAGATTTCAGTGTAGTTCCTTGCAGACCAGTAGCTATATCATTACTATCAGTCTCAGTAGAGAGAACAGGCCACAGATTTACTCCAGAATCAAAACTGAGATATACATTCACTGTATGCGTAGAAAGACTGTTTTATACAGAAGCAGGGGATGATAATTTCCAGAATTGTCACCTGGAAACTTTCCTTTAATAAAATATTCAACAACCTCTGATGCTTTGGACAATGGAAAAAATGATTCCTTTATTCTTAATTACAGCCTTTATTATATCATCATAAAGATTTTATAGAAAAAGTTATATGTAGTTGTGTCTTTCTGCATGCCACTACAGCTTTACTTAGAAATGCAAATAAATACATAAAAATAGGGTTTGACTTAGTTCCAAAGGAACGATAGACTATCACATGGCAAGGAAAACAAATCACAACAAGAAGTCATCCTATAAAAACATGAGTAAGGAAGCTGACTACTTGAGTTACTACTTATTTGAGCAGAGCTGATGAAAAAGGTCATGCCAAAATATTCCATTTTTGCTGCAGTCTTCATTAAACAGATCACCAGTGATAAAATGTTTAACACAGTAAAGGTATTTACCTCAAAATGAGCAAGAATACACTCATGGGTACTTAGAAAGATTTTTTTCCAAGATGATTAGGTGTGTTCCTAATGAGTATGCTCCTGGCAGAGGCGAGGTACTGTTCCAGTGCTTAAAAAGGAAACGAGGGGGAATTGGGAAATTACAGACCAAATCATTTAACTTGAAGGAACATTAAATATTGGAACCAATAATCACACTGTACTCAGGAGATGAGGAACAGCAAGCATGTATCTATTAAGAAAAAATAATGTTCACTCAATCTGATTTTTGTCTATCAGGAGAAGCACTGAAGGTGAGATACATCACATCTAACTTTAGATGCAAATAGTCTAGAGATATATTTTTAGTTGCTTTGATATTTAGTTGACTCCCTTTTGAGTGATTGCAGACAAGAAGACACACTTACAGTGCAGTTTGTCTCAGACACTGGTAAATGCCTAAACCTGGTCAAATGAATTGTGATCATTTACATTTTTCCATAAAACAGAGGACACAGAATTATCTTAGAAGCAGACCTCTACCATCCAAACATCCAAAATCATGTGAAATGACCCCCCCACCCGCCCAAGCCACCAGGATGTCAGATCAATATCTGAGTTTCAGAAAGACTTTCAGTTCTGCTATCTTCCATAAATTCACTAAAGAAACATGGTCTAGGTAAATCCAAAGCCAGGTGGAGTCCTGAGCGGGAAATCATATTCAGAGAATAGCTACCTAGGGTCTTCTAAAAGAGGAGGATGTTTCAAGTGAGCTCCACAGGAATCTGTTCAGAATGAAGCATTCATCAGTACTTTTTTAGTGGGTCAGCTGATGAAACTCATATTGTACTCGCTCAGGTTTCAGAGGAGTCCAAGCTAAAACCGACTGTGAAAAAATTTTACAACGACTGGGCTAAACTGGAGAAAAAAAAACAGATAAAACGGGCGAAATTCAATAATGTCAAGGGGAAGGAGCTGCATTTATTAATATAAATACAGGGCAGAGGACAAACAGCAAGGTAGGAAGAGCTAGGGGTTACTCTAGATCACAAAATGAACGTGAGTCAACAACACCATGTTGTTGCGAAAAAGGCAAGCGTCATACAGGGATGTACAAACAAGAGAGAAGCCTGCAGGACACATGAAATTATCTTTTTGTTCTAGTTGGGGCTGGCAGGTCACAGCTGGAGTAGTGGCTGGTGGGGGCCCCCCACCGCACAACCTTGTGGAACACCTGAAGATATTCTACAGGACAGCAACCAAAGCGATCAGAGAAAACATGAAAGGCTGAACAAAGTGGTCATGGGCCTGAAGAGAAGGCCAGGAAAATAACACAGTCTTCAAAACTGTTTTCAAAAGATGAAAAGAAAGAGAAAAAAAAAAGAAAAGGAAAAAAAATGTTACCCTTCTGCGAGAAGAAAGCAAATCCTTTCTCATGCCCATGATGGATGACAAATTAATTGACTCAAGTTGAAAAAAAAAAAAAAGAAAAGAAAGAAAGTTGGCTACTTGAACATAAACTTAAATCATGGTACAGGTAGTGAAATGCTAAAACAGGTCATGTGAGGAGGCTGCAGACTTCCTACCAATTAGGACCTTAGGAACTAGAATTGCTTTGGTATAGCTGAACCTATATCTGATCCTTGGGGTTGCTGATGGATTGGGTGATCTCACATAATACATTCCCCCCACTAATATTCATGAAAACTAAGAAAGGGCTCACATCATGGGTAATTTTTCTGTTAACTTATTCCCCTAGTTCTACTCAGTTTGAATATACTAAGTTAAATTTTGAGAGGAACTCTCATGTGAGAGATCAGTAAATTTTAAAGGAACAGGTGACATCACTAAACAATATTTGTATTATCTCCTCTTCCTAGCACTGCCTGAGGGCTGTACTGGCCCTAGTGCAAGCCACAGGAATGATGTATCTGTGCCAACTGAAATGCTTATGAAGACAATTTCAGAGTAAAATGCCCCTTAGAGATTTATTGGTCTAGAATTTCAAAGTAGCCATAAAACTATTAGGCAATTTCTATTAAAAATATAATAAATAGATATAAAGATTCTCATTTCAGGTGTCTGCATCTGAGACCATATATATGTTCTCTTTATACAGAGAAATCATCAGACTGACAGGAACTAATTTAGTAGATATACATGGTTTTCATTTGCTTGTGCAATTTTTTGCTAGTGTAAAAATTGCCTATCTCAAACCCCAGGAGTTGAAATCATATCAAAAGACATTGAATAAAAACTCTAATGAAAAGAAAATGAAATTGACATTAAGTGTACAACAGGCATAGAATGCTTCACACTTCCCAAAGAAATTAATCTTACAAACTAGAGCATGCTAGAAATTTGCATAGCAATTACAAAACCAGTGTCTTTCTTGAGCATTTATTGTTTGATGCATCATTCATCATGCTACTTTTCACTTTGATAAAGTTATAAAGTTATCTACTTTCATTCAAAGGAGCTACTTGCTAATGATCCATCATTAACGATTCTCTGTTCTTTCCTTGTGTAACTTCTACTTGGCTTCTGTGTCAATTAGGAGGGTGCAAAGCTTGCCAGTCAGGCTTCAGCAATCCCACGCTCCTACTGAACAACGCTCCCGGAGAGCAACCAGCAGAATGCTATCCAAATGCTAATTAAACACAACTGCCTTATGAGGAAACCATCCCTTGAGGCAGAGAGAGGTGAACTGCTTTAATTAAGGTCAGAAGCATTTGCATGTGGGTGAGTTACAGGGAGTTTTGCAGATGAAAACAGGCCTTTGCTGGGATAAAAGCAGTTACCGGTTGGAGGAGGTCACCTGCACATCCCCACTGTAAGCTGGACACTATATTCAATTCAGCCCTGAAGTTAAAGGGACAGATATAGTCACCTGAAGAAAGCTACAAAGGAATGAGTAGTAGCTGAGATTTGACTTTGTCCTGTTTAATTAAAAGGAGCCTTCTTCTCTTTTTATTTTAACTGTTGCCAGTAAAGCAAAAAGTTATTTCTTTTACCACATTTAATTCTAGGCTGATTTTTTATTATAATCATTTTGACTTTGGCACATTGTTAAAATACATGCTGTGCATAACACACAATGTTCAAGGATTAATAGTGCAACAAGAAGTCAAAATTTGTATCAGTTGCAACTACAAAGACAACTCTACCAGGTTACCTTGAAGACTTCCCCAGTATTTGAACTCAACACCATCACAATAAATTCGATTTCTTTTGTGCCTATCTGCTACAGCAGTGCTAGACATCAAGCAGAGCTATTAAGTAGAGACATATTAAACACATTAAAGCAAAAGATAAAGGGAGATAAAACCACTGAAACAGGTCCAGAGGAAAGGCCCAACAATAACAAAATGCCTTTGAACATACACCCTAACCAGGTGAAACACATGGCACGTTTTGGAATGTGTCACTGGATGTTTCTGAGATTCAGGGCTGCAGAAGCAAAGTTAGTTTTGTTCTACTATTCAGTAGTAGAAATTGAAGTTGAATTAGAATGTTAAAGGAGCAAAGCACTGTACATAAAAGTGGATAAAGGTAATAAATTTTGCTTTGTCCTGCCAAATAGCAATCCTGCAGCACTGTGCACGAGTCACCAGATAATACTTTCTCTGCAGCACAGGTTAAAGCATATTGAACTAATCTAATTCTCAAATTATGTAGAGGGAATTAGGCCCAGGGACAGCCAAGCTCAGGAAAAAGACATGAATATTTGTTACGATTCAAGTGGGACAAGGAAAAAGAAAGGGGAAGTTTGAACTAACGGACGTGTATATGTCCTTCTTCCAACATATCACCTATGTTTACAGGAAAGAGCAATGAGAAACCTATCACCCCTCGTTAGCTAGCTCTACCCCAGCTCACAGTGTAGTCTATATACATGTGCGAACCACACAAAAACAAACCAAGAACTTGTACCTCTTCCAAATAACATCATGTTGCTACATAACAGTTTTGCAATTCCAATGAAATATCATTAACAGTCAACAGAAATGGCCCAGAACCAAATCATTTGCACCCAGATCCCATATATACTACAGTTCAAGTGTTTGGGGCATTCAATCAGCTAGTTATGAAACCAGCCAAAGAAGAGGATCAGCAGGAAACAACAAGTAACTTTTAAGGCACTGAAAAGGAAAACAATAGAGAATATGTCTGAGAAATGGCCTTAATGGCTCACATGAAGTACACTCGGGAGTTAGAAGTGATGAGTTCAGGGATATGTTACCAGGAGTAGACCTGGGAGACTTCATTTTGAATGTCAGGTCTCTTCCCTTTTGTCCCAGCCATGACTTCTGTTAATTCATCATTCACAGCTGAGAAGTGTATGAGGTGGCTGAGCACACAGTACAGCCCAGCCTGGCTACACTGCCTTTACACTGAGCTTCTTTCCCTTGATAAAACACAAAGTAAAAGTACGCACAGGCAAAAAAAGCCTCATTAAAAATTGATGCTAGTACAAGTAGTGCACACAGACTTCAGGAAATCTCCAGAACAAATTATTTGCTCCAGCTTAACTGGGGAACTACAATGTTTTTTCTTTCTTGCTATAGACATGACAGTTTGGGAGCTTGGAGGGCTTCTTAGGAATCTTTTTAATCACTGGAAAAATCTTTTCCTTTTGCATGACATTAGAGCTGGTGATTTACTTTTTAAGAACAACTCATAATAGATTTGGAAAAAATAAATTAAGAGAATAATATTCAAGAACTCACTCCTTCTTTCACTGCAGGTTCCACTTCCTCCCCCACTTAAAGCATAGCCACACAGAGTGTTCATTTGGCACCCAGCGCAGCTGAGAGGGTGGAAAACTTTGGCAGGATGAGTAGGAATGAGTAACTGAGAGAAGAGGGGATGGACAACCCTTTTCAGATGGCAATAAAAAAGGTATATCTTGTGTTAGGTGCCATACAAACACACATGTAAATACATTAGTAAATAGTAGTAGTAAATAGTAAAATCAGTAGTGCAGTGAAAGTAATATCAATACTAAACATATCTATAAGTCATCTGTTTACCTCTTCTCATCTGGCAAATGTTGACTGCCATGGGAGAGCTAAAAGAATTATCACAATTATTAACGACACAAGAGTCAAGAATGTAAAAGCTGAATCACTGTGAGAGGAAGGAATTGACAGGCAGATCACAAAAAAAAGGTTTATTTGTGATAATCATAGTTGGGTGTTTAAGAATCAATCACTTTTAAACCCTGACTTAGACATTCAGGACATCCATTACACAACTCCTAAAACCCTTTGTCAAGTACACTTACAAAAGTTTTTTTTTTTTTTTAACTCAAAGCTGCACATACAGAAATGCATTAAAAAGCATTTTATGTATTTCCTATCAACCAACATCCTGGATATAATCAGTGTAAAAATACCACTCAGCATTTATATACACTTTACATTTTCAAAGTGTCACCATACTGACTATATCTAATTAATCTTGCATGACTGCTGGGGTAAAAGCAATCATTTATCAGTCACTCTGCTTGCATATTTGATAGCAATCCTGACTAACTGCATCATTCAACACAATTTTGAGAGAGAACTCTTGGCACATAAGAGCTTTAAGAACCTCACAGTAAGGTAGTGTCTACTGCTTCCCATATGTATCACCTCACAACATTGAAAATTTGGCCTTTTTGTACAGCCTCACACAGTTCCATTCCTTTATGAAACCTCCAAAGACCTAAAGAGAAGACTCAAAGAAAGGCAGGAAGGAAGATGACAAGAAAGAATACTCAGAGGTAGCAATTTTAAAGAACTGTAAATTCCCTAGGTAATAAACCGTAGCTTCATTTCCTAAGGAAACGTGTTCACATGTCTGTGCTGTCTTTCTAATCATCTGTTTGCCTTGCTTCACCCACCGCTCCACCCCTAACTTTTGAGCCTGTCAATCTGGACAACAGTGCCGAAATCCTAAGGAAAATTAAGTTCTTACCAGTTTTGCAAAAATTGGCGACTGCTGAAGGACAGACACCCAAACTACTGCCTTGATGACATAGTATAAATAAATAAATAAATAAAAGGAAGAACTCGGGTATTATATACCCTGTTTGGTTGCAAAGGGCTTACTAATAAGTACAGACACAACTGTGTAAGAGTCACCTAGCACATACTGTGGAGACACAGCATAAAGTACATGAGAAAAGGTCAGGTCATCTTAAGTACACATAGGGTTTATAAAGCAGAGAAGTCTGAAGGAAAAGATTATTCAATTCCACTGTACATGGAACAAGTTCTTCTAGACGTCTTTCCTACAGCACTGTGGGAGGTGTATTCAGGCTGTGCAAGCCCAAGGTAAGGACAGTAGAGACTTCTAGTTTAACATAAATTGGTCTTGCTGGAAAGAGCCGAATAAGTAGAAGGCAAAAACTGGGAGAAGCCTTACAAAACTTTAATAGGAAAAACCTACAAAGGCAAGCCTAAACTAATGAAAATCCAAGATAAAAATGTAATTTTTCTCCAGTTATAATCTAGTCAATACAAAACTTGATGTACAATCCCACCACAGGATGTGTACCTAATGCAGAAATTGTGGGGTCAGGCTGAAAGGCTTGTGCTATTCAGGAGGACCATAATGGTTATTTCTGGGCATAAAATACATGGAATTCTGAAACGCCCATAAGCACAACTGTTTCCACAGAATGGAACTGGGTTTAAGATGGACCTGAGCTTCCTCTGATACTTGAGAGGTCAAGCGATATATTGTTTCACTAAGATATTAATAATTAATTAATATTAATTAATTGAATAATTAATTAACTAAGATATTAATGCCTTAATCAATTTCTCTTAAAGAGAGCAATCAGCGAGAAGTGTGTTACAAGCATGGAACAAAAAAATCAAAATGCCACCTGAAAAGAGTCTCTTGAAAGGACAGAGAACTGCTCAGTTGCAACATGCTCACATGATCCTGGAAGTTGAATCATGTCCCCAGCTGTGCAGGCAGGCAAGAAGCTCCTCAGGGACCTCCTACTGAGCCTGGTGAAAACTATTTCCAAGTCCCATGCCTTGTGGTTAGTGTGACCCTGCATGTTGGAATAAGACACGTCAGCCAACCCAGAAAGTGTCTGCATCTCCCCAGTACACCAATCTGTCCTTTCCTGTGTCCTGTCTCCAGCTATAGGTTAGATTCTTTGGCTCTTCGGAGACCCCAAAGGTAATCCTCCTGGCCAGCTGTGCATCATCAGAGTAGGAGGAGATTAACTTTTCCTTGCAGATGAGCTCTTCCTTGCTCTTTAGGCAGCTAGCTGAAGCCTGCATACCTGAAGCTGATTCTAGTCCCTTAATTCTGGGATGCAAGACAATCCACGCTGAAGAACATACACACTGTGAACCTAAGGCTGGATATAATTTTCTCTCTTTTATCAGAATACGGATATCAGAATGGGGTACAGTTTATTGCACAGAAAAAAAAAAATCTGTATCTCTCTAAAGCTCTTTTAAGTACAGCTTGAAATGGGAACTGATGTTAAGATGATTATTTGTGATGATACCAATCAAGTTTCTTTAAGTCTCTTTTTAAAATCTGAGGTCTATCTGGCATTCCGGTCTGACGGTTTTAAAACCCACCGTAACACCTGCTTTGGCAGAGACAGTTGTTAGCCTGGAATAGAGTGAACTGGGTGGTAAACAGCTCGTGACAGAAACACTGTATCACAGAGCTTTTCTTTAGTTCCCTAGCCTCAACACAACCCATCTGTATATTAGTACATGATTTATTCATTAATTTAGGATAATTAATGTCTTGAAGCATCTATCTTAGCCTGTTAAGAAAAAGAAATTGAGAAACAAAAACCTTCTACAGTCTACCTGTAGCAGAACTATTTGCAATCACTTCTAAACACTTTTACATTGACTAATTTTTCCTTAACAATCCCTTCTTTTGGTCAAAGGATTAAGTCTCAAAAGGGGTGTATTGTTATAAAAAAAAAAAAAAAAAAGATCAGACATTCAGTTAGATGTCAAATCATGTGTCTGTCACGTGTTGCATGTTTATTGCCATGAGTGTTTATTCTACACATCTTCAGACTGTTCCTCTGTGGCTACAATGCACAGGCATATAAACCTTCACATTTGGAAAATTCAACAGTCTGATGATATTTTCTTGCCTGGTTAGTGATCCACACCAAGTAAGTATCTGCTGAGTGAGTATTAAAATAATGGAAAAAGTCATCAGCTGCAGCACAGCCAAGGAAATTCTGGTGGTTGAAATTCTTCAGAGCAAATGACAGCTAGGTAACTCTATGTTTGAGCACCATGGAAATATTTGGAACTTGATTCTCGAGCAAGGCATCTGTGATTAAGTAGGACTGAGTACTTTGCACAGCCTGATCACTCTTCCAAAAGCTCTCCCACTCCACCCTCCATTTACTTCTGTTGTCCCCTGTGCTGCAGAATGAGGCCAGTTCCACTGCATAGGGACTTTCCCTGGCAAAGGAAGATGGGAAGGGATTTGATACTTTGTTTTGGATTACTTGAAGAACTGCAAATTACATTTTTAGCTCTTTTTGGGTAAGGTGCCCAGACTCCTTGAGGCATAGGCTACTAAAAATGCTGGCAGAGTTTTGAAAAGCACTGTGCAATCTGGGACAACTCTCTTTCTGAGTGTCATACTTGAGACATCTTTACAGGGGCCCAGTTTCCAGAAAAAGCTGAGGACATCTGAAAATCTTTCTCTTTTAGGATGTCTCAATTTGACTGTGCAAAGACATCTGGTATTCAAAATAGACAAGAAGAGCAAAAATCCTTTCATTTAGCAGGGGAAAGTAAAAGTCTAGATATATAACTATTTCTAGCCCTTCTATTTTCCTATTTCCTATTGAAAAGCAATCATCAGGTTAATTATAAGTTTTTCAAAGGGAAATTGGGCTTTGGGAGTCAGCTAGAGAGGGAACATACTGAAGATTAGGCTGTTTTTTTTTCCACAGATTTGTAAGTGACAATTTGATCAATACTGTCTCTGTGTGAAGAACTGGGAACAGCTTTTTGGCTTTCCATTGTCTGCTGCCAATCCCTGACATGTGATATTCAGCTCATCGACTTGCAAATATCAAAGCAGTATGGGGCACGAGAAACTGCCATTTCAAACCAAGCAGCCTTCAGTCTGGTTTTTGGTTGTGTGGGCATGCCGATGTGAGCATGTGTATGTTAGTTAAGTATAGGCTGGTTCTGTATCTAAGTTCTTGTGGTTTCTAACATTTGCCAGCCTTTACTCTGTCAGAAGGGATTTCAGTGTTGTGTTCTACCCTACAACGGTCAAAAGAGTCAGAAATCATCTCTCCTCACCCACAAAGACTACAGTAGGATTAAGAAACAGAAATTTAAGTCGGACACACCCATGAAGAGGAATGAGGCACAAGGTTAGGAAGCCATCCAAAGCTCACTTGCCTATCCCCTTACTAAACTAAACTTAAAAGACTCTTTTTTGCTCAAGAAGACAACTAAAAAGCTGGGAAACAAAAATTAAAATCAGATTGAAACCAGCCATGCCTAAGCAATAGCCCATTTTAAATGTGCACAGATCAGTTTCATTAAAATATTTCCCCATTCTCTCTTTTTCCACCTCCTAATATTTTTGCTGTTTTCTTTAGCTCCCCTTTAAACTCCAAAGCAAAATGCTTTTACTGACATGCTTTGTAATTTTGGAGTCTTAATCTTAAGCAGCAGGTGCTTAGTTTTAATGGATTTTTTCCATCTCTGAATGTCTGGGAGCATCAGTAGCACCTCCCTCCTACACAGCCCCTCACCTTTGATCCTTTGCCATTTGCACTTGTGGGTTTTCATTTACTGTATTTCTTCTTCTTTCTACAATCTGCTTTTTCACTGCAAAGCCTTCAATCTCTCTTCTCCTTTCTTTTACCTCATATGATTGGAAAGTGCTGTCTCCTAAAAATCCTTATAAAATATGAAGGGCCTGGCTGTCCCTTTCTTCATTTTCAGCAATGCTGTGTCTATTTTACACTGTACTGGCAATTTAAAATGGCCTTAGTATGGTTGTAAATATTTGCATCACAAGAACAATTATATTTTAATTGCCAGAGGTCCCAGGGCTTATCCACACAAAAACTGGAACCAAAATAACAGTTGGTTTTACTTCACACAATTACTTATTTTGGAGCAAGTCTGTGTGTGGGCACTTTTGTTTCATACTAACAGTTTTTGTTTCCATTTAATTTTAGCTTTTTGGGTAATCTGATTTTACTTAATTTTCTCTTATAATTTCCCATTTTGAGTAAACATAAATGATTTTGTACAGATTTAATCTCAAGTAATATCCAAGGAAAAAGCATCTATACTCAGTTTACACTGATATATCTAAAAGTTTGGATTAAAAGTAGTTGTGTAAATTCCTGTTTGCATGTAGAAAGAATGGGATTCGCATCCTAATGTTAGAATTAGAGATGCTGTAATGAGTGAGTACCTGCCCTGCCTTGGTGCTGGTAGATTTCTCCTGAACACCATATGATTTAACAAAGTTTAATCATCTGGTGTTTCTTATATCCAGGAATCTTATATCCCTAGTTTGTGTTTCAGTTAGTCTTCAAAGCATATTTGTATTTGGCTGTTACAGAATAGCTTCTTACATTCATTTGCCTTTCTATTGCTTATTGTATGCACATCAGAATAGAGTTCTTGCTCAAAAAGCAATGACTTGTAGCAGAAGTGACCGCATCTTTATTCCCTAATAACTCAACAGAAATTTGACTGAAAATTCTGCCTTTTAAAATATGAACCTGCATTGTGCTGCAGTAAATCACAAAGGCTCACATAGTTTTCTAATAACTAAATTTTAATTGAATTTTCCATTCTTAACAAGACGACCCAATTCCAGAAAGTCATATCAGCCCCTTCCTTAATCCACAAAGTTCAGAGGCTATCTTCTGCACTGACAGCATGCAAAAATGTTTAAGACTAACACAAATACTTTTCATAGATTATTCTGATTCTTAGGCTGATTTCTAAGCCAGCTGTTCTCTGCCTGATTCAATGTGCAGATTTCATTTTAAAACACAGAATATTCCCTGGTTACCTGCCATATAACTAGATCTTACAGGTGTAGGGCATGTTTGTAATGCTTGTTCATCCAGTTGCAGGAAAAAAAAAAATCATAAAATAAAATACTTTGTCTAGCTTTCCTGTATTCTAATGCTTTCCCCCCAGCGTTCAGATACTGTATCAACTGAAGAATGCCAGGAATTACTTCATGCTTTATATATGTACCTGTTGCAGATTATATTCATTAATTTCAAAGCCAGCTGCTGTTTTTGCTTAAAGTAATCCTTGATGGAACACTTTTTTATGACATAAATCTTTTAACAAGAACTGCTTGCTATGATATAGAAATATTTAAATTTACCCTAATTATAGATCTACTACTTTTCTGTTCTTTTTCACTTAAGTAGGGTAACTAGCATAATGCTCCTCCTTGGACTTACTCTCTCTATAGCAATTTCAACACACAACACCAAATACAAGAGAAAACCATGTACACATAAAAAAACTGTCAGAAGAAACAAATAAACATCTAGTAGATTATTTAGAATTAGTAAGATCAACCATAGAACAGACTGCAGGAGTTGAGAATCTAAACAGAGGCATTTGGCTCCTTGCTCTGTCACCAAACAACCCTGTGATAACAGGCAAATCAGGTTCCTTTACCATACCCTTCTATTTCCCCTACAGTTTTGTTAATCTTGCCTTTTTAGATTATAAAATGTGAAGGACTGGAGTTGCCTCTTACTATTTGTTTGTCTAGTGTCTGACACAATGGGCCCCACTTTGTATTGGAATAAAATACAAATAATAATTTTCTGATATCCTGACTCCCAAAGCTGCTTCAGCAAAGTATGAACCACTGTCCCAAGTTATATCTAATAAATTGTGCATTACTCTGTTGTGGGAGAGATTTCTTTCTAATCCTAAATCCATCTGTCTTGCTGTGCTCCAAGTGATAGTTTCTGGGCAGAGAGCATACTAATTGCAGGATTAAACTCTTAGCTAACTCTTGGGTGGAAACTGTTTCCCATAATGTGGTAGAAAACACATGTTGGTTTCTGTCTGCAGATCCTTGAACATCATAGCCCTGATCCTGACTGGGAAATTTAGGTTCTCTATTGAAGTATGTCTCTGCAGTATAATTTAATTAAAATTAAATAATAACTAGCTATCAAAATGTATTATTGAGACTTTGGTGGCTCCAGAACTGCTTAGCCTGGTTTAGTTGCTCTTTGAAAGGCAGACACTATTGTGCTAAATGCAGTGAATTGAGCACCTCCTCCAAATAAGTAGGGCACAAACTTGGAGATGAAAAATGAACTGTAATTTTGGTTTACTGTCTTAGGATCATTTTAATTTTACAAACACACAGAAATTTGAAACATTTTAAGCACATCTGAAGTACATCTTTGTATATGACATTTAACTGTAATATATATCATTTATGTGGACATGCACACTGAGGTGAATGACTGACATTGCTGATGTGACACAGACTCTTCTGGCAAGCTGCAAGAAACAGCTGGCCTCCAAAATCTTTTCTTCCCATGGGTATATAAGGGGGCACATACCAGATTGGCAGTCACAAACATCAAAATCTTTCAGAAATTATTCTGCTTGTATCTTATCTTCTTAGGGCTCTCCAGTTAAAAGCCATCTTGCTAACAAAACACTAAACTTTCCATAATATTAAAACATACTGAAAATGTTGAAAACAACCTCATATTTCAAGAAGAGCTACATTATTAGGCAAAGCTACTTGTTGTTTTAATCCAATTCTTAAGGTTGTGTTAATGATTGCACTGCAATCAAGAGACATTACTGGCACTAGCACCCAACCAAGAGCCCTGTACTATATTTTTAAATATTTGAACCAAATCCCCATGCCAGACAGCGTTAGTAAACCTAAGAGCAAAGTTAGCTGGGTGAAGGGATTGAATGAAGCAGGGTGAGATATGCAGAGGGCTGGACCAACAGGTAATTTTTGAGTTCAGGAGTTCCAAAAAACAGATATATGTTTGTGAAAACACAGTTCTTCTGAAACATAGAAGAAAGAAAACTGAAAGAACTGGCGGAGGAGCTGGCCGAGCCGCTTTCCATCATTTATCGGCAGTCCTGGCTATCGGGGGAGGTCCCAGTTGACTGGCGGCTAGCCAATGTGACGCCCATCTATAAGAAGGGCCGCAGGGCAGACCCGGGGAACTATAGGCCTGTCAGTTTGACCTCAGTGCCAGGAAAGCTCATGGAGCAGATTATCTTGAGGGTCATCACGCGGCACTTGCAGGGCAAGCAGGCGATCAGGCCCAGTCAGCATGGGTTTATGAAAGGTAGATCCTGCTTGACGAACCTGATCTCCTTCTATGACCAAGTGACGCGCTTGGTGGATGAGGGAAAGGCTGTGGATGTGGTTTACCTTGACCTCAGTAAGGCTTTTGACACAGTTCCCCACAACATTCTCCTCAAGAAACTGGCTGCTCGGGGCTTGGACTGGCGTACGCTTCGCTGGGTTAGAAACCGGCTGGATAGCCGGGCCCAGAGAGTTGTGGTGAATGGAGTCAAATCTGGTTGGAGGCTGGTCACTAGTGGTGTCCCCCAGGGCTCAGTGCTGGGGCCAGTCCTCTTTAATATCTTTATCGATGATCTGGATGAGGGCGTCCAGTGCACCCTCAGTAAGTTTGCAGATGACACCAGGCTAAGTGCGTGTGTTGATCTGCTCGAGGGCAGGAAGGCTCTGCAGGAGGATCTGGATAGGCTGGAGCGATGGGCTGAGGTCAACTGTATGAAGTTCAACAAGGCCAAGTGCCGGGTCCTGCATCTGGGGCGCAACAACCCCAAGCAGAGCTACAGGCTGGGAGATGAGTGGCTGGAAAGCTGCCTGGCCGAGAAGGACCTGGGAGTATTGGTTGATAGTCGGCTGAATATGAGCCAGCAGTGTGCCCAGGTGGCCAAGAAGGCCAACAGCATCCTGGCCTGTATAAGAAGCAGTGTGGCCAGCAGGTCTAGGGAAGTGATTGTGCCCTTGTACTCGGCTCTGGTGAGGCCGCACCTTGAGTACTGTGTTCAGTTTTGGGCCCCTCGCTACAGGAAGGACATGGACGTGCTCGAGCGAGTCCAGAGAAGGGCGACCAAGCTGGTGAGGGGTCTGGAGAACAAGTCTTACGAGGAGCGGCTGAGGGAGCTGGGCTTGTTCAGCCTGGAGAAGAGGAGGCTCAGGGGCGACCTTATCGCTCTCTACAGTTACCTTAAAGGAGGCTGTAAAGATGTGGAGGTTGGTCTGTTCTCCTACGTGCCTGGTGACAGGACGAGGGGGAATGGGTGAAAGTTGCGACAGGGGAGGTTTAGGTTGGATGTTAGGAAGTACTTCTTTACCCAAAGGGTTATTAAGCATTGGAACGGGCTGCCCAGGGAGGTGGTGGAGTCACCATCCCTGGAGGTCTTTAAAAGACGTTTAGATGTAGAGCTTAGCGATATGGTTTAGTGGAGTACTTAGTGTTAGGTCGGAGGTTGGACTCGATGATCTTGAGGTCTCTTCCAACCTAGAAATCTGTGATACTGTGATACTGTGATAGGATAAAGCTCAGCTGGGATAAGCACTTCCCATCATTAACTTCTGTTCCTACCACCTTCTGACTCTTATCTGCCCTCATGTTACAGTGCCCTAACCAATCTATTAGCACAGCAAGGCTTAAGCTGTATCCATATTTCTCCTATTGACACTACTCTTTGTTCTCCTTTGCCAATTAACCACATCTTGGCAAACATTCACCCTTCCACACAGATTATCAAAGTCAATATAAAGACAGAAAAACACCCATAAAAGTTCAGTACACTAGACCTCCCTCTGCAAAGGCCAAATGTAGATGTTTTTGGAGGAGGGGGAGAACATCCAATATTTTCCCCTGATACTTTCCTAGCCTCTAACAATTCACCATCTAGCTCCACTATCCCACCCTCCTCTAATGCATACTCCTCTGCTCTTCCCAATTCTCTCCCTAGTCTCCCATTAACCAACGCCTACTCTAACATCCTGAGGATAATCACCACAAGCAACTTAATACACCATGAGATAATATATCCCATGTAACTCAATTACTCATCAACCTTCAGTGCTCTTTCTTGTTCCCAAAGCCCACAGCTCACCACGGCACTTGCCATTGAACCCTAAGCCTTATTTTCCCTCTCTCCTTCCCCCACTCTTCTCCAAAACTTTCTACTGACCTTAAGTATTGAATACTGTGAATGCTTCATATTCTTCACTGTTCACATTTTTCCTTCATTAATCCATGTACTCCCTCATCTATTTCTCACAGAAACTGACAAGTTGCACATTGAAAGTAATATTTGAGAAACAGAGAAAGATGAAGCAGCACTTCTGACTAAATAGACTATATTTGCTGAATTCTTCCTCTGGATTTGTTAGATCTCTGCAGCTGGGATTTATACTTAATGACAAGCCAAGTAACCCCACTTCGCAGCATGCACTACAACCAACATATTTTAAGCAGGTGTGGGAAAATTCAGCAAAGTACTAATGATTCCTAAAAGTGCTAGCAGAACCTGAATTCATACTGAAAGATGTAACGCCAATTCAACACACAAACTGATTTTTTGTAATTTCTGTGTCTGGCTTATCCAGTCTTCCTAGAGGCTGACCACAAAAAAAAAAAAAAAAAAAAAAAAAAAAAAAAAAAAAAGGTAGAAACAGATTCAGATAAAGAAATCAAATAGGGTGGGAAAATGGGTCTGCTTTAATACAGAGTATCTCTGTATTAATATCTCCGTCTGATATCATTTATTTAATTTTGCAGTATCTAGAACTCTCTGTAGAATTATGCTGTTTAGGTAGATGCAACATCAATCTTAGGGTACCACAGCCTTCTGTATTAGATATGAGAAACAAGATTTCTCATTAAAGAAATCCAAATTCTGTTTTTTCTGGGTGACTCAGAGGAAAGACACAACCTTGGCATCTTTACTTATTCTCCTAGGTGAACCAACAGAAGCAGACTCTATACATAAAATGTCTAGATACTCAGCTTGTTAAGTATAGCACTATGACAAGTTAATCCAGGTCAGCATATGCTTCCCCCCATCTCTTTTTCCAACCAGCTTTGACTCATAATGTGACTAGAGAGAAATAGGGACATAGTTTTCACAAATGACTGAGTAGGAGCTCAGTCTGACTTTGCTTGTGGATCTGAGATGACTGTTGTAGTCCTAATTTGAAGAAAGTACACTCTCTGAAATTCAGTCTTTAATGCAGCTTCAGCTGTGTAATCAAATTAAAAGTAGCCCTAACCATTTATCATCTTTGAAAAGTTCATCTTAATTAGTATTTTTGTGCTGTAGCTGTCCTCTTTTGTAAAGCCTTCTGAATCCTTTTAAAGACGTTATAGAATGTCGGCCTTAATTCTATTAAAATAATTATGTCCTGCTTGGTTCATAGACAAAACATAGACAAATAACATACGTCTGCTTTATATGGTGTGATTTCTGCAACATGTGGAAACTGCTGTTGAAGTCACTGGCAAATGGCAGCATGCGAATAATCCTTACATCTGTGTACAAGCAAACCCACAAGTTTCACAGAAGCTGCTCACATTGGATATTCTTAGAGTGAGAAAGACTGAAAAGAAAATCACGTTGTTTCTGATTAGTTTTAATTAAAGCATTGGTTCATCTCCTTATTCCCATTCATACTAAGGTATATTTTACAACTTGAAAAGATTTTAATAGGATTCAGATCCTGTTTTTAAATTAAGCTCTGGCTCTCCCTATCCATCACATTTAATTTGCAGGCCATAAATATTGCCAGTTTCAAATAAAAGACTTAGGACCAGATTCAACAAACATTTAGTCTTGTAAGCACAGTGTAAAATCAATGTAAAGTTAGGAAAATAAAAAGTATTTAGGAATATAGATATTTTCAATCTACATGTTCCTCAAGATATTTTGAACACTTCAGAAATAATGTTGCTTTTGGAGAGGGCATAAACTGATAGCATGGGTAAAGTAAGCCACTGGGCACTTTAAATTCTTTGGTTTGATATTTCTAAATAAAATTCAGAATAAAAATACTCAAGTACTGTGCTGTTTTCCTTACAAGCTAGCATCAGGTTAGCCATGTCATCTCAGCAAGAGACTGTAGTTATAGAAAAGCTCTTAAGAAATGAGTGAAAAGAAGGGGGAAATAAGAGAATGACTGTGAATGTGAGAAAATAAAGGAAGAAAACACTATTAATCTTTTAATAGAACTGCTTATGTTCATCCACATCTAAATCCTGATCCAATTAAATAAAAATTAATACTGATAATAGTACTATGATCATGTGGAAAAATTCTTTGACTGCACTATATCACTGTAGCATAGGAACGGTAATACACTGAAATCAACCTCTTTCCAAGATTTGGAAATTTTAAGTTAAGTGATAGAAATGGAGGAGGTCTGAGGTTTATTAGAAGACTGAACTGTAAGGTGTGATATTTCCCTTAAGTGTAAATCAAATACTCTCTGTAATATGGTTACAAGTGCTTTAGAATTGTTAAAAAAGGCCAAAATGGGGGGAAAAAAAAGAAAAACCTACAGGATTGATTGCATAAAAAATGAATAAAATTGTAAAAAAAAATATCTCTGATGTGATGAATACTGTTATCAGCTCTTAGACTTACACTTCCAGGATAATTGTATTTCACACTCATTGGTGGTATAAATTTCAAGCACAGCTTGAAGAAGAAATAAGTTTCATACCAGAAAATCAAGATTTTTATTTCAGCTGCTTACATTTCAATAAGCATCCCATTTATACATAGATGTACTGATATTATATAAATGCATTTGGACTTGCATTCATACAATGAGATGTCTACATGACATATGTATTTATATAGCACGCTTATAATTACTTCCATTGATACAGCAGAGGTTTTCAGATGATTATTGCCCTCATGGAGAATATAATTAACAAAAACAGGCACATGCTTTTCAATTTCTTCCTTCCAACAAAAGCCTAACCCTTATGAAATGGTATCTTTCACATTCCCAATACAAATCTAAAGGAGAATAACCATTAGACACAGAACCATAAAATTCTAGCACCTTCACTAACTTGCAATACAGCTTCATGTCAAGTAGTTACTATGTGTGGATATGAATCAGCAAACCATTTCAGCATGTGTCTAAATGACTCAGTCTCCCCAGCTGTAATACACTGATAACAGTATTTGCTGACTTAACTCAGGTTATTTTGAAGACCTAGGTAACATTTGCAAGGTATGCTGAAATCGTAGAGCAGCAGATGCAGTGCTGCAACCACTAAGGACTATTAAACTTCCCTTAGAACAATGCTGCTAAACTTTTTCTGTGTTGCATGCCAATATGCCTTGCTGCAATAGAACTTTACATTTAGACAGTGGGCATGTTCCCTCTGTGGTATGTCTCACTCCACAGTCCTTACTGTCTAGAAACATGGTCAGACAAAGCATCGTGTCTTTCCCACCAATGCATCTGCTTTTCTTTCCAAAAGAAACTAGGAGAGTAAAGGACAACAAAAGTACAGATGAAAGAGAGCAGAGATGTTTACCCACCTGTATCTGTGAGCTGCAAAGGTGCCTGGGTTGCAGAGTACAGACTCATGGAGAGCAGACATAAAGCAGGTGAACAGGCAGTGAGAGAACAGAGCCTGGCACATGCCATTGCTCCTCTGCCATGAGGAAAGGATGGGCCAGTGATGAGTGGGTAGTCAAGGACCTGAGCACATGAAATTCATTTTTCTTCTCTGTTATCAGTGGCCCTAGAGTGACTTAGGGAAAGTGTTCTTTGTCCCTGTGAAAGAGGTATAAGAGTTCTTAAGTGGTTCTCAGGATGCTAAGATTCATGAGTTTATCTACTATTTAGATACAATAGTAATAATAAGTAAGTAAGGTAAAGTAAGGTAAAAATGAAATAAACTGTTATGATTATTAAAGGCATCCCATAATACTGGTTATTTTAAAGAGAGAAAAAAGCAAGACTGCCTTTTTAGCTTCTATGACCTGGCCCAGAAGACATTAACCTTCTGCTATAGATGAACACTTCTAGGGGAAAACGTAACTTTATTAGCGATACCCACTGAACGTGCTTAATATTTAGACAGAAGTGAAACTGCTATCTCTCGCAGATGCAATACATGACTACCAGACTAGACCAGAGTCCTTGAAGAGATTTTAGACTACTAGCGTAAAAACTGCTTTCGGATGGATATGACTTAGGAAATTTGAAGAAAAGGAAAAAAAAAAAAAGGCTTTTAGCAATTCAGATCTCA
This sequence comes from Anser anser, assembly GCF_964211835.1. Classification (NCBI taxonomy): domain Eukaryota; kingdom Metazoa; phylum Chordata; class Aves; order Anseriformes; family Anatidae; genus Anser; species Anser anser. The sequence goes on along the minus strand of NC_139721.1, from coordinate 101,905,460 downwards.
ATGGCCGTATTTTTCTCTTATATGTCATGGACTCTGTCTTGAAGTGAAAAACAGATCATCTTTATAAACAGTCTAATCATCATGTTTCAATTAACACCTTTTTTAGCACAACCTACTGTCCTATTCTCAGTTTCCTCTCAACATACAGATGACAGATCCTGAAAAGGATAAAATGTTTTAAGGTTTTCCAAAGGACACCTTGTGTGAAGGATGTGATACTGAAAGTAGAGAAAATGAACCTTTCAGTTGGGAAGAGAATGTGCCTTTAAGGCATTAATAACAAATGCTAAAACACCAAAAGGAAATTTTCCAAACTGGTTATGATTAGCTGTTTTAATTCTGTACACTGCCCTGAGGAATTTGAACACCCATTGAAACCAAGGATCTTCCTTTAAACAAGGAGACATAAAACATAATCCCATAGACTTTAAGGCAAGTAACTTCCAAGGGATTTGCTACAGCGATTTATTTGCAACAGGTTTGCTGCAGTAATAACTTTTCACTGCAAGTACACAATGTCTGTCTTTTGCAAAATACTTCCACTTCATTTTCTATCAGAGGGCCACCAATCCTTCGTGCCAGGATTTCATAAAATTAATAAATCTACTTCCATAATCCTTGCTGCCTTTACTGACAAATGTAATAAACTACAGGATGCAAAACTCTGGAAGCCTACTGGGATTTATTTCCTTTTTTTTTTTTTTCCTTGACAAGCTTTACAGAGTAGCACTTCTGAGACATGCTCATGTGCTGTAAACCTAATCCTTAGCAATTTCCTCTTTTCTCAAATAACCCAAATATTTTATGAATAGTGAAGGATTTCCTTTATCAGACAACACTTGCTTTTTTTTTTTTTTTCATATGAGTTGTTCTCAAGGAAATGCATTTTTTAGAACAATTGGATGTTCTCAAGTTGACATTCATAGGACACACTCCTAACAAAGCATGTAAAATATAACCAAGAAGAAAGTTTGCTGTAGTTTAAAGGCACTACACAGAAGTGGGAGAACTGGTGGGACTTGAGACCAAAACAACCTTGTTTTTTCTGTCCTCATCATCGTATGTCTTTTGGTGCTACTTTTTATTCCCATCAATCTCTGTAGATTTGCTTTTCTACTGCAGGAGGTGGCACATGGATGCATTTTTCAGCATTGATGGGCCAGTGAAGTCACAGTCTTCTGCTACTTTCTTTTGTCAGTCCTCTTTTCCCTAAAATGTGGGTGACACCATTCCATCTATAACAGAAGGTTTCACCATACTGATAGAACAATTACATTTACTTGCATGTCTTCTTCAGCCAGGCCAGCACCTATGCAACTCTTCTCTAGATTGAGCTCATCCTTTGGCTGGTGTAGTTTTAGTGGGCAAGTGTATTAGTGCACATGCACATCTACGCTGATAAGAAGTGACCGTCTGGAAACAATTCCTCAGTGCAAAGTTTACTATAGCACCAACCCATCTGCTAAAAATTCTTATTTTTGCTGTAGAAAGAGAAGTGTGACTGGAATCCAGCTCCTAATGACAAAGCCAGGACACTGGTTCCTATCACCTTCCTGTTCCCCCACGTAATGGCTGCAATCACAACTGTACCTCATCCTTCTCTGCTAAGAGACACCCTTGATTTACCTGGGAAGTGGGGAATAGGGCAATGTAAGCACAACGACTCCATTATTTCTTGTTTATTCTAAAAGGACTGATAAAGGGATAAACAAAAATCTTGGCTGAAATAACTGTGAGGAAAAATGGTTGAGATTTTTTTTGACATTTAGTTACCTATAGGAAGTCTTAAGATGGTCTAAAACTCGCTCCTCAGAAAGAAGAGCTGCTCAGAAATTCCTTAAATTGACAAGCAACATTTAAGAAATTAATCAAATGGAATTAATTTTTATTTTGCTGCACATACAGCTCCAAATCAAATATTACAGGAGCACAGAAAAACTCGAGAAAATGCCCCATGAGGCAGGGAAAACAATTAGCGGGCAAAAAAGAGAAGTATTCAGCACATCCCTCACCCTAGAAGTCCAAGCCAATTACAGTAGAAATAGTCAGTGATTCAGCACAAAGGTTCCTTGGCAGACTAGTGAGGAAAAGGCAAGACTCCAGCTGGGTCACTCAGAGAAACAAAAATGCAACAGTACATCATAAGGGCAGGATTTGAGTTTGCAGCCCTTAAAAAAGGGGGCATTTAATTTAGTACATGGCATTCTTAAAAGGTCCTTCTTCAATTGTATTTCTTCTTGAGATTGTGAACACAAAGTTTCCATTAAAAGTGGTTTGTTATCACAGGGTCACAAAGTTCTCCAACCATCAAGGGTCTCTGCTGTAGTTCAAATGAAAGAATGATGGTTTTTTTTTGTTTGTTTGGTTGGTTTTTTTTTGGGGGGGGGGGGGTGAACTCTAATACTTCTGGGATAAGACAGAGTGCAAACCGAAATTTCACCATCCTGGATTCCTGGATTCTTTATCGAGTTTTACTAAAAGAGAGAAGAGGGAAAGAGAAGGAAGAAGAGGGAAAGAGAGAGAAGGAGAGCTTTGATTATTGTTTTTTTGTTTGTTTGTTTTTCCGATGGGAGAGCCAAAACTTTGGTTATTGTCAGAGAAAACCCAGAATGAGATACAGACCTTCGAACTGCCCCAGAATGATCACTCTTAGTTTCTTGAGTATGCATGAGCCATCCTTAAAATGAGTTTGGGGAGAGTTAGAGAATAGAAAAAAAAATATGGAGAAGATAAGAATAGAGGAAAAGGCAACCAAAAGCAGGGAAATCAAGAACTACAGAGGCAAAGAAAGAAGTTGGAGGATGAGAGCAAAAAATAATATAAAAAGCAGCAGGAGCAGTGGAGAGTTTGATGTTAAAAGTGATGAAAAGATAACTGAGATGCTTATCAGTGAGATTCAGAAGAAAGGCTGGTGGAGCAAGAAGATGGCAGATACAAAGCAGAGTCATCATCACTTGCAACTGAGGAAGTCCATATGATCACAGGAATTTTTCATAATGTGCTCAGCCAGCTGTGGTTGGCTCTGTGAATAATGTAGCTGGGAACAGGGGTGAAAAAATGAGCTAAGAGACAATGTGGAAGGAGCCAACAGCTGATTTGACAAAAGGCAGCAAAAAGGAAAAAAAAAAAAAAAGAAAAAAGAAAGAAAAAAAAACAGATAATTTGAATGGATTACATCTGAAAAAAGTCAACTTCACTGGCTTGAGCATCACTGACGAACAGCATCATAAGGACATGGAAAGCAACTTTGAGATAGATTCTCAATTCCCTCCGCAATCAAAAGGTCTCATCCAAGAAGAACGGCTTTTAACAATGAATTACTCTTAAAGATAAAACTGCAGACAGTAAAAATTGTATCCTTCAGGAGTATTTAAAAAGCATATGTGTGTATGATCTTTTTAGCTTAAAAATAAAAAGATGTAGTTTAAATAAAAATTTGTTTGTTTATTTTTTTAATGTTCATGTCTTCTAACCCTTTTTGCCATAATAGAGCCGCAACATATCATGATACGAAAACTGCTCATGCAAAACTATTGTCCTTACCAATGGTGCCAGAAACGTGAGTTTCATAAATTTTACTGTACAGCTGGAGGAGTATGTGCATGTGTTACTGTTCCACAGCACTCATATAAAACATTTAGAAAATAATCATTTTAAGGTGACACTGTCAATTTTTAAATACTAGATGTCTTTTTTTTTTTCCACTGTATTGTTTCAGATAACACCTGGCAATACCATAATTGAAAGTGAAAAAACAATCTATTTCCCACAGCTCCAACACAGTCTGCTTTCAGACAGCAGGTTTCACAAGAGCTTTTAGAAGAGGTTGTGGGATCTCCATCTTTGGGGCTTTTCAAGCCAAAACCCTAAGTGACCTGGTCTCAATTCAGCGCTGAACCCGCTCTGACCAGTGTGATTCTCTGAGTCAGATCATCACATATAGACAATTTCAGTATCTCCTTCTTGCTAGTCAATCTCACCAGTAGGGCACTATTCAAATATTGTCTTCACTTAACATTAAAGACTATGTAAAGGTAAATATAGTATTTAAATAACTTCATTTCATCAGCGAGGGAGGGAGAGTGGGGAACTCAGTATCAAACACAGGCAAAAGGGAGGGTAAAATGTAAACTGACAAAAAACTAGGGAGGGATCACAAGTAAGCTTCTACAGTGCTGTGTCCTCTTTTATTACTCACTATTGCACTTGTTTTTCATGTAAAATTCATTGAACGTGGTGCTACATAACTTTTAATAGGTTTCTGTTCTACCCACAATGTATGAGATTAGCCAGCTAGATTTCAAATTGACTGTTTCAATCAAATCTCTTATAATGCTCTCGCCACTTTCACAAGGGGAAAACACGAAACTTCTCAGGGTTTTCAGATGTCATGCAAAGGCATTACCTTGAATCTCAAAAGGTTTATGGTCTGCGGCCTTTTTCCTTTTGCATTGGGGAAATGAGAGTGGATAGAGCATCTTGTTAACAACAATTTCTGTGGTTCTCGAGACTGCCTGGATGTCCTTGTCTCGTCCCTTGTTGTATGGCTTAGGCCTTTTCAATTGTTTACAATCAGACCAGTAAGCATTTTCTAAAATCATAACTGTTTAAGAAGCATGGCATGCAAAAATCATTTCTGAAAAGCTCACATGTTTTAAATATACTAAATACTTTTAAACCTGAAAAAAAATGAATAAACTATAAAAAGAGATAACTTTTCAGATTTTTTGTCTGTCTGTGGATTTACATTGTCCCTGCAATATGCCACAAGCATTAAACTTTCAATTGGAAGCAAATGAGAACAATTCTCAGCCACCTCTTTCATAAAAACCCTTCAATCATTTGTAATGTTTTTTGACCAGTAAATAATAGAGCTGCTTCACTGAGCTATTTAAACCATATTACTTACAGCTGGAGAAAAATGAGGAACAGTCATTTTCTGGAGAGGCCAAAAAATATGATACACCCATGGAAACTAAATTAGATTAGGATTTCTTTGCCATTGGTTTGAGAAGATAAAGGATAACCTTTTCAACTTTTACTTTGCCTGGCATTGCATTTATATTTTCTCATGAAAGATCTTGAACATAGAACTTCACAAGTGTTAATAGGTTTCAGTCCTATCACCAATGTGCTGAAACTAAATACAGATGGAACTACTGAAATATTGCTGTAGCTGAAATGTCCATGCTGAGGCTTCTAGAAAAACAGCAGTCAGTGGCATTTAATTTTTCCTTAATTACAAGGTGTCAAATTAAACACGACTGTGCAAAGACTTGTTAAACAGACTCCTGAGAAAGCATCTTTACAGATTTCTTTTTCTTTTTTGGTGGGGTGGGGTGGGAGGAGATATAGGTATAAAGTTATATACTGCATTTTGACTTGCTACTTACATGGGATGAAATTTGATCACTGCACAGCACATCTCAGCACAGCGTCCCCACAGGCAATGGAGACTTGCTAATAAACAAACAGGGCTGCTCTCCAGTAATGGACAATTCCTATTCCGCAATGCTTGAAGAATCACCACCGAGGGGCTTTGGGAAGAAGGAGATGTTAAATTTGGGAAGCACAGTGGATCCATTGTATTCTGAACCTCTCACCATTTTCCATTACTTTCTCATTAAAAAATGGAACATTTGAAGGCATCTTCAGAGTACATAGTTGAGTTATTGCTATTGTTTTTAATCTAGACAGAGGCCAAAGCTGAACCAAGAACTGCACAATTAGAAGAAAACAACCCTCAATCTGAAAAGTTTTCAGGCTGAACTTACACTATTGAACTACATAATAGTAAAAAATCTCAAAAATACAGCAAAAAAAAAAAATACCAAAATGCATTTACTGAAAGGAGAGGTCGAATAAATAGGTAGAAAATGGTCAGGTTTTCAGCCTAAACCAAGATGGTCTATGCTAAAGAGCGAGCAGGCAGAACCTGTTCTTTGCATCTCACACTGTTCCCAGACAGAAAGCTTTATGGGAGAGAGTTACAGAATAGGCTGGCAAGTTACCTTGGGTGTAATAAACAGACATACAGCCTTTCTCTCCTGCATCTTTTAACTTAACTAAGAGAAGCAACTCAGGAGCCTTTCAGAAACCCATTCTTCTATGAGTAATTAGAATATTCACAATAAATTTGACCAAAGAGCTGAGACCATTCCTTCTATGCTGACTAGTGTTATGTTATCTCTGTGCTTCTTTTTGCTTTGTACAGTTTTGTTCCCTCATGTGTTACACCTAGATTACAAACTCCACAGAGAAGGGTCTACCTTTTCATTTTATTTCATTTATGGCTGTGGCACAATGTAGATGGGAATCTGACCTCCAAACATATGTTGTGAAAGATCAGTGAAGGACTCCACCACCACAACCAATTTGTCCTATACAGAGTTCAACCTTGTAAGTTAACTTCCTCACTGTTTTCATGGCAATAAACCAAACGTTTGCCCTATTATACCTTACACCGAAATTTAAGGTGTTTTTCCAAGAGCATAAGAAGCCAAAAGCACAGATTATGGTCCCCTAATTTAATAGAGAGACCATCTTTCTCTCATCAAGCAGACAAAATGTATGCATGAAACACTTTTGTACATTAAAAACAAACAAAACCCAACAACAACAAAAAAAAACAAAAACCAACAAAAAACAACAAAAACCAACAAAAAACAATTACGGTGAGCCTCAGTAATTCTGATCTCTGCTTACGAACAATATATATAACTTAGTTAATGATATACATTGCATATGCAACCTCAATTAATTGTTTGCCTCATAACAATTTGGAGTATCAGGGAAAAATAATATCTCTCAGCTGTGGTGCTGGCTGTGGTTTTAGTTTGTTTTGCTTTTCCATTAGGAATCTGGTATTTGTGGCTGACATTTTTATTGCATTAATGGCAGGAAACAATATGAAAAGAATGCAGACAGAAGTGGAAAGCATTAACAGAAACATTTAGAACCATTGCAGGGACATTCTAATTATGATGGTGAGTAATAGTCATGTAGTGGAAAAGGCCAGGTTCAATGAATGTTCAAGGAACAAGCTTCACACTTTAAAATTTAATTTCAAGTCTAAAAAGCTGAAGATATGTAAAATCTTAATGAGTGTTCACTCTTTGCAGCTTTGTACTAGATATGGACCCCTTCACTTCTGGAAACTGCCAAATAAAACACCATGAGACAGAAAAAAAAATTATCTGTATCTTCACACAGCTTCACTGAAAAGTCCAATTATTAAAAAAAATACGCTTGGTTAAATCTCTAATTCAAGGTGCTACTCTTTGTTTTAAGTTGTTTGTCTTTGCAAACACAGCTTGGGTTTCTGGCATTTGAAGATAAAGGCTGAGGCATGATGAAAATTTGGGGTCAATGTGTCATGCTCTATTTGTTATTATAGTAAGAAGCACAGTATATTCTGTACCAATTGCATTTACTCATTGCCATATTTACTTTTATTAAAAAGCAACAATAAAAATATCACTGTTTAGTTTTGCTCAAAGATGCAACAGATTTTGCCATTTGTTGAGAAACAGAATACATCCAAAAAAAAAAAAAAAAGACAGCTTATCATGGAATTTATGTATAACTGGAGATATATCTAGCTTTGTCTTATTAAATAAGGACCAGATCTAACTGCCAGTGAAGTTAACAGAAGACTTCCCCTTACACTTCAGCAGGCATTGGATTAAAGCATTGTTTTTTGGTGAGTCACAATTTGCTACAGCTGTCATTTTATCAGTGTTGCAGACCTTATTTGTGAGTTTCAGTACATGTTTTCCTTTCATTCTGAGTTTTAGAAGTTGCCTTGTGGGCTAGGAAGGAGGATGGCTTTTTCAGGAAATTGTGTATTTAAAAATCCTTTTTTCAAAGACAACTGAATGTGAACTGTATTGATCTAAATATAATGATCTCCACACCAATAGTTCAGCTGCAAAGGATAGCAACTAAGCTCTATACAGTGACTGCACTTGGGCCCTTCAAACTCCTGTACTTGGGAGTAGCTGTACATATTCCATATGTACATATGTACATATTATTGTACATAACTAGTTCCACAGGTTCAGAGGGACTAATCGCTTTTCAGTGGTTACTGATGTACATGGGTGTTAGCAAGAACAAGCACCAGCAGAGAGAAAACGTATCCTTGGAGGGAGCTACCAAACAGAAAATACATGAGGGGTGAGGAACAAAGAGATATTTCAAGATGAGGTACTGCACACAAAATAGATGAGTCATGGAAAAGATGCTAAGTGATTCATTAATACCAGAAGCTTAGCCAATAAAAAATGCCCACGTATGAACTAGTGACCATGCTTTTACAGTACTACCAAATTATTTGCTTTTGTAAATTTAACATAAGAAAAATTCCCATTTTGAAAATTTATTATGCAATTAGTTGTCATTTGAATAAACTGTATGCATGGCTGTGATACCGGTTGCTCAAAATACTGAGGAGTTTACAGTTTTTGTTTTAAAAAAGAAAAACACTAGGAACTTAAAGTCCTGCCAATTTTTCCTCTCTGCCAAGTCCTATTAGCATAAATGAACGGTTTATTTTAAGAAATGCCTGATAAATTACTCTACACAATCAGTAATGAGGGTACTGTCAGCAAAGGAGAATCATTTCCAAAATTTACTTGGCACAAATGAGTGGTTGACTAGCTCACAATCATTTTACATGGCCTGAGGCCCTGTTTTATTCCATAAATCTGCCTGACCTCTTCAGGGTGAAAGTACATGGTTCTATAGAAAAGGTAGCTGAGCAAACCTGTTGCCTTTGTGCATTTCCACCTTTTCTATCTGTCTTTTCTTTTTTTTCCTTTTCCTTTTTCTTTTTTTTTTTTTTTGTTGTCGTTGTTTTAATGAACACATTCAAACTCTCTAGCTGTAGGAATATTCTTCTAGCTTCATCTTCTTCAGCAGACTGGAGCTGCATCCTTAAAATAATTGTCATAGGTAGTATAAGATTGCACATATTTTTCCTATTATGAACTACAATAAACAAAAACATAAAACCAAGAAGAATACAATGTCTTAAGAAAAAATGAGATGCCACGAGTCTCCATCCTGATTAAGTTACTCTCTTACCATTAGTGTGTTATCTAACAAATTGATTCTCTTTCCTTTTTAGAATATAGTTTCAAAAGTAGAGAGAAATCCCTTGGCAATTATTGCTGTGTCAATTAGCAACTGAGGCCAATAATCATTCATCATCTCTTCTAAACATTCCCTGGTATAAGTCTCTAAATACTTCACTCATCATTGCTATGGAATTCATTACATTAAAGGAGGGGAAAAACCTTTCAAAGAAATAATTTAAGATTATAAGATTAAAAAAAGGCCTAAGAAATTGCTTATCCTCTCCTCTCCCACTAATGCATATTATTTCCAATTGTCATTCTTTTTTTTTCTTTAAATTCTATTGTTAATGCTTTGTCCAGCCTATTTTTACAAGTCCCAACTTATGGTTTTCCAACAGTCCCACGAAGACCTCTTGACTGGTTAAAAAGTTTTTATTAAAATTTTCAGAATATCTCTAATATGGTTGGTTTACTCTAAGTTAGAATACTAGATCAGAACCTTTTGTGTTCCCTAGTAGGATACAAAAGTGTCCAATGTAATTTGCATGGCACTTACTTTGTGTATAATGTGCCAAGTTCTTCATGTGTAACCATACATTAAATATACGGTTAAACATTCATAACCAGCTAAAATGTCTAACACAATATGAGTATTCAGGCAGGCTATATAAAGTACAGATGAACAGAAAAGGTCCCACAAGTCTTGTGAAGTTTCGTAGTAAAAGGATATGCACCAACTGCCTCCCAAAAGATATGTTGTGAATCCCACTCTGCTTGTCAATGCACAGCTGTGGTATTGTCAGTTAGATGTCACACTACCTTTTTTTTCAACAACAAAGAGAAGGGCCTAGAGAGCGGTGCAGATTACCCTGAGCTGCAGGAGAGTGCTGTGCAGACTCAGTCCTGGAGCTGAACCATCACACTGACTGACGGGTCCAGAATACAAGCTTTCTGTGCCGTATCCAAAGGTATCTGTAACAACTATTAAACCTCGGGTGGAAGAAGAGGCCAACTCAAAGTAGAGTAGACTAGCAGTCATCCCATGTTGAGGCTTTTGCTCAACAAAAACTTTCAATCCTGAGATGACTGTGAGTGATGAAACCACTCACTAGAAAGGTTTGCAAAGATGGTTTCCCTTCTCTGCAGGAGGGATTTTAGCCACAGTAAACTCAGACCAAGCAATGTATGTGAGTTTAAATGTAGCCTGACATTTCAGAAAAGTTTACCTCTGCACAACTGTAACTGTGTGAAACAGCAAGAAAAACCCTATTCAGAGACTCTAAAGTCTCTCAAGCTTTCTCGCTTTTCCATATTAAGTTGATTCCAGGCAGCTGCCTAATGAAATGCTTGTTTCTCCAGAGTAGGGTTCTGAACATGAAACGTTACTTAAGCCACATGAAGCACATTCTGCCTTTTTTTTTTTTTTTTTTCTGCCAGAAAGAGCACTGAGGACCAAGAAAACAACCTGCCAGGTCAGACACCTTCCTGGAAGAAGGCTGCATCTGATCTCTTGAGTCCAAGATTTCACATCAGAAGAGGAAAAGGTTTTTCACTTTTGGGTAGTTATTCTGACATTGCAATGGGTACAGTGTGAAAGCAAAACAAATCTGAAGCATCTCTCGGGATGAGTTTTTATTTTCTCTATTTTTCTGTGAGACTTGTTTAAACAGCTTACAGGTACACAGAACAGTAATGGGGGGAAACTGGAAACTTCCACTCCACGCAAGTGGTGTGCTCTCCTGCAGCTACAGCTGCGTGCTCACAGGTTCTGGCCACAGCACACCTTCAGAGCCGCCTGTAGAAACTCAGTCAATCAAGAGTGCCTTGGCCATATGTACTTTCATGTTAACTTTTCCTTCGAGCGAACTAGTAGTTGTTCAAGTTGTTCAAGTAGTTGTGTCAAAAGATTAACATCTTTTGTACATTGTACAGATGATTAACATCTTTTGACACAACTACTTCATTATTTTGCTTCTTTTTGTACTGCTCATTCACTTTGCTTTTGATTTTGCAGGGGTACTATCTTCAGACCTTCCTCTGCTAGTAACCTTAGCCTTCAGTTTTTGCTATTGTTGCCAGCAGATTTTTGGCAGCTGGGCCAGATATGGTTGCCTACTTAATGGTATCAAATCATTGACTTTTTTCACTGATCTCTAATTCATCGTATGGTCTATTGTTTCCATTTTGCAAGCTCTTTGCCAAATTTGCTTTCCTGATGTTCTCTGAGCATTCAGCCTAACATGGCCTATTTTGTGCTAAATTGTTTGAAATCTACTGCCAGGCATGTTTAGTTTTCAGACACTGTCTTGTAGTCCAGACCTTGCAAAGTATGCTTTTAGATATACCTCAACTCCTGTTTCAGCCTTTGTTTGAATGTCCTCCAGCAAGCCTTAAAGCAGCTGAAAAAGTAAGCTTGTCTAACCATCAAAACAGTTTTTTTTTCTTTTTCTTTTCTTTCTTTTCTCTTTTTTTTTTTTTTTTCTTTTTCCCAGGGCTAACCGTTCATGAAGCTGTTCAACCAAGTGTCAGAATGCTCTTTCTGTGCTTCCACCTTCCACCTTGGTGTTCATGTCTGGCTAATAAACCAGCTGGCTCATTTCATAGACATTTATCAGCAGCTCTGAAGTATATTTCAGGCTCACTATATCACCCTTTAAACCTTCCAGGATTACTGTTCAGTCCTCTTTAAACAAAATCCTATTTTGCATGTACAGCTCATCCCTAAGAGAGCAAAATGGAGTAAATTCCTGTGGCAAAGGCTACATCAGACTGCAGTGGCTGGTATAGAAGCTGATTTATTGCCTGCTCATTAGAGGACTGCTTGAAATCTACCATGGGAGAGGCAGTTTTTGTTCCATAAAGCCATGTGTATTGTATTCTGGAAGACACATCCTGTTCTGTGCATCTGCCATAGGTAGTGATTTTCCTGTGAAGCACCTTCTGATAGATTTTGAGCAAACAAGACAGTTGATAACAAGTTATTGGGTGCCAAAAGGTGAACTGAAGGAACTGCATTTCAAAAAGCACAGCTCTGGTTTTCCTTTTTATTTCCCAACTTTAAGCAAACATTCTGTGCTGTTTGATTTGCATTAGTACTGCTCCCAAGCACCTTCAGAACAAAATAGCATTGCTTTAGATGACCTACAGAGTTTTAGGAACAGTCCCCGCCTTCTGGATTTCCTCACTGTTTTAAAGGTCTCTGATCATTCCAGAAGTTCACTAATTCTAAAAATGGCAGGACTCCTTTCACTTTGAGAGCTTTCCTAATTGCTCTGACTTTTCCAGGATCTTGCGGCCACCCAACAGATGTCAACTAACAAAGGAGTTTTTCTCAAGTTCTGTGCATCTACATTCAATCTCATATTCTGCTCCTTACTTAGTGACATTGACTTTCTCTTTTATCAGATCATTCATTTTTAATATATCTGTCACCAGCCCCAAGCTCTGGGAATCCATCCTAGTGCCTCAGTTTACACTGGAACACCTTAGATGTTGGACTCAGGTTAAAAGCATTCACACCAGGTGATTATTTGCCAAAAACTGCAGTCAGTGTTGTCATGCTGCTCAAGGACTTACCACAACATGGTAAAACTCCATCTTAGCATCACAAGCAGTGATGTTAAGCAGATGATAGATTAGACAGTACAATCTTCACTGGTGGTGATAAGCTGCAACTTCTTTACAATGATATATTTAGTGGTTTGGCTAAATGAAGATCCTCTGTTTACTCCAAAATTTCTTCAGCATTAATTAGGCATCTGAGTCATTCTCTGGAAATTTAATGGATACAGTGATGTCTTTTCTTAGTAGGTTTGTCAACTTTTTGTCACAGCTCTGCCATAACAAAACTCTGAATTTCAGTCACCTCACTGAATGTATATAGGGGATTGCTTATTTCTGACTTCCACTTGTCTTTTGTGTGTCTGGTTCCTTGAAATATGATCTTAAATTTTCTGAAAATGGTTGAAGAAACTCACAGGGGCTATCTTGTCTCCTTTCTCATGTTCAGGAAATAATGCTTTTGCACATGAAACATCACTTGATTTTTGGGATTCTTCGCTACAGGCTGCACTTTCTCTTTGACTTCATGTGCCTGCATGTACATCATGAATACCTGATTCTACTCCTACAGATTAATGTGGACAATAACCAGCTTGGTAGGATTAGACTGCTGAATGGTTTAACAATCCAACCAGAGTCAACTGATAAAGACCTAATACTGTAGTTCCAAAAATGAACAGAATAGTTGGTATCCTTCTGTGGTGCAATGAGTTTCTTTGGACCTATGCAAGGCAGCCAGTGGACATCTTTCTTTTAACAATAATCTCTGTGTTCTCCATCTCTATTACTGTATGGGGTTTTTGTTTGTTTGTTTTTCTTCTGAGATAGCTGCAACACACTGGACGGAAAGTGTTGCTACGCTCACTGCTTTTTACCTGTTTTCCCAGGAGCCAGGCAATTTTCTTTCTGTCTTCTGAATTGTTTCTCTCAGCGCATACCATGCATCATGATGCCTGCATTCCTGGTCAGTCTGTCTCTGCCCTGCTTTCCAATTTCCTTCAGATCGGCTCTGTGAACTTGTTCTGCACTAGTGACACTGTTTTGATCCTTTTCCTAGACAATTCAGCTGTCCTTGCCTTTTGGGGAAATTTCTCAAGGCTTAGATCTGCTTCTTTCAACAGCTTCTCCTGTATGCTGGAATCATTTGCCCCATATACATTTCTGTCTCTCATTAAGCAACTTTTTATATCTCTAAAAGTACACGTGGATGCCAGAGCATGTGACTGTCAGGCAGGCATCTATTCCCCCTTCTGTTTCTTGGGTTTGGACAAAAACACAGTCACATTCTTTCTGGGGTCACAGTATATCAAATACATCTATCAGCTGCTACGGTATTTTAGGTATTATTAGTACCAACGTCTCATTCAATTCTCTTTTTTACCTGAAGTGACAGTAAAACTTTTATCACAATTTCCTCATCTTTACCCTCCTCAGTCAATGCTTTATTCAGTACATATTTGTACTGCAATGCTTGAGTAAGGATTTTTTGTATGGAAATTCAATATTCTTAGCGATACTAGTGTCTCATGGCTGCTTATTGCCACATGACTGCTGTTTTTCTCTCTTTAAGGCTCTTGCTTTATTTGTCTTTCAGTTATGCTTTATTCTTGCTGTCATTCTCACTCAATTGACTTTTATATCGCTGTTCTTTACAGTATAAAGGATAATAAGTGAGAGTACCTCCTATTTGTAAAGTCCAATGGTATTGTATTGAGAGAATTACCAGCAGAGATCCTTCAACTGCAGTTAACATCTCAGCCACAACTACGCAATCTAGCTCTCTGATGATTTCTCCAAATCTTTTTCCTCTTGAGATCAGCACTTTTCTCGACCAGCTCCATGCCCTGCTCAGCAAGAACAGACTTGAACAAAAAGTCAGAATCTAATGGATTACCCTAGCCCATATATAAAACTAGTGAGGCAACAAAAGACTGCATTATGTGGCAGAATGCTCCACAGTGGCTGCTGACTTTGTCCCAGAGAGGCTGCCCATTGTCTCAAGTATTCTAACCACTTACTTCAAACTAGCTGCTGAGAAAAAAATATTTTCATACTTATACAAAGCACTGAAAGCCAAGCACAAGACAAACTGCAGAAGAACATCACTGTAACAATGAAGCACAGCCTGTGCTATTCAGGACCTTAAGCACAGCAGCTAGAACCAAGGGGTGAAGCCAAATGCACAATGTTACTGACTGGTGACAGCTCCTAGGACAAGCAGGATAAAAGGAGGGGGAAAAATCCCCAAAAGATGGCTTTCTTTTTCAGTTATTCGTGCATGAGTTATTCTGTACGTCCTGTAATTTCTGTGACCTCCAAGCCTGCCTAGGATTATGAATACCTATTGTTGACTTAATTGGCAGAATAACAAGAAACCATCTGCAAAACAAATCCCAGTTTCTTATCCTCTGCTGGTTCTGGACACATTATGACTTTAGGGAAAAGAATAATGGGTTTTGTTTCTATGAACCATCACAGACTGGATGCTTTCATGGTTCAAGGAGCCGTTTCTAGTGTACATCAGAGAACCAACATCAGCAGAGATTTCACAAAGGCCTTCATAGTATCAGGTACCCATCTGACATGGGCTTTGTTATATGTCCAGAATATTAATGCCAGAATGAAAGGGCAGCATTAAAGACTAACAAAAAAACTTTGCCCTTGCTAGTAAATTCTGGGAGGAGCTGGGTGGACACACAGGTGGACAGAAGATACAAGGAAGACCTAAACAAAGATGTTGTAGAATTACAGTGCACAATAAAGGAAGCAACTTTCACTAGTGATGTGTATGGACTATATCCCTTTGTGATAAATTAATTCTGCCTAATCCAAAATGATAGCACATATGGTACTCTGAGCACTTCCTGTTGCACAAGATCTCCTTTAGTATACAGTATATGGAAGGCATATGCCTACACTACAGTTGCCTGGGACAAACTGAAAAAAAAATGTGCCTGAGAAACCTGCGTGGAGGTGGAGGGATTAATCCCCAATACACAAGTATTATGAAACAAAATGTGAAAAAGAATGTAGTAATTTAAACTTAACAGCTTCTTTACACAATCAAAATACTATTCAACGTCATGTAGATAACAACTGCAATACACAACATATATGGTTTACATCTATCTTTTAGGCCTATGAAGTAGGATTACAGAAGAAAGAAGCACTAGTTCGATATACTTTATTATATTTGTTAATTTGATGCAACAGCATTGGAAAATACAATTTTATATCATATCCTATATGGTGAGTTGTCAGATAAAAGTACCCTGGTAAATGCAGATTGTCGTAATAATTTGACTTTCCTATTATATAGCTCTTCCACATCTACAGAGATGAAAATCTATTCAACCATCCTGCTTTTTATTTTAGGCTGAATGTTACTACTGGGAGACCACCACCAGTAAGTGAACTGTACATCCATTATATCTTAAAGTTCAGATTAAAATTGTTTTCTCTACCGACATGCCTCAGTCATTACGTTTCATAGTTACAGCATTTAGGAAAGACTGGAAATATGACGCTTGTGGAAGAAGACAAGATATAATCAAAAGTTGTGAGTCTTTCAAAGGCTGTGTGAGTTGTACACCAATTACATCTGTACCCAGAAATAACTTCTGAATTAAGTATAATTGCATTCCTGCCTAGATTGGTGTCATTGGCCAATAGGTATGATAGTTAAGTAGCTAAAAGCAGCAATGAAGTGGAAATTAGCTATTATCCCAGTATGACAAGCAAAACAATATACAGTTCTTCCTCCCCAAAGCAATGGCTCAAATACGTTCATCAGTGAGAGTGGGATTTTATTATTATTTTTTTTTATGGGGTAAGGTGTGGTAATTGCTATACTACTCAAATACAGAAGTAGAATTTGAACTCCTGAAGACTATTCAGGTAGAGTTACTCAGTACTAGAAGAAAGTGAAATTTCTTAAATTATGATTGAGTTTTTGATCTTAGCTCTCGTCTTTTTGAAGAACCTCCAAAAATGGATCCCCTTAGTAGTTCTGTATAGTTAGAAGACAATCTGAATTGGTATGCTTACATTCTCTTGCATGTATTAGGTTTGATATTATATAGTACATTTAAGTTGATTACCAATCATGACCTCTAATTAATTACAGTAAATTTAGAAAATCTATATGACAAAGTTTCTGAAAATAGAACCTAAGACTTCAGAAAGAACAGAGAACTCTTACTGAGGATTTCATACTTTGCTGTAAATAAGATAACATTTAAGTCATTCTTCTTGAGTTTGAAAATTATCCACAATGTTCCAAGGCATTTATGTTCAACAGTGTAATCTCCACATCATCAGAGCGTGCAAATTCCCCGAAGGTGCTCAATATTTGAAATCTTGCATATAAATTAGTAAGTAATGACTTTTTCTTCTCTTTGATATCACTTTGATATGAATTACACTTAAATACTACTCAGATTATCAGATACAAAAATGCAGTATGATACTACCTTGGTTTAGCTTTCTTTTCACATACAATAATTTCCGTTGTACAATACATTATGTTGTAAAAAAAAAAAAAAAAAGTTAATGTTTTAAACACAGAAAAATACTTTTTTTTTTTTAAAGGTAAAACTATTAAAATCATCCTCGATAGATTTTATACATTGATACTTCCTAATTCTTCTCTCACTACAAATAACCTTCATGGGCTTCAATACATTCATGTTCTATAATGGTATATAATATACCGTCATATATATTACACAGGTGCAATATATAATTATGTTATAGAGGTATAGTGATGAGGGAAAGGCTGTGGATGTGGTCTACCTTGATTTCAGTAAGGCTTTTGATACCGTTTCCCACAGCATTCTCCTCAAGAAACTGGTTGCTCATGGCTTGGACTGGCGTATGCTTCGCTGGGTTAAAAACTGGCTGGATAGCTGGGCCCAAAGAGTCGTGGTGAATGGAGTCAAATCCAGTTGGAGGCCGGTCACTAGTGGAGTCCCCCAGGGCTCAGTACTGGGGACAGTCCCCTTTAATATCTTTATCGATGATCTGGATGAGGGGATCGAGTGCACCCTCAGTAAGTTTGCAGATGACACCAAGTTAGGTGCGTGTGTCGATCTGCTCGAGGGTAGGAAGGCTCTGCAGGAGGATCTGGATAGGCTGAACCGATGGGCTGAGGCCAACTGTATGAAGTTCAACAAGGCCAAGTGCCGGGTCCTGCACCTAGGGTGCCACAACCCCAAGCAGAGCTACAGGCTGGGAGATGAGTGGCTGGAAAGCTGCCTGGCAGAGAAGGACCTGGGAGCATTGGTTGATAGTCAGCTGAATATGAGCCAGCCGTGTGCTCAGGTGGCCAAGGCGGCCAACAGCATCCTGGCTTGTATAAGAAACAGTGTGGCCAGCAGGACTAGGGAAGGATTGTGCCCCTGTACTCGGCTCTGGTGAGGCCGCACCTCGAGTACTGTGTTCAGTTTTGATTCCCTTGCTACAAGGAGGACATGGACGTGCTCGAGAGAGTCCAGAGAAGGGCGACAAAGCTGGTGAGGGGTCTGGAGAACAAGTCTTACGAGGAGCGGCTGAGGGAGCTGGGGTTGTTTAGCCTGGAGAAGAGGAGGCTCAGGGGAGACCTTATCGCTCTCTAGAGGTACCTTAAAGGAGGCTGTAGCAAGGTGGAGGTTGGTCTGTTCTCCCACATGCCTGGTGACAGGACAAGGCAGAATGGGCTAAAGTTGCACCAGGGGAGGTTTAGGTTGGATATTAGGAAGAACTTCTTTAGTGAAAGGGTTGTTAGGCATTGGAATGGGCTGCCCAGGGAAGCGGTTGAGTCACCATCCCTGGAGGTCTTTAAAAGACGTTTAGATGTAGCCCTTAGTGACATGGTTTAGTGGAGGACTTGTTAGTGTTAGGTCAGAGGTTGGGCTAGGTGATCTTGGAGGTCTCTTCCAACCTAGATGATTCTGTGATTCTGTGAGTATAGTATTATATTTCGTTGGAGCAGGTGTCCAGTATAATATTGGTTTCCATGAATCAGATAAGACTTAGATTTAGTTTCCAAATACTCTCAATGAGGCATTTTGATTAACTTCTGAATGTACCTGGGGAAAGGAACAGCAATCTGAAAATATCTAAAATTAAAAGTATTTGCTATACCTCTTGATGTAATAACTAAACTGCTAACTTCCCACATACAAAAAAAAAAAAAAAAAAAAAAAAAAAGAAGACATCCGACAGGAAAATCTTAAAAGTAAATGTAAATTCATGGGAATGTTAACAGTTTGCCACATGGAGGTTGGTGGTGGGTGATATTGTTCTGGGTGATTTACCATCTAGAAGTGTGAATCTAAAAGTCATATTAAAGTAGTAGACATGGTATTGCTTCCTTCCTTAAAGTCAACTAGAAGGAAGCTTCCAAGGTATCTATACTAGTGAACATTTTGGGACTTTAAATAAGTCAGAACAATTACTCTTAGAAAGTGAATGGCTTCGTAAGACGACACCAAGGGTTTTCTATTAAATTTTCATTCACTAATGCTTCTGAACTATTCCTACAATTTCTTCTTCTGTGCCCACCTCCCCCACCAGTAGCTCTATCTAGAGTGTTAGTATTACAGAAGAACTTGAAAAACTATGAAAGATAGGTTAAAATGTTATCTTCCAATCTAACATTGCTATACAGCTATACCAAATCTGCACTTCACCCACAAGTTCTTACAACAGTCCTTCAGAGCTGGTGAAAGCTAGAGCACGGTACCTGAACCTATGAGAACAGAAGGACATTTCAACATTTTCTGACGTTTCCTCAGGAAATCCAAACAAAAATGAGGAGCAGAAGTGTAAGCTATTAAAGTACATATACATTTCTGAAATAAAAAAAAAACTATTAAATCATACAGTGGATTTACTGGGGACATTGATCTGTGAATATAATCAAAATCAGGAAGGAAAATTGCCCTTTCAGGAATTACAACTCTAATCCTTATCTAGATATCTAGGAAGGTAGCAGAGGTAACTACACTACCAGCATGAAAATATATGCCCCACTTTATCTTCTCTATTTCCCTAAGTATGCATAAACATAAAAATGGGAATGTTGGCTGAAACAGACTCCTTTGTCAAGTAGACTGATCCGTGACACATTCTCCATTAGGAGCTGAAGGCAGGATTTTAAAACATAGGCCCATTTAAAGGAAACAGCAGAATATTTATTTACATAAACATCTGGCTTGCACATACAAAATAGTAAACAATACATTCATATGATCAAGTATATCATTCACTTATAGAACTCATTAGAAAATGATCACCTTTGCAAAGAGATTTTTTTGTTTTCTTAAGTGACATTTTCTAAGCACATCCACAAAAACTTATGTCCCAAGAGGCAAACCACATATGAAACCATGCTGAAAAATGGATTGCATAGACTGTAAAGCTAGGAAGAAATGGCTTCTTGGCATCACCAGAACTTGACCTGGCTCAAAAGAAAAGACATTAGCTCAACACAAAATTGTATTAGCCACTTCCTTGAGAAAGGAAAAACAACTCCTAGATATAACTCAGGAATTTAGGGGACTCCAAGAGTTTTCCTCACAGATTTACTCATGCAGGAATCTAGACCTCATAGTCAAACCAACACAGATCACTTCAGTGCACCTTAATTTTTAGCATTAATCTTGTAATTTCTTGAGAATACTATTGAGTTGCTAAGAATTGATAGAAGCTTGCACAAATATGTCTATGTTCATGGGCTGGGAATAGCAGATGTGTGCATGCAGTTGCAATTTCAGTATGTGCAAGTTAGGACTACACCACTGGAATTGGGTATTTGTGCATGCTCAGCTTTGAAATTTTCTTTGCCCCACATGTCTGTTTGTAAATTGTATTGCCTCGCTTCACAACTGTGCCTGATTTTACGTTCCCTGTGATGTTTCTAAAAACAGCTTGCAAAGAATATTAAAAAGCTTGTTCTAATCTGTAAGCCTCTGTCTCATTTCATCTCTGCATCCAGTTCAAAACCCATGAGGGACACTCTTATACAAAAATCAATATAAAACTTGTGCCTATGGCAGGCCAATAAAATCTCTAAACAACTAATTTAAAGCAATAAACTGGCACCAAATTTTAAAATTCATTAAGATATCAATCCCTTTTAATAGAACAATTATCTGCTTTTCATAAGGGTAAATCATTTTTATTTACAGCTACATTCAGTCTAGTTTCAGACAGACAAAAAAAAATGTGAATTCTGTGTCTTCTCAGGGGACACTGTTCCATACCTCAACAGACTTTGCGTCAGGAAGATTTTTCTAATAGAATCTTGACCTGATGCCTCAGGTTTTCAATAGCCCTTAAAATAACTGAGTTCACATCTGTTCTGTCTTGGTTTAAACCTTTTACATGCAGTGATAGGATGGGCAAACCAGTTTTATTTATCATTTTTTTCAAGAAAATGTTTGGTTTAACAAAACACGATTTGCAAGTCTATGTCAAATTAGATGAGTAATTTTATCTAAATAAAAATCTGAAGAAAAAAACAAAAACAACAAAAACAACAACAAACAAAAACAAAAAATGGATGTCTTCAGAATCTGAATCACAAAACATTTGTGAAGTCACAAAAAAATCGGAAGTCACAAAACATTTGCAGAAAGTCTTGGAAGTTCTTGACTCTTCCGGAACTCCAAAAAAAGCTCCAGAATAGTTAGCAAAACAGCAGGAGGTGAAATGGCAACAATGACTTGTTCTTGATAGCCCAAATGATGAAAGCATCATTTGGAATATCTAAGACAGATCCAAATCACCATGCTTGTTTTGAAGCAGTGAATTTATTCTGGGCAGAATATTACAAGAAAGAACTGTGGAAAGTACAAGGAAAAGGAGTAAAAATAATTGCAAGTTCATGTTGACCACTAGAGCTGTTAAATTTGCCCTACTTCAGGAGTTACAGATAAAAAAGTTAAACATACTTATTAAGCCACGTCAGGTACATGTTATATATTGGTGGTAGGCTCTCCACAGCTGAACAGTAAAACTACCATTTTAACCCTTATTTCGCTCCTCACTTCTACCCAATCTCTTCTTCCACAACCTATAAAGAAAGTGCAGCATCAGATTTCATATATTGCCATCACTGTAATTTGAGCAAACCTGAGCATATTTACCCTGTAATTACCTGTGAGTTCTATTATCTCCATATTTTGAATGAAGAAGTGAGAAATGTAGCTTTGAGGGCTACATGACGTTAGAGGTTTGTGATACAGCACACCTGAATCAAGTTGCTGAGGAACCACTGGGATTCGAAAGACTAAAGAAGAATAAACCAGGGAATACTATTAAAGTCCTCCGGTAGTACAAATAAATGGAAGAACAGATCAAGAGGGAAATGAACAGATTAAAGGCTAAAGTTGTTCCTTTTTCCTCTAGAGTACTCCTTTTCCCATCTAAACCTGACAACATAACTCAAGAAGACTATAGAGATTGGAACGGTAGGTTAGTAAGTTAAATTCAGGTATTGATAATGAAACTCAAACCAAAAAAAAAAAAGTGAGAAGAAATTGGAATGTATTCTGGACCAGATCTGTTCTTTATACCCCTAGGGTAAGCTCACAGGGGCTGAATGCATAGTGCAGGCTGCCAAACCTGCTGGTTTCAGGAACCTGGAACACACATAGGATCTATCCATCACAAAGAACAATAAACTCAAAAATACACACTGACCCTTAAAGAAGCTAACTGATGGGAAATATTTCAACTAGAGTTGGAATTAAATCAAGGCACGTTATCTTATAAACACACACAAATAAAACAAGATTTTTTTTGTCAGTAAAACATATATACATAAAAAGGAAAAAAATATATAATTATATTCATGCAGATGCACGGAATGCAGGGAAAACAAAGTTACTCTACTGTCTATCCCTGGTATTTTCTGCTATTCTGATCAAGTAGACCCCAAAGGCTTTTCATGTGTTATGCCTTCCCAAAGTCATCTTCTTTTTGTAGCAAAAAGTATCACTCCATACATCTGTACACCTGCAAATTTTTCCTGTAAATCTGCAGTGCGCAGACTGCAATATAAGAGACAGAGCTGCTGCACTTTGCTTACACAATGTACCTTAAAAGACCTAGCAAAATACCCTACATGGTTTGCCAAAAAGTCATCTTGATGTGACTTCTGTCATGTAAGTACATGACAGTTTCATGGGCAAAAACCAAAAGTAGTTAAAGCTCTAACATATGTGAGAAAGACAAGAATAAACCTAATTGCTACACTACAACTCTAAGCTAGTTTTGGATTAACATATATATATATATATATATATATATACACACATTTTTTAAAGAAAGCGGCAGATAGTTGATGTATTTTCCATTTCTTGAGGACTTCTGGATAAGACACACTGTAGTCAAGCACATGAAAGGAGTAAATTGGTGAAATTCGGTGTCCATACCTGTAGGAAGGCAAACTATACAATCTAATGGCCACTGCTGACCATAAAATGTTTTGGTCTAGGTTTTCATAAAACAGGTTAAGTCCAATCATTCTTTTCACTCATAGGAGGCAGGGCTTGGGTCAAAGTGACATGGCGGAAACACAAATGAGGATTAGTATACTCAGTATCCTAGGGATTAAGTAAAATTGTCTAAATGTTTAAAACATATTTTTACATTTAATGAAACCAAACTTTTTAGCTGACAGTGGATTCTTTTTCATATCCAATAATTATTAAAGATCATAAAGATATACTTACAATTTATGGGTGTTGAAGTAATTTGGCTGTTTTACAATGCACCCGAGGCATGCAGATATATCTTTAACAATCACACACTCTGAACTCTGTGAGCACCTGGTCGTGCTTGTTACAGAGTGAGGACCTAAGAAAGTACTTTTTAAGTTACTGTTACTTATATAAAAAGAAGTGGCAAATGCATTTAAACAGAGAAAAAAATCTTTAAACGAAGCTGAATTCTAGAACTGTGACCTTTGGTGGGAAATTAATGAGTTTATTTGGATATTCAGGTAATGCTTCAACTTTTCTTTTCCCCATGTACCAGCAAGGTGACATTTATTGTTTAGTTTACTCTCCATAAGAAACTGTTATGTTCAGTTTAAAGAAAGTCCTAGTATATCTCAGGACATATGGAGCAAAATATAAAGAAATATTCTTCAGTAGAAATATAATTACCGATCAGCACTCAGCCAAATTCAACCACAATTGCACTTGACTTAATTACATTACATACAGAGTAGAGAAATGTCCTCACTTGTCCACTGAAATATTTTTATTTCATATCCCAATACCGCAGAATCGGGTCCTGGAAAGAAACATGTGATGCAAGAAAAACAACTTTGATTGCCACATACGCACACAACTTAAAGAAAGACTTGAAAAACACTCAGGTCTGCCAACAGAAGAGTCCAACTGAGACACTTTCAATAGCAACCACAAAGAGCCACTGCCTGAGCAGCACAGATCACTACTTGTCCCTGTCGGTGCTGTCATGACAGCAAAGCACATATACACTTACTCTGAGCCTGGTGGGAAAGACTTCCACTGTTTCTTAATTTCCCCCAATAACTGAAGCCCTAAATGTTGGTAAGAGACAGGTGGCTTTTCTTCCTTAAAAAATTAACTTTAAAAGTATTAGCTGTGGCACTAAGACCACTCCAGAAGGTATAACAAATTTTAAAATATAGGGTAGAAAAATGCTCTGGACACATACAACAAAAGAGAAAAAAATATTAAGAGGTTCGTTGTTTATGTTCTACTTTAAAAGAAACCTTAAAGTTTTCAAATAACTGTATCATACATTAAGAAAGATACACTAGCCTTTTCTACATAATCCTGAAACTTGTAACATAATCCTCTCCATTCCCACCATGTCTTTTCTCCTTTTGCAGTCTGTATGAATATATTACTTAGATATTTATTAAGATTTTTTAAAGTACTTTGAGGATAGCTAAGTGAGCTGTCATACATCATTTCTGCTGTGTTTCTGTAATGGTCCTGAATTCCTCAAAATTGAAATCAGGTCTGTGAATGTAAAAGACATAAACAGTCAACCCTGATGACTAAAAAAGGCGAATGAGGTAACAGTAATGCCGGTGAAGCTGTTTGTCTCAAATGTACCATAAATAGTGAAGTGAAATTAAAATTTTTCAAACATCAGTTATGCACATGCGTGCACATACACACGCGCGCACACACACATATGAAAAAGCTGCCTGATGAGAAGCAGACAGGATCAGAAGTTCAAGCAGAGGTTCTTGAAAATAAAATAAAACAAAAAAGAATGTTGGGCTTTTTTATGCTGTTGTTGTTGTTCCTATATGGTGGGATCTCCTAGCTGCAGGAAATGATGGCTTGTAGTACAGACCTCCTTAATTTCCTGCAAACTCTCCCCAAGCAGAAGTCACTTTTCTATGGCATATATCTAAGTCCTACTGAAGCTTCCTCTACTTCACTCACATTAAATGAACAGAAAAAGATAGTATATATCATTAACAGCCATATCTGCTCCCTGTCTTGAAATGTAATGAGCAAACATACAGAAACCCCACTGTTATTAATGTTAATTAGTCTTCCCTCTACATGGAGAAAATAAATATAAATACATACATAATAAATAGTAATACATATTTAAAATAATACATAGCATTTTTACAATAATTTGTTCCTTTAGAATTCAAAGTATTTTTAAGCTATTAAGATCTCAAAAACTTCAAATGATTAATAAGGTGAGACAGAGAGTGATAGATGATTTGTCCAAGATTAAGAAAGAAATCTGTGGCACAATAAGGAAGTACTATTAGATTTCTTGCCTCCTAGTTTTATTCCTTAAAACCATTCTTCTAAGAGATTGATAGCAATTAGTCTCTATGGAACCAGGACATCATTTAATGAATCTTACAACAGGAAAAGGCTATCTCAAAAAAAAAAAAAGTCTTTCCTGTTCCAGTAGTATATTTGTAATGTACAGTGACAGGAGAAGACCGGAAAAAAGGACATTTCTCCTGAGTAGGTTCATTAATTAAAATAGATTGCCTGAATTCAGTCCAAGAAATCTATGCCAAGGAGGAATCCTGTAGTGATTTTCCTGACTGAGCCTGGATCAGTCCCCCAAATACATTATCACAAGAGCACAGAAGGAAGTCATGAAGCCAGGTATGAAACTGCCCTCTCAGAGCAATAAAGACATCCTTGATGAAGATAATGCGCCAAAGGACAGAAAGAGTGTTTATCAGCTGAGGAAACTGGGATAAGGAGAACACAGAATACTAACACTAACAAAACTCAGAATAGCTGTTTTGTCTGGAATAGGTGTTTTACAAGATTTCTACAGTTACATTATTTCCTGTTTGATGAGAGATGATTCCAAAATGTAGGCTTATATCCAAATCCCCACTTCACTAAGGCTTAGAAGGGGTCAGAAATAAGGTTTCTTTCACAGAGTTTCCTGCTAGTTAATAAAGTAAATTCTGTGAAGGTTGATTTGTCTGTGACAGCTGAATGCCTTTTTTTTTCTGATTTTTTTATTTTGTCATTCTAGAATCACATTTGACTACAAAAAACAACTGTCAACTTTTAAAAGTCAACATTAGCCTCTGCATAATGCAAAAGTTGAGAATATTATTATTTTAATTTCCTAAACCATATAAAAGAGATGATAATGGAGACGGTTTGGGCAAGACTGCATTGCATCCGTTAGCGTCTTTTTTTTTTTTTTTTTTTTTTTTTTTTTTTTTTACAAAATCACTGTGGGTTGGTATCCATTACACTCCACATAGCTACTCAGAATAAATTACTCAGTGGCTCCCGGAAACCCACATGCTACTGCTCTTTGGAAAAGTCCATTACCCTTTGGCAAAGGACCTCAAGACTATTCCAGATGCTAAAGCTTCTTGAAATTTTGTCCCTTCACTTAACTGTATTGTATCTGTGCCATTCAGCATCATCTGCAATCTGGCACTCTATAAAACATATCTTCCCTATCATTTTTTGCCCTCAAAAGTACTTTGTGCTCTACATTTCTCATTTTCTTAAAAATATGTTATTCGTACAAATGAGAAATCTTCCAAATCTTTATGGAAAGGGCTAAGTCAAGAAGAGTTTTGTGAAGAGATACTAAGGTTAATTACAGAATAAGAACATAAACCAAGTTTGAAAGTACCTCAAGAGGTCTCCAGTTCAAGCTCCTGCATGAACCGAGCTCAGGTCAGACCAACTTGCTCAGGGCTTTATCTAGTCATTTATTAAAAAACTCCTAGGACTGAGCCTGCACAACCTCTCTAGGCAACCTGCTCCATTGTCTGGTTTCATGGTGAAAAAGAGTTTGCCGATATCCACTCTGAACTTCCGTTGTCTCATCCTACCACTGTTCACTGTTGTGAAGAGCCTGGCTCTTCTCTTTGATAACCTCCTTGTAGGCTGCTGTACAGGATCAACCTTTTCCCAAGGCTGATACAGACCTCAGCCTCTCCAGCTGAGGTACTCTAGCCCCTGACTGTCCTGGGGGGCACCCCCTGAACTAAAAATGATCAAGATAACTTTAGAGATGGAGCCAGAAGAATCTCATCAATATAGTCCTGCAATTGAATGAATCAGTCCTGCAAAGGCTAATGAGTGCAGTACAGTGCCAGGTCTTTGGGACTCAAGCAAGGATCTCTCACAGTATTGCATTCTGTATAGATGATATATGATAATTCAGTATAAGACAAATAAATGTATCTGTATATGACAAGTTAGCTCTTGAATAATTTTACAACATGACTATACTGAATTATCCTAATGACATTTTCCAATTAATACTAGAAGAAAGAGATATCAAAACACAAGATCTGTATCTCCTCTATCATCAATATGCATTTTTGAAAGCAATTGAATAGAAATATACTATTTATAATGCAACTTCTCCTATTCCAGTTCCATCAGTCACAGATACCTTAGGATGTGTTTATCAGCAAACAGTATATCAAGCTGGGAATTGTAAAAAAAGGCAAGGGGGAAAGCATTGACCTGGTGTGGAAAGAACCAAATTCAGTAACCATACAAGGAGTATTCAAAACACATTTAAGCAAGGGAGGGGTGTGAATCATCAAGTCCAATGTTAAGAATGTAGCCTGCGTTAAAGTCAATGGCAAAATCCATCAGGATTTCAAAAAACATGAGAATTCATATACAGACTGGAAGCCACTCTCAAAGTGAGGTTATGCCTGGAGAAGGACTAGTCCAAACCAGTATGTTAGAGATAGAGCCATGCCAGCATGCTCACTCTCAGTAAATGTATGTCACTGCACTTGCAACTTTCCTTGGCAGATCAAGTCTGACCTCTGTCAAGAGCCTCAAGAGTGATGTCCAATTCAATTAATACGTATTAAAATCTTGTTTATATGGTTAAGAAATAACAGTTATTCACTTTACTTTGGGATCAGAGTCTCTCCAGTCTCTTTAAGGAGAGGTATTTTTACTCTGCTCAGCTCCAACATTCACATTAATATCTTTATTAAGCAACCCTGAGCCAGTAACTGAGAGCTTAGTAAAGCCTTTCTCTGCCTAATGTTCAAAGATAATTACATCAAAGAAACAGTTTTTACTAATTTAAACAGTCATTAATAGACCATTTATCTGCTGGAGGCCTTCTCAACACACTTTCTTCTCTACTCTTCAGATATATCATTGACCAGGACAATTCCAGGATACTTCCATTACCTACCATCAACTGTAGCCAAACTCCTTATGCACTCCAGTTTTGAGACAGAATAATGCTGTGTCTTTCCATTGATATCAATAGGTTCATTCTGCTCACACTGAATGAGTGTCCTTCACCCTTCCCTCTCTTGTCTCTCCCCTCCCTGTCCTTTCATGCCAGGAAAGGAAGGAATTCTCGTTTTCCTGCTCAAATATCCAATAATCATTACAGCCATCTGCTTCAATACAACGAACTCTTCATAGAAGCCCATCTAAATGGCAAATCATTAGAGATTAAGATGATTTATTTTTGTTTTGTACAGTGTCACTTGTTTGAGTTTTAGTAAAATAAAAAATAACTAAGGATTTGGGAAGTACTATGACTTACCTATGTGAAAACTCCCTCTTGCCAATACTCTCTATCGCTGCTGACAGACATTAGAACATTCCTTTCATCTCCTTCCTCTTCTTGCAGTTCAACCTATCCCCTTAAGGAGTATTTGCTTTCTCTAAGATAGATTATACATTGTATGCAACATGAAAACCATACACACTTTTTCTACCATCTGCAAGGCTTTTCTGCCCACTTCTTAAAAAAGAATTAAATCAAACCCCTTATTACTCTTTCCATTTTGTATAAATAAAACAGGATTACTTTTCTGTTAGAAACTAAAAAAAAAGGATTGGTATTGCCAGATATGTGCATCTAAATTAAAGAAGCATTTTTGAATACAGTCAAACAAATTTCCAAGCCTAGGGGGACCAAATGTGGAATGCAAACTGTGATAAAGAGCAAATATGAAGCATACACATACACACACACAAAACATCCCCCTCTATTCATGCAGAAAACATGATCTAATATGGGATCAATTTCTTTCAAATAATTCTTTCTGCATCCCAGTGTGATTCCAGGATGTGCAAATTAAGATAAATTTTATGGGTCAAATTCTTCTTACCACTACATGTGCTCAAGTCAACTGAAATTGATGACAACTGGATGCTGTGTCAGAGGGTGAAATTTGGCACAGAAAGTTACAATATAAGGAGAAGATGTTATAAAAATAAAAGTGACATGGTGCTCTGAATGAGGGAGGAAACAATTCTCAATGTGGCTTGGGAGAGAGAAAAGCATAGAGAAGCAGGAAAAGTTGACCAAATAGCTAGTAGATTGTCAGATAAATCTCAGTCATCAAAACAGAGTCAACTGTGATGATCTAAATGAAGATTTACATAGCAGCCCTTGATGAATTTAACCCCATTCCACAGCTAACTCCAATGGAAGTAAAGCTACAGCAACTCCAAGTCCTGATCCACTCAGTGCTTAAAAGATTCATTCATTACTTCTGTATTATTTGGAAATCCAAAACAGGTATTTAAGACTTCATCACTGCAGAGCTTTATGTCTGGTTTCATTAAACAAAATACTGTGATGAAACCTTCAGTATGAACATCCCTCCTCTTCCTTCTTTCTTCTATTTTTTAAAACAGAAATGTCCCTAAAAGAAGGCTGTGTAACTTGCAAAATAGAACTAAATCAAAAACAGATTCATGTATTCATGCAATGATTTAGCAGTAATATTTCTAGCAGTGGGAGTTTGCAAATATTATCAAATTCATGTTCATGATTTATGACAACTGACCGATGAAAACCAGAAGCTATTCTGACACATATTTTAACCCATTTTTCTGCTACCAGGATGGATACAAGCATAAATGTCTTCCTGGTTAAACTTTTGCTCATTTGAGTGAAATGTGAAGATGTGTCATGTCCTCAGCTGAGTTCCAGAACTATTCAGGATGTCATGTAGCATTTAATTTCAAGCTCCATTTAGAAAAAAGAATTAAACATCTAACCTGGAACGACTATCCTCCCAGCTGTGGGATGATTCATTTCCATCACAAGTCCATTGTGCAGCACCTATTAAAAAGAAATATATATATATATATGTATATGTGATCAAAAAACTATAACTAGTTCCTAAACTCAAGAGGAAAAAAAGATACATATCATGTTATTTCAAAGAACATCTAAAAATACAGAGAGCTACAATTCACATAATTTGCTTAATATGTAAAATTGAAGCCCTGATGTTTAACACTACTCTCTCTATATGCTTCTCAATAAATGCTTCTGTAGTACTTTACATGTCTAACATATCTTTAAGCTCCTGTATCCAACATCAAGCACAAGCAACTGTGCTGCAAGCATGTCATACTTTCCACCACTGACAGACAACTGCTAGCAATGTGGAAAGAGAATTAAAACCCTCACCCACTTTCCCTTTTACTCTGCAATATATATTAAAGGCATACAAGCAGCTTACATTCTCTAGTTTTCTGTTACTCAGCTGATTTTGAGCTCTTAATTGATCATGCTATGCAATGCTGTCCTAGTAGCTCTTACAAACATTAAGGAAAGACATCAAAAGTTTGCTGTTATTTCTGTTCTTTAGGGAGCATATGCCATAACTTAATCCTGTGTTTCTCTGTGTGGGATGATTATTCACCACAATTTCCAGTTTCTTGCTATTAACCTCAACCAGGAAAAAAAAAAAAATATAAAAAAAAAAGGTATGATACCAAAACTCTCAAATAACAGAGAAAAAGAAATTCATAATAGCAAATTCACTATTCAACTATTCAATGGAAATCTACATCCAAAGTCAATGAGTACTCTTTTTAGTTTCCTCGCCTATTGCTCTGACATCCTTCTAACACTGTTAGCTTAGTCACATAATCAGAAATATTAATATTCTCTGTAACTGAAGTATCCTGTACAGATAAGCCTCCCACTAACCAATTGTTTTTATATCCAACGTAACAACAAATCTGATATAAAATAAGAGTGCCTTGCCAAAGATAATGGTTGTAGAAATGAAGGACAGGAAAAGACCCTTAAGTGATCACCTAATCTATCTCGCTTTTCACCTTCCATTGTGAATAACATCAGCAACCTTGACTACTAATCATATGTATTGGTCTAATTATTCTTGAAAATTTCCAGTAAACAAGATGACAATTTTCTTAATATAGCCTGTACCAGATTCTCCTATTCTTAGCATTAGAATTTTTTCTCCTAATACAGAATCTAAATATCTTTGCTTTGTATTAAACATCTTCATTCCTGTTTTGTCCCCAACTGGATACAGAAAACCAATCAGTAGCATCTTTATAACATTCTTTAACATACTGGAAGATTGTAATCACATCCTCCTTCTGTCTGCTCTTTCCTAGACTAAACAAAACTAATCCTTTTAACCATTCTTTCCAGGTCAGATTTTGTGAACTTTTTATCTGGGTAGAATAGCATCTTTAAGAAATTCCCATTCTTGAACAGGTGGAGTCAAAAGGTCAGGTCAGCTTTCTCTTAGCTTGTGGGGTACATATACTTAGATGACATTTAGAAAGATATTTCTGATAAAAGATGTTGCTAGAAGAAAGTCTGTTCACTGGTCTAATTGTTTGGCGCTGTACCAAATCATTAGTTGTATTTCTCTTTCAGAAGGTTAACACCAATTTTGGTAGACATTCAAGCAAGACATTCAGATTTTTTTTTTCCAAATGACAGAACTGGAAAATGTAATTGCTTGTTTTAATTCATATTTAGAATCTTTCCAGTTACACCCTTAATCAAACAGTGTTGAAAGTTTAGCCTTCTTTCTCCATAACGTACTTGTATAGGTTTTCTTTATGCATTTTTTTGAATTATTTATGATCTGAATGCAAGAAAACTAACTCAATTGAACTTGAAATCAATAGGACATTCAGGCGCACACCCACTTTAGACTGCAAACTAAAGGCTGGGCCTAAAAATGACATCATTTGGTTAAAGAAAAACACATTCTCTAGCAACTAACTCAGGGTTCAACAAAATTCATGCCATTCTGTTCCAGGTCCCTACAATCAAATTCTGATTTTGCAGACTTATAATAATTTTAAAAGATTTCTTTTTATTAGTTTCAAATTCCATCTCCTTTTTCTTTACAGAATGAACTAAGAAAAGACTTCTGTATCTTTGAGGATCATGAGTAACTTCTATTCCCTTTTAAAAAGAATTAAAGATGCATTCTAAAACTTCCTTTCCATTTTCATGATAAGTATGGTGTTGATTTTCCCTTTCAGATACATTTGATCTAAAACACTGAAATTCTGTAACTCTTGTTACTCTTCTGTTTATTTTCTACAGTTATTACTGATACAGATCAATATACTCAGATCTATCTTCTTTGTTGAAGGACTCAATGCTTATAACTTAACCTCCATGCAGTGAGTCTGGCCAAAGACCGATTTTTTCCCACATCATTATACCATTTCAAAGAATTGTGTATTTCTCACTTCATGTGTTCCACTATTAGAATTCTCAAAAAGAAAGAAGAAAAAAAAATAAAAATAGAATGCTTAAGTGACTCCTCCCCATGTTCTCATGTGCATTCTAAAAAATTCATAGAAACATACAAGACTAGAATGCAACGTTCACATCCTTTACCATCAAAGACAAGGGAAGTCTGAGAACGAATTAAGAGATAGAACTTGAAGGTCTTCTCCAGTGTCTTGTACCCCTCCTATGGTTATGATCCTTCTTATGTGGTAGAGTCCTCTATACATTTCATATTCATACACCTTAGCTCAGCATAAGGAATTGATTAATTAAGATGATCATATAAAAGATGATAGCCATAAGTAGAATTTTTTTTATTTTTTATTTTTTATATTTTTTTCCGTATGTCTTACTTTCCAGGCTAGAAATATTCTATTACTATATTACCTGTTACCATTGAGGCTGTGTGAATCAAATTAATGTTTGGGTGGCATTTTAGTCTAAAATCACAGAATCTCTGATCGGTGATTTTGTGATTTTAGACTGACTATAATGGGATCATTGCAAGGGAATCAGAAGCATGGTCTGTCCTTCACTAATAACCTTTTCATGCCATTTCATTTTATTCTAAATACAGTCATCTAGTAAATTAAAACAGGAACCTCTCGTCTGTCTGCTGGTTAATGAAAAGAAAACCCGATGTCACCATTTTTTAATCTTAGCTCAATGACAACACTAGTAGTGTTCCACTGTTATCTGTGACACGTCCATGTAGAACTAATTTTTTCTGTTAAAATACATATTTATGTCTTTCAGCCTGACACTTAGAACTGCAAAGGCAAAGTCTCTCATATTTGCATGAAATAAAAATGTACACAACATAAAATAATAAAAAAAATACTCAGCATCCTATTGATGTGAATCGAATATAGTGTTGCTTTGAATTGTGCCATCCTGGTATGTTAGTATGATTCCTACATTAACTTTTGCTAAATAATCTTTTTTCTTTTGTCTTTCCCCTCCCCCCCCCCCTCAGAAATTGTGTTTTCTTGCAGACTGAATTTGTAAAATGATATACCTATTATATATACAATGCAGAATATATGTAAATTTCTATCATTAGTTGCTGCAATTCTATTTTGGAATTATTTACCGTATATGCAGACAGTATCATATTTGCTCATGTTATAACAGGAAAATATTGTTCAGTGATGGATAACAATGACGGAAGTCATGTTTTAA
Source organism: Anser anser (assembly GCF_964211835.1). Lineage (NCBI taxonomy): Eukaryota > Metazoa > Chordata > Aves > Anseriformes > Anatidae > Anser > Anser anser. The sequence continues at coordinate 101,871,597 of NC_139721.1, read as the reverse complement.
TTTTGTTTAGCTGGCACATGTTATTGCATGACTTTATTCAAACTACAGCAAATAGAACAATTCATATGATTGTCTCCTAACCTCAGAGAATAAAATAATTTAAAATTATTTCAATATTCTTTTCCTAATATTATACACAAGGAAGTCCACATAGAATCTTTTAAGCACAGATCCTAATATTTTACTTGTGTAAAGTAAACCAAGGGTAATTTAATATATTTCATTGTGTATATTCTCAGTTATTTCATCATTTCCTCTAAGCTTGTCATGAGAACAAGTATAGAGAATACTTATATCAGCTGTTATGAAGCTCAGATTAATTCAGATATAATAACTTCAATGATTAATTTTTCTCTTTTCCCTAATGCTGTTATTAACTGTAAGTTCACAAGTGGTAAAACATTTTATAACAGAGAAATTCCCTTAGCCATCTGCTTTCACAAGGAGGATTAAATATTAACTCTACTCATTTCTGTATTCACACCTTCTTCAAAACCAATCATTCAACTGACACTACTTTTCTGCATTAATATTTGTTACCATTGGACATGTTCAGTTCAATATTTTTATTTTGATTGCAACATTTGAGTCTCTTGATTCTCATTCTAGTTAACTGACATGTAAGGCAGTAAATTAGAATAAAAGAAACTTTAAAAATATATGATTATGATATAAAAATAAAATATGTCTGAAAAATAAATTTTAATCTTCATGCAAGACTTGTAAGGTTGAAAATCTAGATTCAAATAGGGGCTTTATCTTTGACCACTTGAGAGGTAAAACTCATTCTCTACATGTTCACATATCACAAAAAGTGGTACAGGATTCTTTTTCAACTTTCACAGATCCTTCAAGGCAAAAAGGTGAAACCCTCATTTTTCTAGGACTGCTTTCTTCTTTAAAATAGTGAGACATACAGACACTAACGCAGTTGTTTTCTTTGGGACTTATTTGTGAGTATTGATTTATCTAAAGGACAGCTAGGCAAATTATCACCATGCAGGATATGTCTTCAGGAGAATTTAAAGAAATATGGTACTTCTTGGACACTCCACAACTTACGGATGTTGCATCACCAACAGCTTGATGATTGCTCCCTTAACTGCTAAACAAGCTAACTGTACATACAAAAAGGGTTGGGTGGCTTTTATTTCAGCAGAAAGATTCTATTAGTGAAGTAACAAAAGCTGTGAAACAAATTAATAATGAATGTATTAATAACAAGCATTCATGTTCCTCTCACCCCTCAAAAACAAATGGCCCTGTTACATGCAAAAGAAGTAAAATATTTTATTGTATTATTGATGTAGCAGCACAAAGGCAGGTAGGAGAGAAACAGAAGGTTTGTCTTTTCTCACGTGGGTAATGAGGTGTTTGGCCATCTACGAAATATTCGGCAAATTCTGCAATTATCGCAAGGTTCGCGTCATATCATATGAGTTCATTTCAGCTGTAATGTAAGTGATTATGCATGTAACCAATCACCTATGACAATGTGGTTCCTTTCTGAACTACCAGCAAGGTTTCAAACCCATTCTCGTTACTACCTAAGAAACAATTAACTTCCATATTCCAAATGGAAGGTGATCCTGGAATCAGAAATATGTCAAATATGTTTCCAGTCAAAAAAAAAAAAAAAAAAAAAGATTTTAAAAGTTCTAGGTAAGGCCATGCATTCTGCATACACATTTGCACAGATACTACTTTTTCACAGTTTTCACAGTTTCATCTAGAGTTCAGTGGAAAGGATTTCCAGGGACACAAAGGAAATGATGTAAACTTTTTTTTTTATATATGTATTTTTGAAGCCACAAGATAGCTGGCTGTTGGTAAATGTAATTACAACTCATGCCTCCAAACCACACAAAAATAATAAGACTGTTTTTCCTGTACATGCTGAACATAGTGCCACAGCCATAATCACTCCCTAAAGAAGTAAGAGCACATGTTGTGAACAGAATCTTATATTGGAATTGTATCCTGCATCTTAAAAACACCTCTTTACAAATAAAAGATTTTAACTCATTTGAAATTTGAAAAGGGGATTAAATATGTCTGTATCTCATGTCTAGTTTAACTTGGTGGTGTATTATTTGAATGATGTTAAGAAGCAGAATGTTTTGCATATCACCATACCATGTTCTCCCAATCCCCTTTTTTTCAATGCAATAGTTCCAGTATTTTCAAGACCTGTTGCAACTGAAAGTTATATTTCTAATAATTTTGTTCTTCTGTTTTGAAACATAGCTTCTACCTTCTAATATATAGTTTACATGTTGTATTGTATTAGCAAAACACATCTCTCTCTTCACCTGCATCTACCTCACATGTTTGAAGCATCTCACCATTTTACAATGGAACAGTACCTAGTTAAACAAAATTAAGGTTATTAATAATTTTTTGAATGAGCGAGATCTGCTTGTTTGTTTCTGGTTTCTTTTTAATTCATCTCTTTACTCCTGATCCTCTTATTCTGACACACTAAATTCTGTTAATATATCATAGTCTGTTATGTCACTAGCACCATATCTGTGATACTAAATGAATACAACAGAAAACCACACTTCACTGGAATGCCCATCCTATCTATATTTGCTTTCTGCTAGGCCACTGTCTTATTGATTGCTTGCTCTGGTGAATTTTTTCCTTTTTTAATGGGTATGAGGTGATGTTTTTGACAGAGTCTTTCTTATGCCACAGCTTCACACCTTTTAAGCACATGCCGTGGGCAAGAGTCCATTTTATTGACATCCCTAGGGATTGGTTTCTAATTCATGAAGCATATATCTTTGGTTCAAAGAAATCCTGACCCACATAACCACATATTCAAATACTTCTCTAATTCCTTGATTGCTGCGTCTCTTTCTTGGTCTATTACAGAATACTACAACTGGATTCTGTATCAGTTCTCAGGATTTAATTTCCTTACTTCTTATTTAGTTTCTTTTGTTTGTTTGTTTTTCTAGATTGTTTTTACATTCTCCAGTTTAATGGTGTTTCTATAAACTTATTTCTAGCTATTGGAACTTCAATATTGAACTTCAGTTTTACAACGACCACGAATTTAGCAAAAAAAAAAAAAAAAAAGCCTGCTAAAATACAGTCCTGAATTTCTTACCTGCCTTCCTGTGTGTCACATACGTCAAGAATTGCCACTCAGTTTGCATGCTCTAGAACTAAATGTTCCAAAATGGCTATCATTCACAGTGATGAGAAATTACTTCCCTTATGCTTTATCCCACTGTGACATTTGACCAGCTGAAGGTAGTTGAAGTCACCCATTATTACTACCTCATTAGCCTTAGCTGATTCTTTGATCTCCTTCAACATTTTGGACTCAATATCCGTTTCCTGATCAGAAGGCTCAACCGTATACTGCTCCCCCAGCTCTATGACCTAATCTGTCCTTCCTGTTCAGTTTATAGCCAGGTATTACACTCTCCTATTGATTTTTGTCATTCCAACATTCTTCTGTAATGGCTACTATGTCACGATCCTCTTTCTTTGCCAAGAATTTCATGTCACCTATTTTTTTCCTTTACACATCTCACGTTGGTATACAGATATGTATAGGTTTTGCATGCATTTGGGAAGTAGGGGGTTGGCCACATAATTTTTTATTTAACTCTTAGGTTTGACACTATATTAGCTTTCCAGAATTTCTCAGTTGTCTCTCCTTCACTTTTATTGTACATTTCATTCTTGTTCCTTGCACTTTTTGTGTGACTGACATCATTAACAGATGTCTTTAAACAGTCTGAGCCCTCATTTGTCAGCTTTTCCTCAACTCCTGTATGAGAAACTACACTCATTAATTTCCTGCACCAGCGATCTATTTTTACTGCAGTTCAAGCCAACCTGTTTCACAGAGGTTCTTCCTCTTCTTTGTAAGCATTCCTCTTGTGTGTAACCATTTTCCTATGGAAATCCTACTTCTCATCCTTCAGCTGCAATACTGAAAATCTTCTTAAACTGTGGAACCTACACATTAGCCTAAAAGCATTTCAGAAATGAGCAAAAAACTGATAAGACTTTTTACCAAGTTTCCAGGCAATATTTTAGTAGTTTCTTTTTCTGGCACTGAATACGTCCACTACAGTGAACTCATCTCAGACATCTTACGAAAGTCTGTTCATCAAGTTCTGGCCTCACCATCTTCATATCTGAGACTCTACTCAGCAAATTGTTTTAGTTGCCAATCTGAATCAGACAATTAATGTTCTTAGCAATTAGTTTCCCACATCATCTTTCAAACTCAGTAACTGAAGTAATATATGACTGATATTTAGATGACATATTAATGTTTTACTTCTGTTGAAACTTATTGCTGCAAAATAAAAATGAAAAAAAAAATCCTTGCTGCTAAGTCAGCCATAATCTAATGCAAAAAAAGAGACATTAAACAATCCAAAAAATATTAAACAATGAAAACCATTTGTGACAGAGCAGAAACACTTTTGCCTTTTACTAATCATCAAACACATACTCATTCTTGAGAAAAAGTATTAAATTCAATTTATACCTTACAGTCTACGTAAATGTAAGACAGCTGCTAAATACGTCTATATAAATCTCAAATGTTTTCATCAGACATATTGGAAAATAATGAGAGTAAAAGAAGGTACTTTTACTGACCTATTCCAGCAAAGAATAAGGTTTTTAACTATTCTGGAGAAGCAAGTATTTCAGGGGGGGTTTATTAGCATATGAGATAATTAATGTTTATAATGAATAGCTGAGAGACTAATAGAACAAGGTTTTGTAACTTAGGACAAAATATACAAAATTGCAAGAACACAGGTCTTTAAGTAACTGCATAAATTTCCTGTTTTACAAGTTTACAGACACAATCCTGATTTCATGGGGTTTCCTGGGTGCTCAAAAATCTGTACCCTTCACAGGTACAGCTCCCTGACAACCTCTTGCGCCATCAGTGTGGAAGTGTGGCAGAGGAGAAAATCTGCCCTTCTTGGTTAAAAAAAAAAAAAAAGTACATGTACTCTTCAGATATTTTTTTGTTTTCCCCTGAGAAATGAAATGTGATTGTAAAACCACACTTTTGGTGGGTTTGAATGTGTAAATCCTAAGTTCACAGAAAAACTTAAGCAAAGATGGTTGGCTGTACTGCTATTTGGATATGAGACCTGGCTCATCCTGAGAGCAAGATGTGCTGTGGTTGCATTCAAAGCACTGGCTCTGGGATCAAAGAGCCTGTCTCCAGCTGTGGCATATTGTTAATGTATAACACTGATAACTCCAGACTGATCACCTGGAAAGTGCTATAAAAACAGATTGATTTTACTTCTGCCACAGACTGAATACTGTTTGTGCTTCTTTCAGTCAGAATTACCAGTAAGTCAATGCTGGCAGTAGTGTTACAAATCACTGTTTTTCCAAATTTTTTCTGACGTTAGGTTATTTCAAATATTATACTCAACTTGTAAATATTATGTTTACAGTTTCTCTGCTCAAAAAGCATGTAAAAACCTAATTACAAATTGTTTAAATGCAAGTGAATGAAAAAAAATGAAGAAAAGTATCTTGAATTGTTCATGAACATATTATATTTTTATACATTTATGTATTATTATATTTTGGTGTCAAGAATGTCATGCAAAAAGCTTTCATTTTATTTCATTATGATTCAGCTTTCATATTAAACAACAACAGATGTTTTCCTTCGTGGAAACTGACTTGTAAATGCAAGTGACTGTAAGTGTATTCCTAAAGTAGTAATAAGCAATGACTGCCGGGCCTTCAAGCCCTACATATGAAGTGGGAGACTGGTGAGGAAGAAATACTATGAGCCTTTCCACTGCCCTTGTTTGCATACTAATCCCATAAATATTTTGTACATTCATTACATTTGGGGACCATATCCAGACTTGCCTAAGGAGCTGGCAATGAAGAGAAAATTCTGATGGTTTCTGTGGGGCTTTGTAGAAGTGAAGTTTTACAGAAGTACCTTTTTGCTATGTGGTATAGGAATAAGTCACATACAGTTGCAACTTTGGATTAAAAATGCACTGAGGTGTTTCTCCAATATATAGCAGAACTTTTTTTTTAACAATAGTGAATAGAAAGAATACTTCTCATAGTTCTGTTATAGAAATCATATTTGTTTTCTCAGATACATATGCATATTATGGCAAGAATACATTTATAGAAAAAAAAAATCTCAGCAGTCAGGAAGCCTCAAATATTCACAAACTTACTGCTGGGCTAAGAGTAAGCAAAGGAACCATTAACAACAGTGCTGTACCATCATGCTAATATATCACTTGGTTTCTGACGGTCCTTAGGGACCTCACCTGTTTTTCCCAGTACAAAGTACATAATCAGTATAGGTTTTCCAATCTTGCACTCCACACTGAGTTCCCAAGAGCCTCCTTTTAAGTACTCCATCCATCTTTCACCTGCCATGTAAGTGTTGCAGTTTATTTATACATCACTCATTGTTTTGTTAGAGCTGGTCTGTCAGCTCAGAGTACTTAACCCTTCCCAGGACCACAAAACTTGCTCATCCACAGAGGAATGCCACTTAACATTGGCACCTGCTTAGTGCTGTAAAGTACATCCAGATGGGAGCATCTCCCTGCAGACACTCAGCATGCTGCAGTCAGATATGCGTTACACTTCTCCTCGTAAGCAGTTTATTCCTGCATACCCTTGCACTGATCTTTGTAGCCCTTCAGAAAGTGAATGGTGATCATGGTTCAAACTATAGCATAGCATATAGGTGTTTCGTATTTTCTCAGTGCTGTATGTCCTCGGCAGTCAGAGAAACATTCATCAACAGGAACTCTGGCGCATAGAGATCTTTTGCGATTTACACTCTGCCCTGTTAACATTGGTCTTCATAACAAAAGCCTTGAAGATGGAGAACTCCTTAACCATGCATACATACACCAAGGAATTGGCATTCAAGAATGCTACTTGCAGGACGCATAGAAAAGCATACCCAAGTGGAAAATAGCTTCACATTTTTATCAGTCTCTTCTACTCCTTTCTAGAAATGCAGTACATATGTATTTTTGTCTATGTTTCCATTATTAACATTTAATTTCATGAATTTTATTATGCAACCATAAAATTTCTCTACAATTTGCAGTAGGGCAAAAATATTTGAAGGCCAGCCAGGTATTTCAGAGCCATGACTGTACAAATGAAAGAGGTGATTTCTTTCAGAAACAGAACAGAAAGGAATGAAAAGAAGGGGAAAGGGAAGAAACAGCAAAAAAAAAAAAAAAAAAAAAAAAGGAAGAAACAGAAAAGAGAAAAAAAAAAAGAGAAAAGAGTTTTGAAAACACTACATTTCACAGTTGTTTGGTCAATAATGTGCATCAGATGACCTGTGAAAATTTAACTGTAAAAAGTGATTAGTATTTGGATGCTATTGATGTAACTGCGGGGAAGGAAAAAAAAAAAGGTTTTTAAAGAAAACACTTTTTATGAATGTGTAGTGCTTCCAGACTTCCCTTGCTTTGAAGTTAATGATCCTACACCATTAACCTTAACGATGAAAATACTTGTCCTAAGTTTACAAAATATAACAGAAATATCAGTTGTGAGTGCTAATGTACAGAGTAACCAAATAGCCTACAGTAATGTCACTGGCTATTACGCTATACATTTTATTTATGTTTCCCTTACCAAAACACAGTTCAGATAGAAAATACACATCAGCTACTTAATAGAAATTTTAGGAAAGCACTGTTCATTTCCTTAAGTCACAGAAATGTTAGAAAATCAGAAAGTTCTAGATATACCAGTTCTAGATATATTTTGCTAGGTTAAAGGTTGGACCAGATGATCTTAGAAGTCTTTTCCAACCTAAATGATTCTATTATTCTATACCCCTAACTACACGGAGAACCTGATAAAGCATGAAATGCTGTTTCTGCTCTGATCTTCCACATTATGTTCCCACCTGTGGTCAGACCTGTCGTGTAAGAAGTAGCCTGAACTTTGTTTTGCCCTGTAAGATTCCCAGCAAGGACACCTCAGAACAAAGGTACTAGGGATAAGCCTCAATAAACTTAAGGATCAGTAACTTCATGTGGAATTACCATGAAACTGGTAAATTTTCCTGAAAACTCATCTGCAGCAAACAGGCTGAATATAAGCCATATCAGTCCCTTGTGACATGCTTTCTTCATCTCTGTTCCCAGCACAATTATTAGAAATCCAGAGAGTTCAGTGTCTATACAAACTTTCACATGCACTCCAGAAAAACAGTATCATACCTTTTACAGATCAGCTGATTGGAAAAAAGAGCTGCTGAAACAAGTTGTTCAAGAAGCTATAAGAGACGAGGAAATAAATATATATATATATATTTAAAAAAAAAAAAAAAGGACTGATTTTCCCACTTGAAGTCTTACACCAGGTGGTATGAATAAAGGTATGAAATAGTTCACCTGGATAAATTCACAGGTTCAAATGTTCTGATTTATTTGTGAAGTTACACTCATCTTTAACCCCACACTTTTGTGATGAGGACTTTCTTCTACCTCAACAGCAGTACCTGTTGTGTATTGTTACATAAGTCAATATTGTAATTTGATATAATTAAAAGCATAATTGATGAAAATCTCTCATGGCAGAGAAGTCTTTTTTTTTTCTTTCATTTAAATATAAGCATATGTCCAATGTAATTGGAACTGTGATTTGTACTTGTCTACATACTGAAGCATTTCAGAACCTTCATAACACCATTAATTAGCAACATTCACTGTATCTGTATTCACTGTTCCTTTGAAGCAGGTTGTACAGCAATTAACTTTTGCCAGAAGAAATCTCTCATGTCAAGCCATAAGCATTACTCTAAATGTTCTGTTTGTATAAGACCTTTGACTCTTAAGTAGTAATATTTAAGCAATTAGAATTAAGGAGGATCAAACCATACAAAATGTACAGAGGTGACATGTAATAAAATATACATTAAAAAAAAAAAAAAAGTCTGTTTTGCAGCTGTTTTATGAGACTAGGTCCTACGTGGGTTAAGATGAGACACAGCTCAAATGCATCAAAATTTCATGTTTTCAGCCTTCTGATTAAAATGTCACTAGCTAATTATACAGTATATAAAAAAGAGCAAATGTATTTAATAATCTCCAATCCTGCAAAAGGATTCTTCTTCTGGATCCACTTTTGGACCTATAAATCCGTTTGACTCCATAGAATTTCCGTACAGGCCAGAAGAAGTTGGACTTGGTGATCCTTGTGGGTCCTTTTCAACTTGGGATATTCTATGACTCTATGATACTAAGAAGTTTGTGTACACCACCCCACCTGAATATCAGAGTAAGCATCTGCTATACCCTCTGGACAAAAAAAGGCAATTGAAGAATGTAGCTGTAAAATTGTATACAATTTACTAGTAATAACTCTTCCATGATAATAAATTATCATGAAATAAGTTATGATAAGTTATCTTCCATGATAACTGTCATGGAAGAAACGACCACTTACAATACCTACATAGTAGCAATAGCAATTGGTTATGCAGAGCAACTAGTTAGGGTGATGCACTGGGCCATAAGAAAATGAAAATGAAATAGGAAAAATGTAAACTTAGGAACATTTAAACTTCCTGCTATGAAGACCTACCTATGATTTTCAGATGGAGAGAAATTTTAAAACTAAATAAAAACATTAGAAATATACTATGTACAACAACCTCGGCTTTTCAGAAAACAAAGATTTTTCAGTGATGTGATCCACCTCTAACATCTAGGTTCTGTGATTAAGTTAAAGCCTGATATCAGGGTATTTCCAGTGAGGATCAGGTCATGTCAGAGACCTAATGGGAAATCTATTCCCACAAAACTTCTAGCCTAATTTCCACATGAACTGCATAAATTGGTTTCAGTTAGACAAGCTTTTTTATTATCAGAACTGAATCTGTGAACTTGGCATGTTTTCTCACTTATCTAATGCCACTAAAAAAAAAAATATTCCAACATTTTCCAACCTTTTGCTTCTATCTTATATCTGAAGAAATATTATTTTGGAAGGACTAGAAAGTTCTGTCTTCATGTTGATGTTTTCCTTAGCCTCCTGAAGATACTGCAGCTGAGGACGTCAGTATTTGACCAAAAGCTGTTTTTTGAAAGATGATTGCTGTTCACCGGATTCAGCCCACCTTCCACCTTTCTCCAAGCACAGTAAAACAGAAATTATCAAAACACAGCTGCTACATAAAAATATTTTACAGTGGCTACTGACATGGACTGTACTCAGATATGTGACTTGGTGAGTTAGTAAAGAAAGTCTAAGGAAAGGATTTCTCATTGAAAAAGAACTCACATAGTGGGATCTTTTGCTCTGCTGTGCACATCTGGAAATTAACCTTATAATCCACACTCACCTCAACTAATATCAGACTCTTCACTAAGAAGCCTAGGGTGGTAACCGAATTTCCCTAGTTATAGGCAACAGAGAGAGACGCACACACAGAAAGTGCTTATGACTATGAGGTCTGACCATGATTTTTTTTTTTGACCATACTACGATCATAATATTTCTCTACTAACCACAGAATAATCTCAGAACAAGTGTTTAACTACCTCAGAAATCTCACTTAAATACTTAGAGTTAACATAGATGTATTCAGGGCTGGGTATATCAGCCCCTCATCTGTAAATTATGGGAAATAACATTTCCACTTTTTTTTTTTTTTTTAAGAATAAAAGGCACATGCGACACTGAATGATACAGAAGGGACATGGTGTCGGGGCAGTTTCAGATCAAAAAGCCTAAGTCATCTGCCTTCTGATTTACAGCAGCAGAGGTGAGACAAGCTGCCAGAATGAATTTGCACTATATAATAAAATCCTCAGTATTGCTGAATTTTACTGTCACTGCTCCCATATATCCACCGGCACAGATGTTCCTTATCAGTTCTTTCCCTTCTACTCACAACAAAATATTCAAAGGCTTAGAGCCCATATGCAGTGGGTTGAAGGAAAAGACAGTAATGCATTCAGAAAACGTGACCTGAATGAGTGGTAAGTGAATAAGGTATAAAAGGACAGCTCAGATATATGTATAATCCAGTTTTCCCTTTCAGCACCGACAAACTCTCCGTCTTCAGTCAAGCCTCTGTGTGTACAGGCAGTTGACAGTTAGGGCTTGCCTGCATTCTCCCTTAATCCATCAACATACGCTTGAAGAGGAAAGAGATACTCACACCATCTCCAGAAGAAATCTGGAGTTTTTTCAAGTAAGAATCACGGAGATAGCTTACTTGTTTGTCCTGCATAAACACATCACTCCAGAAGACAACATAAAAGACAGCAGAACTGTTGTAAGTCTGATGCTTTTTTTTTTTTTTTTGTCATTGTAATTGCTCAGCTATTCAAGGCAACGAAGTCTTCGCTAAATTTCATGAAGGTAAACCATGCAAAGCTGAGATGATTTTCAACTTTAAGAAATGTGGTACTAAGAAGAAAATTATAAAATAATTCCATAAAATAAGTTCCATGTGTAACTGATACCCACATGAAGCTACAAGATATTAATACTTATATTTACCTTGACTTTGATTAGTAAATTGTAGACGCCTAATTTTGATTGCAGTTTATTATAGGCAAAAACCAAATGAGGTACAAATCTAATCTGGTCTCTCTGAGATGGCTCCACAACGTGAACCAAAACATAGTAAATAGAGATTTTCATCAGAACCTCTAAAATGCTAAAGTAAATGCACCTACGGTTGCTTCAAGGTTCACTGCAAATTATGTAGGAATAATTTCACAAAGAGGAAAAGTATTCAACTGTGGACCTGTACAAGGAGCTGCATAATGTAATCTAGGGTTGCGTGTTGATTAGCTCAGAAGACAACAGATCCTGCTTGCACTGATGTAAACAGGAGTCAGAGCAAAACCCGAAACGTGCTGGGTTTCTGCTGTTCAGTCAGGTTTTGAATTTTAGCCTGTTAATGATGAATACCAGATGGACATTCACAGTTGTCTCTTGAAAAACTGGAGTAGTAAATACATTTTGTGCATTATCATTCGTTTATTTAGGTAAAAATTCCAAGTGTCAGGCTACAGACAGCCTTCAGGCACACAGAATATTTTTCTTTCTATTGCTAGGTAAGAGATGTTAGACTAATGTGATTCTGTCAGTGAAGTTAGCTGCCTGAATCTTTCTCCTGAAATACTTACACTTTTCTGTTTGCACAAGCTGTCAGAGTTTGAAACTGGTATTAACGGATCTTTCAAATTCCAATTAAAATAATATGTATGTTTGGAGCTTTAAAGCCAGCTATTTCTGCTTAGAAAATATGTGCATCCACAGAATCATTTGAGACTAAAAACATAGGACACGGAAACCCCTCAAAAACTTCATCTTAGGCCAGTTGTCATTCTCATAATAAATTTCAGAAAAGAAACAACCTAATGGAAAAAAAAAAAAAGTCTCTTCTGTTCACAACAGTAGAAATAGTGAAGTTGTATTTTTCAGATTTAAGAGTATTTTTGATGGATTATATGATCCAGAAAACTGTTATTGCTCTATTTTGAAATTATATGTTTATATAGTAAAGCAAACAAAGAAAGAAATCTAGTTCATCAATCTCTTACTACTGTGCAGTACTGAGATGTCTTTAGAAGTGTTATTTTCCTTCTTTTGATAATGGCAAGATTTCTAAATGAATTTGAGAAGAACATGAAAACCATATGTTAAAATTTGACAGTGGTGATCAAATGACAACAGAGATCCGTTAGTTCTTCCTTTAACATTGTAAATATGTGTTAAAATGTTTCCCCAAATCATCACAAGGATTAACAGACTAACACATGTAAAGACAGAAATCAAGAGGTTAGCTATGAAAATGACATTAACAGAGTTATCAAGGAAGAAAAAGAATACAAATAAAGAATTGAAGCTACAACTCAAAAATTCAATAGCATAATTCATATTTCTTAAAGAAAATGAGTTCCACTAAAAAAAATTTAAACCAAATTCTCTGTTAGCTTTATTCCCTGTTAGCTTTGACTTCCATTTGCTGTAACATTAAATGGACATTTCAGAATCTGATCTATTTTCAATGTTTCTCTTCATCTTTGAATACCACTAGAGAAACACAAATGCTTCACAATCCTATCTTCTGCTTCTCTGCACTGGCATCTCAAAGTAAGAATTCTTTTTAGTTTTACTTGATCATGATGGAAGAAACTTTCTCTTAACTATCACTACACATCTGACAGCAGGTACAGTGTTAGGGGCATGCTTTCATGCCAGGAAGTCCATAGTTAAACTTTTCAATGGAGCCACATCTCAGTTTAAACTCCTGCCATATTGAGAAGACAAACACAAGAGTTGTTTTCTCATCAGGATGTGATGGCAATCTAAGCAAAAGACTTCAGTTCCATCTTGTTTAAATATATGAGTTGTTTAATGGATTTTCTTGGGAATAGCAGACATCAAACTGTTTCTGGAATGCTCTATTTTTTTATTTTTTTTTTTAAAGACTTTTATCTTATACACTTGAATATTTATAGTTGTATGTAGTGTTTCAGATACACAGTTTTATGTACAGCACATTTTAAAGCTGCATTTATGCCTTGAAAAAGGATTAGCAGAGCCATCATTCTAAGAAAAACAGTAGCTGTTCCCTAGGCAATCTGAGGAGTAAATAAAATGTCTGTGTCGTTCTGCAGCACTGAAACTAAGAGGTCAGCTGCCAATGGTGGCACTCTCTGAGGGACAGAGCAAGGGTCTGGAGGAAGGGCAGATGTCCCCATGACTCCTGCTTGCTAATGTCTGCTGGTAGTTAGTTTTATGTGCTACCATGCTAAGGACATGAAGGAAATCTATGGTTGTTCCAGAAACATTTTCCTCTCAGAGATGTCTCCAATGACAGAAATTAGGAAAAAAAAAAAAAGAAAAAAAAAAAAGAAATTATTTGGACAATATGCAATGAATACATTATTCTAAAAATGTTGGCACTCAAGTGTTCTATGAGAAAAAGCCCAAAATCAAGACTCTTCTTCTTGCTGTAGCACAATTTAACTAAAAGGAGCACTTAGGAAATCACAACACTCTGCATATTTGCTCCACTAGTTAAACTAATTTCACTATGAAGAAAAAATCCTAATGCAATTTTTGAAGCTCCATGAACAGAGAATGCATACTCATGCTTTTTAACACTTTCCATTGCCATACACCCATGTCAATTTGCCCATAATTCAGTTTGTTTAGGAAAGATGGTACTTGGGCTAATGTGGACTAACTAATAGCAGACAATTCTACTATTTTAATTCTATGAATTCTTGCAAGTGTCTTTAAAGCTCAGAGGAGAGATTTGAATGGGGGGACTATGAAGAGAGTAACAAACGAAACAGGCACATGGTTTTAATTTGGGGGGAGGGAGTCTGTTATGAAATTTACTTGACTGCTGCAGGCAATATTGGAGAATTAAATGGAAACTGGCTGAACCTTAGCTTCCAGTTTATAAAGAGCATTCACTCTATAAAGTTTCCTTATAGCACCTTTTTACATAATGAGCTTTAACTAAATTCTGTCAGCACGGAAAGTGCTTCATATGGTTTAAGATGTGTCTTACTTCAGGAATTCAGAAGCTTTTCCTTTCAAAGGCAGAGAAGCAGCTCTAAAAGAGAGCTTGAGTCTCTAAGCAGTGGAAGATATTGTACCTTTCCCATGTCTCATGCTTTCAGCTAAAGACTTGAACAAATCTATGGCGGGACGTTGATCTTGTCAGCTGCATGCATCCTTTATCAGATTATTCATATACTGTACTATAACCCTCAGTCTCCAGAAAACATGAGCTCTCCTGATAGTACTGTAACAGGTAAGAAAAGTAGGAAGGACAAATATATATCCCAGTTTCAATTGTATTTAATTTTCTTAATTTTCAATATGTTTTCTTTATTTTGGTTTTGGGTTCAGACAGCTCAGAAGGCTTGCCCTTTCTGATATCTATTTGACTCATCTTGGTGCCTCCCTTTCTTTCCTCAATGTAGCCCTTCAGAAACTTCCAGCAGGCTCTGTCATGCATAAGTACCACTGGATGGTATAAGAGGAGGAACAAATGAACATCCAGCATCAAGATTTGTAGTCCTCCACCTGTTTTTTTCCACTTTGAGCTTAATTCAGCTCTTAATTATTATAAACAATAATGATGAATGATATTTTGTGTAGTTGTGCTTAGAGAAATATCAGTGTGTGTTGTTTCAGGCACTGTATAGCCACAAAACCTTTGCTACCATTTTAAGTAGACACAAAAGCTAAGAGACCTAATACTTCAAATGCTTCTAAGAACGTAAGTATCTTTAGCAGTGTACAGTGTTCCTGGGAACTCAAAGTAGTTACACCGCTCACATGTGCAATTGGAACTGAGCTTCTATTTGCAGAACAAAAATTTTAAAAGTCAGTTGAGAAACTTCTTTTATTTTTTTTATTTTTTTTTTCTCTAACAAGGAATTGTGGAGATTTTGGAGTCTTCTAGATGTAAAGATGTGTTTTAGCAATGTCATCTTTCTGCAAGTATTTGATTTTTCAACCCATTGTTCAAGACAAAAGGATTAAAGGAATAAAATCTGTGGTCAAACGAGATGTTCATTTAAATTGGAAATTAAATATTGATACTTGTGTTCTGATAAAGTATAAATGAACTTCATCTCAAAATGTTACTTTGAGATGAAGGATCAAAGTTCTAAAATTTCACATACTAACTGCCTGCAAAGATACACTGTGCTTATTTTTTCTTAAGATGAATCTATTTAAAGATTTACCAAAAAAAATCAGTTGAAAAATACCATTACCTCGCAAATCAACTATTGATTTGAACTTTTCAAATGACTGTCCTTGTAAGTACTATTCAAATGAAAACACTGGAATTCCTTATAAAGGTTAGGTACACAGTGTAATTTAATTAAAAAATTTATGACCATCTTTACAAAAGTAAGGAATAGCTATAATGAGGTAAAAGGCAGAAAAATATATAATGCTAAATTTGCTTCATATTCAGTACAGAAGCTAGAATGCAGAAGAAAATAATACAAGCAGGTGATAGTGAAAACAGAATCAGCCAGAGTGTTAGAATGACACGTGTATTCTTCTTTTGTTTGTTTGTAATTTGGCAGCCAGAATTATTTCCTTGAACTCCATCAGACAATTAAAGTTTCTGGCATACTAACTCAGCAAAGGGGGAAAGAATCAATTTTACAAGTGTAATATAAAATGTGATATTTATACTGTTTTCCGGTAGTAATCAGCACTGTCTGATGTGCAAGTAATTTGTTGAATGCCAAAGACACTTATGTCTGGCTAACAGTTGTTGGCTGATTTTGCTGAAAGCTGTGTGTCAGACCAGGAATCTGTTTGCGGTAAAACGGTTCGTGCAGGAAGGTAGGCAGCCTGCTTCCACGTTCTGCACTAATGATGTCTCTTCCCAGCAACCACATTTTCCATTTTGGACCCCTGCTCTAAGAAGTCCCTAAATTTCCTCTGAGGGTATGCTGGGGGAAGAGGGTATATCCCTTCCTCAAAGACTCAGTTCCAAAATTCATAAATTAACCAAAATGAAAACAAGATGGAAATGACTCTTTCAGATAAATTAATATTTTCTTATTTTAAGCCAAGTAATAACTGTATTTTGTCTTTGCCGCCTACAGACCTCAATATTCATTACATTAGATAAATAGGCCTCATATAATTAAAGTATTACCTTTTGCAAGCATTTTTATCGCTTTATAAGAGACAGTGAAATGAAAGGATATAATAGAGAAGAATGAGCTGCCATGTATACTGCTTTTCAGAAATACTGAGAAAGTGCTGTGACAGTAGCTGAATCACAGCCAACCTCTTCCCAGCTCAACTCCACCACCCGATCTTGAGAGAGGAGAAGTACCAATTGCAAAGCCTCTAATTCCTTCTCTTCCCCTTTCTCCTGATGCCCAACCTGCAATAGGAGTGAAGGGAACAGTAATATAATCATGCTGGTAGGGGAGCTGCTTTATACCCTACAAGAATGGCCAGGAGCACATTGTAATCCAGCCATGACTGCATGCCAGATGCCACACAGGAGCTGTGTGGCACAAGCTGGGAAAGACCCCAGGTTCCCAGTACAAAAATCTAACTCTCGATCATAAGACTACCCTTTCTTCTTCCTTAATCCTTTATTTTATTTTCAGTAACATGATAGATTCTAATCTACCTCATAACCCCATTAGTGCTGCATGCCAGTCCCTGGCCCATCTGCAACCGTCCTGAAACCACTTCAGATAGCACTTTTTCAAGCCACGCTAATCAAAATGAAGTATCTCTCAATTAATTATCCCTCTACAACCTGCATTCCAATCCCTCTCCATAATTGGCAATTACTTGCCCATTCTTCCTCACAAAGCCCAGAGTAAATTGGATAATTTTAGCATTTGTTTTATTTTGAGTGGTCCTAAATTTAACGTGGGAAACTCTTTGCACCCCCTCCCCTTTCTGTTTTGGTAAAACAAGTTAGTTAGAACCCATGTCTTCACAATTAAATTTTCAACAACACATTGGGAAGGTCATTGCCTCAGCTGTTTATTGATCTCATTATTACTAAAAGCATGTGTTTATAGCTATGTCTGGCCTTTTATCATACTTTTTCACATTATTTTAAAACATATTAAACAATGTATTCAAAATATCATTTTTAATATAAACATTATATATTAAGGCCTCCTCTCCAATTTTTTCCAGACCAACATGTTGCAAAGTATTTCCCAGTTCATATTAAACACACATGAGAACATTTACACTTATGATTAGGAATCAGCTCTTGACCTTCTAAACTTGTATTGTTCCCTGATGAATGCTTTGGTTCTAATTCCCCAGAAGGCCATGACCTGCTGAGTACCCAAGGTCAAATAAAATGAAGTCCTTAAAGCTTTCTCGTATGAATTCTAACATGCTTTCTAAGAATTTTAGGCTCAAATTTAACCCTCTCTGTTTTATAAGATTTTTCTAATATGAGTTTCTGGTTATTCCGAGCAGCTGAGTGTGCTGCATATTCTATGGTTCATTCCCTGCACAAACAGCCCTTCTGGCTTATCACCTTCCCCTTCATCACTCTCTCCTGGAATCACAAGAATGAGAAGCGTTAGAAATCTACTCAGCCATCAAGGCCATTGGCTTGCTTGAACAGCCTGTTTCTTACAGAGCTATTCATGCTAATGTTTTCCCAGTCTCATTTCAATCTCATATGGTTTTGTTCACAGGGTAATGGCTGATATTCAACAGTTTTTCTCTTGGTATTTAGTCTAGATTTTCCCTTTCAAAACCTACTGTCATCAACTACACCCTGACCATCTCTGATCTCGCTTATGCTGCTTCTGCCCAATGATTGTGTTCCTACTGTGCAACATCCCTATTCATGCAACCTAAGATGACAAGTAATGCAAAAGATAGTGAAACAAAATACAAGGCACTGGAAAAAACTCTGGTTGGGTGACTTCAGATGGTATCAAGGGAGGGGAAAAAAAGTATGACCAGAATTGAGAATTCAGACCAGAATCAGCAAGCACAGCCAAGAAGAGACTGCCAGGACTGACGTAAATGGCCCAGCTGGGCAATGCAAAGGTGATTAGAAAGGAAACTAGTCAGAAGATCGTGGGAATGGGCTGTGAGGCCTGAAGATAGGCAGCTGGAGCTGAGAGCTGCAGAAAGAGGATATGTAAGGTAGAGCTAGTGGAGAGATGTAGAGGGGGTGATTCTTGTCAAATAGCAGGGTTGTGACATGGTCAAAAAATCTCTGCTGAGCACACAGATGAAACAGCCAGGCGAAGCACAACTGGATATGCTGTCAACCACACGTGACAAACTGGAACAAAAGACATTTCTGGTATCCTAGTGAGATTCAAAGGCAGAAACACTGCCTCCAATTATAACATGCTCTTAGAATAACAGTAGAGAACATGGAACAGTAATTATTACATGCAACAGGATTTGAGAAGAGAGGCAATATCTTTTATTAGCTCAACTGATATAGGTAGGAAAAAAAAAAAGGACAATCTTGCAAGCACGCAAGCCCTTTTTCCATATCTTATTTTACATACTACATCTTTTAATTGTTTTATGAATATCTTAGTAAAACATTCTTTCCAGTGTTACATCTATTTTACTTTTTTTGTTTTTAAAGGCTGCTAGCTTAATAGAAGTGTTATTTGGCTCATCTTCTTTTTAGATTTTGGTTCACACTGTGGCATCACAGAAGCTGATCAGAAAGTGGCAAAGATCTCAGTGAGGTTAACATTTAGCCCACCAGCCTGACATTTTTAAACAGAGCTTTCTATTTTTATGTTAATTTTTCAGCTCATTCAGTTTAAAAAAAAAAAAAATCTTTGAGATAAGATTATCCTGGGCTAACTAATCATCTAGAAAAGCAGCTAAAATAGCTTTTCACAAAGTAAAATCAGAAGAATAAAGCAGATAAGGAGGAATAGTATATATTTCTTAGCTTATACAATACTGTATTTCAATTGTAGTGCACTTAAATAACAGGGATTTAATAAACTAGTACTTAATAAGGTAGCATTTCAGGTAATGGGGTTTATGAACTTTTTTAAAATCTGTTAAATAATAACATGGGAGTAAGGAGAATTTTAGAGTGCTATCATGCTGCAAGTTTGTTACAAGTTAGACTGGCAATAACACTCCTGATATTCAGAAATGTCTGTACATACTCAGCTGGCATGCAGGTGTTTGGCTAATAAAACAGAAATAGAAATTTGACAGTGAGGCAGAAAGCTACCAGATGTTCCTAAGGAATAATCAGGAGGAGAAAAGAGAAAGATGCACTGATATATCTTAAAAACAAACAAAAACCACGGCTACCACCTTCGCTTACCTGGTATCTTGAAAGTTATCATGATAAGAAGAATTTCTCTTTATGTTTAGAAAACAGCCATAGCACTGTATTTGCAGAGTATTGTATAGAATGTTAGGGAAAGGAACCTAAGAGACTCTTATAAAACATATAGAAATAGCTGTAGAACTGTATCTCTATAAGGCAAGTAATTTTAAGGACAGGCAATTGAAATGGAGGGAAGTTAATTGTTCAGTTGGAAATGTGCTTAGTAATGAAGACTTCAGTTTCTTTAGATATTCAGACATGCTAACCACAAGGTCAGTACTGATTAATTCAAGTTTTCTTCATAAATCAGGAATAAAGTTTAATAAAACCCAGGGTTGAAATCTGATCCCATTTACACTTGCACAGCACTAGAAGAATAACCCACCTGAACTAATCTCCAGACTTATCCTAGACTAGCAAAAACCTCCAGCTCCACATCCCTAAGTGCCAAATCTGCTCCAAGTACAATTTTCAAAAGCATAAATTTTTATGCAGTAGCTTCATCAAGAAAATCTTTATAACTATGGTCCCCATGCACTTCTGTTGTTTCAATAACACTGTCTTTATCAGTCTCATCAAAGCTGCTGTCCAGCATGAGGTTGCTGGTAACTATAATGAAGTGATGATGCTGTAGATTTCCTTATAGCTAAAGACTTTCCACTGCTAGGCAGGTGACTGCAATTTCCATCACATCAGGACAATTACTTTTAAGAACGGAAGGAACCTTCACCCTCCCTCCTTTTCCTCTACCCCTCCCAGCTTAGGTTGCACATCATGATCCACAAATTTTCAGATAATACTTTGCTTGTGATTCTCAGCATAACCAGTACTATAGGAAATTGAACTGCAAGACAGAAAATTATTTTTTAAAGGAAACTCTATTTGAAAACCTAAGCCTGGGAAACAGATCACGGAAAATACTGTGAATAAGCTCTTGATTTTACCTTTTGAACAAGGAGATGATACTATGGGTCCCTGCAGAATGTGTTTTCAGAAACAGCCATTAAAGCATGTAAGAATAAAAAATAAAAATAATAAAAATAAAAAAAGAAGTTTTTAATACAAGAAAAAGTTGAAAAACTTATTTTAATTTGTACACACTACAAAACTCCGGAACACCTCCATGTTTTCATTCTTATGACAAACTGAAAACATACAGGATTCTCTTTTTCTCTTTTAAGTTATGATCTCCCTAAGCAAAAACTTGAAAATCTGAAATACCAAATCCTTAACTGAAAACATTTCCCTCGCAAAGTAGAAAACTAAATCCAACTGTGAAAGCATAGGAACCCAAACTCTCTAAGAATGGTTAGAACAAACAAGGCACCGTTAATCTGCTCTGTTTTCATATCCTGTTCTAAAGATTATGAATTGCAACAGTTTACCTTAGTGTGGTAAGAGACATGTACGTGGCTATGCAACACTGCAAAAATAGGAACATCACTGCATCTTAACACTACAGAAGCATTTACAGCTTCAATTAACTGCTATCATGGCCTGACTCTGCATCATTTATTTATTTATTTATTTATTTTATTTTTGCAATAGGCCAAATGCAATCACTAAATTGCAGAGCACAGTAACCTGGCAAAATAACATAATAATATATCTTTAGAATAAAGTCTGCACTGTTTTTTGTTTTGTTTTGTTCATTTTTTTTTTGTTTTCCTGGGTGTGAATAATAGCACAATTAGCTGACATTACATTACCAGAACTCACTCCATGTGCTTACGGAAGCATATACCTCCACAGATCCACTTGAGTAAATTACTTGCATTGTAATTTACTCTTACACAGTGGACTTACACAAAATAAACAGAGGTGTTCTCCCACTTAACCGAGCAGCACACAGGAGCTGCTAAGTTTAGGCTAGAATGTGGCTGTAATGCAAGGCAAAGGTGAATGAACAGAAAGTGTCTATCTGGTATTTGGCAAAAGTGATGGTCTCCGATTAATTACCAGTGGGCATCACTGAACTTTAGGAAAATAGGCCATACTGAGAAAATGCTACGGTAAGTTATCACAGCAGAGATGCTAGGTTCCTGGGTAAGTATCCTATCCCTGCAAGGGGGGCATAATTCCCATTTGGAAGCAAGTCCCACTGAAAATGTTTGTCTCATCTGACTGCTAAATCACATTGTATGTAAACAGCAAACTTTTTATAAGCACTTTGTCTTAGGCTCTGAGTTACTTACTCTGAAAAAGGGTTAAATACATGTAGCTTGCAGGCAAATATTAACTGTCCCATTCTCTCTTTAATGTAGAACAGGATGGCACAGTTAAAATTTAAAATTGATAAGGCAGCTAGGAATATTACTGGAAATTAGCAGAAAACACTATTTTCTTTAGGTTAACTGCAAGGTTCGAGTGATTCTTTGCAAACTGATTTATCTCAGTGTTTCAGTAAAAGTAACTGGAGAACATGTATACAGCTTGCATTTTCAAATCTGAGGTAGAGAGTCGAGATGTCCAAAATGGCGTGCCAGAAAGGGGCCTAATTTCCAGAAATCAGTATCTCAGCATTTTCTTAGTCTTTTTAATTAGAGTAGCCTAAAAATGAGACATTCAGCATCACTATCATAATTCCATCTCTCTCTTTCTTTAAAGCATGTTTGTTTACTAAGAACTCTAATCCTTTTTCCTCAATGACACAACTCAGTAGGATGAAATTACAGAGAAATACCTATACATACTACGTATCACGTATGGGTTTGAAGTAACCAAGTTAAGTCATTTTAGAAGAGAAAAACTCTCAAAGTATATCAAAATCATATAAAATGAAAATCTTTATTGCTATTTTCAGGACAAGACTACTTTTTTTTTTTTCTAGATGTTTATCAAAAATGCTCAAGAGAAACCCAGTGTATCTTTCTACCAACCATTGAGTCAATCCTGCTTGTATTTAAAACTGCCACCTCATAAAGTCAGAGTTTTAAAACTGTAAAATTCTGGATCCTTGAAGTCAACAGCAAGATCTCCATCAACATAAATAAAGTCAGCTTTTCACCTTCATGTTTACTTAATACTATTACACACTGCATTTCTTCTGGGCTATACTTATGATGCATCTACTGAAACCTGCTTTTCAAATGTACTTCATTTATTAATGTAGCAATTTGAAGAGCATAAGATTACTACATTTTGGACTGAAATTCTTGTTCCTGTTTTATGCCTAGTTTTTTGCAAGCGTAGTTAGTAAATGCTTGAGCTATTACTGCTAAACATCATATCAGTTCTTCTGACATTAGAAAGGAATAAAATGTTTCTCCTTTATGTGGCAACTCTGGTTAATCCATTACGAATCTACTTTAAAAATGTCTTGAATCCTGTTTTCCTGGAATAAGATCAATCAGACTGTGGCAGATTTTAAAACCACTGCTTGCCTAGAAGCTGAAATGAAAGCAAAAGACAGAATAGCCTTGCCTGTACCAAAAGAACACTGAAAAGTTATTTCATTTTGTTTTTTATCAAGGTGGTAATGTTTGAACAATGGTTGGAAGACATTAGTAGCATCTTTTTTTTTGCAATGGAATTTCCGCAACTGTGAAGATCTTATGAAGTATTTATCTGTGAAGATCATGTGGAGTATATATAAACAGGGATGATACAGTAACAAACATTAGAGCTGAAGCCAGTAAAAATATAAAACCTCAAAACTGGGATTCTTTTGACGGATGGGGACATATGAAGCAGAATTTTGGTAAATCAGAAATTCACATTCCAATAGTAATCCGTTCCTTGAAGCATGCCTGAGAGAAAACAAAACTGAAAGACTCCTAGCAGCATATATTTGAACAAGCAGTTTAGAAGATCCAAACCCATTTTCTCAGAAAGCAGTAAGAAATTTGTTATTGTGTTGAGGTGGATAATGTTTACTGAGCTATGTTCCCAGATTTAAGTTCTTATTCAAACGAATCTCCATGGAAATCAATTAGAAAGCAGATGTGAGAAAATAACTCAGGTGCTGAGCTCAGATCTAACGTTTTGGAAAAATGAGTCAGGATCCCACCCTCAGTATAGTGACAAAACATTACTTGAATGGGATCAGAATCCTATTCTTCGTCCTTTCAGTTTTTAAATAAGATAGCATTAAACATAGAATTTAAATCTTTGAAGATTCTTTTTTTCATACTGTGACAATAATATTTTATAATGCTGGGGAAAAATTATGGCTTTTGTATTTTCCTTAAGTGGGTTACTCAACAGCATAATAATAGTAGTGCAATAATATCATAATTTTGTTATCATGACTAATGGTATTCATTAAAAACACCTGTGGCCATAAAATAGAGGACAGATGCAAATTCTCTTGCCTTAAGATGTCACCTCTTCACCTTGCCAAATCTCTTCACCCTTGCACACAGGGTTGGTATAGTTAAGTGGCAGTAGCTAACAAAGTTTAACAAAGTTAAAGCATTAACTTTGTACCGAATAAACAACAATTGTCATACGTTTAGCAGACATAAAGCACCACTAGTATAAAAAACTACAAAAATAAACTTCTATCAGATCAATTTGATTTGGAACATACAAGATGTGAGAGCAAGCTTGCAGTACCGATCCCTTCAGTACAGCTTTTCATGATCACTAAATCCCAGTTGTTAAATGCCCTATTAATTAGAGGAAGATCCTACTGAAAACCTATTGTATTGTTCAATTAATTACTCACTGCTTGTCAAGGTTAAGCAAAACTCAAACTTCAAGCTAAACTTCCATACTTGTTGCTATTAATATGTATATGAATCAAGCACAAACACTAAAACAGCTTCCTAAACACTAATGCAAATGTGCAGGCAATGTTATCAGGACTATAGGCTGAAGCAGAAATAAGGCTTTCCCATACCTGGCAGTTCCAAAAAAACAATCAGAACCTGCAATTCAGCTGCAAATACTATCAAATGTACTTTTGAAACTAAACTAAAGATTCTGTTGTAAGAAGTGAATAAGTGCAAACAAGAGATCTCATTGATACTCAGAGATAACTGCAGAAGAAGTACCAGCCTTCATGAACTTAAAATTCATCATACGTGAATATTACAAGGTCAGCAGAGTGCAGAAATGGCTTGCATAGTTCTTTAACCCATGTTTCTTTGTAGTAAAGTTAAAAGTAGAAATTCATATAAGCAGACAACTAGGTAAGTCAGCTGAAAAACTGAAGCTGAAGATGTAGTTATCAATAGGCTGGAAAGTACAAAGAGATTATTTAGGCATAGTATTGAACCTCTGTAAGAAACCTTTGGTTGCCATAAATGAATTGAGTGCTAGCAGAAGATGCCAAACTCCTATTCCTGGAGATACACATGCTCTGTTTATCCACAGAAAGGAAACCCACCCTGGATACACTGGTTCTAGCCAACTACCGCCCAGAATAAAATTTCCCACGAGCAAGTCCACAGAGAAGCTAGTCAAAGGCCAAGGACATTCTCATGTAATTGAAATTAACCTTTTAGACACAGCATAATCTGGAATCGAGCCAGGACACAGAATTCACACCACCTACGAGGCTGATGAATATTCTCCACCCATCAGTGGGCAAAGGACAGACATCCGTTCTCATCATCTTGGACCTCTGCAGTCAGAGTAGTGCTCTAAAATTATTTGAGTCCTTCCTGGAGAGGTACACCCACTGAGCAGTGACAGGAAACTGTACCTCCACCACTGGACTCCTCAAACTGTGTGGGCAATTGCAGAAGCCAAGAACTGTGGAAATGACATTTACGTCAAATATCACTTTGTTCACACAGCTTTTGTGTGATACCTCTACCCCACCCTACCTCTGCTTTATTTGGACTGTGAGCTCCTTAGCTACTGATGATCGACACATCTTTGTTTATCCAGAACCTAGCACAATCATGGACTTTTTTGGCAGTCCTTTGTATAACTTAACAAATATTCTCAGTATTTGTAGAGTTTCAAAAGTATCAATTTTCCTCCGGATTATTTTCAACAGCTACATGGAAAAACTAGCTGAAACGGAACTGAATCTAGTCCCAACAATATGCAGAAAATAACCACTACAACAGATCAGTTCCTGCATAAGCAACAGCCAACTATATTGGAAGATAGACAGAGAAAAAACATTCAGGAGTTAACATTCCTATACATGTTAACAGCCATTCAGTGAGTGCTGGAAGAGTATACTTTGGTTAAGCTGATCACTCTCTCTTTTGACCAGAATCACTAGCAATGTTTTTTCAACCTGAACCAAGTAGAAGACTACCCCAAATATACTAACAATATTGGGGCACTTTGACACCTCAGCTCAATGACCAGCAAGACAATACATCTGGACATGAATATTTCAGACCCTTGAAACCCCCCACTAACATAGACCATGGGACATCTCCTGAGAATCACAGCTGTTACACTGAATTGTCAGACAATCTCAAATCAAGTTCAGATCTCTTATATACACATATCATATGTATATATATATATGTGTGTGTATTCAAGGCATTTAATGGACTGGGTCACTTCAATACTTTATGCATACACACACACACCACACACATATATAGGTGCATATACATACACAAATAAAGTTCTATTCTATTCTGAATATATACCACTACACTATTCTGTTTGGATACCATAGGTACTTATTTGTTAGTGCAAGGAATCCATGAAGGGGAAGAACACAGTACACAAAAGAAAAATACACAAGAGAGAATACAGACAGTGACAAGATTTTTCTCCATAATTCTCTATTAATGCATTGTAAAGTTTCATTTCAGTTTCAGTGCACTAATTTACATGCTTTTCTTTAACCTGTATTTCATTCCTATCTTAGAAAATGATCACACAGGTGTTTCCAAGTAAGATAATACCATGTGTTTTTCAGGTTACTTTTGATTACACCTTTGAATTTTTACAAATCTTTCTACAAGAGTTAATTGTGTCTAGACTTGCAACAGACCCTCCTTCATCAGTTATTCGTAGGAAATTTCTCCATTTATATTTCTCCATTTATAAGCTTGTTTCTAAACTATTTCTCTGTGCTATTCATGACTGTGTGACCGTGACCATGAAAATATAAGGATCAGAGGGAGAAATACTGTTTACCTTTCAATATAACCCCAAAAAACTAAAGAATATGGGCAATACATTTGTAAGATCTGAGCTACTCTATGTAAACTTCAACTGAGCAATTTGGAACAGTTGTTGGTGAGAGCTAGAACACTGGAAAGTTTTTGGAGTATTAATATGATACTTAGAAATGCAGCAATAATAGTATTCAAAGCAAGTGGAGATAAAACAAACAAACAAAATCACTAACGTTTCAGGGTCTGTGTAGAGACTTTCCATTGCCTGACCACTGAAAAGTTAAGCAGATCGCTTTGGCTTTGTTTGTAATGTGTTTATTTCCAGAAGATACTGAAAGACAAATGAACAAATATCATAGGCATTAATATTAGGACTTGTGGCTAAATTTTTTTAACATTATGTACATGCGTCTGTTGTGAGAGCATGAGAGTACTCCAGAACACTTCAGGTCAACTTAGCAAAGATTTCCCACCCCCACCCCCCACCCCTCCCCGAGTGAATGTTTAAGTTATTTATAAAGGTGACTTCTACACATAAAGCATACATCTTGGAATTTTATAACATCTGGAGACACCTCCTGAGAACAATACCTAACAGGAGAAGCTGCAATGCAAAGTGGGCTGGATGAACCTGTATGGGAATTTGGGAATTACTGGAGAACATATCTTACAGATTACATGTATAATTATACTGACATCTTGAATATAGCAGAGCTGTGTGAGTTCCTGAGGGATTTGGGCAGGTAGAAAGGTAATCTTCCGTTTGACATTATTTGTTTGTAGTTCTCTGGAATTGCAAAGGAAGGAAGAGAAGGGAAGGGTTTTAAATGGACATATTCTCATTATCAGCAATCTATGGATCTCAGTTACAGTTGCTAGGAATAAAGGTAAATACTCCAGACTTTCACAAAAAAAAAAAAAAAAAAAAAAAGGATAAGAATCCTGCAGTTGTCACTAAAAAAGACTCTCTTACAGTCATTTAAAACATTTACAGTGGTGTGTGCAACAATTCTATGAATCAGTGTGCCTAAATTCATAGAATCATTTAGGTTGGAAAAGACCTTCAAGATCATCAAGTCCATCCATCAAGTTCATAGCTTTTTTTGTCTTAGGCTCCCTAGAGCTTGCAAGCAAAGTAGTAAGTGGTAAAAAGTAACATTTTCTTTTATTAGGGTTCTGTATAGGGACAGGCAAGGGGGAAAGGGGGGACCTTTGATGTAGCTGTGACTAGAAAGAAACAACAGAATTTTCAATAGTAAGCTAAAGAATAAAAAATACAACAGAGAACTAACATGTCCACATCTCAAGTATACATGTGAAGAGGTTTTATGTGAGCCCTACACAGTGAGTGCACAGTCTTTTTCTTTGCCAAACACAACAAGCTGACAAATACACATACATACCAGTGTCACTAGTACAGAGGCAGACAAGGCAAAATTGCATTCCTCTCACTGGCATACCCTATCTTGATCATTTCTGAAAATGTTTCTCTCCTCATTCTGTGCAGACGTGAAGGCAGGTAAATAAAAATTTAATAAGAATATACTATCAAGAAGGAATAATGGCTGGTTACCACATATGTTTCAGACAATAAACTCGTTTGGTGGAAAAACTGAAGGGACATGGGAATTAAAGAGCAAACTGTCAACCAGTCTCTCCAAACATACAAAAAAAAATAAAGTGGTAATGAAAACAAACAAGCGAACAAGCAAACAAACAATAACAACAAAACATATATCAATAAGCAATAGGGAAATTAGGGAAATTTGGTTCTGATAGCTGTCTAAAACTTGGAATGATCTCAGGAGCTATCCTGGTCCAAGGAAGCCAAAAGACCACATGAGTAACTGTCCCTTGTGAACTCTTCCCCAGGTGAACATCCTCAGGATGAAATACAATTGTTTATTGTGTGTCTTGGTAACAGAAAATTCAATCCATCATTGGCCTCTGACTATCCATCTCATTTCCAGTCTTCACAATATCTGGTAAGTTATTGAGAGAATTTTCTCCCCAGTAAAGAAAATCATACTTTAAAATGTCAGTGTGATTAATAAGACATTAATGGACCCATCTCAGCACCTTGTCTGCTCAAATGTCACCTTTTGTGGTGTTTGGCAGTTCTCTTTTCCTGAAGGGCATAAAAGGCGACAGTCTTGATCAGACAAGAGGTGCACTTGTTGGCACATAAACACAGACACTAACAATTTTAAATTATACAAGTTAACAAAAAGAAACTGGTTTTATCCTCTCTGGAAAAATTTGTAACTCAGACCTTTCACTGCTTCTGATGTTGCATTTGGCTGAACACCATTAATTTGAATGCTTGTACTTGTTGCTTGTTGGGTGATTGAACATATTTGTGTCAAAACAAATGTCTTGTTCATACATGCTGTATGAAGAGGCTTCTTTCTTCCTGCTGAAACCTGATCTTTATTAACCTTTCATATCAGAAGGAGGACGTTATATACGAATGTCTGGGCAAAGTATGCTTTATTTTTGACAGCCTGCATATAGTGAGCCATCAGAGTACCTATGCCTCAACTCTTATCTCATATCTGTTATTTAGAAAAGTAGGAACTAGCAGTAGTTTCTAGATCAGAACAGAATGCGCACATATGACTCAAAAAAAAAAAAAAAAAAGCTGAACTTACCTAAAAATTTATTTTAAGGTTTTAATTCAGAAGTCAGGTTATTTATACCAATAAAACCATAAAACTACAGTTTGTATGATTTACTGGTATGATTATTTTAATATACATTATTTTAATTTTAATATGCAAGTCTAGCACCACCAAAGATGAAAAACAAGAATAGTCCAAAATGTTGTTCATATTCTAGTGTGGTATATAGGTCAAGATGAAATGGATCCATTGATCTTTGAACTTTATCCATATTAATCTGAAATGAGTGGTAAAAATACATTTAAAGGATAAGTGACAACAGGGAATCTGATAGCTCCATTTCACAGCAAATTTTGAGGTTTCATTAAATGCTTTCATTCTGTACTGGAACAAACACATCTTTTATGCATTTTTGTCAGAATTATCTTGTGCTCCATTTCTGATTGAAACTGAAGCTTTATATGGAAAAAAAAAAAAAAGTATGCTTCTCTCTGTGTGGCCTCAGAGAGGGAACTGTTTTATGGAATAATGTTTTATGTTGATAATGAAGTTGTATGGCCAAAAGAATCCAGATTCTTTTGCCTCTTCCCTCCCCCCTTGTCTTATTTAAAACATAATTTTCAATCTCCAAAACATAAATTAAGGTAAAAAAGTTAGACTGAGTGCCAATACCGAGAATCAAAGGGCCCAGCTTTAGTGCTCCAATTAAAATGGGGCCTATAATGTATAACAGACCAAAAAGATTGTGTCTGATTATAGTTGGAACTACTCTAAAAGATTTTAAATTATTTTGCTAATAAGTGGCCCGTTTACTTCCATAATGGGATTTCTGAAAAAAACTGTAGAAGTTAGAAAAAAACAGCCGTGATTGCTCATTTGCAATTCACAAAGTTGCCTTATTTATAACTTTATACGGTTGGAACCACATCTTCTGTGAAGGATGACCATATGTCCTTTGTATACGTTACAGTTATGACACTGATTGTCACCTACTGAATAAATGAAAAAAGCTTAAATTTAAACATAGAAAACCTATATGCAAGAGATATTTTTGGCAAACCAGTGAAGGTTTCCTCTCAACAGCAATGGCACATGTTCATAGACTGTTCCATTAAAATTATTTGTAATGCCTATTAAATGAGTGCTACACCAATTAAAATAAGGAGGTAAATGAAGACAATGAAGAAGGAGGAGAGATGCACTGTCAAGTATACTTTTATCTTTCCGTTTGAAAAATCCATATTAAACTGTGGGACCAAAGATAAAGGTGTAAATGGGTCGAATTCATGCCAAATGGAATCTTTCAATTTCTCCATTATATCTTTGTGTATGTGCAAGAGGCCAGACTGGAAAAAGAAACAGAATATGTTATAATACAATACTGAGATGGCCAAAAGGGAGTTATTGCTCTGAATTAAACAGATGGGTTTCCATGCCAAGCTATGTTGCTTTTGCCTTTCCTTCACTCAACAGTAAGGGATCAAATGTAACATTTTTTTAATTTTATTTTTTTTCTACAGCTATCCTAAGTGAACAGAAGTATAAAGTTATCTGTGAAACAGTATAAAGAGAAAAAATAAATACTGGAACTGCAGTATAGTATGGTGACCATATGCATTAATCCTCAAAAACACAAAGCAAAATATTAATTTCCTTATCCTGCTGGAAAACTTTTGATTGCTAACATAAGCACCTATTACTGCTAAGTGGTATTTCACAGTGACTATTTTTTTAAATGTGGAAAGCTATGGATACAATAAACAACAGATGGAAGAAGATAACTGATGTAATCCGGAGATTTACTCCTAATATTGTAAAGGTTTGCTTCTTTGGGGGAAGGTTAATTTTTATTTTGGTTTTATTTCTGACAGTTCCACAGGCATGTCATAAGAGATTTCAGTGAAGGAGGCTAAATCCTTGTTAGAGAATTTATAGAACAGAAACAAATAATTTCTCATCTCATTCCAGAGTGTTGGTAATTACTGCCTTGGACAACTGAAATTCTTCGCTAGACAGTGTCCTTTTTCTGACACAGGGGAATAGAGTGTTTTGTCATGTGAGGATTTCATCTTCATCATAGGCCAAAAGGTTGTGCCAGTAGGAATATTTTGATATGATATTTTTTTAAAGCTAGCTTTTCTGTTGAGATTCTTAAGCAATATTTTTTTCTCTCTTTCCTACTTTTCCTCCTCTGCTGACACTTTACATAGGAGCCAATCTTTTCTTTTGCAAGAGAGCAGAGCTCTTGGAAAGACCATATAACTCTTTCACTAGGAAATCTGTATTTCCAGGCTGACTAGAGACATAAAACAGATATAAGGAATCAAGTCCTTATATAATCATAAGGGCTACCCCAGCCCTTCTCTCCCTTCAGACAGCCTTAGGTTTCCTGGGTACACCACTTGCCATTCAGTGCACATCTAAGGCTTCAGATCCAACAATGAAGCCTATGCTAGCTGTAGCTGTATTTTCAATCATTCAGTATGCTGAAGTGAATAAAAACAAAACAAAACAAAAAAATGCAGCATAGAATGATGGAATATGTATTAAGGCCTATCATATGTATCATGGAATATGTATCGTGGCCTCCACCGAATACCCCATTTACAATGAGTTTTAAAGAAATCTAGAATTTTGTTATCAGTGCCATGGAATAAAAATAGTTATTTTTTCCACTTCTGGTTGCCAAATGTGAATAAAACAAATCCTACATAAAAATCATATTCCAACATTACCGTTCTTAAGACCAATCCTTTCATGGAGTTTTTTGTTTTGTTTTGTTTTTCCAGTGAATTTCTGTCACATATATCATATCATACATGTTCATACTGTTCAATAACGCTGCTCTAAAATTCTGACTTTGGGGTTTTGGTGGTCTTTTTCTTCCTTATCTATGTATAACACCTATCACATATGTATCGCTACCCAAATCCCCTAAATTTAGGATTTATATCAGTTAAAGAATTCAATACTTCTATCATATGAAAAACAGATCATATTTCATTTTATGAAATGAGCTATTCACAAAACTGTCAGTGGAGGACTGGATGAATCTGTTTTAAAAAATTTGTTTTCTTCAGTGCTAAAAATCATAATTCTGTTGCCAAGTAAAGGCAGAAAATATTCTGTTTATACAATGACCTTATAATGAGAACTTTTTTCATAATAAAATTATCATGTAAGGATCATAGGAAGAAAACAAAGGTTCTTTCTTCTTTTGATAAATTCGATGCCAAGTCACTAACCATTTTTTACTTGATTTAGCTGTCAAGAGGAGAAAGACTATAAATTCAAAGCCTGTCAATATCTGTGTTGGACTGCTTTAAGGACAGACTATCCTTTTAAGGGTTTTCCTTTTTTATTTCTGGATAGCTGAAAAGAGTTTTCCACTGGGTGAGCATAGTTCTCCAAAAAACATAGTTAAACAAAAAAACAAACAAAAAATCTAACCCAGATTCAAAGAAAAAAAAATGTTTTCCTTTTAGAATAAACTCTGATCTGGTGTTGCACTAATATTTTGTGTTCACGTCCACAAGTATAATTAATATGTAAAATCTTTTCTCTCTCATATTCATATACATATATACACAAATACACATATAGATACACACACACAAATACAAACACACACACATTAGAACACATACAAAATGCTCAGAATATCTGGCCTCTTACCAAGACCTTTCTCTAAGAATTGAGTGCTTTATACCTTAGACATTCTAGAAAGTACTTGCTAATGTAATCACTTAAAAAAAAAAAATAGATTTGCATAAGTTAATTATAGGAAAAGTTATTTTTGGAGGTAGTGTATGATTTACAATCCACATATTATTTCAGGCAGAATATCTTGTTTCCCTCTGTGTTGACAAGATTGGTCATAAAGAGATATCATCTGACACTGTAAATCTGTGTTTTAAATACAAATTGGTCTGTTCACACTGGCCATTTTTTCTAACTACTGGAAAATGCCAACAGCCTCTGCAGAGGCAAGAACTACATTTCTGTGTTTTCCACTTTATTGGATTTGAAAGATAGATTATATTTATGTTAGGGTTTTTTTTTGCAGTTTAATACACAGAAGACTTAAAATTATTGCTACTGTGAGACCCTTAACTATGAAAAAAGCATTGGAATATGACCAAAATCTTTGTTAGCAGCCAGCAATAGTCAATGGTGCAGAAAACTAGTGTTCTCAATATGGCTTATGACAGTCTATGTCAATGCCAATGCTGTTCATTGTGCCTGATTCCACCAGTTAAAACTTCCTACAGTGATCTGTCATTACTTTTTCCGCTAGTTATCATCTTTTAGTCATCCAAAATTTTCTTTTACACTTTTTTATGTATTCTATAAAAGAGTACCATGACATAACTGCTGATGACTAAGTATACTAATGAATATCCCATGAACATCCACCAACAGGTTTTCTCCCTCCATGGAAAGAATATGTGAAATCAGCTCAGAACACAACCTCTGTGCAGTCCGCAGTGTGCAATGCATATAATACGTCACTGAGTCTGTAACATCACTTTCTTTTGAGTGTAAAGTTGATATTAAAATTTCCCTTGCCAAATCCCCCTCCTGACTTAGGTGGGCAATTTGCCCCAGCTATCATTTGGCAATTGCAGTTTCACACATCTAAACTACAAAATACTTGACTGTACTTCAGACCTTTAGAGTGAGACCGTACATCTATTCTGTGCTTGTACAAAACCCTGACTGTGCTTAAGAGCTATGATAAAATTATAGGGATGCTGTTAAGAGACAGCTGCTTTGTCAGAATTACCTAACTAAACTAAAATTCAGTCTTGCAATTAACTTCTCTGCCTCAGAAAGAGCCTACATTTACTGCTGCTGCTGACCAGCAAAGTCTTAGATAGCTATGGCTTACTGTAATGAAATGCACAACCACTCCCTACATACAGACGAAGATGAAAGGGAAGATGAAGACGAAAGACGAAGATGAAAGGGAAGAGTCATCTTCCTCAAATTTAACAATACTTTAGAAAATATACAGTTATTATTTTATAATGACTGTGTCCTTTTCAGCAACAGCTGACTCTTTTCGATCAGTATAACTTTTTATACCAATCCCCATCTAAATCCAGATATCCTTCTGATCAATAACAGTTTTCAAAGAAACTGCATCACTAACATGAGATCCAAACCTGAAGGGCAGTCATAACCAAATAACAACTTATTCCAAGGATGTGATATCACCCTTTATCCAAAATTTGCTCTTGCATTTCCTGTGAACAAGAGGGTGTTGCTTAACCTTTTATCTGATATCTTTCATTCCTAGGACATGGACAATGGCTGCATATTCCCTGCTATCTCCATATTGAACGAGTGTTACAGAGAACACAGAACAGCAAGATGATACAAACAGCTGAACAACCAACACACGAACAGACAAAAGTATCCTCTTTTATTTCAGTTGGAAAATCCACTGTAAACTTAGTTTTAAAAGGTGGGGATATTTTTTTTTTTTCCTCACTACCTGAATAGTGCTGGACAACAATATTACAAAATGTTAACGTAACTCTCCTGCGAAGTCAGGTTTGCTGGACAGAAATCCATAGCACACATCTTGTTTTATTAACTGAAGCAATGCAGATTTATATAAATACTTGAGGTAAAATTTAATTTTTTAATGCTGCTAACTAACCAGCAAGCGTGTGAATGAAAATTTATTATTGTCTACTGGTTAGTTTTACCAGATGGCTGTATCAAACAAAATATAATTTTTATGTTCAGATAAAAGCCTGCATTTTTGGTCACTTATTTCATGAGGGCACGAGTGGCAGAATAGGCTCTATATTATTCATTCTCAAATTTGAACTGGAGGCAAATCCTATGATTTGATAGGATCTCCTACTGCACATGTACATGGATGTGTGTGCACTGAGCGTGCATGTGTGTACATGAATGATACAACCGCCATCCAGTTTTACTCTGTTTCATAACATTGCAATCCACAGGAGTAAAGTGGCACAGCAAAGGTATTCAATGACAGAGATGTGTGGAGAACTTGGGAAAGACAAAAATTAGTGTGTGCAGTATCAATCTCAGATGTGAATTAGAATCACAGAATCATAGAATCATAGAATATCCCGAGTTGGAAGGGACCCATAAGGATCATTGAGTCCAACTCCTGGCACCGCACAGGTCTACCCAAAAATTCAGACCATATGACTAAGTGCACAGTCCAAACACTTCTTAAACTCCGACAAGCTTGGTGCCATGATACTTCCCTGGGGAGCCCATTCGAAGTGCGCAACCACCCTCTCAGTGAAGAACCTCTTCCTGATATCCAGCCTGAACCTCCCCTGCCTCAGATTAACACCGTTCCCACAGGTCCTATCACTGGTGATAATGGAGAATAGGTCACCTGCCCCTCCACTCCCCCTTGTGAGGAAGCTGTAGACTGCGATGAGGTCCCCCCTCAGCCTCCTCTTCTCCAGGCTGAACAGGCCAAGTGACCTCAGCCGCTCTTCCTATATCTTCCCCTCTAGGCCCTTCACCATCTTCATTGCCCTCCTCTGGACACTCTCCAACAGTTTCACAACCTTTTTGTACTGTGGTGCCCAGAACTGCACACAGTACTCGAGGTGAGGCCGCACCAGCGCAGAGTAGAGCGGGACAATCACTTCCCTCAACCGACTAGCGATGCCGTGCTTGATGCACTCCAGGATACGGTTGGCCCTCCTGGCTGCCAGGGCACGCTGCTGGCTCATATTCACCTTTCTGTCAACCACAACCCCCAGATCCCTCTCTGTGGGGCTGCTCTCCAGCATCTCGTGGCCCAGTCTGTACGTATAGCCAGGGTTGCCCCGTCCCAGGTGCAGGACCCGGCACTTGCTTTTGTTAAACCTCATATGGTTGGTGATTGCCCAGCTCCAATCTGTCCAGATCTCTCTGCAAGGCCTTTCCACCCTCATCCGAGTCCACAACTCCTCCAAGTTTGGTGTCGTTGGCAAATTTGCTCAAAACACCTTCTAGTCCTACATCCAAATCATTTATAAAAACATTGAAGAGGACTGGCCCTAAAATGGAGCCTTGAGGGACCCCACTAGTGACCATCCGCCAGCCAGATGTGGCCCCATTTACCACAACCCTTTGAGCCCTGCCCGTCAGCCAATTGCTCACCCACCGTATGATGTTTTTGTTAAGTTGTATGCTGGACATTTTGTCCAGTAGGACCCTATGGGAAACTGTGTCAAAAGTCTTGCTGAAGTCCAAAAAGATCACATCAGCTGGTTTCCCTTGATTGATTAGATGGTTGATCTTATCATAAAAGGAAATCAACTTTGTTAGGCAGGACCTACCCCTCATGAACCCATGTTGGCTGGGACCAATGATTGCATTGTCCCCCAGGTGCGCTTCAATAACCTCAAGGATCATCTTCTCCATAATTTTACCAGGCACTGACGTGAGACTGACAGGCCTGTAGTTGCCAGGGTCTTCTTTCTTACCCTTCTTGAAAATTGGCACAACATTTGCCAGCTTCCAGTCTACTGGCACCCCTCCAGATTCCCAAGATCGTTGAAAAATAATTGAGAGAGGTCCCGCGATGACGTCAGCCAGCTCTTTAAGCACCCTGGGATGAATCCCATCCGGACCCATGGACTTGTATGGATCCAGGTGGAGCAGCAAATCCCGCACACGTTCAGGGTTGGTTGGGAGTTTATCATTCCCACCGTCATGGTCCTCCAGCTCAGGGCACCCTGGGTCCCGAAGCCTATCATCAGTGTTGAAGACAGAGGCGAAGAAGGCATTAAACGTCTCTGCTTCGCCTATGTCATCGTCTGTGAGGAGACCTTCCCCACCAAGTAATACCAAGTTCTCCTTCCTCAGATTATCAAAATTAGGCCCAGCATAGCTTTGATGCTAGTCTGTAAATCCACCTAGTCCTGTATCTGTTGCACATACTCTCCTGTACCTCCTTCAGGAAGGTAATAGAGTATTGGCAATAAACACTGGTTCTCAGGTGGCTCTTTTTCACCTGTGGGTGACAAAGTAATCTTGGTGAAGGAATGTGAAATAGAAAAATCTGACTTTTCTTCCAACCTTGTACTGTTTTCCCATGACCTGCTCAAAGCCCATGTAGTCGCTTTGTGCCCCAGTTTCTCAAACTTTATTTTAATTATGAAATCTGCAACATACACCAAGGGTAGTAAGTGAATTAAAACAATATTAGATTAGAAAGTATAACCGTAGTGTAGAACAGTTGAAAATAAAAATAGCCTCCTATAGCTAGAAAAAGTATTCAAACAAGAGATATAATGCCCCATAATGTTTTAACCATTATTGGATTAAGACCTGCAACTTAAACTGAACATCCCCTGGTTTCTGGGTACATAAACCAGTACACAGATCACAATTTTGGACTCTTAAAATCATTTTATGAATAGCTGACAACTTGTTTCTCTGAAACTCCTTCCTGTACCACAACCTATTAACTTCTTCTGTTAGCATATGCCTTTTAAAGATATCTGCGGATGTTTAAAGCCTTTGAGAGAGTTTGTGCATGCGTGTGCACACGTGAACTTTCAGTATCTTCTGTAACATTTGGCCTGCACATGGAGAAACCTGTGATTTAAAACTAGCTAAAGATTACCAGGCAGGCCCCTAAGCAACACACACAGATGAATGTGCCAAGGGACAGTTATTAGAAAAGGAGAAGG
Organism: Anser anser; assembly: GCF_964211835.1. Lineage (NCBI taxonomy): Eukaryota > Metazoa > Chordata > Aves > Anseriformes > Anatidae > Anser > Anser anser. The sequence goes on along the minus strand of NC_139721.1, from coordinate 101,833,382 downwards.
AGATTTCTACAGCTCCGTAAGAGGAATGCAGTTTACCACTAAAATAAGCATACATTCCCTTTAAGAGCCTCATTGTTGTATGCGTGACTTGAAGCAAACAATTTGTTTAGTTCTATTTTGCAAACAATTTGTTTAGTTCTATTTTCTCAATGATCAAGACAAATACATTAAGACTGCATTTTTTATAAGTAACCGGTTACTTCGAATGCTTCCATTTTAAAGTGCCTGATCTAAGGATATCTAAGAATATGTGCCCAGCACTTGGAACAATTAAAGAGGCAGGAAACTGCAAAAAGTTATTTTCATTCATAGTACTTCATATTCAGACACACTGTGATATAGTGCAAGCTGGCACTCTTTTCTTGACTATGAACAAACTGAACTCCCAAATGACGCAGGTATTTGGCATGCACTAGCAAAACTTCAGGTTGGATCCAATGCCACTTGGATGAGATGATATCTACAGGATTTAAAAGCGATTATGCTTTGCACACAGCTTTTTCTTCTGTAAGAGTCCCCAAGACATTTCATGATTTATACAGCTGGATAGCACTTCCAGTGAATGATGTGCGATTTTTGAGCCCAAGTGAAAATGATTTACAAATTCAGGTTGAAATCAGCAATACTTTTGCAGAAAAGGAAGGAGGGAAGGAAGGAAGGAAGGAATGGAGGGAGGGAGGGAGGAAGGAAGGAAGGAAAGAATTACAAACATAAGACAAATTACTTAAAAGTGTAATTATTTCATTTTAAATTATGTTCCTATTTCAAAATTCACTTTTAAACAAAACGAAGAAAAAAATTTAAAACTCAACAAAATAGTTTGATTTGTGATGACAGGGTTATACCTGACTCCATCAAATCATTTCAGATCACCAGGAAATGTTTTTATTTTTTTTTTCACTGAAAATAACAAAAGAATAAAAAATAAAAATTAAAATTCAGGTCCACTAAACAATCCTCTCACTCTGGGAAGCACTCCTCATTCACTTTCACTGGGATATTGTTCATCCCCAAATCCAGTTGCTTCTCTCCTTTTCTGAAATGGTAAAAGGACCAACTCCACCCTACATTTCTGACCACATTTTTTTTGTCCACTCACAATTCTTCCTCCTTGGCCTCCTTTTCCAACCATTTGTCTGCAGCTGGATGTCATTCTTGTGCTGGGATTGCTCTATCGATCTCAAGGCTCCTGTATCCCTGAATCACATCCTCTCCCTAAATCTCTCCTTCCTTCTTCTCTTTGGCTTATCTGTTTCATGGCTTTTTCACACAAGGAGGACACTACATAAAATTCACATCATTCTGCAGCCATTTATTTTGAGATAAGGCACCATATTCAAACCCAGGCAATGAATTTACAAACATCATCTGCAATTCTGTTATTTTTATAAGGCACTGTTCTATGAGGGTGGTACTAGCTTGCCAGTTAAAATCACCAACTGCAGTTGGCAAAAATGCATGCAGCACAAAAAGACTTCAGCTTATAGCCACAAACTCACTGCCAGCATTGTTTTTTCTCATAGTATGAGAAAAAAAAATAAAAATGGAGCAATAAATACAGAAGGGTGCTTCAAAGTTGAAAAACGAGCTCTCAAAACACATATGTATTTTTATAAACAAAGATTAAAGCAGATTAAGCAGGACCTACATTTAAAAGCCTTCCTGTAGGTGTATGGGTGTACGTCTGTCTTTTTTTTTTTTTTTTTTTTTGAGGAGCAAGTTTGTAATTACCTGTCAAAGAACAAAATAGCAATGGTGTCTGGAAAGAATGCATTATTTAGAGAGAGTGACTACTTAAGAAAGAGGCTTTCATCACAGGATACCTTCTGCTGAAACATACAGTTTACCTTGTACCATGAGCTATTTTACTGTAACTTAACTCCCATCTTGACACTCAGTTTTCAATGAAAACAACCAATGGCTACTTACTAAGCCAGCCTACACTAAAAAACACACCCTCCAAAACTTCCCCCCCCAAAAAAAAAAAATCTCCAAATCTCTAAAAAGAAATATTGGAAATACTGAATCTAGTAAAAAGAAATATTAAAACCACTTTTTTTTTTTTTAATTTGTCTTGAATTAAAATGTAAAGCAAAGCTCATGACAGACCATTTTCCAGTCACACCACATCATGAAAAAATTTACTTGACAAGATAGATTAATGTTAACATGTACTTGGGGACCCTTCACTCTCAGACATCATGATATAAAAGCACTTAATAAGTAAGAATTGCCATGGTATGAAGGCGTGAAATATCAGTTTACAACAACATTTTTTAAATACAGAAGATCAATTAAAGAAAATTCCCATCAGCATAAGTATCAGCATTTTCCATTACAGGGGCATTGTTACCATAACCCAAACTGTTTGTCTTTCCACTTGATATGGATACATGAGACTGAACTCTTAATTTCAGTGCAGTTGCAGAAGTATATTAGGTCATTCTAATTCTAAGCCATCTGAGTTCCTGCAATGAGAAGCAAGAAATGTTTCAAGGCCAAATCTGTTGCTTTTGTGAGTGCTATCAGGCCAGACGCTCTGCTGTGAAATTTTACATGGAAAAGGCAAGCTAGGGAATGCTATCAGGAAGCCATTTATAGCTCCCTAATTCTGAGAGCACCTGGTTGAGACAGTGGAACACAGCTGCAATATGCCCTGACACACATATACACACACCCTTCTTGCCCCCAGCATGCAATCAAGGGCTGGTGGGACAACTGGGTACAGTAGCAAGGGGCTTCATGCACCAGGGGAGTTCTTCAGTGGGCAGGTGGGAGCAGGTTCCAAGTCCTTTCATTTGCACGCACACTGCAAAGGTGGCTAGTGTGGCCTTTATGAATTCAGGCTATCTGACTACAGGTTATCTGACTAGGTGGAAAGGGGATCAAATGCAATAGGAATATAAAGCTTCTTAAGGAGACTTTTTGTTGATGTTGCTGTTACAAATAGCGCACACGAAGTGATTAATCCTCATACATTTCCATGGTACTATTGCAAACATGAAGCTTCCATCCTGAGGGCTATATGTGGAATACCCTTTTTGCCTTGCATGTGCAAATCAGATTTTTACACCATGTTAATAGCCATCTCTCTTATACATTTTCCTTTTTTCTCTGCACTGTATACCACAATGTACCTTTTTCCTAATGCCATAAACACACCTTCAGATGGCTCTTAAAAAAAAAAAAAAAGGCACACACACCAAAAACAAACAAACAAACAAAAACCTTCCTCAAAAAAATACAACAAAACAACTCCATAGCAGGTGGACTCAGAAAAAAAAAAAAAGTGATTTCAGGTTTTTTATTCGCTCTGCAATATTCCCCCAACACAAACATCAAATTGCAGGTGCATGCAAAATACTTCTGTTATGACAAGAGCTGCGTATCTTCATAACCAGCGCTTCTCATAACGATGTGTGAACTAAATGCTAACTGGAATAAAATGGACAAAAGCCAACGAAGTCCCAAGTGGCAGTCACATACAGAAGAGGGACTAAACCATGTGAGAACAAACGCTCACGTGGCTGATGGTCCAAAGGGAATCACCATTTCCTTTTGTTTCTTAAAATTCTAGGGTTACAGGAATAGTGACTGCACAGTAACAGGATTTGAGCTCACAATGCTGAGGGGTGCTGAGTGGCATCATAATCATCACAGTGAATCATCACGTAAAGTAAGGGACGACAGACAGGGATAAAGGTTGAAACAGAGAAATTGGCTGATTCTTAAAGACTGTAGCTGGCAAAGTTTATACCTTTGTTACTTCCATTTAATAAAAACTGCATGCCACAAACTATCAAAAAAGCACATATCTGGGCCAAGGATTTAGAAGACTGAGATTTCTTGGAAGAAGCAAACACTATGTTCACTTCCACCTTAGGAGTTCGGGTCCGGGCCTTTGTACTTCAAAACCATAATCTTCTCTGTAAACTCCTTCTTAAGCCTATCAAACTCCATGGCAGTTTCAATGTTTGCTTCCATTATCACAATGGGAATGTTGTACCTTATTCTGTCAGCCTAATTCTAGTCATGAACAGCCTCTCTATGCCTTTACTTGCACAGGTGTCTCTTTCCTTTTGAAACTTGCACCTTTAATTTATTTACAGGGAGCAAAAATAATCTCTATAACTACTTTTTTGGTAATTTAAGCAAGGTATGCTCTTTATAAAGAGCACATAAATAGCTAGAAAAATGTAAGACTGACTGCAGCACAAGCTGGAAAATCTTACGGAATTAGCTAACAGAAAGAAAAGCAGATGACTGCACACAGGTACAAGCTTACTTGGGACCTTAAGAGAGGTTGTCTGGTTTCTAACTCATGCTGAAGAGTGTGCTACTGTTCTTTCTTCGCTTGGTACTTGCTTTAGTGAGAGTAAAGCAGACAAGGCTATACCTATCTATCTGATCTCTTGCAAAGCAGATGTGAAAAAGGTTAAGGATATAGGCTCACAGTGTACCTCCTTGGATACTAATATTTTGCCTGAGGCAACACAGAACTAAGAATAAGATTTGAAAGGGACTGCGTAAAAATTTCAGATAGGCCACTAATAGTATTTTAAGTGTACTGTAGCCTGTGGAGAAGTGGCGTGCCCAGGGTACCGTGAGGACAAGAACTCAGAATGTCCTAATCACAATGTCCATAAACAGAAATCACCTGTATATTGTGCATTGGTATCCCGTTAAAAACATACTTTAACATGACATTTTTCATTAAGAATAAATTCTCACCTCTTTTCCCCACTTGTGTAGCAAGAAGCTAATACATATCCTCTAGCATAACCTTCCACCTGTAGCTAGATATGTTTTATCTTAAGATTGGCCATACATTTACAGTGCATTGACAAAAGAGGCAACTTCACTGAGTAATGGTTCCCAGTACTTTTCTTCAGTTCTTTTTTATATAGATCATAAGGAAATTTCTATCCTGTTGACTTCAAGGACCTAAGGATGCAAGACTTACTTTAAATTCGTTAGATTGTGAAGATTCTTCCTCTAGGCCAACTAGTAAAGGTGAAATTCATCCCCTCTAAATTCAGTCAGATGAAAAGTAAGCACCTCGGCTCACCTAGACAGGCGGGATGAACTGCCATCTAGAGGTGCCCCTGCTCCATTTCTCTTCACTGAAAACTGACTATAAAACCTGCTTAGACTATATGAGTAACTTGAAAGCTAAAGCTAGGCAAAATGAACACCTCCCCACCACCTCCAGCTATTTAAAAAGACCCCAATGCTATGGGATTTTTCTGTAAAATTCTGCAGCTAATTTTAGATTTTTAGATCTGTATTTTTATTCACTTTCTCAAGGTAAAGCATCCTATTAACTGGATGCTAAAACAGACTGGGATGAACTTTGATGAACAATGTTAAAATGCCCTGGTTACGGACCAATGCTATACAGGAATGACCTTACCCTTTTCCACCTCAGTTCCTTCATCTGCCACCTCCAAGCACAAACCAAAAAGTTCACTAACTTGCTAGCTGTGCAGGAATTACACTTGATTTACAAATCAAACTTTGGACACATATCAGTACTTACAAGTGGGGGTACAGTCTTTCATTCTTGAGAAACTGCTTTATGACCTTTTTAACAAAACCTAGACAAGACTGTTATATCGAGTTAACGCTAAGATCTATGTAATCTCTTCTGCAAGAATCATTCAGAAACATGTTTCCACTGAATAAACCCAGCATTTCACTCATTGTCCTCGTGAAAACAGCTCTATATGTTAGTGTTGCACCATGCCACTTACTTGACTTTTTTGTTAAGACATAGCTCAAACCTATACAGACACAACTCATTAGCTCTGTTTTGCAAGACTTTCCACACATTTCTCTAGAAATTAAAGTTTCTTGTTATGCTGGGGTTAAGGTGCAGTGGGAAGGGTGTGGGCAAACAGGGAAGGGAGATGACATTTAAAAATGCTTTATAAAACACCAGATGTTGCAGAACCAACGGAGTGGAACAATGTATTTGCAATTATCAAAAGAAGAGAGTTGTTTGTCCGCATTTTTAAAAACTCATGGGATACTTTTAAGTCACTTAGTTGTGGTCTTTGTGTGTGTGAAGAACATAGCAAACGCCCTTATAGATTTGATATTTAAATGACATGCACGACAAGGGAACCGCTTGATGTGGTTCAGCATTTGCTCTTGTTACACTCTGTACTATGCTGTAAACATTCCAGCTGTGTGAATAATATAAAAACTATGTAAAAGCGTTTTGTCCTTCTTAGCATATCTTCCTAGTGCACATTTCAGTTCTACAGAGTTGTCATGGGCATATTGCAACGTGATCCTGGAAACACACTACTGTATAGTTCCAATAAGCTAACAAGAAGATTCTACTTCTTAAATTATGCTTACAGCTCCAGTTTAAAAAAAAAAAAAAAAAAAAAAAAAACACTTCTTAGACAGAATCCTAAGCGCTGTGTAGATTTCCTATTCCCCAGCGATGAGCAGAGTCATTTATATATATATATATATATATATATATACACATATATTGTCAGTAGGAGAAGAAAACATTATAACACTCAAGCATCTCTTCCTTCTAAAAATCACAGAAAAGGCCACGTTCACTTAAAATCAATCCATTCTCACACATTTAAAGAGCTGTTGCTGACGTTTTACACAACCTGACAGATATTTTTGTTTGGAAACAATTGTGCTTGCGTATTACATCATTTCTATATTGCTCTAGAAATGTTCTGCAGAGGCTAGGAGACAGTCAGAAATCTTGAGCTCTGTATTCACTCTGCCATTAACTGACTGCTCTTTTAGACCATTTAATCTCTCTGTGCCTTGGTTTTACCATCTGTAAAAAGCAACAGTTATAAATATTCAGCTCTCTGACAGAGGTGTTGTGAATGCCAAAATATAGTACAACTCTGAAAAGTGACTATGCAAAAAGGCATCTTCTGACTCAAAGAGCCTCTCCCTTGGTGAAATCCACACACGAATTCACATGGCCTATACACCACATAAGCCCCATTTTGAGCACTTAAGGAGAACTTTGCTATACAGTGGGCTTGTGTAGAGTGATGGATTTCATTCCCCAGAGGATATTCAGCCACATGTGCTGACTTCGGTGGCAAAAAAAAAAGTATTTTTATTGATTTTACTCCTGATGGTCATGCAGAACATAGCTGAGATTGATGCAGCTGCAGATTCCATTCCATCCTGTTCCCCTTCGACACAATCATTTACTCTTCTTTCACATAGAGCAGCAACAGTGCGGCAACACTATTGAAAGTGTTGGAATTGCCTACAAATCTCCAAGGGAAAGAATCTGAAGGCAGAGGGATAAAATGAGCCTTGAAGCAAATTGGACTGCACAGGTGTAAATAACTTGGTCAGCAGAATCTTTATAACCAGTGATGATGAACGCATTGGGAAGAATCCAATCAGCTTTCAGAGCAACAGTTCTGAAATAAGGATAAGGAAAAGCTTATTTTTAGCAGCAAGCAGCAATGACTTGATCATGAGTTTCTGAGGACAACTAACATTGAAGGTTTCAACACCATTTCTGCAGCAGCTTTTCAAAAAAATCTTTAATGTATTAATACTTGAGAAGAACTGTAAAATCCTGAGATGAAAGGCAATGCAGAACATATTTGAATGCTTCTCCTTTGGGTTTTTGGTCATTTACAGGAAAACAAATCTTTGCTTCTTAAGAATTCATCTGCTCCTTATATTCCCATTGTTTGTGTTTATGACAATCATTTCCACAGCAACTAATTAGGAGAAATCAAGAATTATGGTCTGAGATGAGGACTGTAAGGAGCAAATGGAATCATAAAAAACACATAGGAGGTATTTTAGTGGTCCTCTATTGAGCTAACGCAATGAAGTAGGGAAGCCACAATTTACTACGCAAAAGTTAATTTCTTAAAGTTGAAGAAATTCAGGCAAAGCTGTGTCTTTTATTCACTGGACCATTTTCTTCTTGCACATATAGTGCACATTCAAAAATAGGAATGACTGTACCGAGTCAGATCAAAAGTCCAGGCAGTTTAATGACCACTGAAAGAATATAAACAAATATGTGGAGTTACTTTTCCAGAATACTGTCACAGTAATTTTCAGCCAGAGACTTCCATATGGATGTTATTCAATGTCAGAGAATCAATCCTCCTTCACATAATGCCCCTATACGAAACCACATTAGAGTCTTCCTCTGCAAATGGCTGACTCTCTTAGTGTCTTGGGACAAAGTGTGAGGAAGGGGTTCATTAATCCCTCATGTTCTTTGACATGCTGTATTACTCTTCAGCTATTGTTATAGAAAACTGCTAAATATCAAAATCATGAGCATCTGAGCAAGGCTTAAGTCAAAGCTATTGATTCTATGGTTGGGTGGAATATGGCCAAGGGCAGGCTTGTGGAAGTGAAAGTGGAAGGAGCATTCAGGCAGCTACAGTGCACATCAGTTCACTTTTATCTAAGGATATTTGTCATAGCGATTTTGGCCATCTAGTGGCCAGCCTACCTATTTAGCAAAAGATCAAAGAGGGATAATGACTTCTATCACTAAGGTGGAATTAGGACTAATATACTTTGCCACGTTCCCTCAAAACCATTTTAGCTTACCTAAAGTACTTTCCTCCAGAGGTGCTAAGTAGCTCCCCTTATCAGAGCCTCTGAGTCTTAGAGAAGTCACTTTGTTTGCTACACTGCTTTATGTCTTCAAGAAGCTTCAAGATGCTCACAGATACCAAAGAAGATTTCTTCTTTCTCAGAGATACAGCTTGAATAACCAGCAAAGTGAAGGCAGTATAGAAGATTAAGCGGGGAACAAACCACCTTCTAGGGACAATCAGTTTGTAAAATACTAGTTTATTCTTCTTCCTCCAGTCACCAAAACCCTCCTTTGAGAGAGGGACATTTGGGAGTGAAACAAAGAGGTCAGCAATGCCAACTGGCCTCCATGTTATGGGAATTCAAGGAATGATCTTTATTTTCCTCATTAGATGTGAACACACACGGCACAAGGAAAAGGCATAACAAAATGGAAAGAGGCTCCTTGCCATTTATTATGTAGTGTTTGGCCCTTAGACTTAGAAGGGTGAACATAATTGTGAGAGATAAAACTTTATTGTACAGTCTCCACTTCTGAGGTTAAAAGGAGTTTTTATTAAAGTGAATTCAAAGTTTTGCTTATTCACTATAAACATTTCAAGGATACACTGTGTCAAAGAGCTCCTTATGTTAAATATAATATATGACACTGACGTTTTCCATAGTTTATCATCGACAGAACTGGAAGTGTAACAGCAATGGTTTTTAACTTTGTGGGCAGACAAAGTCAGCTTGATAGCGGTGGCCACCAGAGACAGGATGAAGTCTAAACATTCTTGATCTTTGGGGTTAGTGGGAAATCAGATGAATGTGGAGGGACCACACATGGTCTCTTGGGAGAAGGGTGCTGGCAGCCTTGTGTAACAGTCCTTTTTTTGGCTCACACACAAAGGAATGGGAGAATCAGCTCTAAGAAAGTTACACTTCTGGACAGATGCAAGTCATTCCAACTGCACGTACCATATGTGGGGAATGGTAAGAAAAGGACTGAATATAAAAAAGCAAGAGAGGGAAAGTGACAGAGCCCTGGAAAGTGGGTTCCTCCTGAAGTAGCAAGGAGCTTAAAGAAACACTTGCCATGCCAAGTAAGCCCAGAGAACTTTCCCTGCTGCCAGCTGAACTCTCAGGCAGATTAAACAAAGAAAGGAAAATGAACAAAAGGGCATTAACAATAAAAGGACAGGAGACAGCGTAAGATCCAGTGAAATGAAGCCTTTTGTATGTCAGCCTGGTCTTGTTAACCTAACTTGAACTCCCCACGTGACTACTTTCGGTCAGGAAATGGAGTGATTACAAGCAAAGAGCTACTGCTCTTTGTCTACACGAGGAAAACAGTTTTTCTCCTTGCAGCAATGCTCCATGGAAATGGGAACATGGTTTTGAAAATGCACTGAAGAGTTTCACATTAATGTGCAGATCTACCACTGTGAGAGTTGCCTGCTTTCAGGCAGGTAGAGTGGTTTATTCTGCTACCAAAACAGACAGGGAAACAGACAAGAAATTGCTGTTAAAATGTGCCATAACTTCAGATGTAACCAAAAGGCTGAAATATTCGCACTAGTCTAGAGCAAGCCTTTGCCAGCCTACATCTACCCTCTATCAGAAAGGATCATGAGGAACAAAAAGCTCACCTCTGACTTAGCCTTACTAGCAAAAGTACATGCAGTTAAGCTATGAAATAAAATTCTGCCTTTTTTTTATTGGGGAAAAACAGTATGACCTATAGCAACAAAACCCATAAACTATGTTTCTCTAGGAGGCCTTGCCAGTACAGTTTAGCCAGGAAATACATTTTAGTGTTAATAAACGTAGGAAACACCATAAGATATTGCACCAACAATGTTAACAGAAATTGGAAAACAAGGAGTTGAATCCTCCTTATTGGTTGAAGTTTTGTCACCAACTTCATTTGGGGTGGATTTTCACCCACAAATCCACAATCAATTACTTTTATGATCTAGGTAGTTAGACTCAGGTATCCAGAACTATCGACACACAATTGCACATGAAAAAAATTAATTGGTAGTCTCCATTCTACATACACATGGACCTAGTATTTGTAGAGTGCTTAACATGCAATTCAAGCTGCATACTTTGAGGCTGTGGTGATTTGCTTCGTAAGGGCCCCCAGAGATTTTGAGTTTCAATCATATAACCAATGTTGTTAAATAAAAAGTTCCTGGATGTCAGTTTCATGACTGTGCAAGAGCTATGTTATGAGCTAAGGTTTCCGTTTCTTCTCTCTGTGATATACTGGCAAGATGCAATCCTTCTTCCAATGAAATCAATATCATCTTTGTCACTGATTGTCTAAAGGGACATATTCTTAGGTTTGTGTGCTGTCATTAATGGGCTAGTGACTCCATCTCACATCCCAGATTACCTCAAACTCACCAGGTCCTTACAAAAAAGACCTGAAATATACTGAAAAAATAAAAATATCAGTTTGGAGAGGATTGTTAACAATTGAATAAATGGTTAACAATGATTTAAAAACAGCTGAAGTCTTCAAAATTTTCAACACAGTATCCTAGAAAACCAAAATATCATTAAACTTGCCTTAAAAAAAAAAGAAGCCTCTAACATCAAACAGTACTAGGTATTTATCTTCAGAGCAGTACATTACAGGTGACCTCTATAGATTGGAAATAGGATTACATCAACAAACCTTTCACTTTAAAGTGGTGGATGGTGCGAGATGAAAGGGTGCTCTCCCTAACATTTCGCAGTGCTACTGGCTCAGGTTTAAAGGAAGTATGCAACCAGGTATTCCCTGTCACATTCTAATCTGCAATACTGACACGGACGTGAAATGCAAAAGCCTTTGAAAATGATACTTTCAGATGAAAAAAATCTGGAGAACTGTGCACAAATGGGTGTGAGAAACATGAAGAGGAATACAAATAAGGAGATAAAGAGGAACCTTTACAATGAACATGGCCACATACTTATGCCATCAGCAATAACTTATGTCTGTAGCAGTGTGGATTAGCTTCAGATGAAATGATATTAGAGTTTGAGGTTTAAGCCTAATACCCACATTTGGTGCCTCCTTGTTTCTGTAAAGTTTTCAAATATGTAGCCTGTTTTTCACAGCAGGCAAGCCATAAAGTTACTTTCCTGGACAGTATTTTACAAACAAAATAGCTACTTTTATTCAAAGATTTAGCAAACAAACAAACAAAAAAAAATGTAAAGCAACTTCAGTCCTGGTATTCCCTTTCACGATTTGCATGGTGTTCTAGGCACACTGAGTTGGTTTGAACCACCCCTGTTTAGTGCAGTAAGAAATTCCTATTTACTTCTTATTTGATGTTTTTGTTCCATCACACACAAAAAAAAATAATGTATCAACAGCTGCTCAACTGTACTATATCTTGATGACTCCTTTATAATAATTCACATCATATCCAAAGGCCTCCACGTGAAACTGATGAGAGGACTCAACTTCCCAGCACTACTCTTTTTTAGTGTTTAGTGTTTTCCCTGATGAACTGCTCTGATTCAATAGACCTGAGCCTACAGCGGACTTTGTATGTCATATGTCATATTAAACTTAAAATAGTCATTATCTGGAAAATAAATAGAAATTATGAGAGGAGAATCTTGAGTCTCAAGTCTTCAGGTACTGATTTAGCACTGTAAAGTTTAAGCAGGAGTATATAAAGAAAGCCTGAACACTAAATGATTCAGTGAAGCATCTGAATAAAGAAATACAATCGAAGTAGTTATTTAACTCACTGCAGCAAAACTACAGTTTGAAAAAGTGGCTTCCATTATCCCATCAATCTCATTGTCCAAAAGAGTGACTGTAACAAAGTGATCATAGAATCATAGAATATCGTGAGTTGGAAGGGACCTGCAAAGATCATCGAGTCCAACTCCTGTGGGTAGACCCACACAGGTCTACCCAAAAATTCAGACCATATGACTAAGTGCACAGTCCAAACACTTCTTAAACTCCGACAAGCTTGGTGCCATGATACTTCCCTGGGGAGCCCGTTCGAAGTGCGCAGCCACCCTCTCAGTGAAGAACCTCTTCCTGATATCCAGCCTGAACCTCCCCTGTTGCAGCTTGACTCCATTCCTGTGGGTCCTATTGCTGGTCACTAAAGAGAATAGATAAGCACCTTCCACTCCACTCTCCCTTGTGAGGAAGCTGTAGACCGTAATGAGGTCTCCCCTCACCCTCCTCTCCTCCAGGCTGAACAGGCCAAGTGACCTCAGCCGCTCCTCATATGTTTTTCCCTGTAGGCCCTTCACTGTCTTCGTTGCCCTCCTCTGGACACTCTCCAGCAGTTTAATGTCCTTTTTGTACTGTGGTGCCCAGAACTGCACACAGTACTCGAGGTGAGGCCGCACCAGCGCAGAGTAGAGCGGGGCAATCACTTCCCTCAACCGACTAGCAATGCCGTGCTTGATGCACTCCAGGATACGGTTGGCCCTCCTGGCTGCCAGGGCACACTGCTGGCTCATATTCAGCTTGGTCCAGCAATGCTTGATCCAGCATTGTCTCTAACTCTATATACTAGTGGTACAAAATGAGTTAAATATATACTTATAAAATCAGTATATGTTCCTCACTATTACTTAGTGACATGAAAATTATTTCTTAACAGTATTCTACAACAGTGTCCAATATTTTTAAAAGATTTACAATGCCCCCTGAGCTCCATGTTTGGTGGTACACTAACTGCAAGCCAGTTGCTAGTTCTGTATAAAGAAGGATATAGCCCTCTGTTGCCAGACATTTCCTTTATTCCTCACAGTTTGAATTTTGCTGGAAGAGATCTCAAATCTGACCACAACAGTTAAGGAAAACAAAAATGCATTCTAGTATAAAATATACAAATCAGAAAATATATACAACTAACAAAAACAGACTCAGTACTACTTGATGAGAGGTATTTGTTTTCCCCTCCAACATTCCAGTAATGTAAAACCAGTGTATAAGGTAGAAAATCATTTTTCAATTTCAGGAAACATCATTACTAGCTGCCAAAAGTCTATCCATATAATAAGAACTATTTGCTAAAGCTGAACACCTGCAGTTTTATAGAAGGCCTCCGAGGACAGCTGTAAGTAAGTATTCCAGTCTACTGATACAGCAGCCAATCAAAACGTGAAGGTTTTTTCTCTGAAAACACACTTTGCTAGCCAGGGCTACATTTGCATGTACATTCTATTTAGACAGATAGACAGACAGACAGACAGATAAATACACCGATCTCCTGAACATGATACAATGCCTTGTATGAAAAAGCCAAGGCTAATAAAGGAGGTCTTAGCCGCATCCTAAAAATACAGTTTCCTGCTTCCAAAACGCTCTTGGAAGCACTCCAGAGTGCTGGAAGTTTGCATCGTAGCAAACTGTCATACAAATATGTGTGTGTTAGTTGCCTTCCCAAATACAAGGCAGTTGTTTTGAATAGTTCATAGAAAATGATCAGTACAAATGAAACATCTTTCTCATAATATATATAAACAATACATGCACTCCACTAACTCTGCTGGCTTCAGTCCTACCACCATTTCAGGTATTAATAAGATATACTTTTTATTATTTGGTCAATGACCTCATTAATAAAGTTCTGCTATTCTTATTTAATAACTGCCAGACGCTGTTACTAAAAGGTTATGCTTCTTTACAGGAATTTCACCTACAAAAAAATCAGTCCTTATATTTAAAAGTCCGTGCATATTTATGAACTACCAAAGTGCTCTTAATTAAATTCACATGGACAAGGTGACTATGACAGAAAATAACCAGACTTTAAATGTGGAGAAGCAGCACAGGAAGAAGGAGTACTCTCCCTTCTCACTGCACCGTGATAAAAAGTATTTCCCCCTACTCTATTGCCATCCTCCTTGGTTGGTGCAGGTTGTCTCAGATCTCCAGCTGCATTAACCATCATATACCACAGGTTTTGTGCACACATGGTATTTTTGCCTCCAGTAATGAACCCACAAATGACCAATATGTTCAGAAATGTTACAATAAACAGGTATCCAGATAGAGGACACCTCTTTCCCCTTAAATTTTTGTCCATCTGTTTGAAGATGAACTGAAATTATAGATGTTGCTTAACCCGGTATCTGCTTCTCACCTCTTCCACAGGCAGATGTCATGAGCACAGACATACACAATGCAGAACTTTTTCCCTCCTCCTCTGAGCAGAGAAAGCAACCTATCTTCCAAAACATGTTTCTGAGCACACCCAGTTTTACTAACTGCCAACCAGGCTCCATGTCATGCAAACTGCATGCTGAATGTCAGAATCTTCTGCAAAGAGAAGGATTTGGAAGACATATAATTTGAGATACAAATAAATTTAAAAAAAAAAAAAAAGCCAAAGCATGAAACTCTCAGTTCAACAGGTGTTTATAAAGCCAGAAGTAGCATCGTTCTTGAAGTAAAACCAGAAATTCTTTTCAATGTACTTCTATGTAAATGAGACAAGCTGAGCTCTTATCTAAAGGTAAACAAAATGAACATTATGTACCACCTTCCAAACTTAAAGGAAGAAATTAATGCTGTTAACTGCCCTGAAAAAAAAAATAAATAAATAAATTAAAAAAAAAACTCAAATCTACGCCTGTTTTGGCTGGGAAGTTGAAAATACAGCTATTGTGTAATCTCCACCAGCTTTCCATGTACCATGGGGTCACTGCACATTTTGTACAAAATGGAAAGATGTGAATGTGGGAATGGTTTCAAGGAAAGTTTCAATAACTAGACTCTAACAGAACCTCTATGTATGCTCAGACTTGTCTCCTCCTCAGTCACGACTGCAACCAAATGCAAGCAGGTCCATGGCTTACCAGAAGAGCCACGGTAAAACTGATTTGAACCACAAGATTATCTTCCTATCAGAAAGACTAGCTTTTTTTTTTTTTTTTAAAAAAAAAAAAAAAAAAAAAAGAAGGGGGGCTATGCCAGACAAGCTCACGTGGTTCCTCAATAAGGTTCAACCCATAGTGAAGATGAAGGTCTAAAAGCAATTAAGTAACTTGAAAAGAACACTTACTCAGGCAGTATCTATTCACTGTGGCCCAATAACCACATGCTTATCTATAATATCAAATGACGTAATATCGCACAATCTGAATTTTCAACTTTTCTGGCTGAAGCTCTAGTCATACCAAAGTCAGTCTCTACTGACTACTTTCCTGAGGCCAGATTTCATCTTTGTTATTTGGAGAATTGGCATTCTGCACTGAATGTCTGGATATAAAAGCACAACAGAACACAGGACACAGAATACAATCTGCATTAAATAAAAATATTTTTTCATAGAATCATTAAATGCTTTAGGTTGGAAGGGATCTTTAAAAGGTCATCTAGTCCAAACCCTTGCCATGGGCAGAAACATCTTTTGGGTTGCCCAATGCCCCATCCAACATGTTCTTGAACACTTCCAGGGATGGGGCATCCGCTACTTCTCTGGACAACCTGTGCCAGTGCCTCACCACCCTCATAATGAAGAATTTCTTACTTATATATAATCTAAATCTACCTTCTTATAGATGAAAACCATTACCTCCTGTCCTAGCACTACAGACCCTAGTAAAAAGTCTCTCCCCATTTCCCCCCCCCCTTTTTTTTTTTTTTTTAAATAAGCCCCCTTTAAGTAATGAAAGGCTGCAATAAGGCCTCCCTGGAGCCTTCTTTTCTCTAGGCTAAATAACCTCAGTTCTCTCAGCTTTTCTTCATAGGACAGGTGCTCCAGACCTCTGATCGTTTTTGTGGCCTTTCTCTGGACCTGCTGTAACAGGTCCATGTCTTTCTTTGGGGGCCCCAGAGCTGGACACATACTCCAGGTGTGTGTGTGTGCTTTGCTTTTTCAATTGTATGCTTCCAGTAAGGTGTATTTTCTACATGAAAATTCTTGTTCCCTCTTCATTATGTTTTAATTTGATGCACATCTCTTAGCCGATGTCCTACACTCCATCAGCAAATATATCTTCTTTGGATTAAGAGAAATATCCCACTGTCCAGGTAGGCACTACACAAACACAAAAATGACATCCAAAGAAATTGAAATGGTCATCACTAGACATCTTTTCTGAGTTTTTTATTTCAAACAAGAAAATATAATAATTATATCCTTAGCATACAATCTTATGCATTGCTTAAAATATATGTTAGTAAACCTACTGAAAGGATAGTTTTCCACAAAAACCTAGAGCTCCTTTTATCTTGTAACTGTATAATTGTTAATATATATATGGCTCATAAGCGTTCATTAATTTTGTTATTGCTGACCATCAACTTTCTTCAGCAGAAGTAATAACTTAATTCTTGGTTCAAGATCAGAAAGAGCTCAGAATGTTGCTTTAGTTAGAAAGAAAATCCCTTAGACTCTACACAGGCAAAAGCTGACTATTGCAGAGGCACCTGTGTTTAAAGGGTTATGTTTAACAAATTGTTCATAATTACATTTTTTTTTAATTAAAAACTGATCATTAGTGAAATATTTAATTCCATAATTTGATCACAGCAAAAGCAGGAAATTCACAGTTGACATTCCCACAGAAACTTTAACTCCGTCCCACTGTGTATATTCATTTCAACTGAGTCCTTTTATGACCTCATAACATATGTGAAATGAAGGAAGGTGCTAGGAAAAAATCCTAAAATTCATGTAAATCAGACATATGTTGTTCAGTTCCACTATCACAGCAGTAGCATTTGAGAGTGGAGATTGTATTCTTAATAAAAATTATATATGTTGACTATTCCATGTGTTTATTGAATATTATTGTCTGTGAATGCACATGTTCTACCAACATATCTGGTTGCTCACCTTTCACATTAGGATGGTTACTTTATCCACATCTGGATGCAAGAAACCTGGCACCTGAAAGGGTCTGTTAGGTATCAGTCTCCAGGTAAGTGCTACTAAACTGAATCCAAATTTGGCTCGTGGAGGTCTACAATCATTTGCGTTCCAACCAAAATCTATTAACCTGCCGATCCCAATCTGTCTCCGTACATAGAAAACTCAAATGCTGTTGGCAGCATTTTCCCAGAACCAGAGCACTAGGATACTCAGGGCATCAACTCTCTTGTGCTCCTACATGGAATTGGGACAGGTTCATCTAAGCTTATGAGCTCTGGGTCTGCTGTATACAGACTTGTTCCATTCCCCTTTGCCCTCAATTTCACATTAGAATGGATGCAGAGTGGCACAGAAACATGAATCTATCACAAACCTGATACGTACATCCTAATAAGACCATTTGCTGTACTGAAGGTAAATGTGCTGCAGTTCCTTCCTTTGTGGATTTTCAGGAATTGGCCCAAGCCCAACAAATCCAATGCTGTGTTTCACCTCACAAGTGAAAAAGATTTGTTGCTGCTCTCCTCGGGATGTTCATCATCTTGGGTTAACCATCAGACCCAAACAGGTTCCATGTATTTGTGGCCCAAATTGGCCTGCACTGGTTGACACTGTGAAGCCTCTGTATTCTGCTCCCCAAAATAATATGTAATACAGCAAAGAGTGGATCTTTCCACTACCTGGGTTATCCCTCTTCCCCATGGTACATGACAACACTTGGTACTTTATGAAATTTGAGTGCAAGTACTTCCACACCTGTATTTAGGCAAGCATTTTCAAATGCTGCTGAAAGACCTAAGTATCTGCAGAGTTCAAATTTAAAAATACTATAGAACCAAAAGGACGTCTTTCAGCTGCACTACACAGGGTATTTCACATCCTGAAAGCTCAAAAAGGCATCTCACAGCATTTCATAAAGCAAGTCAGGCATAGGTCTCACAGACAGAAATAAAATTCAGAAAACCTAGCCTCCAAGAAGAGAGGGCAATTCCAGTGCCTTTGCACATCTCTATCTCGAGGTAAGAGAGGGAGATGATTTGAGGTCTAAAGGTAATGAAGAGACATCTCAGGGCCCTCATGTCAGTGAGGACTGCTGCTTTTCAGAGCAGAAAATTTGAGAAATGAATGAACTCCAGCACAGTTCTGGCTGCAAAGCTGGAGATGACACAGCTAACTGGAGATGTGTACCTACTAGGCACACTCTGGCTATTATTGAGAGAGAACATATTTATCACCTTAAGTTTTGGAGGAGATTTTTTACTGGAATGGTGCATAAGAGGCCTTAGCTAGAACCTAAATGCTGTTTCTCTAGAGAAAGTTAAGATGTCAGTCAAACACAGTATTTTTCAACTGGAAAACAGTATCTAAACTATGATATGTGCTCTTTGTGGAAACTTAAAGAATGATTTTCAGAGGGAAAATTCTGATGCCATTCTGCATAGCCCTCTCTAGAGTTTTCAGTACTGAGCCCTTGCTTTGTAGACTAAACAAGGAAACTGTATCTTACAGGATAGTGCTTTGTGGAAGAATCTTCAGCCATTAACTATTTGGCTTTCTTAAACCCAAGAAATTTTTAACCCCACCTTTGGAATAGCTGAAAATATGGCACGTGGTATACCATGAAACAAATCACACAAGATGCACATGAAAAACATGCTAATTGCAATTACTTTTGGTCACTAAGAACTATATACCGTATGCTTGAACTAAACATGTATCTACCTTCAGCAACAGTGCAAGTTCACTGAACAGATGGAAGCTGTACATAGTCTAAATTTGCTGCTATGCAGCCATTTCCATTACCTCTCAAAATGAAATACAGTGTACGGAGAACATAGAGGCCACACAGTAATGTTTTGATTCACCTCTGCAGTTCAGCACAGCTTATTACCTTGCTCATCTGCAAAAATGCTTGTTATTTCTAAATACTTTTAAATGGATGGCTATGGAAGACTATTTTAAAGTGTAGCATTGCTTTTTTTTTTCCTCTTTCTCGTGAGAGAAAGTTAAGTGACTACATGGGCACTGGCTGTGTAAAATGCATCATTTTAAAGTTGTTTATGTGTATCAACACAGAAGCTATGTCTTCTTTTCAGTTTGGAAAGGCAGGCAGAACAACATAGACCTCATCAGAATCTAATATCTAACAATTACATATAACAAAAGATTTTAAATATGTGATTAAAAACAAGAATAATACAAAGTTACCAATAATCTTCCACAGTGGCATATAAATGCTTTTTGTCAACACCAGAAAGTTAGTGAGGCACTCACAGTACCTATAGCATGGAAAGTTTAAGCCCTCATTCAGTATTTATTTACAAAATGAGTACAGCTGAACAATGACCTCCAACTGTCCCTAAGGAAAACAAATGGACAAACAAAACAAGTGTTAAATCAGGTTTTTTTTGAATTCTGTAAAAACTACTGTGATGGGGTATGTAAAAGTTTAGGAAACTGATGGACTTTTCAGATGTCTGCAGGATAAGGAGCAGCCAGATAGAATTACTGGGGCTCATGTCATTAGAAACGACACAGAGACAAATACATTTGTTTTTATCTTTCCATTCCAATGGAAATGTTTGCAGTTGGTTTCCAAAATGCCGAGTAACAGCCAGCAGAATACTAACAGTTCACATAAGAGCATTTTGATGATGCCTCATTGGGCACCTTCATTACCCATTCCTCTATGTTGAAGTGATTTTTGTTAAGGTCCTGTAAAAAGTAGTGCAAAATACCTTGAAATAACATATTTTGATAAAGATCATATTAATATATATATATATATATATATATATAAAATAAATAAATAAATAACAAGCCAGCTAGACAATTCCTCTTAGGAAACAGTATGTACAAAAGCAGTACCAACAGAATTCATTGGTAGATAAATAAAGGGATTTAGGATTTGAAAACTTGCTCTAAGATACACCAGATGATTCAACTATAATGGCTTTTTTTTTGGGAAAAGCATAGAAGTTTTGGCATTTAATAATAATGTATTTCTATTAAAATGGTTGTTCTTTAATAGCTACTCCCACTTTTAATCATCTCATAACTTTCTTTTTACAATGCATAATAATATACCAACTCCCTGGCTCATCCTTGCTTTGGACTTCTGTGGTAGCACTTGGTAACCAGTTCAGTCCTGACCAACAGCTTCGGTGGTCATTGGATTGGGTTCTAATGCTGCAGGAAATTCAAGCAAACCCAGAGAAAATTCTACCAGATAGCATTGCAGATGATATGTGGGGTAAGCAGTAGGTTAAAGGCTATAAGCTGAAAGATGTGAGTGTATGGCTGTACTCCATCATGGACTGCTCTGGATAGGCCACTTCCACCCAAATTTACAAACTCTCCAGGAAACCAGTGTCTTCAGAAGCAATCGTGCCCAACCAGCACTGTGGAACTGGGTTTATTTTTTTTCTGTGACTTCCACCTTAAAATAAGGAAAACAGCTCTTTCTCAGCTTTTTAGGAGGATAAGTTCACTGAGGGCTTAGAGAAGATGCAAGAGAGAGAACACTGGGAGTCAAAGAACTTTTTGATTCCCAGTCCCCACATTAAAGTCAATTTAATAGTCTTCTAATGAAGAATTAGCTTATTCTAAATATTTACTGAGAATATAACATTGATAATTTTATTTTCTTGAGTGATTTTCAGTAGTCAAAAATGAACAGTTGAATGAATTTGAATACTTCTATAAAAGAGAGAGAGAAAATTACAGATGTATTGCTTTTCCTTGAAGTATAAAAGAAAAATATCTAAGACTGTAATTCAATAACAAAAGCCAAAACAAGTGACTATTTTTGAGTATTTTACTGCAAATCCTTTCCAGAATAATCATTTCAGCTACAAAATTTTCTACCTTATTAGTTTTCTAATAAATTTTTTTCTAGTTGGATATCCACAGAGAAATGGTGGAAGTTCAAACTACAATTTTTTTTTTTTTCACTACATAATTCAGAAAGAACAAGAGGAAAACTGTTGTTTCCTCCATTACCAGGCAGTAAGAAAAGGTATGCCAACAGGAAATTAGCTTACACAATTAACTTTGTGTAGCATCAGTGTCAAAAAGTGAGGATTTGCAGCTGAATGTCATAATACCATTTGCAGTAGATGTATTTGAGCAATGCTTCAATGTCCTTAGTATGCCTACAGTATCATACTCAGCTACGAACAAGTGCAAAAAGAATACAAATCCCTGTTCTAGAAGAGTCAAAGCCTAAAGGCAGACAAAAGGGAATAATGTACACAACTTTTCCAGCCTTTCTACTGGGAAAGCCCATATCCTAGAAATACCCAATTATGGTGGCAAGAAAAAGTTAGAATCTATGAACTACACAACACCCCATTAACACAAGAAGTTTGTCTTTATGACAAGCATTAGGAAATTCTTAACTAGAAATGTTCAGAAAAATCCAGGACCTTTTATCTTTAAAAGGTAGAAAGGCTTCTTCAGTCCAATAATGAACCTTAGCGCATGAAGAAGCATTAATACAGAACTGAATCAAATTAAAGGGCTTAAGTACTTAAGCAATTTTAGTATCAGTTTCTAGTGGCATCTTGTTATACTTTATATCCAAGCAATGACCCAAGTCAGACTTGTACAGCAACATAAAGGAAAAGCAAAATGTTACAGAGATGAAGAACACTTACTGTGCTTGGTCTGGCATTGAGTCTTCTTACAAGAAAAAGAAATAACACCTTGTCCTGTCACTGGTGGACTATGTTGCACAAGTTTGCAACAGCTTTTCTAGAAGAGTGCGTACCTGGGCTCTATAGAATTTATTACAATCCTGTGTGACAAAAAGGAGATCTCAAGGCTGTCTTACTCTCAAACTATGATTTTTTGATAGTTATTTGAAGCACTGTGGTAAGTTACAACATGAATACCTTCTGTTTTGCCCAGAGAAGGGAATGAAATAAAAAGCAAACAAACAAACAAACAAAACAACACAGTGCCTTTTAAAGAAAGTAAGAACTAAACAAGAATGCTGGTGCTGCAGTATCAAATAAATTTTGAGGACATAATTTAAAAATAAATAAATAAAAATCACAGATATAGGAATAAAATGCAATGTTAACAGAAGGGAAAAATATTTTTAAAAAGCAGCAAATGAATTCAGCAAATGAGAACTTCAGATGAAAAGAAGGCTAACCACAATAGGAAATCATGTTTGCATACATGTTAACAAATTTAAGTGACTATTTAGAACTTAATTATATGTTAGGCTTGGAAAATAGATGAGCAAAAGAAAGTAGGACTATGCATATGTATGTGTATATGCCATCCATATATGCTCCTTAGACATTACAGTTTACCATCTGAAATTTCTTATTATTACTGTAATATGAAAGTGGAAAAAAAAAAGTTAAACTCATTTGTTTAGTCAATTTTCAAAATATTCACTCACAATGTTTCAGTCAGCTATGGCTACAATAAAATTGAGACAGACTAGGGATATGCTCTTGAAATGCAAAGAAATAATTTGAAACATGGAAAAAAGTAATATTTTATTTATTTTCTAAGCTTTTTGTCAAATGATACCTATGGTACCTATCTTCACCAACTCAGAATGTGGCCTGTTTGTTACATCTTCTGCTTGTCAGATACTCATGGGGAATGTGCTATCTGTGTAAAACTGTGTATCTGAGCGTCAGAAAGCACAGACACCCCTGTTATTCTCTGTTATTCTCTGGAGGCAACACCAGAGTAATTAAAGAGGGGGCAAAATAAGATTAAAAAAAAAAAATCACAGAAAGAGTAGGATGGAACTGACTGAGGGCTTCCACATCAGCCAGGTGGAGATAACCCATCAGAACCAACAGGAAAAGCTGCAGCTAGGGAGGATTTTTAGGAAAAGCGAGATCACCTGTATTTGGAAAGAACACCAATGTCTACAAGAAAGATTTACATGTGTGTAGGTGTGAGATAAAACAGACTGTATTAAAGGAAGGTATGCAAACTAAATGAGTCTATATGTATTCATAGGGGAGAGAAGGAACAAAAATCAATGGCAACAGACACAGGGTATGAATTTGGAAGGTAATTCTACTACAACTTCTTCCTACATCTGCCCAAATAGGATTTGGGGCAGATTCTGACCTCTGTCAGCAATAGGACAGGGATGACAAGGAACTAATCCATTGCACTCCTACTAGGGCTGGTCAGAATTTGCTGCAAGGAAGTGATGCAATGGAGTGCAGACAATTCCAAACTGAGGGAACTGACAGGGGAAAACCTAAAGTAAATAACAGAGCACATGGTTCAAGGTAACACAGTGCCATTCTTAGTCAAAATTCTTTAAAAGCTAGACAAAGTAAAAAGGAATAATATGTCTTCCCTAGTAACTGGGTCAGGTTGTAACATAAATAAATAAATAAAACACTACAGGAATAAAAAGGGAATTTAGTTAGAACTCCGATGCAATACATCAAAGTACTGAGCACATGGAGAGAGTTGCCAAGTGAAATCATCAAAGTAAATGATATAGATGAGCTTAAAAGATACTTAGATGTTTTTATGGCGAGAGAGAAAGAGAAAAAGGGATTGAAGGATACAGTAGATACAAACCAGGCAGTAAGGACTGCAGTAAACTTAAAGGAGAACCTTCTTGGTTTGAAAGTACTTTTCCGGTCCAGAAATTCCTTTTGACCATACTGGTGATTAAATGAAACTAGCTCCTTATATGTTAAGTATCTGCTAAGCACCATAGTCATTGCTCTAGAAGTTATGATAGACAGCTGCATGCAGAAAATCCCCACAATTTCGCTTTCCTTCTGGCCACAAAAATCTACTGTGATCACTGACCAACTCTATAACATATATCACTAAAAACAGAACTTATAAAATTCAGATCCTCCCATTGGACGTATGCAAGTCGATGGGGCCGGATGGGATCCACCCGAGGGTACTGAGAGAACTGGCGGAGGAGCTGGCCAAGACGCTTTCCATCATTTATCGGCAGTCCTGGCTATCAGGGGAGGTCCCAGTCGACTGGCGGCTAGCAAATGTGATGCCCATCTACAAGAAGGGCCGGAGGGTAGACCCGGGGAACTATAGGCCTGTTAGTTTGACCTCAGTGCCAGGAAAGCTCATGGAGCAGATTATCTCGAGTGTCATCACGCGGCACTTACAGGGCAAGCAGGCGATCAGGCCCAGTCAGCATGGGTTTATGAAAGGCACGTCCTCCTTGACGAACCTGATCTCCTTCTATGACAAAGTGACACGTTTAGTGGATGAGGGAAAGGCTGTGGATGTGGTCTACCTTGATTTGAGTAAGGCTTTTGATACCGTTTCCCACAACATTCTCCTCAAGAAACTGGCTGCTCCTGGCTTGGACTGGCGTATGCTTCGTTGGGTTAAAAGCTGGCTGGATAGCTGGGCCCAAAGAGTCGTGGTGAATAGAGTCAAATCCAGTTGGAGGCCGGTCACTAGTGGAGTCCCCCAGGGCTCAGTACTGGGGGCAGTCCCCTTTAATATCTTTATCGATGATCTGGATGAGGGGATCGAGTGCACCCTCAGTAAGTTTGCAGATGACACCAAGTTAGGTGCGTGTGTCAATCTGCTCGAGGGTAGGAAGGCTCTGCAGGAGGATCTGGGTAGGCTGGACCGATGGGCTGAGGTCAACTGTATGAAGTTCAACAAGGCCAAGTGCCGGGTCCTGCACCTGGGGCGCAACAACCCCAAGCAGAGCTACAGGCTGGGAGATGAGTGGCTGGAAAGCTGCCTGGCAGAGAAGGACCTGGGAGCATTGGTTGATAGTCAGCTGAATATGAGCCAGCCGTGTGCTCAGGTGGCCAAGAAGGCCAACAGCATCCTGGCTTGTATAAGAAACAGTGTGGCCAGCAGGTCTAGGGAAGTGATTGTCCCCCTGTACTCGGCTCTGGTGAGGCCACACCTCAAGTACTGTGTTCAGTTTTGGGCCCCTCGATACAAGGAGGACATCGAGGTGCTCGAGAGTCCAGAGAAGGGCAACGAAGCTGGTGAGGGGTCTGGAGAACAAGTCTTACGAGGAGCGGCTGAGGGAGCTGGGGTTGTTTAGCCTGGAGAAGAGGAGGCTCAGGGGAGACCTCATCGCTCTCTAGAGGTACCTTAAAGGAGGCTGTAGAGAGGTGGGGGTTGGTCTATTCTCCCACGTGCCTGGTGACAGGATGTGGAGGAATGGGCTAAAGTTGCGCCAGGGGAGGTTTAGGTTGGATGTTAGGAAGAACTTCTTTACCAAAAGGGTTGTTAGGCATTGGAACGGGCTGCCCAGGGAAGTGGTTGAGTCACCATCCCTGGAGGTCTTTAAAAGAGGTTTAGATGTTGAGCTTAGTGAAATGGTTTACTGAAGGACTTGTTAGTGTTAGGTCAGAGGTTGGAGTCGGTGATCTTGGAGGTCTCTTCCAACCTAGACGATTCTGTGATTCTGTGATTTGGCTTGTGAAGAAATGCTCAAGCAAGTTGGGCATATTTTTCAGCACTGATCGATCTAACCTCACATATTCCAGCCCAGTAACATGACAGAAGAGCACAGACAGACCAGCAAATATAGTATGACAAAGACCTTGATTTAATCCTTGTTTGTAGCAGTTTTAACCAAGAAAAAGGACAGAATGGATACAAAATTGGGAAAAGAGTAAAAAGTCAAAATTAGGTGCTTTAACCAGAACAAATTAACATCTGTTGCACAGAGACCCTATAATCATGATCATATAGAAATAAGAAAAGCTGCTGAGAGTGCTATTACATAGATAATCAAATACTGTTTTGTTGTGTTTTTGTTTGTTTTTGTTTTGTTTTTTTCTTTTAAGGACACATACACACTATAAAATTTGACTTATCTTTTGATTCTCACACCTCCTGCATTTAATTCTTGCTCCATCTTTCCTAAATAACTTCATAGAGCTCACAGTATTCCTAATCACACCACCCTAAGGCTCAGTAGTGCTTTTTGCACTCTAACAGCAGGCGTGACATGTACGATTCTCCACGTCTTTTAAGTATTTTGAAATTAAAAGCAAAGGAAGTCCCTTTCATGCTAATGAGCTAGATGGAAGAGCAACACTTGCATCTCTTCCACCTCCTTCCCACAACACACTACACTTCTTATTATTTATGCTTTAGCAATGGTTGACAGCTTGAAGTTCAGAAAATGATGAAATACAAAGACTCCCCTATTTTGTGATCCACTCTGACATTTCAATCATTTACTGTCTGTATACACAACAAATTTCCTTCTTGTTTCTCTTGGAAATATATTAAGGAGAACAAAAGACTAAGTGTAAAAAGAGATATGCATCTTTCCTGTTGTTAATAAAATTTTTATTACTAGCAGATAACTTTAATTTTTCTTTTATATTTAAATATTGACCCAAGAGGCCAAAGTGAATTCAGAATTTTGCTTTAGTTAAGCAAGGAAATAGTCACATGTAGATATATTCTTATTATATCAAAAACTATATGGTCCTATCTCCCCGAACACAGGACATATCAGATAAAAGTCATCCTCTCTGTATTGATAGATCAAGAAGTTTGTCATCTTATCATCTGACTGCAAGCCATTTCCTTGAGGTTCTTCTCAGACTGACAAATTCTCTGGTCTGCAACTGAGGATTTCTTTTTAGCTCCTCTTGTGTCTTTCTCAGACTTCTTTTTTCTCTTCATCCATTTCCTACCAGCCTCATAATATCCAGAAAAGCCCAAGTCAAACAGTTCTTAATTCCTAAGGGTTTACATGTACACTTCTTTTTCAGGACAGTGACATGTTTCTGAGTTTTAGCTCATGGCCCCCCAAATGTTCTTCATTTTTCACTCAATAGCAGTATTTCCAATTGACAGAATTGCAAAACCGTCCTGATTTGGAGTGAACTGTTTTCCAGACATTCCACAGCTGTAACAATCTGTCCTTGCCTCATGTGTCC
This sequence comes from Anser anser, assembly GCF_964211835.1. Lineage (NCBI taxonomy): Eukaryota > Metazoa > Chordata > Aves > Anseriformes > Anatidae > Anser > Anser anser. Next base: position 101,806,051 of record NC_139721.1, on the reverse strand, counting down.
ACAGGAATTAAGTTGCTCAAAAATAAAAATACCAAGAAAAAAAATACTGTTAGGTTGGCAAAATGAAGCATATGACTAAGACTGATTTTATTTTCTGTCCCCTTTGTTTCAAGGTGGTTCTCATTACAGTAGTAAGCCTGAAAGCCCTAAAGTCTGAAACCTTGTGGTCATCCCAGAAAATCAGCAATGAGAGTTTAACTTTCTACTCAGTCTTGCCCGTAAGCTTCATATACGATCTGGGGGAATCAAAGCTAGCCAGAAGAAGAATATTCAGGCTTCAAAACTATCCAGATATCTGCTTTTGTCCTTTAGACTGTGCAACGAATGTGCCCATTATGCAGATGTCTAATGGGAGATTACCAGCAGTGGTCACTAGGTCAGTATTCCAAATATACGTAGCTTTCATAAAACGGCCTGATTTTCAGAAACTAGAACCAAGCATGCCTTCACCAGGGTTCTAAGACTATGCTGCTACTCCTGCAGTGACAATTGCCAGTTAGAGATTTTTATTTATTTATTTATTATCTACAAGGAACATTTTTTTTTAACTTGCACTTCTACCCTCCCACATAAAGTCTTGAAGAATAACCATGCTTCCAGGAGATTGTATTACTATTTTATTATAGGAGATGCTATGATGTAACAAGGTTCGGATCATTCTCCATATGTCTGCTATTTTTATTTCCTGTCTTAATGATCTCCCACTGCTCACTCATGAAAACAGAATATTCACTTAGGTAAGTCTTTAGTCTAATCTAGTTCTGTCTCATGTTCTCAATCAGATTTTGTGTGCTACCCTGAAACACAGAGTTAAAAAATGTCCAAATGACTTATCAGTATAACTTGTAAAAGAACTAGGGTAACTATATAACAACACACAAAAGAGGCTTTTAAAAGGGCTGTTCAAGCAATACCTAGAGCAAAGCATTGGAATTCACGAAGATTTTGCTACCTTCCTGCATTCTTGTAAAAGCAAGGTGATGCCTTTTCTCACTGTTCTCTGAAGTATACTGATAGGCAGAAAACCTCAGGACATTCAAGTGAAAAGCAAATTATGCACTGAGTGCAAAAATCTAATCTTCAGCTAGGCAGTTTTTCACTAGCTGCTACATAACGCTTCTGCCATCACCATTTCTCAAACAAATGTGTTCACATTTGGCAAAGCACACACAGGATTTCAACCTGCAAGCTGTGATGTATATGATTAACTTCACTAATATGGAGACCTACTGACTTCAGTGACCCACACATGTGAGTATCCAATCGATGCTCACTCTCTTGTACCAATGCTTCAGTAATTACACCAGTCCCAAGGAGGCTCTCAAAAACAGCAGCCACAAGAGGAAGACCTCTGAATGGAGAAATGACACAATTGCACAGTGAATACTTATCTTGCATCTGAATTCTCAGACTTTCCAAACATTTAATTTCAGACATGATTACTTTTTCACTATCTATTCCTCTTCACCACTATCACCCCACCTCACTATCCAAAGAGACTCTCTTCCAGCCACATATGTAAGCTCTCACTGGACATCTGCAAGAAGGTGAGCTAAAAAGCAGCTTCCCCCTTCCCATATAGTGGTGCAAAGTCTGCTCACAAAAACGTGTCCTCAGAAATGCAAGACCTTTCTGGTTCACAACCCCAGAAATTTGGAGAAAGTAGGCCTAGATCCTCCCCACCCTCTGCATTAGCATACAGAACATGGAAAATAATTTGGAAATACACTGTACGTGTACTTCTCTCACCCACTTGTACCCACAGCATCATTGAAAGGCTTGATCCCTGTTTTCACCAGTTTATTCTCTTAATGTTTACTATTAGAATAAATATTCCTGCCAGCCAAGTCATTTTGTTGAATCTCCTATGAACATAAGCATTACAGGGCCAAAAGAAATTGGTGTTTTTCATTTAGGCGATTCGTTCCTCCTGTCTTTCTCTTCACCTGAAAGAGCTGAATGACACAAGTGAAATACCTGAGCGATTTCATTGCCAGCAGTAGAAGTAGGTGCCAAAAAAGAGGAAGGCAGAGGGTAGGGAAAGGAGAGTAGACAGAAGAATGCAAAAATCTCTGTTTTAAAGCCTGTTCCAGATCATGTAAAGCTGGCAGTGCATTTGGTTAATCCCTCTAGTGCTTCAGTGGAAAAATCACAGCAGGCAGCTGGATACAACAGTCAAGGCTGCCCTTTCTTGTGTTTTTTCCATTTCTGGCAGCATACTGTCACACATGCAGCATCTGTCCATTTCCACAGACTGTGGCTGTACATTCCATTGACCTAAAACAGGTAAAGGAAAAAGCAAAAGCATAGGTTCAGATGGCAATGAATAGCTGGGGCTCATGGAATTCTGCAGGTGTGGGATTCCAGATCTCAGCTAGCTACCCCAGCAGCACAAATCACTACAATTACTTGCAGTTTTCATGTCTGCCTTCTCCCACCCAACCAGCATCTAAATTTCAAAAGCTTCATAATGCTGCCATCAAACATTAATAATAACAAAAACAAGAATGATAATAATTAAAAATAATAATAATTTCTAACCTGGTCTCTGACCTTGAATTTTTAATGTGGAAGGACAAGAGGGGCAATTGTAATTCAGGAAAAAGCATTTTTATTAATTCAGAAGTATAAGTATTGGTAATGTAGATGCATAATGCAGTCTTTAGGATGCCTTTGTACAGATAAAGCACAATTTTCCTTCTTCTACAGCTGCTACAGGTTTCTCAAAAAAAAAATTAAATATTACAAGTGTCAACTCAGAAGCCTCCTTTTTCATATGATAGATTTCTGATGCACTTATAGATGTAACTCAGTCTATTTTAAGGACATTGTATAGAAGGATGCTGCACAGATGCATAAAATCTTGCCCACTACTATGTGGACTCTATATTTATGCTCTTTTTTATTTAATTTATATCTGGTGACTTCTACTAAAAGTGTACTTGAGCTTGGCACAGTTAAAATACTTACAAACACAAAACAAAGCACTGCTCCAAAGAGCTCTCAATCTCAATAAATAAAATGGACAAAAAGTACAAAAGGAAGTTGGATTATTCCGTTTTACATAGTGAGAATTAAAACCATAGCTCTATAATACTAGGTTACCAAAACAAACAAACAGGAATAAGATCAGGATTAGGCACAAGCAAAAAAAAAAAATCATTTATTCTCAAGCTAACCCCAGATGTGATACAGACATAGCACTGGCTGTGGAAAGACAAGTTAAGTCTGATCTAACAAATATTTACCTGAACACTGCTTAAGAAGGATGGGTGCCTTTCAGGTCCTGTTTCAGACATGGTGCCACACAGCCACAAGATCTAGCTAATGCTTGTGCACTTTTTGTTATTTCTTAGCGTTGCTGCAAATAAAAGTATTCTGATGATGCTAAAGTAACCATACATTCTATCTTAACCAAAAAATAAAATAAAATAAAATAAAATAAAATAAAATAAAATTAAAAAGGTAATTTTTACTATTGTAAATCTAGCACTGAAAAAGTGGGGAAAAAAGCAAGTGTGTGAACATGGACAGCATAAAGATTTGCACTGTGTTTCATTGTTAGTAGGTGTTAGGATGTCTTTTACACTATAAACACATCTCTGGAGTTACTCTAATAGATAAGTATAACTGACAGGAAAATAAAAACAATTAAAAAACATACTACAAGTTTTGAAATGCTGACTGTAAATATTCATAAGACTGGTAGAGTGTTTGCATAAAAGAGTAACTCAGCTTAAATTAAAAGATAAAAGTGTTTTAACAGACTCTTGGTCAGCTGCAATATTGACAACCAACAGATATATAAACCAAAGAGACTCAGAAAAGAAAAAACATCCTGCTCTTTCTATACAAAGCTGTTGAGTGAAGGTGATTCTACAAATACAAAACCTTGATCATTATCATAAGTTAGAAGAAAAACAATACTTTTATTAAACAATGTTTATCTCCCAATGGCATTTGAGGCATTTCCTACAAAATAACACACAGTTTAGAGACAAAAATAGTGACAAAAAATAGCACGATTAAAAACAGAAAGCCCCTTAAAAACATTCAATCGCCACGTAATGCTGAAGGTCTCAAAAAGGTTTCTGAGGTCAGAAAGTACATGAGTTGAGTGAAATCATTTGTGGTTAAGAAGCAATAGAGAAGAACATAGCTTGCCATTAGATCCTGTTTCTTACCAACAAGTTTCTCCAAAAAAAAAAAAATTACTCCTTTTACTTGTAAATATATGTCATAATACAAATAAATTTGATGGAATTTAATAAATTTATGTAATTTCTTTAACTTTCAAGTAAGACCCACGCTACTGATACTGTTCAAAGCAAAATCTAGGACCAGTCAGCAACTAGCTAAATGAACAAATACCTTTTCACGTAAAAATGTTTTGCTTATAGTGTGTAAGAAATCAGAGTTCCCTACTGAATTAAACACTCCTTCAAAACAAGTGAAAATTTTCAATCATAGTTCAACGCCACATCCAATTTGCAGACAACATTCAGTATATTTTATTAAAAATCTGCCCTGATCACCATTCTTTAAAGCTTCCCTGTGTCTCCTTCAACATGGAATATTTACATTTCTGAATCAGCATCTGAAATCTCAAGGCTTGTTTAAATATATATATATATGTATATGTAATGTGTGACTCTTACTCCACACTTCAAGAGTGATAACAATCCATGGATTAGTTGATATATTAGCTTTAGGTAGAAAACCATCAAATTTTACTCAGAAATAACCCTGGATACTTCCTTGACTAACCCAAGGCCTGCAAAGTGCTATCTTTCCTACGCTTCCAAAGCAACTTAATTTGTTTTAACTATTCAAAGTAAAACAAATCTCACACTTCAGTCCAAGCAAAATGTGCGCCTCTTTCATAAACTGGGAAATTCTTTCTGGCATTTGGTGTATTTTTGCTTGCCTTCATGGTCTTTTCAGTCTAGAAACATTAAAACACTGGAGTAGACAGAATTTTTAAAATTAATTTGAAAATATTTTTTCTCATTAGAAAAAGAAAACTGATTTAAATCACAGCAAAGGTTGAAAATGAAATAACTCTTTCAGTATGTGCTGACTTCCACCAAGATCTCTATGCAGTCAAGAAAACGTGTTCTAAATATCTATAAAATAGGGAAAACAAATAAAGAAAGGAAGAACAAGATGTAAGTGAAGTATATTAATTTACTGGATAGCAGAGGTATATTAGCCAAAACTGGGAATGAATCAGCTATTCTTGTCTACTGCTATTGTGTATTGGAAATGTGTTGATTTAAAAGGTTCTGGACCAAAAGAGGAGAAAATCCTGGGCACCCTCCAAAAATCCAGAAAAAATCCTCATCCCAAACGTCTTCACCAGGTTGCTGTAATAGGCCTATACTTGTTAACTTACCCAGCAGAGCCAGGGCATCTGACATCTTCCTGATCAGCCCTTTGACAGAAGCCCAATGCAGAAATTGGTATTTCACTTCTCAGCAGAGGGACAGACAGCTTGAAGTCATAAGTAACAAAGTTGAAATATATACTTTTCCTGCTCTTACTATCTCCCGTATATACTTCACAAGAACCGTATCTTTATGTAAAACAAGGATAGTTCATCCACTAGGCAATGACATCATCTGTAGCCCATTTTTTTCAGGACTGAACTAGACCTCCTTATAAGTAGGGAAAAAAAATACTGTTAATTTTATAGAACTGTCAGCTGCATACATGCCATTAAGAATATATCCCTTTTTTCATTACTAAAGCCTTTAAAAAGTAATAAACCAACTCACATGTACGCTCTTTTTTGATAAAGAGTTTTGAAATAAACGTGCCTATCACGTGTGATAAATCATGTGCACATACACATACTCTGGTTAGAGGACATTCCACTGTATAAAAGCCCAAAGTAGAATTGAAGGGAGGGGAAAAAGAAAGGATTTCAGTCCTAGAGTACAATCCGCATTTGATTCAAGCAAATTGAAATTTTCACATTGATTTGAAGTTGCATTCCACCCATAATGAGTTATAGATCCCAATTCTTAAGCACAACAATTGAGAAACTTTTCAGGAAACTCTACCATGCAAGTTACAGTTGGCCACTTTTGAGTCCATCTTATATTCCACGACTTGTTTCAGTTGCACATGAGCACTACTAGTACATTGTACATACATTATATAAACCGAAGGGAGTAATTTTTATTTAAATTTTGACTGGGTTACTTTCTACATGCATTTTACAATGAACCATGCAAACAGCACCTGATGCATACATTCATGCATTTCCTTCACTAGAAACAGCATTTGGTATTTGCAGTTACTGGAGTATTGCACTGTATACTTCTACATTTTAACCATTATTCTTAATGCTGCAGTTGGAGGAACCTATCAGCTTTATAATCAGTGGGTAAATTTGGAAATGCACATGTTCAGGAATGTGCCTGTATAAAACTGTATATGTATAGGTTCCAGATTTTGGAAATCAGACCCATAAATCATGTGTTCCAAGTGGTAAACCAATGACACCCATCAAATGATAAGAAATAATTACAGATGTTTCACTGTTTCTACCCTACCCCTGTAATTTACAATAGTAAACATAGCACAAATTACTCTGAAAAGTTCTGGCACTGAACTGCAAGACACGATACCCAGTAAAACAGACTGGTGCGATAACAATGGATACTGGTGAAACATAACTCACTCTGCTTTCATTCACACTGGCATACATGAACTTAGACCAGCATAAAAACTACTGCAAAACATATATCAAGACATTTCTTCTTAAGTAAGTGAAAATAGTTCATCTATTCACTGGAGAAGGAGATACTATAAGCCAAGGAGTGGACAGAAATCAGGATGCCCCAAAGCCTTCCTGGAGTCATATCAAGGAAACTTTCATGTTGGGAAATTGGCCTTCCACAAACCAACCTTTTCCAGTCCCTCCGGATTTGAAAGAGCAACCTTAAACAAAATCTTAAAGTGCTTTGTTTTTTGGTCTGAAATTCTTAACCATAAAGACCAGCTCCTCTTTCTTTTAAATCAGCAGTTGTGCCCACTTAAGAGGCACCAGAGAAGCACTGTGGTTTTCCTTTAAAAGTTAAAAAAGAGAAGCAGAGAAAGAAATATATCCCCTTATTTCCTTAAAATTGCTATTACTTCAGGATCTTCTAGAGCACTAGGCTGTTTTATTAAATTGCCTCTTGGTAGCATTATAGCATTGCCAAAAAGGACTTCTTATTGCCATGATTAAAAAGTTACGCTTTTTCTTAGGAAAGCTTTGAATTGTTTAGTCTGTCCCTCCCAACAGTAGCAAGTGGGCAAAGGGTATGTTTTTAAAAAATAAATTAAGAAAAATAAAAAGCTTAGCACAATGGAATTGGATCACTGTCTTCCCCCAGTAAATATATCTAATATCACATGCCTATTCAAAGTGGGAATATGGGATTTCCCCTCAGTAACCTCCGTGAGGGAAGCAGAGAAGAGAATGCAATTGTTCCCCATCTCATTGTATTTGTTACTAAGCCCTGATGCCAGCCACATGCTGATTATCTCTTGTGTTACATAAAGTGCTCTCCTGCAGGGCCAATTGCCTGCCATGATGTCTGTATCCTGTTACATAAAGCGTTATCCTTTACCGCTGTGCACAGAGCCAAAGCACTGTTCTTTGCCACCATGCCCTCCATCTTCTGAGCTCAAACGCCCTTTGTTTCCATGCCCAATTCTGCCCACATCTTAAAAGCCACCTAATAATTAAAACAAAACAAGAATAATACTCAATAAACAGCAATTTTGCAGTTACACTGTAAAATGAGAAAGAACACAAAATTGCTCAGGGATACTAGGGGAATATGAGAGGATCGTAGGAAAAGATCCTAGGAAAGACAGAATCACTGCATGGTCTTCTGCAACTCAGATGTTGCACCTACACATTTTTATCATTTAAGGGTCATTCTCAAGATAGTATTTCATCCACCTCAATATTTCTCTAAGGTGGTCAGCTGCAGTGAAAATAATCAGCTGCATTGCTGAAGATGAAAGCATCCTTGGAGTAAAATCCACTCAGAGTAGCTGTCTCTCATGATGCATTGCAATAACAAATGGTCAAAGGGCTCTGTTGCTCCAGTGATGTGTAAACATGCTGCATAATCAAAATGCTGCAGGAACAATGAGGCGTTATTGGAAGGATGGCAGCAGTATAGGAAGAGCACATCTAGAAGCAGAGTTCACCTGACTGTAGGCTGACAGCCAATTCACACAGTACAGTATAATAGAAAATGCTCTTTTGGGTGGCCTAGAGGGAACAAAACTGCTAAATCAGCTGCTCTGGCATTACCGTTTCTGGCAACTGAAAATGGCAAGTCTTACATACACAATGATAAAGGTTAGGCAAATGGTTTCCCAACTGAGAAGAAAGAGAAATTGAATTATCAAATTTTTGTGAGGCCACGAAAAACAGAATCTCATCTCCTGCAGCTTGTGGCCTTTTCTGCAATGCTTTGTAAAGAAGAATGACAGCCAGCAGTACTATATATTTTCCCTTGAATCACTGTACAAAGCTAAGAGGGATTTTAGAATAAATCTTTCAATTTGTGATTTTCTGTTTTTTGTTCGTTTGTTTTGTTTTTAATATTTTTCAGATTTCAAATAACCCTCCTTTGTGTCTGGTAACATATTAATTAAATATCAATACAATCCATCTTCAAGAGCAAAGAAACCCCCCAAGCAAGAGAAAAATAGCTGTGCATGGTCAGCCTCACTTATCGAAAGGCCAAGATTAACTTCAGGGATGCTTCAATTTTGCTGCATCAAACAGCTTCACTCCCATTCACATGATGAAGGCTAGGGAAGGAAGAAGCATAACGTCTTCATTTAAATCAATGCCTCTTGAGACTTAGTTACGAATATGCAGGGCAAAGTCCTGATGCCAGACATAAAATATGCAGATAGATGTGTAAGTAACAGCTTCCCTCCAGTTCTATATTGGAGCCCATACAACAGGAGGCAAATATTAAAAAAGACACAGAGTAGGCTTAGTAGATTAGTTAGTAGATTCAGTTTTTGTGAAAACATGAAGAGTCTTATAAAAGCTTCTGACTTACACAGAAAGTTTACAAGAAAATAATGGAAAGACTCTGCCTGAAATGGGGTACCTCAAGACTTAAAAAGCGTAAAGAAAATCCCAAACCCTGTCACAAAGCCCTTAGCTTATACAGAGATACAACATTATTTCTGCTGTCATTCAAAGCTCACAGTGGAGATTTTCCATTTGTTACTACTAGCTTTGAGTTGGGATTAAATTGCTCAATTTTGGGGGCTACAGAGACCCTCTCCTCGAATCACGAAAGAAAATTCAGTGTCTTTGAAGAAAACTTAGCAGAAGAAGCAATTGATAACAGATAGTAGTCTTATGGTACATAAACACTGTGGAAGTGATTTTTATTATTTTTTTTTTAAACTGAATTAATGCATTCAATGTGTCTTTCCCAGATAACCTTTCTGCTGTACCATTAATTTCTTGCACTGTACATTGTGTCATACTGCACCATATATTCTTTTTCCCCACCACCACATCCCTAGGGTCAAAGGTAGAAGACAGAAAAATTCCTGGAATAATATCCCCAATAAATTACTGTTAACTATTATAATTCAACATGGGCATATAAACGGCACTTTAAAGAAAATTGAATTTGTTGAAAATTAAAGCAAACCTGGTGTTACTTTGAACAAGAGGCTCACTGATTGTTTTCAGATTTCCATTATAAAATAGGCTTTTTTGTTTTATGTGTTATATACCCTCTGAGGAAAGGAATCGTACCTCAAAACATATGGGTGTTCAGAATTTTTATTTTTAAACACAATGCTCCATGCCCATAAAACTTTGCTTGGAAGCCAAGGAATTTATAACAAGGTGCATAACAGCAATTCTGAAATAAGGCTAAAGATGAAGAAAAACATGGCTTGTACTCACTAATTAAAATAAATAAGAACAGAGCATAGAAGTAAAAGCAAACTTAATTTAGGGACAAATATCTGTGGTTTAATTTAGTGCTGTCTTCTCATTATCTGTGGTTGTACAGACACTGGAATATGCAAGAAGACAGACTAGTAAACAGCCATGTATTTTGTGGAACAGGCATATTGTTTTCAGTCTACAACATGGTGCTTTCGTTTTACTGCTGTACTACATTACACTAAAGAGCATGAAGAGGGGACTCTTGCTATCTGGATTTTAAAGAATTTTTTCATGCACAGCTTTCATTTTAAAACACACGTTCTGTTAGAACAATAAGCTTACACATCTTATTTTAAACTAAGTGCTATATAAACAGGAATTCTGTTAAATATTCTCTTATAGTATAAGCCATGACTGAGTGTGCCTTGCTATGATTCAATGTATGTCTTGGGTGTGTTTCAGCCTTGTGTATTCAACCACCTGTGAAGAGTGCTTATAACCCACTAATGCACACCCGGGAGAAGCTTTTTACTATTAGGAGAATGGCTCATTAATTTTACATTACGAAAAAATGTAAACACTCATTTTTGGTTGGGTTTATGCAACATATCCTTTTATTATAGAAAGTCATTTCCAGTGAGAGGTAAGAGCATGGAAAGGGGAAGGTTATCATTGTTTTTTATCTAGGCTGTCCAAAACCTTGCTTTTTCTGTTACCTAATGGACTTACTTTCCCTCTCTCTGCCCTTAGCTACATAAGCTTTACTACTTGTGTATGGTTGTGTTCTGTATTCATTCTTTCACTAAAAGCTGAGACCAATATGACAATAGGGCCACAAAGTTGTAGCTAGAAAGGAAAACTTGACAAAAAACATCAATTAAAAATATACTGCCTCACAAAGGATACTTCCTGCCTCAAATCCTTGCTCTACGCCTATTACATTCTCATACGTTAATGAATTGTTTCAACCCACCAGGCACAAACTTGGTTTGATGGTGACATGAAACCACCACCTGCGTGACCAAGATGAAAGCACTCCTGTAATTTTTCTAAAAAGATTCACCCAGCCAATCAGAGTGTAGTTTTGAGTAGTCAAAATCTATATCCAGAATCTGATAGTTTATTCACTTTCAAATGCCATCTGATATTTCCGATTCATCAGTTCCCTCCTGATGATCCCTCTGAGCCTGGTCACTGTCATTTTCTTGTAGGCCTAAGAGCAGGTGGAGAAGAGCAACTGGAATTTGCTTCAAGGATACTCAACGGCACAAAGAGATCAGCAACCAGTAGTCTGCGGGCATGCACAGCTAGTTTGTCTATGCAATTGAAGTTGCACAGTTAAATTGCATGCACAACAGTTTTATTAACAATACTGGACTTCACAAGTTTGGGAAATCGGGCTCTGCAACTATAAAATTATACACTTGATATATATTAGTAGTACAGTAAATAGAGTATAATTAGAACAGAATACAATGTACTATTTTTCACTGCTTTTTATTCTTACTTCCCTAGAGCTACAAAATGAGCTTCTAATGAGCTTTGGGTAGTCACATAAATAGAAAACCTAACCTTGTAATGCCTGATAGTGATCTAAACTGCTTAGATATGTTTTGTATTATACCACAAAACAGTGGTTTGTTCATGGAATGGAACAAAATTTCATGTGTTACTCATACTTTGGCCCTAGGCATGCATGTGTTGAAACCATAATCCCCAGCGTATTTCAGAATATGTTTGGACAACCGAAGTTGCTCTGTGAAAATGACCCAGAAGGAAAGCCCCCTATCCATTAAAAACACAAATTACCAAGACCTCAATGGTTAAGTGTAGCCTACAGCATATACAAAAAAATTTCCAATACACTGCTTATTTTCTCAGTTAAAAAGAAGGAAGAAAGAAGATGAGAAGGATTCATTCAGGAACCATACAGGAAAACTGTAAACTAGCTGTATGTGGATACACTACATAAATATTATAATATTCTGTCCAAAAGAAAAAAAAAATATTCTATGCCAAGACAGGAAATTTCCCTGTTAAAATGTCTTTGAACGTGACTGCACAGACCTGTCCAGATTTCATATAGATGCGTTCTCCCCTAAGATTTCCAACAGCCATTTGTTCTTTCTCTTGCAGGGTAAATAACATGAGAAACAAGGAACTTTTCTGATAATAGCAGAAATTGTTTTTTTCCCACTCTAAGAGTTCCTTGCAGCTATTAGGCAGACTCTTGTATGGGAAGTGTAATTGTGTAATTGGCATTATTCTCACAGCCCCTCTATGATGCAGACAGATAAACAGACAGGCTGACAGGTCAATAGGTAGGTATACAGAAACTAAGAATTACCAAGAGCCAAACAAGGAATTTACTGCACTTGAGAAATGGATCCAAATCCCCAAACTCCTTTCTGGTGTTTTAAATATAAAGTGACCTGCATACAGTAACACTCCTTTTTACCAGATAGCAGCTAATACCTTTAGACTACTTCTAGGTGTCTATTGTTTTATAAGCAGAAGCTGAAGCTTCATAAGTTTATTTCTGTAGCCTCGTAAGTGTCCATTTTATGCAGATGGACCAGAGCTGGAGCTTAAAACCAAAGAACAAACAGATTTGAGAAGCTTTAGACATAAAAGTCTACTTCTACATTCTATATATGCAAAGTATACTTTAGAATAGGAAGATAAAGTATGTTTCTATGCATTATCTTCCTGTTCCAACATATGAACCCAAACAAGACAGATTCTAATTGACATTATATATTTCTCTTAATACTTTTTGCTTTTACTTCTTCAGAGTAATTCAAGGAATAAGCTGTGTTTAAATGAGCCAGAAAAAAAAAAAGAAAAAGAAGAAAAAAAGTAACAAGAAGAAGTGCTAAATTTTGATTTGAATCTCTTGGGGATAAAACAGATCAACTGTTCATTATAAAAGATTTACTGTAAGATGGTATAACATACACTAAAAGTAAGCTAAAAGTTACATTGATTAATTACATTATATTTTTACAACAGGAAAACAAAAAAAATGTGAAAATATTGTCATGAAATTAATATATCTTTTTTGTGAAGGGCTGCATTTTGGTTTACATGCAGCACCATTTTACACAACTTTGGCTATGAAAAGGGATTTTCAGTGGGCCTTTAGTGGAATTTATGCTAGCTTTAAGGGTAGTTGAATAGCCAGAGGATTGTAAGGAGCCTTCATGTAAATGAAAATCTGTTCTTTAATGTGCACACTCCTCAAAGTAATAAAGATTTTATTATTTTGAAAGTTATGTACACCCACTGCACAATATCAAATATGCATGTTGTAAACACAGTGGACCAACTTCAGACATGATGTAAGCATGTGTAACTTGATTGACTTCAAAGGGACCACTTGTGAAACAGAACTCTACTTCACATGGCTATGGTCTACAGGATCCACGCTAAGTAGTCACGTTATTTTAAATAGAACTTTTTGAGTAGCATAGTGTTACACAGCATCAGAAAGTATAGCAGAACTGGGCTGTCAGTAATCTACAGGGTCGGGTATCAAAAGAATTAATTCTGGCTTAGTGCAAGGCACAAAAAACACTTCAAGCACACTGAAAAGAATAGACATTAAGAGTGCTGAGATGTCATTTCAGAGCAAGAACGGCCACCATTGCTTTAAACAAGAAAAGGCTAGTAGTTTCTGTACACTGGTGCTGTATTTAAGAAAACCAATGACTGTGTAGGCAACGTACAGAGAAAAGAAAAAGGACAAGGACTGGGCAGAAAGGACCATTAGCAACAAAATGACAAGAAAGATTGGCCGGGACTCTGGCACATGTATTATAATGCAGAGAGCAGTAGACTAGGAAGGAGGTGGCACAGATCTCAAGTAATTTTTTACAGAACTATGTTCTCCCTTAAACTTTTCAATTCCCATCATTGCATTTATTAGCTGTTTTCTTACCAAAGTGCTTTTGGAAAATAGAAAATGAAGTTCTACTTTGTAAGATGGCAGACACTAGTTACTTCCTCTTTTTCTATTTTTAAGAAAAAATAGGGCATTGGATGATTCACAACACTGAAGATGTTTCATCATGGATCATCAGTTGTAGACTATGAGCTTGAAATCAAATGGAAAGGAAACTCAGAGAAACCACAAGCAAGAAATTCTGTTGAAAAACAATCTTCAAGAATAAAGACATTCAAGAAGAACAGGCATTTCTGAAACAAATGCATGCAATAGAGCTTCTGACTTCCTGTGCAGATAAGCCCCAGTCCCAGGTGTTGTCTCCCTAACAGTATGAACCATTGAAGACTTTAGCTGGCAAAGCTACTGCAATATTTGGGAAGTTGTTCTGACTTACAGGACAAATGCACATGGACTTTTTCTTGTGAAAGTTAAACAATTTACTGCATACTTTCAAAATCCTCCCAAAGTCACTGTTTTGCTCAGAAAAACTCCAGAGTTACTCCAGTGTAAATCTAAAAGTTGCAAAAGCAGTAAGATTTCATGAAACAAAGGAGGATTTCTTTCTTTCAGCAGCAAGAGAAATGCTGCAAGTGTTCTTTCCTCCCAACATAAGTAAGTGGCTGACTTACTGTTCCTCTTCTGTCAAAAGATACAGTGACAGGAATAATCTGAGATCTGGGTAAGAATGTGGAGAGAAAAAAAAAATAAAAAATAAAAAAGCATTTGCCACCGTTTTGCAACTCAGTTTGAAAATATCATCTAAAATGGCTTCCTAATTTAATATCAGATATGAATCTCAAAGTAATGTGAAAAAGAATTGCTGATAAATACCCATATGAATATGAAAGCTATTTTTCAAATACCAAATGTATTCATACGTGGGAATAGCCCTAAACAGTCACACTGCACTGGTATATACTCAGAGGGAGAACAACTCCCCAAAGCATCAAATACCAATTCATTTTTAAATGACATTTATTGGTCTTAAGAGAAATAAAGCTGATGTAGTATTTGAATTTTGCCCAGAGTACAACTCTTCTTGTTTGAACATTCACTTGGTTCTCCCCATGCTTTGATGATATCCTGAAGTTTGTACAACTTGCTTACTTAACTGATATTTTTGCCCAGTCAAGGACTGCAAGAGCATACAGTGTACAAGAGAGTAATGAAGCCCTGCTTTTAAATGCTGATTCTGGGAACTCAGCAAATAAACGAAGATAGTTTTGACATGTTTCATGGTTTGGCAGCATGCCAGAGAGCACCTTCCATTCAAAATGAATACATGTATTATTCATGAATATTTGACACTGCTCAAATAACCCCCATATGAATAGTTCCCCAAAGACTAATGTAGCGATGAGTGTATTAGTAAGTCTTTCACAGCAGTAAGTAGCAATATTTAAAGTTTGTCTTGAAAAACATCAGCCACCTCTTGGAGACACTAAAGACTTTATCCAATAACTGACCTCAGGAAAAAGGTCTGTAACTACATGTAAATACTTGCCCCTTACAAAACCAACATGGAAACGAATGTTTAACGTTTTTTATATTGGCATACCCACATGACAACAGGTTTTCAGTGTTTTCCTGTTACAGACAATATAAAGGGCCAAGCCTGAAGCTGCCACAGCCTTATGGCTTCAGACACCTCCAATATAACAGCACATGCATCAGTATATCTAATACATCCGTAGCCTGAAAGATGACCACAGAGTTTCAAAATTATTCTCCATAAGTAGCTTTGGGGTCACCCCACAGGATTAAAAAAAAAAAAAAAAAAAAAAAAAGTATGTGAACACAAATCTGTTGATCATTAGAAAGCTGAAAGAGACCAAAAAACTTTTGAAAATCTGGATAATTTTCAGCTCAGACCAGTATTACAATACAAAGAAAAACACAGCTGTAATTTGAACCCTGGATAATACAATACAGTACCTACCGGTAAACATTAATATTAAAAACTCTGAATGTCTTTGAATGCCAAATTCTTCCCTCTGTGTAATCCTTCACCTATTTGCCAATATATGATCATTTTTGCTATATTCTCATGCCAGTACGAATGACTGCTTGTGTATTTAAATGTCTTTGAAATATTGTAATATTGAACCCTACAAGCTATTAAAAAAAGGAAGCCTGAAAAAAAGATTTTTTTTCTAAATTTTGTTACAAATTCACAACACTGAATGTTTACCTTGATCCTTTACTTTTGCTGTGATCTTGCTTGAAATAAAGGTGACAAAGCTGTTCCTAGCTATTGAATAGGGCACCATTGCTTGTGGTTTTACTTAGTAACAAGAAACAAAAGAAAACCTAGCTTATGCTGGAGGGGAAAATTCTCTGGGACTTTAAAGACTGAATTGAAGAATAATTCAGATGAGATGCTGTTTTCACCCTGACCACTCTACAAAGGAGATAGGGGAGGAAGGTGGATAATTCGTGTTCCTGGACCACCTGCAGCAGCCTTGGAGACCCCAACCCTGGAGGCAGAGCTGGGGCAGTGCACAGCAAGGGACAGGTGTGGTCAGGACTGCCTGCCCTGGGCTGCCGAGAAGGCCAGGAGGAGGAAGAAGAGGAGGAGAAGGAAGAGAGGGGAGGGGGAACCTGCTGAGGCAGCTGACAGTCTCATCCTCCTGGCTAGAGGAAACTGCAACACACTCGGCCCTGCTGAGCCCTGTTTGAGCCCCAATATGTAATGTGCCAGAACTGGTGCAGAGGTGTGTTTCAGCCGCCTCCTCGCAACAGGAATCATGTAGCCTCTTTCAAGCATGCACACAAACAGCTAAGCGCAAGTCGGAAGGAGGTTTCAAGTCGTGGGACAGCGCAACTCAAACTGTGAAACCACATTGCATAAAAATATTCCTTAAATGAGATACAGCCATCAGGCATAGAACAGAATGGTGTTTCCTACCAGATGCCTGACTTACTTGTCCTCTATCAGATTCTGGAAAAATACCCTGAAAAGTTGAGATACCTATTAGTATGTCTATTTATTTATTATTATTATTTAGATCTATTTATTGCTCATTTTCGAACACATCTAATCTGTGTTACTTTGCAAAAGCAAGTGCCAATTTCAGAAGCTCCCCCAAAAAATCACATCTGAAGAGCTTACACGTGTCCCCATTAGCCTTGAAGTAAACAAAATGCCTCTAAGTGTACAATAATGACTTATTTGTATATAATGACTTATTTGGATTCAGTTCTGTCATTCACTGCATTTCAACTCAGCATTTTTCTTTTGTTTACCAAAACTGGGACAAAACCCCACTGCCTCCATATACAGTAATCAGAAGTAGAATAATGGAAAGAAGAGCAAAACAATTGTTACACTTGACAAACTAAAGGAGACAATTAATAAAATCCACGTGTTACACAAACAGGGCAACTTTAAGAGATGGGGACATCTGAAAAATTCAGGTTGAGAATTTGTTTCTATATAAAAACACATGGGTAGGAAATGCTGGGATCTACAACTTTGATTCGAGTCTATCTCTGTTTAAAAAGAAAGTAAGTATTGTTCCATGAAGAAACAAAGGAAACTTCAGCCCAGGTTATACTGCAGGGGACTGAAAAGCATAAATACTCTAAGGCGTAACAAATCATGCCACTACAAAATATTAGCTAACATTTGACTTAATTCTTTAACCCTTCTCTTTGCATGTTTGTATTTCTCAAAAACTTGTAGAAACTAATCATAGCCACTCAGATTATCTTTAGGACAAGAATAGCGTTCCCAACAGCTGGAAATCAAGCGTTCCTCAAAGAGGTAAACAATAGCTAGAAAAGGAATTTCAGCCCATTGTTTGAAATAAATAATCCAGAAAAGTTTCCCTATGGAGTGTCTTGGGGAATACTGTGAGACATACCTCTGCGACAATCTGAGCAGCAAGCCCCCACATTCTGAACACACTGGGTATTCAGTCACCTGAGGCTACCCATCAGCAGCATACTCATCTAGGAGACCACTTATTCATTTCCCAGAAAAATATCAACAGCTTCCAGTGGGCACGAGAGTTTTGTGGTCAAAAATCTGCATCTGGGAATGGGTCCTCAGGAATCCAGTCTCCCACTGTGACATGTAAGCACAAACCTAGCACATCCAAAGGAGGCTGGATGATGTAACATGCAGAGAGTTCACTACGTCATGTAAAAGCAATGAATATTGCACTAGGTAAGTATGTTATATAAAGCAAAATAGTTTTCTCAACATGTCATTACCTTACAAAAAATGGATGTTCAATGGAACACAGGAAAGGGGCTTCTACGCAGTTAAATTCAATTTCTGCTATGATAAGCAACCACAGTATGTTATCCTTTTTGTAACAGATTAAATGGAGACTGTAGATTGACTGGTATTTCTTGCATAAAGGGTAATAGGGGAATGTGGTAAATACTTCCCTCTGAAGGAGTATGCATGAGCTGCAAGGTCTAAATTTACAGCTGGATCCCATTGACAGTGCAAAAAAGGAACAAAATTCTCTCTCCCAGCCCTCCCTTCATTTTCTTCCTGCTGTAAATGCCAGTCACAGTCTGGCCTGTAATACACATGGGGGGGGGGGGGGGGGGGGGGGGGGCAGGGAGAGAAAAAAAAAAAAAAAGATGTTAACTCTTCTAAATACAAATCAACAGATTTGCAGCTGAAATGAGAAATAAATCAGGTCTGCATGCTCTACTTTGCATGAGGAAATGGTTTTCCTGCAAGTAAAAGCTGGATGTTCTTAAAAACACATCATAACACAATGACAGGAGAATA
Organism: Anser anser; assembly: GCF_964211835.1. NCBI lineage: Eukaryota > Metazoa > Chordata > Aves > Anseriformes > Anatidae > Anser > Anser anser. The sequence continues at coordinate 101,787,412 of NC_139721.1, read as the reverse complement.
ATGAGAAATGAGGTAAACTGTTGCCAGATTGGTATCTCAAAATCTGCTCAGTGATGGCTCATTCCCTAACCTGTATGTGAATTAAAACAGAGCAAATGCTTGGCTGTAATGGACCTCAAGAGAAAGTTGTAAGATGAATCCTGGTCCTTCTGGGAAACAAAAGATAGATCATGACTCTATGATAATATCACCTCATGATAAGGTTTAGGAAAAAATCTGAGGTATATGCTAATACTGACAAAAAAATCAGTATGACTTGACTGTTACTCCACAGAATCACAAAGCATTTCAGAAGTTTTGGGTGGTTTTTGTCCTGCTTTCAGCTGGGTAGCCACACAGATATATTTGGTTTGTATCATGGGTACATCTTATCTCCTACTTCACAAACACTACTACTGGATCATTGATAATTTAGTGTGTACGTATGAATTCATCCCAGTTTAAGATCTGTTTATGTTGATAGGCTGAACTGTGGAACAAGGCAAATAAGTTATTTTCCACCTTTGGTTCTGATTCAGTAACAAAACAGAGTTGTACTTTGTTCCTGGTACTGAAGGGTAATATTTATTTTAGGCAGGTGCTTTACTTAACTGCATTTTAAAATGATGCAAACTTCAAGTGGCTAAAAATAAGTTCTATTGAGTAAAAAAGTCAATAGAAATTCTGCCTCTCACATCAACAGGGTTAGAAGCTAATCCCTGATATTGATTGCTTCAAACAAATTTAAGATTACATAGAATCATAGAATGGTTTGTATTCAAAAGGACATTTAAAGACCATCTAGTCTAACCCCTCTGCTATGGCAAGGATCTTTAATTACACCTAATTCACATTGTCTTAAGTGAAGCGAAAGACTAAATTGTCCTAATTTCTCCATAATCTGAAATTGTCAGGCATGACAATGAATCTCCAAGTGTTCAGGTCTCTAGTAATTGTTGAATTTGTTAAAGTGCCCAAACACTTAATGAGGAGGAAACCTCTACAATTTGTGTTTTCAAAATCTCTGCCCAAGCTAACAGCCTACTTTGAGGTCTGCCACCTGCCAAAAGGGTGAAAACCTCTCAAAATCATATGAATATTAAAGAGTCTGTTTTAATACTGTATTATGACCAGAGAGTAGAAATCCATATCCTCCCAACTGGAGAAACCAGCATTTTGAATTGCAGGAGTAGAGCTCTTTCAAAGGAGGTGCTGGGTTCTTGTCACTCCTGGAAATTTATCATCAATTTCCTGAGGAGACCACATAATTCTAATAGCAATGCTCAAACAGATTTGTATATTTTCCCCAAATACTCTGAAGTATATTGTACTATGCGGTTCTTTCAGGAGACTCATTGTGGATTGATCTTTTAAAATTATCCTAAGTAAAATGTTTAACTCTCCCATGATTCAAAAGAGAGAGGGGGGAAAATAAGTGTGGATCATATTAACTTAAGTCAGAGAAATGATGTAAAACCTCCAGGGATTACACAGATGCATGAAGGTTCTCTCATATAGTCCCAAAACAGATTTGTGCTAACAAGATTGAATTTCATACCTTGGGATTTTTAAGAGTTGATTTTGCATGCCTCTATTGATATAACTGGTCTCCTTGACTTCAGTGGGTCAAACTGTAAGAGCAACGATGACTAATGAGCTTGAATATGTAAAAGTGTGTTTATAGGGCAAAATAAAATATACCCAACTCTAACATATATTTAACAAGAGCCCTTGAGGAAATTAAGATCAGAAAGAATAATACAGCAACTAAACAGCTACAGGAATGAACCACGAAGTACAAAAATTTGCAAGTAGAAATGTAGAAGACAAAAAGATGGCTCATGTCTGAAAGAGACAACATAAACATGAAAATCATGACATGCAAAGGGAAGGCTGGCTGCTATTTGATAAGGCTAAATTGTTTCCATTCTGCATGCAGGACATTCTGGAAATTAACATACGTTTAACAAATAATTATAATCCTGGGTTTAATCCCTCAGCATGAATGCTGACCATATCATCCTTCAAAAAGTACCTAAAAATGTCTTAAATGGTGATTTGATTTGGAGTAAAACAAACAAACAAAACAACAAAAGCAACCAAAAAACTCCCTTAGTGAAGTCTTTCACAGCACCTCTTTTTCATTAAAATGATTTATTTTTTTTTTGCTTTACCATAACACAAAAAAGCCTCTCCCAGTTTTCAGTGTGCAAAATAAAATTGTTGTAAAATATATGCATATATAGCAGGAAGCAGATAAAGTCATCTAATGCACTAGCATTAACAATATAGAAAAAGCAGCTGCATTTGCTTCAGTGGCTAGCTCTATTTGCAGCCTAAATTCCGACTGAATAATTCCAAACTACTTCTACCCATCTGAATGGAGATAAGACTAGATACGCACCTCTATAACCAAGAAAAGAATCTAGTCTAGAACTACTAAGATATTTTTAAGTCATTAGAATGCATATATATTATCATTAATGAATAATATTTTAATGAAAATACATTGTATCTAACTCCCAGTGCAAGCTTGAATTGTACAGCATCATTTCTGGGGAGTTCAGATGTTCTGGGAAAGCCTTGATAACAAAGATACCAAAAAAGATATGCAGGTGAAACACAGGACAGACTCTGAAATACTATATTATACTGCCCAAAGGAATGAGTTTGCGTTGTATTACTACCTTGCACAGGCATTATGCATTTAAACCTGTCAAAGGCTGAAAATAAGACTAGCAATAAGTACTTGAACATTTTTATCTAATCTGGGACTTATTAATTTCTGTCACCTCATGGTATATTTGTTCAAAGAGAATTAAGGTACTACAGAGGATGACTTGCCATCAAGTACTCTTTCTAAAGCAGAGACTGAACATTAGACGAGATGGGGAAAAGGATGGGTATAAACAATGAGGGCATTGGCAAGATACGTACATTTCTCCAAAATTGGCTAGACTACTGCATGCTTAGCAATGATGGAATGCTGCCTTCTCTGAAGCTGGCATAGATAATTTCAGTTATTATGAAGGCCAGATGGTCTTCAGTACTTTTCATCATCTATGTGGTAGGCCAGAACTTCCTCAAGGCTTCAAATGCTTTCTCTGTGACTGGCCCAAACCATGTCAACAGAGATAGGCTTTGGATGCTTATTTTTGGGGTTTAGTTCTTGCTTCCTCGGTCACAGCAAGATATTCAAAGGGTCTGCTGATCTGATCAGAAATTCCAATTCTGAAGGCAGCTGGAGGTGCTCCAAGAAAGTCTGCTTTTTGTAAGGAACACTTTCAGATATTGTGATCTGGTGGTTATAATTATGGCTGAATATGTCGGGTTCAGTGCAAGTTTCTGAATAAAGCATTTGCAGTTATTTCAGGACTGGTTACATGCAGGTTCACAAGTCATAGGAACAAACAAATTAACTGAAATCCAGCCTGTAAGCACAATTTCAAGACCTTCAGACAAACACTGCCCACTCAGTTGACTTCCATTTAATAGCACCCCAGTGACAAGCTTTGGAGCAAATGTTCAAGTGATCCCCTTTCTTCCTCGTTATAGAATGAAACTTTTAAAATTTTATTCAGCTTTCTGTTCAATGAAGTCTCTAGGCTATTTCAAGATGAAGAACAGAAAAAAAGGAGTTGTATTTGAAGCAATCCTAATAGATTTTCTACTAAATACCATGACCATTGCTAAATAGATTGATGAGTCATGCCTGGTAGTGATCACTTGTTTTCTATCCACTGATGAAAACTCTTTCAACTATAGCAGATTTTTGAAGATGATCTTTTTTTGCATATTTGCATACAGAACAGCATACACATTTGTTTGTATTATAACAAGACATACTTTCAAGCCAGAAACAGTTTTAGCTTTCTTATGCCAGTATAGAAGTGTAGTGAGTCGGTAAGAATTATTTTAACATGAGAAATAAAACTGTGACAGAGTATTCCAGTTAGATCCTTCTCATGATGAAACAGGAAGGTCTACAAAGAAATACATGCCAATATAATGAGCTGATAAATTCATAGTAATTGGTATATATCCCTTGATATCATCCAAATCAACTTAAGTCATTAAAAAAATATATATATAAGCAACTTTTACACAGACCAGTATAAGTACTGCTAGTTACTTCTGAAACTCCTGCCTAGCCAATCTGAATTGAATTTGTTTGTGCTTAAAGGATTTTACCAGATTGAAGACATGAGTCAATGCAAAAATCTCATAGTTACTGAAGAAAAAGATTCACTACATTTATTATTTATACGGATTCCTTTGACTGCTCTCCCAGTGGCATATACCTAAATCAGACTGTGAAGGATGGCAAACTATCTCAAATTAAAGCATCAGACTTTAGATGTTTCTGCTTATTTTCTAAAGTCCAAAGAACTGGCTTCCCTTCATAGATGAAGCTCTTTACGTTATTAGCTAAATTTCACACACGCCTAAAGACTTTCCTCTTTGGCACTGAATTTTCATATCCTGTTTGGTTTAATTTTTTTTTCAAAGTACTACAAGATGTTTGTAGGAAGGGCACTCAGTAAAAGTGAATGTATTGAAAGGATGTACTGCATACAGACTACGTGCACACACTTTTCATAGAATGCACCCCATATGCTAATTCACATCTACATACTCACATACACATATTTAAGTAACATTAATGAAGACAAACATTACTGCTAGGAAAAGTTACCAATCAAACTATAAATAGCTATTCCAATGCCTAGCTGTTTCTCAGCTGTAAAATCCTTAATCCTCCCAGATGGATGGAGGGGGTGAGAGGGAAAGGGGGCAGGGGAAGAGGAAATGATAGGGAAATGGAGTCCCTCTAAAGAAACCAGCTCCGCAAAGTCATAAACAGAGAAGATAAAAGTGTTTAATTCAACACAGAGACAACTTTTTCAAGTGAAAAAAAAAAAAAAAAAAAAGCATCCTGGCAAGAAGCAAGTCCCTAGTGCTTAAATTTCTTCCTAGAGAATAACCATCAGATCCTGAGCTACTACTTATGAGCACAATTTCCTCATTGTTAGCAGCTGTTCATTGGTTAGCATTGCACAACTGGCCAGGTGCATTATGAAGGAATGAAGGAGGAGAGGGGGGTTTCTTCCTCTAAAGCATCAGATGGACTAATAGTATTCTGCAATACAGCAGTAACTGGCCCACATCCTAGGCTACATCTGAGTTTTACTGAATGTAAATAAATAGCAGAGGGAAAAGGACACCCACAGTCCTGGACAAACTTGAAGTCATCTTCAGGTATGTGGGCTTTTTTCTCCCCCCACTGGAAGCTGGGAACTGCAAGATGAAGGTTTTTTTCTGATAGCCTACCGAGAATTCCTGGGAAGTCCTCAGGGACTGGACCAGTCCTTCACCAGCTGCTTTGGGGCCAGCATCCCGCTGGCTTTTGAGACCTGTCATGTTTGCATTGTATTTACTATGGCTGCTGATATTAAAATGGACAAATACAAATTATTTTGAAAGCTCTCAACTGATTGCTGTCAATTTGTATTTCCATTTTTTCCATGTATTACTGAGCAGAATTCTTGACACAATGAGTACTTAGTTTCAGCAGTTCTCCCATATCAGCTCAAAACCTAATTACTTTTGTGCTGCTACAGTTGCATACTATTAAGAGAAAGAATATGCCATAACCTTGTGCAGAAAGGATTAATGGACGCAGGTTCAGACACGTCTATAACAATTACAGCTACTGAAATGCTTCAACTTAAAACATTTATCAATATTATTCTTGATATACTGTCTGAAATGCACCAAAAATATGACTAACACCCAAGAGAAGACCAATATCAAGGATTGAGATACTAGTGGTATATGTACACATGAACATGTCTTAAATCTAAAAGCTTTTCTATAATGATTGACATTTTAAAACAGGTCTCAAAGTAGCTTTTTTTTTTTTAATATTATGAAATGGGAAGGATATAAAAAAGACTGAAGCAGAGAACATCTTCAGAAAAAGGTGTTTAGAACAAATTATTTTTCCAAAGGTCTTGGATCTAACATGTAAACCATAACACTGATGAGACCAGAACATGAAAAACCTATTTTAACCTTTTTTTTCTTTTTTTTTTTTTTTTTGACAGAGGATAATGTATCCTGGAGGATCATTTGTGCAAGCAGTGATACAAATGTATAGCAAAACTCATTGAATTGTTTTCTGTGTGGCATACAATCTGCCCAGACACCCTGCTTCATACTTAGAACACCAAGCTCTAAGTAAGGCAGTGAGGGAAAGAACACATGGAGTGCCACTTGCCGTACATGCTGTGCCATGAATGTCTTGTTGATATGTAACTGTATAGATTCAGATAATAAGTTCATGATATGTTGAGATTACACATACACAGCCTTAGATTGGCTTTATTGCATTTATCACTATGGAAAATAGAGAAGCATAAATAAATACCTACAAACCATTATATAGCAATTTAAAGCAAAAGTTTGAGAACATCACCATAAAAAGCTACCATCTTTTTCTTCTCCCAAATCAAGTGCAAAAATACCTAAAGGCTATCTAAACAAACTTCTACCAAAGAAAAGGAAATTGGAAAGAATATATTTTTTCCCCAGCTTTGTGACTGCAAATGACTTTTGTTTATGACTCCAATGATTTTCTCTTGCTCAGTTTTCATCCATTGTGTTCTGATTGTTTCCCTTTATTATTATGGGCATATTTAAACTATATTCTTCCACTGCTTTAACTGAGTGATTAACATTGCTCCACCATTTCAGAAATCCCAAATAAAGTTGCACTTGTAATGGTAACCAATAAACATATGTTAACAAAGAATTTTTACTTTTAAGTAGCTAAATGTCTGACAGCTATTCCCTTGAGAGGTACAAAAAGAGTTACCCATTGTAGAGCTTGGCTCAGACTGGGCCAGATTTGTCACCAAGTACAAGAGAATCACAAGAAATAGTTTGGCCCATTGTCTTTAATATCTTTAATATAGTGGACTGGGATTTTCATACTTGATTATTTAAATGAGTACTTTAAATATCTCAGTTCATGTTTATGCCTAATTGGCTCTTCTAGAAAAAGCAGACAAATCACAACACTGATGTTAGCGGGTGCTAAAATGTAAAATGACACAAGCTTTTGAATTCCATTAACAAAAATTATTCAGCTTAATGTTAGATCTTTGGCTTCAAAACTCTTGTACCTCAAGGCATAATGAATCTGATTTTCATTTAACATTACCTTACTATACACTAATCAAGCCTTAACATGGTTGGTTTCACCTAGCTGTAATTTAAATAAGGTCCATCAAATCTTTCCTGTCAGATCATTTAATCAGTAGAGAGATTTATCACAGCCTGACTTATTTCTCCTAGAGGCCAAAGTGACTATATCCAGCTTCTTGGGGCTGGATGATGACTAAGCACTTCCCTTAAACTCTAGATTTCTCTAGAGAACTTTCAGTTGACACAGTTTTCCCTTCCAGTAGGATGCTGTCATCCAGCTGCTCTGGATCTTGATATTACTGCCTCATTTTTTTTGAGTTCATAAACATTTCTGTCAAGTTCCACTTCGGGCTCTCAGATGGCTAGGGGAAAATATGGCAAGCAATCAAAGACTACCAGCTTAGCAAAGGAATGTGCATTAACCATTGACATGTCTTGGCAACAGTATTCAGAGCCACAGATGACTAAAAGAAATAAATGGTCCTGAACTTGCCTCTACCCCTGTTCCCATTCAGAAATCTATTCTTTCACTGGACTTCATCAAAGAAGGATCAAGAAGTCCAGTGAAGGACCACTAAGAAGATTAAAGGACTGGAGCATCTATCACATAAGGAGAGGCTGAGAGACCAGCCTGGGACTTCAGCCTGGAGAAGGGAAGATTCAGGAAGGAATCTCATCAAATGCATACTGGAATATCTGAAGGGATGGTGCAAAGTTCTCTCTCTTTTCAGTCATGTTCAGCAACAGGTCAAAAGGGAACATCAGAAAACATTTTTCTTACTGTAATGGTGACCAAGTGATGGAATAGGTTGCCCAGAGAAGTGGTAGAGTACCACCCTTGGATGGAAATATTCAGAAGCTTGAACATTATCCTGGGCAACCTACCCTAGGTGACCCTATCTGAGCACAGGGGTTAGACTAGATGACTTCCAGAGATCCCTTCCAACCTCAATCATTCAGTGATTCTGTAACAAAATACAAGGTAACACTCTCAAATGGAAGTTACAGCACAAAGCAAAAGAAAGTGAAATTAAAAAAAAAAAAAAAAGTTCGTACTGCTGATACAGATATATACTTGGCTCTGGCATAGATTTCTTTATGCTATTGTTGCTATATAGTCCCTTTTTTTTTTTTGCTTCCTCAAGAACTCTGATTTGTTAGTTTACATATCTTTGATAACAAGAAGCTCATGCATGAAAAAGTAAACCCTTAATTTTTTTAAGAGGAGCAAATGAAGATTTTTAATACTTCTCTTATAGATAATCAGATAAAATCTAGTTTACATCTAAAATATTTTGAAAACCATATATTTTTGGCTGTTCTGTTACCTGCTATGAATCTGTCTTTAACAATTATACGTAAACAGATGATCCATCCCGCATAGGAAACAGTTACACAACTTTTTAATAAAGTTCCAATTTTTCCCATGATTTATATAAAATACAATCTTCATCCTGTGCTTTCCACAGTGTTTCCAATGAAAACAACTTGTGACACCACAATATTACATTACTCTTTATCTAAATGGAATATAAATGTGAGCAAGGCCAAAGCTGAATACAAGAAAGGAAATGCTAAATAGTTATTACCTTGATCCTGAATATATGCAAGAAATAATGATAAATGGAACATCCTTGAAATATCCTTTTAAAGTCTGAACAGGTTCAAAAACATTTAATCTGCACCAGTGGAATCTTTAAAACAGGATGTTATACTTAAGGTATAATGTAATGTGTTTGTCTTTCATGAAGCAATTAATCACTGGATGGAGGAGTTAAGACCCAATCAAAACGGAAAGGTGTTTATTGCTGCAGCTGGTCATTAAATTATTTCTATAAAGCTTAAACACTGGATTTTATTGTTTTTATTACAGATCCGCTCCTATAAAAATACATTTAAACTTCCCTTTTTAGATTTTGTGGTTTAGTTTCTTGTGCTTCTGTTAACCAAACATTTCTAGTGAAACACAAATATGTTTCCCCACCCAAAGAAATGGCATGCTATTATGTTATCAGTGGAATTATCACTGATAGTACAAACCAGAACAAAAGAAAAAGATCTCACTATGAATTCCGAGGCATAAACATGCATCTATGGAAAAAGTTTTAAATGATAGCTGTATCATAAAATAATCATGATGTGAGATTATTTTTGTTTGGGTAGGAATTCCTTTTATTTAAGACAGGTGGTTAATTAAGAAGTAACAATAATAACTAATATATGAATGTACTTAAGATTTTCATTAGTCTGAAGATACTGACTTTTGCAGCCAATCAATCTAACAAAGCATTTATCGTTCTGGATTGACTCCTTGACTGGTAGAGAAGGAATGAAAGGAATTTCTTTGCTATGTTTAACCCTTCAAATGACAATAGTAAAGGAAACATGACTGTGGAAAGGGACATCCAACCTCCTTACCTCACATCAAAAGATTTGTTGCCTTGTTTGCTTCAATAAGGTATTATAACAGATACAGATGCCTTGTTGAATAACATGTTCATACTGAGACAACAGGTGGAGGTGCATGTCTTTGGTTTGTAGCAAAACCTATAGACTGCCCTGACTTCTCATAAGAGGAAATTTGAATCACAAATTCTGTCACCTTTGGAGCAATTGCCACAATGAATGCTACAGAATTGACACATTATGGCAAATAAAACCACAGCATGAGTTTGGGTGACATTTCAGAGAAGCCAACCTGAAACCAGAATAATTTCTAAAGAAAATTAATGGGTTACAAAGGGCATATTGAACTAACCTTAAAAAGAAAAAAAATACCAAGCTCATACAAATTTTATTGAAAAAACTTACTTAAATAGCAGAACTGACGCTTTCTGGCAATAGGACACAGACATAATTATGTTTTGCAGAATGAGTCAGAAATACTGAGGCAAAAGCTGGCATCCTTCTCCTGGAGCTGGAGCAAAGCACAGAACTCCCATGATATATGTACAAGGATTTTGCTAGCCAAAAATCTTACAGTTTAACTATGTGGCTATAAACAGATCAAGATCAGAACATGTACACATTCTCTAAGATGAAGCAGCAAATGCTACAAAGATTTATACAAAATCCTTTTAATGTCCTACATGCTTCCACTTAACACATCAATCAAGAGGAACGAATTCCTGATAAATTCATTTGTAATGACTTCAATACCTTTATTATGGTATTAAATACTTGATTCCATTCTTTGGAATGTAAATGTAATTTGTTCACATTATCACAGCTAGAATTTAGAAAAACGATCTTTGAGTATAAACTCTGTATCTTTTTTAAGGGTAGGGAACACACACACAATACAAAAATCAGTATAGTTCATAATAGGAATTTTTGAGGGAAAAGTACTTATTGTCAAGTCATCGAATTTGCAGGGTGGAAATGGATAGTAATCTAACATCAGGAAAAGAGAAATCAGTAAAATCTCTTCTGTGTTGCAAAAAGCATGACTTAAACTTTTTGGAAACATTCTTTGCAGTATGAGGGGAAAGTTATATATTGGACATCATATTGCTTATGGGAAAAATAGACTCGATTAAGCCACACCTGGCTGGCTGAAGAGGGAAAAATTGTATTTGAAACGTCTGCAGAGTTCATTAGTACCTTGATACCAAATGATTCAAAGCTACCTTTGGCTTTAACTCAAGCTGTTGTCCTAAGCATGGCAACACAATGACAATTCAAAAAGCTCCACAGAAGTATACTAGAAAATAATAGTATTTCATCAATTACCGAAGTAAAAGTTTGCTAAATGAGCTCTTAGATACCAGAGCATTTTGGAAAATGCAAAATAAGGAGACTGCTAAAACCAGATGGAAAATTGACTATATAGGCCATTACCTTTATATTTACAACTGATACTAAGTATTACTAGAATAGTTTGTTACTTTTTATATAAACACCCATGTTTGTATTACTGCATTCAGTTTTACTCGAAGTTCATTGTACTACCTGGACCATTAAGTTGATTAAAAAAAGATAAATCATAAAACTTAAAATTGATAAGTTCTCACAAGCAGAGTGAAAGTGAAATCGAGAATAACCTAGGCCAAGACTTTGGTTAGAACTGTAGTAAGATAACAATGGATATTTGAGGCATATGAAGAACGTGTAAATCCACACAGCTACTTGAACATCTATTCATTGCAAAATATAATGATAAAAGCTTTACAATACTAAACATAGCAATGCTTCTTTCTTCATTTTATGCTCATAAGAATCATGTTCAACATTTGAACATTTTTTGGCCCATAGTGCAACTCAGAGTAATGTAAAATGTCTGTTCACATGCTGTGCTCAGCACAAAGATGTCCACTACATGAAGAATGCAGAAGAAAATACACAACTGGCACAGACCTGGAAACAGAAAATTTTATAACCCAGTAATTTCCCGCTGACAAAAAGGAGAGATCTTTAGCCTCTTGGTGTAACTATGGGAACAAGAAGAGCAATAAGAATTATGCCCTGAGTTTTTTATGTTGACTTACTCTCTGATAACTACTCCATTACATTTGTTACCTTGAAAAATCCTGACTACTTTAAAATCTTTAAAATCACTTTTTTCAAGTTTCTTTCTTCACAATGAGCATACCTCCATTTTTAGCAGAGGGAATTTAAAAACAGAAAAACTCAGACTTGACTAAATGATCTTTTTATCTCTAGAATCGTATTTGGAGATTCAAAATCTCTGTTAATTTTCCCTTGTACTGTTATTTTTTAATTCAAAATATTTCTATATTTTCATTAATTTATTCTTATATTTTTGAAAGAAGAATACACCTTGAACCTCTCTCCTGCATCTTCAAGGTCCTCCAGATTCACTTTTCACTCATTTGGCTGCCGAGAATCACACTTTTCCTCTAGGAGAGATTTTTCTACAGACAGAAAATACTGCCATGAACCTCAATAAATTTATTTCAAACATCTGATAATACCTGAAAAGATATTGCCTAACCTAGATTTAGCACCAGCTGTTGAGACCAGGAGGTGTATGTGGGATATTTGTTCCAAGTCATCTGAGACACCGCTTGTTCTTCTTGATACATCTATATTATTAAAACACTGTCATTAATTTATCACATAGATTTTTCTGTTTGCATCTGTGTTCTAATTTAGGGTGTGATAGGGCATAACAGAGAAAATACTTCCTCCCATTTCCCCTAAATATGGGTTCTAAAATTGACGACTTTATCTATAGATTTTCTTCTTTGCGGGAAAAAAAAGGGTTTCATGGGAAAATACAAGAATATATATATGCTCTTGGTCCAATATATGCAATTGCACAATTTTTGTGTTTTCCCTATGAAAAAATTAATTTAATGATACTAAGACATTTCATCCAGATTTACTCCTGGGAAGCCACATATTTAACAAAGATAGTAAGTTGGCCAAGCTACAGTCTTGTGTAATGCTAAACAGACTTAATTAACCAATTTCTGCCAAAACAAATTTTGAATGCTTTCTTCTACACCTCATTGTGGTTTATCCTTGTAGACTCTGGTCATTCCCATGAATTTAGCCAGAACTACTGTACTGGCCCAAATTTAAGGTGACTTCAAATATAAGACCACCATCATTTTTCAAAAGATAAAGAGAAAAATAAAAAATATGTATTTAAAACATGGTCTAAACTCCCTGGCACTCCTCAGCCCACCTCCTCCAGCCCCAGTCTCCAAAGCCCTTTCTTCTCAGGGTCGGCATGCCAGGCCAGCTGCTGGCTGTCAGCACAGCTGTTAACTCCATGGCTATTTAACCACAGGGCCTGGACCTATCATACCAGTTGTACATGTCGCACTACTGGATCTGGACTTCAGCAGAGCAAAGTGGGGCTGGGGGACAGGGACACGGAACTACTTTCCTGTAAACCCTCTAAGCCCTGTGGCAGACTATCAACTATACACCTTTCTTCAAAACCCTAAAACGAGTGGGCCTGGGCTTCTTCCTGCCCTACGCTCGCACCTGCTTCCTGTGTCAGGCCAGCGTGTTCAGAAAGCTCACTTCTTAAATGAGGTTTTAAAGGAGGCAAACACAGTTAATCTGTGCCTTAAAAATACAGGAATAAGTTGTTTGGGGGGCTTTTTACTTTAAGGTTGGCCTTTCAACCACACTTCATTGAAATGTGAATTGAAAGTAGAGGCCTACTGAAGTAATATGTATGCATTTTGCAATGCAGTATGGATGATAATTACCCTTTTATTCCCCTCTCCCCCGTCCCCCCCAAGAAACCTATCTAAGCACATATGATTTCATGCAATTTTATATCACTATATGAATCTGTATCTTATGGATTCATACAAAGATGGTGAAGGGTCTGGAGGGGAAGTCATGCAAGGAGCAGCTGAGGACCCTTTGTCTGTTCAGCCCAGAGCAGAGCAGACTTAGGGGAGAGGCCTCATGGTGGCCAGCAGCTCCCTCACGAGGGGAGCGGAGGGGCAGGCGCTGAGCTCTGCTCTCTGGGGACAGCGACAGGACCCGAGGGAATGGCATGGAGCTGGGACAGGGGAGGGTCAGGCTGGGTGTTACGGAGAGGTTCTTCACTGGGAGGGTGGTCGGGCAGTGGGACAGGCTCCCCAGGGCAGCGGTCATGGCACCGAGCCTGTTGGAGTTCAAGAAGCATTTGGACAATGCTCTCAGACACATGGTCTGATTTTGGGGTGGTCTTGTGTGGGGCCAGGAGTTGGAGGCAATGATCCTTGTGGGTCCCTTCCAACTCAGGATATGCTATGCTATGATTCAAGTTAAGTCTGTGATACTTCTGTTAGTTACCAACTTGTTTCCCTCATTTCCCTTCAACGGTGTAAGTTTTCCTTAAATTTTCATAAGGCTGTGATCCTATCCTAGCTGAGGGAGTAAGGGAAAAATTCTGTACTTACTATCCAAATGTAATTGCTACCAAGATTAACAGACCTGCACAGAATAAGAAGCACCTGTGAGATTAAATTTTGGAGATAACAAAAAGGTAGCATGTAAATAAAGAAGCAGCATATACTTACCAACACACATTAAGACCTCCTTATACTGCAATATCTACCTTGCTATTTATTATTATAATTATTATTTTTATTATTGCAGGTGCAAAATAAATTCAAGGATTTGGATATGATCCTCCACATGTTGAAAATTTCCAGCCTGGCTGCCAGGTATCTTTCAGGTTATTACCCCTGCTTCACTACTGGTTATTTTACTGTTTCATACTAATCATCATGTTTTCTAGAGTAAATCCAGCACTCCTTCTTTAAAGCAAAATTTTCTGGGCTACCCTCAATCAGAAGCAATACAACTTTACCTTTGGGATATAAAGATCAGCTACTCTGAGTGACATCTGTGATTCAGAGAATGCAATTCAAATGTTAGATAATGCTATTTACAGATAAAGAGGAAACTCCTTTTGGCAAAAAGAGAGGGCATCAGAGGTCTAACACTATTTGTTCATGACCTTACGTAAAGATTCTGGTCATGCCAAAGTCATTTCCCTTTACAGACAGGTGGGCTAAAACATGGCAAACAGCACAATGGGAAAAATATTATGGTCATAGGGTATGAATAGTGTCAATAAATTCTCAGATAGTATCTCAGAAATTTAATGATTACAGTGTGACCCGGAAATGAGCAGTAATGAATAGTGTTGAATCAATTCATCTTTAAATGTAGCAAGAAGAAAGTCTAATTGTTAACCACAGCAGCTTAAATTCAGAAAACCACAAATGGATTTACCATTCAAAATGCAGGGAAAAGGCTAAGAAAACTTGCAGCCAAATGCCGGAAGGGTTAGTTTAGGTCTTTGAGTGTCAGCATCGTGCTTTCTAAGACTGGCTCAGGGGGTTCTGATTCAAGTAGATGGCAGAAAAGCCAAGATGCTTTTATCAGACGTTAGTGTTTATAGAAGCAATACAAAACAGGATTTTGTTAAATGTATACTACACCAGATCAAACTATAAATTGAAACATCTGTGTCCAAGTTAATCTCAGATGCAGCAAGGAGATTATTTGAATTGTGTGTTTCCTTTTGTGACCCTTTTAGATGTGGCTTTGTTTGAAAGGGAGAAGGGATAATTTTCTTAAGTTTTTATTCCTAAGCAACAATGCCAATAGTCCAATATAACAGCAATATCTTTTAAAATCACCCAACTGAATAGCAAAAAACAAAAACAAAAACAGAAAAAAAAACTTTAGTAATTTCCCAGTATTGTCATACAGAGAGCTCTAAAAACTAAACCATAGTCATATAAATAGAGCCATGTAGTTTTAAGCATGCTACAAGCCATTCATGACATAAGCATTCAATTAAAACTACTTTTATGAGCAATAATCACATTCTGAAAAGGCAAACATGGACAGTTTGCGGATATAGCCATAATGCCTGCAAAATTAACTTTGAAAAAAAAAAAAAACAAAAAAACAAAAACAGGTAAACATAGTTCTGTCTCTATACTACTTAAATAAAGGATCTTAAAACATTTTTGTTCCTGCCTCCAGGCCACAAGGGACAGGAAGAATCAAGGATTAATATATCTTTTTTTTTCATTAAAAACTACGGTAATTATTTGTATTTATGCAGTCATATTACCATAAACCAATCTTAGTGTAATTGAAACAATGATTTCAATACAGAAATTTGAGTGTAGGAAGTAATGGAACGAAACAGCTGAAGTTTCTAATAGTATAAATTAGGCTAACTGGCAACAGCATAGCAATTTAAATCAGAAAAACTTTTAGCTTTATAGGCCACTCCACAATTACTCTTGAGCTCAAGTAGCTTGTGATGAAGTTCTGCAGTGGTCACCTTTTTTTTAGAAGCATATATACCCACCCTTAAACCCCTAGAAGCCACTGTTATTGCACTGAGACAATATTTACAAAAGAGACAACTAAGTTTGCAGGGAATACCTCTTCCCATTCCCCTGACTCTCCCTTTCAATCTCTTCAGTCTCCTCCTTCTGAATGCTCCTTCCTCCTCAGCTCCTAACCCACTGCCTGTCATGCACACTCACAGGTTACATCCTCTAACTGGTCAGAAAGAGAGCAGAGTCAGGGCTGAGAAGGGTTCATATAAAACAAAGGAGAAGATCACTGTTTTACGGAACGGATGAGGGTGTTGATATGTGGTACTTCAGAGAAGAACTCTTCTGGACCACAATATAAATATTTTGTACAATATGTACAATATATATACAGTATACAATATAAAACAGAAACCAGGCCTTTGAAATTCAGCTCCTCAAGAAGGGCATGAAGGGTCATCTCCTCACCTGTTCAAGGCACTTTCTACTTTTTCCACACTGTAGACTGTGGCATCACACTCACCAGCAGAACTACATTTGTATTACTGCTCTATTAAATAAAGCTATTTTAAGCCCACCAACTGTTCACACTCCATACCATACTGCATAGCTTTGAACAAGATGGTAACAAGATTTTATTTTATCCCTAACGTTACTTGATAAATTCTTTCCCTTTTAGAGAACTACAGATATAGAAATCTAGTCTAAGGCACAAGATAGCATAAATACATCAATGGGAACTTCAATGTTGACTTGGACAAAGTGGGATAGAATTATATCGCATTTCCTTTCACTGATATACTGTTAACTTATATAGGAGTGATAATATGCATCCTATCAGGGCTCTTTCAAGAGATGCTTTGCTTCTTGCACATTTTGCTGATGTGCTGTTCGCACATTGGAACATATATTCTCTGATATACAACTTTTTAGATTTTCATGTATTGGGGGCAAATTTTTATGATTTCCAAATGCTTGGAACATTTACTTGGAAAAAATGATGGTTCAAAAACTTCTGGCTGATGTTTCTCATATTGATGATATTTCTCGTTAGAACAATTAAAATTGATCAAACAACCATAGAGTTTTCACTGATTGTATTGATTTCAGTCAAAACTTAAAAGCACTCTAAGACCAGCCAATGTCCTCAGGTTAATGGCCCCAACCACCAGGTGAAAAGAGTTGCCAGAGGTTTCTTTCAACAGGACTCTGCTAAAGTTATGTCTGAAATAGAAGGCAAGTGTGAAATCTAGGTATAGAACTCAAAATACCACTTCAGAAGAAAACCAAAACACTCAGTATAACGAACAAAAAGAAAAAAGGAAAGAGAACTGTGAGGTAATAGTGGCCTCTGAATTAGATCCAATTTTACCCTTTCAAAATGACAGTTTGAAGTATATTGCTGTCTGTTCCTCTAACTCATAGCCAGTTATAAAGTCGATGAGTGCCTTGGCATGACTTAAGTCAAATGAAACTGCAAGTCTACAAATACTGGGAAAATCTCTTGTAGAAGAAGTTGTACTTAGCTTCACTCTTTGTTTTGAAGAAAGTATTATCTTCATGTCACAGCAACACAGAAAAAAGAGTGCGATCAACCTAATATACAAATCAATAACTGAAAAAAATTAAGAATTCTCTACTAGTGGGGAACTGAAGAGATTTTGGCAAGAGTGGAAAGAACAGCAGGGCAATAAAAACTCAGGACAAAAATAGCTCTGTGATCCACTCCCTATTTTTGAAGGGGCCTCTTACATGGTAGTTAATTATTCTAAACATGTAGGTGGGAAAGGCGAGGAGAGAAGGGTAATTCTACAGTCCTTTTCTCCTGTCCTAGTTAAGGCAGTAGATATGTTTGCCTTGATATTTGGCAGCATAACATACCGGACACAACAATGTTTCCAGAAGAAGTTTCTATATGATGGTAATAGAAGTGTTACAGACCCACTGTGACCACTTAAAAAGCAGATCGGACACATTGACGCGTATTACGTACAGTCTGCTGTATAAAATTGTACTGGTATTTAGAGAAGTAGAACCGGCTCCAAACAACCAGCTGTTGAACCAGCTCCACAATTCATACAAATTTCAATCAACCTGAGGAGGTATCTAAATAAGATTTTGAAGAATTTGAAGTATATTTATGCCACTTTTCCCCATATTGCATTTGGAACAGAAAAGGTGCGGGTTTCCATTGCTCTTGATTGTCCCAAGATCTTATACCTGCACAGATTTCTTGTGAAAGGTAGCATATGGAGCTTGGAATAATGGGAACACAAGACATGGAGAATAGGAGTTAAGACTAAGGTTTGCAAGCGTGTAAAACTGTGGAAGCTAAATAGTTTGCAGGAACTAAACACCCCAGCCATTTTCACATTCATTGGAAAGTGGAGAAATGAAATTTCTCTGACCTTACCTAAGATAAACCTAAAGTAACATAAACATGTCCAAAAGCAAAAACATTAAATCATGCATTATTAAGGTACCTATCTCCTCAACAAAGCATAAGATAAAGAACAAACAACATATGGGAGATGCTAGTCACAATGCTTAATGTTCTATGGGATGGTCCTTGGATTTACAAGGGGAAAAAAAAAAAGAAAGTAGAAGATTCTGAATACAGTAGAAGAAAAAATACAAACCTGCCAGTATAGCATAGAGCCCAGCAGCCAACCAAGTAAGAGCTAATAACAGCATTCTCCAAAGCCACCTCTAAAGAAAATATTCTCTCACATTTTAACAAATATATTTCTATTTGTGTGACTGATGCGCTTTTCCTCCAAATTCAAGAAAAAATAAAATGGTTAATGGACTGCTAAAATGCCTCAGTTCCAAGTCTGTACTCATCTATTCAGAAGACCATATATTATAACTAATTTATCAGGATTTGCAGTTTTTTCCTAGAAGCATTGGGGCTTTAACAAAAGCTTACTGTTTATGTGCACAGAGTTCAGACAGTTGAGTTGGGGCTTTTCTGAGGCATGGGATCTCTTTCAAACTTTTTTTCTCATTTTCTGTTGAACAGTGATAGTCTATATCTGTGAATCCATCTTTCCTATGCAATTTTAAACCACAAAACAAAAATGGTTTCTTGATTCATCGCTGAGTCCTTCCACACACAGAGGAGAATCTTGGAGAATACAAAATTGCTGGAAATCATTAGAAAAAACAAACTTTTCTTTCCTGTAAATTCAAGCAAGCAAGGACAAGTCCCCTGATTTGCCTTTAGACCAAAAATAAAGGAAGCATCAATTCTCCTGGGAACACTGTTATCTGTCCTGTTGTTTCCTTACCCTGAACCTCATCTTTAGTATTACAGCTTGCAAGAATAGTACAGTCTTGTGATGTGTAGATGACCAGATGTCCTCCACTGAAATAACTGGAGTCTTCACCCAATTCTCAGTCACCACTCGACAATAGTGCTACCAAAGCTCAAGTCAAGCACATAGATGGAAAAACCTTCTTTGGTCAGATCTACAGCATGATAAAGAAATATGAAGTGAAAATCTGTCCTGTACCAAAGATGAGCATGATATGCTACTGAAGATTTGGGGCTTGAGAAAAAAGGTCGGTAACTAGCCAAAAAGCTGTTGCTGAATAGTAGCTCCCTCTGCAGACATGCTTACTTCAAGCAGCGCATCTTTATATTGTTTCACTTAGCCCCTTTGAAAGGGAAACCACAAAATGGCTGCCTTTGAAAATAAAAGCACCCACATGGCATGTTAGAATTAAACACTCATGAAGCTTTACTGTCACTTCTTTTGCCAACAGCTTTCTTGTCAGGAGATCTTTTTTTTTCCTCACTCAAAGCAGTTTTATTTTTGAACAGGATTTGTAGCTGTATAATAAAATTAACCTCAAGAGGCTCAGAACACAACAAGGCCCAGAGTGGCTGAAGGCAGAAGAGATGGTACAACTAAGCTATAAACAGTTTCTAGTAGAACACAGATATTGAAATCACAGGCAGTGCTGGCTGAAGAAGAAACAAAGCAAAACATCAAGAACACTAGGTTTGTTCTTTAGGTAGTATCTACTGGGAGATAGAAAAGGTGGAAATTGTGAAGTATATAGTTGCTTGCACAATGCGTTGGGGAATGCAAGAGCACATATTCAATCTATCCTCTATTGTAGTTTAGTTTGCTTTCCCCTGTTGCAGACAGTTGATGTATTCCATAATGTGCTCCAACTCCAAGCTGTCTTTCAAATAAGCTATAGTACTAAAAGGAAAGGCAGAAAAAGAAGAGCAAAAGTTCTCAGTCAAACATTGACTTGCGCTGCTTCTGGAATTTCAGAAAATGTATTTTTCCCCCTCCTTCAAAATTAATGTGCATTTCCTGCTGTAAATAAGACAAGAAAGAGACTTCCTAGAATACTGTGAGAATGGTTGCTGCAGTGTAATCAGAAGAAAAAAAGGTCATAAACTTTACAAGAAAGTCTGTTTTGAAATTTCCAGTGTGATTTTGCAAACTTCATACAGTCCAAATATTTTGGAAAAAGAAACAAACTTTTAATAATAATAATAAAGCAATAAATACTTAACATTTACCCTTTGGTATTGAATAAGTACACTAGAGCATACTAGAAAACATTAAAGAAGAAGGAACCTGATGATTCCCAGTTTTCATCTTCAGTATGAGTCAGATAATGTGAAATTTAAACATTTCTTAGGGTGTATCTCTGGGTTTCTTTATGCAGATCTATAGATAAACAGTTTAGAAATGACTTGGCTGAATACAGATTGTTTTCCAAATACACAATTTTGTGATCTGATTTTAGTTGGACTACTTTGTGTGTATTGCTTTGCAGACTTATTCTATCCCCTTAATATTTTTCAATCTTTTGACATCCATGTAGCCAACAGAGTCCAAGAAACAACCAACCTGAAACCCTCCAGTCTTTCATGCAAACACTTAATTTCCAAATCCTGTACAGTGATCTAAATCACCTTTCTCTTATCTCTGGTTGTATATTATGCAAGAAACTCCACTGAAACTCCAGTGGAAGTGAGTCTGTGAGCCTACTACCTTTACTACATGCAGTCAAAAACCATGTACTCTCCTTTGCTGCCTTCTAACCTCTGCAGGAGAGTGGAAAACACACAGCCACCATAGAGATACCATGTGTTTTCCACACTACAGTGACTTTTTGCCTTGTTGGGTTGCTTTGAGAAAGAGACACAAATCCTGTGGCTTACTATGGTTTGCAGAGTTTGAAGGAGCCATGTAATATGAAGATCAAGCATTGAGCAGGCAGAGGCACAACAACAGGTTGTCATAGTGGAAGAAGAGTGGAGGATAACATGGTATTTAGAGGGGGTGAGTGGTAGGGAAGAGAAATCATGTTTCATTGGAAGTATGTCATTCAGATTAGCCAAACTACCTTTTTAAACTCAACCAATTCCTTGTTGGATATTGTCTCATAAAATAAAGAACTCCTCCTTTATATTTCTCCATTTATGATACAAATGAGGATAGCTGGAGCTTTGGAGGAAAGAAGGGAAAAAAAAAAAAAGGAAAAATCTTAACCAAAATGTGACCTTAGCAGATGTAATCCAATCTGATTTCCACTACATTAGCCTACGGATGCTTATGCAACTGCATAGCACAGCAACTGAGAGACAAAACAATGGAAGTTTTAAGGCTTTATTTATTGCTCATTCTCAAAACATTCAATCGCCATCATGCTTCAACTGCCAAATCTAAATTAGAGAGGTTAAAAAAAAAAAAAAAGTACTCTTCAGGGGAACATTAGAGCTCTATAGAGAGGTGTGAGCTCCAGGAGATGGAGCATCTGGCTAAAGACCAACTTGCCTGTAAGTCCAGACCAAGTGGACCCATATGGATAGCTTTTAGAAAATCATAAGTGGTAACAAGTAGAAGAATTTCCTCCCTTCCATGTTCAGTATCATTTTTTGGCATTAGTAATTAAAACATACTTACTGCCATTAGCAGATTACAGAAACTTCCATCAGAATCTAAAATAATTTCATATAACCTAATCAATTCTTCGTTTATTCATGTTTACCCACAATTTTCCTCCTCTATTCTATAGATTGCTGTGGAATATTACAAAGCATAACAAAACCTATTTTACTACTAATTAAGTGCACCAGAGCAGTATATTCATCTCTTCTTTTGGGAGCACAAGGAATATGCATCAAATCTCAGCCTGCAGGTTTAAAAAGATTACCACTTAAGCTTTCATATGTCTTATGCCTAGAGACTTCTGGAAGCATTTCGTCATTACACTTTTGCTAACATACAAACTCTACACAATGTTCAGCAGCTGCATTATGAATCTATGCTAGTGATCAATGATACGTTTAACCTCATCTCTCACATAAATTTGATGCAGGCCACATATTTATAATTTGCACAGCTTTTTTTCTTGTATTTTTTTATTCAACCAATATGCTTTCTTCCTTTGGTATTACCCAGCTAGTGAACACATACAGGACATTACTGAACTGTTACTACTAATTTCTCACATAATACTCTCGAAAAGACAGGAATCATCAATATTTCCATTATAGGGGAAATCAGTCTTTTACTTTGTAAATTTTCCTCTTTTCTCATCAAAACTTAGCAGCAGAAATAACAGGAATCAAAATTCATTACCTGCTCTCTGATCTAACCTGCTTTTACTTAAAATTAAAATTACTAATTCTCATATTTCTTTAAAATGCACATGCATCATGAAAATGAAAACAAGAGTAATGAGAACAAGATGGACAGCTATTCCCTCAAAGAAAAACAAACAACAAAAAAACTCTCCTGTGAATTTAAGAGGCCTTCACACCAAGAAATTTGGATATTTTTTTTTTTTCTACCAGAAATTTTATATTTAGTCATAATATGCATTATGCATACACAAGTGAACATGTAAACATACATTTTAAAAATAACTGAGTTATGAAGTAATGCCCCTATTTTACAAGGGGAAAACTATATTTTACAGAAGTTGCCCATATCTTCATAAGGAATAATATTATGTTCTGACTGCTCATGAATGGTAGTTAATACATGGGAAAATTAGAGTGAAAACTAAGAAGCTTTTGCGAATGCTACCACTTTACCAATATGAGCTAACTCTAGAATCCTGCCTAGCATTTAACTTACCTTTCCTCCAACTCCAATACATAATTACTAACTACCACATCTTCAATTAACATCTCATCCTAAAATTAACTGTAAGTTCCTATGTTCACTAAAACCCTTCCCCCTTTGGGGGTACACTGTTGAGTGATTTTTCCTAATGCCAAACAGCATATCACCACCAGAACCTGCAATATTCCCAGACAGAATTATGCTTAATCCATCAGATACTACAGTCCCCTAAATAGCAAGAACTAATAATCTGCCCATATTCCTAAACTGGAAAACAAATACGGCAATCAAACCCCTGAAGAAAGGCAGGGCTAGGGAAAAAGATAGTCTAAAGATGAAAAGGGAGTCAGATGGAAACCCAGTGGACACTAGACTATGATTCAGAATGAGGTACCTTCTCTTCTTGACCCCCCTAAAAGAGTGTTACAGATAAAAACATTGCATGAGCAGACGTGTATGTTAGGATAAAGCCCTAGTCATCATTTATGCACTTAAAACTATTTAACTGTGAAGGCAAAAGGGAAGAAACAAAAATAGAACAAAGAGGCCAACCCCCATGACACATTCTGATCTCGATGGGTGAACAACGAACTGAATATTTCCATCTGGAGAGGAGCGTCATCTCAGCACTATGTGATGTATTAGCCAAAAGCCAAGCATGGGTTTCTAGTTTCAGCCCAGCATTAGATAGTCAAGTCAACTCTTAGAGACACTGGTTTTCACAGGAAAGTAGGTTTGAAAATCTCAATTCAAATAGAGTAGAAGAATAAAATAAAAAATAAAATCATTCGCTGCCTGACAGTTTTCGTAACATGCCCTCTCTCTTCATTCCCTTCATGACGTGAACTGAGAACACAGAATTCTCTACTGAATGGGTACATCCTTGAAAGTTTTGATTCACTTCCAACCAGCAGAAAGGTATACTGTAAAGTTGAGTGTGGATTGGGTATTTTTATTTCACAATCTCTCTTTCTGCCAGTTTTTTCATACTCAGTTTTACTTCAAGCTTCAGACACAAGAACATTTGAAAATAAATGGTAAAACCCCAACTGAAATTGACATGATTTACTAAGTGAGCAAATATAAGTGATACTTTGCAAACTTTTACCTTACAGCAGTTTGACCTTGCTGATTTCAAGATTGACTGGTTCACATACACACACACACAAAAAAAAAAAAAAAAATCTGAAAAACCCTGTCCCTTCCCAGAATCCTAAAAGCATGAAAAAATTGTAAGGAATATTCTCCTATAATACAGCAGATCCCATTTCTTTTGATGGCTGCCACAAGCCTGGTGTATAGCCAGTCCACTGTCCTAGTGTTTCTATTTCCCGGTAAGTTACCTGGAGATCCTGACACTTACCTTTTCAGCAGACCTTTGAGATGTACAGATCTAAAGTGTTATAGATAGGACAAATACTG
Source organism: Anser anser (assembly GCF_964211835.1). Classification (NCBI taxonomy): domain Eukaryota; kingdom Metazoa; phylum Chordata; class Aves; order Anseriformes; family Anatidae; genus Anser; species Anser anser. The sequence continues at coordinate 101,762,919 of NC_139721.1, read as the reverse complement.
TTATAGAGAAGATTATTACATTTAAAAGATGCTTAAATCAAATAGTTTCAAAACAGTGAAGTGGGAAATCATGAACAAACATTTGATAATAGAGAAAAAAGTGTTATATTATGATTTACTTCCATTTTTTTCTTAGAAATTTTGTATCCTCTACCTACCTATATTTTTGGTTATTTTGCAGTACCTTTTGGCTTCTAGATATGGTTTCATATTAGATCTTTTGGAAAAAAAATACTTATTTTTTGAGTTCACAACCATGACCAAGAAAAATGTTCTAAAGTTATCGAAAGTGTTTCGCATCACACCTTTAATTGAGAAAACTGCATTATGACATAATTTGTGTTCCTTTTGTGACTTTCTTTATATATACTGTTTTAAATAGAAACTAACAGATACAAATTCACTGATTTCATGACTCTTTCTTGAAAAAAAGATGCCTTTCCTCAATTCTCTTTTTTGGGGGGGGGAGGCTATGTGAATTGCCATAGCCAGTACTTGAAAAAAAGACTACATACTGACATACTGAAAACTTTTCAACTGATGATGAGTTAATGCACATCAGATGCTCACTCCTCAGTAAGTCTCCCACATGCTCTGGGCCACAGTAAGCGTGATGCAAACTTTCAACTTTTGTGTCAGTGGGAAAGGTACATTACCTCACCTTTTCCATGCACTCATAAATAAATAAATAAATAAATCTGTCAAAGCCTTCAGAGTGGAAAGTATACTGCTGGGCACAGCCCACCCATTCTGCTGTCTCCACCAACTGGAACTGCCATACTGCTCATGCAGTGAATATTATTCAATGGCATTAAACAGTATCAAAGACTTCTCTCCTATTTTGAAACAGGTTAATAAGTGTAATCTGATTATCAACTAGACAAAGTAAATTGGGAGAAATACTGGTTATTTTCTGCATAACAAAAGCAATTATAAAAATACAGAGGGAACTGCACCTTTTCAGACTTCTATGTAAAAGTATCCTGGTAAAATAATGTATTTTACTATAATGATTTACCTCATTTTTCATTTCTTCTTATCAAGAACAAGGATCTTAATGGCAACAAGTTTCTTAGGCTGAGAAGCATTTACCCTAAAACACCTTTTTTTTTTTTGAAGTTGTCTCTCTCTTTTAATCTGTAACAATCTGGCCTGATTTTGAGAAACAGAACACTGACAGCTTCTGTCGATTTCAGCAAGGACTGAGGATGCATTTTGCTTACAGTTTCCTCAAATTCACTTTATTAGTTGGTCTAAAAAACTATCGCCTTTCCCATGTCTCTGAGAATCTGGTGCTCAACCCTTTCGCAGATGCCATTGAACTAACTTAACTCACCATGGATATTTTGCTGAAGTCTATAAAATACAAGGCTCTTCCACAGACTAACTACAGCCTCAATCTCCTAAACTTTAGGAACGAATCTATTCCAAGAGATATTTCTATCGTTCATCGAGGACTGATAATAGCTCATGTCTTCTCCTGCCTTCTTTAACTAGTTGATCCTCTTCCCCAGTTTGCCCAGAGGGATAGAATGATATCCCTGAACAGATACACTCAACTGAAATGCTAGAGGAAACGTACAGCCATGGAGGAGAACACGTGTGGCTTCCATGCTACTCTTTCTGAAAAACTAAGGCAAGATACTCTATATTTTTTAATAGAAATAATATATAAAATACGAAGTGGTAAATGTTGTTCATAGGATGAACACAGGAGGGGAAAAAAAAAAACACATAAAAAGACATACCCAGCTTCCCCACAAAGATGCCTTTTCACAGCTTTCACATTATCTATATCCATCCTGTCCTGGTTTCAGTTAGGACAGAGTTAATTTTCCTCCTAGTAGCTGGTAGGGTGCTATGTTTTGGATTAGGATGAGAAGAGCGCTGATAACATGCTGATGTTTTAATTGTTGCAGAGCAGTGCTTACACCAGGCCAAGGACTTTTCAGCTTCTCGCTCTGTCCTGCCAGCGGGCAGGCTGGGGGTGCAGCAGGAGCTGGGAGGGGACAGACCCAGGACAGCTGACCCAAACTGGCCAAAGGGGTATTCCATACCATCTGGCGTCATGCTAAACAATATATAGGGGTGGCTGGCTGGGGTGGGGGGGCCGGCTGCTCGGGGATAGGCTGGGCATCGGTCAACAGGTGGTGAGCAATTGCATTGTGCATCACTTGTTTCGTACACATTATTATTATTAATACTATTATCATTAGTATTATTATTATTGTTATTATTATTTTCCCGTCTTAATAAACTGTCTTTATCTCAACTCACAGGCTTCACTTTCCTGTTTCTCTCCCCCATCCCAGAGAGGGAGGGGGGAGGGTGAGCGAACGGCTGTGTGGTGTTTAGCTGCTGCCAGGTTAAACCACAACACATCCCAAAGTAGATTCTGCAATGGGTCCTGCAACTGACACATCAAAAATTATGGCTCTGATTCAGGAAAGATTTAGACTATCACCATTCAGCTAAGCACTTAAGTATTTTAAGTAGATGCTGAAAATCCTGTTGAAGTTATGGACAAGCAAAAGCAATTTTCTTGAACAGTGAATTGTTGACTTGAGTGAAGCTTATAAGGATACATTTATTTTTAAGAATTAACGTCCTCCCTCATCTGAAAACAAGACCATGAATAATGTACAAGACTGGGAATCAATGATGTCAATACACCAAGTGTCAGAGGAAAAAGGAGAGATTTATCTTGATAATCTGCAAGAAAACCTCCATAACTAACCACTGCCAAAAGTACCAGATGCACAACTTTGCATAAATGCAATAGAAATTGGAAAACCTTAAGGTAATGATGATTTCAGCTTCAGAAATATGATACAGGGAATGCACATCCACAGTAAAGCTTGCACTGTAGCTGCAGGACAACTAAATATACCGTCTTTGCACTAGGGTGGGCAAAAATGGTACCTGACCAGCATGTGTGGTGGCTGAGGGATTTGTTAGATTACAGTTAGGAACTGATATATGTTACAATTGCTCCCTGAATTTGAAACACAAATAGTAAAGGGTGTGTACATATTTAGTCGCCAGCTGTGGGACGGTATTATATAGGTCATCTATGGTATTATATAGGTCACCTATGTAACAGTGCATCATTAGAGCAGCAGCCTTCACATCTAAATCACACTACATTGCAGCAGTGAAGTTTCACGAAGATCAAGTTCAACTTTGTGAAATGTTTGAGTTACCCTTCAGAAGGAATACAGGACTTATGAAGGAAAAGAAAAGGCCACAGCAAAACCACGCCCATTACCTGGTTATGAATCTGTGCCTCTAAACTCCATCTAATGAGGAAGAAAACTCTCAACATAAGTTTTCATCCCTGAAGGTTTTTGATATTGCAGCCTTGGACCTGCCCAAGGTCCAAGATTTAGCATGCCAGATTTAGCATGCCATTAAATCTGAAGAAGAAAGATCACAAGAGAGGAGAGGAAGACACTCTTCACCTAACCAAATTCACCCTGATACCTGGAAAATTTATTTCATCTTGGAAACCATCATTTAGTTTTAATTAATGTACGTTTCTAAGAAAAGAAGAGAAAAAAAAAGAGGAAGTTAAATTTTAAACTATTTGATATGATGTGTACACACAAAGCTTTGAAAAACACAGGTCTGGTTCCTATCTGTTTTTTTCAATCACAGCAAAAAAACTTCATACGAAAATAATAAAACTGTAAGTAAATCCAGCTCATGAATTTACTTATAGTGAAATCTGAAGCAGCTTGAGTGCATGTGAAAGAAATGAAGCTTCCTTTCTTCAATGACTTCCAAAATTCTGTGAATGAAATATTAGCATTCATCAATGTGGATTCTCCTCTTGCAAATATACTGCTCAGGAAGTACCTGGTTAGCAATTAGTGAGATCATATGTAATGGTCTACACATTAAAAACAAATAAAATAAATGCCCAAGACAGATTAAAAATGTAACAATACAGACATTACCAAGCCAAGAAGACAATGAAGGAGCCCTGTGTCCTTTCACAGGCATTTTGTATCTCAATCTACATCCTTATCCATAGGTTAGATTATGCTCATGGCGGCATCAGAACAGGAATGTCTTCAAACGGTCAGGTTTGAACAGGCTACCTCAGAAGCAAATCCAGTTGAAAAACTTAAGCAAGAACACTTTTCTAAAAAAGCTGTAGTTTACATTCTGTTTCATACCTGGTCTATGTAAAATGGGGTCAAGGCACAAACAAGCGCTGCTTTCTCCATTGTTTTTTATCTCATGAATGCTGCATGTATGTAGAAGTATGACTAATTTAGCTGAAAATAGAGAAAGTGGAAATAACACCCAGGCCCCTGCTCTAATGCACAACTGGAACCCAGCAACAAGGAACACAGAATATGGGTGGTACTTCTCTGCTTTGCTGCTCTGCCACCAGAAAGCTCTGTGCACAGCATCAGGAATGCTGCCAGAAGGCTAAGGGAAAAAGCAGGCTGAATTTCTGCCAGCTAACGAATCTATCCTTTTATGCTAATTGTCCTAAGAGAGAATCAGATGAGGTGCCGACATAAGAACCCTTGGTGCCTTCCTGATTCAGTGGGACAAAACAGCTCCTACAAAGTGGTTCTGGAGACTACCAATGGGCACATCCCTCTGCTTCCATTCTCCAAATCCTTGCTCCACGTTACTAGTCCAGGCAAGGCTGGTCCCTGATGCTGTACACTGGTACAGCACATGGCAAGGGGTGGAGGCTTCATTTCTTGCCATTAATGTAGCTCTTAGAGTTCATAAAATCCCAACACCTCTGTAAGAAATTTTACTGTGGCTCTTCTATACCAATTACATGCTGCAAATGTTAAGCTTTGAACTTTGCTGTCAGGGGAAAGAAAGTTTTTAAAAAAATATTTTAAAACCAGCTGCATTTTCCAATTCTTCTACCAACCAACATGTTCTGTAAGCCTGGCCATGTTACAGCAGTCATCATGTTACACTCACTGGGAATATGCCTAAGCATACATATGTACATGCATGTTTAAATGCATACACACACACCAAAGCTATAATACATGTGTAAATTTCATTCTTGTATTTACTCATTTGCTGTAAGCACCATTCCTAATGGAAAATAGACCATGTCTCCTTTTCAAGGGAATGATTAGGACCACATGTTTCACTGACTGTTATGTTGAGGACTTTGACAATATTTTCGAAACCAAATTACTAACAGCATACTGAACTTATTTCCCTGGTGAAAACCACTGGCTACTAACTTCGCGAATATGAATACATTTGTCCCTAAACATGCAGGTAATCATCATATAAAGCCAGAGGCCTAAAATGAGTACGTATGGGGCAGAAGAGAGCAAGGTTCATATGCAATAGTAACATATTCTATAACCAAATGACTTTGTTTATCTGAGAAACCCAGTATTACATCAGTTTTCCTAAAGAGAATATAAACAGTACATTTTTGAAGAAACGGTTACTTAATGTGCAACTTGTCACCACTATCAGCTTTAACATAATAAAATACATGTGGAAAATCCCTTGAAGCAAACCTTCTGCAAAGCAGATTCTTCTCCAGTCTGGGTCAGAGGGTGTGTATGTCTATGAAGGAAATGCTATCTCTCTGGCTTTCACACACCCACTCACTGTAGGTCATGCAGCAGAGCTCACTGTTGTGATGTGTCTGCTGTATGCGTGGCATCAGCTCCTTGAGGTAAAGAAATTACTGTTGTTTCTTGGGGATCATCTGTGCCTTGCAAAGAAAACCAGCAAATCGCACTTCAGCATATTAAATAGCAGCATTCATTGAAATTTCAGCCCAGGATCTCTGATTTTCTTTGCAGAAAATGACTAAAGCATGTTTCAGCAGGGTAAATGTTACTATTCATATTTTGTAAATATGGAAACCACAGCATAACCTAGCTGAATAATTTAACCAAAGTCACTCCAAAGGCCTATGGGAAGTGACAAGTGTTATAATCAAGCCCTGGACCCTCTAATTTTGGGACCATCAGACTTCTACAATTAAGTCTGGATGAATGTTTGCACAACCTGATCTTGCAAGGTGCCAAATGTCTCCTGGCCAGAGATAAAGCTTCTCATTTCTCTTGGACTCTATGATCAGTACTGCTCACACACCAAGGGCAGGCAAGTTGGACAGTTTGCTCCAAATTCTATTTTAAGAGGTTAAAGCAAATTTCACAGTAAGTGGATCATAGTACCTTTGCATTTTGCAGTAGACTAGATAATTCCTGTGCAGCACCCTGTAGAACCACTCTTGCATTAACCACATTTTTTTTTTAAAAGTAAGTAAACCTCACTCCAGCCTGATAAACACTCAGGCATGGCTGTCGAGAAGATTTTGACAACTTTTATACTATAGCTTTGTCCTATAAGCAAAGGTTGATAAACTTTACAAATTCTGAGATGCAGAAGTCATAAATATTAATTAGAAGGCAACCGTGCGACCTGATTTCTTTTAATTTCATACCCTTAATACTGAATCAAAAAATCCATCTTTAAGCCATTCTAGTATATTCTCTCACAGTATCATTAATTTTGAAACTGTTCAAATTATTGTGCCCATCTAACTGTTCTCAAAGTTTATGTCAGAACTAATATAAACTGTACCACTTCTTTAATCAAAAAGTGATATAGCTGAAAATATTAAGTGAAAAAGAAAATAGATGAGAAGCTATACAGATACACAAATTTGCCATTTACATGTGTCAAATAAGTTATTTAATGCCATTAAAGAATTATTTTTGCAGTCTGAGTTGATAATTCTTTTCATTATGCAACAGAGTCTATCTCAAAACTGCTGACAAAAGAGTTATTGGTGAGCAGCAGTAATGGGTTAATAAAAGATGGTATGCTATTAGATAAACCTTTTACAGGTTTGCATCTGAAAGTCATAACATAACCTTTTATTTCATGTGTCACTGGGACAGAAGGTTTTCAAGGCAGAGTTCTTGAAACTGCAAGATGTTAAACAGATGTACTGTACAGCCTTCCAGACTTAAATCATGAGAACTGCATTTGCAGCCTGTGTGTTGTATCCCCATTTTTTTCCCCTTATCAGCTTTGGATACTTTAAATAAAACCGTCTGTTTTATGCACTTTTTTATTTTATGTAATGGGCCCTAAAAAACACTTTTTCCCCCCCTCCTCTGCTCTCTTTTCTTTTTAATTCAGACTATAAAAGGTTATTCAAAATACATCCTTTAGGCAGGGAAATCTCCCTTTTTCCTTATTCTGCAGGTGCTGGCAACCCAAACCAATTTGTTAGTGTAAAAAAGTCTGTAGGAAAGACAGATGAAAGAAGAAATAAATAAAAACAGACCTGCTGAAAATTCAGATTGAACATGCCTCTAAACTACTTATATATTGATAGTCCCCTACCTTTTCAATTTCAACTGTTACTTGCACTCTGACAAAACTCTGGTTAGAAATGTTTGCATAGTCATGCATTTAGCTTTCCTGCCTAGTCAAGTGCCACCATTTGTGTCCTTTGGCACAATTAACACAACCATACTTTAAATATATTGTTAAAATCAGAGTCATTTTGTTCAGCAGGTATCTCTTGAAGTCTTTCAGTCCAAATTCTTTGTAAAGCAGGGCCAACTTTAAAGTCAGGTGTGGCTTTAAGTTCATTAATTTATTGACCATCTCCTGAGGATGGAGATTTCACAAATTCTCTAATCCAAAACCTGATCATCCCCACTGTGATTTTTTTCTTCCTTGTTTGCAATCAGAATTTCCCTTGCTGCAATTTTTTCATCATCTCTCCTCCCGTCAACATGCACTTTTGATGCTGCAACTGTACTATTTCAATGCAGCGTGGAATTAGTATTTCTGACAATGACACACTGTTTTCTCATGTTCAGTTTGTAGTCCACAAGGATCATCAGGTCTTCATCTGCAAAGCTGGTTTCTACACTGTCCATCTCTAACCTGTTTTGTAGAATGTAGTTTTTCTATCTCACCTCAGGTAGTGGGCTTCATATCTGTTTGTTTGGTTTTGTTTGGTTTTTGAACTTCATGAGGTTCCTGTTAGCCCATTCATCCAACCTTTGAAGGTTCCTCTGAATGAGGTTCCTACCCTCCAACTACTCTACCCAGTTTGGTGTCACGTGCAAAATCGCTGAGGTTCACTCCGTCACATTCTTCAGGTCATTAATGAAGTGGTTAAACAGTATTGGCCCCATCATGGACTCAAGGAAAACAAGACTATTGTATATTCCATAGGGTATATAGAGGCTGAATACACAAACTGTACTGCATATTCCATGCAACACTGCATGAAATAAATGAAGTTTTTGATTAGTAAAAAAATAATTCACTAAATTGCACAAATAATTTTATGGTAGTCAGCAGAGTACAACAGCTAGAACTCACACTATACCATAGTAGCATTTATGTTTGTTTTCACAGTATTACAGTATCACAGTATCACAGATTTCTAGGTTGGAAGAGACCTCAAGATCATCGAGTCCAACCTCCGACCTAACACTAAGTACTCCACTAAACCATATCGCTAAGCTCTACATCTAAACGTCTTTTAAAGACCTCCAGGGATGGTGACTCCACCACCTCCCTGGGCAGCCCATTCCAATGCTTAATAACCCTTTCGGTAAAGAAGTACTTCCTAACATCCAACCTAAAACTCCCCTGTCGCAACTTTCGCCCATTCCCCCTCGTCCTGTCACCAGGCACGTAGGAGAACAGACCAACCCCCACCTCTTTACAGCCTCCTTTAAGGTAACTGTAGAGAGCGATAAGGTCGCCCCTGAGCCTCCTCTTCTCCAGGCTGAACAAGCCCAGCTCCCTCAGCCGCTCCTCGTAAGACTTGTTCTCCAGACCCCTCACCAGCTTGGTCGCCCTTCTCTGGACTCGCTCGAGCACGTCCATGTCCTTCCTGTAGCGAGGGGCCCAAAACTGAACACAGTACTCGAGGTGCGGCCTCACCAGAGCCAAGTACAGGGGCACAATCACTTCCCTAGACCTGCTGGCCACACTGCTTCTTATGCAGGCCAGGATGCTGTTGGCCTTCTTGGCCACCTGGGCACACTGCTGGCTCATATTCAGCCGACTATCAACCAATACTCCCAGGTCCCTCTCGGCCAGGCAGCTTTCCAGCCACTCATCTCCCAGCCTGTAGCTCTGCTTGGGGTTGTTGCGCCCCAGGTGCAGGACCCGGCACTTGGCCTTGTTGAACTTCATACAGTTGACCTCAGCCCATCGCTCCAGCCTATCCAGATCCTCCTGCAGAGCCTTCCTGCCCTCGAGCAGATCGACACACGCACTTAGCCTGGTGTCATCTGCAAACTTACTGAGGGTGCACTGGACGCCCTCATCCAGATCATCGATAAAGATATTAAAGAGGACCGGCCCCAGTACCGAGCCCTGGGGGACACCACTAGTGACCGGCCTCCAACCAGATTTGACTCCATTCACCACAACTCTCTGGGCCCGGCTATCCAGCCAGTTTCTAACCCAGCGAAGCGTACGCCAGTCCAAGCCCCGAGCAGCCAGTTTCTTGAGGAGAATGTTGTGGGGAACTGTGTCAAAAGCCTTACTGAGGTCAAGGTAAACCACATCCACAGCCTTTCCCTCATCCACCAAGCGCGTCACTTGGTCATAGAAGGAGATCAGGTTCGTCAAGGAGGACGTGCCTTTCATAAACCCATGCTGACTGGGCCTGATCGCCTGCTTGCCCTGCAAGTGCCGCGTGATGACCCTCAAGATAATCTGCTCCATGAGCTTTCCTGGCACTGAGGTCAAACTGACAGGCCTATAGTTCCCCGGGTCTGCCCTGCGGCCCTTCTTATAGATGGGCGTCACATTGGCTAGCCGCCAGTCAACTGGGACCTCCCCCGATAGCCAGGACTGCCGATAAATGATGGTAAGCGGCTCGGCCAGCTTCTCCGCCAGTTCTTTCAGTACCCTCGGGTGCATCCCATCCGGTCCCATCGACTTGCGCACATCCAAGCTCCGTAGCAGGTCGCCAACCATTTCCTCATGGATAGCGAAGGCCACGTCCTGTTCCCCATCCCCTCCCACCAGCTCAAGGCACTGGGTATCCAGAGAACAACCGGTATTGCAGCTAAAGACTGAGGCAAAGGCGGCATTAAGCACCTCAGCCTTTTCCTCATCCTTAGTAACTAGGTTTCCCCTCGCATCCAGTAAAGGATGGAGATTCTCCTTAGTCCTCCGTTTCGCGTTGATATATTTGTAAAAGGATTTTTTGTTGTCTTTAACGGCAGTAGCCAGGTTGAGCTCCAGATGAGCTTTGGCCTTTCTAATTTTCTCCCTGCACAGCCTCGCTACATCCTTGTAGTCCTCCTCAGTGGCCCGCCCTTTTTTCCAAAGATTATAAACCCTCTTTTTTCTGCTAAGCACAAGCCGCAACTCTCTGTTGAGCCAGGCCGGTCTTCTTCCACGCCGGCTCGTCTTTGGACACGTGGGGACGGACCGCACCTGTGCCATCACAATTTCCTTCTTGAGGAGCGCCCAGCCTTCCTGGACTCCTCTGCCCTTCAGAACCGCCTCCCAAGGGACTCGGCCAACCAGCGTCCTGAACAGCTCAAAGTCAGCCCTCCGGAAGTCCAATACAGCAGTTTTACTGGTCCCCTTCCTGGCCTCGCCAAGAATAGAGAACTCTACCATTTCGTGGTCACTCTGCCCAAGACAGTTTCCGACCACCACATCTCCCACCACTCCTTCTCTGTTTGTGAAGAGAAGGTCTAGCGGGGCACCACCCCTGGTAGGTTCGCTGACCAGCTGCATCAGGAAGCTATCTCCCACGCTCTCCAGAAACCTCCTAGACTGCTTTCTCTGTGCCGTGTTGTGTTTCCAGGATATGTCCGGGAAGTTGAAGTCCCCCACGAGGACAAGCGCCGACGATTTTGCAACTTCTGTCAGTTGCCTATAAAACTCCTCATCCGTCTCCTCATCCTGGTTTGGTGGCCTATAACAGACCCCGACCAGGAAGTTAGCCTTGCCGGCCTTCCCTTTTCTTCACATCGATGCGTATCTTTTAATTGACATTGCTCGTATTGCCCCGCGGTATTCAGAGAATATGCATACAAAGAAACGTGGCACATAAAAGAATGGAGGAAAGACATTCCTTGATCTAAAAAATTTAAAATATATCTCAAGAAAATATGTTAAACTAAGATTGTGGATCAGCCATCACACCAGAGAACTGAGTGAATGCATCAAGATATTAAAACCAAAATTATTTCCCCACCTCCCAAAAGTGAAAGACCCATATAATTTTCACAGTGAGAAGCAGGAATAGGAACTGACATTTCCGGCAGAGGACAAGAAAGATTAGGCATATGTATATGGATGAACATCATAGCATCCAATCCTGAAAGAATGCAGAACAGCACCACCATCAAAAATTAGACCAATCAGAATTAGTGGTCGGGGGGAAAAAAAAAAAAGATTTTTGTCCTCAATATGAACAGGAAGAACAGATCTTGTTTAGAATTCATGAGATGTTTGAACTGAACCAAAGACAAACATTCATAGATCCCTTCTGTGAACTACTTCTAGACTTATTCCATAGATGCTCTCCTTGCTCTGCTTTTCCAGAGTAGCCAGTGGTGGGTATTGTGCAGTTTTCAGCTTTTCAGTGTGCAATTCATTAGATCAGAAAAAGGAATAACTTGAATTAATTTAACCTCAGCACTGATATCACTCCTCTTTTGGGGGACCATATTGATTTTTATGCTATTAAAAAATTCTGTCTTAATAGTATCATAGGCTTAACAGCATATCATAATTATTACACTGATCATGTTTCTGAGTGGGGGGAAGCATTTCTTCATATCTCTCTTCTGATCTGGGATACAGCATATCTAACAGAAAATACTTAATGGTCTCTTTAATATTTTGTTCACATTTAAGCTTTTGACAATATTTAAAACTAGTTAGTGAATTTAATACAAATAACAAATCATTTAATTTGTACTAGAACCACTTTTATGAAGAATTCACCAGAGAAGCCCAATTCTATGTAGTATAATTGTCTTATTAAAAATAATAATAATAAGGCCTAAGAGAATAATAAAAAAAAAAAATCTCCACTACTCTTAAGCCATATTCTCCCTGTCAGAAGAAAGTCAGTCAGGACCATACATGAATTTGTTCAAGGAAGCAGTGAAGAAATGTTTAACTGTTGAATACTTCTTTGCTAGGAAGGATTCGTGACAGTATGAAGCTATACACATGGGGAAAAATGCTTTGCTTTAGTAACAGAAAACATTGTTAGATCAGCAAATGTACTTTGTATTTTGCTTTCCTGAGAGGTGCTGCAGTGATTCAAAGACAGGGTAGTAAGTGGGACAGGGAAGAATTTTGTCATTCGGATGAAACAACTAAAACATGCAGCCACTAACCAGAGAAAACAATGGGTATTACCAACTATAGTGATATTCCTGTTCTTATTTTTATCACTCTGTAGCTTTTTAAGGAATTTTGAATAAGTGCTAAAGTTAGAGGCAAAACAGCAAGAATATAAAAACTTAATTTAACATAAAGAAGAATAAGAAGATAGAAGTTTTCTAAGCAAGAACAAGTTTCATATTATCTTTCATCCCCTGTCATAATTTCAAATACAGCTAAATCAAGCTGCAGTCTATTTTATATGCAATTTTAGCCTCTTCCAGAACATCAGGCAAACATGATTTTTTTTTATTAATTAACCACACACAGCAAGCAGGCAAGACTCCTCTGCAGCAAGACTATGGTCTATAATTGGTGAAATAATTCCTAGTTCTGCTTTCTACACATAAATTTCAAACATAATTGCTATGTGTACATTTTACAATTTTACACATTTATTCATTCCCACATATAATGTAAAAATGTAAAAATGTTCCTGACAAAAGATAAAACAAAAACAACAACAAAAAACACAATCATTTCTTTTTCAAAACATAAAATAGATTTTTGAGTTCTCAGTTATGTGTTTTCACCTACTGAGTAGTCAAGGCTGAGTAATTAGCACTAAGCTCACCACACCCTCTCCAAAAAAATAGTGACCTCTGTAAATGAATTGGTGATCTAATGTAAAATACTCATGTCAAAGTATATTTCTACCCACCCAAAGGCTGTCCTACATACTGGTTCCTTCATCAGAAGAAAAAAAGGCAAAAAATAAATAAATGCTGTGAATTAACAAACCAACTCCATAGCCATCAGTAGAGCAGTTACACTGCTTTTTCTGTAATATACTTTTTCTTTTTAACATTCGCATTACTTGGATAACAATATTTTGTATTAATTTGTAATCAAGGGCATAGCTGAAGAGAAATTCTATTCACACATAAACAAGTACTGAGCTGCAATCACACCCATCACTTTACTGACTTCTGAGATTATTCAGATGGTCAGCTAGAGACAGCTACTTCAGCTAGAATAGCAGCACTGGGTTCTTGATTTGACACAGGTCAAACTGATGCAAAGGCAATAATCTCAAAGAAAGTACACCTACAATATGACGAGTGCATCTGTCTTTCCTTTTGAAGCAGCTGAAAGCTTATAGCCACACATTTTAGTATGTTCAAAACAAAAATTTTCTTAAATGAATTCAAGCCAAGAAGCTTGAAAAAGTGCTTTGTATTGTGAAATGACTAACACTTCTTTCTGCACCCTTCCCTTGATGACTTGTAAAGATATAAACTATCTCCACATGCTTTCGTTTCATGTTTATTTTCCATCAGTCATATAAAAAGAGAAGTAAAATGTATACAGAGAGTGAACGTGTTTGCATTTTGCTCTAAAGTAAGAAAAATGACTGGATTGAAGAGTGTTCTGTAATAGCAAATATGTCACAAGGAACTTATAATTTGCTGTTACTTTTATAAATCTGCTAGTCATATAGGATAGAGATAGATATTTACTTGATTAACAGTTGCAGTGTTTTTTCTGTGCCCTTAATTTCAATTAGAATAGCAGTTTGACTAATATTTTAGCTTTTTAGATTTTGAGGACATGCTCAGAAGAAAAAGACAAAGGTATGATATTTAAATTTCCAAACATGTTGAAATTTTACCACAGAGATACTGAATGTCTTTAAGAAAAAAAAAAATTATTTGATGCTAGTTATAGTAGCATATTTACTGGAGTTGACAGCATACAACAGAAAAAAGGCAATTAAAAAAAATCATTCTATATTAAGGATATATCTTCTGTGTTTCAAAACACATGACCTAAAAAACCCTCAAGTACATATTCCTATTAAAGGCATGTTCTTACATCCTCAGACCAGGAAGTTAATACTCTGAAAAACGCAGCAAGTTCTTACAATCAATAGGAACTGCCCTGCAAATTCTCTCTCCTTTCAAATATGTTGGTTTAGGTTAAAGAATAAAGTGTAACAGAATACTGCATCAATATAACTTAAGTTTCCACTAGTAAATACTATGAAATAGGATAACTTAGGCATAAACACTACATACAGAAAATTCACATTGTATGGAACATGAAACTCAAATTCCAGATTTAATGTTAGATTCACAAGGGAAGTGTTAAAAACAAAGAATCATCAGCTTGAAAAACATATAAAGATGAAAAACAATGCCATAGTAGCATTAAAGCATCTGCCTACTGCATGCTTCCAGCTTCCTTTTCTTCTGCTAGTATTTTTCAGTAGTAAGAGACACGTAAGAAAAACTATATATAATTTGCTACTGCAGTTCTTAACCAGAACAAATAACATAGCCCAAAACAGATGAAGAAAGTCATCAACAGATAGCCGATTCCTACAATAAAACATACATTAAAGGTCAGATAGCAAACCTGTATAGCAAACTGTGGGATGTAGCAGATTTCTTTATCAAAAACATGTGTTTGATGAATCTGGTACAAACAAGAAGTCGGGTTTACCTGCTGACAGCATCAAGACAAATGAGTAAAATAATATCATGATAACTTCAGAAACCAAAAGATGCTGTCTCCCTTCAGAAAACGATGCTTCTTCCCAGTTCCCTGTACAAAGTAGCCCCTGACTGCAAGGGAGCATCATGACAAAAGTTCGGGATTTTTTTTTTTTTTTTGCACACTCCAGTTGTCAGCAAATGCTATTCTCTCCTGATTTCATGAATTCTCATGGGTAAATGGAAGGAGGAGAAGGTTTGGGTTTGTTTTTTGTTGTTGTTGTTGTTGTTGTTGTTTTTTCCACAAAATCTGTTATTACAGAATTTAAACATCAAAGTTTCTCTAAAATTCAAAGTCTGTATCTTGATGATTGGAAGAGAGAATTCAGCTGTTTTAGATAAATGTATAGCCTTCAGCATAACAAGGGAAGACTAGAGAAAACCTACCTCTTCCTTCCCCTGATTTGTGACCCTGTGGAAATATAGTAGTAGAAATAAAAATAAGATATGCAGATGCTAAATGGTGTTTCTGATCCTGTCCACTTTGGATGTGAATTGAGGACTGTGGGAAAAGGCACTTCAGTTGCTTGCACCATGTCAGGGGAGCATCTGACTACATTTGGCAAAATCTTCTCTCCAAAGTTCAGCTTGTGCAAACACCAACCCTCAAACCTGTGGAGGTTGGTAGGAGACACAATCTGATTTTTGAAATTCCCACATATATTTGACAGCCTCAATTTCCAATGCATAGTGTTCATCATGGATTAACTGCTTCAGAGGAAGCAATATCCCTCACAACTCTATGACCAAGGGCATGGACAGCTTTAGAGGAATTTTTAAACATTTTGGGAAACCAACATGTGCAGTTCTTGATTACAAAGCTGAAAATAGAATTCAAAAATGAGAAAAGTACAAAAAATCTGAAGTTTGAGATCCCTAAAGCATACTGAGTGACAGAATATGTGCATACAAATACACCTCTTGAATACTTGTTCTCAAATATAAATATGGCAAATAAATTATCTCAAGTACTTCATCAGCATTTGGCAATGACTTTATAGTCTTGTTGCGTGGTTAGTGGGTTTGTATTGTTGTTTTCATTGTCTTTTTTAAAGAAGTACTCTTTCTCTAATCAAAATAACCATCCTTCTGGTCATTTTGTTTTCAGAAATTATCATATTTCCTGAATCATATGTTAAGAAAGTATGCCTATTACCCTATAGAGATGCTAAAAAAGAGTAATAGTTTAGATGATACACTTGAATTTTAAAGCTCGTTGTCCAAACTATCTTTGTGACCTTGGTTAGCTTTAGAAGATTGGAGAGGTCCTCCATAGTTCTCAGTTTTCTTAAAATCCTTTTGGGGTAGTTCACATCCAGACCATCAAGGAAGTAAAGTCATCTTTTACAGGTGAGTTTTCATGTGCCCTTTTGTCTTGAGAAACCCTATGCAGAGGTTTAATTTCAGCGTCAGGTTAATCTCACTGTATTATGGGGGCTCAGCTGAACACTGTCTGGAACCTAGAAGAAATACTCTCACACCTAGGACTGACAAGGTATATTATGGAACTGCCTTCCTTCTGCTGCCTTGCTAATTTGTCACCATGCTAAGAAGCTTCTAAGAGACTGCAAAGGATCATCTTGGAAATACCCAATTCTTCAGGCTAGTCAGGAAAGGAAAAGTAGTCTTTAAATTGTAACGTGGGATTTAACATCAATGTTTATATCACGGATATTGAAATAATAGAGACAAACTTCCAGTTGTTTTATTTTTGTTTGTTTTGATTTCTAAAGAGTCTCTCTTTTTACCACTTGTTCTTAGAAATTAAACTGGAATGCACAGTGTAAATATTGTCTCCTTGGCATCTCAATTTATCCTTGTGACTTTCTCATGCCATTCCTAAACTTGGCTCAAAACTCCCGAAGTATCATTCTCTTTGTCCACCTCATGTGTGACTCAGGATCTCCACATTTAGTATTATCATTAATCATCTTCAAGCACTATTTTCACATTGAGGTGACTCTTTCCTTAGAGGAATGTTTATTTTAATAGGCCATTACACACATGCACAAGAATATAAATACATTTTCCTCTCGTGAGCTATGTTGTATTTCAGGTGTCATTCTAGACAACTAAAATTCAATTGAGTTATCCCAAAGGCCTTTTTGTAAACCTGATCAAGATTTGGCACTCTTTTTTTTCTTAGGTAATTCTTCTTTCACCTCGGCTCTGGTGAGGCCGCGCCTTGAGTACTGTGTTCAGTTTTGGGCCCCTCGCTACAGGAAGGACATGGACGTGCTCGAGCGAGTCCAGAGAAGGGCGACCAAGCTGGTGAGGGGTCTGGAGAACAAGGCTTACGAGGAGGGGCTGAGGGAGCTGGGGTTGTTCAGCCTGGAGAAGAGGAGGCTCAGGGGCGACCTTATCGCTCTCTACAGTTACCTTAAAGGAGGCTGTAAAGAGGTGGGGGTTGGTCTTTTCTCCCACGTGCCTGGTGACAGGACGAGGGGGAATGGGCGAAAGTTGCGACAGGGGAGTTTTAGGTTGGATGTTAGGAAGTACTTCTTTACCGAAAGGGTTATTAAGCACTGGAACGGGCTGCCCAGGGAGGTGGTAGAGTCACCATCCCTGGAGGTCTTTAAAAGACGTTTAGATGTAGAGCTTAGCGATATGGTTTAGTGGAGTACTTAGTGTTAGGTCGGAGGTTGGACTCGATGATCTTGAGGTCTCTTCCAACCTAGAAATCTGTGATATTGTGTGATACTGTGTAACAATATACCTAGATTATTTTTCAGAACTAAGAAAAGTTCTGAGGAGCACCCAAGATCACCAAAAATATTAATCAAGATTTATATGCGATTCAAAAGAAGTTTTACCCCTAAAACATATACTACAAAATTACACAACTTTATATTAAAATTGCTATAATTAAATGCTACAGTTGCTAAGTAGCCAATTGAAATTGTGTGGAGAAAATTTCAACATGTGGCTGGATGCTCAGAGTGTTGACATTGAAATGCTGTAGCCAGTTTTAAGCTTAGGATGAGTTCTTAAAAACAATGGTAATAATGCTCCTGGCCTCAGCAACCATGCACAGTGAAGAAATATTGCCTGCTTCTTTACAAGCTGTCTACTTGAATCATCATAAAAAACCTACACGAAACCAGTCAGGGATGAGAAGGAAAACAGCAATGACAGAGAAAGCTTGCCTGACTAATTAGTGTCTTTTTGTGGTGGTTAGAAATCTAAGTCTTTGAATATCCACTCCTACTCAGCCTACATACTTGCCTTTTCATGGCTCAAATATTCCTCCTTGTCAGCAAGAAACATAAAACGAAAAGAGTATATTTCTTTTTAAATGTTACTGTGCAAGTACAATGCAAAGTGAACATGTCAGTATCCCATCTGCGGGGGGGGGGGGGGGTGCGGGTACAACACTTTCTGAATTGAGTGGGTCTCCAAGATGAACTTAGGCTGATGAGAGGAGGAAATCTCATAATTTCAGGATGACAGGAAAAGGTCATGGCTTGAGCTAAGATTTTTGAATTGAATTGAGCACTCCGAGAAAACAGTTGAAGATCAAATGATAACTAAAGCCTGATCTCCACAGTTTAGTCTCTGCAATTCCTTTTTATTTGCTTCCTTGCTGGAATACAGATATCATCATCAGAATCTCTCAAATGGTAGCAGCTACAGAAGCACAAGGTACCAAATAATTATTCTCCAGAATATCACTGATATTTTTATGCCTACAAAACATAATTTGCACTACAAGGATGTGCCATGCTAGTTATATTGATTACAAACCAATCTATTTGAAAGTGAACAAGACCAATCACAAAATCTACCCTTCATGGTCTCTGAGAAAGAAAGAAAAATTCAGGTTATCTTCATATGAAATCCAAAGAGACAGGGTAGCAATTAGTTTTCAAAACATAAAAATACAATAAGAAGCTTAAAAAGTAACCCTTTGCTGGAAGCAGTTATATACTGAAGCACATCTAAAATTCAGTCTGAAATACCAGTGTTTATTATTGACCCTACTATATGTTTTCCTAAGTAAGCAGACACATCTACTTAGAAAAAAAAATGTTTTGAATGAAAAATAAAAAAAAAAGTTCTCGTGCTTGACCGTCTGTGGTCTTGTTATTCAGTAAACCAACAGACAATACAGATACAATTTACAGACTACGAGGAAAGTAAAGAAGATCCATGCTTAACCAGCCACTATTTTGCAACTATGATTCAGCAAACACTCAGATGAAGAAAGCTTCTACACAATTTACTGAGTCAATTGGGCTTCAGCAGACAACCTCTCTGTTCAGGCTGCAAGACTTGAAGGAAAAGACAAATACAGATATTTCCCCCCAGCCCCAAACACATAACAGACTTGATAGTCATCAAACTTTGGATAAATGCAACAACTTGCTTAATTAAAAACTCTTTTGACCTTCAATTTACACAGCTTATATGAATACAAGTTCGTGCTCTGTAAGGGATTTCTAAGTTACACATTACCTAGGTCAGTACACTAAACTACATCCAGCTAAAGATGGATGGCGCTATCCTGACCATACTCCAGCAGAGCAAAGTCCCAAATACAGATTCTTTGAAACCAACTGACATCAATGACTAGCAAGATCAGGAAACCAGCATGTAACTCCTGCAGGGACAGAAACTACCTCAGGAGTTTTGGTGGCAAGGCTGTAACACATATTATGGATTCCTAACCATGAGACCTAACAAAGACTTTAAGGCTTAAAAAAAATTGTTCTGCTCTTTGCTGCAAAACCTGAACATGGCTTTTTGACCAGTCTCCTTCTAGAAGGGTGTTCCCAAAAAGGCTAGGTGACCCTTCCTACCTTTAAGTGACATTGACTGAAATGTTTTTAAGAGCAACTTTTTTTTTTTGTTAAATGAGAATGGACCACTAATAAGATGCTTTTGAGAATTTTTTTTCCACTACCGAGAAATATTTGTACAACTCTTACCTTGATGGAAGCTCGTACTATTTGCACATGCATAAGACATACAATTCACATATATATACACATTTGAAAAGAAATTAGAAGAGAACATTCAAAATGCTTCTATTGAGCATCATCTGCTTGCTAGCACAGAAAAATAAAATACAAGACGAGCTTGAAGCTCATACTCAGATGACCTTTCTGTTAGGCTCTTTCCTCCTTCAGTGAAGCAAATGGTATTCAAAAGAATTTCTATTTCTCATAAGTAAGGTGTAGTTGCAGGCCTTACTGCAATATTTCTCGCACAAATCACACACACACACAAATAATTTCCCACAGGGTTATTTCTCTGGTGCTCTCATCCTAGAAGCTATACTTTTCAGAAGCATAACTACTTCATCTTTAAAATACTGCTTTTAGATGAGTCTCAGTTTCATGGCTAATGAACAAAAGTACAGGGAAATCTAAGGGTAAAACTGCTGCATTAGGATTTTTAGCTTTTTCAACAATATTATGTTTTAAAGTGACCAAAACATATTTTCAACAGTTTCATTCAGATCCATGAGAACAATTGATGCTGTATATGTATCATACAGTGTCATAAGGAGCGCGCTCAAAATAATAATAAGAAGCAGCAGCACATATTTAGTGAGCAGTTTTTAATGCTTTGATTTAAAGGACTTTCTCAAAATCATGTGTGAATTGTGTGGCAGATGCAGGAAGAGATTCTTGTCTGACATTCAACTTCTATAAAAATGAAGCCTAAAACTTTTATCTAGTGTACTTAAACAATTTCTAAGCTGGGTCTTAAGCAAATCTGACAGCTTTCAGCTCACGAAATACACAAAGGACCGGAATATGTGGTAACAGGTGAAAGCTCATCTTTTGCATGCACTGTCTAGGGACTCCATTGCTCGTTATTCATAGCCAGCATCTCTTCCACAGCCTTAAAAAAGGACAGCAAAAAAAGCTCATTCATGACACTGCAGTCACTTTCTGCCCAAGCCACTTTGTGGAAGAACTAGTTAACTTGTTCTCTAAGAAGGGGTAGCAGAGCTCTAAACAAAATAAATAAATAAAATAAAGTTTACAGATTTCTGTAAACTTGTTCTCAAAATGTTTTATCTAAAGTGTTTCCATATACAGTTCACAAGTAGGCAGACAACCAGCACTGGAAATTTGAGATCAAATTATTAAATTCTGCGAAGTTATAAGCAACTAAAAATAAAATCTTAGAGTAGAAAATGCTGAGCTTCCTTCTTTATCTTTCTTACCTAGACAATAGATGTGTATTACATGTATGTACAAACCAAAGCCTACCATTAATGTAAACATAACCATATATTTTTATTTAGAAACCCAACATATTTCAAGATGTCTCCACCATAAGCATTCTACTATTTGTTGTAAGACAAGCAGGCCAGACAAAGATATGGCATAGTGATGGACCACATTTCACCACAAGCAAAATTTAAACACTTCTATTACAATATTTCTCACACAAAAATACAAGTGATGTCTCATTTTGAGCCCTTTTTGTAACATCTAGATATCAAACTATCTCATAATTTATATAAAGCCTGCATAATTGTGCATATGTGGGAATCACGAACTACAAAGTGTTAGAACTAGATTTTCCATTTCACTTCTTCAAACTGTATTCCATTCCTTAATGCTTTCCACTTCAGAACAGCATTAACTTCCCTAAACTTCACACGGACTAAAAAGCCTAAAAACATTTGTAATTTAGTACAAAAGAGATACTTTTGACAAAATTAAAGGTCAGGGTATGGTTTGGTGGTTTGTTTTTTTGTTGGTTTTTTTTTTTCATTGCATAAAATTTAAAAATTGAAGTTAAAAAGTTGGTTTGAAACCCCAAGACAAAGCTAGGCAGTACACACTTTCAACTTAGCAAAACAAGCAGGAATAGAGCTCAAATTCTGTTTCAGGACAGAATTTAATTGTAGACACCTTCGTGGGGATGTTTCACTTTCAATGAATTGGCATTTTTAAATGGAAAAACATTCCATAGGAAATTTTCCAACCAGTTTTAGTACTTAATAGACACATGTAAAATTTAATTCTTCTCTTTCTCTTGTCTGTTAGGAATTACTTCCAGACACATTGTAATACCTCAGGCCTGCATCAACTGCTTTTCAGTTGCAGAAACCTCTGTATGTAAAATGAAAAAAGAAAAAAAAATCCCTGCAGTATTATGGAAATGAATATAATTTCATTTGACTTGGGACAGCCGTCAGTAGGCCACAAAAGTCTCTTCCAACAAAGAATAACAATTAAAGACATGGTCCATATAATCTGTCACCATATTTGGGAGGAAGTGAAGGGGAACAAAAAACAACAATCACAAAACCATCAACAGACATGCATAGGATTCTTACAAAAAAATATCACAACATCACTGTATGTTTTTCTATGTGTTCACAACATTGATTGTAGAAACTTTAACAGATGCTATGAAATTTTTGCCAGAATGCATTCAAGCCATTTTGAAATTACTTCGAAAATAAGAGATGATCCGGAGGTTAATAAAAACCTACCAGTTTTCTAAGTATCCACAAATAATAAATGTCAGATAAATTCCAGCTATCAAATATTTCAGTACTTCAGTTTTCTGGTAGTTTGTCAGTTTGGTTTTTTTTGTTTTTTTTTTTTTTCCTGAGACATATTCAGAGAAATGGCTAAAGGAACTGTAATGGCCTTCTGGGACAGGAAAACTAAGGTTTCTGTAAAAAATGTTAAATTAATTTTTATAGTGATGCAAAGTCAGGGAAGAGTTGTTAAGGGATGGCCTCTTGCCACAGGGTGGAGTTTTGTTTTGGTATCCTTTTAGAGTCTGCAGGTGTCTGGCAGGAGCTGAAATCAGGGCCAGCTGTGATATTTCAGCCCCGATATTTCCCTCCCCATATTTCTCAGAAGTGATGCATCAGAGTGATGTCTTACACCTGATGTACTCAACTTGTGTGGTATGACTGTAACTGCTTTGAGAAGAGGAAAAAAGTACCACTGCATGGCTCATTTTTATTTTCGGCAAAGCAGCACTGATATAGTAATATTCATCAACAAACACTGATTTAGTCTGGTAAAACATTAGCTAACAAACTGCTTATAATATTTTTGGGTTGCTCTGTTGCTTCTTATATACGTCAGTCATCTGAAGTAATGACATTTTAAAAGGACTGTGAAAAAAATTATATTGCAAGAAAAAGGGAGGAAACGCTTTAAAGGAAACAAAACAACAACAAAAAAGCATTTATTTGCCTTGCTTAACCAGCAAAGATCTTTGTTATTTCATAGTTAGCTGCAGTACAACACGTACCTGTTTTTGTTTTGTTTTATCTTTTGGGAGAATTTGAATAGTTTCTACTAAAAATTGTATTCTCTTTTAAGTTTGTTTTGTTTGGAAAACCTCAAACCACGTTGTATTTCATACACATGTTCCCCAGGGTATGCTAAATAGGACCATGCTGAGGTCACTAGTAAGTTTTTAAAACGTTTTAAGAATTCCTTTAATGTTTTGTACTATCTTGGCCTGGTTAAAAGAACATATTTTTAAAAAATAGCTTGAAGAATTTTGACTATAAAAAGTTTCATGAAAATAGTCTATACTGTACTATTTAGAGTTTGTAAGAACTTTTACAAACATTATTTCCTCCCTCTTGTTTTTAAGAAAGAGGTCTCCTCTACTACAAAATCTGCTTCTCTTTCTCTCAGCCCTTTTAACCATACATGCACAAGTACACATCTAAGCATGTACTTCTATCCACAGACTGATTTACTCAGCAGTACTTAGCCTGTGGTATCCATTTTAGCTTCACAAATGAATAAAAGATTATAATCGGTGGGAAAAGTGGATATTTTACTCCGTTCATGGAAAAAACAGTATCAGCTGGCACTCCAGCTTAGTGAAAAATAAAAAATCCATGGTTTTTGGCAGCTCACTTGGAGTATGATTGAAACCGCTAATGATATTAACAATATGTGCTGGGACCAAAAAATGTGTTGTTTTATCTCAGTTTATAGAAGCAGTTATAAAAACCCCTCCTGGCCTTCAGGGTTCTGAGGTCCTTTTAGTTAAAAATAAAATTTAAAAACACAACCCACCTGTAGGTGATTAAGTTCCATTAGACCATTTTATTCACCTCTTTTAGCTGGTCTTTCCCATCTCCTCAGACTTACTTCTGTTACTCCTTTGCATTATTCCAACAGTTCCAAGGACTTCTGCCTTTGGCTGCTAACAGCTCATTGCATCCTTTGAAGCACTGCTAACAGCTGAGCTGGCATGTGCTTTGAAGACTGTTGGCATGCATGTAGCGCACCTTGGTCACCAATGGTGCAAGACTGCACTTATAATGAAAGACAGCTACATTACAGGTATTCAAATCTGTAGATTAGGAAGATAATGGCAATAAAATAAAAAATGGAGTTGTGTTCAGATCCAGTTCTGCTGATAACACTTAAAATGGAAGAAATCAACAAAATCTAAGCAGCATCTGTTAGCAGTAGGTTGAAGTTTGCCTATACTGAAGTATCACCAGGCTTAGTACAAGTATTTATACTTGTTGCTATATAGTATTATTAAGTAAAGCAATTACTCACAAGCTAAGTGGCAACTTTCTTAGAAATACATTTTCTGATTTAAACTGAGCCTGTGAAAAACAAACAAAAAAAAAGAAACTCCACATTATAATGGGAGTGTTGTGGAGAATTATTACATTCTCATATTTAATGACTGATTGAGCTTTACACATGAGATTTTTCTTGCTGTGATTACAGCATGTTCTTTTTGGTGTGTGCTGTTTCTTCCCTTATATAACTGGGACTTCAGAGTGAGAAGATTCTTGGATTCCAGATTCTCAGGTGTTGAGATACATTTCTTCCTAGTCTGGACATTGTCCCAGGGCACTCTCATGCTTTCTGAGGCTTCAGAAACCAAAATTACAGACTAGGTTATGAAAGAGCAAAGCTATGCACAAGCATGCGTGTTTATCCCAGATGCGTGCTGTCTATACAGCAGCAGAAGGATGAGCAAATGAAGGCAGACTGGACAAGGTAAAATAGCAAAAACTGTAGTTTAGAACAAATGTGAAGGTGAAAACCTTTGCTTGAACTGTCCCTAAGCCTCTGAATCCAAAGTATGGATAAATGAGTCCTGTGAAGGTCTGAAGTGGTCACCACCAAAATAAAAATTCAAGGAGAAGTTAGCAAAATGTGCTGAAGAAGCTGAGTATGCTATTCCAAATTGCTCATCTCCTGGATAGCCTCTCAGATATATAAAGATGGAGCGGGGGGCTTAACTTTATGAGAAGTGATGTAAATATAAGAACAATACTATAGAATGTCAACATCGCTTCATATTTCGAGAAAGAAGAGGAAAGGACTGGATAGACTCTCCCCCCACACATACACTGGAACAGAACATGAATTGTGAGAAAATGTTTTAGGAGGGAGGCAGCATCAGAAATTAAACCTAAGTATAACATCGGAGGTTACCAGAAATACTGACATTTCATTTCCAACAGTAATAAGAACATGGTCACTGAGTGCCATTTATTTCAAAGAAGGGTGTAGAAGAGACTTTTTCAAGGAGTTTCATAAGGAGAAAAGAAAAACATACAAACAAAAATCAGTATGACTCTTAATGGGGAAAAAAATTTGAAAAACCTGCCACTATTGCAAAGCACTGATACCTTTCATGGACAGGTTATTTAATATTTAGATGAACTCTAAGAACAAGGTAACCACACTAATCTTTTTTTCAATTTGGGAGGTAGCAGATACGCCACAACATACGACCTTTTAAAAGCAGTCTTATAGGGGAATTGACTTTTTAAAATTTGATGCAGCATCAAAAAAAAAAAAACAGACTATTTTTTTCAACATTGTCCCAAGCACAGCCAAGTCAACCAAGTTCAGAATAAAATAAATTAATAAATTGCTGTACATTCTTCAAAGCTCAACCTCAATCCCTGTGAAAATTATGAAGTGAAAAATTTGGCCCATGTATATACTCTACAGTATGGTACTACACCATTTTAAGGAAAAAGCACATTTATCTGTGAAAGAAATTCCTGTCCTTGTGGTAGCCTTACAAATGGTCTCTTACAGTTCTAAAAGTACAGTAAACATATAAACATATTTATAACAACCATTTATAGTAAACTTATTCCCTTATGATAGAGATTGATTTGCATGTCTTTTTCCCCAAAGACAACATTTGTATTTGCACTCCTGACAAACACTTCTTGAGAACAAAGACACACAAAAGATTGGCTCCTTCCCCACCCACCCACCATACTATAGCCAATTATTTCTCTTGTTATTTCCATCAGTAGAAATTTAATTTTAACATTCATCACAAGATAGAAGAGCTGTAAATATTATTACACCATTCAAGACAGTATAGTTGAGTTTGTGTTAGGCCCTTTAAACTAACATAAGCCACAGTGTGAGGAGAAGGGGAGGGATCAGTGAATATGAAGATATACAAACTTTATAGATGCTGGAAAGCAAAAATATTGTTTAGATTTTTATGTTTCAGTTTTGTGATTGTAGTCAGAAACCTGTTTTTTTTTTTTTCCCCTCCAAAACTATAGATTCTGGTCATCTGTACTCCATACAGAAAACTGGTTGCTTGTGGACAAGAAAGTTACTTGAATGTATATCTGATAGAATGTGATTATGAATATATTACAGTTTCTTTCCTTCCTTTACCAGCCATTTTTGAAAGACAGACTGCATACGGGACATAGAACACCTACAGTTTAATTCATCACGGCCAAGTCTGTGTTCCCAAGCACATAACTCATTTAGGGATCTATATTTACTTCTAATTATACCGTACTATTGGCCTTAAACTCAAACCCCCATATAATTTTCAAATACCATTTTAAAGTAGCTGAAATCTGGTTTGAGTGGCAGGAAAAGTGATCATTATTCAGCAGCTGTAAAACACATGTAGTAATGTATAGAAAATACTCGGTAAGAACCAACCTGTGGATCCGAGAATACCTGCTGCATATTGTTGATTGGACCATATGGAACTCCACTTCCTTCAAAGAGCTGCAACCACTTGATTGTTGTTTTTTCAGAAAACCTAAGAGCATAAGAAGCATGTGGTTTCAACTCAGTGCTTCAGATTCTAAAAAAAAGTATAGCATCTCTCCTCCCTCTCTCAGTGCTTCCATACCCTTCCCCATTGATTTCTTCCCAGGCAGTCAATAACATAACGAAAACGTACTATATGTGTTCCTCAGAAACATAAAAACCAAAGCCATAGGGGAAAGGACATAGCTGAGCTGACTTCTATCTGATCATCTGATGAAATCCAGCAATGATGTAAAGCTAAATCTATTGGCAGTTTCAAAAAAGGATCAATGGTTTTCCTCCAGTCCTTAATTACACTAATGTGCTTCACATTTGTTTTCTTTTATGTACATATTTAAAAACAGAAAAGAAAAAAAAGATATAATGTGGGTATGAGTCTAACGTGCAATGCTGCTCACTAAAAGATGATTTTAAAGTACCACAGTGTTTTTCTTCCATTACATCCAAAACATATGTCAGGATTAACAGACACATATTTTGGTCAGATAACAACATTAACTACATATTTATTTGTTGTTTGATTGTATAATCTATCCTAAGGACATCCAGTTCAGCAGATATAAACTGTGCCTATGCTGGTGAATGCAGAGCTTCTTTTCCTTTACAGAAGGCTGTGCTGAATTTTTGCTAGCAACTGAACCACTTCCTTCCTAAGAGGCTCCATAATTCATGGCCCACTAACTCCCCTTGCTTCCACAAATAAATTAAAAGGTGTTTTTCATCTACTACTTTTTCTGACCCCCCTCCCCCAACCTCCACAGCTTTCTAATTTCTAACAAAAGATGATGTATTTAGAAGAGGACTCTAAAATAATCATGGTGTTGAAGACAACACTAAGAAATGAACATAATTCTCATATTTGTATTATCCATGATCATTCCCTAGAACGACTGGTAACACAAGTCCTGACATATTTTGTGCTTTGTACTTTTTTTAAGTTTATAAAATTCTCATTAAAAAAAATATTTTGGAATTTAAACGATATTTTGAAAATGAAGTCTTTTCAGCTAGACTGTCAGATATCTACATTTGCATAATCAGTATGCAATTTCATGGTGTCATGGTAAGTTTGAATAATATTCTGGATATACATCCTTCCTTATTATGAGTGACTGAATGTACAGTGAAGTGCCTGTTTTGCTAGAGTTCTATATGGTGCATAAGCTTCTGAAATTTTAGCTTCTGCTTAGGTTTTTCCTTACTATGTAACAGACAAACAATTAAAAAAAAAAAAAGAGCACCTGGGGCGCAACAACCCCAAGCAGAGCTACAGGCTGGGAGATGAGTGGCTGGAAAGCTGCCTGGCAGAGAAGGACCTGGGAGTACTGGTTGATAGTCAGCTGAATATGAGCCAGCAGTGTGCTCAGGTGGCCAAGAAGGCCAACAGCATCCTGGCTTGCATAAGAAGCAGTGTGGCCTGCAGGTCTAGGGAAGTGATTGTCCCCCTGTACTCAGCTCTGTACTTCGAGTACTGTGTTCAGTTTTGGGCCCCTCGCTACAAGAAGGACATGGAGGTGCTCGAGAGAGTCCAGAGAAGGGCAACGAAGCTGGTGAGGGGTCTGGAGAACAAGTCTTACGAGGAGCGGCTGAGGGAGCTGGGGTTGTTTAGCCTGGAGAAGAGGAGGCTCAGGGGAGACCTTATCGCTCTCTAGAGGTACCTTAAAGGAGGCTGTAGAGAGGTGGGGGTTGGTCTATTCTCCCACGTGCCTGGTGACAGGATGTGGAGGAATGGGCTAAAGTTGCACCAGGGGAGGTTTAGGTTGGATGTTAGGAAGAACTTCTTTACTGAAAGGGTTGTTAGGCATTGGAATGGGCTGCCCAGGGAGGTGGTTGAGTCACCATCCCTGGAGGTCTTTAAAAGACGTTTAGATGTAGCCCTTAGTGATATGGTTTAGTGGAGGTCTTGTTAGTGTTAGGACAGAGGTTGGACTAGATGATCTTGGAGGTCTCTTCCAACCTAGACGATTCTGTGATTCTGTGATTCTTTATTTGTAGTAAAAAGGGGCTGTTGAGAGCATATTGTTAAGCAAACTGTTTAAAAAGAAAACAGAACATCACCACTGTCAGTAAAGGCCCATTATTCAGAT
This sequence comes from Anser anser, assembly GCF_964211835.1. Lineage (NCBI taxonomy): Eukaryota > Metazoa > Chordata > Aves > Anseriformes > Anatidae > Anser > Anser anser. The sequence goes on along the minus strand of NC_139721.1, from coordinate 101,733,885 downwards.
TTTGAGAGCAACAGTATGCAACTATTTTGTTTGTTCAGTTGTGGTTTACATATTGAAATATCTGTTATACAGTTCTAAGAGAAGAAATACTGCTTCAAAACCTGATAAAAGATAAGACATGGATAAAAATGCCCAAGTTCATACCTTTCTGATAACAGCTACACAAACTTAAATTTTTATTTATTTTACTAACCTCCATGTATCCCTCATCTAACTATAATTTTAATAACATTTATACAAATAAATACCATAAGCTTTCCTCCTAGCACAGTGCTGATGTTTAGGTTACTAGATGTCAATTGATATCATGCTCACTGCTCCAAAATATCAAGTATAGCAAATTGATGACAACTTAAACTTCCAAGAGAAGTACAAGATTTAAATTCTCTCCTGAAAATGAAAATCTCTATCAGCAGGAATTTATGAGGCCTAGACAATCTTTCTCCCTTTAATGCTTGTTTTAAAACATTCTATGCTTTGATATTGCCTTTTATATTTCCCTACTTGGTACACAATTTCCTTTTCTAAACTAGAAGATTTACAATGTCATCTGCTGCCTTTCAGTGGGAAAATATATTTTCTTACATACATGTATAAAAGCCCTGACAGAAACACGCACAAGGCTAACAAACAGTCCATCTTCCTAACTTAAGCTAGGGCCATAACATCCAAGATTGTACAGCAGCTGAGTTCTGAGGCATGACAGTTGCATGTGAATCTTTATCTGTCCACAGAGCCTCAATGATATTGAGTGGCTGCAGGAGAGCTCAACCATGGGATTCACACTGCAGAACTAAAGCTTCTTGTATTTCCAGATGAATCCCTTTTTCATCTATAACAGATGGAGCGTTTTAGATATCACATAAATGCCATTTAAATTATCTATGATTTGTCTGTGTAATCATTTTTAATCTGTAGTTTAGCTGTCTACAATTACTACTAGTATTTTAGAAGTTCAAAAGAATTTATTTTTTACTCTATTAGTCTGTAGTATGATACTTGAATGCATGCTCATTCCAAAAAGTCCTGAAAAAAGGGTATGTACTCTGACGGAGAATACACCAATTTCATTGTATTTCATTTTAATTGATAGCATTCCTTTAAATATAAAATAATAATGTGTGAACACTGAGATTTATGAATACAGTATCTTCTTTTTGTAGTGGGTTTACGTGGCAAGGTTTTGGTAGCAGGGGGCCATAAGGGTGGCTTCTGTGAGAAGGATCTAGAAGCTGCCCCATGTTAGGTAAGGGCCCCACTGCTGACCAGAGCTGAGCCAATAAGTGATATTGTTTGCGCCTCTGTGAGAGCATATTTAAGACAGGGGAAAAAAAACACAGCGCCACACAGCAGCTGGGAGAGTGAGAGGAGTGAGGGAGAGCCTTGCAGGCGCCAAGGTCAGTGAAGAAGGAGGGGGAGAGGTGCTCCAGGCGCCAGAGCAGAAGTCCCCTGCGGCCTGTGGTGAGGACCATAATGAAGCAGGTTGTCCCCCTGCAGCCCATGGGGTACCACGGTGGAGCAGGGTTCCACCCCGCAGCCTGTGGAGGAGACCACGGTGGAGCAGGCCGACCTGCACTGACGGAGACTGCGGCCTGTGGAAGACCCCTGCTGGAGCAGATTCCGGGTCGGACCTGTAGCCCGTGGAGAGGAGACCACGCAGGAGCAGGTGACCGGGCAGGAGCTGCTGCCCGTGGGGGATCCAGGTTGGAACAGTTCGCTCCTGAGGGTTGGACCCCGTGGTACAGACCCAAATCTGGAGCAGTTCTTGAAGAGCTGCTGCCTGTGGGCAGCCCACGCCGGATCAGTTCAGCAAAGACTGCATCCCGTGGGAGGGACCCCACAGCACAGGGGACGAGAGTGACCGAGAAGGAGCGGCGGCGAAGAAGCGCTATAGACTGACCATAACCCCCATTGCCGAGTTCTCCTGCGCCGCTCGGGGAGAGGAGGTGGAAGAGGGTGGATGGGGGGGAAGGTGCTTTTGGTTTCTTTCCTTTGTTTCTCGTTTCTCTAGCTTGTTAGTAATAGGCAATAAATCTTACTATCTCCCTATGCTGAGTCTGTTTTGACCGTCACAATAATAATTACTGCGCAATCTCCTCATCCTTATCTCAACCCTTGAGCCCTTTTCATTGTATTTTCTCCCCGTTCCTCTTTGAGGAGGGGGAGTGAGAGAGCGGTTGTGGTGGAGCTCAGCCGCCCACCTGAGTAAAACCACCACAATTTTAAATTGTATTTTCTAAAACTGCATTTCCTTAGCTCTAACAATGGGAGAATGGAACATGAAAAAAAAAAAAAAAAGTGTAACTGCTTGACACACAACTTGGATAAAATAATGTACTTATTTCTTGTTAATTATTTGTGTAAACTTTGTTTCTTTTAAAGAACAAGGAATCTTTTTTGCTTGATCAATCAAGGCAGGCAGAGAAACGCATGACATTTCTGAACGCAAGGACAAGAAATAAGGTAGGTAATGGGAAGGCTGTACCTGCACAACACATGGTAAACTTGAGGGTCGAGAAGAAAGAAGTACACGGAGTACAGAACAAAGCAAATCACAGAGAACACTATGAAAATAATTACATTGTTAGTCTTTGCCATGCTCCACAAAACAGATATGCAAAGGTGGTTATCTTCCCATCTCACAGATGGAAGACTTATCTGCAAATTATCAGTTCTTGTCAAACATGTACTGGCAATCACCTATGAGCTGTCACAATAGATCTTGCATACAATATCAAAAAAATGTCCTTCTGTTTCTGAGGCCTTTTCTGGTTATGGATTATGGTGCAAGCATTAATTCACTGTGTGCATTCTTCACATATGCCCCATTTTCCATGTTTTCTAGGAAACATACAGTCAGTGCTGTGCATCCTCTCACACTTTTCTAATGGACAAAGCCATCTAATTCCACACAAAGTATGTTTAGAAGAACTACTGAAGCAAAATGCTGCTCTTTTCTATATGAAGCATATGGCTATTAATTTGTAGCAGTAATTTGAACCAAATGGAGACACAGCAGCAATCGAACTAGGATTCTGTGACAGTTTTTATTTTGGACTGTTTTGTTTTTTGGTGGATTTTTTTTGTTAGTTTGTGTTGTTGTTGTTGGTTTTTAAACATGTAGTCAATCACATAAACCCTCTCTGCACTCAAAGTTCACAAGCATTCTTGTGTTCTGTAACATGACTGGAGTTTGCATTATGTTTTTGTGTTATCCTTTGTTCTATCAACAGTCTACTAACTTTCAAATATCTACACCATTTTCTCTCTTCACTATTAATCATCCCTCTAGAGGTCATTAGCTCAGTAAAATAGTTTGTGTAGTTTCTAACAGTAGCATCTGGGGAAGACACTGTACAAAACATAAATCATAGGAAAAAATATTTTGAAAATTCAAAAAACAGATCATTACCCCCCAGTGTACCATAAATATACCATTACAGCTTTCAAAATGAATATTATAGCATTTAGTCAATAATTGGTAAGCATCTCTGTGTTAGGGTCTAATTAGTCTCTTCTCAGTTACAGATTAATCACTCAGCAAACCACTACATACAGTTAAAATATTTGGGGATCAACATGATTGTACTGACATGTTTTGCTGATGAATATGTCAGCTACTTTAGAAGATGTCACTTACAGCACATGGTAAGTGATGGCCACAAAGTGCTGTCAAGATACATGTAGGTACCACAAATCCACCTTGGAAATTGTATTAAATTTCTGCATACCTGAAACAATGTTACCCATTTAGAATAGAAACATTAATAAAACCTTACTTTTATGTGCAGGATTTGTGCTGTAGAATGTATGGTCTATGCATATATAAATGAATGCACATTTGTGTTCCATTTTGATGTTTTGCAACCTGTTTTAAAGCCGTATATGATTTTTAAAGAATGGCATACCAGAGAGAGGAAAATATGTCTGTATTATAAAATATGTTTCTCCCAATTCCTGAGTAGCAAAATCCAGCATGTTCCAGAACTATTTGTTTTTGGATTCAGACGTTAAACTACACATGTTAGAATAGATAAAAGATAAATAGATTAACTCCTTTCCCCAAGCCTTCCTCTCCTTTTCTCAACAGAAGAAAGGACTGCAACTTTGGTAGTTAGAACAAAGGAAGTGGAAATCACCTGAAAAACATGCATCAGTAAAAACACATTGAGAATAATGGGAAATTAAATAGATTTTGTTGTCGTTCTTTTAACTATTCAGGGGAAGTAAAGATATGGATCACATAAAAAGATTCATTGAAAAATCAATGAAAAGATATCTCTTGATTTCAGCATCCTTGTAGCTAGTAATGCATGGCATAAGAAAAAAAAAAGTCAGCAAATTATTTTACAGAAAGGATCTCAAGTTTCACAGTTATGTAATAAAATACTTAGAGGCTTACTAAATAGTGAGAAAAATAAGAATGAGAAAATACACATTAGCTTACCTACTCCAAAAACAAGATGTTTAAGACATTTTGGATCTCTCTTGTTTCAACACATAAAAGTCAATGTGAAACTAATAATGATTTAAAACAAAGCATTTTAAAACAAACCATGGCAGCTGGTGCTCATGTAGCTCAACCACCTCTGTACCGATGGTGAGGTATATGATTAGGGAAATGAAACGTCATCAGCTATGCTACACTGAACTCAATCATCTTTCAGACCGAAGACACCTGTCTTGCTGAAGGAGTAGGCAATCAGACGCCCATTCCTGTAACATTATCAACAGCAACTGCAGTCTCCAGTCTCTTGCACTCTTGGTTTAGTAAAAGAAAGGGTGGGGGTGGGGAACGGGGTTTACAGAGACTGGTTTATAGACACTCAACAAACGTTAAGTTTAACAATGCTCCTCATCAGGCAAATTAAACATTTTGCAATAGCTTTCCCTCCTCTTCTGTTATTAGGTGGAAACAATTTAGCAAGGTCTCATTAACTGGGGATCAGGTTCCTCTGTGTTTCCTTCCTGCTCATTCCTTTTCCCCTCACACTCACATGCACAACATGCAGCTGTGGTGCACAGTCAAGAATAAGGTTTTTAAAATATAAGTGCTAGGAATAGAAGTTCCACTCTGAATTGTTTCCAGCCTCAATATTTCTAAATCTACAATAATTTAGCTCTCTAGACAGTGTGGTTTCATTTAGCTGTAGCTGCAGGAGTACTAATCATGATGAATTTGTGTTCTTCATTATGTTAGCTGCTTCACTTTAAAGTCTGAGGGAATGCCTGCTATTCCCCTTCCCCCTTGCACTCATACAACCCCACAGACCCCGCTCTACTTACGGGTTAATTTCCCTAAGTACTCTGGGCTACACGTTTAGGTGCACTGTTTTAAAATGTATCTACATTACTGAGGTGCAGGGTAGGATTAATGTTCAAATTCTGGAGTAATTGGAAGAAGGTCAACAGATTAAGCTCCCTTCCTCAAAACAGCTTCTCTTAAAACTGGCATTATAACAGCTTTTGCACAGATGCACTTCAAATTATAGCACATGCTACATACGTATGTCTTAGCATATGTATATATCTCTATATACACAAAATAATCCATGTTGTGCCTAGCACTATTCTTTTCCAGAGGAAATAAAGGTAAAAGTGGAAGGGAGCAACAATTAAAATTTGGTTCTCTTGGATGGATGTACATCTAACTCACAAACCAGAGGTTTCCATTGGAAACATTAAAAAACAAAATGCTCTGTAGTCTGTCAGCTCTCACATGAGCAAGGAGTCTCAGGGGCCTCTGTAGTAGCCATTGAACCCGACCTCCACCCAGGTAGGGTCATTTCAAATTTGACTCTTGGAGCACATCCAAGGGCAATTCACTTTTCAGAATTCTGCTTTCCTGTCACTTGGGGAAAATGTCACCTAAATAAACAAGAAGATACAGAAGGCACTGAAACACCTTTTTTTTTTTTTCTTTTTTGTAAAGCAGATGCAGTAGATGTGCAAACATGGGCAGTGGAAGAAATAAGCAGTAGGAAGTGGAGAAGGAAGATGGGGATAGGAAAATAAAAGGCACAGCAGGAAGAGGAACAGAGATGGGAAAGGAATAACAGCACCAGTAGCAAAGCAAATACAAAATACCCCATAGGCCTATATTCTTCTTGCCTGTAAATATCTTATTACCCAGTGTTCCTTGCAGCATTGAACTTACTTCCCCACATAAGATGGGAACTGAAAACACTCCCCCTCTCAATATGTCTGGGATTGGTTTCTGTAATTCTTTCTCCTTATCTCAGTGTGAGAGCTGGATATTTCAGAATATGCTTATCATGCTAGCGTGGTCAGCCTTCCAATTCCTTTTATTGAGATCTGACTTTCTTCATGGATATGTGAATTTATTCCCCCTACCTGCTCTCGCTTTCTTTCTTTTATGTGTGCTCTGTGGAGGGAGTTGAGATGATGGAAGCAGGCAGCAAGGAGAGGCTGCGGTGAAGAGCTGAGGACAGATGTGCCTCCCTCTTCAGATCTCTTGGGAGAGAAAGGATGAGAAAATTCCTTCTGAAATGAACAGAGCAATTCACACCTCTCAGAGCTGTTGTTTCAAGCTACATTTATGTCTCAAATAATATTCATCTCCATCTTGTATTCTTACTCAACTCAGGACATCCGACTGTGATGAATAGGTCATTTCACACTTTTCTGAAAAGTCTTCTGTTTAAAGGTCAATTTCTTCTAAGTGCTATATAATCCCCATGCTTATCTAACTGCCTTGAAATCTGGCACAGTTACTGCAGGTGGTGAGTAGAATTATTGATCTAAATCAGAGGTCATTTGAGCCAAGAATTCCCAAGATACAGCCTTCTTTTAAAAAATAGCATTCCTTAACATTGACCGATTGTACCAATGTTTCCTTTGTGCACACTTCCAGAATCAAACTGTGGCTAAAGAATTTCTATTGCTTAACATTTACCTTAGCAAATGAAAGGCATCAACTGTCTCGTTGATATTCAGTGTTCAGATGTATTTAAAATTTTTGAGCTCTACACATGCAGCAAATTAAATGCTCAGGACTTCTGGGACTTTCTGACCCTTTGAGTAGGTCTAAACATCTCCCTCTATTCCTAAATAAAACCTGGGAAATCTTTTTTCCTTTAGATGAGGAGGACAAGAATTCTCCTTGCTACACTTACTAAGTGTTCAGGAGCTAGACATGAATTGCAGTTAGTCCATTTTGAAAATTAAGAAATAAAGGAAACAAAAAGGTAACTCACACCTCTGGAAGCAGTTTAAAAGAGAGAGGAGGAAGGAGACAGGTTATATAGGTCAGTGGAAGCCAAGTCTAAGCTCTGGTGGGATCTTGGCTCAACAAGAACATCAGCTTGTAAAGAAAGTAAGCATATGCCCACTGTGCAATGGCAGTAATATATGCAAGCAACAGCAAAGAGTACCACATTTCTGCCATACAGATGACCAGATTCCTATATATACACAAAAATTTTACCTCCTTTTTACTGCTCAGCCTGGCACAGCAAACAAGATTGCTCATTTTTCCATTGCAACGTCACTGGAAAAAGCTGCTTTGCCTCAGGTCAGAGGCAACCTGCCTGTCACAGCACCAAAATTATATGTGAATGAATAGCATACCTAAATCCTTAAAAGACTTTCATGTTCCTTTTCACTTTCCAGAACACAAAGGAAGTGCTTGTTTCAACAAAAGTGGTTGTAATAGAACTCACTGCTATGACAATCACAACTCTTTTAAGCTGTTCCAGTTATTGTCACCATAAATTCATCATGAGGTTGATAGTAGTGTAGATATAGTAAGTCAATGTGAGGTGAATGCAGGTGTTTCTTCCCAACTAATGCACCTTACATTTATATATTCCATGTTTTGGAAGCTGCAATGCTATCAAGCAATTGGTGATTTAATTAAGGTATTTTTCAGTGAAATTATGCCATTACTATTTTGTCATTTCCTTTCATTTCTCAAGGGCTGACGTTTTTCAGCACTGACAAACTAGTCATGTAATTCTCTAAGTAACATCCAAAATGAACTACATGTAATTTTACAAACAACTGAGTTAGTGAATAAAAGGAAAGTTACCATGGAATGTGTATGGAAACATATTCAACCTCCATTTGAGTGCCAAAGGTGTTTGCTAAAGTCAGTGTTTCAAAACTGAATGCCAGATGAATTCACAGTAATATGACATAACATAATACTATTGGAAGTGTCTACTCCAAATATGTGTATACAGCCACATCTGTACTTGCATATAAATTACACAGAAACACAGCCTAAATGGTGCTAATAAAACAGAACATAAACTGGCAAAAAAAGATATAAAGCAGTAATTTACAGAGCAATGATGTAATCTGATGAACTAATAGCTACAGATATAAAAACAAATCTGGCAATTTAGTCACAGAACAACTGTTCCGTGAACTTTAACTTCTTATTCAGATATTGTCTATAAAAAATAATAAATGAAATGAAATGAAATGAAATGAAATGAAATGAAATGAAATGAAATGAAATAAAATAAAATAAAATAAAATAAAATAAAATAAAATAAAATAAAATAAAATAAAAACCTGCATTCAGAATCAACCACATCATTAGGTAATTATCTGTGGATGGCAAAACAGCACTTTGATAAGGTTCCAGAGTACATCAGATAAATACCATATTAAGTGAAATGAACTCCAAATGAGTCTACACGAATCAACTTTGAAACTAAGAGTAAGTGTCAAGAAAGTAAGAGCTAAAAAGTAGATCAAAAGATACCTATTCCCTTTCAAGGGCTTAAAAAACGTAGGAAGAGTGGATTCATCTGTTATCACACTGCATTTCTAATAGGAAGGCAAGTAAAAGACAATCACAGAATCACAGAATCGTCTAGGTTGGAAGAGACCTCCAAGATCACCTAGTCCAACCTCTGACCTAACCCTAACAAGTCCTCCACTAAACCATATCACTAAGCTCAACATCTAAACGTCTCTTAAAGACCTCCAGGGATGGTGACTCAACCACTTCCCTGGGCAGCCTATTCCAATGCCTAAAAGTTGTAAAAGTTCATTATGGACAGTTGTATCAAAATTATTTAAAAATGCAAAGTCACCCGGTACTTCAGGTTTTCAACAGGGGCAAGATACCTGAAAATGGACAGGTAACAGAGAGATAAAAGTGCAACTAAACAAGAAGAGGAAAAATTACTCTCTTTGCAGTCTTAAATGCAAGATTATTCTGGTTCTCATTATCCAAAAAATGTGTAGGGTTGGCTTGAGGGGAAAAGGTGTGCTATTGAAACTTTTCTCAAATGAAATGAAAAGGCAAGGCATCTGGCTTAACGCTTCTTTAAAAAAAATAGTGTCTGAATGAAAATTGTTACACATTTGTTAATAAAGACTCATACAGGCCAAGTGTCAAAATGATAGTGTGACTTTTCTTGAATTATTGACAATGACAGACATACTGCTTCTAATGCTCTTAACCCAAAATGCGAAGTGTTGCTGAAACTACCTTCCAATAGCTTTACAGATTAGTTTTTTTCTTATATTGTAGAAATATACCTTCCTCTTTATCAGAGAGAACTCCACAGAACTAAGGCCTTCTCAAACATAACGCAAAAGACAATTAAACTATTTTAATCTCTCAGTTAAAAGATTCTTGAGCTTTATCTTATATTTTTTTAATTAAGTACTTAATAGGATGATTCTCCTGTAGAACAGTAAGTACACATCCTTTTTATTTCAAAAGAATTCACCCAGGGAGGATTTGGGGCACAGAGTACTGCAATACAGAACCAACAGTGAGGGTAGAGTCAAGTGGAACTCCCTTGGGTACACAAATTCATAGTGAAAACTTTAAAATCCCTTTCACAGCAAAAATAATGCCCAAGAATTTCATTACCAGTGGTGATATTTGTCCAGAAAAGCAAAAAGCACTAGTTGTTTCACTAAAATTCAAGATAACGAATTAAGTTAAAATGTTTAAAAATAAGTTTAAATGATTTCTGAAAACCTAGAACTATAGTTTGGCTTCTTGGTAGCCCACATTATAGTATGTGTGCAAAAGACACAGTTAATATCAGTAAGTAAGCTCAATTCTTTCTTTAAAAAAAATCTCTCAAAAGATTAGGGTAAAATTTTTACATAATGAGTGTTCCTTATACATAATTGTTTGCATTAACAGATTAAATATCATTTCTTTGCTTTTAATGAACTTACCGAGTTGACAATATGTCAATAAGTTCTTTTCTGTTCTGGACTCTGAGTGTATTAGTTTTGTATCTGGAATCCTTACTAACTTCAGGCAGATTCAGGATCTAAGTAAAAATAAAGCTGAGTAAGACGTGCTTGGCATGAGACATTTATAAGGTAAAGGAAATTCATTAAGGATTTAAGATAGCTTTCCAAAAGTCACTACTTCTCCTTAATCTTATATAGATTAGGAAGTTATGAAAAGACAATGCCTCCTATTCAGTTACACAAGTACAGAAAAAAGAGAAATTAAACAAGAAAGTTATGAAAAGATAACGCCTCCTATTCAGTTACACAAGTACAGAAAAAAGAGAAATTAAGATCCAAATCTTAGTCAATAGCTTTGATTATTAACTAGGAGAAACTCTTGTTATTATACTGTAGAACACTAAAACGTTTTTTAAGTTATTACTTTGAGTTTGGAGAGATCTGTGGGATTCTCCTTCACTGAATTATAAATCACGGAAAAAGAAATGTGACTGTACTTCATATGCTAGACTGAGAAAAGATATGTCTAAGAATGTTTCTTTTGATTTCAGTAATCTTTTCAAAAAGGATGAAATAAAAAATAAAAAGTATTTTCTATTGAAATGTCATTGTTTTTCTTTATGATTTCTTCAAAAAGATCTTATAAAGAAAATTGGTGTTTTAACCTCCAAGAAAGTAGAAGCATATCTTCTACATGTAACTTCTACCTGGCATATTAAAAGTATGACCCTCCTGCAAAGACAATGTAAATTATATTATAAAGAGAATTAAATGTGGAGAACAAGTATTAGAATTTTGTAGAGGCATATATGAGACAGCATAGTTGTGTGGACAATCAATATTTACTATATAACTTAACTGTTCATGCTATAATGTACTTACATAGAACATAAATAAACAGAATGGGTTGTTCTTTTCAAATTTAATAAAAAATATCCCAGTAACATCTGCTACTGAGGAAGGCAGAAAAGAAGTTTACAAAAAAAGAGACTGTCATGTATTTAGTGGTCCTCGATAGATTCTTGTTTTATTAACATGTCCAGTCATTCCTTGAATTCATATGTCTATGTACTACCACATGTAAGTGATACATAGATTGGTGTCAATCACTTTGGAACTTGCTTCAAACTTAAAATTCTACTAATACCTCTGAAACTGGTTCAGACCAAAGACACTATACTTTAATGACTTTGCTGGAGTAAATAAGGATATAGCTTCACTCTCAAGTGAATAGCTGTTGAAGAGTTAAAACCATGAGCAAAACAGATATTCTTTCAACAGATACTTAGAGATATTCAAATCAGATAGTCACCCTTGACCTGTTTGTCACCCAGAGTGACAAAACTGAGCGTGGAAATCAAAGTACCAATGAAGTTATTTTAGAACAATGATCATATTACATAAATTTTCTGCAGATTTTTATCTGTGAGGTAAAACAGCATTCTAACATCTTCCATTAACACTGAATTCACTGCATATTTTCTTTTCTATCTATGTTCACACAATCTAGTTTATGAAAATTGTAACATATCATAATCTGGCTTTAGAAATTTTTCTTCTTTTCCTGCCTGAAAGTTTAACAATAATATTGGCACTCCATTAAAATTATTTCCTCCTTTTGATACTGTTATTTTTGGCATTAAAAATCACTGCTTTAGGAAAAAAAAAAAAAAACACATGCAAGGTTGTTCAAAGTAAATGATAGTGAATACTTATTTATGAGAGCATAAACAACTGAGAAATTCATAAGAAAACTATGGTTCCATTTGATAAATTATATGAAAAATGATCATATTGAGTTGCTTAGTATACTGTTTTAACGTTAATTACTTCATCTTTAACTTAATATACATGTGTTAGAAAACTCTTTGTCTATATATGTTCTTCTCAATTTTTTGTGTTTAACAAATACACATTTGAGAAGTTATTCATCAATGTGCCATTCATCTTTCTGTATCATGCTGCCAATGTTATTTTCTTTATTTCATTCTGACCAGCTGGAATTAAACTGCTCTTTACCCTTTCTCCTTCAAGCTTACCTGATATACAGTTGGTCTCTACAGTACAGATCTACGAAACAGAGTTTACAGTCTCTGAGTTCTTTCCCCCACTTCTAGCAAAATTGTTTGCACACAAAAGCAGTCTTCTGAAGACTCTTGCTCAGTATTCCTATTTAGACTGAAGCAGCCACACATCAGGATGTGCTTTAGTAACTCTTGATAACTATGAAATGCACTTCAACCAGCAGTGTTACGAAGTTTCTCAGCAATTATCAAAGTCCCCAAACAAGCTACAGTTCGTTTTCACTTATTCTGAAATTTTTCCATTTTTTTCTTTCTTGCTTGCTAATTGCTTCTCTAAAAAGATACAGTTGAAGCAGAATGTTTGCAATTGTTTACAGCCTAAGCCAGCTGTTACATCTCTTGAGTGCGTGTCTGCAGGGCAATGGCTTCCATACATTCTGTATTTTTAGCACCAGCTCATCTCAGAAAGGTTCTCTAATAGCAATCCCAATGTTTGAATTAGCGTCCTCTGTATTTACTAAAGGTTCACTAGGGTGTTGAGGGCCTTCCTGTAATAAAGTCCTTTTCCTTTATTGGCTCTCCCCCTTCAGTGTCTTTTAAGCTCCAAATTGCCTTTGCCTTAACACAGAACATACCTCAAACAGTTTCCACAGCATTCCACTGAATTCCACATTCCTCAATCTCTGGACACTTTAACAGTCTAAATCAATATCTACAATATTTTGATAAGGGCAAAAAAGAATGTTCTTGCTGTTTCTCATACAAGCCAGGATGCTGTTGGCCTTCTCGGCCACCTGTGCACACTGCTGGCTAATATTCAACCAGCTATCCACCAATACCCCCAGGTCCCTTTCCAGCCACTCTTCCCCCAGACTGCAGCATTGCATGGTGTTGTTGTGCCCTAAGTGACACTTAGGCGCTTAGTCTTGTTGAACCTCATGCAGTTGGCCTCAGCCCATCGGTCCAGCCTATCCAGATTCCTCTGGAGAATCCTCCTACCCTCAAGCAGATCAATACTCACACCTAAATTGGTGTTATTTGCAAACTTACTAAGGGTGCAGATCCCCTCATCCAGATCATTGATAAAGATGTTGAAAAGAACTGGCCCCAGTACTGAGGCCTGGCAGACAACACTTGTGACTGGCCTCCAACGACTCTTTGCACCCGGACACCCAGCCAGTTTTTAACCCAACAAAGCATACACCGGTCCAAGCCATGAGCAGCCAGTTTCTCCAGGAAACTGCTATGAGAAACAGCGTCAAAAGCTTTACTGAAGTCTAGGTGGACCATATCCACAGCCTTTCCCTCATTCACTGAGCACATCATCTTGTCATAGAAGGAGAGCAGGTTCGTCAAGCAGGACCTGCCTTTCATAAGGGCATTCTGACTGGGCCTGATCACCTGGTTGTCCTGTAGATGCCATATGATGGCAACCAAGATAATCTGTTCCATAAGCTTCCAAGGTGCTGAAGTCAGACTGACAGGCCTGTAGTTCCCCGGGTCCTCCTTCCAACCTTTTTTATAGATGGGTGTCATATTTGCCAGCCTCCTGTCAACTGGGACCTTCCTGGATAGCCAGGACTGCTGAAAAATGACGGAAAGCAGCTTGGTAAGCACTTCCACCAAGTTCTTCAGTACCCTCAGGTGGATCCCATCTGTCCCCATAGACTTGTGTACGCCTAAGTGGTGTAACAGGTTGCTAAACACTTCCTTGTGGATTATGAGGGCTTCACTCTGCTCCTCATCCCTATCTACCAGTTCAGGGGACTGGGTACTGAGAACAACTGCTCTTGCTGCTAAAGCCTGAGGCAAAGAAGGCATTAAGTACCTCAGCCTTTTCCTCATCCTTTGTCACTATGTTTCCCCCCACATCCAATGAAGGATGAAGATTTTCCTTAGTCTTCCTTTTCCTGTTTATGTATTTATAAAAACATCTTTTTATTGTCTTTAATAGCAGTAGCCAAACTGAGCTCCAGTTGGGCCTTGTCCCTCCTAGTTTTCTCCCTGCACAGCTGCACAACATCTTTATAGTCCTCCAGAGTGGCCCAGCCCTTCTTCCAAAGGTCATAAACCCTCTTTTTCTTCGTGAGCTCTAGCCACAGCTCTCTGGTCAGGCAGGCTAGTCTTCTTTCATGCCAGCTCGTCTTTCAGCACATGGGGATGGCCTGCTGCTGTGCCTTTAAGATTTTTGCCTCGAAGAGCGCCCATCTTTCCTGCACTCCTTTGCCCTTCAGGACTGCCTCCCAAGGCACTCCGCCAACCAGTCTCCTAAACAGGCCAGTCTGCCCTCCAGAAGTCCGGGATGGCAGTTCTGCTAACCCCTCTCCTTACTTTTCTAAGAATCAAAAGCTCTATTAATTCATCACTATGCCCAAGATGGCCTCCAACGTTCACATCACCCACAAGTCCTTCTCTGTTTGCAAGCAAAAGGTCCAGTGGGGTGCTGTCCCTAGTTGGGTCACTCACCAGCTGTGTCAGGAAGTTATCTTCCCGACACTCTGTGAACCTCCTAGGCTGTTTCCTCTCTGCTATCTTGTATTTCCAGCATAAATGTGGTAAATTGAAGTCCCCCACCAGAACAAGGGCTAGCAATTGTGAGACTTCTCCCAGCTGCTTTTAGAACATTTTGTCTGCCTCTTCATCCTGGTTGGACAGTCCATAATGGACTCCCACCATGACATCTGCCTCATTGGCCTTCCCTGATTGTTACACATAACCACTCAACACTGTCATCGCCGCTGTTCAGCTGAAACTGTCAAAATGCTCTCTAACACACAGGGCCACCCCCACCCCCACCCCACCTCCCACCTCTCAAATAAGATAACTGGCTTATAGAAAAATCTGGCCCTTACCCAAAACTTGAACTAAATTTTCTGGTCTTTTACTCTCTTTGACAAGCAAGCAATCACAATTTTTTTAAGCTTTGTGCCTCCTACTTTCAATTCTAGAAATACCAAAACATTATTACAAGGATGAAACAAAGAACCAGCAGCCTGTAGACTAAGGCCAATATTCATCTCATTTAACTTCAGGCTCTTCAGATTCTGTAGTAACACAAATCATTGACATGTTGCCCCATCTTCTGGGGTACCACTTGCTCATTACTGATCACAAAGGGATTACGTAGCAGCAAGTCCCACCATAAGTCTCACAGCAGCACCCTAAAGAGAGGTGAAAGCATGGTCTGAATTTTCAGTGCCTTCTAGCTCACACTATAGTGCCAGAATCTACTGAGCCAGACTTTCAGTTGTGCCTTACTCGAGGATGGCAGAATGACCAGCACTTGATGCATAATTCTTCAGGTGACAAAACACAAAGAAGACATTCACAGCAATGTCCTGGGACCTTCTGGGAAGATTACCTTTATGGGACAATGAGTCCTTGAAAAAACACAGGTGTGGCAGGTAGATACTTATTCAGTCATTAGTCCATTAGTCTTCATTCATGTTAATATAATGACCACACTATAGTGGTTCAACTTTTGTATGATGAAAACCCACTGAGAAAAATCTGAAGAAGTTAACTTGCTTCTTGCTGTGAGAGCCAATCTGAGCAAATGGAAGCAGACTCCTCCAGAGAGCTAAGTGGGCATATGTAGCCCAAAACACACTAGGAGAGAAGAGAGTTTCAGACAATCATAACTGCACTATCTTCTTACTACATATTCCAGTTATTAGTCATGAACAACCACGGAGATGTGAAATGGCTGATATGAACAAATGGAAGAAAATAATGCTCAATTTCCTGAGGCTGACAGCTGTTCAGAGTATGACTAGTACAGGCTAAATATCCCAAGTCCAAGAGGAGAAAAAAAAAAAAAAAAAAAAACAACAATGGCAGGTAAAAGGTAGAACTAATTTTAAAAAAGCTGTCCAATACTATCTGAAAAACTTCTCATGCGCCATCCTACATGCCTACATGTTAATGGGATCTTCTGTTTGGAATGTTGATACTCTTTATTTAAGAACATTTTTTTTCACCTTCATTCAATACTTCTTTTTTTTTAAAAATATATGCACTGTCCAGGGAAAAGCAATTCCAGGTATTGAAACCACAGAAAAAGAGTATGTGAAAAATCCAAAACTATTTTAACACTTTTCAAGCTACCCTCTGTAAAAACAGAATTGCCAGAGAATCATGTTTCTTCAATCCAAAATAAGGAAGATTGCATATTTTTGTTGAAGCTTTCTTCTCCGATGTCACATCTGCACCACTGCCATGTCAACCCACAGTCCTGTAATACTTCTTTTCCAAGAAATCCACAAGTTTCTCTGTGAGCACAGACCAGTACATAATAGTTTGAAAAGGGACTGCATGCTCGGCTACTGATTAAGGTGATAAAAGAACTATCCATCTCCTAACTTGGGTATGTTAATAACTGTGCCTATACTATGTGTTTTATGGAGAAATAGTGTCACATTTCTTCCTGAAAAAGACACTGGTGTGATTTTCATGACATTCATCATTTTATATATAGGAGGTTGTTAGCTGGTTCATGTTTTGGCAAATTAGCTGTGCAGGTGCTTTGAAGGGGATTCAGCACACACAAATTTTGGAGTTAGGGTGTTCTTAATACACAGGAAAATCACAGAATTACATCAGTGCCCTAAACTACCAGCTAGAAGCACAGGGCTAGAATTTATAGTTGCTACTTACTTTCGTTAAAAAAAAAAAAGGGGGGGGGGGGGGGACGAAGGGGGAACACACTAAGAAGCAATCTCTATTTCCCTACACAGCACAGAAACTGTCACACGTTTTTGTATTGTCAGCCTAATACACCATTACCTTGCACACAGTGACAAACTGCTGATCATTTCCAGCTCCCACCACAATGTAGCCATCCTTGGTCTTAAAAGCCTAAAAGAACAAAGAGAGGTGATAAGCTGTGACGGAAGTATAAAATATTAGTACAACTATTAGGTGAAAACTTTGTAAATATTTTTCAAATGCTTTACTTAAATAAACATTTCCATTCAAACTCTCTCTCTAGTTCTACAAAAGTGGCTCACAGTCATCCACAAGGAGGAAAATTCAATTTAAAAGGGGAAGTAGCCCTTTCGATTTTTATTTTTTTTTTGGAGTTGAGAAATTATCTTAGTTCATAGTTTTTTGCTGAAAATACAGCTTGAGGCAACCAGAAACTTTGCAAATGTGACCCACACTCATAGGGACTGAGGATGATTTCCCAGAATGACACTTACTTGTTATGAGTTATTTATTCAGCTTCCCTCTCAGCCTGACTGAGAGCAGACAGCTGCACTGAGTCTCACAGATACTCATTGAATATGCCAGCCGCAAGGCTACAGGGTAATCTGAGCAATGCTAGGGCAAAAAAAGAAAAAATTGCCAAATAGCAATGACAAGTTAGGCACTTGCATGGGAATGAAAGGGATGGACTGCATCTTTCCAGCTCTTCAGCTGGAAGTTAAGCTATCTCCTTAGTCAGTGGTCTCAAGACCAAGGTCCTAGAGAAAATGGAACTTTTTTCCCAGCTTTGAGGAGTATTTTTTTGTTTTGACTTCATTACAGTACCCTTACTGGCACATTTCATGTTGAAATCGTCTCCACTTAGATTTTCACAGGAATGAAGAAAATCTGTAATTGGCATCATCCTAGATTTTTACCATTGCATCAGGGCATCTTCCAAAAATGGATAATGCAAATAGATTCCCCTTTCTTCCACACCTCTCCTTTATTACTACCACAGTTGTCATTAGCACTTGGGAAATACTCTTTCGCTTTTAATTTGAATTCAGTGCACAGGTTCATGCACAAATGGGGACGAGGCCTTGTGCTAGTTTCTCACAGAGAACATAACGTATCCTGCATTATCAGAAATCAATTTTCTCATCAGTTATAATGGCCTGATCTAAAGCTGTGAATTCTTAGTATAATTTTTTTGTAAAATAACACACAAACAAAAGCTCTGGTATGGGAACATTTAATAATAAAGTCTTCTCACACCAGTGTGGCTTATTCTCCATCACGAATATGCTATTCTAGCTTGAAAACTTTTATAACATTAACCACATGGCACAGTCAAAGCTTTAAAATTGTATGTGGAAAATTATGTCCATTGAAGTGCAAGGAACTGTATATCACATTTGCAGTATCGTTTGTTTGCTCCCTCTATGCTTCATTTCTGACAAATTGTATTAGTCTGATAAAATTTATGAATTTATTTTTCAGACATTTAATTAAGCACTTGAGTCTAAGACTCTTAGCAAACAAAGATGAAATTCAGCAAACATTTAGTCTCAAGCATGCAAAAAGTAAAAAGTCTCATTTGGCCCCAATACAATAAAAGTCTAGAAGCATGCGTAATATATAGGTACTGCATACTCACACTGATGAAAGCAATGAGCACAGAAACAGTTGGGAAAAAGAATACAGAAAAGTATGTAAATGTATAAACATTTTTTAGATAGATCTGTTCATGCAGATTTTTGTCTAAAACGGTCAAGGAAGTTGTGAAAATTGTTATAAATATACATGTTATAAAGTCTAGCAATATTTAAGAAACTTTTTTTTTCAGAATAAATGGCTTTTAGTAGGAATAGTTATGAACTAAAGCTGTCAGTATAATCTTATTACCTTTACTTACAGGCAAGATCTGTTTCCTGAACCCCCCTGCCCAAATCCTGATGTCTTCGCTGATGCTCTGAACTTTAAAAGCAGCCACACACATTTCACACAAATTATGGGGCAAATACTACACATATCTGTGTGTGTATCTAACACAATATAGTTTTTATTGGTACGACCACCTACTACTTCCAGTAAACACAAATTACAAATTCTTTTACACAGCCTTTTAAACTTGTAGTCTGAATGTCTGTTACAGACTGCAAACACCACAGTGCATGTCATGTGCACTTATATACAGATTCCCTTCCTCCACACTTCAAAATCTATCTAAACTGGCAATATGGTCAAATCTTAAACAGTTCGCTATTTATCAGCAACTTCTTTTGAGACTCGCATCTCTGTAAGAAGAGCGCGGTCACACAATAGCCACATACTACTCTGAGACATACATCTGCACCCGTGGGCTGCCCACGCAGCAGCAGAAGTCACTCAAAATTTAAGGGCCTGGTTATTAGCATTTGGGCTTCAGTGGCTTTGTGGAATGTGTGGGAAAAATGATTATTCTTAATTACATTGTACATCTAAAAAGCTAAAACAACAATCATTTCATCCTTACACAACAAAAATGGTATCATCATAAATGCAGCAGTGTCTTTTTCCATGGAGATTAACTCAAATGTCTTCAGCTGCTATTTTAAGCTTCCCATTACAAAACAGCTGATTATTTGCCAATCATTGCTGCTGATAAAGCAAAAACTTCCAACTGTTATTAGCACAATACTGATGCCAAAATTTAAGGGTGATAACAATGGTTTTATTCATCACCCATAAATGTACGCACACTACAGGTTACCACAGGTTACTGACTGGTCACAGACAGCTTCACAATCTTATTATACAAAGGAGAGTTAGGGCAAAGTGCAGACAGACTTTAATGAGATTTTGTTTTGATAAACTGCTGTCCATCACATCGAATCACTTCACATTAGTGCAATAAAAGGCACTACACACACAAGGCAAAAGTCTTTTTTCCCTTCCCCTTTTTCTGAAGAATGAAGTCTTCTGGTAAGTTCCATGAGAGCATGACTACTACCCACTACTGGTCTTCCAGGCTGGTAATGACGAGGTAACAACAAGAAGTCCGAGAGTGATCAAAAGAGACTTCAGGGCTTTGGGGTGACTACTTAAAGGATCAGGGACACAGGTTGTGTTTGCCTCTGTCCTTCCGATAGGGGGGATCGATGCTGACAAACAGACTTATCACATTAACACGTGGCTTCAGGACTGGTGCAACCGGCAGAATTTCGGGTTTTTCGATCACGGGAAGGTCTACGCGACACCAGGCCTGCTGGCACCAGATGGGATGCACCTCTCTCAGAGATGGGTGAGGATTTTTGCTCAGGAGTTGGCAGGGCTGATAGATAGGGCTTTAAACTAGAGTTGAAGGGGGAAAGGGATAAAACAAGGCACGCTGGTGATGAGCTAAGGGATGGTGTGCTAGAATCAGAGGGACTGTGTGCTAGGGAGGCCCTTTGGTCAGCTACACAAGGTGCTGCGTGTAGGGAGGCGCATTTGAAGTCCTTGTACACAAACACACGCAGTATGAGGAATAAAATGGATGAGCTAGAAGTTTTGGCCCAGTCCTGCAACTACGACATCATCGGCATAAGCAAAACCTGGTGGGATGAGTCCTGTGGCTGGTGTGTTGCAATAGATGGTTACAGGCTCTGCAAGAGGGACAGGCAGGGTGGGCGAGGTGGCAGGGTGACGATGTACGTGAAGCATGGGCTGGACTGTGTGGAACTTCAAGATGGCTATGGCAAAGTTGAGAGCCTCTGGGTAAGGATTAAGGGACGAACAAATAAAGGGGATGTCGTTGTGGGAGTCTATTACAGACCACCTGGCCAGGATGACAACGCCGATGAATTATTCTTTGCAGAACTAAGAGATGCCTCGAGATCAACTCCCCTTGTCCTAATGGGGGATTTCAATTTGCCAGACATCAACTGGGATCACCACACGGCTGACACGAGCAAGTCCAGGAGGTTCATAAAGCACCTAGATGATAACTTCTTGGTGCAGGTGCTAAGAGAGCCAACTAGGAAAGGTGCCCTCCTAGATCTGTTGCTGGAGAACAGAGAGGGTCTTGTGGGAGATGTGGCAATTGGTGGCCGTCTCAATCACAGTGACCATGAAGAGATGAGTTTAGAATTTATGGTGACAGAAGGAAAACTGTCACCAAAACTTCAGCCCTGGATATGGGGAAAGCAGACTTCAGGCTGCTCAGGGAACTAGTCAGCAAGGTCCCCTGGGAAACTGCTTTTGAAGGCATTGGCGTCCATCAGTGCTGGTCAATCTTTAAGCACTGCCTCCTAAAAGCACAAGATCAGGTGATTCCAAAATATCAGAAGTCAGGCAAGGGGGGCAGAAGGCCAGCCTGGCTGACCAGGGATCTTCTACTGGAGCTTAGGCGAAAAAAGGAAGTGTACGGCTGCTGGAAGGAGGGTCAGGCGACGAGGAAGGAATACAGGGATGCTGTTCGCATATGTAGGGAGAAAATTCGTGTGGCCAAAGCCCAACTAGAGTTGAAGCTGGCCATGTCTGTGGGAGACAATAAAAAAAGTTTTTTTAGATATGTGAACAGAAAAAGGAGAACCAAAGAAAACATAGGTCTGCTACTAGATGGGGAGGGTCTCCTCACAGACAATGACATAGGCGAAGCAGAGACGTTTAACACCTTCTTCGCCTCTGTCTTCAACACTGATGATGGGCTTCAGGACCCAAGGTACCCTCAGCTGGAGGACCATGACGGTGGGAATGACAAACTCCCAACCAACCCTGAACGTGTGCGGGATTTGCTGCTCCACCTGGATCCATACAAGTCCATGGGTCCGGATGGGATTCATCCCAGGGTGCTTAAAGAGCTGGCTGATGTCATCACGGGACCTCTCTCAATTATTTTTCAATGATCTTGGGAATCTGGAGAGGTCCCATTGGACTGGAAGCTGGCAAATGTTGTGCCAATTTTCAAGAAGGGTAAGAAAGAAGACCCTAGCAATTACAGGCCTGTCAGTCTCATGTCAGTGCCTGGTAAAATTATGGAGAGGATGATCCTTGAAGTTATTGAAGCGCACCTGGGGGACAACGCAGTCATTGGTCCCAGCCAACATGGGTTCATGAGGGGTAGGTCCTGCCTAACAAATTTGATTTCTTTTTATGATAAGATCACCCATCTAGTCGATCAAGGGAAACCAGCTGATGTGATCTTTTTGGACTTCAGCAAGGCTTTTGACACGGTTTGCCATAGGGTCCTACTGGACAAGATGTCCAGCATACAACTTAACAAAAACATCATGCGATGGGGCAGGGCTCAAAGGGTTGTGGTAAATGGGGCCACATCTGGCTGGCGGATGGTCACTAGTGGGGTCCCTCAAGGCTCCATTTTAGGGCCAGTCCTCTTCAATGTTTTTATAAATGATTTGGATGTAGGACTAGAAGGAGTTTTGAGCAAATTTGCCAACGACACCAAACTTGGAGGAGTTGTGGACTCGGATGAGGGTGGAAAGGCCTTGCAGAGAGATCTGGACAGATTGGAGAGCTGGGCAATCACCAACCACATGAGGTTTAACAAAAGCAAGTGCCGGGTCCTGCACCTGGGACGGGGCAACCCTGGCTATACGTACAGACTGGGCCACGAGATGCTGGAGAGCAGCCCTGCAGAGAGGGATCTGGGGGTTGTGGTTGACAGCAAGGTGAATATGAGCCAGCAGTGTGCCCTGGCAGCCAGGAGGGCCAACCGTATCCTGGGATGCATCAAGCACGGCATTGCTAGTCGGTCGAAGGAAGTGATTGTCCCGCTCTACTCTGCGCTGGTGCGGCCTCACCTCGAGTACTGTGTGCAGTTCTGGGCACCACAGTACAAAAAGGACATTAAACTGCTGGAGAGTGTCCAGAGGAAGGCAACGAAGACGGTGAAGGGCCTAGAGGGAAAAACATATGAGGAGCGGCTGAGGTCACTCGGCCTGTTCAGCCTGGAGAAGAGGAAGCTGAGGGGGGACTTCATTGCAGTCTACAACTTCCTCGCGAGGGGGAGTGGAGAGGCAGCTGACCTATTCTCTGTTATCACCAGTGACAGGACCCGTGGGAATGGTGTCAAGCTGAGGCAGGGGAGGTTCAGGCTGGATATCAGGAAGAGGTTCTTCACCGAGAGGGTGGTCGCACACTGGAACAGGCTCCCCAGTGAAGTAGTCACTGCACCAAGCCTGTCTGAATTTAAGAAGGGATTGGACAGTGCACTTAGTCACATGTTCTAAACTTTTGGGCAGACCTGTGAGGTGCCAGGAGTTGGACTTGATGATCCTTATGGGTCCCTTCCAACTTGGGATATTCTATGATTCTATGATTCTATGATCATGATTTAAAATGTGATGCCCAGGTGGTATCCTGAGCACTAGGACGTACACTCAGGTGAAGGCAGGAACCAAAAACTAAATCAAAGAATTAGTTCACATCTTACTTGTGGAAAAGGCAGAGGAACACTGTGTAACTCTCAAAGGAGTAGCTTTTCAGTATGGTCTGAGAAGCCTTGAACACGTCCAGGGATGGGGCATTCACAACTTCGCTGGGCAACCCGCTCCGGTACCTCACCACCCTCCGAGTGAAGAATTTCTTCCTAATGTCTGATCTAAATCTACTCTCTTTTAGTTTAAAACCATTACCCCTTAGCCTATCACTATCCTCTCAAAATTTCCCAGTTTTGATGGTTTCAATGAAAGACTGTCAATCTCCTGTGTTTATTGCCCACTTTATGAATTTTAAGCCTATAAATGCTATGGCAATCATCAATCACATAAATATCTTTGCATATATTTCAATTTGCACATTGATTCCACAAACAAAACTTTAAAATATAAGGGAACAATTAAAAGATATGCCAATTACAAGAAAATGATCACAATCCAGGTCAGTCTGCAGTATTTGAATCACATCCATACAAATCACAGAAATCAAAGCAATCAGAACATCTGCTGTTGTGTATGATGACTCTTTACTCCTCTCTATCATGTATTTATACACATTCATAGGATCTTCCATAGCCTCCTCTGGGATAAACAGTCCCAGCTCTCTCAGTCTTTCCTCATATGAGAGATGCTCCAAATCCTTAATCATTTTCATGGCCCTTTGCTTGACTTGCTCTAGTACGCACATGTTCTTGTCCTGCAAACCTCAGAAGTGGACCCAGTTGTGGACCCATAACTGGATCCATTGGTGATGCATCCTCACTGCACACCTGAGCAGAGGGGAAGGACCACCTCCCTTTGACCTGCTGGCAATGCTCCTTCTAATGCAACTCCAGATTGTGTTGGCCTCATTTATCACAAGGGCACTCTGCTGGCTCACATTCCAGTTTTTGTATACCAGGATTTCCAGGTCTTTTTCTACGAAGTCATTTTCCAGCCAATTGTGTCCAGTCTGTACTGATACATGGAGTTATTCCCTACCATGTGCAGAACTGCATTTCCCTTAGTTGAATTTCACTACGTTCCTGTTGGCCTATTTCTCCAGCCTGTCAAAGTCCCTCTGGATGGCAGCACAACCTTAGAGTGTGTCAAACACTCCTCCCAGTTTTATTTATTTTGCAAATTTGCTGAGGTTACACTCTGCTCACCCACCCTGGTCACTAATGACCATGTTAAACAGTACTGGCCCAATGATTCCCTGTACACCACTAGTATTGGCCTCCAGATGGGCTTCACACCATTGATCACAACCTTTTGAGTCCAACTGGTCAACAAACATTCATCCCATGTCAAAAATCTAAAGCTAAAGCAGCACTGATGAGGGAGAGCACACTGAGAGCACTTAGTGGTCTAACCTCAAAAGCCATTGGCAGATCAAATACTGCAAACACCGAAATATAGCATTTCATTGCCATGAGTAGGCAACCACACAGTGCCACAAGGACTGCCAAGCTCAAATGCAAAGGATGCAGGTGACATCCAGGCAGAAACTAGATGTCAATTCTTCATAGACTCTTCTCAGGAAGAAAAAAAAATGGAGGCCAAACAATACTTGGAGAGAACAATAGAAAAAATGGGTTTTTGAAACTCCATATTTAGGACAGATTAGTAGCTTTAATTATCTGAATAAGTGACTGCTTATTTTCACGAGTAGATACCCTCTTGGCTCCTTTACTGAAAATAGCAGAGTTGATAGTCCAAATATTTGAAAGCTTACAGGTTTTCCCCTAGGAGGAAGATTTGCACTACAAGAGGTATATTGAAAAGGGGTCTAATTGCTTGTTTTTATGAGTTTTCTTGTCTGATGTTCCTATGTGAAGAGCAGTTGGGATCCATAAAGATACTTTTTAACCCTTTTCACTGGGAATAGCTGATGTTAGATACCCTCAGATTCGTAGCATCTTGTAACATAGCACTGTCTTTTGATTCAAAAAGTTGAACAGCAGCATCTAAAAGCTTCCAAGATCAGACAACCTGAGGGTTTGCAGAGAGTCTCTATTCATTGGTGAGTTCTGGAGCAGGGTAGTAACTTTCAAATGCCTTCTAACGGATGTTGGTTTTACAGAGCAGGTGTTTAATTGTTTCAGCTGGCATCATGTAGCAGCTTGCTTAAGATTTTGGAAAGATGGCATCCTTTTATAAAGACTAGATAGAGTATTTCTGTAAGGTACACGTCTGTCAGCACAGCAGGGAGCTCTCATAGACGGCATTGTGAACAATCCTCTGAGCTTCTTCCCAAGGCTGGCATCAGAGAAAGCAGCTTTGGCTGAAGGCGGAATGATTCTTTGGGACTGGCTGGTGACACTGCAGAACAAATACACCTACTCAAGAAATCTATGAACACAAAACCAGAAAAAGTGAAAACAATATTTTCAAAAAAAGCTTTGAGACTTGTTACCGACACTTTAAAAGAGATTTTCATATTCCACTCCTTCCTCTCCCCTCCACTTTCCTATTTGCAGAAGTCTCTGTGCATGTACAGAATCAATGCATAGATATTCAGTAAAATATTTTGTGACCATGCAAAGGTCTGCACATATGTGCTGTAGTTCCCTGCTGTTAATGAGTGTGCTCACAGACAAAAGCTGGTCTCTTGCAGGCTGGGAACCACAGAAAAGTTACAATGTTACTTTTAATTTATTGCATAATTTTTCTTCAATTGCACTTTGAAGTTTCCAGTCAGATACTCAATTCAACATAGAGGTCATTTAAGGACCAATATTCTCTAGTCTTAAAGCAGATTAAAGGCTGTAATTAAGAAGGTGACGTATTCAGGATTTGACTGACCGGTACACAGGTTTTTTTCTCCTGCCAATCAAACATATCTGAAGCATATATTGATTTTTTTGTCTCTCTCCAACCTTATCAACCTCTGGTTCCCAAATACATTAAAGAGCAGGAGATCCTCAGCTTTGCTTTGGATCCAGAATTGTTACTTTCCTTCCAGATGGGATAAACTTGGCACATCATTTCTCTACCTTTTCACACCGTCTTGAAAAAAAAAACATCATCTGTGCCACAGTATCATAGTATCTGTATGTTTTTTTCTTTCAAGGGAAGGTCACAGTTCTTTCATAAAAAACTAATATTTAATTACACTCTAACAAACGGGAACAAGACCAAGAAGTTTGGTCAGTGGTAGTTCTGAGCAAGATATATAAATCATAAGGACCACACACTTTGAAACTATTTGCCTACTTTGCACTCTCTTCTAGTGAAAGCAAACAGTAAAAATAAAAAATGTAAATTTCATGGACTGGAGTAATGTATGCTGAATGCTCTCACTGAGCAAATTGAAGAAGGGCATTCCACAAAAACACTTCTTTGCTCTGGTTTTCTCGACCTGCACTACTTGTCTCTCTTCACTGTTATGTCATAGGATGTACTAACCTGCAACTTCATAGCCATCACAGTCTACCAGACAGATCACTATCAATTACATCTGCAACAATCCATTTGTAGAGAGTGATGTTTGACTGGATGCCATGAGCTGGGAAAGGTGTTTGTGGTAAGACTGGGAATGATTACATGTATGTATCCACAATGTGTATCCACACGTGTGGATACACGTGTATCCACAGTGAGGCAGAACACCAGCACAGATGTTAAAGAAAGCCCACTACACTCTATCATCCGGGGATATCATTCACCTCCATTGGACACCTTTTCTGGTCAACCTTTAAGTTCCATGTATGTCTGAGGGTGGGAAAAATGACATGGAAAGCCAAGCACCTCACTTTGCCCAGCTGATCCAGGAGCAAAGCAGATAGCCATCAAATTCAGTCTGCATGCTCCTTGCTGAAAGGAGCAGCAAAGTTAACCCAAAATCACAGCATCGAGCAGGGATATCTACATTTGGCTTTATAATGTATTATTCTCAACACTCAGGAAGTAGGACAGCCTAGTTCTGCTCTCCAGACTATGTCACACTTTTATCCAGTTGTTGCCTATGTGAGAAGTATAAACCACTGGGAACAGAGACTGCGACCAAGACCTCCCCAATCCTTTGCTCAGTGTCCTAACCACTATATTGGAGGCAGGACTCCTCTCTCACTTACTCTTCTTCCAGTCATATGACATCTGCATTGTTGACATTCATATGAAATAGACGTAATGCATAAATTTGTAATCTAAAAGTATCAGTTGGGCACACTACTTACCCAAAATACTTTAAATACTTTTATAGCTGTTACTTTATATTCAATAGAACAATGAATGTTAACTTTGGATTGGTTTCTTGGTTTTAGAGATAAAAGACTTTTGTCTCAAAAAAATAAAATTAAATTAAAAAAAAAGACAATGTGGCAACCCACCAAGCCTACTACAGCACAAGGAGGAAAAGAATATACTCCACAAGGAAATACACCAATTTTCTTTGCTTTCTAATTTAAATGAAATATACATCTAGTCTCACCACCCAAAAAGCCATTTAAAAACTCCTGGAAGAGCGGTACACAGCTTTAAAGTGGGCAACTTGTCACTTTCACAAATTTCAAAAATATGAAATACCAAAGCTATACCTCAATTAAAAATAACTTCTCTAGTATTGTAAACTGGCATTAAAACTGTTCCTTGCTGTTGAAAAACAAAATATCACACACAGAATCACATTCTCCATTGCCACATTAGTTTTCCATTAGTTTTTCAACAATGAAATCACACACATACACACACACACAAAATAAATAAACTTTAATCACAGTATCACACTAGAGCCAGTGTAATTAATCTTGTGTCAGCATTTCCATTTAAGCCACTATTTTCAAGAGGTTTATAGCACAGCCATAAAAATTCAGTTAGGTTGAAATTAAGCAAACAAGGTCTTATACAGCAAGCAACATTTAAGTATATATACAGACAGCAGCCAGTTACTACTTATATGGGAATTAAAATAGACGCTTACTGATTTTAAAGGGCACTGCAGAGCTGTTTTTTATATAATATTTTTCTCAGCATTTACAATAATCTCTCAAAAGTCTGAATCCAAGTGTTTCCTTACCCTTTCCCTTCTCTCACAATACCTCACACAATTTCGTTCAATTTTAGGATTGCAAGCATTTTTGTTTTTTTTCACTCAAAGTAAAGAATGCAATGAAAACACTTATTTTGAAAAAAAAAATTAATTACATTTAAAAAGTAAAAATAAAAAAGAGCACATATGACCAAAGTCTGATCCTGATATGGGCCTCTGGGCATTACTGAACTAGAAATAATAAATAGTTCTTATACCTTCCAAAAATCATAAGATATAGCTGTGTGGAAAATCTGAGTAGCTAAATATGAGTTTTTAAGAGTGCTATTTAGAATCTAATTCTAAACAAGATCCTAATTCTGCTTTCAGTAGAAACCATCAGAGCAGGATTTGTCTCGTTATTTTTGTCCCTTTTCCCTCCCTGCTCTTTGGCTTTAAGTGATATCGTGGTACTTTTTCCAAAGGTCAGCTTTGTAATACTGACTACCTTTGTGGTAACTCACATTGAGCCCATCAGCCTGGCATTTCAAGCAGCAAACAGATGACGCAGTGCAAGCAAACTAAAACTCACAGGCTGGGCAGCCAACGCTATTAACTTAAAGGTCCTAATAACCTCCTGTCCTGCTGCAAAGAAGGCTCTTTAAAAAGCTGAGCTGAATACTTTGTGAGCTCCTCTGTCAACAGGCCAGCAGAGAGGAGCAAGGGATCAAATTATCACTGATGCTGATGAGAATCAGCAGAGACACCAGCAAGGGCATAACAATTACAGCAGTGCAAAACTGGCTAGGCTTCACAATTTGGCAACTGCACAACTTAAAATAAAGTGAACTCATAAATGAAATCTGCCATTTAGCTGCAGAACGGGATGAACAAAGGCAGGAGAAACTCTCCTCCATTTCAGCAACCTGCCTTTGACCTATTTTGGAGATTTTTTTTCAATTAATCTCTCAAACCGTATGTTATCTTACAAACTACTCAGTAGACACAGTATGGTGAACTAAGAATGGATTTCACATACTTCAGCCTTGACTCTTCAGTTTCCCTGATTTGTGGTTTTAAATCAGACTCCTTAAGGTTTATTGCACATAGTTTATTTTGGTTTGAAATGCTACTTAATCTCTAATCAAGGATTTAGAAATTGAAATGGTCAAACATCCAGGATGCTCACTGTTCGAAGCCCTCAATTCATGACAGAAAAGCATTACCAGACCTTACAAATAATAGTAGTGAGATGAACTTTGAAAAGAAGAAACTTAATAATGATGAGTGGAACATTTATATGTTTAAAAGAGTCAGAAGCTCCTTTCCTCTTCATCTCCCTATACATTTCTGATAGCCTTCCTTCAAAACATAAAATTCAGACTTTTGTTTTTTCTCTAATATTCTTTTTTTATTGTTCCCTAGGAGTCTGAAAAATATTGAAATCTAAAATCACATTACTACAATTCCAATCTTTATCTACCTCAAATTTAGCATTACTTCAATTATTAAAGTTTGAAAATCACTACAATTAGAAATTAAAATATTACACTTTTGCCAACTTAAAACTGTACCTGCAATATTTAACGGGTTTATATCTAAATATTTAAATATGTAACTAGCATTTTTTTTACTTATTTATTCTAGCAACTAATCAGTCAAATTTTCTACTAATAAATAGCTATGGAAATCTGTATGGTAGTAACTATTTTTTTTTTTAACAAGGATCTTTACATTTATGGCTCATAGAGTGCTTTTGCATAATGAACATAACTATCCTTTACAAAAAAAATGTTCTGGAGAGTCAACATGGTGTAACTGTGCTTTCTGTCATCACAGTCTAAAATCTACATAAGTTTTTTATTGACATGGTCCCATCTCCTTGCAACCCCCACCCCAAAGACTGACTGACACAACAATGCCTGTAAAACTGTGGAGAAGGTAAAGGAGATGGAGGGAGGAAATGGAGAAAGTCCCAGCTTTCAAAAAATATTTTCCTTTTTCCCCTTGCAAGCTCAAAGGGACAAAAAAAAAAAAAAAAACTATGTTAGTTTTCAATCACAGGTACTTCATACAGTTCTTTAACAAATAAGCTTGATTCTTATTAATTGCTAGGTTTATTTCAAAGCTTTCATCTTGCCTTAAGCTATCATAAATTCTGTGGGCCTCCAGACAGCCTCTAATTCTCTGAGATGTCATAACACCAAAACAGTGTGAACACCCATACAACAATTCTGATCTCATCATATTAAAAAGGGTTGGGTTTATCTAGAATCCTGAATCTGAAGATCACCCAGTGTCAGAGACTTTGTATTTGTTGGTATAACCAGCCAATTCAGATCCCCTGCCAACCTAAATGCTTGCCTTTGACTTTTGTAAAGAAATACCCAACCACAGTTGCAACTAAAAAGGTTAAGAACCATGACTATAATTGTCTCTGCCAAACACCATGATATCAGGGAGACCAATTATGTAAAATTACTGCATTTTTGCCACAGATAATTGCCATAAATTGTTACCCAACACTGTTCCAGCATCATTATACCTCCATCATGAATGCATACTGCTCCCACTACAGACAGTCTTTCGTAAAAAACATGTATTGCTTTACATACTTTTCATAATAAATAATTTACAGAAGCTAAAACAAAGCAAGGACACACAGAGGGGTGATTAAATTCAATGTCAGTCACACGTAGTCAAATAAGTTTAATGCTACCTAGCTGTTGCTAAACATATACCATAGTGCAGCCATGGTATATGCAGTCTACTTGCTAACCAAAAAGGTTTCCAGTAAGAGCAAGCATCTTGTAAATAGTGAATGAACTTTGTCAGAGCAGTGATCCCAGCTATGGTGGGGTCTGGCCTGGCTATGGCAGAGGGATGATGCCAGCAAGTGTGGAGGAATAGCCTGGCACCTAGCCTTCCTCGGGCTCTCTTCCCTCTTTATTCAGCTGGGGAAGTCAGAGGACTGGTCTCCTAACAATCTAGATAGCCTTCTGGTGACGCTATGGTTGGCATCAAATGTGCGGCAGCAGCAAGCCCCACACACAAACTCACCATCATGCTGGGATGGACCAAAATGGGCTGCTGGCAGCAGCGTGGCCTCTTCTTGCACCCCGATGACAGCCTGAAGTGCTCCCTGCCCTCTCTTCCTTGGAGTTTGCTATGAAAGGACCTTTCACAGAAACAAGGATCTTGTTGCTTGGTTATTCAGAGTCAATTATCTGAATTCTCACTCAGGGAACAGAAGAAGGAGCAAACAGGGAGAAGAGGTGCATGGATCCTCTCTCCCTCCCCTCTACCAGGGCACTAATGGAACTGTTAGGATCCTTTGCAGCACCTTTTATAACACTACCAGAAAGTAATACATGGAGAGGAGTAACAACATTCATTGCAATGGCCATATTAATTAAGACAACCAGAGATGGTTTTCAGTAACAGTGGGATATTGGTACATTTAATTTCTTTCCAATATACACTTACTTTCATATGTACAAAGCTTGGACACTTCAGTAGACACTGACAAAGCTGTGCTTAGAAATGAGAAAGATTACGCAGGTATGCATACCAATTTTCACATCAAGTTAGATACTGAAGCATAAGACTTTTTAGACAAAGACTATTATTTTTCCAGATGCTTGATTTGTGTTTTTTCTTCTTTTCAAAATACACACAAGTTAAAACAGAATGCATCAAGTAACCAAGCAAAGCAACTTTAAGCGGCTATAAAATCTGACCTCAGATTCACCACAGGTAGAATTCAACAATGGATGCCATAGAGAATGCAAAGTCAACTGAAATGAGTAAGCCACATAGTTACTCACCAGACTAGAGATTCCAAATGAAAATCAAGTTCCCTCAGAATGAGATTTGTGTTCTCTTCACATACAAAGAAAACCTGCTATGAAACAGGAAGATAGCCTTTCCCTCCCCACTAAAAAAGCCCACTCGAAATCTTTTTGATCTTAAAACCTAATGGAACAGGAAGACTTACAGGAAGACTGTGGTGGCATATAATTGCCTGCCCCAGGTTGGGCAGTCCAAGATTTCAACTAGAGAATTTGTTTACCTCTGTAAGAGAAGTACAGACGTTGGCTCAGGCTAACTGGCTTCACATTCACCCAGTTTTTGAATGGACTGCAGAGCATGAACTGAGCCCATCTTCCTAAATTGCTGAAAGTGCAATGATACTAGTAAAATGCAATACACGTTGAATACACTGCTAATAGTACCCTTGCTGGTACCTAAGGCTATTTCAATAATACCTGCTTGGACAGCAGGATACCTCCATTTGTAGAGCAGCAGTCATCCTGTACTTGGATGCTTTTGAAAGCATGCTGCCAGTCTGCTGCTTGCATCAGGAATCACAAACTCAGACAGCCAGGAGAAAGAAGTTGAGAAAATCAAGACTTCAACTGATTGCCATTGTATGCACATTGTTAAAGTGCCACCTAGAAATACAGTTTGCAAAAAGGCTGACAGCTTCAGGAGACACGGACATATTTTCCCTCTCTCTTCTCATATCAGTTAGCAGAACATACGCTTAAAGATCAGAAAGCCCTTATGATGCAAACGTGTTAAAACAAGGCTCATGTATGAGGTGGGAAAGGCACAGACGTGAGCAGAAGAGAAAGCAAAACAATTTATTTTTACATACCTGGGATGATGTTTGCTCCCATTCAGACAACAACAGAGAAAGTGAATAGTTAAAGCAAGGGGACTTAAACATTTTTCTGGACAATTATTATATCCAAAATGCCTCTTCACATAAGAAAGGGAAGGTAGAAAAGCACAGGAGTTTTGTGAAGCCTAACAACTGAAGCTGCCATTCATCCTGCTAGCTGCTCCACGGCTGCACATCCCAACCAAGTATTCACATACAGATATCTGAGACAGGGGTTTGGCAGAAGAGTATCTTGTGGAAGTTACTCAACCTCATTAAATCCACAGACATGACCAAGTACCTGATTCAAAAAGTTTGTACTCACTCTAAACCTGACAAATGATTTAACAGTTAGACCAGCATACTTAAAATGCAAAGTAGAGAATTTAGCTGGTGGGGAAAAAATAAAATAAATAAAATAAAATAAAATAAAATAAAATAAAATAAAATAAAATAAAATAAATAAAATAAAATAAAATAAAATAAAATAAAATAAAATAAAATAAAATAAAATAAAAAATTTGGTGGTTTAGAAGAAACTAACTAGGACAACCTAGTCTAAAGAAATGTTTTACATCCTGAAGAACCATAATGAGACTGGTTTTGAAAATTACTATTGTGTTTTGAAGTATCCAACAACCTTCCTCCTCCTAAGGCCAGTAGCAGTAGCTGAATTAGCAGGAATAATGATTTGAGGGAGTCATTATTTTAACTATTAGCATTTAGGGAAACATTTTAACCCACCAAATGGGCTTGACTTAAACAAAAATTAGTCACTGAGTGGAGCACATCAGTAGCTATCTAAAAATACAAGATTTTCTCATTCCATGTTGTGACCAACACAAAAACATGTAACTATAATTCTTACTACAATATATCTATGCTAATGCTATACAATTCTTGATTTTTCCCAAGCAAAAATACAGTGCCTTGCTCTCTGCAGAGAAATGATCTTCCCACAGATGAATACAGATTTTAGCAAAATGAGGTAGGGAACTAAAGCTTTTAAAATGCATTATAAGGTATGAGCTGCAAATTGAGGAGTTGAAGAACAAAGATTGTCCTTGTTGGAAAGAATTTGAATGTAATTGCCTTTATTGTCTCTAGTAACACAGGGGTGGCAAGCACCAAACAGGAACACAGGAAAAAGTATATCACCACTGCAGAGTTAAACCTGGCTCTAATCACATATAAACTTGGATAAAAGGTTTTGATGAGTGTTTAGGAGATTGGTTTGCTTTCTTGGCCCAGCTGGCGTTTAGGCTCAAATAAACACAAACTCTAACACTTCTTATTTCTTAGTATGATCATAACCATGAACAGCTTGTAGCCAGATCACAGACACTAATCTACTCCTACTGAAATTCCTTTCTCCTCCCCCTCAGATATGTCAAAGTTCACACAAGTTTCTAAAGCAAGCAGAAATATAGAGACTTTACTATCCAGAAACTTTGCTGGCCATGCCATTTTGCCTCAGTTGGACAAATCATATCACGGATACCTAATTATATGCTACTTAGAACACAAAGAAATTTTCTGATGCTAGGTTTCCTCACATTTTACTGCAATTGAGAGCTGTAGCAGTAAAGGAGTGCAGCAAGCTTACATATTAGTAAGTACCCCCTTCATCTGTAAGTCCTAGTTATGCACATATACAGTAAGATCTTTATAAAGAATGTCTTCCTTCTTGGAGAAGAAGCCATGCCAGATGTGCCAGAAGATGCACGGGGATTCTACAGCTATTCAACCTGCTTCAGCTGTCTCCACATCTCCCCATCTACACAAGAGACCTGGGCAAAGCATGCTGCTCGCTTCTTAGGGCAACAAACTACTCTTGAAATGCTTTCATACGGCATTTGATGCCCAGAATTTCCTGGTCCTCCTAAAATGAGAATTGCAGTAATGCCAACACCTGGAAAAGATCATCATCTAGAGTTGGATTCATGCCTTGCTACTGGCTGGAACAAAAGCCATGGAAGTTCTTTAGATAGTGAAGTCAAAAGCATTTTTCTAAAGTGGTCTGAGGAGTTTTCCCACAATACACTGCAGAAAAATCCTACAGTGATGTAATTTAGTGAAGTACCTCTAGAGCTGTCTGTGCTTAATCCAATGCTGGAGTAGACAGTGCTTCAGTCTGACTTGCATATGGATTTACAAGATGAGTTCTCATACTTGGTCTTTTCTAAAGATTCCTAAACATAGGTGCTCTACAGTGAAAACAGTTTATACAGAAAACTTTGCACCTGCCCTCTCCCTCCCCCCTCATTCCCCAAAAGGAACAAATAGAGCAGCTGAAAAAGGGTGCTGTCACAAGTAGGTCTGTCACGACAGCACAGAAGAGAATGCTCTAATATGAATGGAATAAATTGCATCAGAAAATCAGAGGGAAATCCCTAGTCTTGGAACTTGCAATCTCATGGTCAGACAGAGCAAATGAAAGGTCACATATGTCTGTGAGGGAGTATTTGAGGAATCCAAGGATGGGCACTGAGATGGGAAAGGCAGTGGTTTCCTTTTCTACAAAACAATCCCAATCAATACTTCACTACAGAGATCACAGAAAAACTATAATAGAGGAGGAGCTGCCAAATCCCCAGCCGTGCAACTCCTACATTCAGCAATTCTCTAGAGCAATATCATGTTTGAACTTTATTGTGGGTCTACCACAGCATTACCATTCTACATCTCTCTTCTCCATGCCAATCAACATAGTACTATCACTCATATTCACAAAACAGTTTTATTTCTCTCTCTGGCTCCAGACTTTTCTTTTTTCATGTGTAAAACTTCTTCAGTGATATTCTCACTTATACTGAAAAGTAAAAGATTTATCACTGAACACTTCAGTTCTCTCTTTTCTCATGGGATGTAATTTTTCAGGCTGGGGGTCAAGGACCTTTCTGTTTCACTGCAACACCCAAGAGACTAGTTTATCTGGAATGTGCATTTCCTGTACCTTCAGTAATTTCTACTTAGAGAAAATTTAAACTACCATTCAGAACTGGCTAGAGCTCCGTGTGTTGAAAAAAAAAAAAAAAAAAGCTACATGATTTTAGACTTGTCTCCTCACCTCCCAGTTCTTGTCCACTGCATGCCTCCAAATTTCACATAACGACAAAGGGTGTAACTGACCGACACACTGTTGAGGTTTCTCCCTGTCACTGAAAGATCCAAAATACCCTTGAGCAAACTACAGCTATCATTCTCTCAAATCAACCTCACCTTATCAGATACCAGATTTTACTGTTTGACTGTTTGGCAGGTCACCTCTGGCTTCTGAACTGCTAAGGATCTTTCCCTGACTTGCGTGGAGATTGCTAAGGAATTGCTGATCTTTCCCTATGGAATCCTTGAAGTAATGTCCTTAGGCCAAAATTTCAAGATAAGATTTGAGGTCACTGACATTTCTCTGCATTTTGCCTCAGCAGTCTGGCATCCTACAAAGGACATTGTTTCTGCCACCCTTATTCCAGTTTCCAAGAACAAGGAGAAACTGAAGTCTGAACTGAACAAAATTGAATTGAACAAAAATTCAATTATCTATGGATGCATAAAAAACTGTAATACTTGCATTATTCTATATTAACAGTACTAATAACTACTTAGGCAGGATTTAAGCATTTTTGATTTTTTTATTATTTTAATCAAGTATCTACAGAATTATAGCCGTTATAACATACCCAGAATTTTTATAAATCCCTGAAATCTAAGCATGACACTGTCTTCTCTTTATAATTTCCTGTTTCCATTTTAACAAATGTTGCATAGCAGAGTTTTAAGGACAACTTTTGAAAAAAAAAAAAAAACAAACTACTATTTATTAGGGATTTGTTTTATTTCAATTGGCAAGAAAACATAAAGAAAACAATTATGATTGTTCCATAAAGTCTATTCACCAAAAAAAGGCTAGCATTAAAATAAAATTATTGTTCTGGTTTCAGCTGCTAAGAGCAATGTAACTCATCAGTCAGGATCAAACCACCAATGTCTACTCACAACAGGGTACAGTTACATAAAATTAAGGCTGGCACTGCAGAAACTTGAGGTTTGGATCCTTAGCTCTGAATTTCCTTCCTTTTATGATCTTAAGCCAGAGAACAATAGATGTATTT
This sequence comes from Anser anser, assembly GCF_964211835.1. Taxonomy (NCBI): domain Eukaryota; kingdom Metazoa; phylum Chordata; class Aves; order Anseriformes; family Anatidae; genus Anser; species Anser anser. The sequence goes on along the minus strand of NC_139721.1, from coordinate 101,696,827 downwards.
TAATCTTGCCTTTTGTGAATTTTCTTGGTCTTTTCTTTAAAGTGTTTACATACAATGACACAGCCCTGAGTGATGCCACAAAGTAACAAATCATCCAAATCTAGCCATTTGCCACATATGATATGTTATCATTCAAGGCTGAATTAATCTTCTTTTTTTTTTTTTCCATGCAATGATAATAGACAAAGAGGTCGATTTTCTTTTTCATGTCATTCACCCACATCTCCATCAAATGGCATAGTATAAAACTGTTTATGATTAGGAGCTGCAATATTGTGATTCCCCAAACTTACTCTAAATTATTTTTAAATGGAAGGAGAAAATGATATCTGGAAAGGACCTTCCACCTTGGCATTTCCAGGTCCCTTTGTTCTTCTCATTTTATAAAGACTACATGACTGGAATTCTGCCCCAGATTCTCTTCAGCCATTGCAAACTGTTTTGGTTTTACTAAAGTCATCAATAAAAAGGCACACCTTTATAAAATAAAACCAAAACTAAGTACCTCCTCAATCTCATATTTTCTTTTTTTTATTACAATACAAGCCACTTAAAATATTAGTGCATGAAAAAGAAAATTATGAAGAAGATTAATAAAGATAAAATAAGCTAATCAATTACTAGTGAGAAATTTTACAACATGGGTTTTAAAACTTTGCAATTTGCAAAGTAAACCTGAACAAAACTTTTAAATTAAATATGAGTCAGAAAGTACACTCTGTGGTTTGTAGGACTCTGGCAGCAGACCCCAGAAAACTTAATACAGCTTTGGGTGCACCTGCCAAAACCAACAGATTATCTACAAGGTAACAAGGTAGACTCAATGCATCTGGGAATTCACAATAGGATGTACAATGAAGAAGCAGATATTAGGATAAAGCAGTTTGATTGTTTCTTTAAATGGGGTTGGACTTTCCCTAATTGAAACTTTAATCTTTATTTATCTTGTTTTTTTGTTGTTGTTATTTTGGTTGGTTGGTTGTGTTTTTTTTTGCCTCACTTGTCTTTTACTAGATTTCATTAATGTTTTCTGACAAGCTGTAGTGTCCATATAGATGCCACAGTCTTGCATATTCCTTATATTGGAACAATCAGATATAAAGTTCATAAAAACTGTTAAAAAACAAAGATGGAAAAAGTAAATGTCTAAATAAGTCAAAGAATGTAATGACCTGATAGATATTTTGATTTTTAGATTTTTTCTACATATCAGTATTTTTTATTTATTGCTCTCAATTCAAAATGTTTAAAATGAAAGCACTAATATTCAATAGAAGAAACAGTGAAAGACTATGGAAGCACTGCACAGAGCATATGTATTTCCTTTAAATATCTAAGTCCCATAAATTAACACTGCTGGAATAAGCTGCTGTGTAAAACAATCTACATAACCCCATTCTATTGTATTTGCATTCTTCATGGAAAAACAGACTTTCTAATCAAAACGAATTTGACACTCTCATTTAAAAATTAGGTATCTTGCCCTCAGCTTTCTTTTCAATACACAAAAGAACACATTCATTCTGGTTTGCTTTCAATAATGCATAATATTATTGTGCAATGTGAAAACATTCTAATGTCTTTTTCGGTGACTATTTCTAGAGGAAGCTAAATCCAGCATTAAAATCAAAGTGTGCTTCCTGTCTATAGAAGAGACTTAGAGAAGAAAAGCTTTCCCTCCCAGACTTGCCACAGGGAACCCAGCTCTGGAGATATTATGCTTCCAGAATGGAGGTATAAATCGGTTCTCCTTGGCTACTCTAACATCAAGATACCAATGGCCATAAAGATTTATGTAATCTTACTATTTAGGAACTTTTCTGAAAAAATAAAATAAAAATGGTTTGTTGTTAACCTGGAGCACTAATAGCTATTGTATGGTAACGCCTGGCCTAACTTGGATGGCAACTACTGATTTAAGGATAAATGTTCTAGCCCTTTTCTGGTGTTGTCTTATTTATATGAACATTTGTGTAATATGTTAAAACTTTATTCTACTAACTAAATATTTTTGTTATCCGATTGTTCATCTCTAATACCCTATCAAGCTATGTTAAACAAAAGATGTTTAAACAAATGGCTGATCAGCAGCTAACCAAAAGATTTCTAATTTAACAGAGCTTCTTTCATCTGCTTCAGGATAAACTTTTTGTACTTTTTTTAACAAGCACACCAACAGCTTATGTGGTAATCCTAATTGGCCAGAAAGCCTAGAACTATTTATTTTTATTACGATAAATGGGACCACTTGGTGGTCAAGATGACGAGAAAAATCTAGAGGAAAATTCACTTCAAAGTTCTTCTAAAATATATTTCTCTTAATACTTGCAGATTTTGTCCAGGAATATGTGTCTTAGTTAAAGGGAGGCTTCCACTGAACAATTGAAGAAATTAACTGCATCCTGAAATGACTAAAGGTATCATTAGACTTAACATTTCTTTTTTAAAAACATCTTGCTTCTGTTTAGACTGTGGATCCCTGTTCCTTTAGGGGCAGATACTGCCTGTTATCTAGATGAGAGAGGAACCTCTGACACTGCCATAATATAAATAAACCATACTACTGGAAGCACACCTGATCCATGTCATGTTTTACTTTTCTTAGAAGCCAAGCAAGCTCTTATAACCCAACATTTTACTTCTGCTAATAGTTTGAGAAACAAATCCAAGACTTTTACAGTGGAGCTATGGTAGAGCTATGCATGCAGTTTTCCTGGTGGGAGAACAGCCCACGCTGTCAGAAAAGTTATTTTGTTAGTATAACCTATATAAGCTCCTGAAATATTGCATGCCAGCAAAGTAACCCTACTTCCAGTACAACTGTGTACAGGGGACCTCATGCCAATATGGCCATGTCAGTTGTACTGAGATTTTTTCCCACACATCTAACCAATATAACCATGCCAGCAACACTTTCAAGTATAGCCAAGCTTAGTTTGTGATGCAATTGCAAAAATCATATTTTTCCATGTGATACGAGTTTTATGTGAGATGGAAAGTTTATTAAAAATCTGCCAGCCCAAATGACCTGTTGTCAACTGGAAGAAAACACCACAAAAGATACACAGAACAATAGTCAAAGTAAAATGTCACTGCATTTTTATCGTATGAAGGACGATTAAGGGGTGTGTAGTAATTTATTTATTTATTTTTTTAAATTAACGGTGTCTTGGTTGCATTAATTACAAGAAACATTTGAGTCAACTATTCCTGGCATGGATTAATTTCATGATTCAAATTATCCTGAATTTACAACACATTTCTGTGTGTTTCATATTGGGACAGTTTTCATCTTCGTAAATTAAGAGCTACAATCTGTTTCATTTGATTTTATTCCATTACACTTTGTTCTCATATAATAACTACCCTTCAGACTTCAAAAGGCTTATCATATTGAGCTGCAGTTAAAAATAAGAAAGACTGACTTCAATAGGGAGTGTGACAGAGTTGGATTTTCTGATCCTCTTTATTCACGAAGAAAGTATTTTGTGGCCACTGATTTACACATCTCCACCAAATGTATTTGTTTTTCCTTTTTGGCATATATCAGATATGGAAGTTGTGTGAATTGCTTGATGTGAAAATAGTTCTATGCAGCTGTATCTTGCAATTAATACAAAAAGGTCACAAGCTAGCAAAATTTATTAGCAAACTGTATCAGTGCACATGGACCTTTCCTGTGCCTATTTCCATTTCTCTGAAAAACAAATCAGTTCATTCACTATGGGTCAGATGGTCAATAAACTCTCACAAAGAGAACATAATATAACTCTAAAACAAGATCCAGAACTGCCACAGAACCTAAACCATTTAAGTTCCTTACTTTTAGATTTGCAGATGATCATCCAATCTTGATGTTAAATACTTCTAAAACAATGACTTTTGTACAGATGTCAAAACTTCTGTGAAGACTCAAATGCTTTTTGGAATACAATTAGCCACTGGATCAAATGATGACACTTACATACCATCTTAATAAAAGATGCCACATCTAAAATGCATCTGTCTTGATACTTAAAATGAATGAATCACAAAAATAACTACATCATGTTATGAATTCCTTCCTGTATCACAAAACACTATTTATGACTGCAACTTCAGCCTGGACTGGAAACCTATATGCATACTTTTCCCATGAGGCTGAAAAGAGCATCATGAACAATTTCACCATTGTATATTTCTCTCCTGGTAGAATGTAAAGCTGGCTCTGAGATTAAAAGGTCAGAGCAACTGCCTGTCTAGATCGATTCAGTCAGCACTGCAACAATGACATTTCAACTTTAGATGAAATCATTTGTTTAGGAGTTATATTTATAGGTGTACCTGGATACTGAGAGTGTAAATATATAATGAGGCATGCTTTAAGAAAAGTATACTCCCTTACGTAAGGGACCAAAACTCCACAGCAGTAGTCACTCCAATGCATTACTGAAACTGTAACCTTTACTGGTTTGTACTATCGTTTTGGAGAAGGACTTACCAATGTTTTTAGCGCACAGAACTATGCTACACTATTTTGTGGAGACAGTTCCAAGGACCTGTATGACCCCTCTGAAGTCCAGGGGATTTTACTATACAGTGATATAATGTTCTCCCAAAAAAATATTACTCTCTGAAGAGCCTGATAAATATTTATCTTTGGCTCTTTTTCCTTCCTGTTTAAAACAGTATAGTTTCCTTGCTCTTCAATAAATACTTGTTTAAATTTAGTATTTTCATACCCAAACTTCTAACATTCCTATGCTTTTGAAATTCATTATTTTGTCTGCTATGCCTACAGAAATGTCACTAGAAAACAGTTATTGCTTGCTTGATTAAAAATTTAGCTGCTCCTGAAACACTAAATTCACACAAGTCTATCAGATAAAATCAAAGTTCCTGTTCATGTTTTATTTCATCTTGCAATACAGTATCTTTTATAAATTGCACCAGACTGCATACTCCGGATGCAGTCTACATGCAGGGTTTTTTTTCAAACTGACAGGTTCTATTTTATTTATTAGAGTACAAAACTTGCATGGGACTCTTTAATTTTAGACATAGGGAGTTTAATGATGTTTGGCTCATCGACATCTTTGCATTTTCCGCCAGGTCAGCAGCTGAAGGCCTTGCACTTTTGTACAAAACCTAATAAAATTATGGAAAATGACAACTGAGAGAAAATTAATGCATCTTAAATGTATTTTAAAGCACGATACAGTTCAAAGGGGACAAAAGAAAATAGGAAAATGTATGCAAGAAAACAGACAGGCTATGAGGAACAAAAAAAAAAAAAAGAAAACGTACAGGAAATAAGGGGAGGGCGGGGATCAAATAAGCTAGACAGATACAAAAAAAATAAATGCTTTGAGAGCAATTATTTCTTAGGCTGCAGCTTTATGCAGTCACCTCTAACTGACTGGAAAGCTGACATCCTGATGTCTCCAGTAGAAAGCCTGTCGTATTCTCACCTCAGTCCATAGAAGACAGTAGGCCTCAGCATTAAAACCACAGACAGTTCAGAAAATTGGCAGTTCTTGCACAGTGGAGACAAAGACTTATGTTGTTTGCAAACGGAACTTCCTCTCACCCCAAAGTGGATGCAACCTATTGAGCCAACGTGAATCACATGGGTAACTTCTATAGGCTGGCAGTTTTTGTTTTTGTTTTAATATATTTATGCTTTCAAGCTCTACCTTCTTTCTCTCCCACAAACATTTACCGTAACTATTCACAAACTGGATCTAGACTCCTAGAGTCCTATATTTTTTTCTTTTTGAAATATAATAAGCTAAATTAAAAAGCCAGTTTCACTTGTAAAATGGTACTTAAACAGAAAAACAAAAACATTTGAACAAATGAAATATTAGGCTGAGGGGAAAAATTCAGCCACTGCAGCAAGATGCTAAGCAGCCGCAATTTTTTTTTTCCCCAACATCATTATCAGGAGCTATGTTAATACAGATGAGTTTTTATTTTTTTTCCTAAGTTTATTCCTTTTTTTTTTTTTTTTTGCATGTGTACTGAGGGGTATGGAAGCTATCATCTGATACATACATTCAAAAGTAGAACAGTAGAACTGGCAGAAACTTCTAGAACTGATTTTTTTTCTACAGAAAACATTTATTCATCAGCACCAATACCTGCTATAACACACTACCAAAGGACTAGACAAGTTTCAAAATGGAAATTGAAATCGGAAAGTTGCAGCCATTTTGAAACATGGGTTACTTTGACTTTTTCAGTTAACTGTTTTTATTTTGAAACAGGCTTCTATTTTAATTTCCTTCATATTTTACAGCAAAATGAGTTATGTGATGGAAAAACTAAAATCAAAGTGAAACATCTCACTAATTTTAGCTTGTGGAAAACAGCTTTTTTGTTTGAGGGTAGGGGGTCATGGAAGTAAGAAATGGGGCTTATTTCTGCTGAGACAAAAGAAATTCTGAAATTGCAAGATTCTCACCACATGAAAGGGTTCATTTTCTGTACAACTGCCCACAAGAGGTGATAAACTGCTATAGATAAAACACTGAAACAATCAACCCTGGCACTTAACCAACATAACTCAGCATTGTAGCAAAGCGCACTAGAGAACCTAAGGGAGTATCACTGCCCCACAAAGCTGAGCGCTGAACACTGAGCAAGCCTGCAGCTTCCAAACAACCTGCATGTACAGGGATAGCGCTGCTTGCAGTTCCCTTCTCTGTGCTCCACCACGCGTCCTTACCTGCAGTTTAAAGTTATCAAAAAACAGAGCTCTAGCAGGTACAAACTGGAGCATTACATCATGCAGCCTTTCCACATTGCAGAGTGGAAGCACAGCAGGTCCACAACATCCGCCTCTGCCATATTAATGGTTTTCACACCATTGTATGCTGAGCCAAGATGCACAACTAAATCACAGTGATGCTGGAGCAGGGGTCTGGCTCACACCTTGAGTAACTCCTGATCTTCATTGCACTTTTTTTTCCAAAGGGCTGGAGTCACATTCTTATTTCCCATTTGTTCCCTATAAAGTCTCCATTCAAAACTGTAATACTGAAGCATTGTCATGAAAACAGCAAAGGCTAATACTTTACTTTAAAAACAATCTTGAAGAGGTTTAGGCAGTCCTTCTCAGACCAAAGCTGCTATATGTTTTCAGGCACAGCCATAACAGACGTCACCGGTGATTAAAGAGAATCTCTCCAAACGTTTTTTTATACAAGATGTATGGTGACTCTCTTTATACTACAGAAGGGTGGGGAGCCTCTTTTGTCTTCCTGTCTCCTTTTCCCCATTTGTCCAATTGTTCCTGCCTACTCTTCTCTCCTAACAACTCCTTTTATGGTGCACATCATTTTGCTGCCTTTGCCACTCAGTACCAATTTTTAAAATGTCACTACAATCAGCCACTGCCACTTGCAGAGCCTTCCATACAGAATAATGCAATCAGAGTAATCACAGAACTTGCTCTGCACTTATTATTCCCTTCTCCTGTTGTTCCATCCAACAACAGAATTGAGGCAAGCAAGACATTTTACTCATATGCAGCTCTGACTGAAGGATCATAGGATGTCAGGTTGGAAAGGACCACGGAATGTCTCTAGTCATCCTCCTTCTCAAAGCAGGGTCACTGATGAGCTCAGAACGGGTTACCTGAGGTTTTATTGAATCACTTTTTGAAAGCCTTCAAGGATGGATGCTGCACAAGCTGTCTGGGAAACATGTTTCACTGACCATCCCCATGGTGAAAACAAGTGCCTTGAATATATTCTTCCTGGAACATACCCTTACACTAAGCAATCACCCTAATAAGGATAAGAGATATAAACATTTTCTGTAAATATCATACAGTTGACGATATCAAAATAAAGCAGTACTGCCTACTGGAGAAAACCATAAAATAGACTGGTGACACTTTGGACAATTTTAACAGGGTTTCTGATAGCTTCGTGACTGACCTTAGACAAGTTAACTTAATTTCTCCCTCTGCTTCCTCATTTAAGAAATAAGTGCAACTTTTACTCCATAGAATCTTCTGATGTCAAGTAACAAAAAAAATGTTATAGAAAAAAGGTAGGTTTGATGATGGCAATATTGATATATTTATTATTACTGTAGCAAAATATTTAAATATGCATGTGTGTAGATCCTAGTATAGCTTTAATCATACTTAACAGTAACTGCCCCTGAACTAACCTCATCCAAGTAGGCAATGTGTAAATCTCATAAATGTACAAGTTACATATATGTATGTGTGTACATATATGTAGCTTATATACACTTATATATGTATATACACATGCAGACGCACACATAAGTTGTATCTATAAACAATAAAATTTGTTTTATGTCTGTGTGTATAGAGATCTACTAAATTAACTATTTTCTATAAACTGAGACGGTCCTAGGAAGACAGTTGCTCATCAATAAGACACAAATCAAATTCCTGCGTATTCTATATTCCCTGGGGGGGGAGGGAGATCATTAGAGTTCTTTGCTTCATTATTTTTTAGTTTCCAAGGCCACTGAAAATATAGAAACACAAAAGGTTGATCCAAATTTCACAGGACTCCTCCACTCTCACAAAGGTATGTACTGAACAGATCTTTTAGACCCACCCCAGGCAAGACTGTTCTTTACAGCCTGCTATTGTGAAATATCAAACTTAGCCTTCAGAAGAAAGAACATAGAGATTTCAAGGGAAGTTTTTATTCTGTAAGGGGTTAAACAGAGGGTAATCTGAAGAAAACATTAACTGCTTTGCAGCCTGTACAGAAAACGTTTGCTTTCAGGCTAATAAGGTTGCAGTAGGAAGCCAAATGAAGCAGCCAGATTATTAAAAGGTGGAACAGTGTAAATGAAATCCTAATTCAACCAGCAGTGCAGAATCACAGCACAAGATATTATAAAGACTGCATTAAGTACTGCTCCGTCACTTAAACAGCATTGCTTTATAAGGTTACCACTGAAAGTGAGCTTGTACATTCTGGCTCCAAGATCTAGTCAAGTACATGGTACAGTTTTCTTGCCAATTTTGCTACACAGAACTTATTATAGAACAAAAATACCCTATCCATAATCAACAAATACTAGACATACTGTACCATACTAATAATGTATGTTCACACTGAATTTTCCTTAAAAGAGTACACACTGCTTTCAAGCACATGTTGTATTTGCCTATAGCTTGTAGAGTGATCACACTGTTAACCATTAGTTTACAAACAAAATTGGATGCCACACATCTGCACTTTCTATCAATGTTTTCCACAGGATGGACAAACAATATTTTCTGGTGCCTAACAGGAATGACAGGATAAACAGACAGTACAGATTATTTATCCATCGGTGTAGGCTTTGCTCATATATACATACATCTGTGCATGCATGCATACTTAATATGCTTATTGACAAAAATTCAGTTCCTTAAAGGCTATTGCTTCATCACTACATGGACAGTGATTTCCTTATTGTCCATACTATCTTTTATCAGTAGTGAAGGAAAGGAATAAAGCACTGTCCACTGACTTTCTTTTCTACTCTCCCAAGCCTGTATGCTTCCCAATCTGATGCACTCACACAAAAAGGCAAGTGGTCACAGGAGGCAAGACTGCTGAAAAGGGATTGCAGCACACTTCCAGATCTTCCCCCAGCATTGCTCAAGCACAGAGGGTCTGCAATAGCATTGACTCACCTTTGGGAAGGTGTGGGACAACAGCATCTTTGACTGGAAAGCATGGCGTACAAAGTGTGGAGAGGAGATAAGAATTAGTGTAATAGGTTTCATGATAGTGGGGTGAATGCAAGATTTAAAAGCTTGGTATTCAGCTATGAGTGTTTATAACATTATACTATCAATCATTCAGGTAGCAAAGCATACAACATTAATGTATACAGAACGAGATACACTAGATGAACACCTGGACTGAGCCAGCAGATAAAGTGTCAGACAAACTGTCCTTTATGAGACATTCACAATACAAACAGGGAATGGAGCCTGACGTTTCCAAAATGAAGGTGGACTTCTAATTAAAATACTTTTATTGTCATGGCCTTTTGATATCCGTGCTGTTCCTAGTGTCAATGGGAGTGGCAGGTACTCAGAGCCTGGGAAATTCAAGCCATTTTCACTGAGGTGTTTAAATATGGCACTCCTATTTGAAAAGGCTGACACTAATTTTCATAGGAATTGATCAGTTTGACTAAGTAAATGGATTTTGGACAAGTGAGAACATTTTGACGAATGCTTCCCTAAAAAGAATATGAGGACAAAGAGGCAATTCAAGAGAAGTTAGGAGAGAAACTCAGAAAGAAGTAGAAGGGGAGAGGAAGGACACCAAGCCCTGGCCAAGCCCTAGCTGCTGCTTTTAACATGTGCCTGGAACTGTATATATGTGAGTATAAGAGGGAAATGAGCCAGAACAAATACAATTGCAAAGCAAATGCTAAACACGTTTTTCTTCCCCACCTCATGGGAGAATAAATATTTTATCCTGCTACAGTTCTATTATTTATCTTCTTCATACCACGTCCAATTGGGAAGTGAAACTGTTAAGACTTAATGTCAAGGTTTAAGGGAACTGTTTCATTTTGAGTTCAAATGCTTCAGTTTGGCAGCAGAACATCTGCTTCAAATGTTTCAAAGTCTCTTGACATTTACTACATTGTGCCCAAAAAAATCAAGTAACTTAGAGTATCACTGTGTAGGTTGTAAAACTGAGCATTCTTTGCAGCAAGTCCTTCGTACACTGCGCATCATCCCAGGGCAGAAAACGGTGTGCCACTCTGTACTAAGAATTATTTCAACAATGTAGTAATAACACACATTTTATTAGAGTGATAAAAATATCATTTATTTCTTGATATAAATAAAGATGACAGGTTATACAAAAGAGAAAGAAGGAAAATTAAAAAGAAAAAAAAGCAGAAAGGTTTACCACAGTCTGCTCTTCAGAATCACCCTATAGCATGTTTCTGTGTGTCTCTATTTGATTACAATTCAGAGCTGTAGCTATTTTTCAGTGAACATCAATTCAAAAAAAAAAAAAAAAGATTAAAAGACATCTTATGGGTATTTCTGAGATTAAGAAACAAATTAAAAGAATTAAAAAAAAAAATGAATTTTCTCACATAATTTTTTTTCTTTTTTGTTTGCTTGCAAATGACCTTAGAACTCATACATTTAAAAACTGTATAAATATATTTTAATTGAATCTTTTATTTAGTAAAAAGCAGCCAAAAAGTCTTAGCATGAAAATAAGGTAATATAATATCTACTTTAAGGCCAAATTTACTGACTATGTTTACACTAAGTAATGAAAAACAAAATGGGAAAATTCTTTAAATGTCTTTAAAGGACAACAAATACGAATCATAAGTCTAATGATAACTAAAACCAATCCCTTCATTACTGTGACAGAAGAATCATTCAAAAGAACAAAACACTCAAATTTACATGTTCCACATACATTGGATGGGTCAATACCCCATATATGATTTATTTCATGCTGTTTGCACATGTTAAGGGTGAACAGCACCTGTGAGCTGCTCAGAGTTTACAAAAATGCCTCATATACATTCAACAGGGACTATTCAAAATAAACTGCGAGTCCTACTTAATTGCTACTTATCAATCAGTCCCATGTGAAAGCTCTCAATCAAATCAATAGCCCATACCAAGCAATATATTAAAAAAAAAAAAAATCTGGGTTATCCGTCACTTTTAGACATTTCTTCCTTAAAATCACATTGAGAAGGAAAATACACATACATTATTACGGTCTTTAGACTTAATTGTCCACAGTGTGTCCTTTGTGGATTGTAAGACCAATCAGCGGAAGACAAAGCACTGGAAAAATCTTAAAAGGCATTTCTTTCCCGATTCAATGGCAGCAGGTCAGCTTCTTAATGTAGTAAGAAAGACGCACAACCATCAGAGAAAAATGATCCCATCGCCTTGACAACTACTACCCATGCCTAATTACAATAGATTTTATATATGATCACTGGAGTAAGAAAGCTGATGGAAAAAAATTGCAAATGTCGCATACCTGGCTTACGCTTTAACCTTCAGGAAGAAAAACAAGCCAAAATGGCATATGCATAGAAAGTTGAAATCAGTGCTAAATTTGGATGCACATTATGCAACCAAAAAATGGGATATTTTTCATATGCTCAGGCAAATGTCATAGTAGGGAAAAGAGATACTGACCAGGACGTGAATGATGCCAAGTCTTTCTTCCACAGAACTCTCCAAAAACAACTTCATAAGAAGGATTCCAGTTTTCAAACACATTTGTTACCAAAAGAGGCTAAAGGAAATGAGTTAAAGTTGTTGATCTAAAGGCAGTTCTGTAGTTCACATATCCTGTCAGTGTACTTGAAGTATTACAGTGTGACAGATGCATCTTCTGGTATTCATACACAAGGGTGTTTCTGATTCTGCTGCCCATACACCAGTTGTGTGAGATGCTTACATGATGCATCCCTGGCGTGGGATGGGGGTCATCAGCTACTGATGCTGGAGAGAATGTGCACTACAGAGGCTGGCTGTACTGTTCAACGACTGTTTGCCATAATCCCACCGGGGCCCTAGAAAGTACCATGCTGCCCCCCCCCCCCATTTGCAAACACCAAAGACACCTTGCTCTCCACTTCACATAAAATAGAATATGAGGTGTACAAGAACAGATTCTAATTCATTATTAGGCATTAAAGAAAAATAAAGGATACTGACTATTTACATCTCTACAGCATAGAATGAAACAGAGAAAAGTCATTTGTATTCAGCTTCAGAGACAATGTTGAGCTTTTAATGTAATCTGCACACAAAAATTAAAAGTGCAACCCAAAACAACCCTATTTGTCCTAAAAAAATTTCAACTTTATAAAATATCAAATTTAAGCAAAATTCATAGTAACCTTTTTCACTCATGACTCAGGTTGCCAGTTTGGATCCATGCCATCTTGCAAATCCCCATATTCTGCATCTAAATAAGATGTGACTTTTATCATATAATTTAGCAAATGACACAGTGGAAGAAAGAGATGTTGACCAGGTTGTGAATGAAGCTGACTCATTCTTCCAGAGAACTCTTCAAACATCACTTTGCAAGTCTAACCACTTCAATAACTCCAATATAAGTTATGTTCTCTTTGAAATTATAAACTCAACAACATATCATAGGGTCAGATCAACTTTCTATGAGAGATTAATATATAATTGCTAAGAAGAAAAATACAGAAGTAAAATAAGAGCAGCTTGCCACAAGGATTTCTGGGAGCAAAGTTGTGTTATGGTTACCACAACAGGAAAGTGAATCTCCATTCATTTACGTCTAAATTTATTTTGTCTTTTTTCAAGGTAGCTAAAGACTCTACTATAACTGGGAGAAAAATATCCTACAATTAGAGAACAAATTGCAGATTAACTACAGATAATCTGGGCTAGTTTTCAGCACAAGTATTTACTGTAGTCCAGCTGCAACTATGCAAACGTTCCCTAGTACTAGAGCAATACCAACAATTATTCTTAAAATCTGAAAATACGTGAGGAAACACTGATATTCTACAGGCTGAAAGGAAAAGCTCTTTGGCTAACAAAAGTTATTTCTTCCTTGACGATTACTATTTAACTTTATAAAGATATTTCTTTTATATTTTTTATTGATATTAGAATATTTTCAGATTAATCCATGTGAACAAACAGTTTCTAGAGCTTTGGGTTTTTTTCTTTTTATTAATTTGGCTGGACACCAGAACAGGTTTACATTTTAAATATTCACATTGTATTTGGAAAAACTTGTGCTTCTTTGCTTCCAAGAATCCCTTCAAAAATACTTCTTTTGAGCTTTACTGAATTCTGATGCATTTTATTTGTTTTAACAAAATAGCAGTATGAGTCTCAAACCCACTGCCTGTGGTTAAAAAAGCACAAACATATTCTTATACCTTTTTCTGTTCTGTGCAATACTTAAACCAAGTCTCATTGTCTGCAGTAAGTATTTATATGACTCAAATTAAGCACATCCTTAAGTTACTCTGAACAAGGATGTTTTTCTACATCATGGTTGTAGTGTTACCATTCTCAAACACTAATTGTTTGCAAGAACATCTTCATTTATATCTTGACACCATCAGATTTTCTAATGTTTGTATGTACTGAGTGCAGGGAATACACAACTACAGTCCTTGTGTCTTACATGCAAAGTGGTTTAGGAAGATGGTCAAAAGTACTTTTCTTTATCCATACACCTTAATAAGATACACTTTTTTTTTAAAATTTCTAATTTTCAGGATCACAGTGGCCAAATAGAGGCAACAGAGGTGTTCAAAAAAACCCAATAGCCCTTGAAAACGTATTCTCACCATACTCTCTAACATTCCTAAGTGTTCATACAAGTGCACAGTCTAATTCCAACAGAAGCAGAAGTACATGTCTGTCAGTGCAACTTTTGGTAAACCAAGCAAACATGCACACGGATAACCTTATTGACGTGTTACTGATACTGAGTATTAAAGCAGGATGGTACAAAGTTTTGTAACAATATGAATGTGGCCATAACCTAATCCATGGAAACCCCCTGGACTGACAACACTAGACATTCAGAAAACCGAAAAAATCTTTCAGGAGAGTTTGTGCTATGTTGGATCAAGTCAGCCTGGCTTAAGCACAAAACAGTATCTAAACAATCCAGCAGCAAAACACTTTTATTTAGCACTGTTAATAGACCCAAAAATATATTTGAAAATGGATTTTAAATAATGTAATAAATCATGGATCTATAAATCATAAATGCCAATTCCATACAAATCTTTTTTTTGTTAACCATACACATAAACAGATACCGTGTCTTACAAAAAAACTCTATCGCTACCTTGAAGGATTTCAATAACCTTAACACAAACCTCATTTTTCAGAAGTCTGTAATTCTGCCATAAAAAAATACACTTTAGGCTGAAACCCCACATCCAGAAGTTTTAGCCCAAAAGCATTCTTTCAGTTTAATTTGGTTTAAATTTGAGTCTTTTCAAGTTATAAAATTGTCAGACAAAAGCTCTATGGTTTTACTGCTTAGAAATATGTTCTTGCTACTCAAAAATAGATTTGAATTCCTCTACTCCATTTAATTTTTGAGTGGATATTAACTAATCTAATGTGATATTTTATGTTAATTTACCCCTCAAGCTCTCTCAGAAAAAAAAAAAAAAACCTACGCTATACAAGTCAATAAAATCTCATCTAAAAGTTTACACAGATTAAAAAATTAACTGTTGAACATATATCCTTGCTACTCTTCTGTAAAGATGTCTAATATTGTTCAGTATGCATAAATACATTATTCCAGTAATGTCTGTGTTTTTTTTCTAGCGCCACACTTTTATTCTCTCCACCTCAGCAGCCTCCCCCATTTTCTGGCCCAAGTTCAATGGATAGTTGTGCATGTTTGTTCCACATACTCCTTATCCATATGGTATACTATCAATCAACAAGTCCACTATGGAAATGACAAGTCCACTATGACTTGCCGAGGCGATCGGCTCCGGGGCAGACACGTTCTGCAGCGGAGCGGGGGATTGGGACAGGCAGGTTCTTTTTTTCCGACATCGAGGCCACTCGAGGGAGCCGCCAGGGCCCGGCAGCCCCCGCGAGGGAGGCTGACGAGGCATAGGCGGAGCCAGCAGCGCCCCCTCCCCGGCCGTTCAAAAGCAGCCCCTAGGGAGCGCGGCGAACAGGGCGTGGGGCGTCAGAAGAGGGTGGCACGGTAGCTTCCGCAGGCAGGGCGAGCAGGGAGGGCAGGGAGGGCAGAGCGTTCACACCAGCCCATACGAACAACTGCTCTAACAGCTGTCGACCGCTAGCTAGGCTGCAATGGTCTACTCCGGGCAGAGTGCTCTCTCTAGAAAGTTTGTAACCACCCAGACTGACTGCCTGCTCAAAAATGCGACAGTTCAGTTCTCTGGATGCAGGGAGTGTCTGAGGCTGTTGCTGCCATCTGGGGGAGGCAGAGGCACCGTGTGTGTGAGGTACGAGCAGGTGGATGACCTGGTCCGCCCGGTGGCAGAACTCAAGGAGGAGGTGGAGAGGTTGAGGGCTACCAGGGAGTGTGAGCGGGAGATAAACCTGTGGAGCAACTCCCTGAAGGGCCTGAAGGAGAGGTACTGGGGTAAGACACCCCAAATGGGGGTGGACCCCCTGCCCTATCGCTGTCGGGCAGAGGGAGGGGACCTAGGAGTTGAGGAGGAATGGAGACAGGTCCCTGCTCGACCTCGCAGGCAACGCCCCCACCCCCTACTGGTCTCACCTTCCCAGGTGCCCTTACATAACAGATTTGAGGCCCTGGAGCTTGAGACCGGTGGGTGAGGACGAGGTAGAAAGTCTACCCAGGAGGATGCCTAGGGCGAGGAAGTCGACTCCACGCCTCAAGACTGCCTCCACCAAGAAAGACAGAAGGGTGATCGTAGTAGGCAACTCCCTTCTCAGGGGAACAGAGGGCCCTACTTGTCGGCCTGACCCTACCCGTAGGGAAGTCTGCTGCCTCCCTGGGGCCAGGGTCAGGGATGTTGCCAGAAAGCTTCCCAACCTGGTTCCCCCCTCTGACTACTATCCGCTTTTGATAGTCCAGGCTGGCAGTGATAATATTGAAGAGAGAAGCCTGAAGGCTATCAAACGGGACTTTAGGGGACTGGGATGGTTAGTGGATGGAGCGGGAGTACAGGTGGTGTTTTCATCCATCCCTACAATAGCAGGGAGGGGTACAGAGAGGACACGGAAAGCCCACCTGATTAACACGTGGCTCAGAGGCTGGTGCCAACACAGAAATTTTGTTTTTTTTTACCATGGGGTGCTTTACTCGGCACCCGGCCTGATGGCCGCAGACGGGTCCCTATCTCTAAGGAGAAAACGGATCCTAGCCCAGGAGCTGGCAGGGCTCATTGAGAGGGCTTTAAACTAGGTAAGAAGGGGGACGGGGCTGAAATAAGGCTTGTTGGAGCTGTGCCAGGGGGAACAATGGCAAGGCCGGGGGAGAAGGCAATGGCCCAACTGAAGTGCATCTACACTAATGCACGCAGCATGGGTAACAAACAAGAGGAGCTGGAAGCCATAGTGCAGCAGGCAGGCTATGACTTGGTTGCCATCATGGAAACGTGGTGGGACCACTCTCATGACTGGAATGCTGCAATGTCAAGTTATAGGCTCTTCAGAAGGGACAGGCAGCACAGAAGGGGTGGTGGTGTGGCTCTCGATATTAGAGAGTGTTTTGATGTTGAGGAACTTGAGGCTGGGAATGATAAGGTTGAGTCCCTATGGGTTAGGATCAGCGGGAAGGCCAACAAGGCAAGCATCCTGATGGGGGTCTGTTATAGACTGCCGAACCAGGATGAGGAAATGGATGAGGAGGTCTACAGGCAGCTGGCAGAAGTTGTGAAATCGTCAGTGCTTGTTCTCGTGGGGGACTTCAAATTCCCAGACGTATCCTGGAAGCACAACACAGTCCAGAGAAAGCAGTCTAGGAGGTTTCTGGAGAGCGTGGGAGATAGCTTCCTGACGCAGCTGGTTATAGAGAGCCTACCAGGGGAGGTGCCCTGCTAGACCTTCTGTTCACAAACAGTGACGGACTGGTGGGAGATGTGGTGGTTGGGAGCTGTCTTGGGCAGAGTGACCACGAAATGGTAGAGTTCTCTATTCTTGGCGAAGCCAGGAAGGGGACCAGTAAAACCGCTGTCTTGGACTTCCGGAGGGCTGACTTTGAGCTGTTCAGGACACTGGTTGGCAGAGTCCCTTGGGAGGTGGTTCTGAAGGGCAGAGGAGACCAGGAAGGCTGGGCACTCTTCAAGAATGAAATCTTAATGGCTCAGGAGTGGTCTGTCCCCACGTGCCCAAAGACGAGCCGGTGCGGAAGAAGACCGGCCTGGCTGAACAGAGAGTTGTGGCTTGAGCTTAGGAGAAAAAAGAGGGTTTATGATCTTTGGAAAAGAGGGCAGGCCATTCATGAGGACTATAAGGATGTTGCGAGGCTGTGTAGGGACAAAATTAGAAAGGCCAAAGCTCATCTGGAGCTCAATCTGGCTACTGCCATTAAAGATAACAAAAAATGTTTTTACAAATACATCAACACAAAATGGAGGACTAAGGACAACCTTTACTGGATGCGGGCGGAAACTTAGTTACAAAAGATGATGAAAAGGCTGAGGTGCTTAATGCCGCCTTTGCCTCAGTCTTTAGCGGCAAGACCAATTGTTCTCTGGATACCCAGTACCCTGTGCTGGTGGAAGGGGATGGGGAGCAGGATGTGGCCCTCACTATCCACGAGGAAATGGTTGGCGACCTGCTACACCACTCGGATGTACACAAGTCAATGGGGCCAGATGGGATCCACCCAAGGGTACTGAGAGAACTGGCGGAGGAGCTGGCCAAGACGCTTTCCATCATTTATCGGCAGTCCTGGCTATCAGGGGAGGTCCCAGTCGACTGGCGGCTAGCAAATGTGATGCCCATCTACAAGAAGGGCCGGAGGGTAGACCCGGGGAACTATAGGCCTGTTAGTTTGACCTCAGTGCCAGGGAAGCTCATGGAGCAGATTATCTCGAGTGTCATCACGCGGCACTTACAGGGCAACCAGGCGATCAGGCCCAGTCAGCATGGGTTTATGAAAGGCACGTCCTCCTTGACGAACCTGATCTCCTTCTATGACAAAGTGACACGTTTAGTGGATGAGGGAAAGGCTGTGGATGTGGTCTACCTTGATTTGAGTAAGGCTTTTGATACCGTTTCCCACAGCATTCTCCTCAAGAAACTGGCTGCTCGTGGCTTGGACTGGTGTACGCTTCGTTGGGTTAAAAGCTGGCTGGATGGCTGGGCCCAAAGAGTCGTGGTGAATAGAGTCAAATCCAGTTGGAGGCCGGTCACTAGTGGAGTCCCCCAGGGCTCAGTATTGGGGGCAGTCCCCTTTAATATCTTTATCGATGATCTGGATGAGGGGATCGAGTGCACCCTCAGTAAGTTTGCAGACGACACCAAGTTAGGTGCGTGTGTCAATCTGCTCGAGGGAAGGAAGGCTCTGCAGGAGGATCTGGATAGGCTGGACCGATGGGCTGAGGCCAACTGTATGAAGTTCAACAAGGCCAAGTGCCGGGTCCTGCACCTGGGGCGCAACAACCCCAAGCAGAGCTACAGGCTGGGAGATGAGTGGTTGGAAAGCTGCCTGGCAGAGAAGGACCTGGGAGTACTGGTTGATAGTCAGCTGAATATGAGCCAGCAGTGTGCTCAGGTGGCCAAGAAGGCCAACAGCATCCTGGCTTGTATAAGAAGCAGTGTGGCCAGCAGGTCTAGGGAAGTGATTGTCCCCCTGTACTCAGCTCTGGTGAGGCCGCACCTCGAGTACTGTGTTCAGTTTTGGGCCCCTCGCTACAAGAAGGACATGGAGGTGCTCGAGAGAGTCCAGAGAAGGGCAACGAAGCTGGTGAGGGGTCTGGAGAACAAGTCTTACGAGGAGCGGCTGAGGGAGCTGGGACTGTTCAGCCTGGAGAAGAGGAGGCTCAGGGGCAACCTTATCGCCTCTGTAGGTACCTTAAAGGAGGCTGTAGCAAGGTGGGGGTTGGTCTGTTCTCCCACATACCTGGTGATAGGACGAGGGGGAATGGGCTAAAGTTGCGCCAGGGGAGGCTTAGGTTGGATATTAGGAAGAACTTCTTTACTGAAAGGGTTGTTAGGCATTGGAATGGGCTGCCCAGGGAAGTGGTTGAGTCACCATCCCTGGAGGTCTTTAAAAGATGTTTAGATGTTGAGCTTAGTGATATGGTTTAGGGGAGGACTTGTGTGGCCAGCAGGTCGAGGGAAGTGATTGTGCCCCTGTACTCGGCTCTGGTGAGGCCGCACCTCGAGTACTGTGTTCAGTTTTGGGCCCCTCGCTACAGGAAGGACATGGACGTGCTCGAGCGAGTCCAGAGAAGGGCGACCAAGCTGGTGAGGGGTCTGGAGAACAAGTCTTACGAGGAGCGGCTGAGGGAGCTGGGCTTGTTCAGCCTGGAGAAGAGGAGGCTCAGGGGCGACCTCATCGCTCTCTACAGTTACCTGAAAGGAGGCTGTAGAGAGGTGGGGGTTGGTCTATTCTCCCACGTGCCTGGTGACAGGACGAGGGGGAATGGGCTAAAGTTGCGACAGGGGAGTTTTAGGTTGGATGTTAGGAAGTACTTCTTTACCGAAAGGGTTATTAAGCATTGGAACGGGCTGCCCAGGGAGGTGGTGGAGTCACCATCCCTGGAGGTCTTTAAAAGACGTTTAGATGTAGAGCTTGGGGATATGGTTTAGTGGAGTACTTAGTGTTAGGTCGGAGGTTGGACTCGATGATCTTGAGGTCTCTTCCAACCTAGAAAAATCTGTGAATCTGTGAATCTGTTAGTGTTAGGTCAGAGGTTGGACTAGGTGATCTTGGAGGTCTCTTCCAATCTAGACGATTCTGTGAAATTCATGCTGTCTGAAATCATTATGTTATCTTGGTCTAAAGATCTAATGAGTTGTTTATGACTTGGAACCACATCTCCATGTAGACAGACTATTTTCTACAGCTTACATATAATATGTAATCCAAAAATCACACCTGAAGTTAGAAAAGTCATTATTCCGTACTTTAACTCCAAGTAACCTAAGATTACAGACTGCAGCACTCTTACTGGTATGTGCTAGAATGCTTTAAAGCACTAGCCAAAGAGCCACCTCCTTTTATCAGTTAAATTAGTATGTACTCTACATCACAAAGAAACAACACTCTCCTTCAAAAAATGTCTCACAGTTGGGGATCTATGAGTACTGATTAACTGCAAATGCTCTTTTTATTTACATACTTATACACACACACGCATACGTATATATACACACACTTAATAAAACTTGAATAAGTACCTGTTTTCAAAGGGATCTGGCTAATATACTATCTTTCGATTCCTGACATTAAAAGAAAAGCTTCTGAGTATGTGTGGTACTTTTGCAGTCCCTGAAGAATTTCATCTCTTTTTCTGCTAGGATAAACATTATAATTCAAAATCAATTAAATTACTACCTAGAAGAAAAATTCAGTTAAAAAAAAATCACAAAGCAAAATCATAAATGATTCAAGAGACCCTTCATGTATTAAAAGATTTCTTACTCTGTATACCAAGGATTTGGTCCTACGATATATCTTGTCATTCCAATTTGCCTATTTTTTCTTTATCCTGCTTATTTTCTCTTCCTTGCATTCTTTGTGTATCCAAAAAATGACAATATGTTATACAAGATACTCATAACCAAAGAAACTATTTATTCCCCCACATCTTCCAGAAGAGAACTCTGACTACCTCTAAGTCTTTCCCCAGTGAGTAAGAACAGCTTAGACCTTATTTTTGTGTGTGTTATATATATATATATATATATATATGTAATTTTGTGTGTATTTCACTATCTCCTTCCATTTAGGCTTGCCCCAGTTCAGCTCTGCATTTGAGTATGAGGAAGAACCCCATTTCCATCAACTTTTGCATTACTGTAATTTGAGAAGAAATGAGCCTGACTTAGTGTTGTTGCTTGGCACCATACAAAGCAACTTTCCAGTAGCTTTTCCTCTACATGGAATTCTGGTTTACATCACTACAGTCAACAATATGGATTTACCAGCATTCTTCAAAAGAAAACTTGCAAGCCTGTTTTCGCAGTTCATTCCTTTAACAAAGCAGTGTCAGTCTTGCAAGTTATCCCTCAGTATCTTAAATGAGCAGTATAACAGCTTATAATACCAAAGTATCATTCTACTAAATTTTCCTCAAGAGAACTTCAAGCAGAGAGATGGCAACTGTTCAACTGAAATGGACCAGGTAGGAAAAAGGAAAAAATAAACATATCAAACATATCAAACTCTCACTAACCATCTCTTAAACATGTCATAGTATGTCAATGGATATTAAAATAATTTCCAATCAACCAGTCACTTCAATTTCTCCTACTTATGAAGCACAGAGGCTTCTGAGAAACTATTTCTGCTACATCTCAATAAATGTTGTAACAAATAATACTCCATTTAGATTGTCTTTGTTCCTTTTTATTTTCACAAAAAACACACCTGCCTAATTATACATCCATTCTGCACCCCCATAGCATTCTGTCCTGTTATTCTTTGGCAGTGCGAAGGCAGTAGGATCTCAAATGAAAGAACCAATGTAGTAAGAGTTATCTTACATACTTCATCTAGATCAGATATGTAAACCTCATCCCTTTTCTATTCATTTGTTCCTTGCTGTACACCTGGGTCACATTCCCTTCATTAACTGAGGAAACCTAACTATATGTTCCCATTATCCAATCAACAGAAATGAAAGTGCCAAATTTTTCAGTTTGATGACCTCACCAGAGGTCAACTGACAAACTGGATGTACTCACTTCCACTTACAGATATGCCTTGCTTTCCAGTTTTAACAGCTGCATTTTTAGCATAACAAAAAATCCCTTTCACATTGCCAATCTTCATTATTGGTTCCTAGGCCTGCTTTATGTAGCTTTTAATTGATGCTACCATTACAAGTTCCAAGGTTCTCAAAAGCACTGGCCTGAATCCTAAGTCATCTGTTTTCCTGCTGTTTTGTTGTTGTTTGTTTGTTGTTGTTGTTAATATATAAATAGACAAAATTTTGCAGGATGACAGAAACCTGACAAACCACAGCAATAACAATTACTCATTTTAAAACTTATCCATGATTGAAGAAATTACACACTTAATCAAGTGCCTTAAAATGTATTTTTGTCTGAAAAGGGAGGGAAAAGGAACTATTATAAGTTCAGATACTGGCATCCCATAGCAAAAAAAAAAAAAAAAAAAAGCTTCCAAGTACTATACTGCCATGCATCTCCTTAAGTATTAAGTCAACAATTATAATTTAAATTATTACTTCTGGTACACTCAGTAACACCTGACACTTGATTGTAATTTTATTATTAAACAAAATAATAAGTCAAATTTGAATTTAAAAAATGGCTTATCTGTTCAAAGCTACAAAAATGCCTCTATTTTTTACTAGCCATAGGAGTACTTACTTTTTTGTAGGACAAAAGGTGCTTCTGCTTAAACAGTGTAGTATCAATGACTATGATATCAGTTTTAGTTTTATTCTTTTATTTTGATATAATCTAACTTGACAAAATTTAATCTGAGCTAATACACACTCTTTCTGCACATCAGATAAAAAGCCTAGGTTTCCAAGCTACATAAATGGTCCCACCACAAACCTTTGCCTAAAATTATGTTCTGCTTTTACATCCTAAGTCATCTCAGCTGGCAAATCTTAGCTACTGCCTGCTACATGTCCCTGTGTTATTTTCAGGTCAACACTTACTATTCAGAATATTATCACACCGCATCTCCAAAACAAATCTGAATCACTCTGATTGTTAAGCCTTAACGTAAAATGCTCGAAGGAGAGCCTAATGCGGCAGGATTATCTAATGCAACACATCCTTAAAACACAAATATACATAGCTAAGAAAACTCTTTAGACTATACATGTAAGATTTGTATGTTCCTTGATGCAAATTGGTCATGGTATGTACCATGCCTGTAAATCAAATTGGCAAATTTAACAAACAACATTTGGCAGGAAATGTACAGTACTCCTGCCTCTGGGCTGTCCTGCAACATAAAACAATGATTTATTAAATACATTTAACCTACATGAGAGCAGTCGTAACATACCTCCACAGGTTTCACGCACCTTTGTAAGACACTGTTTACTCTGAGTATAGAAAATAGGTACTATCCATACAAGATGAGTACAAGAATATACATTTACTAAGCCTTGGTATTTTATTAAGTGACAGAAAGTAAAGAGAAAGTACAGCAATTGAAAACTATTATTTAAAAAACACAGCAATTGAAGAAAATCTACAGTGCAGGTTACACTTACGACACACTATTCTATTAAAATAGCCACTGTTATCTTGATGCACCAAGTTACTTAAGCGTATGTCTAACTTTAAGAATGTGAATAATCCCCTGAAGTCAAATGACTACTCACTCAATTAAAGTTAGACATATGCTTAAGTACCTTAATGAATTGAAGCCTGTAATTGCTTGCAGTTGTTTCTGCCAATTTTGCTCTAAGTAAAAAAAGTTTTTTTTGCCAGTGAAAATGTGATACCATAATGCTTTTATCACTGCAGAAAGGAAATTTATTTCACCTGTTTGTTTTTGTTGTTTTTTTGTTTTTTTAAGTTTGTTTTTCCACCCATAGTTCTAGACAAAGAGTTTACCAACGCAGATACAGGTAAGAAATTTACATTTTAAATGTAAAATAAATGTGAGGGTTTCGTTATTTTTCTCTTCCACTTGCCAATGGAAAATCTTTAGTAAAGTATGAAGTGTAAGACTTGAAAAAGACATACACAGAAGACCTACTACTTCAAGTAGCTGATACTAAATTTATTGGGTACAGTCATAAATTCAAAGAGTATGATGGTGGAGCGAATGAATACAAAAAGAAATTTTTACTTCAGAGGAGTCTTCCATGATAGGAAGCTCTGCAGCGCTTGCAAGAATAGGCTTACTGCAGCACCTTGTGAAGTTCACAGGAACACTTAGGTCAAATCTTGAGAGGTAGATTGAACCATTACTTCTCACAGGCTTCAGCTTCCCCTTGTCTAGAAGGAACTACATACTTGGCTACCTGCTTAAATTTATTTTTTTAATAGCTCCTAAAAAATAGGATAAGAAATAAAAGGCAAAGCGAAGGAATATAAAGAAGAAATATCTCTATTAATAAACAGAATGAAATCCTTGTAAAATATGTTCCTTAGATCTATTAAGACCTTTACAAACATGCTATTAAAAACATAGCCACTCTAAACAATTTATAAGGTCACAGTTCAGTCTTACTGCCTGAGCTAAGGTTAAAGCAGAAAACGGTTGCTGTTCTATGGCTACAGTTTAAATAATTTGCACAAGGAAGACACAATTATCAGTGGCCAAAAGGCAAAAATCAAACATGATCTTTTATCCCATCTAAGAAGTCAGCATTCACAAACTTGCCAAGAACAGACTTTGCTGGTAGAACAATATTGTTGGTGACAAAGAACCCGCATAGATACATTGTTAAAAATGCTGACAAACAGTAAATAAAACAGTATAAATTCAGAAGAGTTTGAGGGATTCCAGTCCCCTATTTTCTGGATAACATCTGAAAATAACATCTATACTAGAGCCACACTTGTAAAATCCAAACACACTTAGCAATGTTAGCCTGCAAGTCTCTTCCCTCAGCTGAAATTTTTGATTAAAAGAATTGTAAAGGCTTTTCAGGTCTTTGTAACAAATTGTTTGGACACATGTTCTTTGCTTTTCTCCCCGCCAGTCCTAACATTTCCTTTTATGAAGACAAAATAGGTATAGCCCAAATTTGCCCACAAGGCTTAAAAACATGTAAAATATACCCAGAAGGTAACTAATTCTACTTTTGGAATTATATCCAAGGGTTCTGAATAAAAAATCATGTTTGTGTATTAACTTACAAAAATGAATTGCTACAACTTCTCTCAAATCTGTATGTATCTCAAGAATTCATGATCTGAATTCAAGCACCACTCCTGAATCACATGGGACAAAGGGGAAGATGCAATGGGAGTTTCAGGGTTATATACTTATAACATGAATACAACAGGAAAAAAAACAGTGAAGGGGGACTGTTCCATAGTAGCTTAACCTGCTTACCCCCACAAGATTACCTAGCAGAGGTAAATATGTTATTAATCTAAAACAAGTATGACTTCACCAGGCATAAATTTCAAACTGTTTTCCATGCTCCTGAGAATAACCTTCCTCTACAAGTCTTCCTACGTGTAGTTATGTAACACTCATGAGGTAGTTCTCACTGCAACATACAGGCACTTAATTATTAACATTTGGGGTTAACGTGTTTAAAGTACCTTTTAAAATGATTGCTAAATAAATCTGTTCCAACTTGATTGAAATCTACAAAGAAATACCTATCATTTCATTGTTACTATATTAACTCACAGTTTTCCCTTGAGAAAAGAAAAGGGGAAACTAACCTGATTTTCCACTTTAAACTATGTCCTCTGAACAACTTTAGTGTTAAAATTTCTGCTAAGACAATCATTGCTTGCAATTTTCCCCTGAAGCTACAACCATTTGTGGCCAGAGTTTGTCAGACTGATGAATTGAACTTTAAACTTTTAAGAAAATGCCACAAACAAATCCAAAGAAAGTAAGTATGCACCTGCTCCCATAATTAATTCTTCTTTGTATTCAGCAAGGCCGTAGAGTTCTCTTGTTAACTAATAGTCTGAATCACATCCTCGTTTAAAAAAAAAATAAAAAAAATCCACAAATAGTTCCTTAAAAATCCCTAGGTTTTTATTTCAAAAGTTTTATAACTAAACAGGGTTCAACTCCTACAATAACTCTACAGATTGTTTCCACCCACACAAAAACAAATCCCATCCTACTTACTATACACTTTATACGTAAAATGCGTAACACTATTTTCCAAATGAAAACAAAATCAACAATGAGAAGAAGTGTAGAGTTCATGCTAACTCTAGAGAAAAAGAAGTCCAAGAAGAAGTGTAGAGTTCATGCTAACTCTAGAGAAAAAGAAGTCCAATATATCTTGTTCAAACAGTAAGTGGAATCAGAAAAGCTCACAAGGAGCAGGAGGGGAAGTTCAACCTTAAATTGAACTATTACAAATGGCAAAAGTAAATTTAGGGCCTTAAGGGGGTGAGAGAAGAGAAGGATGTGAGGGTTGAAATCCTGCAGCATTTTTTCAATAGCTTTACACAATTCATTCATTTCCAGATGACGAAGAGCAACTTTACAGATGGGATAAGAACACCTGAATAGCAATACAAAGACACCCTCACTACAAATTTGTCATCTTTTCATTTTTTCATGCTCCCACTACTGAACTTCGGAGAAACAGTAACACATAAAGGAAAAAAAAAATCAAGCATTTAAGAAAACCCTCATAACTAGTTTGCCCATGAACAGAAAGAAATTCACCTTATTTGGAACATTTTTTTCCTTTATTCTAAAATATTTTCATTAACACGTTTAATTCCAGAACCTCCACTATTTTTCCACACCCCCACACACAAACAGAGCCCCAAGCAAATAATTACTTTTCCTGTTTACGTAAAATAATTATGCAGGATTTCCTGAGAACATGATTTTCAAATTAGGGACAAACCAAACTGAAGAGTCTCTGTTTCCTTTACCACAGGAAATGTAGTGGATTTGGTTTTAAACTCAATTTATATATCAATTAAAAAGCTGGAAGTTCTTATCTGTGACTGAGTTGTGGCAACTTTTGAAGGTTGGGGAAAACAATGCTCTAGCAAGTATTTAGCTGTTGAAAATATCTTTTAGAAATGTTAAATTTAATAGCTCTCTAGTGCATGTCTGGGATTTCTTTGTAATCTTCTTGAGCAATGTGTAATATTTTGGCAAAGTCCCAAACTCGCTCAGTTAGTAGTAGTAGAGAAAAGGAAAGGCTATAAAGTGAATTTGTTGTCTCTTTTTTTTATTAGTTTTAGAAACTTTAAACATTAAAGAAATCTTGCTTTACATTAACTTCACCCTGTTGCTGCATTCCAGAAATTTAGTGCAGATTTGCATGTGCTCCATATGTATCTTTCCATATCTGCCCTACCTGGCCTAAACAAGCAGCATGCATGTGCTGACCAGCTGTGAAGAATGACGGAGGGGGAATGACGGAGAGGGGGTTGAGGGGAAACAACAGAGCTTTGGACTTGGAAAGCAGAGTGCTGAATTTCCTGGCTTACCCTGTGGCCCACTTAATGTCTTCAGTCAGGTGACCAAAAGAGGCGAGTAAATTACACAGGAGCAGGCACTGGATGTCAAGCAATACATTACAGCCATGCAATACTCTAATTTCCTTTTCTGGTCATGATAGCCTCAATGTAGATGAGCTAGCTAGACAAATTTTTGTGTTTGCTTCTCCACGTGCTGCATTTCCATGAGAGTGGAGTATGATGCTGCAAGCTCATATATTTCTTCTCATTGGAGGAAGTTGGTATTCTTAATTTTATTGACAAAGTAATCTAAAAGGGCAATGCTGGCTTTAGAATAAGGTTTCCTTTACTACTTAAATGTGATGTAAATGTGATACAGCTTAATGCAGTCTGATGAGTATTGAAAAAAAGTTATGTGTAGTTTAATCAGCAACAATAAAGATTGATTTCTTCTAAGGATTATTTTCTACATGGTGAAAAGAGGCTTTTGCGATGAAATCTGTTACTTTTTAATTAGCATTAAGGTATGCTCTCTGAGTGAATATCAGATATTGGCCTCATGGGTGTTAGAGGGTAAAAGGAAAAATGTAGAGTTTGTATTTACTCTTAATTATTGGTACACACATCAGGAAAAACACAGAACTAGAATGACGAAAAAACAATTCTTAACTTCAAGCACTCAAATTATCACTTCTAGCAATCCTTTTTTCTTTAATATGTTTTTCCAATTTTATTTTTTATTTGTGGTTCATATTCATAATGGATGCACACAGAACCACATCGAAAAGGAATTGCTGCAGTACAAATTGCTGTTGAGCAGGAAAGCCAGGTCCAAATGGTAGGCAGACTTTCTTGCCTACTACTCTTTTTCTGGTTACTTGTCAGAAGGGCACAGTTCTTACCTGGTGTTTTAAAAGTATGTCACATTCGTTGGCAGTATTATAATTTCAGATTTGATGCTTCCCAGCTATAGCAGATTTTTAACTCATCAGCTCAAAAAAGCAGCTGTATGCAATATGGGTTCATCTATTCTCCTAGCCTTTCCTACTTCAAATATTCTTAAAAAAAAAAAAAATGGTGCTAATCCCTCAACAGTAAAAAGCAGTACTATATTAATTCACATGTGGCAAACACAGCATCTTCCCTGCCTGAACTGGAACTGCCATCATGCCATTACTCAATCACCAACTGCTGCCAGTTCCACTGCAGCCACTTTCATAATGGTTCCGGAGACACTCAGTCTGCGGTATTTCTAATTCTCATTACAACTATTTTACATATATTCTTTAAGACATTCTTGGAGTATGGCATCAGAGCGACAATTACAATGGATTTTAAATATAGTAGATATGACATTTGTCTCTAAGAGCTCTTTGGACGTGCTAAAAAGCTTGTTTATCCACAAGGAAGCATGAGTGCAGAGCTCAGAAGCAGAGTTATCAGAAATGTTTTTGGGGTAGGGATGTCAAGGGAAACATCTCTTGCTGGAATTACAGCAGATGGTACAGTGAATGATCATAGTATGCCAAGCCACATACTAAATATGACTCAGATCTACCAAAAAATCATAAGGTTGGCTTAAAAACCGTGAGATGTTCTAAAACAAAAACCATCAGTATTTTTCTCTTTCTGGGTTTTTGGAGCTTCAGGGAGAAGTTGCCTTCCCTTCCTGATGAGTCGATACATTACTGATGAGCCTGGTGAGTCTGATATAAATTACTGAAAAATACTATTTACATCCGGACAGTAATGTCTCACTAAATCAAGAACAGCATCTTGATTCCCTCAAGGAGCTGAAATCAAAGATGCAAAATCCAAACAACTGAGTAGGTTTTTATTAAAATGGTGGGCAGAAAAACACAAACCCCAGCCTGCTGCCAAATCAACTTGGGTGATTGTGAAGGAGTCAGCAGTTTTCCTTCTTTTTCCACCAAAACAATTTTTGGACCTCATATGGAAAAAAAAAAAAGGCAGAAGACCAGCTGAACAGACACAATATATATGAATTTTTGATAAACCTCATTATTATTATTCTGCTACTCTCATGATTTTCAGGATGTGGTACGCTAATTTAATGGTAAGCAACAAGATGATCTGTACATCTGTTAATACTTAGATATTGGAACCTCATTTCCACAATGTTACATTTCACAGAAGACATTCTGTATATGCAGTGTCTGCTTTATAAAATTATTCATATTATTGAATATTATTTTTCATAAATGTTGGGATTTGCACTTTTTTTAGATGGCAGTGTTTTAACTTGTCTTTCCAGGTGAAATTCATGAATCCTAGCACAGAAGTTTATCAACAGGTCTCACGTGTCCTTGAAGTAATACATAACTTCTACTTTAAAGGGTTAAGTTGGACTTGAGTGATGAATTAAGCCTGGTGAAGATGCTAGGCTCAGCAATCAATATCAACTGAAAGTAACTCACAACCCTCTTGATTCCTGTGAACATTCACAACCTCCAAGCTGAGATGCTCTTTACTAACAGGCCCTACCGAGTGTTTGTAATAAGTACTATGTTAATATCTCTGCTTATTATTTTGCATTAAAATAATGCCTACTGACTTTATATGCACTGTACAAACGTATACTCAGTGAATTCATTAGCAAAGGCAGAGAAGCACAGTATCATGGCAATATACTTGGGCTAGAGTATGAAAAAACTACTTTTGAACATACTTCTGCCCTTTAACCCAATGTTTTCAGATGTCAAGGCTTGTTGAGATTTCTTTTAGAATTATTGCAGAAAAGTCTGAGGAAACTGCACACTAGCAATTTCTTTTGTGAGCATGTAGACCTTGGGGACCAGAAGTGAGAAACCAGAGCTAAGAAATTGCAAACACCAAGTGGATTAAAATACATATCAAACAAATATATAAATATCAAGCAAATTACACACAAGCACTTACATGCTGGAAAAAACACACACACATGCCCTAAAACAACCAGAGGATGGGTAAAAGCCACTATGGACTTGTAAAGTACAAAGACATTGGTGAGCATGTAAAGACATCTAGGTCTAACTACAGTGCTGGACAATATCAATTTAAGTTAGGCCATACAAGAAACAGGTTTATCAGCTGGTTGAATATCATCAAAAGGACTTACAAATGATATGCCAATATGTAAGAATACTGTCAACTGTTTAAGGGTCATTTCAATATTCTCTTTAATAGCCCAGATACTGAGAGAAGAAAGTAGGTTTATCAGATTTGAAGACGACACAAAACTAGAAGGAACTGCAAGTACTGGACAGGATAGAACAGAAAATAATTGGCAAATGAAGTCTGAAAACAAGATGGCAAAATTCAACAAGGGAAAACTACTGGGAAGTTCTAGAATTAGACATGAAAGATTCACTCCACCGATACAGGAGAAAAGGATCAAGAAGTCACATTTCAGAAACTGCAAATGAATTAACAACAGTCTCCTTTGCAACAGCAGGATAACATTAAATTGGCACTTCAGAAAATCAACAGAACCCACAAGATTCATGAAATAATCTGTTGTACTTCAAGAGGATAAAGCTGGAGTTGGAGTAATGTGCTACATTTGGTTCTGGTTGCCACAAAAGTGATGTGTTCCAAAAGCAAAGCACAGAGAAAAGCCGTAAGTTCTGGAAAGCATGATCTCAGGGGAAAGACTAAGAAAGTTTAGAAAAGCTAGACATAATGACATGAAAGACTACTGAAAAGAGGAAAGAATCTGGCTTCTGCATTAGAAACCTTATCTTAATATCTGATCTGCCTCTTCCTTGCTGTGATTTTCTTGCCTGGTATACCATGGAGATAATAAACAGTGAAACACTAAAATTAAGTGCCTGGGAGGTTATGGGGTCCCAGAATAAGTCAGGCAAATATCTGTGGAGAACATTGTTCTTGAACATTGTTCAAGATAATCTTACATGGAGAAGGCGTAACACCATCCAAGACTGTTTTTCTAGGATTATTCCCTGCTTGCAGCATTGAAGCTAGATCACATACTTTTGCATGACACTGCTCAATGATGTGCAGTCAGACCCTGAAAGACAGCAATAATCTCTTTTGAGGAGCTTCCTATTTAACTAGAGACCAAACAGGAGAAAAGTAGGAGGAGGAGGTCAACTCTTTTACAGATGGAGGAGAAGCACACAAAAATGACCTACTCAAATCACAACAGCGGGAGTCAAATCTCGGCACAGACAGAACTGTGATAGAGATCACAGCAGCAGAGATTCAGGGAGTAAACACCACACAGTTACTTGCTGAAGCCTGGAATTAGTGATTTCAATAAACTGCTGTACCTTGTATTAAAAATGGATTGGAAGCACTCACTCAAACAGCAGTACCCCATTACACGAGTTTGTAACAAGGCACTCAAAGCAGAACACAGCTATTTTGCAAGCCACTGTAGATTATGTTTCTGAATTTGAGTCCAATCTCTTGACCACAAAATCATCTTTTTTTTTTTTTTTTAAATCTCAAAAAGCTTATACGATGAATGTTTGAACAAGGTCACACAAGATGTACAAGAAACCACTATAAAAAACAGTGATATTCTCAGTTGCTTTCAGCACCTGGTACTTGAGGAAAGAAACTATTTAACTGTTTTCTCCTCCTCATTATTACTTAAAACTGACAAATGACAGGAAATAAAATTATTTAAGAATCTCTGAGGGGTTTGAAAAGGTAACAGTGAAAAGATAACATAATTATGCATAAGTGCTAAGAGGTGTTACTAATAACACTCTCTTAAATGAAGTACCTGATCAGATTCTTAATACATAGAACTCTTCCTGCCCAGGGGCCTCCTCATCTTCTGTGGATGAAATTAAACTTCAGTAAACACTATATGTGTTAAACAAATCTCAGATTCTTTCATGATTCTGATCGTATGACAGTATTTTTACTTCTCATTTAACCTTCAACTTCGACAAACTGGTAAATGTAAACCTGGTATGTGAAAATGGATAAACTAAGACAAATCAAGTAATATCTAGAATTAACCTCAATACATTCACTCCTATATATAAAACTCTCGATCCAAATAAAATGCTGTAAGCATCTATGCAAGGAGGAAGAAATTATTATTTGTGGTTTTGTTGAAGCACTAAAATAAGAATTGGGGTCCATTGTTCTACGACTCATGCTAAATTAAAATGCACTCTCTGCCCCATTGAACTAAGTTAATTGCTACTATGTACTACAAAAGGCTTTGTTGCATTGTTACAACTATTATTCATGGTCAAAAGTCTCTTGCCATTATCTCAACCCCACATTCCAAATTTGACAAGGTCAAAAAATTGTCTCTGTTCAGAACAGACATTATCATACAGACTAACATTGATATTTATAATGTTTTATATTCTTTGTCTTTATGTTAGGTTTAAAATAAATTACGTAGATTCATCTAATGCTTCTCTACTTGAAATCACATCAACTTGCTATTTATTTATATTATGGCCATTCCATGTGACAATGGATTGTTCTGATACAGAATCACAACTAATATTAACTTTCTGCATACCAGTTGGAGAACAAATTAAAGGTTAACTTTGTGTCTGTTTATTATTATTATTATTATTATCTAGCAAAGAATAGCCATTCTACTAAGATAACTTCTACTTTTTACCCTGGTAGCCATCTAAAATATAAAACAATACAAGTTGGGTCTTCCATATCCTTGCTGGACAACTTTATTTAGAATCTCAGAGCTCATTTATCCAGGAAAGAAGAGATGACTACTGATGTTAAACCAATGGGTATTTTGAAAAGATCATTAAAACCACACATGGACATACTCTTTCAAATTCAAGTGCCCTAAACTTGCTGTAGATGACAAAACAAGACAACAGTCAGACAACAGTCAGATAACAGTTTTGTCTGCTGCTTTACTCAGATTCAGAGATCACTCTAGTATTGAGTGACCTTACCTCTGCAGGTTTCACTAAATTGGAAATGATCAATAAAACTATTCTGTAAATTATCCACGAAAAAAGAAAGAAAGCAAAAATCACGGAACACAAAGGAACCCCAAGAATCTTTTAATGGTAAATCAAACTGAAGTTGCAGCTGGTAAATAATTAGCAGTTTCGGCATACAGCTATGTGCTTTTCTCCTATCCTGCAGCTGAAAACCCGAGAAGGATGAGATACAGCAATATGTTGTTGTTAACTAACAAAGCAAACTATTCCCAGGTATCTTTCTCAAGTGAAAGCTCTTTGTGTTACTCAGAAACATGAAGAACTCACCTGGAGCACTCTGCCAAGATTTGGATAGCACATTCGAAGAGGTGACCAAAGTGGAAAAAATGCCAGAGAGAAAAACAAAAATTACAAGAGGCGGAAAAAATACAGGGGGTGGAAACGTGAATACGGGTTGGGGAAAATGTGAAGAGCTGGCCTCACACAAACCAGCAACCAGTACCCTATAGAAGAGCACAAATTACCTATATAGAAATACTTTTTATAGACATCAAGGCAATCAACTTCTGCAGTACACTACTAACAACAGAGTAAAAATGTTTTTCCTAATCTAGGACATCTTCTGTGCTGAAAATGAAATTATTTCTTTTCTTCCTCATAGAGGGCACAGAGGACCCACTTATGGGCTTAACAAGACCATAAAACATATTCCAGAACTTCCGATGTAGAGAAATTGGGACAGACATCTACCAAAAGTAACTTAGAGCTAATAGAACAAAGGTGGAGGTGACAGCTAGATAACCAGTTGAAATCTCCTTTGGGCCACAGGTATAGGATTGCTTTCTCTAGATTAATTTACATGACCAGGGTAAACTTCAGTCAGCAAATACCCCGGTTCTAAGTGATTGTCAGGAAGTACAGTTTTGTCAAAGCAGATAACTAGAAGAAGGTGTCTCTCACCTTCACCCTTACCACTCTCAATATAAGTGAATTAAAGTCCTGTAGCTAAAATCCCGCTTCTCTTAAAAAGCAAATGTATCAAAACTATTCTGATATTAATAAGGATTTAATAATAGACAAAGCCTCAGGTTACATTTTCTCACTTCTTAGCATCAAGGTTTATTAGTGAGGGTATTGATTAAAAATAATACCTGTTTTAGCATCGTGCAGCATTATATTTGAATGTAGCATAGGGCACAAGAAACAACATTAAAAAGCACTGTAATTTAAAGCTCATTTTCATAAGTAGATTTAGCACTTAATACTTCTGTGCTTTTTTGCAAGACAGCAGGACTTAGACTTCTCATGCGTATATACGGCTTTGGAAAACAGAACAGAAGCTACAAAGTCATTCGGCTCTTTCAAAAAAATGCTGCCCTTCCAATTAAATTCCCAGAAGCTGCCTGCACACTGGAGGATCACAGCTACTACTGCACTGGAGCTAAGCTTATCATAGCAGTACTGCAATATTTTTAGAGGAAAAAACAGCACACACCAAATTTATTAGTATACATCAGTCCTGGGGAATTAACTTAATAACCAAATTTGCATGACATGTCAAGCTCATTGTGAAAAGAAAGGGCCATCCTACAAAGTAGCAATAAAGTTCTACACTAAATCTTTACTCAGTAGCACTTAGTACCAAAACTATCTAGAACTGCCAAACAAGCTTCTTAAACACCAGTGACTCACAGACTGCCCCACTCTGTGAACATACTCACAGGATATCTATCGTAAGATCTCCCATCAAAAAACATGAGAATAAATATGATTTATACAGCAACTCCACCAGTTAAACCAGCTCTTGATGGTCATGTTTCAGTTTCACGGTGACAATACACAGACCTCTTACAGATGCATTAAATGTGAGCAGAAATGTAATTCTCATGATGAGAGAAGGAAGAATGTAGCAATGAGATGTGGGGAACAGGAATTTTTCTAGGGAAGTTGATGCTATGTGTACTTAAGTGTTTTACATTCTTGAGGACAATATGCAAAAGAGTGAAACAGTTCCTAACACAGTTATGTTTCTGATGGCAGATAGTTCTCTTGGCTGAACAGTGGTAAAGGTTCTTAATCAGGTCTAGCAGTACTGCAAACCTTCACATTGCTGAAAGAGAAGCATCACTCCATTAAAAGCAAGTT
The DNA here is from genome assembly GCF_964211835.1 of Anser anser. Taxonomy (NCBI): domain Eukaryota; kingdom Metazoa; phylum Chordata; class Aves; order Anseriformes; family Anatidae; genus Anser; species Anser anser. Next base: position 101,661,010 of record NC_139721.1, on the reverse strand, counting down.
CATAAGCAAGTGTTAATCCCCACGCAATGTAGCATTTATCATTTTTCATGCAAGTGCTCATTCCAAGAGGATTATCACTTCCCCATCCTGCCCTCTGGCTGACCACACAGGGCAGAGAGATTCTTCATTCCATACAGGAGGGGAAAGGGAGGTTGGAGGAAGCTGTGATGTCAGGCTTCCAGTTTTGCTGTAGCTACCCCAATGTGAAAGTGGGAAGGAGCACAGGCCAATCTTGCAGCAGTTGCTCTTCAATAAGAGTATAAATAATAGATTCCCAAAAGCCGTCTAGCAATTAGTGACACATGCCATACTAGAAAGACGGAGAAGAGGAGGCTCAAGCACACCTTGCTAATGAATTCACACCTGTATAGATCCCACCAGCCTGCCTGCAGGACTGATCAGATGTACCTCTGATTTGTCCACTCACACAGTATTTCATGTAAGCTTGCTTGAAGTGGCTCTATTTTAAACATCTTAGATATTAATAAAGTGACACTAATCAAGAGCTGTAGCTACAGTTTTATAGCTAAGATCCCTAAATATAATATTTGTGCAAGTTATATATAATATAATATTTGTGCAAGTTATGAAATTCCAGATGTTTTTCCTAATTAGATATGCATACTTCTAATGAACTGCCCTTTGAGGTGTAAACAGCTTCGAAAAGAATAAATTTCAAGTGGAATTATATTAGTTACAAGGTAATTTTTGTTTCCTTAGGGACATAACATCCTTACTTTTATGATCATATGGCTCCTTGCAGAACAGTTACAGACTATATACAGCTCATCTGGGTGCTCTTATATAAGAGATTAATTCATGCAACAATGCAATGGTATGTAAAAACACAAAGTCCTAGACCAATAGGTATGTCAAACCCATGACAGAGACAAGCAGATGATTTGTACCATGCCACACTTATACATAAAATCAGTAGCACTGCCTATACAGAAGCAGCTAATAATGCTGATAATTTGCATCTACCGTCCTAAATAGATCCCTAGAAATAAATGCTGCAACAAAAACTAGATTACATGAATGACATCTAGTGGACGTACCCTTTCATAACAATCAATATTTTCCAACCAAAACTGTCACATTTCACATAATAAAAGCACACACCTGAGCATCAATTAAATAATGGTAAGAATGTTCCTGACTTTTTTTTATTTGTTCATTATTCTGTCTTTATAAAGTTAATATCATCATGTAGACATGTCTTAATCTCTCCTGTGTCTTCAGGTTGAATATTATTCACAATAAATTACCAGTTCCTCGAATTCTTACGGAAATACAATCTCAAAAAGTTTCTAGTATTGTGGACACCTTACCCAAGTCCTCACTCCTGTCACAAAAAGTAACTCCTTCATTTTTCATTCACCAATACTGGTCAGAAAGAGCTAATTTGTCCTGCTTGTACAATACCTTGTACAACATATCATGACGTGTTTTTTTTGTCATTGTTTGTTGTTTTTAAGAGCTTCTATCTGTGATAGCAACACAAATAGCCATTTATGTATTCAGGATGATTATGTCAGGAGTCACTGGGTGATGACGCTGCACATGGGTTTCTGAGATCTTTTCAGACTGTTTAAACATGTTTATACAAACTGCTGCAATGCGTTGTTATACAATGATTGTGAAAAGTACTTTCAGGAGAACAAAACTGAAGTTTATTCTTCTGCTCTGGATCTAACAAGCAGATTGAAGGAAAGCAGTGATCCAGTTGCAGCTGATATCTCCTCTGAAAGCCCACTGATCATATTTTTATCCCTTTCCAGCCAGCAATAATGTGAAAAGAGGTCTTCTGATCAGGGCTCTGCTACGTTTCCCTTTCTAAAGATTACAATTTGACATGGATATACCTACCTGCAATGTTCAGTAATCCTGCAATACATTTGTAGGCTAACCATGCTGCTGTAATACAAACTAGATCCCTCACACATCAATGGAGGAAACAAGGAACAGAACAAAGAGGAGACAAATATGTACACTAAATGACTCTGAATGCCAGCGCACCCATGTTTTGATCCTAGATGACTTCTCATGAAACCACGGGCAAGTGACAGACTAAAGATCTTAATATACACCCAGTTTAAATGACTAAATACGAGTTCAAGATACAGAAATGTTCTGTGACAACTGTTCTGACAAAAAATAGCCTTGCAAAACAGTCCTGTGACATTTCCCTGGAGGAGATGAAAAATGAGACAGTATTAACTATCAGCTATCATTCCTAAACAATAACAATGATTATCCAAAGCTATTTTGCAAATTCAGAATATTGGATACTCATTAAAAATACCTTGCAGGCATTCCTTAAACCAGAAGGATACAGGATGATTTTCTTCAGAAAAAAAAAAAAAATCAGGTTTTAAATTAAAAATGTATTTCATTTCCATCTGAAAAGTATCTGTGTACAGGTAAGAAGCTGTCTATAATAATTAGATACAAGCTCAGCTTCATTTAAGTGCTATGTCTGTGACAGGATGGGATATATATGAATGAAGTTATAACACCACCTCACATCTCACATCATACACCAAGCACATGTCTAAAACTGCCCAAGGCAAACCTACTGATTTCCTTTCCAGACAGCAGCTTTGCCCAAGAGAGAGGCTTGACAACTCATTGAAGGACTATCACCAGGAAGGTTACAATATAATGTCATCAGTTTTGAATAACTGGAATTCATTCCCCATAAATGGGAACTTTTCTACACTGCATTCCACAAATGATTCTTATACCTTTGAATTGACTAAAATAACAAGGAAACAGAATCCCTACTGCAGTGCTTCCCATGAAGCAAAGGGCCAACTGTGGTCCCCTATCATCACAATAAAACCAAAACATTTGTGTAGTAAGTAGTTGAAAAGAAAAAAAAATGCGAAATACACTTTTTGTTTTCTTGTTTTACAGGGTCCAGGATGACATAGACCTTTCTGGCTTTCTCTGTATCTTGTAAGATAAAGATAGAAAGGAAATGGCTGTTTAAAAAAAAATGTAGGTATGTAATTCAAGGAGATACAGTAGGTCACCAAAGTATCCGGGAGACCAGGTATTCATCATATAGAATCACAGAATCATTTAGTTTGGAAAAGACCTCTAAGATCATCTAGTCCAACCTTTAACCTAGCATTGACAAGTTAACCACCTAAACCATGCTACTAAGTTCTACATCTACAAATTTCTTGAAGACCTCCAGGGACAGTGACGCAACCACTTCCCTGGGCAGCCTATTCCAATGTCACACAACTCCTTCAGTAAAGAATTTTTTCCTAATATCCAACCTAAACCTCCCCTGGTGCAACTTGAGGCCATTTCCCCTTGTCTTATCACTTGGTGCTTGGGAAAAGAGCCCGATCTCCACCTCACTACAACCTTCTTTAAGGTAATTGTAAAGTACAATAAGGTCTCCGTTCAGCCTTCTTTTCGCCAAGCTAAATTATCCCAGCTCCCTCAGCTGCTCCTCATAAGACTTATTCTGTAGACCCTTCACCAGCCTCGGTGCCCTTCTCTGGACACGAATTGAGATAGGTATCTTGAGGACAGACAAACTGTTCTTTGGAATCTGAAACCATACAATGGAGAGAACTAACTTTGCTGCTTGAGAGCACAAAGTTTCTATTCAGCCTATCTGTGAATACATTTAATTTTCATATCACATGGGCAATGCTTTCAGCAGTAATAGTTCATTACTCAGAACAACAGCATAGGACAACAGGCCCCAAAGGTAGTTTGAAAAGTCCAGATAAAAATTATGTTGATGAGGTTCAGACAGTAAGAAGGGTCATCTTGCATTTCTCCTAGATTGAGCAAACAAGAAAGATCTTCTTCCATTAAATAAGTTCTACACTGATTTTACAAAGAGAATTTTACACATAAAACAAAACTCAAAAAATAATCCAAGTTCCATTCTTGGTTGATTTTGATTCCAAGACACATTAACTGCAGAAGTATCCCAATAAAACCAAATCAAGATAGGAAAAAAAATGACCACATACCTACATTGTTGTGTGGAATAAGCAGCATTAAATTTCAAATACATCTTCAAATACATCAAATTTTAAATACATCTTAATATTTTTACACTGCAAAAAGTAGATAATCATGATAAGTTCTGTGAGATTCTCCAGAGCCAAGTTAGGAAAATTGGTACACATATGCACCAATGAAAAGCACCTCTGCCAGATCAGTTGGGCAAGAATGAAGGAAATTTTATGCCTAGCACAACAAAGGGCTGATTCTTAGAGAATCTCAGTGATGCTCTAATACAAAAAAACATTAATTTTGGGTGTAATTAGTTATGACAGTGCACAGGCACAGAAAAGATAATTGATTAAAATAATTTATTTTCTGTCTTGTGATTTCACTTTCTGTGCAGAATGGTCATGCCCTTTGCATATTCTGAAAATATGATGTGTATTTGAGAAGTCCTTGTTAGTACTAGGAATAAACTTGGAACAGTAGTAATATGTTCATGGGAGACAATTTTGGAAGGCAGGGTGGAGAAAAAGAGGGAAGTGGCTGGAGAAGAGAGATTTGTAAGAGCTTGGTCTCTCAGTTTTCAGACTGACTTTTACCATTATGACGTGAAAGCAAACAGCCCTGTACCTTTAGCTAAAAGTTTGCATCTGAAACTACTGCCTAGTTATCCAGGTTGCTGATGGAAAGGTGATAAGCTGCCACAGGAAACAACCTGTAAACATGCAGGTTATGAAATACTCAGGAGAATTTGTCTGTTCCCAGTGGTCCAACTGTAAGATAAAAAGTGAGTGTCTAGATCTCAGGCATGGTACAGGTAAGATAGCTACATTGGTGAAACCTTGAGAATGAGGAAAGACCTTATCACCCCAAATGAAAGACAGTAACATGACTTTACTTCTCTGCACAATTATGTAAACCGGATGCTTTTAAGCTCTTGATTTCCTCTGGATAATCATGGAACAGCTGTAGCTAAACAACCCGTCTCATTATAGAAACTTGTTTAAAAAAAATGTACTAATTACATTTAAGATACAGACCAGAACTCAAGGTTTGTGTTTTAACATCTGAAACTAAGCAAATTGGGATCTGGTTACAAGCAAGATATTGTTCCTGTATGATCACAGGAGTGGCCTATTCTAACTACACCTCTCTGACTGAAAAGAGATATGCTCAAAGTAGATAGTTTCTCATGAAGGGTTCAGCACTCTAAAATTTACTTCTGACTTCTGTTGACAAGAATCCAGATTTGTTCACCTTTGTGGCACATTACAAAGTTCACCTCCATTGCAAACCTTGGCAAACTATTATATACTGACAGCTTTACAGGTGCAATGAAAGAAATCATGCACTGAAAAGAAGTTGAAATTCTTCCTTGTCAGAGAAGGTGATGAGCAAACAGAACTGAAAGCTCAGACATTTCAGATGGTTATGCCACAAAGGGAGCACACTATCAGAAAATGGAAAAAAAATTATAAGGGTATGAAAGTCCTTGTGCAGCAAACTTTACATCACTTTTGTTAAGGGCTTGTTACTTGGACTAGAAATAAGTTTTCAAAGGGGCTACATATCTTGGTAGTTTGGTGAAAGAAAATCTAGCTGAAAACTTAGCCATTTGCAAATAAGATATTCTGACCAAAATTATGAAATTGAATCTCAATGAAAAAAATTACAATAGTTTTCAGTATATAATGCTGACTGCATTAAACAGAGCACTAGAACACTTACCATAACAATTAAAAGCAAAATAAAGTACTAATTATGTACATATTTAAAATGCTTTCGACTTGTAATTTTTATTAATTTTTGATCAGTCTCTGATCAGACTTCTTTCACAAAAAAAGATCACGGAGTCATAGAATGATTTGGGTTGGAAGGGATCTTAAAGATCATCCAGTTCCAACCCCCCTGCCATGGGCAGGGACACCTCCCACTAGACCAAGTTGCTCAAAGCCCCATCCAGCCTGGCTGTAAACACTTCCAGGGATGGGGCATCTACAGCTACTCTGGGCAACCTGTTCCAGCGCCTCACCACCCTCACAGTGAAGAATTTCTTCCTAATATCTAATCTAAATCGCCTCTCTTTTAGTTTTAAACCATTATCCTTTTTCCTATCACTTCACTACACCCCCTGACAAGGAGTCCCTTCCCATCTTTCCTGTAGGTCTTCTTTAGGTGCTTGAAGGCCATTCTAAGGCCTCCCTGGGGCCTTCTCTTCTCCAGGCTGAACAATCCCAACTTCCTCAGCCTGTCTTCACAGGAGAGGTGCTCCAGCCCTCTGAACATCCTTGCGGCCCTCCTCTGGACTTGTTCCAACAGGTCCTTGTCCTTCTTATTTTGAGGGCCCCAGAGCTGAACACAATGCTGCAGGTAGGGTCTCACAAGAGCAGAGCAGAGGGGAAGAAATCATCTCCTTTGACCTGCTGGTCATGCTTCTTTTGATGTAGACATCACAGATCATACAGATTTTGTCATTTTAATGTCTATAAAAGGACCTCCCATGATTACTCTCTATCACTTCAAAGTTCCACCAAGGTGGAAGCTCAAAATACAGCAAGGGGCCTTAAGAAGAAAAACAGTTTGCTACCACATGCTTGTTCTATGTTATACCTAAGTTCAATTTTAGGAAATGTAATTTTTATTATTTCAACAAATTATATTTCATTTGCACAAAATACCTTGAAACAAACATTTTTCATTAAAAAAATAGCATTATGATAGTCACATACTGCTTTATTAAGTGAAAGTATATTTAGTAACTGTAATGGGGTGAAACTCAGGTTTCGGAGTTCTATTCTAAACTATATTGCACATGAACTATGGAAACAGTTATAAAAGCAATACAATTGCAATAATGCAAGCTAATTCAAATTTCTAAAGAGCTTTGCACTCTCATTATAGCTTATGCTAGTAAAGTGAGAAAAACTCTAGCAAACAAATACACTTTATGGTTGCTGTCAAAATCATAACCATGTTAGCTGACAGGAAGTTAACAGATGAGCCACAAAAACACACACAAAGCTCCACTCACTATGAACCCATCCTAATCACTGGTTTATGAACAAGAAAATTGAGATTAAGACTGTTTATAATATTGAGGTAATATTTATAATACCTACTGCAGAAACAACCTACAGAAACACAGAAACCATAGTTTAGATAGGCTTGTTACCAAAAAAAAAAAGTTATTTACGTATTGATTAATGTTGATTAAAACAAAAAAAAATCTCAACTAATTTTGTGTATCTGGAGAGCTGTCTATGAAAAAAAAGAAACAAAGGATACCAATGTGTATGCTTTTCTTTTCATTTTGACTGTGGAAAAACAAAAGCAAAATGGTGCTAAAAGAATGCAAGTTTCATTTATTCATCCAAATGCAGTAGGGTGAAGATAAAATGTTTTGTTTAGTCAGTTTTTTGGTTTTGCTTATAGAAACTAAAGACACTTCAGATCTGTTTTGTACTTTCAACATACCAAAGTTCAAAAAGGGTTGCACCAAAAGGTCACATTACAGAAACATAGCCAAATGCAACTACTTGTGTAGCAGATGCCTGGTTAGGCTGGGTCACGTTGCACTACAGAGCTCTACACAGTGTTGGTCCTACAAAATATGGCCGTACTGCGCCGCTGACTAGAGCAGCTCTGGCTGTGCTGCTCTACACCTGAGATGAGAATACTGCAGGACCAAACTCATTTCACTTGCAGAAACAGCTGCAACATTTCCCCATCAGTCTCAGAGATAATTTCCAATCTATTCTAGCTAGTCCAGAAATTGATGGTTGACTATGCAGAAGCATGTACTTAAATAAAATAAAATAAAAATTAACAAAAAAAGAAAAAAAGAAGTGTCCTAGCTCAAATATACAAAGCTTTTACAAAAACAATTGATGTTTGTTGTAGACCTGAGGAAATCTGCTGTACTTTTAGCCAGGGATAATGTTCTGTGTAATATACATATATGTATATTATAATATATGTATATATATGTATGTAATATACATATAATAATAATATACATATATATATGTCTTCCTTTTGGAAGATTTTTGCTTCAGAGTTTCTACAGCCACAAGGAGAAAATCCTTTAAGAAAAGGATGATCACCACCACCTCCAGCACTGGGAAGTAAATATACATTGAGTTCCTCTCATTCTCTAACAAGAAGGGAGACTGTAAAGCAACTGAGTGGTGTTCAGATTCTAGTTGTCCCAGACAAATGCTGGGAACTATCCCTATCAGGATTGAAAGTACTCCATCCAGAAATGAAAAAATCCAGACTCTTCCTAGCTAGATGCAAACACAAGTACTTGATGAGAAGTGCCAAAAATGAAACAAAGAATAGATTAAATACATGTCCAAATCTCCTTAAGTTAATATGACCTCCATCAAGATAACAAAATGATCAGCTAGAAAAGAACAAAATTGTCTTTGTTTACTTGAAGAGTTTCCCATACACTCGCCAGAAGATAAAGCCTGCAGTGAATTTTTTTCCTGTGCTTGTTTATATGGTGAAGGTCATGTTATTTTAAGGAATTTCAACCCTTCATTAGATGTAGCAGGCTATGAATTCCATTGGAGAGATCTGAGGTCTGGTTAATTCCTTTTCTAACCTGTTGTCTCACTGAGCACCAGTGATTTGCAGCAAACTCAATGGACAATGGCAAATAAATAAGAACTCCCAGACTTCCATGGATACTTAGCCTGTTCTTGTAGACTCACAAGGTAAAAACAGTAAGATTCAGAGGCAAAAGATTTCAGTTTGTGGCTGGTGTGGAAGTCAGGTAACCCTTAAAGTGAAAGAAAAAAAAAAAAGCTTTCTCTGTCAAGTAAAAAATGATCTAGTCATTGTGCTTGCTTTAAAGTCATCCAATTTCAGTGAACACCTTTGATCTATGTCAGTGTTCTGTTACTAATCTACTGCTGATGAAGAAATATGCAAAATGCAAAAACTACAATGAACAACAGAACCTTGTCCTACCTAGACACAGATACATTACAGAATACAGCAGGTCATGGGAAAAGTCAGTCAGTTCTCAACCTTATAATACACAAAATCATGAATTCTAAAAGTAGAATAAACCAATGCTTTTGGCTTACCTGATATGGAACAATACTCCCATGTGCTGTACCCCAGCGTTTTCCTTCAATTTTGCAATTAAGATAATTAGCTGCTACGTGAGTAAGACATGCAACCTATAAATGGAAAAAAGTAAAGTATTCAGGAAAGCTCAAACTTCATTGACATCTTTGTGAATTCTGAATATTTGTATGTGGTTTATATACATAAGGTAAAATATTTTATATCACAAAAAACATTTTTTTATATATTATATATTATGTATAGCCTGAATTTTTAATATTAAACAAGTACATGTATCATGGAAATGGTTGGGTAAGTACAATTCAAATAGTAAAACAATGAGTGTCCTATAACACCAGTAATGCTGGACAAATCTAGCATTAAACTACCTTAAGAGATAAGGCAGTATTACCCTAAGCATTTTGCAGAATGGTCAACAAAAGAAAAGAAAATATCAGTGTCTTGTCCAGATTCTGAAAGGAAAGGAAGCACCATGGATTTGTGAGCTAGAACTCACATTTCCTGATCCATGGTCACAAGACTTTCTCAGTCAGAAGATTAAGTTTCTGTTCTCTCCTATTCTCATTCTACATGTCCAAGCTACAGAAAGTATTTCAGAAGTCTTCAGCTCTGACATGTTCTGCAGTATTAAGAGGTAGGCCTCAATAAATCATCTGCCACTAGAAGATAAGGAGAGATTCATCAGGTTTTTAATTTGACAGAAGAAAAAAAAAGAAAAAAAATTAATTTTCTGAAAAATATGGCATGCTAAATTTAGTAACCATAATTTCAGGGGTAAATATATATATTTTTAAGCACAAATGCATCTTAGGAAAAAAGTGAAAATTTATGATGCAGTAATGCATGAAAAACAGTGGGTCTGTTATAATCAGTGGCAGATTTTTCATTATTTCTCTGGTAGAACAGTGGGTGACTATGTATCTAAAGCCAAGTAACGCATTAAAGCATTGCAATTAGTAATTCAAAAGTTCTCATTAATTCATCAGACAATGCATTTGTTTCACACTGTTAACTAGTTGTGACAGTAAGTACAACTGTTTGCTTAAATAGTAGGCCTTGTGACAATATTTTTTTTTTTCCAAAAACATGATTTTCTTCAAATATCTCCCCTAGATGGAAGAAATTTCTTACAATGATCAAAGTGTTTGCAATGTTCTGTAACTATTAATCAGGCTAATCTACATCTAAATACGTAGTAATTAATTCAGAGTCCACCAGTAATACGTGAATTATATAAGAATTTCTAGAAAAAAAATGTTTTCTCTTCCTTTCTTCATATACCCTGAAAAGGCAACATGAGCACATCACTTTCACATTTAAAGCAAGTATTTAGCAGAAAACCTAAGAAAATATACAGCAAATGAGAATTTAACTGTTGCTGAAAAACTACATCCATATGCTAACTACAAATACAACACCATATTCCTGAAAACTGCTGGAAAACATTTTGGAGTTGGGTTTTAGTTGCAGCTTAGTATAACCCAGTGTCACTTCATTCAGCTAAAATGTTAAACAATGTCTAGTGTGTCCCTCAGTAGGAGATCCACTGGAAAATCTCAGCAATTAAGGAAATGGATCTGCAAAATATATAGAAAGGACTTTTCCTTCTGGTTTGCAACTTTCCTCAGTAGCACAGAATGAAACACACTATATTAGAGTTTGATGAGTCACAAAAGTGTATTATTTATTAATTACAGATATCTTAGTCGTATCATTCCTGTTATTTTTCAATTTGGGGTCACACCACCTAGTGAGGTTTTTCTAAAATAGCAAATGGCTATGCAATGATGGTGAAATTCTTACCATATAAATTGCTAGATATTGTTCTGTATTGTTTGTGTGTAGCACTGTACTGTAGCTGCTGTATTACAAGTTTCACTGATGGGTGAGAAGCATCCACTACAATGGGCTTGGACTTTTAAAGACATAAGAACATCCTATTCAACATGTATTTGTATTTAGCTTTTCACACTTCAGCAAGGAAATGCTAGGCTAATCTTAACTGTAAGAAGTATGAAGTGAATTAAAACCCAGTGAAACAGAAATCCTACCATATTGATATTGAATACAATCAAGCCAAGATGTCATTCCATTTATTTATTTATTTTTCTGTAGTCTATGCTGTAGAAATAGATTTTTCACAAGAAAACTGCTATCTTTAAGTATAAAAATATTTTTAACAGTATTCCATATTGCTTGAGATGAATATAATTCTTTTAATGGCAGAAAACTACTTGTACACATTTCTCCAAAGCACCTGTACCCTGTACAATGGGAAAAAAGATTTGAAAAAAGGATTTAAAACATAACACTCGCTAAATACTGGAATTGCACCACTAAAGCTCGTTCAAAGGCCTGTTTCAGTAGCAATAGGCAGCAACATACTGATCTTTTGCTTTCATGCCTGTGTGTCCTGCTCAAGTTGTTTTACTTATAATTTTTTTTTCAGTTAGTCGTGAAGGAAAAAGACTTTCAGTTCCTTTCAAATTATGAGTTGTGTACCTTGTTTATAGTCATATCAGCCAGCCAAAAGGAAGTATTATTTTTATTATCATCATTATTATACAAATAAACTTCTATTGAGCACATCAAAGTATGTATTTTAGCGTTTTGTGTTTTATGCATAACTATACTCAGTTGAGTAAACTTTGTGGCATTTGCTCCTTAGTAATAACTGTCTAATGAATTCAGCAGACTTAGAAGACTTGCTTCTATTTCTACTGTTCCATGAAATTGTTACAAGCAGTCCCAGGACTTTTCCCTTTCCCTTGCTTTTCCCTTTCTCTCTTTTCCCATCTCAGTTCATTCTCCTTGGTCTCCCCAGAACTTTACCTCTCACTGAGAAGGCACCACAAAATCTTTACACTATGTCCTTAAAAAAGAAAATAGAATTTATTTACCTATACCCTATGGCTGTTAATCAAACTGCTGAATTATAAGCATTAAAACACATCCCTAATGAACATTTCTACAGATATTAAAACCCCCAGAAAAAGTGTTATTAACAAAATAAGTATTTATTCAAATTCCTCTGTACAAGACTCAGTGAAGACTTCATTGCTAGAGATATTTGCTGCACTAAGAGTATCTTCAGTACAACCAATCTCTCAAAATGAAGACTGGGTACATTTGTAGTACATTCTCACTTAAGTATTTTTAAACCTTTATTTAAAACTGCTTTCATGAAACCTTTATAGACCCATTTATTTTCTCTTTTAACTAATACGAGATTCATAAAAGTAACCTTTGGATTTGTAACATTAAAGCAGATGTAATACAACAATACAGACACCTCTGTATTCATTTGCTTTCAGAGACAGATTATGTACCGTAAATATGCATTATCAAGTATCTACGGATAAGCATTTCTCTATTTCACATCAATAAAGGGAACACACACCTTAACATTCCTTTCTGATATTACTGTTGGCGGCCAAATCACGCTTTTGTTACATACTTACCTAAACCAGAACAAAAACAGACCTACATTAAAGTCTGAAAAGTTATGCTCATCTTATGACAGAAACAGACAGATGGGAAACAAGATATTAAAAGCCACAAGGTGAGCAGACAAAGAAAAGAGAATTTCAAAAGATTTTTTTCAACACAGCACATCAAACAATTTATTACAATGACTTCACTGAGTCAGTCCATCATTTATTTATGTGCAAGCTCAACAAGTGTACATGAACAACAAAAGATGACAGGTAACTGGAAAAAAAAGAGAAAAATAACATTTTAATTAGATTCTTTACTTTCTTCCTTCTCCAGTTTTGCGTCCATTTTACTGCTATGTATCTTAACAAGGCTTTAACTCTTACCAAGTTGATTTATATTTTTCTTCATTCTCTATTTATTTTTCCTTAGAAAAGGCATGTAGGCCTTTAGGAACTTCAACAGACAGGTGTTTTACAGCAGCATAGACAACTTATTTTACAATACTCTAGGGAACTAGCAACCAAAATATTAATTTATAGGTGTGTAGGAAAAAATCATCCTAAAAAAAAATTCAGTGACTTATATTATGCAAAGGCCAACAACCTTCCGCAGGGGCTCAGGGCCACAACATTCCCAAGAGCCATCAATGAACATTGCCTTTTATCCAGGCAGATAAGGGACTCCCTTCTAGCCTGGAGTTTAGAGCTCAGCAGAAGCTTAAAAACAGCACAAGAGTGCCATACATTCATAAACCACGCAGACATCCCCACTCACGAGTACACAAAATCACTGCCCAAAAAAGAGCAAGATTTTACAAATTCATCAGTGATATCCCTACATCCATGTAAGGCAGCAGGTCTGACCTTCTTCTGAATATTAATTCATAACTGTTGTCCCATAATCCTCCTCTCCTTCAAGAGCCCATAGCACTACGGCTGCTTTCAACCTGTGTTTTGCAGAGCAGCAAATTCCATGAATGACTTTGAAGAGATCTGCAAAAGCAACCTCAAAAATCAAGACCTTGATCACATAGGCCAAGGCTTACTGTTAAAGAATCTCCACCCTCTTCAAAAAATCTCTGTGGTTATGTTAGGAGCACCGTGCTCTGGCTGAGAAGGTTTTACTTCCCAGTGACACTGATTTCTTTTAATGTGAACCTCCATGATGTGATCAGGAGTTCTCTCTTCACAAATTAATACTCCTGGCATTGAAGCACATGGTATAATCCCAGACACAAATACAATTGCCTAAAGTGGAAATCAAATTCTTATTGACAAATAGCTACAAATTTAGAACAGACCTCATAGTAGGTCCTGTTTTAGAGCCCTCCAACCAGATACTTAAGCAAGTATCCACGTCTGTACCAGTAATCACATGCAGCATTTAAGACTCACTGATTAAAGATATCCACTTGACAGAATAGTCCTTTTTCAGATGACAGCACACAGCAAATCACAGTCACAGAAAATATGTGTTAGGACATGCTTAATAAACTACTAACAATAAAAAATAACAATAAAAAATACATGCAAGGAGAAAAAGGCAAAGGATTTGAAGACCCTATGTAAGGCATGAATTCTCAGAGGGGAAGGAAACTAAAAAAAAAGCAAAACAGACTTAAGTTTCAGTCTGCAGTGGTGTAAATAGTGCAAAAACAATGCCTGAAAACTATACTTGCTTAGTTAAAAAAAAAAAAAAAGTTTAGGCTATATAGAGGCACTAAAGCATCTTCACAAAAAGAGGCATTTCCATTTCAGAGAACTGCTAACTGAGTTCAGTAAAATTCAACATCAACAAATCTAATCTATGAATTATTTTTTTTAATTAGCTATTTAGAGCTTAAAGAGGACCGGTATGAAAATTCTGTGCTTCTGACAGCTTTAGCATCCAGTGGAGAGATCATCTCTTCATTAAGATTCAATTAATATTGACAACAGTAAAGACTTGATGCAACTAACAGATGTAGCACTTGAAATTTCAAAAACAAGTATTGTTCAGCACACAGTTTCAAGAGAAAGTAAATGCCAAATGGACTCCTGTCTCCTTACTCGCCACTTCAAGAAAAATGACTTACAAGAAGAATTTTAGATGAAGTATCAGAAATAAAAATCTGGACCATAAAATCTATTAGACAGTACTGGCATGAAAAAATAATAATAAAAATTCTTGTACATGAGTTGAAGAAACCAACATATTTTTGAAGGAAGAATCAGTTGCATTTTCTTAATGGAAACAACATATTAATAAGCTTTTTCTGAAAGGGTAAATAAACATACTACTTCACTTAAAAATGAATTTAAAAACAAACAAACAACAACAAAACACACAAGAACTCCAAAGTTCAGAAATAGTTACTCTATACACTCTGCAAGATTGTACTACACATATTACTACCTGAAAGAAAGTTGTGGGGAGCTGGGGGTTGGCCTCTTCTCACAGATAACTAATGATAGGACCAGAGGGAATGGCCTCCAGTTGCGCCAGGGGAGGTTCAGGTTGGAAATTAGGAGACATTTCTTCTCAGAAAGAGTGGTCAGGCATTGGAACAGGTTGCTAAGGGAGGTGGTGGAGTCACCGTCCCTGGGGTTAAGAAAAGGTTGGACGTGGTGCTTAGGGACATGGTTTAGTGGGTGACATTGGTGGTAGGGGGGATGGTTGGACTAGACGATCTTGAAGGTCTTTTCCAACCTTAATGATTCTATGATTCTATGATATACAACCCTCAATCACTTGTTCATATACTACCTTCTCAAACTGTCATTTAAATATTAGGTATTTATTTACTTTTAACTTCTCAGGGAATACACAGTCCAAATGCTCCACTGAATCTCCTAGAGAGTCTCCATTGGCCTTTATGAATACCATATGTTGTGCACATTGCACCTTCTGCCATCCTGGGTTCCTCTCAAAAGACTTCCTTGAAACTAGGGTGAATCATCTGCCAAATTTAAAGTTTCCACTCCAAAGAATGAAGGCACTGAGTTTCTCAGGAGAATGAATAAAAAAAAAAATGTGCCCATCAACGTATTTTCCCATAACTTGTTCCTGGAAACAGATGAATCACTTTAAGAGTAACTTTGAAAACAAACCATCTTTTGGCAATTCCATGACATGGAAAATTCGGCCAAAACAGTTAAAACTTCAGTGAAGTTATAAGCAACTAAAACCAGACTCTGATAACAGATATATCGGATAACCTTAACAATGACACTTCTACAATCATTTCCTCAGCTCTCCATCTTCTGTGAAGAAAGAATATATATTGCATATGTTACCCTCTACATTTTTACACAGCTTTACCAAGCCCATCAAAAATGTAACTTCTTAAAAGTTTCTTCTGCTACATTTTATACAGATTTTTAAAAATTCTAATGTATTTTCTTATAATATTCCTTAATTGTAGCCTTAACCCCTAGGAACCTATGCCCTTATTAAAGACATAAATAAAAGCTGAATTACAACTTAAAATATTTAGGTTTTCATTCTGTTGGTGCCTGGCTGTATTTCATTGATTGTTTAGAAAATAGCATGGATCAAATTCTTAAAGTGGCTTCTATTCATGCAAAGAACTGTAAGCATACTTGCAAAACACAGAATAACATGCACTTAAAAGAAGTAGCTAAATTTGATAATTGAGAATAAAAAAAAAGCAAAACGTGCAAATAAAACCCAGACAAACAAGACTTTGTTCATATAAAAGTTAATTACCTATGAGAACAGGCATCAAAATAACTATAGTAGTTTTTCTTACTGTTTGTTACAGGGTAGTATCTAGAGGCTCCAGTTTGGACACCACATACACTTTTGTGCAGGATTCTGTTGTTTTATTGAATCAGTAAGAAGGATACTTTTCCATGTAAAGCTGCCAACACTCAAAATAAGTTGTACTAAGGCATTTCTCACTTCTGATCTTAGATTAGAAACAGTGCCATTTACAATGAAAGTATGCGTAGACCTAACCATTTACGGCACTCATCTTTTTGTCTCCATATTTATCAGCATTAACACTTACACACAAAATAAATAAATAAAATAAAATAAAATAAAAGCTATTATCTGCTCTGTCGATTATTGTCTCTCCACAAAAACAATGCTAATTTTAACAGCTTGAGATGTTGAAGCCAGTCCATAACTTACTCTCCTTTAATATGAAATAGCCATTTTTTGTAGGAAAACAGATTATATAGATTAAGGAGAAAACATACATAAGAATTTCTACACAGAAGGCAGTTATGTCCAGAAGACTGCTTGCTTTGAATGAAGAACATCATTGTCTTTGTATAGATATGGAAGATAAACACCATCAAAAAGCATAACATTGCTTAATTTTAACAGAAGGTTTTCAAGAAAACCCAACGAAATAATTTTTTGGGGGAAAAAAACTTTGCTTTCAACTGCTCTTGCATAGGCTGCAATAACAATATCCTCCTGCACACAAAGCACACAGAAATAGAGGGAGATGGGTAGCAGAAAAAGTCACGTATTGTATTACCTCAGCAGAACGACACTGGCATTAGATGTAACACTAAAAGATCTTTGGATGCTGCCCATTAAGTACTTCTGTGCTAATGCACTACAGGGATGACACAAGAAACAGACACATGCAATTGAATGAAATATTAGAAATAGCACATATTTCAATTCATGAGATTGATGTTGCAGAGGCACAGAAATATAACGAACACCCTCCATTCGTTTGTCCACCTTGCTTTTTTAAGCACTGTAATGCTGTCTGCACCACAAACAGGGTTCATCTATGGAACTGTTAAGCCACATACAACTCAAAAAGAAACATGGTCCAAAGTCCTATTAGATCTGAGAAATAAATGAGGTTAGTATTACCAATGTGTCTGGAGTCAAAATATGGCATTTCTGCATGACATTTTGAATAGTGACAAGTTTGTACATGCTTCTCTGAAAAAGGACTTTTTTCCTTAACAGGTTTAGAAAATTATTTAATTAGTACCAAAAAGAAAGAAAGAAAAAAAAAAGGCAGAGAGAGATTACAGAGTAAGCTTGAATGAAGTTACAAAATAATTTCACATAATTTTCATCACAGAAATCTAGTACTACAAATATTCATTCCAAAGAAGGCAAAGTATTTTTACCAATAGCTGAACTCAGCCTTTTAAGTAGAATTTTTAATTTTTTTTAATTTTTTTTTTTTTTTAAGTCCTAAACCAGAGTCTGGGCACTTTTTTTATATAGCTTTCACCATAACATAATATGAAAATAATGAATCATAAACTCTGGCCTAAGCACGTCACTACACTGAAGGGTTTGCAATTTAATTGAAGAGCTGGAAACAATACCGTACAGAATAATACAAAGAGAAATACAGTCACAGCAGCCAAACTCCATTAGACCAAAAAAGTCATTAGTCCAAATTTGTTCCAGCATCATCCTTTACTTCATCTTTAAAATAAAACAGTCAGTCAGAGCTATCTGAGATGGTCACATTAAGCACTGCTCAAACCTTAGTTACCATTCCTTCAGCATAACCAAAAATCATAGAATCATAGAATGGTTTGAGTTGGAAGGGACTTTAAAGACCATCCAGTTCCAACCCCCCTGCCATGGGCAGGGACACCTCCCACTAGACCAGGTTGCCCAAAGCCCCATCCAACCTGGCCTTGAACACTTATTCTGCTACTGGTTGCTTATATCATTGCCATTTCTTTTGAACTACTCAGGTTATTCCTTTTCTCCTAATACTTAGCATGATCCCAAAATATGATCTGTTGGTAATAAACTACAATAAACATCTTGATTCCATTTCCAAAATTGCACTCATATTCAAAGGTCATCTAAATAATAAATTCATTAAAAGAAATATCTTCCTTTGTCTTCAAACTCTCCCCCTTTCCCACTCCAGATAACTGGCTTTTTCTGTGTATTGAGTGGGCATATTTTTTCCTATCTCCTTTTTAGTCTTTCTCTAATCGATGACAGAGGTAGCTCCAGAGAGGAAAATGAAGCTGCAACACATTCAGGCTTAGTTTCATTAGCACAAGAGACAATAGTAGTAAAGACAAAAAGGCACAGACTTCACTGTCAAGTAGCAGATGAAGAAGAAATTTCCCTTGCAATCTGGCTAAGTACTCTGTTTACAGCGAAAAGAAAGCCACTAAATCCAAGATGCAATTGGAGTATGATCTACCAACGACTAACTAATCATTAGAAATCACAACACACATTCCACAGAGGCCAATATTAAATTGAGTTACTGTCATGTTAGTGTGGTCTTCTGGTCTACTTCAATAAAATTCTGGTCACTTAAAACCCTGAGGGATAACTTCTGTTCTCAGTTATACTGAGGTCCTCAACTGAAATTTTGAAGAATAGAGTCTGAGGCACTGTATATATGTAAAGAAACACTTGTTTAATTTAGATTTTATTATCTTTTCATATCAGAGCTGTGTCATGAAAAAGACAACACATCTCCATACAGTGCATACACACTTTTATAACATGACAGAATATATTTTGCAAAGAGGATGTTTTATAAGCTTGCAAAAAAACTCTTTATTCAAACCATAGACAAAATAAGGCAACCATGCAAGAGTCCTGCTAGCTGGCTTCTGAAATCACCAGAAACAATGGCCTCTGGAAAAGCACATTTACATTCTGTATTCAGTGAACTCAACTTATCAAACAGAGAAGCAACAAGCTACCACCATGATAACCTGAATAGCACCCGAGTCCCAAGATTGGTATTTCTCACACAACTTACTGCCGAGGGATCCCATTATGCCATATATGCCCTATGGGCAGCATGCAATCACTACAAGTTTCACCTATATTTAATAATTTGTAAAAGACATATCATGAAAGCTCTAAATAGAGAGCACTCAAAGTACCTTAAACAGATACGCCTTCAACACATACTTTTTGGGAAAAAGGGATTCAAATACAAAAACTAACAGTTTCTAAACCTCACCATTTTCTCAATAAACTAAATGCCACACTAAAGCATAGAGATAGGATCTAAAAAATAATTTATGCCAAATTGCTAGGTTTTTATAGGGTCACTTTAAAATCTGGAGAAGATGAAGAGTTTCCTATGACAAATACAAATTAAAACATAATAATAAGAAGCAGAGAAATGTCTGATGAACAATCATTTAATACAAACAATATTAATTGCATTATCCTGTCTGTGGAATCTGGAAAAAAATTACACTCCAAAACTGTAGAAATGTTAAATGTAAAATACTTCTTGCAGATTTTCAATCCAAGAGAAACCAACTTATTACAGTATTTGTTGGAGCCTGGTTGTAATTAAATACAGGAAGGATATTAAAACTTCCAAGAGATTTTTTTTTAAGCCACAACAGAAGAAAAGGCACAATTGCATAATTGGAACCAAATCCAAAACCCACTTCCTTCTTATTTACTAGCATCATCTAAAGGACACTATTTAGATGCTGACGCTGAAGGGTCTGGAGCTGAGAACTGTAAATCATCTGATTTCAAAAATTTCAAAGGAATTGTATGACATGGGTTAAAAGTTTATAGATGATAGATATAGAAAGTTTGTGCTCATTGCAAGACCACATTCTAGTGGTCACTGTATCTCTCTTGTCGGTAAAATCCTAGAATTCTGTTTTGCTGTGGGGAAAGAAATCTTCTTTGATAATAATAAACTGCTATATTGGGTAAAAACGCTTGATACAAAGACTTTGAAAGGAAGATATGTTTTAAGATATTCTATAAATAACATTTTTAGAGAACATGATTTCACCTATCAGATACTTGTTCTACATAGACCAGTCAAATATTAAACAAACTTGCCAGTCAGAGGGAGATTTCTTTAAAAAGCTTCATTGATGGATGAATTCAGTTCTGTGATCTCTGTCATTAGCATATTTTTGCAAGTAATAACATCAAAAGAATCCCCCTATACAAAAAAGGAAGCCTCTTGCATTTCTATAAGGCATGCAGAAAAGTAATAGCACAGATACAGACGGGCATGTACATGCTAGGTTTCTTGCTATAAAATAAACCAATTGTTTTTCAGGAATTTCCTAGCATTTATGTGATTTAATGCCTGGGTTTTCTTTTTGTTTTTGTTTTGTTTTCATAGAATCACAGAATGGTTTGGGTTGTAAGGGACCTTAAAAATCATCTAATTCCAAACCCCCCTGCCATGGGCAGGGACACCTTCCACTAGACCAGGTTGCCCAAAGCCCCATCCAGCCTGGCCTTGAACTCTTCTAGGGATTGGGCATCCACATCTTCTCTGGACAGTCTCTTCCAGTGCCTCACCACCCTCGTAGTGAAGAATTTGTTCCTTATATCTAATCTAAACCTGCCATCTTTTAGTTTAAAGCCCTTTGTCCTATCACAACATTCCTTGATACAGAGTTCATCCATATCCTTCCTCTAAGATCCCCTTAAGCACTGGAAGGCCACAACACTGCTCACTGAAGATACTAGAGAGAGAGAGAGAGAGAGAGAGAGAGAGAGAGAAAGAGATTATATAAAAATACCATTTACCTTTATATTTATGGTCTTATTTCAGAATTCCCAGTTCAGGTGAAGGAATGTACAAAAGGTATAAGCACATCAGATCAGTGCATGAAATGCTGTCAGAAGCCAAAAGTTTCTTACAGGTCCCTGCTGTCATAACACTTAATAAGAAGACATTTCAGCAGCACTTTTGTTTAACACACAGAAAAAAAAAAGGGATTTTTTTTCCTCATTAAAAAATAACTACACTCCATTGAAACCCACACTGAAGGAAAAGTTATCATGATGCATTTATTTGACATCTAGATCCACAATCAACAACAACCAGAATTTAAAGTCTACAACTTCAGGTTCCTTACTGTTTTGACAGCATCCATAAGAAATCTCAAAGACATATTCTCTTTAAACATTAATCACAGAAGGAGCTAGCTTTAGATATCTCAGCTTGCTAAAAACATAATCACTCTAAAAGCATGGATCTTTCAAGAACCTGATTGTACCACAGTAATTGTCTAACTTCCCTGTAAAACATTACCACAAGAAGTACTGAGAGCAATTTTTTTTCAACACTATTTAAATTTTGTTCTTTTCTCGTCTTTGATGACATTGACCTTCGAAGACTTACAAGTAAACAACAGTTTTGGAAAAAGGAAAGAAGGAAGGAAGGAAGGAAGGAAAGAAGGAAGGAAGGAAGGGAGGAAGAGAAAGAAAGAGAAAGAAAGAGAGAGAGAGAGAGAGAGAGAACCAGGACAACTAGATGTTCTCAGAGAGACTCAACTGTCATTTATATTTTTTCTTCATTTATTTTAACATGTTTTTTAATGGGGTTGATCACATTTTGGTGTTGGGTTTTTTTACCCCATCATCTCATCCAAAAATATTTTTTCCAATTACATAAATGTTCTCATTACAGCCTTGGGCCAACACCCCAGAGTTAATTTGTACTGAGGTAGTAGGGTTATTTAAAACAAAATAACTGTTTTCTGAATAACAACTCATACATGTATTCTACTCCAAAATATCAACTTAATTAATTTTAATTTACCCAAGTTTGAGGTAAATAAAAACATTCATTTTGGAATTAGAGTGCCCATGCATGGAATTACTCTTTAATCACTTTTATATAAATAATTTAATAACAAGTATAAAATGAGATAATATATATAAAAGCAAAAATACAAAAAAAAAAGTCCCCTTCACCATTTTGCTTTTTCAGCTGTGCACATAAGAAGTCAAACACCACAGATCATGCTTTGTTCACCAACATGCATCCAAGTGCTCATTCCCTTTCTTGGGTATGTCAATGAATGGCTCTAAATGATAATGATGTGAACAGAGATGTAAATTTCACAAAGACAGAATACTTTTTTGCATGGCTAAAGTTGTCTTAACCAACAGAAAAGATTCTAAAGACAACTGTGCTGACAAAGGAAGGTGAAATGAGAGTTACACCAACACCTAGCTTTAACTCTTACTACTTCCAGCATTTGATAAAATATCAAATAATAATCACAGAATCACAGAATATTAGGGATTGGAAGAGACCTTGAAAGATCATCTAGTCCAATCCCCCTTCCGGAGCAGGAACACCTAAATCATGTCACACAGGAACACATCCAGGCAGGTTTTGAAAGTCTCCAGAGAAGGAGGCTCTACAACCCTGCTGGGCAGCCTGTTCCAGCGTTCCGTCACCCTCACCGTAAAAGTTTTGTCTCATATTTAAGTGGAAACTCCCATATTCCAGCTTATACGCACCCATTGCCCCTTGTCCTATCACTGGGTGTCACCAAGAAGAGCCTGGCTCCGTCCTCCTGACCCTCGTCTTTTACATATTTATAAATGTTAATAAGGTCACCCCTCAGTCTCCCCTTCTCCAAGCTAAAGAGACCCAGCTCCCTCAGCCTTTCCTCATAAGGGAGATGCTCCACTCCCTTAATCATCCTTGTGGCTCTGCGCTGGATCTGTCGAGCAGTTCCCTGTCCTTCTTGAACTGAAGGGCCCAGAACTGGATGCAATATTCTAGATGTGGTCTCACCAGGGCAGAGTAAAGGGGGAGGAGAACCTCTCTCAACCTACTAACCACACTCCTTTCTAATACACCCCAGGATGCCACTGGCCTTCTTGGCCACAAGGGCAGAGTGCTGGCTCATGGTCATCTGGCTGTCCACCAGGACCCCCAGGCCACTCTCTCCTTCACTGCTTTCCAGCAGGACAGTCCCCAACTTATACTGATGTCTGAGGTTGTTCTTGCCCAGATGCATGACTCTATACTTGTCCTCGTTATATTTCATTATGTTTCTCCCTGCCCACTTCTCCAGCATGTCGGGGTCCTGCTGGATGGCAGCACAGCCTTCTGGCGCATCAGCCACTCCTCCCAGTTTAGTGTCATCAGCAAACTTGCTGACAGCGTACTCCATTCCCTCATCCAAGTCATCGACGAATGTATTAAACAATGCTGGTCCCAGTACCAACCCTTAAGGGACTCCACTAAATACAGGAAATTCAGAAGAATCGATTAAGAAGACAAAGCAGTGGAATAAAGAATCAAGAAATAACAGAATCACTCAGAAAACTACTGTAAGTCCTTTAATAAAATAGAAGTGAAAATATTAAGCAAAAATTGCAGTAATGTAAAACACTATAAAATATCTTAAACAAAAGAATAAATACTAATATATTAAAAAAAAGAATTAATAAGAGTTAAATATATTTTTAAAATATTTTTCTAAACTGCTTACTACATTTTGCAAGTCCAGACACAACATTTACAAATACAGATAAGTTTTATAAAGGGTTCAGTCCTTACAAAATTTTCTGAAACAAATTAAAAATTCTATATTAATTTAAGCAAGCATTTCCCCTCCTTTGCAGATCTAATTTTGGTAGATATTAAAATGAGTGAAACCTTCCAAGTCTCATTCATTATCATATAATGATATAAATTGAAAAGGACCTCTGGACGTCATCTGGTACAACCTCCTGGTCATAGCAGGGCCAACTTAGAGCAGGTTGTGCAATAGGCACTGTACCATCTCAACCGTACTTACAGGTATTACGATTTAAAGAAATTAAGAGCATTGTAAACAAACACACATTTGAATAAAGAAGAAAATAATAGAGCATTGTTATAGCTTTAATAAGTAGCACATACAGTCTTGACATATATTTTAAAACGTACACCAAAATTCCTACATAATCATGTTCCCTGCTTCTACCAGAAGGTATTTACATTAGCAGGTCAACATATAATTTCATCACGTACACCTTGTAGCAACATCACTTTATTTTTGTGAAGTATAAATCATTATACCAATGGGTGCTTAAATGTTCAAACGCAACTTAAAAGTTTTCATTATTACTTGTATACTGTATAGCTGTCATGATCAAAACATCTTTGTCTTTACAAATCTGATGAGATTTCTCTTAAATGCACCTATAGAAAACGCTGCATTTTCACACTTACTTTATTCTTGAATTCCCAGAAATAGAAGGCAGATCTCCCAGATTAGATTACTTAACCTGCACATAGATCAGGGCAATCCCAAGAACAGATACAGGCTGGGCAGAGAATGGATGGGCAGTTGTGGATGCCCCATGGAAGTGTTCAAGGCCAAGTGGGATGATGCTTTGAGCAACCTGGTCTAGCGGAAGGTGTCCCTGCCCATGGCAGGGGGTTTGGAACTAGGTCATCTTTAAGGTCCCTTAAAGGCAAACCATTCCATAGTTCTATGATACTTTGGTGACACTTTATTATTTGACAACTTTGGGCAATTTTGTTCAAGACATTCAATCGTTCCAGCAGTTATACTAGCAAGTGCCAAGGCCCCCCTCCCAACACTTGGTGTCACCATTTATGCTTGTCTATCTCCAGCTTGCTACTACAACTGCTACTTACTGTCTCTTGGAGATCATAAGCCTTGATTAACCTATGTTTTCAAAGAACATAGAGGTCCTTTGTAAAAAGTGAAAACCAAACATTGCTGTAGTAATTATAAACATGTCATATAAAACAGTCACTCTCAGAGCAGTAGAATATAGAAACTGTCAATGAAACCATTATTATTGTTGTCATAAATTGTACCTACTCATTTACATTAATTCATGGTAAAATGGTGGGTTTTAGGTTCAAACATCTACGCAACTAAAAGCTTTCTTTTTTTTTTTTTTTAAACTCCTACCTGAGATGACATGAGATTACAGTCAATGTGTAGTCCTTTCCCCGTCTTATACCTCTGAAGCAAACCAGCCATAATTGCTCCGCATGTATACAACCCAGTAGCAAGATCTGTCATGGCTACTCCTACTCTAACTGGCTCACCCTCCTAAAGAAAAAAAGAAAACACCCCAATTTAAATCAAAAGAAACAAAATCAAGAAACGGCAAAACGTTACTTTGTTTATAGTACATTCTGAATAAGACTTGTCTTAAAAAGTATTTACATGGATCTGCATTGCAAGCAGCAAGAGATTGAGTATCTTTGAGTGAACTGAAACAAAAATTACCCCTGAAAAAGATACTCTTGCAGTATCCACACAATTCCATACCTGAAGATGTTGTAAAGCCTGCAAATTACAAAAGATTTTTATGCTACTTTTTTCCCTATTATCATTAATGCTTCCACTCATGAATACAAAAAGGAAAGAGATACTGTAAAGAGACAACAGAGCAAAAGCCAAAGGTCTAAAGGATTTCCACAGTACATTGGCCCAGGTACATAACTCCTTGCATGGCAGAACCATAGTTCTTTGCTCTTCTCAGTCTTCTTAGTTTGAAAACAATTTCCAATATTTTTAAAGTGCAATTGATTTCAACATTAACAGAGAAAATTAGACTTTGAAGATATAAAAAAAACAGCTATTTTAATAGACTGCTGCATTTGAATTTGTCTTCTCAATCCTTGATTCCAGTGCTTCCTTCCTCAAGTACCTAAACTTTTAAGGCTAACGCTTCCTTTGCCTTTGTAAAAAGTTAACTTTTATTTATAAAAATATTTTCACAATTTCCCCTTAATCGAGAAATCAAACTACTAGCTCCGTACTGCTATGTTATTTTAAACATTGGCTTTAACTTCATTCTAACCCTCCACAACCTATAATTCTGTAGCAGCCTGAACAATTTCCATTCCTCTTAGCTATGTCTAGTAATATAATTGAGTAGCAGCCATTTTCCAACTTAATCAGCTTTTAATGTCCACGCTGTGCCTTTTTTGTGACAGGATGCATGCTATTACTACTGTGAAATAGGTTAATTTAGTGTTTTTTTTTTATCTCTGTCCTGTTGAACACGGGATATTAAGCTGCTTTAGATGAAAGATGAAGTTCCATACCTACAGATAAACCTTTCTTTGTTGGAAAAACCTCTCATCAAAGGTGGAGATTCTAACAGCACACCACAGTACTTCTGTAGCTAACACTATACTAGTTCCCCAAGCAAAGTAAGGGCCTATACAATATCTTTTCTTCAAACAAATGATTTTAAAGCAAAGCTCTTTCTCCCTACCCTAAAGTGACATTACTGTTCTAGTAGAAGAACAAAGTGTAGCCTCGGGTCAGGGAGAAAGTGGTTTAGGCCGTGGCTCATAGGCTGTGTTGAATTCCAGTTAGGATTAGCCCCAGGACGTGTCCTTTGCACATTTGAACAGAAGATCCATTCCAATAAAGCAGAGCATTTCTTCTGACACTGTGCTTTGCTATTGCTCAATCTTACCACCAGTTTACACTTTTATTCTCAACTTTTGCTGTTTGCTAAATTCCTTACGATTTGTCAACACAATCTGTCCCCGTGATAGCAACAACACATGGCTTTTTTTTTGTTTTGTTTTGTTATTTGACATAAGACATAATTTCTCTTCCCAAATTTACATCACCAATACAAAAATGATCCTTTAGAAATGGAAATTGTTTTGAAATGACATGCTTAATAAAAGTATTCTAAGTCCAGTAGTCTTTACAGATGGGAAATAACTGCTGAAGCTAATATGAACCAGCGATGGCTATATTTTTTTCAACAGCTCTGAGCTGTATACCATAAGTACTCTTTTGTTGCAGTTTGTTTGTTTTTAAGTTGAAGAATGGCCCCTCTGGTACTGTAGATCCCAATCATGCTTTGCTGTTCTGTGCTCAGTAAAACAAAAATGCTTCTTCAGCAAGAAAGAATGCTTACTAAACAGGCTGCACCACCATAAAGATATCTAACATTCTGTGTAATGATCCACTTAGAGATCTAAAGGGAACTTGCATCCAACTTGTTTTTCATTTAATTATGTACAAGTTATTGCCCTAATGAGTCACTGAAATTTTCAAAGGAATATTCATCTGACACTAATATATCTGAATATGTTAAAGTACAAACTTTCTGTTCATCAAATACAAAACTTGAATGTGGTGTTTAGCCAATAAAGTATCTATAAATTATGTCTTCCAGGACAATAAAAGTGTCATTAGTGTAAACTCAGTCCTTTTAGCATATTTTAATTTATGTTAAAAAAAAAAAAAATCTGGCCTGCAGCATCAACTTTCATTTCAAAATGCATTTGTGGTACAGATTTACACAAAACAGATTCCACTCTGTTGCTTGTAAATTTTCATACATACCAGAATTTTGGATTTTACAGGTGTCATAACATTTCTAATAAAGAGGTAGTCAAATACATTAGCTTGAACAAGCTACAACAGCTTGAATTCCATGCAAGTCCCCCTATCTACACATGAAAATACAGTTTAAAGATAACAATTCTGCTCTACACTGAATGTGCTTGGTTTAGTATGATCAGCAAAAACACTAGCACAAACTAGTATGATCAGCAAAAACACTAGCACAAAGTTTGTGCCTTTAATTGCAATATTGCAAAAGACAGTTTGATTTCAAGATTCAGAAGTTTGCTTGGAAATCTTTCAAAAATAGTCAGCACTATTTCAGTAGCAGCTATTTCTTAGCAAAGAAGTGAAAAAGACATACAAGATTTCTTTATGAGGGAATCTTCTCTCAGATCTTGAAAAATCATGTAAAAAAGCACAATCTTGTATTCAAGAGTTTTATACTGTGTGCCAAATGTGATATTGTTCTGTATTTTTGGTACATTCCACTTTTGTATTATATTTTTTCTTCCTTCGCTATATCCTTAACAAAAAGGTAACTGAAAAAAATACTCGTTTTAGTCAGAAACTTTCTTCTTAGTTTCTTCCACTGTGATCTCTTTAATGCCTCAAAGATAGTATTATATAAAGTACTGCAGGAAAAAGAATGTTACAAACCATCATTTTGTCACAGAAGAAGTTTTACTCGAACCCCTGTGTTGGTAATACATAGATTTCATGGAATACTATTTAGAGTTTACTAACTGGAGGCATGGCCGCTTAGTACCCAAGAAAGTTCAGTGATCTGCAACAGTAAACTGCTTTCTTAGACATTAAATCAGCAGCCAGATGGCTGGAATAAAGTCAAACTCACAATATGGAATGTCTCTAAACTAAAATTCATGTTGCTATAAATTCTATCCATTTTTAAAATGTCAGATATAGAACATAACTTTTAGTATCCTATTATTAAAATGCTTCATGAGGAGCTCTACATATGTATTAATACACATTAAAACTAAGCCCCTCGGTGATGTATGCAGATGTTTTGTTTCTGCTGCACAACCTCATAGTTTGTCTACTGCAGCTAAGACCTCTAAGACTGTCCTGCAAGCAGACTGAACAGCTTGTTTACAAAAAGAAAGTTTCCACAGAGCACCGTTATACTGATGTTATTGTGCTGATTATGAATAGCTACACCACAAGCCAATACAAAAACATCATCTGTTCTAACTTTTATTTCTTTTTTTCACCAGTTCACAAGACTAACATTTTCAATTTACTGTAAGGAAAAAAAAAATCATAATCTAGTTTACTGGGGTGTACTTCAGATCATCATGTTATTTTCAGTATACAAATTCACATTATCTAGTCAACAAACAACAAGTTTTAATAGAGGAAAAATCACAGAAGTGAGCAAAATTCTTTTTTCTTCTTTGGCCATTTCTCTACATGCTGACTGACATAAGCTTTTTCTTCCCTTTTCAGAGCTGGTAGTGTTTGAATTCCAACAAAATCAGGCACATGTATAAATATAGAACATGGGAATTTTACTTGAAAATAACACTTTAAACAGTAAAATTTTAAGCAAGCATACAGTGTGATTTTAAAAACATTTTGGTCAATTTTCACCACAACAAAAGACACACTTGAATCTTTGGAGCTGTTGACTATTTAAGTATTTGAAACAAAACTGTCCATCTATACATCAGAAAATGTTTTTTAGAAACTGATAAAATATATGACCAATTTCAAATGAATAAAAATAAGAAGCAATTTTTAGCATGTTTATTTTAATCATGCAAGAAAATGACTAAGTTTGAATGAATTGTTAAAAGCTCCCAGTGAATAGATGAAACCAACAATGATTAAATGACTCTTGATTACATCACCTCAAGTCCTGGTGAGGTGATGCAAGCATCTGGATTCCCAGTGTAGGTCTTAACACAACCTTTTAATTAAAACCACCTCCATAAATGCCATGGAGGAATACTGCTCTCATAACACTTATATTTTCTGTCATTTACATATTTAAAAACCTTACAAGAGTCTTGTGTTTTGTTTGTTTTTTGTTTGTTTGTTTTCCCCCTCAACATTTTTAACACACTCTCCATACCCTTTTATTTAGCCAGTACTAATAATATTTGCCCTTTTCTAACAATTTATGTTTCCACCTAGCCTTGTTCAGTACATTTTGAAGTGGGCATGAAGTTTCTGGTATTGTATTAGAAGCACTGAACTCTAGAATTACTGTGCTCAATCATTGGTTAATATATATGTGCCTTACACATCAGAAGGGAAGTATCTGTGAGGAGCACGTTCAGCTATATTTTCTTGTGTTTTGAGATGGAACACTCTATGAGTATCTAGCATTAACATAGCAGCAATGGGTGGTCTTAGGACACTAGGCAAGAGATATTTCAGTTTCCTCAGTCAAATAATGCTCCACCTTAGAAAGACGACTGGTAACAATAATTGTCTGGAGCACAGCATTCTGCTGTTTTGCCATTGTTCTCAGGAGAAAACAAATCTACTGGCAGAATATCAGTCCTAAAGTAATGTCTAGATCATCTGTGGTCAGCTTTCAACAACCCACTCAATAAATATGAATATCTGACACTAAGTACAGAAACTCGCTGAGCTCCTTGTTTATTTAGAGCATGCAAGTGTCATACTACAAAGATCTGCACTACTGGTTCCAGACTATCAGGAGCAGAGAGGACTATCTAGTATTTATGACACAGAGAACAGATTTGTAGTACTACCTCACTTAAGAAATAACATTTGGAGACCACATTCCCTGCATCTGTAGGTGATTCAAAATGGCTTAAGTAAATGCCTATTTCACCAGCATTTTTCTCTAAGGTAAAGACACACGTTCTATGTATTCCTGGAATCCAGATACTAAGTTACCTCTGTAATGCTTCCTGCACTGCTGCAGCTAACAAAGATCTTGGATATCAGTGGGAATAGCAGCACATAAAGCTTTTCCAGAGCCACTAATGACATGTCTCTGGGTATTTTTGGGCAAGATGACTGAAAAGATACTTTGCCAGAGTTATCTGCGTGGCTTCACAATTCCCTCTTTAAGGGGCTGGTGTATTCACTATATCAAAGCACAGGTGAGGCTTCCTATACAAGTATGGTTTCGTTATCCAGGAGTCAACAATGTGGCTATTATAGCTCTTGAAGTGTCTGCAAGTCGCTTAACAGATAAGTTATAATAACCATAAGTTATTGATAACTCGTTCACCAAAAATTTAGGACACCCTTTTTCTTCCATTTTCTGCTTCTCAGGCCTTGGCATTGGTTTTGCAAGCGTGGCATGAGATATCTCAAGGGCATAAGTACTATCATTTTATTAGATTCACAAAAATACGACCTGGTTGGATTGTGGAGGGCATGCATAACATATGTTAGCATAGACTATTTTACTCCATACACTAGTCACTATAGGGTATGTCAAAGATTCTATTAAGTTTAAAAGTTGAGCACTGTACCTCATGCCCTGTGATATGCATGAGACCAGAAACAGCAGCTGCAATTGAGTCATATCCACCTCTCTGAACCATTGGACCAGTCTGACCATAACCTAAAACAGAAAAAGAGCAAATAGTAATTCAATAAGTGTTCTACTTGTCCTCGATTATTTTAGAATGAAAAGAAATGGAACCAATTAATATTTCTCATCAGCTTCTGTTCACAAGTTGTCCAGACTGTACAACCAATGCATGTTATTGTATTCTACTTATTCCTGCACATTTTTAAGAGTAAGTGGCTGTTTTATTAATGTGCTTGATGAGGAGGATTTTGATCCTAATTCTGGATAGATTTACTATCTCCTCTTTACTTCATTATGTTCTTTCAACAACTATTGAAAAATCTTCATTGAGAAGATCTTCCTACATCAGGAAGATCCAGCTGAAGAAGTTACCAAATCCAGATATCAGTTCTGTCTCCCTTCCAGGTATTACCACCTCTCAGTCTAATAATTTTAGACTGAAATTGGAGACTGTAAATGCACTATGCCTGTACAATGCAATGACACAGTGGTCAAAGCGTCATGGCTGGTTTCTTTTTGCTCTTCCTTTTATGGAAATAGTGAACATCAGCACAGAGGGCAGAAGTCAACAGGGTATCAAAAAATGTTTGATTTCTACTATTTAAACTAATAGAAATTCCCAGAGCCTTTAGAAGTCAAAGATTTAAGTTTCTCCTCCTCCTTAAAGAGGTAACAAATTCAAAAGCTACTCTCATGCTTTCTTTTCTCTTTTCAGAAATCTCTAGCAGAAATACCCCAATTACAGGAGCAAACTGTTAGTACAGTACAAAATTCACACATGACTCCTAATGTACAGCGCAAGAGAATAATCATCATTTCCGAACTGCGGTTAAAGTATTTTACTACCCCAGTATTTAGTAAATAATACAAAGAAAAGCAATATCCAACAAACACATCAATTCCCCTCACTGTACTACAGAATATCCTAATTTCCTGCTAGGACATTTTTTCTGGGAGACATCAGATCCCAGTTGTTCAAGGCTGAGAAGGAACTCAGCTTCTGCACTCAATACTACAAGGGATATCAGGATACTACAGCCAACACAGACTTCATCGATGTAGCCTCAAAACAAGTATTTCAGAAGAAAGGATTCACACTTCTCTTATGGTCAAATTTATATATTATTGACTTCACTAATCGAAAGAGGGAAGAAAAAATTGCCAGTTTACTCACTCTTATTAAAAATTGTTTCTCTGGCACTGGCTAACTGGAAGATCCTAAAGAGCAACTAGTGACCTTTCATTTTATACCTACGCACTCAAGTTTACAAAACGTAATAGTGTGTTGATTTGCAAGCGTAACAGGATTTGCAAATAAAATAGTGAACCCACCCCAAAATGCTCTGAATAGCTCTAAGCATATACCATTATCTCATTGAGATGAACTGTAGCATTAAAATCATTTAAATATGTGTGGGCCCACTTCAAAAACAAAATCTTGCTCAATAAAAAATATACTCAAAAGAACTTTAATTGAATAGTGAAAAGCATGTTGAAGTAAGTGAGAAATTATGCACTGACCTCAATTATTAACAAAGAAAAGACATCTCAACAAATCTGCTCACAAAAACATTTTCATAAACAGAAAACATCTGATAATTAAACATTTAGTATGTAGACAGAAAAACTATAAAGTTTTTGCAATGCTCTTCTGGTAATGACAAACACCCATCCCTTAAACACTAAATTCAGGAAAGGTGACAGGCAATAATTCACACATTTTTCTAGTGGTATTTTAGAAATGTAGATTTTAAGTTCTTTTCCACACATGACAACAGCCTGGTTTCAAGACACAAAAGATTATTTGACATCTTTCTGGTTAAAATCACAGGTTGTAAAGGTGTGTCTGATTGGTTTTCAAAGGTCATAATAAATTTAAAAGGAAAAAATACATTATTCTGGTTTTAATTTAAAGTCTAAGTTGACAACGATACTGTGAGGACAAAAATCTATTGTCATTGTAGATAGCTTGGCCCAGAAATGCCTGGAATAAAAGGAAGCCATCTAACTGTGAAAGATCTATTTCTGAAAATGAAAGATCTCATAATCCTCCCCCCCCCCCCCCCCCCCCCCAAAAAAAAAAAAGGCTGAACATTATTATTTGAGTAAACTACACAGGTCAATGAAACAATGCAGTGCAGATGTTTTAGAAAAAAATAGGAATACACATACATAAAGCTTGAAGGAGAACACAAACTTTCAACTAGCTGAACTGATCACAAGACACGGTAACCCCCAGACAGATCTCCGAGTGCTTCCTAAGAATTGCCATCTTCAAAGCGTATACCTGTATAGCAAGCATTTGAAACCACCAGAGCGCAAACTGCAAATGTCCACAAAAGGACCATGTCTTTATTCAGCAAAATCACTTCCACCTACATCTTCCTAGAGCTGTGTTGAGCCTTCAGCTAAGCCTATCTTCTGCATACGAAAGAGTATCTTAAAATGAACAGGATGTGAGACAAATATGAAAGAACAAGTTGTGCTGGCTACCTTGTG
Source organism: Anser anser (assembly GCF_964211835.1). Classification (NCBI taxonomy): domain Eukaryota; kingdom Metazoa; phylum Chordata; class Aves; order Anseriformes; family Anatidae; genus Anser; species Anser anser. Next base: position 101,627,380 of record NC_139721.1, on the reverse strand, counting down.
TCAACTTAAAGGAAACAAAGGCCTTTATGGAAAGTATTTACAAAGCGAATGCCATAGCCTTGCACAGGCAATCCTGTATCCCTTGTGATACATAAGTTAAGAATGGAAAAGTGGCCTTAGAGGATGTATTTCACATCCACAGTTTTTCAGAACTTCCCATGTGGCTGAAGACAAATTTGCAGTTGAAATATTACAGAGAGAATATCCTAATATCCTTAACTTAAGATTGCCACCCATTTCTTTTTGTTAGTATGCAGCATCATAACATACATTGTATGAATATTCAAAATGAGACACACTTAACATGATGTAAAGGATACATCTTTTTTCCACTATCTTCCCCTCACTGACACACACACACCAAATTTGGGGGCATATTACAATTAAAGTTGAATAAACTAATGCATGAAATGAAAAAGCAACTAAGATGGAATAATAATGCAGCTCACAGCTATTCTAAAACACCTGCAGTTGCTTGAAGATCAAATCTTCAATATAGTGCAACAAGAGAAAGCTCAAGATGCCTAAAAATTATTTATGTAGCAAAACTGGAAGATAATTACATCAAAATAAACACTAAATTACTCAGAAATTAAGATTCTCATCACTCATTGGAGGCATTACAGAAGTAATGACTTTATGCAATGCACTAATTGCAATTGATTGCAGATTTATTTGGTAAAGTGAGTCTCAGCAAGTTTCCCACAAATATTGGCAATATACATCCATCAAGTTAGAGCTAGAGGTGAGACTGCTGCTATTATCTGATTAAATTATACCATTGTTAATACATTGCAACAATTGGTGACAAATGGAAAGACTATTTCTTTTCCCCAGATTTTTCTAGTCAGATCAGAGAGAACTAATAAAATAAAAGCATTCTTTAATGGGAAATAAAACTTAGCTGCTACTTCAGAGTTGGAGCGACATTCCTGCTCTGATGAAATGGGGCCAATTAGTGTGAAACAGAAGTCACCTCTGACACCATGAAGGTAATCATTTCTGTGACTAGTGTACGAGTGCCATGTGATGGCTCTCAAGCTTTAAAACATACCACAGGAAAAAATGATAATATTTACAGGCATCATACGGCATTATTTTTTTTCCCAAACTTTCCAATGTCATAACAAGCGACTGCTAGTTTATCCACTTAAATACAATCAAAATTGTTAGAATATATTCATCACATGAGACACACTCTGCTTTGGAATCCACCCTAAATAATTCTGTTCTGGGACAGAAATAAATATTATGAAGTGAGAAAGGTCAGGCTGAAGATTAGGAAAAATTCAATAACGGTAAAAGCTGTTAGACTGCACAAAAGTATTATTAGTAAGCTGCCAAATGCCAGATGCTCAAAAGTGTCACATTAAATTCAAAAATGCTAGCAAAAACTGTGTCCAAAATGAACTCTGTTAGAAAAACAGACTAATGTATCTTCCCAGGTTTAGTTTTATAATACCATGTCAGCTACAACATAGCTTTAATTCATTTTTGCCAGATGACAGTGGGATTTTTAGCTACATTTATGGCAGGCATTCTTCATAAATTTTAAGAAAGCAGGCAAACCAAATAAACAACTATGTCCCAGACGAACTTCCATGTGTCTGTAGATCTCATGCTATTCCAAGTCGCATTCTGAACATGCATTTGGACACTCCGTTTGCTTACTTAGGAGTTACTGATGATATGATGACAGAATTCCTAACGTGTATAAAAACAGTTCAACTAGGAGCCGCATGCAAGCATCTGGGATAAACAGACACCAATGTGTTACAGTATCATCACTTAAATGACAATCACCTTAAAAAAAATATATATATATTTATGTAGGTAACCTTTGATTCATTTGGGATTTTTACAAGGGTTAACAAAAATACTTCTTCATTTCTGATGTTGTTGTACAATTGATTCATATTTGATTAATTTTAACACTTTTCCCAGGGTACTGGTCACTTAAACACAGCGTGCACCTTCCAAAAAGCAACAGAGAAAGAAGTTTAAAAAAAAAATAATAATGCATAACTAAAAGCACAGAAACTAGAAGAGAGGAAAAAGTACTAGTGCAACACACTCATTTCTTTAATACCATTTGCTTTCAAGCTAATGATGCCCTAGCAATTAACTGCTACGGGAAAGTCCAAATATGCTACTCTGTTTCATAAAAAGAAAGGTCAGCATTTCTCATGATGACCTTTGTCCAAAATATTTGAATCATACACTAGAGAAAACCAAAAGCCATTATTTCTGCACTTCTTCGTGATTTGATAGCATGATAAAACTTTATAAGACAAAATATAAAACACATTGTACTAAAAGGAGAGAGAAAAACAACACGGAGACATGCTGTCAACACAGACCAATTCCCTGTAGCTCAATTCCCACATGACAAATGACATTATAAAGTCAGCCTGTATAGGATATTCTGAGCAAAACATAGAAAAATATGTTCAACATCGGCATTTCTACAAATGGGGACTAAACATTGTCACAAATTCAACCCAGATAGATGGCTATCCTTGCTGAATAACAAATTAATGAGAAACACCTTTTGACTTGTTCTATTGCCAAAAGAAAACATTCAATTAAAGACAGCTTACATCTTTACTTAATAAAGATTAATCAAACAAGCAGAAGAACACAAGCAATTCACTATAATGAGAAAAGCCAAAATCTAACAGACGCATTATATGAAACTTTGCAATGTCAGAGCTGCCAAAGACGTTTGCAGAACGAGTAACGACTTGGAAAATGCTTGCCATGTGTTGGTCAGAAGGAAAGGAAGTACAACTTCCTGGGCAGGCAAGCTTACAGGAGATCAGAACTGATATGAAAAAGGTGAAGTCAGAGCAAACTGTCAGGAGAGATGAAAAGAGTAAAAAATAAACTCAAGTCAGCAAGTATAAAATCTGAACAAAATCTGATAAATACATTTCATTTCCCCGTTGATGACTGTGAATGTGCACAGTATACCAATTACTTTATTGCTTTTACACATGCGGATCTAAACATTCTAGTCCTGTATTAAACAATGTCACGTGTTATAAATTGGAAGGCAAAGATAAAATGATTAAATCAAATTCAGAACTTTCTGCTAGGATTTAGATACTGAAAGACGAGAAGGGGACAAACATTAGCCTCTGCCAGTTGTCCAACTCCATTCAATTTTCATGTGTTCCGGGTACCCAGCCTCACTCAACTCCTCTGAAAACACCAACCACACTTCTGGGACACAGCCACAGACAGTTTCAAACAATGCAAGTCTGGTTTTCAACAGGCTTGTAATCAGGTCTGCAAATTCCTTGAATGTGTTTTCTAGCCCTTCAACATGCCAAACAAGCTAAGAGAAAGCAGTTGTTGCCTCCATAACCTAAACTGTAATCACCTAGAGGATGCTCTTATTGCTTTTATTTTTGTAACCACGTCAGCTGAAATTTAACTGTCATACTCTGAATTTCAAGGCAGAAGTGGCTTCCCAATCTATGTAGAGGTGTTCTTCTACATGACCTCGGGAATCAAGTGAAACTCAGTGCCTATTTTCTGAAACGAAAATTTCAATTAAAAGCTTAACCTGTTAAAAGACACTTGGATTAAGTACTCAAACTCCCCCTCGCAAGGAGACTCAGACAAACCTAAATTCCCCACCATTGTTTTGGGTTAATACAAATATTCCTAGCTACATGCTCATAAAGGTAACAACTCACTCCTTGCACCCTGCTTGATACAGATACAGTTGATCTTATGACTCCAAATACTTACATTGTAACAGCTAATTTTAAAATAGTAAAGTCAACTACTCCAAGCTGTACAGCACAACCATTCCCTCAGACTCATCCAGGTCATAACACTTCCACAGAAACTAGCTAAGTCCTGAGGTGAACTACATCTATGAACCTCTGTGTTGTCCCACCTGCTTTGCTTTAAGTCCTCCTCACCCCACCCACCTGCCTCTACCTTGTTACATCTACCAAGGTATGAGAAGGAACATTTGGGACAAACCCCTGGCTAATGTTGGGAATAAGCCAAGGGAAAGATTTTTTTCAACAGAAAGATGTCATATTTCAGCTCAACAGATACAAACAATCTTGCTGTTTCTGTAGTGAAAAAATGCATAGAACTAGAAAGCGGCTGTGGAGTACATTTTCCATGAACATTTTTAATGCTGTGGGCAAGCAGTACAGTGTCAGAGAGCTATCAACACCAAAGCAACGGGTACACAGTAATTGATAAGTACATGATTATCCCATGACTCTGAAAGAATTTTAAAGTAACTACTTAATTACACAATTTTTTCTCACCTGAATCAGCCAACATTCTTTCTAAAGTAGTTGTGGTCTCAAGAGACCTTCACTTGGTGTGACTGCTTATACTTTTGTGCAGCCACATCCACTGGAAGAAACAAACCTTGACTGAGTACTTCACTGCATCCATCTCTGGACATACATGTGAGTTTGCATGCTATAACTATGAACTCTCCCTCTAAGTTCAAATATACAGTTCCTCACAGGACATTAATTACTACAAGTTGAAGCTAGAAAAGCAAGTCAAACAAGCTCAAAATCAGTATGATTTTTTTTTTCCAAACATTTCCTCAAAACTTTCCAAAGCAAATCTCTAATAATTAGTTCCTAAGTATTTAATTTCTGAAGAGGATTAGGTTATATGTAATACACTATATTATTAAAATTCCAGGCTTTTCTTCCAACATAATAACTTCATTGTTTTTTGTTTGTTTGAGTCTGATTATAGCTTTACATTAGGTTTACGTACATTTTACTTGTATAAATATAAGCTCAATCCTTTCTTAGTTCAAAGAATGAGCTCTCTGATTTCTGACATCACAAACAGTAAACTGAATATAATTTGCAGTCCTCATACAACTTTTTTTTTTTTTAAACATAGTGAAAGTGTAAATCCCAGCTTAAAGTTTAAATGAACTGCTCTGAAAGATCAGATGGAGGCAAAAGGATCCAGTAACATATATGCACATTAGAGCCTACATGAACAAAAAGAAAATTTGAAAGAGCCTTTTCTTGGAAATACATATGAAAGTAAGCTCTACTGTTTTTAATGATAGCAGATTCCTTGATTAAACTATGCATCATTACATACAATAGTTACTGATCATTCACAGGAATTTAACACGCAAACCAAAAAAAAAGTAAATGCATATGGTTACTAAACAGCTAACAGCTAAACTGGTTAATTCAACAACTCATTATTTATTGCCTAACTTGAATATTTTTCTAACAATAGATTTTTCCAGCTGCCTTCTAAGGAAGAGTTATATGTGAAAAGAATCTTTGCCTTCATAGAGTAAGTATCTGCAGGGGAAAACTGCACAACCTAGCTTTTTTTCCTCTACAAAGATTTTCTTAACACAGGTAAAATCTAATCAAGTTCTCTGACTCATATCTCATTGATGAGAAACACCTTCAAAAGAAATGATATACAACATACAACAGGATACCAGAAAAAGAATGTCCGAACAACTGAACAAACCTTTAATTAGACAACACTAACCATCTTGAGATATCACCTTGTGAAATTTTTCAAAACTGCAATGAAGTTAATTTGAGAGAAATAAAAATCTGACAATCGTACATCATATTATCTGAGCAGGTACATAATAGCAGTATTTAAAGGGGGCCTACAAGAAAGCTGGGGAGAGACACTTCCTCAGGGAGCGTTGTGACAGAACAAAGTGTAATAATTTTAAACTAAAAAATGATAGGTTTAGATTATGTATAAGGAATAAATTCTTCACTATGAAGGTGGTGAGGCCCTGGAACAGGTTGCCCAGAGAAGCTGTGGATGCCCATCCCTGAAAGTGTTCAAGGCCAGGCTGGATGGGGCTTTGGGCAACTTGGTCTGGTGGGTGGTATCCCTATCCATGGCAGGAGGGTTGTAACTGGATGATCTTTAAGGTCCCTTCCAACCCAAACCATTCTACGATTCTATGATACTTGATAACCCGTCTTACCATACAAAGAATATAGCTTTGTGTAAGCAAGCATCTGGTAATTGTAGCTCCATTGAATTCTTATGAAAGATGTACTGTCTTAGAAGAAGTTACAAAATTTTTCTTCCCAACCCCAACCATTCTTTTGAAAAGATGGTCATGGTTCGCTGCAAGACACAACCACAACGTACCTGTATTCTGACTGCAGTATCCATAACGACTCTACTCCAGTGCAAAAAAGCCTTCTATCTACGAGGGTGCTTTTCTTAACTTTTAATATGAGTCTTTTTTATTTACATTTAAACAATCACTTCTTGTCCTATGCGTCACAAGCAGATTATTCTCTTTCCTTTACAAGAACTTTTACTTATGGGAGGACTGTTTTGCACAGTCCTGTTCTCATTACCCTTACATTGCCGTAAAATCTACAACTTCTAATGACAAAGTTTTCTCTACAAGACAACTTGCAGATCAGTGGGTTTCAGCCAACTCTGACATAAACACAGGGATACAGAATGCTTTTAATGTTCAAGCACATGGAAAAGTGCCAGATACTGCCACCATTTCGGTTTCTGTAAATGACAAAATACAGACTATTTTTCAACAGTTTGTGTCTTCTACACCCAAAACTGTTTTCTTTTTCTTTTTTAGCTACTGGCAAAGGGATTTATTTTATCACGGTATTTTAAAAACAGAAGTAATGAAGACCACATGCATACTAGGAAACATTTTCAGGTCAACATCAGCTACTTACAGTCTTCCTACCAATCTAATAATACCCACAGAAAATACAGTGAAGTCCAACAACAAAGACATGGGAACTTTGCATCATCTTAGTAAGTCATACTGATCCATTATTTTGCTGAAATCTCAAAGCCTCAACATTTTAAACAGTAAAAGAAACAAAAATGCTGCAACTCTCATATAGAAAGTCTATCACATACAAAAAAAAAATTAATAAAACAACAAAGCAGAAAAGAGGGTTACAAGACATGACTGTCTCCTGAAACGAACTTCTTTGGAAACCAGATGTGAGATCTTTTTAGTAATAACAAAAACTGCTTGGTGATCTTTGCTTGGGTCTTCTCTTTAGAATATTAAAACTCAAGAACAATAAGCATAGCTTTACAAAAGCCTACTGCATGGCTTCTGAAGCTGCCTAAAATCTTCCAGCTTTATTTCTGTTAACTTAGCTAGGCATCAGTCCAAGTATAATAGCTACTGAAAAATAAACATTAAACCATCAGTAAGTGTCTCCACAATTGTACTGCGTTGCTATGTTGTTCATACCCAGGATTTCAGTGCCTAATCTGGTTTCATTCACTGTAAACTAACCCAGTGTCAAACCTTACAACTCACAGGCTGTCTTCTCTGGTATTCTTCATTAGGACAGAGTCCAAAATCCTGAAGTTTCAAATTTTATACAAAATATTTCTAATTTTAGGGTGCTTACATTTAGATGAAAGACCAAGCAATGAGCATGAAGTCATAAGAAAACCACTACTTCTATGCATAGCTGAAAGTCAATACTGAGTTTTAAAGCAAGGAAGATTTATGACTTGTTCATTAAAGTTTGTATATATTTCTCATACTGAACAAGGAACAGGAACACAAGAGTGTTTCAGAACTGCAATCAGTTTCAACCATTTCTCTAAACTCACAATATTTTGGACATTCAGGCTACATGTGACTGGAGAAACAGTAGCGGAAAAAAACAGCACGGCTTTTCAGCTAAGATGTTTAATGCAAGCGCAAAAGGTTAGCTCAATCATTTACAGCAAAAATACATGCACCCTAGCTGCTGCTGGTGTGCTGGTGACAGAAGCACGCAAACTCGAAGACTTAGAGGCACTCAAATAAGCGTACCTTCACGTCAAATCTGAATCACACAAGGATACCAAGTGCACGTCAGATCTGAATCACACAAGGATACCAATCCCACCAACAGAGAGGGGGGCCTGTCAGCTCCCATCAGTTTCTCAGAAAACTTTGTTTCAACATGTCTCCTTTCAGCTTCCAACCTTTTCTTATTAGTTTGTATTAATGATATATTTTGGAAGTTTGTTCTGTGTCTATGCCAGAGCCCTTCATTACTCTAATGATAACAGTACGCCATATACTGGCAAAGCACTGCTTATGCAAATGTAACTTTCCAGGACAAATTATGCTTTATACTAGAATGTAAAACCACTTACAGAAACGCAATTCTGAGCAGATCAATTTTACCAGTAAAAGAAAAAAACTTTTGCCAATATAATAGCATAGTTGCTAATGGCTTCTGCCAAAACAACTAAACCAGTCAATGTTCACACCTCTTCACATTCCTAACCAGCACAGCTGTGCTGACAGAAGCCTGTTGTATAGAAAACAGCCTCACACTCAGTTCCAAGAAGTTTGTCAACCAGCTGAATGTTACAGAAGCTTCCCCACTTTGAATGGGTCTGTTAGCTCTTTGCAAAATTAATATATTGGGAAACCAGGAAAAAAAAAAAAAAGCAGATAAATCCAACAACAATAATTTAAGTAGGAAAATTATCCTTTGATCCTGTATCCTAACAACTAATGTGGTTAACATTAGTCCTGCACAAGGTGGCATCATTAACGTTTGCTTTTATTCTGAAATACTCTTAAAATGCACCTTTGGGATATTCATATTTCAATCACCTCTGACTGGAGTGGACAGTTTTTGTGTATAACAGGTTAAAAAGCATTGTTGCCATCACCACTACAAAGAGACTCCAGAAGTCAAGCCCATTTTGCTTTTCCTCCAATTAAGAGGTACCCAGCTAAATTGATCTGCAACGTCTGTCAGGCCCGGATGGTTCACATTTTACTCTGCAACCTTTTGGAAACTCATGTTCTCAAAATTGTTTTTAAAGGTGCTGCTAGGGGGACTTTTTAGTCCTGCAATTGGTATTTTGGGCAACAATATTAGTTCCATCGATAATGCTCCAGAGGGACAGGAACACAGAGAATCTGTCTTCATGCTGTCTGAGCTGTGCTAATGGGTGTGAAAGTTTAGCTGTTGTCTAAAGAGCACGGGATAGCACAGGAATATAAGAACAAATGTACTAGATCAGTCTCAAGACCCAGCTATCTACATGTTCTGTCTCAGAAATGGAGAAAAACAGATGCCAATATGAACAGGATAAGCCTATCTAATATTTTTCTTGAGTACTCTCCCAGCTTCCAACAGTTTGCAGCTGACAGACTTCCTGAATAAGCAGATATAGTTTTAAATTTTTTATACGGTTCATCTTCAGAGTATGATACAACTGAGTGGTAAAGTTATATGACAATTCCCAAACCAACTGTTTAAGGGTAATGCATACAGAAAGCCTTTACAAGTTTAAGGTGCTTAGATAAGCTGACACTTCCAACTTAATTACAACATGAACAAAACCAAAAAAAAAAAATTGTGAGGATTTTGAAAAACTTTACAATATTATAACCAGCAGTCCCAAGAATTCAAATCCTATTAATCAAGCTTCCAAAACAAATGAACCTTAAAAGAGAAAAAACAAAAGTTTTTTTTTTTTTACAACAAAGCAATTCAAAGTAATCCTATTGTTTGTCATCCATTTGTAAGCCTTTGATTAACAGTGGGGTCACTGTTTCCCAGTCTTCCTCAGAGTGATTAGGATTACTGCTTTTTTTTTATTTAAAAAAAATAACTCCATATTAAGAAAAAGCACCAAATATGACACTAAACGCAACATGGAAAAAATTATTGTGCCTAACACACTCACACAATGTTTTTTATTTGTGTCCAGAAAAGTAGAAGAGGTTACAACCTGTTTGTGAATATATCACCTGTGATATAAAACAGACAACGGGGAAGATTTAGGTGGTCTTCTTAAGGAACAGAAATCAAGATCAAGTTCCCTATATAGCACCAGTAAGAATGACCCACTCACATAGCTGTATATAGTAGGATAATAATTAACACTAATTGCTAGGAAAAGAAATTAAAAGCTCCCACTGGCCCGCATAACTCATTTCTGAATAAAGCAGTCAACTGCTAGAAAGTCTTCTGTTTTCATTCCTACCAAATAACAATATTTGCTTTATTTTATAAATAAATACATTTACACAAACTAAGTTTCATGTGGTTAGGACTGCAGTTTATATTGCATATATTAAGTATTTTACTTTGGGAAGAAATGATGGCCACAGAGTGCCAGCCCTGAGGCAGCAGAATTCTGAAACAAAGTTTGTGACAAGCAAAAGAAGGTTTGGGAACATCACAGGTGACTTTCTGCAAGAGGCAGCAAACATTTAAGAATGCCAAAATGACATAAAACCTTAGAACATGATAGTCCCTGAATTGCCCCTGAAACTTAGGGGGCAGTTTCTTTAATCAACGGTTGTCTCTTAACAGACTCTTTCCTGAAGTTTTGCATTTACACAAATCTTCTTTTAGCTCTAAACAAGTAATGAAAATCCATTAACAGCACGTACTGCTACACCATCTACACCATGACAAATGACTGAGGCAGGCAGCTCACAAAAGCAACGCAGCTATATCAGCACATTCCAGATAGCTTTTTTTTTCTCAACACAACACTGTTGGGTTATGTAAATGCATTGTGACTGGCATCAAAAATTCACTTTTTAAAAAAGAAAAATCTGCAGAACTATGTACTACGTAACACTACCACTGATTTGTCGCTGTATCACCATTGTGATTGATTGCTTTGTTCTTAGGAACAACAAGAATTATTTCTCCATTCACAGAAACAAGAACAATTGTTTTGGGGTTGGGGGTTTGTGTTTGTTTTGGTTTTTGCCTTTTTTTTTTTTTTTTGCATTATCAAAGCTGAATTTGGACATCTGAATTTCTGCCAATTAACTTCCTTGCATAAGAAAATTCTCTACCTTTTAACGTTAAAAACAGTTTTTCCATTTGATGGTGTCCTGCTTTCAGTTAGGACAGAGTTTATTTTCCTCCTAGTAGCTGGTAGGGTGCTATGTTTTGGATTAGGATGAGAAGAGCACTGATAACATGCTGATGTTTTTTGTTGCAGAGCAGTGCTTACACCAAGCCAAGGACTTTTCAGCTTCCCGCTCTGTCCTGCCAGCGGGCAGGCTAGGGGTGCAGCAAGAGCTAGGAGGGGACAAACCCAGGACAGCTGACCCAAACTGGCCAAAGGGGTATTCCATACCATCTGGCGTCATGCTAAACAATATATAGGGGTGGCTGGCCGGGGTGGGGGGCCGGCTGCTCGGGGATAGGCTGGGCATCGGTCAGCGGGTGGTGAGCAATTGCATTGTGCATCACTTGTTTCGTACATATTAGTAGTAGTAGTACTATTATCATTATTATTATTATTTTCCTGTCTTAATAAACTGTCTTTATTTCATCTCACAGGCTTCACTTTCCCGTTTCTCTCCCCCATCCCAGAGAGGGAGGGGGGAGGATGAGCGAACGGCTGTGTGGTGTTTAGCTGCTGCCAGGTTAAACCACAACAGATGGATAAGCCAAAAGGAAAAATTGACAATTTGGATACTCAAATGATGTCTACAAGGCTAAAGATATTTCAAGATGAGACACAAATTTCTTTAGATGTCTAGAAAGAAATCAGGTATCTTGGATTCATGAGATAATGTAGAAAAGGCAGAGTTCTGTATTAAGGTTTACCCAAACATTGAGAAATTCTGCTTGCAAACACAGTATAATACAAGTAGAGATTAAAATTGTCACATCAGAGATTTTGGCTACTTTATTCATTTGGTGAATACAAGGAGTAAGGAATGATAGCTTCAAAAACTGTCCTACTCCCCAGCAGAATAGGTAGAACTAGTCTCAATTTACAAACATATATACAAGCATAACTTTTTAACTTCGAGTTTTTTTTTTTTGTGTGTGTGTGTGTGAGAGAGAGAGAGAGAGAGAGAGAAAGAGAGATTATGGCTCTACAATATTTAACCGTTGTGCCTTATAAATTAAAGCTCTATCCTCAAGTCTTGCAGAAATTCATATTTAGAACGAATATAGTCTTAATTGGTAAATTTGATTCTATAGATGGCCACCTCAGATATCAGAATAACTACATGTGAGAAGCATAGTACCCTTTCAATAGTTTCTGCTGCATGCCATGAAGCTGCAAAAGGAGCCAGTTGTTAATTTTTGTGAACATGTAGTTTACACTGAGAATTACAACTGAGCACATCAGCACAGGGCAGAAAAGCACCAAAGTATTTGATTCTCACCATATCTAAAATCTACAAGGAAATACTGTGATCTACCCTTCCTCAAAACAAGATCATCATTAAATTTGATGATGAAGTTTCTTTCAAGTATCAATCCTGAACTGTACAACAAACAACTGACACCATGTAGTCTGGAATTCAAAGAGGTCAGTAGTTTCCTGGCTTGTTCCAAACATCCTGATGTGAATATCTAGTTATAACTGTGCCTGTTCTCATTATCTGCATATTTGCCTACTCAATTTTTAATTCTACAACCATCTTGCTCTCAAGGACGTACGACAGCAAACTCTGCAGAGTGCTACAAGACAAATTTCTCTGCAATGCACTACCATTTTTAAATATCCAGTCTTCCAACTTCAGATGCCACCTTGATTTACCCAGTTTGAGAAAGGCATCTTTAATAGCAGATAATAGTGGATCTGCGTCATTTATTATATCATATGCTGTTCTCCTATTCCAAATCACTTATCTCTCAAAATCGGACAACCCAATTCTCCAATGGTCACATCCAAATTCTTATTATTTTAATTACTACCTACCTTTTTTTTTTCTTGTTCCTAACGCTCTCACTTTGAAAACCAAGCAACATATTGACTGCTCCTACACATTAAGCAAGGACTTTTTGTTGATGCCTTCACATACCATCAGGATCTTCATTTAAGAATTACTACGTGCAAATTTACAGAACATTTTAGGAAGAACAGGTTAAATGGCCACAATAGCTCTTTCTGATCATAGCAGCTTTTAGTTAAGAAAAAATGAGGTTTCTGAGCTACCTTCCTTATACAATGATTCTTACCCATAGTTCTCTCAACTCTCTTCAGTTGTTCACATCACTTTTTAAATATGTCACCAAGAAGCAGACTTAGCCTTCCAACTGAGAACACACCAATGTGGAGTAGGGCAGGAGTAGTCTTTTAGGTCATATTTGCCTTAATATAATCCAGTATAATGCAAATCCTTCATCTATGACAATATGATATCATGGACTTGTGTTCAATTTTGATCATGCCCCACCATTATTACATCCAAATCTTCTGAGCACCCTTCTCTCACTCACAGTATCTTTAAAAGGACCTGATTATTTCTGATTAAGAACAGTACATTGGACATTGGACTGCTCCAACATTTAATTCTACCCTTGCTCTATTATTTGTGTAGACAAATTGGTCAAGGTCATTTCTAATTCTAATCGTGCTGTACAATACACTTGTACTCCCTTTCTGCTTTGTGGACCTTTTGAGCTGTATACAGATCTCAGGCAATTAAATTGCAGCTTTTACACCAGGAATACATCACGCAACTGCCCATTGGGCTCTGGTGACACAGGGACTCTTAGGAATATTTTAAATCCGTGGTTGTGGGAGGAAAAATTGAGCAGAGCTTTTGAGGCCAGACCTACATAACTTATCTGTGAGCTAGCCACACTCCCAGAAACAATTTTAAAGATTTATAATGCTATAAAGAGAAAATTATGGTTTATATCTGTAAATCACCTCTAGACTCCTCCCGCCCCTTAACTCCAAACCCCACAATAAACACCCTGTAGTTCTTAATCACATGAGGATTTGGGAGTCATCCTTATTCTACTCTATCACCATTTTTATCAAAACAAAATATCCAGCAATGTCAGTTCTGAGGTACTGCCTTCCACGTCACATATGAGATACTAATAGTTTTCGCTTGTATAGTACAAGATCTAAGCTAGTTTCTGGTCACTCCAGAAACGATTTTATTATTTGTTTTACATTGCATTTCCCTAGCTTATTTATGAAAGTGTTTTGTGAGAGTGTCAAGAACTTTACTACAGTTGAAATATATGCCACAAGGTTTATTGCCCTATTATACCTGCTAATTATATTATCCCAGCAATGATTTGTCTCTGTAAAGCCTCAAAAACTCCTCAAAAATTATTATCATAGACTATTTTACCTCTAAACCCTGCTTAATAATTTAACAACTCACTCAGATAACTTCAAGCTATCAAAAAAAAATTGACATATCAAGTCTTTAATCCATCTTCCAACTGCACAATGCAAAAACTAACACATTTGACATGCTTGATTTTCTTTTTAAGTGCTCTATTTTTATCAAATCAGGCTCAGGTAGATGTTGCATATTTTTTCACCTTCAAATGCTTTGTCAATTGCTGTCAGTAAGTTCATACCTCACAAGTTGCAAATCTGATTTTTCTGTTTATTTAAGAGAGGTATAATGTTCAGAGTTTTCCAGACCTGCCTTTTCATTCTCAAACCACATCAAGAACTACTGGAAGCAAGACGCCCAGTTTGTTCTGAAAATGCCTCTTTTGACATGGCAGTCTGACAGTGCAGTATCTTCTATTTTTAGAAAACAATAGATCTGTTGAAAATTTCTCTGAACATTCTTTCACTGAAGACTGATACCATGACACTGATCCTCTTTTTCTGCAGTTCCCAGCTTCTTTAATTATCTCATCCTCTCAAATTATTCCTGCTTTTAGAGTATCAAAAGACTGCTGCAATTCTTTAAATTCTCAGCTAATTCTCCAAATTTCCATTTCGCTCTTCATGCTTGCATTGGCTTGCCTTTTTTTTTTGTCTCACTTTCAGCGCTTTTTTTTTCAACTTGTTTTGCCTGCTTTTAGGATCATTTGATGAAATTATTTTGCTTTTTTAATTACAAAAGAAATCATCTTGTTAGTAAATTTGGGTGAGTGAAATGTTAATAACTTTTGATCAAAACCATTTCTACAGTTGCTGTTATTTAGTTACAACTAAAACATTGCTTGAGCCAGCTTCTGAGCAGAACTTCATTTCCTACTTGTATGCTATCTCCATAAGCAATAATTTACAACTTTAAGAAGTTACTTTGCCAATTTATGTCATGTTATGAAACATACTCTATTTTCTTTAATGTATGATCTATCATTGTGTTGGCAGGTAGTCTACCAATTTATCCCAAGTAATTATATCCAGACCTATAACCATCTAGAAGTGACAAAAACATCAGGCATGCATCAGGGGAAGGAGTGAGCACCGAGAATTAGACTGTCCAAGTTATCTATGATTTTATAGGCCAGTATCATTTGGTAAGAGGGAGTCTACAAACTATACCTAGTCCAAGGCAATTCCACATCTCACCACTGAAAGTCTGCAAATTAGAGGATTAAGAACACTTTGGCTAGCCTTTGACCAGCAAAACATGCTGAGGTGGTTGTTTTTTTCCCTGTCATGAAAATCCTGGAGACAAAGTAGGATGAGCATCAAAATTATAACATTACATCTTCTCATGAGGAGCAGCTACAAATCATCAGTACATTATTTTGAGTTATTATCTGTTATGCAGATGGATAGAGTGAAGAACTACTTTGCTTCTCAGATTCATCAGAATCACGCAAGAGATTCATAAGACTTACATATTTTTGAAGGAATATGTTCATTTATGGATTTTAAGGACTTTATGTACATTCATTACAAGGTACAATTCCAGATTTAGAACGTATGAAACTCAGAAGACACACAAAATGTGAAAAAAAATATTTTGCCATTCTTTCCACTTATTTTTTGTCTTTTTACAACACTACTCTTTGCTAGCAAGCACAATTAACACTTCAGTGTAGTCTAATCATTTTTAAAATCAGAGTTAAGACTCGTTGGGGCTAGAGACCACAAATCCTGAAGAAATATAATCTGTTACAGTAATACAAAGTTAATAAAAACACCAATTCCAAACATCTTATCTTACTTTTTTTGTTTTGGTTGAACTACAAATATTTCTGCATAACAGATCATCATTATGTCTTCAATCTCTTTCAAGCATAAATACACCAGACTGTTTTTCTCCTGTTTAAAAGAGAAAAATAAATAAATAAATAAATCTTTAAACAGGCATAAAACTAAGTACCACACAGCCATATTTTAAGAAATGGCATGACAGAAAAAGGAAACATTGAAAAGAAGAAATTGGGTAATGCCATAAATGACACAAAGAAAGCAATCTGCATATGATACAAGGTATTATGTAGCTTGCTTCCTAGAAAAGAAGGAAAGGAGCCAAAAAATAAGGAACGCCCAGCTTCAGCAAAACCTGTAGAAGAGAAGTAAAGCAAACACAGTTCAATCAAAAAGTAATAAACGAACAGAGCGGGGGGACAGGAGTTGAGAAGCTAAGAGCAATAGCTTTCATCATTCAAAAAACTTACAAAATTCAAAGTCTTTCCAAACGTATTACCTTCAGAGGTATTAAGAAAAGAAAAAAGTGCTTTAATTTGAAAATAATGTTGTCCTTTTAAACAGTGCCCCCTCCTGTTCAGAAATAAACTGACTTTCTTCGTCGAACTTTACAGACCATACCGATAGCAACAAATGGTCACTCGCCTGTGACCTGTACATGATTTACTTTAAGCAGCCAATTTTCAAAAAAACTTAAACCAATCTCAACCACAGAACTGTCAAAATATATTATATTTAGACTAATTTTAAGATTACTCTCACCAGCAAAGACAACTTGTGAGTGAGAACAGACAATCTGGAGCTTGAGAGCACTTAAAAAGCAGCAGAAACATTGAGAAATACTGCTGCCACAGGGCTGGATACATTCAATCAACACTGTTTGGATAAGAAACTTGGTTTGCTAATCAGGACTTCCAAAATGTCAAAAAGACAACAGCATCTGGCTTACCTATGTCTAAACTCTTCACCCACATATGACCTTGGACTTTCTGAAAAATTACACTGCCTTTCATTTTACTATCACTAACGATTTGCAACAGTCCAAAATTTAAAAAGAGGTGATTCCATACCAACAGCATTCCTGTATGTAAGAGAAATTGCTGAAGTCTGAGTAGATTATAAAGTAACATAGCTTCTGACTTCCAGGAAGCCTGTCTCCAGATTTTTTCTGCTACAATGCATGCCTAATTCCACTGAACCAGTCACCTCCACACCTTTCATTGAAAAAAGTATTTTATGCAGTAGAGTCAAATCTTGATCTTTACACTATAATGAGAACAAAACTTTTGAATGTTTTCTCACAGAATGGTTCTGCTATTCCTAAGCACAAAACTGAGGAGGAAGCTGGTTTGTTTTCCTATATTAGAAAACAACAACTTTACAGATGTTTGCTTAAAACCCTGAGAACTTCTATTCTTTATAGTGAAGACTTGAAAAAATTGGGAGACCTTTTTGTCATGGTTATGCTTTTCTATTAGTAATATTGTTGTGCCTTTTGAAGGTTTTATTTTTTTTTTTATTTCCACCAAAATATCTGAATTCAGTTTTAAGCTATGATGTGAGCTCGGAAACACACACTTTCCAAGGAAACACTTGCTAGTGCTTCAAGGCTAAAATCTCCAACAATTCAGTCCATGATCCACATGCTACACATGGTATACATACCACATCCCAGCAGTTGGTTCTGACAAATATATCTAAGCTGTCCTCACAGACCAATGGAGAATGCTCAAGCCCACTTTTTATTTATATTTACTGCTCATACCCATTATGCAGCAAAAAAACAGGTTAGAATGAAGGTTCTGAAGGAGATTATCTGAAAAATTAATTTGGTAGGAAAGCGTGGGTTGCCAAAAGAGGTAAGGGAAACTGATGTTTGGTGAGGAACTGAGCTAGCGGGGGAAGAATCTGAACTTGCTAAGCTGGGCAATTGCATCTAGAAAAGGGCAAGGTAGAAGGTAATAGACAGAGAGAGTCTTATATTTAAAATAATAATAATAACAACACATACAATTACAACTTGAGCACACACTCTCTGGAATAATACAAAGGAAGGATACAATGCAGTCTGGAGTCAGAAAGTTACTTTCCATATTTTTGGATGGCCCCTAAAATTAAAAAAGTTTTAATACCCAACTCGACTTATTTATACTTATATGTAGCAACTGAATGAGACAAAAAAAATCTGAAAGACATCTTGATCACAGCTGTTATACAAGTTATGCTGCAGGGTGAAACTGATTCCTTCAAATTACTTGTTTATTGATTGCATTCCATACCTATGATGTTTAAACATGAAAGGTAATATGGTTCCAAAAATAAGAAACCAAGACATTCCAGATGATATCCAGTCTCATTAATGAGTTAACTAAATGGATAGGGGAAGTAGTATCCAGTAATTACTTGTAATTTATTAAACGAATCTGCCATAATGTCTTCAGCATGTAGAATGAACAACAAGAAAAAAAAATGGGAAAACACCCCGATTCTGACACACTGGACATGTTTATTTCTTGGTTACTTATGCATTATCAAGTGTTATGCCAAAATGTCTGTCTCTGTATTCTCATATCTAAAATGTAATAGAGTTCATGATAGTCATTAACAATGACCAGCATCATTTTGTCTGTTAATAATAGCCATGATACATAAAATACACCCTTTAAAAAGCATATTTGAAACTGGCTGAGTGAAACAGCATAAACCACTCCAATCCTCTGTTCAAAGACCATGTAACATAATTCATGTTATATTGTGTATCCATTATCCTTCACAGGACCTGCAAAACAGAAAGAGCTTGAGAGCTAACATATTCCTATTATCTCTTGCGCAGCCTGTAAGTGAGGTGCAAAATGATGGATGAAATCCCACTGTTTAGAAGTAAAAGGGGTTTCTGTAACCAAGATAATTTGTCTCAACAATTTTCAACATTTGGGAAGACAACTAGTCCATTTAATCCAATGTTCTAGGCCAGCACATCTCTTACATCTGACAAACAATATTTCTCTTTGGATCTTCTTTAACTCATATTTTCCATATCTCCAGCTAGGCATTTTATATACACATAGCTTTTCTATGGCATTACCAAATAATCTTAGACTGCGTTCTCAGTCTCTTTCCATCTGAAATATTGCATCTAAGCCCTCGGGAACCTACAAGAATTCAGTTAGTCCAAGGGTCATTCCACTTCACTTTAATTCCAATCCTTATCCTTGTACATTGTCACATGCATAGCTCCTGTCTACAGTCAGGGAACTGAGTACTTTTTGAGGGCCTTTCAGAACACAGCATTAACCTGTTTCCTGCACTAATTTTTCCACAAAACCAGGCATCCAAATCAGATGCCTCAATTAACTCACATAAACCTGTTTTTTGATCACATACTATCATGCCTAACATCACAACATCCAAGACATTGTTTACAGACAGATTTCTCTGCCCAAATCCCCTTATTTTTAATAGGCTTCCACATCTAAGAAACAAGAAGAAAGAGGAAAAGCATTTGAACACTATGAACAGCAAGCAAAGGAATAGGAGGTACCTTAAAAAGTGAAGGATTACTGATAAGGTTCCTCCATCTGCTTCAGAAAAGTGAAATGATTTGTATGTTTACATAAACAGCTTGATGTGGTCAGTTAACTTTTTGTATGTTTTCCTTGGCAAAGTTATGATGCATATTAATAACACAGGCTCCAACAAAATTTCACCTTGCTCCAATATACTGACACAGATGATTTATAAGTATCCATTTTACCAATTTGTTCTAAAGCCTTTTATATTGAATATTCAAATTAACAATTTCTCAAATTGACCCCTTGCAGAAAATGGCTTAAGTACAGAAATTCCCCTAGCATTCTCCATAATAATTAGCAGTACACATAGAATCATAATTACTATTAAAATGTTTTATTGCATTTAACAACCTCCTTTGCTATTTGTCTAGCCTTATTTGTTTACAATGGAAAAAAAATCTTTTGGTCTCTTTCCATAGAGATTCACATTTTAATCTGAGCTTCTACACTAAGCAATTTTTGTCAGCAAATATTTTAGTTATGACCTTTTTACCATTTTTTTTTTTAAAGCTAAATGTTCTTACATCAGCATTCACCCCACAGCTCCAAAAAAGCAAATGATATTTGAATGCAGTACAGTAAACAAAGTAGTTTTGAGCTGTAGTGTCTTGAATCAGGTCACAGTGTTTAGAAATAAACCAGTTTGTTCTTCTCAACTTGCAGTAGTGCAAGCAAAGGGTTAGGAAAGCCAAGGCTAACCTGAAGCTGAATATAACAGAGAATGATCAATGGGCTGGAGCACATTTCCTATGAACCCAGGCTGAGAGAATTTGGGCTTGCTCAGTCTGGAGAATAGAAGACTGGAGAGACCTTACAGCAGCCTTCCAATACCTAAAGGTGGCCTACAGGAAAGCTGGAGAGGGACTCTTGGTCAGGGAGTGTAGCGATAGGACAGGGACTAATGGCTTTAAACTAAAAGAGGGGATATTTAGATTAGATAAAAGGAAGAACTTCCTCACTGTGAGGGTGGTGAGGCACTGGAACAGGTTGCCCAGAGAAGTTGTGGATGCCCTAACCCTGGAAGTGTTTAAGGCCAGGCTGGATGGGGCTTTGGACAACCTGGTCTAGTGGGAGATGTCCCTGCCCATGGCAGGGGTGTTGGAACAGGATGGTCTTTAAGGTCCCTTCCAACCTTAACCATTCTGTGATTCCATGAAGATGATTAAGAGACTGCAATATCTGACATGAGGAAATGATAAGAGCTGAGACTTTAGCCTAGAAGAAGAGAAAACTCAGGGGATTCTTACCAATGAATATAAATACCTGGTGGGAGGGAGTGAGCAAGGGGGAGCCAGACCCTTTTCAGTAGCACCCATTGAATGATAAGAGGCAATAAGCAAAAATTAAAAACCCATGGCATTGCACCTGAGCACAAAACATATTTTACCATGACAAATGTTAAACAGTGGAACAAATTGTCCAGAGACTGTGGAGTTTCTATCTGTACTCTGTTTCTGTATCTGTATCTGTTTCTATCTATACTCTAAACCCATCTGGACACAGTCTTGAGGAACCCACTTCAGGTGACCTGGCTTGAGCAGGAGAGTTGGACTAGATGAACTCAAGAGGTCCTGAGGTCCTTTTCCACCTAAGCAATTCTGTGAAATGAAGAAGTAGTTTTTCTTACTTCAGTCAAAGTTTTCATCTAATATCACAAACACATAAAAGCACTCAGAAGTTGACATGTGCAGTGTGAGAGGAAAAGCAGATTTACCAAATCAAAGGCCAAGCCATCACAAATAAATTGCAAGATGGGTATCATTTTATTCTTTCGTCAACTGTACAGCAGCTAAAACCACAAAAACATTCCATTTACTAATGATAAATTACATGCACAAGCAAATGTGAAAAACACTGCGGTAACTAACCACAGGCCAACCTAAACATACATAAAGAAAGACTTAACAGGTTTCACAGCTAGTCCTGAACATAATTGCCTTTCTGCCCCTGTCTTCTTAAGAGCTCAAAAAAGCACAAAATCATGAAAAGTATATCACAGACTAAAAAACCTCATTTGCTCCCCATTAAATGGGAAACACACAGTAATTAAAAAGCTAAAGATGTTATTCAGAAATTCAGAAGCAAAACAGGTCTGGCCTGATTTGCAACTAAGATTTTAAATTGGTATTTGAACGTGTGCAACTTCTTCGTTTTAATTTAATTCTAACATGTATGCAGGTCCTGATATTCATGTCTACTTCCTTTCCATGAACATGTAACTAGATAACTGAAGAAAGAAGGATGCTTCAGGGCAGTAAGCATTGAAATGACTAGATTGGAAACTTGCAATGAAAACTGGTTCAGTAAAACCAATGGGGGAAAAATGAGTTATCAATCTGTTCAAAGCAAAATGCAAGGAGCCACACCAATGCTGGCTCCTTTGGGGCCAATAGGAGCACAGCAGTCTACTATTGCCACTGTCAATCACCTTATAAAGTGCTGACATCGTTGCTGCCTCCCAATTTTTCTGTATTGGTTTTTGAATTAAAGTAAAACTTGTTTTCTATCTTCCAGTTTAACTTAACTGACATTGAAATAATATACGTTGATATTGCTACATGACTTATAACAAGATGAGTGGAATAAAGGAAACAATGACATAAGTTACTGAAATTACAATACCTGTTATTGAACAGTACACTATGTGAGGAGCAATCTTTTTAATGTCTTCATAACCTAGACCAATTTCAGCCAGTTTCCCAGGGATGTAGTTTTCCACAAAAACATCAGACACAGCTGCAAGCTTTAGAAAAGAAGAGTAAGATTTGTTAATGAGCTTCCAAAAGTTCAATAAATTCCTCATATAACTTGACATCTCACTAATCAAGATGGTTCTTGTCTTTCTGACAGAACAGAATTCAAACCTAAAGAGATTTTTTTGGTCTGTTAGACTGTGCATGTCTGCAAACTACACATTAGGGATGCTGTGTGTCTAGAAAAGAAACTACCAAAATCCTAAAGCTATTAGATGAAACTACAACATAATTGTATTAGCAGAATCACATTAATTTCCAAATACTTCACCAAAATTTACAGAACAGTCACCAGCTTTATACCTGCAGTTAGCTTGAGGAAAGAGGGGGAAAAGGATGCATGTTTATCTTCCATGTTTTCTCTACCTTATAGTTATGTAAAATGTTGGGAGGGGAGTTGGACACGTTTGTTTTGTTGTTTGATTTTTTATTTTTAAGTTTTAAAATGATTGATTACACTTACTGGAACAAAGGCTATATATCCCACTTTCTGTATGTGGAAACAAAATACAGAGCCCAAAAATGTTATGAGGTTAACATGAACATCTTAAAATCACCTCAGTTAGAACAGTGATGTCAAGCTCTGCAGCATGATTTTCTGCATCACATCTAAATGAATGACCTAGTCCAAAATCTACTGAAGTTAAAGATTAACACATGACTTTGATGGGCTTTAAATTGTATCTTTTTATTATTATAGAAATTATGAACAGAAATATTTATACATGTTTCAATATAATATTGAGAGCTTCTGAAGCTTGAGAACTACATATTAACAGAAATATGTAGTGCTTAGCAGATTAGTATAGTTTTGGGGTTTTTCCCCTGTTTGGTTGTGGGTTGGGTTTGTTTTGTTTCTTTTTACAGGAATTTAAAAGTTATTCCCTGAGAGGAACATGTTTGTGCACGCATCTTTAACCATGATCTAAAACATTTCATTTCTTAATGTTATTTCAAGATGATCAGAGTCACATTCACTGGAACTACCATGCAGCTGTCTGATCAATATATACAGCACATTGGGCCAGCTTCTATAAATTAGTGTCATCATATCAGCAATCATAAGCATTTTTGTTTTAGCATGTACACTGTTTAGTTGAATCTAAGGCCAAAGAAACAGCCAAGCCAGCAAATATTTAACAGGAAAGACAAACTCATTCTTATTCAGTCAAGAAGGCATGCGAATTATGAATGGTTTAACCGGAATCATGGATGAAACATTAGTAAAATTTACAGAAACTAAGTTCAGCATAAGGTAAAAGTGGGTTTTAAAATGCATGTTGTAAGCTATTTCAAGGGGCTGTGTCAAAAACTGCTAGGACTACTAGTTTTAAACCATTACAATATGAGAAAGTCTCCATATTCTAAATAAGTATTGCTGGATTTCTATGTGGACAAATGGCTCTTTTTAAAAAAAAACTATTCAATAGGAGTGGACTCCATAGAAGACCATAACTTCATGACAGTTAATAAAAAAGCAGGCATTTGTCAAAGGACAGTTCTCAAGAAGATAAGGTTTCTACAGAGCTCACAGAGCTAAAGCATTAGCTAGTAAAAACAGAAGCAGCTCAGACAGATCTACGACTGTCCCAATCCTCTGTGCAGGACAGCAGATCCAACCACAGAAGTAAATTAAGGGCAATGCAGTGGGGGAAGCTGTTAGTCGTTTAATGTCATGCCTTTATGAAAAAGAGAGCCAAGGGGGTTCATTTTCTCTCTAAATCCTTCACAGTCCATACATTAAATACTTTTCCAATTGGCAGAACTACAACCTTAGCTAAATTCATCCAAGAAAAGCAATCAGTTACAACTTGTGTACCATTTTCACTATGCTTTGTAATCTATCAGATGTACAGAGATGGTATAGGCTAGTTTGAGATCCGTTGCCCACCTCACACTGAAGAACTATCTCCTACAATCCACTAAGGGGGAAAAAAAGATGGCTAACAAAAAATAAGTGCAATTCTTCTGGATATGGCAACATATATGGTTGATTACAGTGTGAAGTGAAGATACAATGATTTAGGACCAGTCTAGCAGTGTGTATGTATTCTTACAGAGATTAACATAATGTTATAGATGTCTTACAAATATTGTGCCAGCTCTGCCACTAACATTCCTATTACTCTTGGAAATAGTCTTTAATGTACAAGTCAGTGTGTGCATAGTATGCATCTCTTTTGATGCTCAGTGAACTCTAAGAGGTACCCAGTGTTCTGTTATTGGCAAGTACTGAACTCAGACTCTGATCCTAATCAATTGCATGTTCTTAAAACACAATAGGTGTTTCAGTCTTAAAATTCAATGGGGTTTTAAGTCCATTGTCAACTGAAATTTCACACTGTGTTCTACAAGCCCTCCAGAGCTTATCACTTGTACTTCTGATTCTACTAACAGCAACAGAATGCAGACCTGAGTTGGAATACTATATGCTTCAGATCAGACACTGATATGTTCAACCTCAGGACAGAAAAAGGTATCATGCACGCCAACTAGTCATTAAATTGAATATAAACAACACAATGATGCTACTAACTTGACAGAGCAGGCTATTCATCGCCTTCAAAAAGATTTTTTGAAACAAGTACTCCACACAGAGAAATGTGTGAATATGCACACACTCAGATGACAATATTCATGACACATGCTGACCTATCAGCTAAATTGAACAGGAAGAAAGAAGGAGTACCATTAGCTCCCAATCCAACTGAATTCTTCTAAGTCCTTCATGACTAAACACAGAATTTAATTAGTTAAGTTTAAATACTCAGGAGAAAGGTATCCAAGTTTCTTAAAACAAGATGCTGAAAATTGCTGAATAATGCTCTAAAAAGATTGTGTGTCAGAGGACGGCATTAGTGCACATACCATTACTGAAGAGAAAATCATTTCCATTGAGTGAGACATTCAAATATTTGGAAGGCAGTTAACAGCAAATTAAAAGCATTAGGAAGGAAAACAGGGCTACAAGTGACATAGAATAAAGAAACAAAACAGAGCACCAAAGTAGTAGTAGGAACTTCAGTGTAAAATAATCACATAATTATGCAAGAACAGACCTTTGGGCAACTGTGCATTTTTTTTTTTTTTTTGGTTGGTTGTTTTAAGTACTGTGCCAAATCCAGGACAGTTGATTAACAGGTTTCTTCTGCATACTTGATAATATTGATGCAATTATCAAGGTTGTGGTTTTTTTCATATACCTCAAGACTCGATTCCTTTGTCAATATGATTCTGGATTCTGATATTAACCTTCTTCCACCTATATGGAATTTACAGGAAGGGAGGAAATGATTTATTCTAGCCATGCTATCTTTCTTAATAAAGGAAAATGATTATAACCTCATCACTTTTCTTTGTAGGTCTTCAGCCCAGGACATAGTTTGTATTTAATTGTGAGTAACCGATGTCCCATATGCAAAGTTCCTCTTGCCATTAGTTACCTTGCAGATACAAACATTACTTTACACTATAGGAAACACACTGCTGAACAACACTCAATTCTTTACACATCTTTCCTGATGTTACCAAAAGACTACTGACAACAAATGATAGCCTCTTATACATAACACTCTTATTTTTAATAAGATACATAATACTCTTATTTTTAAGAAAATCCAAATGGAAAAAAAAAGGAAGAAAATACACTCTGGTTCCATTTGAGATGCAGTATTAAAATGTCAAGACCTCTGCACCAAATTGCCCCAAGGCTATCACTGAGTGAAGTAGAACAATGATAGGAAAGTTGCTACTTTGATACAAAAATCATGTGGGGTTTGAACTCAGCCTCAATCACAAAGGTTGTAATACTGTAAAGTCACCAGCCATTGAGTGGCACAAACCATGAAGAGGTTCTCCATGTTGCAGGCAGAAAGAAGTTGTACATTTAACAATAAAATCAAGCAGCCCCCTTCCTACACAAATGTCAAGATGAGAAAAAAGGAATTTCTTAACCACAAATAGTAGCATTCACACATAAGAAACTAATGCTGTATCCATCCTTCCTCCAGTTCGTCCTGACTCATAGTCCCAGATGTCTTCAACTTTGTCAAACAGGTTCAGCCCATATTCATGAAATCAGTGGACATTTTGCTTACAGTAATTTTTCTTCCCTTCACCCTTTCTTTTCCCAAATGTCAAAGAGAACTGGGGTGGTTTTTTTACTGGTTTTCTGGGAGGAACTTTTTTTTTTTAAAACCCTTATTTAGAATGTGACTATTTTATCCAATAAATACATCTGTGTTATTCCAAATGGCCTGTCTGTTTCCCAAACCTTTAGAAGATAAACATACAGCTTCATAACAATCAGTAATGAATGGTTCTGTTCTGCAAAGAGCATGGGGAGAGGGAACCAGAAAACCTTGGCTTATATAGAAATCTTCGGAGTTTAAGCATCTCTCTCTCATAGAGCTGACAATAAAAAAGTATCAAAATATCAGACAACTTCATCTATTTTAATTTCATATGAAGTTCCTAGCAAAAATTACTACCAGAAAAATTCCACTTATTGCAGGACATATACAGTCTCACTGCAAAAAACAAGAGTGATTGGAACTGATACTGAAGCAAACAGGATCAGAAGCCAGCTTACCATTTTAGATATATTGCTACTGCTGCGATTTTTAGCCCTACAGAACTATGTAGCAGCTCCTATACTTCTCAAGAAAAATGGAAAAAAAAAAGGATGACAACACAGGTTTTACGGAATGTGAAATACGGTGCTTTTATTAGCTTTCCAATGTGGGGGGGGGAAAAAAAAGATCACCTTAAATCACCCTTGCATTCTGCACTGAAATACTGAAAAAAAATAAAGATATATGAAATCTGTAGGAATTTGACCTACAGGACAGCACTTCTCAGAAAGATGCAGAGCAACTGAAGTTGTGAATATACTGTAACACTCTGAAATATGCAAAGAGTGTAGCCCAATTCTCCTTTTGTAAGCTCATTGCTGACTTCATTGGAAGGAGTTTCAAGCTAGGTTGATGAAGTTGTACAGTAAGATCTAACGTAGCACCAGGTAAGCACTAGATTGTTAGACCTTCTCCTCACAATATTTAATTTGAAGCTTTTGATGAAGTTTTCAAGTAAATTTTATCTAAAATCATAAGTTACACTGTGCACCAAACTTCTCTGCATGCAAAACTGAAGAGTGTAGAGGCAATAAACTGTAATTTAAGAAGTATTTAAGAAGTGAACTGCACATATACACATTTTTAATTATCAGATATCTTATACTTGAGAGTTTATGCAGAGTTTATTCTTTCTTACACAGGACCAAACAAATATAAAATAGGCATGATTTGCATTCCATTAAAACCTACCTCCCTGATTATTTTTGCTCCTCTTGAATTCTTCATATTGATAGCTATGCTCTGGAGACAAAAAAAAGTAATTAAAATAAAAGCCCTTCTAATGATTATCAACATCTTCTAAACACAACCAACAGTTAAGTTTCACACTACAGCTAAATAAACAATTGTTAACCCCACTCCACCCCTAAAAATAATCTTCTGTTGGTAATGCAGGCTTAATGGTCTCAGAATCAGACAAGCAACAGAACAAGCCTGATGGATGTGCAACTGGGAGCTGCACTGTGGTCTGCTCACTGTATGTTTGTACAGCACTTACTACTGCAAGTACACATGGGGACACCAGAAACATTTGTTTCAATGGCAACAAGCCACTAAACAGCTCAGGCACTTTGTGAAGCTTCATATTAATCCTCAAGTTTCAAACTACACTCAGCCAACCTAACTACAGTATGATGCCTGCTCTCCCCAATCCCCAGCTTCCGGGTAAGGCAGGTCAGCTCAGGTGATCCATCCCAAAAAAATGATCTTTTAAAAGAAGTAATAACCCTGAATTTCATCAGGGTTAATTTTCAGTTGATTTGCACCAGCAACTGAAGACTGGCAGGACCACTCCTGTATTTTGAAATTGCCCCAGCTGACCCCAGAAGCATACCAGAGACTTACAGCCTTTTTTGTTTAAAATACTTCATTTTTGTCCTGAAATGTACTCACCTTGACAACATAACTAATGCCAATGTAACTATTGCTCCATTATATATGTTAAGAATCAAATGAAGTCAGATTATATTCTTATAAAGTACATCTAAGAAAACTAAACCAGTGAAGTTCTCTGTTAATCATCTTTACTTATGGTTTTACTGTTTATTTTCACTTAGTTTTAAGTCAATGATAATGTACTGTAGAGTTCAGCTTTTATACCAGACCAAACGTAAATAATTTGAAGGAGAACTACATCTTTAATTGCAATTACAACAGATTAATCTTCAATGTAGCACTTCATTTACCTTTTTATTTCTATTGACACTGAGAAAATAAACACTTTCTGTTCCAACAAAAGGTGGGCCCCAAGCTCTTGTGTCATCACCAGCTCCTGTAAGAAATACCATCACATTTTTTACATTTTTTATAACTGTCCTGTATTACACTGGCAAAACACAACAGGAATAAGAAAGTTTTTTTCTTCTCCTAGGTAATATTTAGGCCTTCTAAATTTCAATTAGTTGGCAGGAAAAAAAATAATATACATATTCTAGGACATTTATTTCAGAAAACACCTACGAATGAACGTAATTAAGCAAAGTGAATTTTGTTTTTGGTCGTGCTGTGATGATTTTAAAACAGCTTGCCTTGTTCCTGCTAGGATTATTTACATTTTAAAATAGAAATAAATACATTTGGGAGCAGCTGTATTTTTAATTCCTTTTTAACTTAAAGCAGAGCTGCAATATCATTCTTTCATGCAATCTGGAAGAATTTAGCAGACGTTCACACAGTCAACAAGCCATTCATGAAACACTCCAGACACAAAGTCATGATATCACTAATCAACAAGTTGTTAGGCTGAGTGCTGCAGAACAGCACCAAAAAGAAGCACTTGCTACAGTGCTCCACCATTCAGAAATTCTCTTGCCTTACAGAAAGGGAAAATGGAATTCAAGCTTCTGCAGCTACTGATGTTACTGATTCATTTATACTTAATTTCCAATTTTAAACTTTTCTTAAATGTCATGAAGACTGGCAATCTATTTTAATTGCCAGTTTTAGGTTCAATCTAATTAGAATTAAAACTAAATTTAAGTTTGGATATAATCATGATCTCAAGTGCTAGCAAGCATGCACAATATCTCTTTATGTATTTCAGTATCTAGACCTTAACTGCTTGTTACCTTTAAGGGAGTAAAAACTTTCCTCAGTGAGGCAACACAGAAGATGAATACTAGCAGAGATACGCAACTGACCTAAAGAACCGTTGGTCCAACACAATATAGCCACTGCCATATCATGCTACACACTGGAAGAACACCTAAAGGTTACAGCCATCTAAGCTCAAATGTGGCAGAAGATATACAAATGTAAATTATACTCACCAACATTTGTATTGGTTATTATCTCAAAGAACTATCTTGGTTCAAGCAGGAAGCTTGGGGAAAAGAAGTAGTATTGCTTCTATATGCTCCTATCTTGAGCCAGTTAAACAAAATTTCAGTAATACTTTCCATGTAGGAAAAGGAACACACGCATGTAGTGTGACTACTATCCTCTACAAATAAACACTCCTGTGATTATAGACATCTCACAGAAAAATGAGATTATCCATAACTGACGTTCAAACTGAATGTCAAATGATTGTCATCAAATGATTGACATTCAGACTACTCAGGCTGCCTTTCTCCTTCAACCACCAAACAAACTTCAAGAGCAGGAATGCAAATCTCCAAAATGATTACTTCATACTAATCATCAACACTGCTCCATTCTTACTATGGAGATACTTGACATACATCTGTCCATCTCATCAAATTGATGCAGCTTCTGCCCTGTCACTAATGTGAAAATATCTGAAACAGAACATGACTAAGGATGATCCATAGGTTGCTGTGACAAGACTTTTGATAGATGTTCAATGTTTTGTTAGATGTTCAAAAACTCCATATTCCCTATTGAAAACAAAATACAAGATGTAATATGTCTTAGCATCTCAAACATATGATTTATTAGTTTTGAAAAAAACTGGTAAAGACAATACCAAAATAAAGAAGTTTAAAACATGGAAACTTGATGTGATGTGCAGCTCCTGTGGCATAGTTACAAGCCTCAAATGTGTAATGAAGCTTAAACTAAAAGTCAAATGAAGGGTGTAATTCTAGAATTGAACTGAATGCCATGTGGCTTGTTATTCCCGTATGGTTTTAAGAACTAAAAAATGTAGCTACTCCAATAGAATGAAGAGGTGGGGCTTTGTTTCTTTTGTTTTTTTTTTTTGCTTTACCATTACTCAATCCTCAACAGATCTCAGAAACAGCTCTTTTTATATCAAGTGCAAGTGTTGAGTGGAAAAACTATTATGTTAAGCTAAAACACACACAAATATTCTTCTCTGTCTGAAATAAGTTCTATCTACGAAGCTAACTACTCGGAGTCCAACCAGACTCTAAAGTAGTGACAGAAATCTACTTCTGCATCTGAAAACACACACTGGAAGCTTGTTAATCTCAGACACATTGAGCACTAGAATTAAGATTAGAATGAGTCCAAAGGAGTAGGAACACCTCTCCTGTGAAGACATGCTGATAAATGCTGAAGTTGTTTAGCCTGGAGAAGAGAAAACTCCATGAAGACTTTATAGCCACCTTTCAATACCTAAAGGGGGCCTACAGGAAGGCTGGTGACAGACTCGCTCACTGAGGAACTTCCTCAATGTGAGGGTGGTGAGACACTGGAACAGGTTGCCTGGAGAAGCTGTGGATGCCCCATCCCTGGAGGTGTTTAAGGCCAGGCTGGATGGGGCTTTGGGCAACCTGGTCTGGTGGGAGGTGTCCCTGCCCATGGCAGGGAGTTGGAACTGGATGATCTTTAAGGTCCCTTCCAATCCAAGCCATTCTGTGGTTCAGTGATCAGAGAAGAGCAAAGACTCAAAATCCTAGCAGCAGCACAGTGTTTAGCTTTAAACCCAGAGACGGTATTGGCCCATGATAAACAAAGAGAATAAAGAAAATTTCTCATTAAGGAGTAGTAAATAACCTCCAATTCAAGAAATCTGTGTGAGTATAACTGAATCCTGAAAAAAGGCATCAATTTTATTAGGTGTTGGTTGGGGGGGGGGGGGGGGGGGGGGGGGCAAAGAAGGGCAAGGCGTTCTTTTTTTCGTTTGATTTGTTTCTTTTTGTAAAATCTAATGGCTTGCATGTGAAAAGAGCTTTAACTTTTCACAGACACCCCCACCAAAAAAAAAATCTAAGTCTTTGCAGTTTATATGTAAATGGTGTAGAGTTCAGGAAACTCTAAGGATGACATAGAAATGAAGAGCTACAGAGTCATCCCTCTTTATAATTACATATTATAACTGAGATAGTAATTGCCAATACATGAATCTAATTACAAAAATATTCTATTATACTGAATGCTAACAGTAAAGCCTACTTTCACGCTTTCTATGTGAAATCTAACTGCATCAAAATTTACTTTTATACCTTTATAGGAACTAGATGATCTTTAAGGTCTTTTCCATCCCAAACCATTCTATGATTTATAAAAAAAACTTTACTTGTGCACACAAACACAGCAGGCCTGTTTTGTGGCTATACATTCTCATAGCAAGAACGGACAAGTCAAAATTTAGATTATCATCTTCACAGATACAGGTTCATACCAGCACAAACTCCTATGCGTTAACATTAGCTACATGTTGAATTCCAACACTTCCTAGATGAAAAAAGTCTTTGAGTGAACAGTTTAAATGAGCTACAGATGTCCAATTAATATGGCAAAGGCATAGGATACACTAAAAAGAACTGTAAAGGCAGGTGGGTTATTTTATCTCTCAGAAAGAGAGAACATTTTCTCTATCACACTTGGACCGCTCTGCTACAGTAGCAAAAGATAAGGCCAACAAAAAAAAAAAAAAAAATCAAGCAAAGGTCTTCATGATAATAATACTGAGCCCTAACTTGAGGGCCATTGCGCCAAAGGATTTAAAAAAAAGGCACCATATAAAGTCTGAAGTGCTGCTAAGTATCAGTAGTGAGACTGTTCCTGGTAACTTTTTAATAGTTAGAAAATAATTGTGAATGTAATAATTCACATAATGAATAATTGTGAGCATGCAATAAGGTTATTCAAACTTAGCGTCTGATTCTTATGATTGCTGTACTTGTTTGGTTTTTTTTGTTTGTTTTAAGTTTAAACTGCTATATCATTCTTGTTTCACTGTTCTCTATATAGTCTCCTGTTGTTAGGAAATTAGGAAAAACAAAGCAAAAATTTTAACAGATAGATGTATTGGGTTTACGTGGCAGGGTAAGGGCTTTTTTAGCCTCTGTGAGAGGAGTCCAGGAGTCAGGTAAGAGCCAGCTCCAGATGGCTCCAAAGAGACACAGAACGCTGGTTGTGCTGCTGTGAGAGCAGTTTAAGAAAGGGAAAAAACTGCTGCACAACAGCTGCTGGGAGAGAGGAGTGAGCATCAGCCCTGCAGCCCCCCCGGTCAGTGCAGCAGGAGGGCAGGAGGAGCTCCAGGCACGCAGCAGAAGTTCCCCTGCGGCCTGTGGAGAGGCCCCTGGTGGAGCAGGCTGTCCCCCTGCAGCCCATGGGTCCCACACGGAGCAGATCTCCACGCTGCAGCCCGTGGAGGAGCCCACGTGGAGCAGGTGGATGCGGCCTGGAGGAGGCTGCGGCCCATGGAGAGTCCCCGCAGGAGCAGGCCCCGGGCTGGAGCTGCAGCCCGTGGAGAGGAGCCCACGCAGGAGCAGGGGGTCTGGGGGGAGCTGCCGCCCGTGGGGGACCCGTGCTGGAGCAGTTTGCTCCTGGGGGATGGATGGACCCCATGGTACGGAGCCATGTGGGAGCAGTTCTTGAAGAGCTGCTGGCTGTGGGCAGCCCCCGCAGGATCAGTTCAGGAAGGACGGCAGCCTGCAGGAGGGACCCCACGGGGAGCAGGGGCAGGAAGTGACTGTGAAGGATCAGCAGAGGTTAAGCATCAGGGACTGACCCCAGTCCCTATTCCCCTGCACTGCCCGGGGGAAGGAGGTAGAAGAGAGTGAAAAGGGGGGGGGGGAAGGTGTTTTCAGTTTGTTTTGCGTTTCTCACTGCTCTAGCTTGTTAGTAATAGGTAATCAATTATCGTCACAAACAAACAGACTTGGCATAGTGAGATTAATCTTTGAGTGATCTCCCTGTCCTTACCTCAAGCCTTGAGCCCTTTCCATCATATTATCTCCCCCTTTCCCTTTGAGGAGGGGGGAATGAGAGTGTGGTTGTGGTGGAATTTAGCTTCCCAGCTGAGTAAAGCCACCACGGTAGCTCCTAATATAATGAATTTACCAACATATAAAAAAATTACCTTAAAGGAAGAAAAAAATGGAAGTATATTATAAACCTATTGAGCCTCAAATCTGAGGATCTTGACTGGGGACTCATAGTTCCTATATAAATCCTTGCTGGAAGTTTCTGTTCACATGTCAAATTTTGGATGTCACTCTACAGTTACAACTGTTTTAATTCCCTCACCACATTACAAGAAATTTGAAACACCTAAGCATTCCCATGCCCAAACTAAAACCTCAAAGTCCAAACAACTCAACACATCAATTTAATTTTGAGTGATGGAATAAGCCATTTTAGTAAGTGATGACTTGGTATTGTTTTGTACCTTAATATCTGGAAAGACATGACCTGATCTTACAACTTCAACCTTCTCACACTCATCTTCCCTAAATGTATTGGGTTTTGAATAAAACACACATACACAGAGTACATTGTTAAAGCAAACAGAACATATACGTGCAAACAAACTTACTTAACTAGTTCCCTATCACACCAGAAATAGGGCAATGTCGTCAGAGTATTCCAGAAATTTGAAAGCTATAGCTTTAAAAAATATAGATAAACAGCTACAAAATTAAGTTTTTCTTAGCCAATACCATATACACACTAAACAAAAACAGTCGCCAATGCAACATAGCATTGTCTTTTTAAATATTTTCAGAGAGTCCAGACTTACATTCTCAGTCCGTGGCAAACACCCCACAACATTATCACAAACCAAATTGTTGTTAATAATCTGAGGAACACTGGAAGACGACAATTCCAAATACACAATCATTTGCTAAACTGGCACGCGTTCTTACCATAGCTAAAATAAAGACAAACCTTACCTGGCCTTTCCACTTTGATGACTTCGGCCCCTAGATCTCCTAAATTCATTGTAGCAAAGGGCCCTGCAAGCACCCTGTAATATTATAAGAAGATTCTTAGTTTTTCCTACTACAATACTCACATCTAGACAGAGCATTCCAAATGATAGACAAAACACAAACCTTGTTAAGTCAAGAATTTTCACGCCATCCAGTGGCTTTACATTACTAGCACCTGACAAGAAACAGAAAACAGTAACTAACTGGATTTTTTTTTTTCCAAGATGTTTCTGATTGGAAGTTTGAAACCCTTCTTGTGACTCTCTCATCATCCTCCCTCCCCAAATACATGATAATAAAGCTTTCTTTACAAGTATGTTATTAGGATTATATTACATTATTATTGAAGACTTTCAAAGTCAAAAAAAAATCTTATGGCTGATATAGCAGAACCTATTATAGACACCCAAGAATTCTACAGTAAAAACTACCTCAAGGTATTTTTATATATGCCAACCACAAACACACATCTTTTAAAGACTAACCTGGAGAAAGATCCAAGATAAGCATGGAAAACATTTGAATGACAAACTAAAATTAATGGATAACAGACCAATGTGAATCACAGTATCCACAGCAGCAAAGCGGTTTGACCTGGAGACCCATGCACTTGCACCACACAAAATCTCTACATTTTAAAAGAGAAGTTACAAAACTGAAGGCCGAGTGTATGAACCAAGGAAACACTCATTCTCTCTTTTGATTCTCAATGGCAATTACACAGGCAAGACTACTAGCAAACCACAATTCTCTCCTCCTTTCCCTCCTCACCCTTTCCAGCCTGACCAGCTCTGAGAAACAATAGCAGTGGCACAAGGCAAACAGTCACATCATCTATCACATCACCACAGGTTTGCAAATATCTCTGGGTAGCCTTGAGTAAGGAAGTTTTTCTTCTGCTGACTTAATGTCTTGAACTGCACACTGGGAACGCAAACACTACACTGTCCCATGCAGATGGGGATTTCATTACTCTTTGTAAGGTGGGCTCCCACCACAAAAAAAGGAAGCAGCACCTGCCCAATAACATCACAAAACTTACACAGCACTAGCTTGTGTTAGCTTTGTGTGTTTGTCAAGGTAAAAAAAAAAAAGATGTAAAACATGGCAAAAACAGTTAACTCGAGCACAGACTTCCAGAACAGGAGGAAGGAACTACAATCCTTCAAAGCGCAGGGCATCTCCAGACCAACACAACAGTGGCATGCAATCATGAATGCCTGCGCCACACTCCCTCCGTCAGATCAGTGCCACCTATCACAACACCCCCCCCCAACGCTTTTTTTTTTAATTTCAATGATTTTTAATCTTAATATGTTCATATATATAAAAATAATCTACAGAGCTATGAAGAAGCATTGAGAATTCAAGGCTTTTGCTATGTTTTCCGTCACTGTACTGCTCTCAGTAAAAAACATTCACATCCCATTCTTCATCTTTAAGACATTTCCCCTCAATTATTACAAATCACTCCAGAGAGATTTGAGTTTAACTGGGTTTATTTTTTTAAATGCAATATGCAGACCAAGCAGCATGTTGAAAACAGGCTAACAAGCTTGTCTAAGAACAACCACGTATTTTGAACATTTCAAACCCTTTAGGAAAACTCAGACTGTCACCTCTCTTCAACATTTGCACACCTCAGTGAAGACTCCCAGTGCTGGAAAACACTTGTGCTAGTGCCAGGTAAGCATCACAGATCCTCTAGTGTAACCTCAAGATTAGCAGGTTGGCTCTAGATAGGCAAACACTTGTGCATATGCTTATCTTTTAAAGAATTAAGCCCATCTGCTTCACAATAATATTGCTGTTATTAATTAAAATTTAAAAATAAAAAAAAAAAAACATTTGTTAGTTAGCCAAAAGGGCCCACCTTTCTCTCTTCTTTGCATTCCATTTAAAAATTGATTCTTATTCAATTGCTCACTAGCACTAGAAACCTTAGTGTCTTCCGGAGCCAGCATTCAGTGTTACTTCCATTTCTCACAGCCACACTACAACAGTCTTTCACAGCCAACAGGTTCCCTACCTGCAGCCAACAGTTTCAGGAAGCCATTAAGATTTTTCCCAAAAAAAAGCCTGTAAAAAGCCTGTGAAGCATCAAGACTGGCCAATACTTACACATTCACACCCTGAGACTGATGAATGCTTACTAATTATCGCTTACACTATGGCACAGCTAATGCTCCATTCAGGGATTAGGACTCCGGTATAGCTGAAAGAAAACATGAGTACAAGCATTGTTTCAGAGATGCAGGCCCTTGGGAGCTTTCCATAAATGCTTGTAGATAAGGATGATGTCCACAATGATAGAGAAATGCAAGAAAGAGGAGAGATCAAAAGCTTGCTTGTGAACGACTGAGAAGGCAACAGACCTGCTAGTCCCTTCAAACTAGAACAAGCACAGGCAGACAGAAGAAAACTCCTAGGACCTGAGTTCTCATTCCAGCAGGACACCAATTTGCTAAAACAATTACAACACAAAGCCTTTTGGCAATCAGAGAGCAGTTCTGATGCACTGATCCTGAGTACTGGAGTACTATCAACCCACCCACCACAGCAGGAACAAAAAATAAAATAAAAACATACCATCAGAAAAGAACAAGTATTGACCAAAAGCCTCTCCTGTCCTCATTTTTTTTTTTTTTGACTATGTGCCTTGTATTACCTATGTTATAGGAGCCCAAGTCAAACATTTTTCCCTTGACTATTTTTTGTTGTCATTCTGGCTCAGTATAGCCTAAGTTTCCATGAATCTTGAATTTACCATGAACAAGATAACTATGTGTATCCATTTTAACACATATTTGACT
The DNA here is from genome assembly GCF_964211835.1 of Anser anser. Taxonomy (NCBI): domain Eukaryota; kingdom Metazoa; phylum Chordata; class Aves; order Anseriformes; family Anatidae; genus Anser; species Anser anser. Next base: position 101,590,131 of record NC_139721.1, on the reverse strand, counting down.
AAAAATAAATAGATCCATTCAATCTTGAGACAATTTAAACACTTTAGTTCAATTCATTACACTGTCCCTATCATAAAGGTAGAAGTAGTGATAAATTGGCCTAATGTAACAATTGAAGCAGCCAGGGAGATCATTCTGTGGCAGAACAGATTGAAATCCATTTACTGTCACATTCACAGAAAAGTTTTCCTTAGTTGTTTTTCCTTAGCAGATTGGGACTTTTAATACTTACACAACAGTGTGAGTTAAATATAAATACAGCAATCCTGTTCTGATTGCTTCCAACTCCAGGGAAGAAAACCCCTGTATCCTAATGCCCCTACCCTGCCTGCACACACTGCTGTGATTTGTGCACACAGCCAGCCTTGCTTGAGGCCACGACAACCGGGGTGAAATCCGCTGTCACTTCAAGCCAGGGCTGCACCTGCTGCGCTCATCTCACACCAGGCTCCGGGCAAGTCTTAGTGCTTGTGTTGGTTATTTAGTAACAGAGTTACTCAGTAACAGGGCAGAGCGGAGCCGACAGAAACTGACTTGGTCGCGGCCCGGGGTTGTTGTCCTGCGGGAAGAGCAGGGAGCTGCTGGAAGCCACGCTCCTGGCACCTACGGGGAAGGGAAAAGGAGACGATCAGAGACCGGCTGCTGCGCTGGGCGACACGCGGGGCAGGGCTGAGAGCTGCCACCCCCCTCCTCATCTTCTTCCTCCACTTCCTCCTCCTCCTCCCCCCGCCGCCCCTCCCGGGGATGCGGCATGTCCCCGCTACCTGCCGCGGGGGGTGCCGGCGAGGCGGCGCTCGGGGCTCCCGGACAGCGCGGCGAGCAGGCTCCGCCGGTGCGGCGCAGGCTCCTCCACAGCCCCCCGCCGCCGCTCCTTCCTCCCAGCGCAGCGCTCAGCATCCCCGCGGCGCCTTAGCGACGGCCCCGAATAGCAGCGCAAAAAGGGGTGCGCTCCGCCGCAATGCGCAAGCGCACCAGCTCCACTCGCCTTTACACCCCCTTCTCGGGGAGCGGAGCGTTAAATAGTTTCCCGATGGAGGCAGTGCGCAGGCGTGGGGCTGCTCCGCCCCGCGGCCGTTGAGGCTGCTGGGGCAGTTGGTGCGCGCGTGGCTCCCTGAGTGGGCAGCGCCTCAGCCGCGGCTCGGGGCTCGGTGGCCCCTGGGGAGGTTTCCTCGGTGCTCACGGCCAGCCCGTGGGCTGCCCTGCTCTCTGGTGTTAAATAGGCCAGATCGGGCAGGCTTTTTGCCTCTGGTGCCGGTAACGGGCGGTAACTGGTGGTGCTAGCCCTGTTACCCACGTGAAAGGGGAACAAAGTGGTAACAAACCAGGTGTTTTCTTAGTATGTGGGACACAGGTGGTCGGCCTTTATAAATATGGAAATTTCTTTTAGGTGTTAGAACAGTGGTTCCAATTGCTTAATTGGAATGTAAACCCCAGGACTTAGCCAAAATCGACTTTTTTGGTTTTATGATGTCTAGCTCTGAGCTGAACCAATGTATCATAGCTAGAAGCCTGTTTCTTGTTTGCTGTACTGTATTGCCAAGGTGAAATAAGGTATCCCCACGACAATTTTCCATGCCTACAAGTCAGGCAGTTATACCACATGCCATTAAATCCTCTTGCTTAGCACATGGTAGATCCTTGAGCTCGCTCGCTCTTCACGAGAGGTGCAATGTTAGTTATGCTGGACGCCCTCTCTTCACCTGTACATAACCCTGGAAGGGTTCAGAAGATTGGGTCTTTAAGTGAGTCTTCCCTGAGCAAACTATTTACAGACTGTTTTTAGTTCCTGGTAGGACAGAGTGAAAGGCTTGTAACAATCCTCCCCCCCCCCCCCCCAAAAAAAAAAAAAAAAGTCTTAATAGGATAAAAAGCCCCGCACAGAGGTTCAGCATTTATTTATGGGAAATACACTAGGAGGATGACAGCTGCATCTTGATAAAACTGCATCTAGATAAAACTTCTGACTGCTTGAAAATGAGCCTTATACACAACACAGTATTGCTTGACAGAGCACCTGGACACTGAGGAAGAACAAAGGGAAAAGTTACATCACAGGTTTGTTGGCTGGATATACAATGTGTAATGGAAAGTGTGACTTGTACGCTTAGAATCCTAAAAGCAATTAGGATTTGTCAATGAGAAGAAATTCATCAGCAAAATTATCCCAGTGTAACTCGACATCTGTGTAATGATGTTTATTTCTAATAAGTTTGGTGTGAAAATGGTTTAAATTAAAAGAAACCATCAATTTCTGGAATAAGACTGGTCAGACTGAGGAACTGATAGTATGTTGATAAATTGCTTTGCATAGACATGGTATTTCTTGATTGTATAACAGTAGGTAGAAAATTGGTCTTTTAGAGAAAACAAAACAGTAAAGGGTTAGCAAAAGATTTCCTAAGTGAGTGGGTTTAATCTCTGTGTTTGCATTGCAGCTTTGCAAGGACAACACTCCATGTTTTCGCAGGGAAGTTGTTAAGCAGTAGAGAGCAGAGTTCACTGGGAGTAGAAAGTGAGTTATCTCCATTGGCAGAGGAAACAAACAAACAAGCTGTTGTTTAAAGGAAAGCAAGACCGGTGAATGCAAGAATGAACCCCCCTTGTGTTTTCAGTTGATGTTTGTTCACTGCTGTCCTGAAGGCACCAGTCATGCGCTGTGATGCACTGAAATGAAGTAAGGCTGCATTGCAGGGATGGCAATCTGAAAAATCCATTCCCTGATTCGCTCAGGAGTTATGCTCGTATGGCTACGAAGAGGAATGCTGTAAGTAACGCTGTTATGTTGCTAAACAGGGGGTTCTCCACCAAGAGACTCTTTTTACGAATTTCTGTGAGTTCCACAGCTCTCGTTGCCCGAGCTACCGTTCTACTGAAGAACTGCCAGCAGTTCCAAACGCAATGCAAAGCCTAAAAAAGACAAAACGTTAAAAGCCCAAAGACTTCTGCCACCTCCCCTCCAGCAGCTCCGAGCGCGTCATCACCCCGTGTGCTCCTCGCTTCGCCTTCCCCGGCCCGGAACCGTCCGAGCCCGGAACCTACGAGCCGGAAACGCTGCGAGCCCGCAGCCCCGTGAGCACGGACCCCCGCGAGGCCGGGCCCGTGGCGGCGGGGCCCGAGGAAGCACCGGCAGCGGCACCAGGACCGGCAGCAGCGGCGTGGCCCCGGCGGCCCCCCCGGCCATGTACCGGCAGAGCTTCCGCCCCCCCACGCCTCCGTACCCGGGCGGCGGCGGGCTGCGGAGCCCCCCGCCCGGTGGCGGCCCCATGGCGCCCTCCCCGCGGGGCTACGGCAGCCCCCAGCACACGCCGCCCTACGGCCCCCGGGCCGGGCCCTACGGCGGCGGCCGCTCGCCCCGCGGCTTCGGCTTCCACGGCGGAGGCCGCTTCGGGAGCCCGTCGCCTGGGGGGCAGACCCCGCGTAGGCCGCAGAGCGCCAGCCCCCGCTACCCGGCTCCCTACGGCGGCATGTCCCCGGCCGGAGCTCCGCCGCAGCAGCTCAAGCGCTCGCCCGGGGGCTTCCAGAGGCGCTACCAGGTATGGGGCAGGGCGGGGAGGGTGGGAGGGAGGCAGCCGGGATGGGGGTGGGGGGGCCGCTGCCGCTGCGTCCTGCCCCTCCACAGCGAGGCTCCGAGCGCAGAGGACAGACGCCGCTCCGCCATAGGGAAGACGCGAGGACTCGCAAGGGAGTAGCAGTTTGCCTTTTAATATCCCGGCGTGCCGAGGTACAGGGAGAATGAGACACCGCCCCAAACTGCAACCGACAGCTCTCGCTTCTGTTTACTTCCCTCTGATCAGTTTTTCCGTAATACGATGGGGAAGTGCTGGGTGTTTTCCTTTGCCTGTGCTGTCTGACAGCATAGAAGCAGCCCCGATCACATACAGAGCTTTCCGGGACATCGATAAAAGTAGTGATCTGCTAAAGACAACTAAGCCGAGTTTCCTTTAAACAGAAATGAGAACATCTGTTGGGATGGTAGAGTATCTGCTTAAAGTCCCAGCACTGCACTGAAAGCTTAACTTTATATAAAGTAGTTTTTTTTCAAGAGTCATCAACAACAGGCTGAGCGAGTTAACGCCTTTTTCAGGATGGTTTACTAGGGGTGTATGACAAGCGCTACAGATAGGGATGACATTTATTGGGATGACACCAACTTAATTGCATAAAGCAGCTACATACATCTTAGAGAAACCTTAAAAGCCTAGGAAATGTCACATGCAATACAGACGATAAAATTTTAAGGTCCTCTTACTGACACTTTGTTTCTATTCAAAAATAGTCTGATTACTTTTTTACTGTGCAGATAGCTGTCTTACAGCAATCTCAGTCAGTGAAAGGATCGTTAAGAACATTATACATTTTCTTTCTCATCTAAGGCACTCTCAGGGCAGAAGCCTATGGATCCTAAAAAAGCAAAGGCTGTGGGGTTTCTACTGCAGTAGTAGGATCTAATTTTTGCATTAAAATGGCTCTGACATTGTGAAGAGAGAGGGTTTTAGTCATTGATGTCTGATTTCCCTCCATAAGGTCACCATTTGGATATTCACCTAAGTGTTTTTTAAAAGCCTGCCTTAAATTAACTGAGCAGAAGAATATGCAGAAGTCCTTTTGTCTTTAGTTTTAGCCAGACCTGGCTCATATCAGGAACTCTGAGCAAGAACAGCCCCATAGGCTTCGTCCTTGGTGTTAGGAATGAAACCTGACATGAAGAACAGACAAGTTTGAATCTGGTCACAGACTGTCTGCGTTTTCTCCTCTTCTCTTTCCTTCTGCAGACCTTGTGAGTAGCTTGAGAGCAGTGACCTGATGCCTTTCTAGACTAGAAAGCCATTTGTATGGCTGTAGCTTTGCCTAGGAGTAAGGTGATGTGTGTGCATGTACTTGTACACTTACACACATGGACTGTTTTGCCTGGAAGGGCAATTATGGATGGAAGAAATCTCATAACCCGTGAGTCCTCATTTTCTTTGACATGGGCAACAAAAATCTCAGTTCATGAGGCCATCAGTAGATTTCGGTAGAGGTATTTTATTGCACGTTCTCAACATCAGATTTCTTCAGATTGGTCCTTTGTTTTCTGTAGGTGCTATCGGTAAGAGAAGTGCAGTGCTTTTGAAATTCATGAAATACAAGATTTCTGTCTCAAAGGTGACAGTAACCCTTTAAAATCTCATTAGGAAATCCAAAAGATAGTTTATATTTTTGTGCTTGTAGAATTTCATTTTTGAAATGAATAGAAAACTTAAAGAATAACCTTTGTGTGGCCAGTACTTAACTGAGCTTTCAATTTTTCCACAGGGATGCACCTGCTTTTAGATTTTATGAAAACAAGTTTGTTGAATCTCATGAATATCACCTCTTAGAATTCACTTAGAGGCAGCATTTCCCTTTCTATACTAAACAGTAGTTAGTGAAGCCGTAGCTAATCGTCGTAATGGGGTGAAAATTTTACCGAAAGTTTTTTAAAAAACAAAAACAAGTTAAATTGTTCAAGCAGGGTTTCTGTCTTTCTGTGCATCTGCCAGCATCTAAAATTCAGGTGAAGAAAGTTGATTAAGGAAATGATTGTCCCTATTTTCAAGGCAGTGTTGTCACCTTCAGCAAGTTAGTGAATAGTGCCAAAAGATGCTTTTTGTTATTTTTTTATATGTCATTGGCATCATTTTCACTTGCACAGGTAGGTCTGTATGTTTTCATTTTCCACAAGCTTGTAATGTGAATAATCACCTCTTGATTTTTTTCACAATGAAAATAGAAAGGAAAAAAAAGACATAATGACTAGTATTCTAAACAAAAAAAAAGTTCAAATTTAACACTTATTGAAAGCCATCAATCTTGTATCACATAGCAGTACATAATAATCTAGTAATAATAATAGATGTCAGGCATACAAAAATGTCGGTGTTATGGATGGCCTGCATTATATTGCAGTGAAATTTTGTATTACAAAATAAATCCATCCAAAAGAGTCTTGCCACTGATTTAGTTTGTTCTGTCACTGGGTTCTGCAGAGAGTTAGGTCAGTCAGTTCAGCTTTCTTCTGAGTGCTGCAGATTACACATAACATTAAATATGCTCCACATTTAAACTGTTTTACAATGTAGGAGTTGCACAGTCTCTATTAGACATGGTGTTTTAAAGCTTTTTTTTTTTAAGATAGAAAGCACTAGTACTAGTGCTTTACCCTTAACATGAGTGCTTAAATAACAATAACGTAATTGTTGACTCAACTCCTTACCCCGTAGGAAGTTTTTTAGACCTTTTATTGAGGTCCTTCTCTGAACTTACCCTCATGATTTTGATGTTATACTTCATAAAGTAATTCTCTACCTTTTAGTAGTTTTCCGCTTTTGAGATCATCATCTTAGCTGCAGAACCTAATTTTCTGTGGTGAATCATTAGAAACAAACGCCCTGTGAATTAGACAAGGATGTTCCCATGTTTGGTCTTGTATCCATTATAATCAAGCTTTAGGAATCGTAGAACAGTAATGATTGGGACCACCTGTCAGTACATTTTCAGAAATAGATTCAAGACATAGCTGTTTCAGTGGCTTACAGCTAAGCAAAGGGGTCTTCACTATATGGCAGTATTTCTCAGTTTTACGCAGAAATTGTTTCATGTGATCCACTTAGATTTAGTGGGGTTTATTAGTAAAACTCAAATATCATCACTGTTGGTCCAAAAAAAAAGTCTTTAATCAGTGTTTTCACAGTCCTTTACGAAGTCAGAGGCAGCATCAGCCTCAAGCAATCCTTTTCTTAATTAAACAGAATGCATCAGGCACATTTGTAGACTAACTCCTGTGTATCTGTAGCCTAGGTTGTTTAGCCTTGGTTAAAACAAACCATTTTGAGTGGATGTGGCTTTAGACAAAACCTCCCTTTTTAGTGAAGTGAAGCTGAGGAAAAGAACAATGGATGATGAGCAATGGCTGAAAACTTTTATTTATTTTATTTTATTTAAATAAATATTAAAAAATATATTTAAAAATATTTATTTTAAATTGTTAAATTTGCTTTGTTGTAGCCCTTTTTAAGTTGCAGATCCTCGCAGGTTTGTAGAAGTAATTGTGTTGATCCCTGATCTTTGGAGAAAAAAAATATCAAAAGCTTCCAGGCAAAAGATTTTTCTTTCAAGTAATACCTGTTTAATCATTGATTACTGTTCAGATTTGCACATCAAAAGAAAGTTACATTTTCTCAAATTTCACAAAACACTAGTTTGGTGAAAGCAAAAATTGTTTTTCACAGCAAGTTCCTCGTGTCATTTGTAGCTATTTGCTTTATACATTGGTGCTCAATCTGTAAGTACTGAATATTTTACTTGTGCTCCTGTAAATGTTTCTGACTCTTCCTCAGCCTCTACACCCTGTTTTGTTGTTCAGCTTTTGAATTAGACATGTTGTTGACTTAGGCAGTGTATGAAAAATAGCAGAGGAACTTCTCTGTAGTTATGTGGCAGTATGGCAAAAAGGTGGTTTGGAGAAGACCGGTGTTTATCCTGGTAAATCACAACTTGTAATTAAAGTATAATAAAGCCAATTTATTCTGAGGAAGAGCAGGTGAGGAATAGTAAATATTCTTTGAAGATTATTCGTAAGCTTCAAAGCTCTGCTACATTAGAAGGAAACTTATTTTAGTTTGAATTAGTCTATTAAATGTTTCTTTACTTGATGGTTTTCTTCCAAAGGGATCACCCAGGACATCTACTCCATTTGGTACAGCGCTTGGCAGAGAGAAAAGAGTGTCTAATGATGTGGAAAACTATTACAGACCTTCAATGCTTGAGGACCCATGGGCTGGCCTAGAGCCAGTTTCTGTCACAGACATAAACCAACAATACAGCAGTGAGCAAACAACATATACTGGTAAAAAAGGGAGGTATTTCAGTTAACACTTTTAAAGGCCAAATAACTCCTTCTTGTCAGGAAAACTTTGGGACAAAATCTTTACACTTACACAAGATGAACAATAATAAAGACCTTAGTTAATGTTTTTATTTGATCACCTGTCCACCCTTTTATCCAATTTTTTTTATTGCATTGGAAATTTTTATGTACGGGGAGGGAAAAGGAGTGGTAGGATAACTTACATTTCTGGCTGCGTGGAAGTGCCTACCAGCTTTGAAGAACAAAGTGTTCTTTAATCACCAGCGACTGATCTGTGACTGTTAAAACAGGTTTCCATATATTTACCTCTTCCATGCCAGATTGTTAGCCTTTTATTGTAAACTCCTTTAAGAAATGGTATTTTTTTATGTTTCAACATTTTTAGAATGAAGTAACTTGGAAATAAAATAAAGTTTTGTAAATCCTTGTTTTGTAATGTATAAAGATTATTTTAGGATTTTTGTTAAGGTGTACTCATTAACAGAACTAGTACTAGTTAAATTAGGTGACTTCTGTAAATGTGCTTGTATGCTGTAGTTAACATCTGATTTTGTGCATAGCGTTTTTATGTTAATTGTAGTGTAACATGAAACTGAAATATGACTTTTAGCCACCTCAGGAAACAAATGTATTGTCTGTGGAAAGTTTAATTTGTTGAACCAGATCTTGAGTCATAAACGTAATTCTGTGATCATTTACTTTTGTATTTTAAAAAAATCATATTTGGAACAAGCTTAGACGTTTCTGGATTATAGTAAACAAGTCTGTTCAGTGGCAATTTTAGTCTAAGCAACACACATCATCAGAATTAAATAAATGCAAATGTACTTTCTGGATCTACGTTTTAGAATAGCATAGAATGATTGAAACTTTGTTGTACGGTTGACATAAGTATATGAATAGCACCTCCTTTTTGACGTGCTCTGGATTTTTCAGTTTTGTCTTTTAATTTTTACCTACAGCTGGCATCTTTGCTTAGAGAATTCTTGTTTTCTGTGTGTGCATGCTATATTTTTATACTAAAGAGGAAAACGATTTTTTTTCTTTTTTTTTTTCTTAGGACTAGTCTAGTTGTGGAAGATCCATTCTTAAGTCTGCTAATGAATATTGTAATTTAGAACTAATTAGGAATAGTTCCAGCTGTAGGCATGCTCTTTACATGACGTTAAGCCTGCAGTGGATATCTAAAGTGTTGAACATACTGTTATTTGTTTGTTGATCTTTGCTTTTTAGCAGGAGGTAGAGGGCAAAAACTTTTTTGTTAACAAAAAGCACTAGTTCCGTTTTCAAAACCTACATATTTTCTTTTAAGCTCATTGTATACTTCATAGGAAACACTTTTGTAGTCCTGAAGCACGGCTACGTAGAAGAGCACGAGGAATCACATCATGCTGTTCTTAGTAACTTGTCTTTTGCTGAGGTATGATAGCCCTAGAGTACTACTTGGACTGTTTCATCATAAAATGTCTTGGCTGAATACCACCTTCAGGAACAACATCAAACTGGAAGGGGGGTAACTTAGTGATATGTGCTAGCTGAGTCTCAAACTTTTATGACCATAACCTAAATTCTTGTCTTCCTTCAGTTGATCTTATTGTTCTAGTACTATATCCCAAAAGGTTGCTCAGAGAACTGAGACCATAATGCCTGCCTGATACCAAGAATTCTTAAATCTTCATCCCAGAATCAAAACGGTCCCTGAAGTGGCAGCTATCAGTATTGTTATCTGTAATGCACACCAGCAAAACTGAAATTACTTGACAAGTTGCAGATAGTATTTAGAATTTAAATATCAAATAATTGTGTCACTTTGAATAGTAATTTTTTTCCTTTTTTTTTAAACAGTGAGAGATAAAGTTCACAAAGTTATAGGGTAGTTAACTGAATCACCTTTTTTGTTACTTTTTCCTTTGAAACTCAATGCAGTTTACTTTTTGCAGTATGTTTGGTGATCTTGAGGAAGTAGATCTGATAGTACCTCATGTTTTTTAAGAGACTAAAGCTCTGCCGCGTTCCCAGTTAGATGTAAGAAGAAACTGGGTTTGGAAAGGAGAAAGGAAAGGAAAAGGATTCATGACAGAAGAGAGACTCTTAGAGGTGGGACTGCTTTTACAGTAGCCAATATCAGCTGCCCTTGCACATTTCAAAGATGCATTTTTCCACTTTGGCTTTCCAAGGGATCAAAGCCAGTCAACTCTGGTAATAACTGTTAACTCCTGGAACCGGGTGTCAGACATCAACGAAGGTAAATGTTGCAGAAAGAGATTTGAGGAAATAATCTCGGAGCATTGTATTAATCAATACAGGCCTTCCACAATTCCATCTGTTAAGCTGCTGCTCCTGTGCACTTCAGGATATGACCCAGCAATTATAAGTACATCATACTACTAAAGACTCCAATAATTTGGTCAAGAATCTGCAAGGAATTGAAATGTAGATGTAATAAGCTTACTAAACTCGTCACACCGTACCAAAAGCTTAAAAACGATTTACCTTTCTGGCTTCTAAGAGGAATTCTGCAATTACGGTAAAATTTCGAAATGTCATTGTTGAATAGCTGTAAAATGCATGAACACATGTTCAGAACTATAAATACAATGTACTTAAAGCCAATTTAAACTTTGCCTTTTTTTACTATGATATCCAGGAAGCTTGAGCACTTAACTTCCTCACTGATTGTAGTCCCTTTTCCCATATGGCAAACATTCTTTTGCCCATATGTTTCTAATGGAGATAGGATATATCACTTCCTCATTTGTTTATGAAGCCTCTTCATAGGAACAGGATGGCTCTGGAAATAGCATTTGATGATAAAAAGCACATCAGAAATGTATCCTTTCTTCATGAGCCCATGAAACAAAATAATGTCTGTGCTTTGCTAATGAAGGGATTCTTCTGTAATGAATACACTAAGAATATGGGCGTTGTTCTTTCCTCAACAGACGACTTAGACTTTAAGGTAAGTCACTTTCTTTTCAGAAGTTCAGATCGATGCACGTTCTATCCATTCTGTTTTATTTGATGGACAAAGGCAGAATGCAAGACTTACTTTCCATTCAGTTTTGTAAAAGAAACCGCATAACTCATTACTAACTCTCTTCTAGCAAATACTTGTTTTCATTTTTTGCTATTTGCTAGCTACTGTGTTTAACAATGAGCTCCATATCACAGTAAGATAACTTAAATCACCTGCATTCAATTCTGTGTGACATGGTAACACACCAGGTGGGAAACAATCTCAAATTGTGTAATACGTCAAAGATAGTTTAAGTTAGAGTTTTCACTGTGATTTTGTAATACAGAATAGTCATTCTTCTCTGGCACTGTGGGCACACTGTTTACATTGAAATTGTAAAACATGCAATTTAGAGTGTTGAAACTTCAATTAAAGCAGGATTTTAAAAATACATATCAAGCTACTTTTTTTAAACTAGCAATAAGACATTTTGCAGAGAAAATGCTTCTGGTCAACAGAATGAGAAAGTACTTCTGCACTCAGGCTGTTTTTCTTTTCCTGTTAGGAATATCTTTATCCTAACTTTATGCAATTGTGTTGATCAGACAGGTGGGAGAAGAAACGTGCATTTTATGTAAAGTCTACAAGTATCTATTCTTCAACTCCCTCCTAAAGAAGATTTTTTATAGACTGTTTGGGTTTTGAGTTACACTTGCAAGGAGTCTTGTTGACATTAGAGGATTTACTTGTACACCTAAGATACATAAGTATCTAACAAAATTTGAAAATTATTTCACCCATTGGTCTGTCATTGCTCTTTACCAACTCTGCAATAAACTGCAATGTCTAGCAATTGCTCTGAATTCCAAGTTGTACATGTGCTTTTCATACATGAGCCAACCCTATCTTGCAAGGAATTAAATCTTTTTACCACATTTTCCTAAATTCTTGAGAAGGGAGACTTTGTTTTCCCTTCCCCAAATTTTCCTTTCTTCCAACTTGTTTGTATTAGGAAGGAAAATGGAGGATTGCACTCACAGATTGGTGAGGAATCATATATTGATTTCATGTTGCAGTCTCTCAGAAGCTTGTGTGCTATTTGAGAGATAGCTATGTATACTTCTCCATCATTTGGGATGGCTCAAAGAACTACTCACACCATAAAAAAACAGGAAGGAAATCACCAAGTTGTGTTAGCATTTAACAGTAGTATAGCTGTAGCATTCAGTCAGTTTGCAATCTTTTTTTTTTTTTTTTTTGCTTACAGCAACTTTTGTTTTCAACTGGATGTCTCACTATACACAAAGAATTAAATCAGTTTCATTTTCTGCTGTTTTCTTTAAAATACATGCTTTGCAGATTTAGAGTTTAAGAATGCTTCCGCAACTAGGATTTCTGAATTTACTTTTACAAAAGGTAACAAAACTAACAAAATTTGTCCTTATCAGCTTAAGGGCAAATTTAGGCTTTCCCTTAAAAGCAGCTTAGATCTCATTAAAATAACTTTATCTCATCCTCATTACTTCTTTGGGAACACAATTACCGTGCTAGAAACAGAGGGGCAGAAGCTTGGTGACAGAACAAGGTCATACTACCATTCCTCTCCTAGAGGTTACCACTAGTTCCCTGCCATTTCCATGTGCTCACATCCAGGAGATGTTTTCAGCCAAATAGTCATCCATTCCGTTTTGCCAACTCTAAGTTGCAGCACTTTAAACTATATCAGAGAGTTGCTTAGTGCACGTCCTAGATTTAAAATTTTAACAGCACTATAAATTTTAATTTGTAGGTTAGCCCCTAAAACTCTTGCTTGTTCTCTTCTTCAGAAGTAAAATCACAGGTGAATGTCACTGCCTTTTGTTTCCCTGGTCTACGACTGTTACACATTCCTTTTCTCAACCACAGTTGTAAACATTCTCTGACAGAAATGAAAAGTCTGGTTTACATAGAATATTGAACATAATTTCACAGAACTGTAGGCTGTAATATTCACTGGCTTTTGTAATATTCACTTTTTTGTAATATTCACTGGAAAGCTTTTGACACTACATTAGCATGTATTCCTTGCAATTTTAGAGTAAAAAGAATTCCCACATTAAGATTTCACATGCCAGCGTATTTGGTAGTAAAGTTATGCCTCCAAGTGCTAGCAAGGAAGTAGTTTTCAAATATTAGAATTATTTCCCAAAGTTGCTTAATTCTCACTATTCAGTTTTTCTGGGTAACAGCAAGAGGAATATGAAGGATTTTTTTTTGTTTTTATTTTTTTTAATAAAAGATAGCATCATGGGAGGCAAAGAATTTGACAGCATGTCAGACTGAAATTTTTAAACCAAATATTTTAGAATGGGTTGCACTTACCAAAATCTTCCTGTGTTACCCTATTGCTGGTAGTGATCATGCTGCTCAATGTCATATTAAAATACATTTAAACCTTCTGGTATCCATATGTATTTTACCACAATCTAATTGCTCTGTAGTCAAGATAGTTGAAAGCTGTTAGTGTAGAATAAGCAAGTGTTTGCTTTGGGTTTAAAATCCTTGTAGCTTGCATGAGGAAATTCCCAAGAGTTCCTACTGCTGAACATGATGTTGATATATCACTGTAAATGCTTATAAATAGAAGAACAAAACCTTTTTCACACTGATGCAAACATTCCCATTTCGAGAATCACATTGAGCTAATGCTGAAACAGGGGAAGAGGAATTAAGCTAATTGACAACTTCTGTGGATGTCTGCACAGCATAAACCACAAATAACAGAGCAAACATGAGCTTCAAAAAACACTGATTGCCAACTAGGGAGTAGTATCAGCAGTAATTGGATTATAAGTAGTAGTTGCACAGCACTTTTTAAAATCAAACCACTACCTCCTGTGGCTTAACAAGGATTTTTAGATTAATGTAAAATAAGGCTTTTGAGCTGTATCCCCTTAACAGCTGTCAGGAATTAAGTTGTTGTTCATACAGTTGAGTTTCCAGAAGAGAAGAAGCATCTTATCTTCATCACTTCCATGAAGTCTAGCATCTTTGCATAAGTCCTGTATCATCAATTCTTTCAACCTAAGTTAAACTTTGCATTTGAAGATCTCGGGTCTCCAAAAAAGGTGAAAAGGAAACATCTGCACCTGAGTTAAGGGTACACCTTGGGTCAGTAACTACAGGAAGGCACCAAGGGTCCATCTATTGATTACTTGCCATTCCACTTTCCTAAAGCTATTTCCCTTGTCTGTAAATTTTTAGTAGTCATCTGGTTGCTATGGCAGTTAAATTACACCAAACAAAATGATTTGGTTGTTCATTTCCAGATGTTAAGAAAGCAGTATGTGCACCACGGGCAAAAGGTTGAGAAACTGCTCTGACTGTTTGCAGATGAACGAACTGCCAAATTGCATCTCTGTTGAAACTGAAGACAGCTTACACTACGAACAGTGTTCCTGTACTTAGAATAGCTTCTTAAATAAAGTTCCAAGCATGTAGAAAGCCTGCACGAAGAACCTTTAAATCCCTGTTTTCAGGATTTCTATTACGTCTGGTTATGTTTTATGACATTTGATTTCCTTTCAGAATACTCACTGGATGTTCTATACATTAACTCTCCCGTAGCCTATCCTCCTCACTGCTGTGAGGTGAGGGAGAAATAACATTTTTCTATACATTTTAGACATAAAATTGGTAACATCGACCCAAAGAGCAAGTGACAGAATTCTCCTTCCATGATCAAATCTGTCTTCTTAGAGTTTTGTTTCACACACACACTCCTTAACTTCACCCCGAGAAAGTACCTCACTCAGATAGCCTTACCATAACTTTTTCTCTGGTGAGTCTTGTATTGTTTCTTTTTCCCCATTTTTTTCTTCCTCGCAGAACAGTCTGTGCACAAACCGTATTTTAAAGCTTTTCTGCAAAGGTTTTCCATGGAAATAAGCCTGCCTTTCTCGCCCCTTCTGTTGGAACAGGCTCGATCTGCCCTCCAGGGTCCTGCTAGCAGTAGTTGTCTACCGGCGTGTTTGGTGGAATCGGTACCACTCGTCACCCACCGTCCCAGTTCACTGAACATCCTGTTGGTTTGCGTTGCTGGAGGGGATGAAATGATGCCAAGTAAAGTCTACAAAAATCATTTTGGCTCATCTAAATGAGCACTGGGTGGGTGGCTGATGGACTTCATTGTCAGATGTCTAGAGGGAACTGTACAAAGCAGACATGCCTCTACCATAGCTACCACCCTGTTCTTTCTAGTTTAAAGAAAAGTTGTCTTCTAAACATACAAACAAATGGTATTCAAATCTGTCCTAAGCACAGTCATTCTGTGGGAAGACAACAGAAGAAGCATGCAAGAAAAGGGTGTGGGCAAACAGGGACACTGTGATCCCATTTCTTCCTGTTAGCTTCCCAACACACCTGCCTCTTAAATACTCTATTTTCATATACCCAGCGTATATACCTATCTACCCACATCCTCAACATGTATATACACAAATACTCCATAAATTCTTGTTAATGGGAGACCAGATTGGAGGGAAGAAAGGAAAACTGCTTCATGAAAGTGTCAAGTCGGGTACTATCCCTTCAGCAGCCCGAGAACATGCTATTGTTTTTCAATCCACAAACAACAAGAAAGCAGATGTGCATTTCAGAGAGAAGAGAGTTTTATGAGCAGCAAAAGTAAGAAGTCTGCATGTGTAGCCACTTTTTCCATTCACTGTATTTAATCATTTACTGTAAATTTAGAAAGTTCAGCTTCAGTCCAGCTACAGTTACCTTAGTACTAAGTTCTATTTCAGAAGCTTTTAAACTGCCAGAAGATCTGCTACAGAGCAATTTTTTCTCAGTCTTGTAAACTTCCCAGAGTGCAGAAGGAAAAAGCAAGTTTCTGGTTTCATTCTAGTTGTATTGATATATGATAGAGAAAAGCAGCAGAAGCACATCCAATGAAAGTACACACCTTTACTAGTGCTTAGGCCGTTTCTATGTAAGAATCCAAAAACAAATGCTCCAATTTCTGGTGTTACTTATGGGCCTGGGGAAGATCATCAGCACAGCAAACGTCTCCCTGCAGCACCTCTTGGCAAGGAGACTCCCCAGTGAGAGGCTGACACCTTCAAAAGCACACTGCTTCCCTCAAATTTCCACATCAGCCTCTCTCCATTGTTTGCAGCACCATACAGCAGAAGTACAGAATGCGTCCCACGTCTCCAGGTTAAGACCTGCGTTCATTTCTTTCTTCACTCTGTTTCTTCAGAGGGTCCACAACATGCTTTGTGGCCAGGCCTTGACTTTTGTCCAGACTCCCTTTCAACTGACCATTTCCATATTCTTTCTTTGGCTAACACTCTGAACCAGATAATTCCCTCTTTTCTTCCGGTCTTATGACACTAAGACTCTTTTGTGACTTAAGCCATCCCAAATCTATCTTCTTCAGAGCTATCTGTGTCACACAAATTTTTCCATTCTGGACTGATTACCACTGTTCCCATCATTCTGCTGACAAAGCAGCTCTTTCAAGTGTGATCAGATCAAGAAAGTTAGAGCTTGAATAGCTTAAAATGTGTTTCAAACTTGCTGATGTCTGAGACAAGAAAGCTGACCCAAGTGAGCTTTTCCAACAATGAATCTCAAGACAGAAGCTATCAGTAACCTCACTAGTAGTAATACTACTTTTGCCAACTTTAGTTGCAAAGTGGTCTGCAAAGGCACCTCTACCTGCAACCTGTCTGCATCATCCTCCTTTTGTCTTCCTGTGCATTCTTTTCAGAATCCTGCTTCACTACCTTTTTCCTGAGGTCTTGTTAGGTCCTTTTTTGTTGTTTTGCTTTACTTGTTCTCTTTCTTTTTTTTTTTCTCCAACTAATTCCATTTTTTAAGCATCTTTGAAAGAGGTAAATAGCAATAAGCTTGAAGCAAAATGTATACATACTGAGTACCAGAGAGTGGGTGACATGAATAGCTCCAATGATAGCTCATTAAGAGGTATGGGATAGAGACCTTTTCCCTAAAGCATGGATTCCACAAACTAAAACAGAATGTGAGTTTTTATTTTCCTAATAAGTGGAGATAAATTCTATAGACAGATTTCATCAAATCACTGTCCATCAGTCAACACCAGAAGTGTTTATCCCAACATCCTGCACAGTGTTAGGTCTAAACCTCACCTAACAACTTCCAAATCAAACCAATAGCTTCATTTAAACCAGACCATACAACACTATCATAGAATCATCTAGGTTGGAAAAGACCTTCAAGACTACCAAGTCCAACCATCAACCTGAGCTACCACATCCCACTAAACCATGTCCTTTAGTGCCACATCCACACGTCTCTTAAATACCTCCAGGGGTGGGGATCTGTCAGTTGAAGTTGATCCCAAGACCAACCCGTCACTTAAAAATCTGCTTTCTGTTTAGGCTTGCTTTGTCCAACATTAGCTTCTATTAGTGGATTATAGTTTTCATTTTTATATAGTATTAAAGGGTCACATAACAAGTTTCTATTAAAGGTAGATGATCAAATAACAGCTGAATATTCTCTGCAGCAATTAAATACAGCCATTAAAGTCACATTTGGACATTTTTTTCTAGGACTGGAATATGTTTTAAAGTAATGATCTCATTAAAATCATATGCTAAAGTCCTACTGATTAATAGCCTCAGCTTGTGTCTCATATTAACCCTTAGTTTCAGCATCACACTGGAGGGTAGTGGTTGGTCCTTTTCACTGTCACTTCATTCCAATTTCCTGTGTCTTGTTTTGTAAATGTGACCTTCACTGATAGTTTATGTGCGATCTTAACATTTCACCACCTTAAAATACTGAGGTAGGTGCTCAGTGTCCCTCATCTCTTTGTGCAATGGTTAGAATGGCACCTAAAATAAAAACTCTGTCAATACCCCCAACACGAACATCGTAACACTCCATGTAATAACCCTGAATCTCAAGCATTAGATACCCCATCTTTGGTATCATTTAGGCCTTGAAAGGCAGCATTTGCCTTTATTCTCCAACAGGCATAAAGAGTTAAAACAATTAACAGCTCTTTCATAACATTTTCCTGTCCCCTCCATTCAGGAACAAGACAGAGCCCAGGTCAGGACTGTCCTAGAGCTCCCTGCAGGTTAGACAAACACTGACATCTGCAGCTGTCACTTTGTTCTTCCTGCTGTGAAATTCATAAGAATAAAAAGCCACTCTACAGTGGCAGAGCCAGATGCTGTCGATGAAGCACATATGCTCCAGGCCACTTTCTGCTGTTCCTTCTTGCTCCCAAGCATCCACAACTGGATGAAGGATGCTGACTTTATTGATACCATTTTACGGCCCTGGCAACTATGAGTCTGTATAATCCTTTGAATGATACCTAACATTGATAGCTGATACCTAATGATACAACTCTCTCTTTTAGAATACAGTACCAAATCCAATATGCTTCTCATTAAAAAGAAAAAAAAAAAAAAAGAACAGAATTGTCCAACTTTTGTATACCAAAATGAGCTAAGGGAAATTGTGAAGCATAATAAACATCTAAAGTGTGAAGATCAGTCAGCTAGAGACACTACATGAAAAAAAGTGATTTCAAGACAAAAAGTATGGTATTTCAGTGAAAGTTTGCATGTTTCTATTACTTGCTTTTCTGTCTGACAACACAAACAATCCCTTTTTATCTGATTTAGAAGTCAGCACTCATCTCTTAATTATTTTGCTTCTGTGTTGCTCCAGACAGGCCTGTGTGAAAGATAGGAGAAAGACAGGAGAAAGCAAGGAGAAAGATAATCCACAGTTCTAGAAATAAATTTAATTACCATATTCCTCTAAATACAATTTTACCTTACAGATGTTACTTTTAATGTGAAGTTAATGAAGACATTAATTACATTTAATTAAGCCTTACATCAGACTTTAGAGAGGATAATACTATTACTCCATCATTTTACAAATGGGGAAATCGAATTATAAAAAGAGGAGGTGTCTTTGTTAAGCCTTATCACTACTTAATGACAGAATAAGACCAGCATCCGCTGCTCCATTACCTAAAGCTGATTAATCCAAAGCAAGTTGGAAATGTGTTGTGTTCCTTGGAGGAGGGGTGCCAGCAGAGGGGGAGCCATGCATTCCAACTCGTACCAACGGTAAAGGGTAGCTGCTTAATGCTGCAAGCATCTCTCTCCATGCTATAACTATTCATTAAAATGTTCCAGATTCTGATTTAAATATGCAAAACTTCTTTCATTTTCCCAAGCACCTTTCAATTTTGCTGTAAAGAATACAACTAGACTCAGAAACATTATTTTTAACAAAAGAAATTCACTTCTTAGGTTATTAGCGTGCAAGGACTTAGAACAACTGAAAATCTCCAGTGATTTCTTAGATAATCCATACATTTGTATGGTTCATTGGATCAAGGAGAGATGAAATTCCTTGGCCAAAATAACTATGTCAAACTATACATTTTTTTTCTAATAGAAGGGAGTTTTATCAAAAAAAAAAAAAGGGGGGGGGGCCAGATTCCATTCATAGGGGAAATTCACAGAACAGAATTGAATTCCCTACTGAAGTTAACAGGTGTTTGGATTTCATCTTTTATCTGATATAAACTCTGCAATGACAGCAGGAACAATTTCAAACTGATGTAACAGTCTCTGTTTTCATGCACAACTATAGATGTAGAGGTCACAGTCTCCTAAGAAATAGAGGAGGATAGTTATATTGTTGAATTTTACTGCATATGGGAAAGATTTATGTCATAATCAGAAGTGTAGCTTTTTCCAGTGGGAGAATCTCAAACAATTATCATGGAAATAACCAGTTTTTAAGTTTATCAGTCATTAATTTAATGAGTTAGGGGGGTTATTTGTTAGGTTTTTTGTTTGTTTGTTTTTGATGACTAATATCTTAATAACTGATAGGTGCATAATCTGGTCAAGCATCTGCTCACTTTTCTCCTGGAGACAAATGTACTTCTGCTTTTCTGATTAATGAATCAGAAAGCAAAATATGACAATATTCTAAAATGTATTGTAATACACTTTCATATTGCAAAACAGAAAAATAATCCAGAGATTGAGGTTTCAGGTCTTCAAGCTTTTTGGTATTTTTTTGTTTGGTTGGTGGGTTTTTTGATTGTTCATTTTTTGATGGGAGTTTAAGTGCTATAATCTCTTCCTAGAGCATAAAACTATCAACATAATAATTACAAGCCTTTTCATGCATTTTACTTTTTAAAAGCTACAGAAAATCAAATATAAAAATGCTAATGTATCATTAGTAGTGCTTAAGCTCTTGAATCATTGAATTTAAAATTCCTACAAAATAATATATTGCATGATGTAGATGTTTCAGAAAACACCAGGAGTGTAACACAACTGTTACAAACCAAATTTCTTGCTTTTTCTGACTGACTGCAGAACATTTAATGTCAACCTGAGCAGCTTTTTTACTTCCCACTTACGAACAGTTTTAGAACTGCTCTGAAGCACAGCAGCAACTGCCAGTTTTTCCAGTACGCTGAAGCACACGCTTTACAAAATCTTAGAAATAAGAAAGCTAATCCAATTTGTTGGGTCTGTTTATGTGCTTATAAAAATGTTGGTGTCCAGGGGAATAGCTGCTGTTGATGTGTTTTCTCTCCTGTACCATGAAATCCTCCAACAGAGTCACACAGCTTGTCAAAGTGTCAAGCAACCAAATGATAACTCTGTTGGAAGAGAACTCGAGCAGTATGGGTCCTGTTAAACCATCTATGAGCGGCAGGGGACATGCTTGTATGTTTCTCATGCTGGTTTTGTCCTGTTAAATTGTTTGTCCTGATAAATTATTGTTAAATGTGTAGAAAGATGGTCATTTATCCCCTTTTCTGATATTTGGAATATTTGGAAATATATTTGGTTTTGAATATTGATCTCCCTTAAAATACACTTAGAAATAGGTTCCCTCAGACCCCTTAGGGTCAATGAAGCACCTCAATTTGATGTTCATATGAAGTCTGCCTATGAAACCTGGATCTTCTCATGTCATCTGCAACCTCTTTTGTTGTTGGGAGGAGGTATTAGATTTTTTTTTTAGTTCGTCAATAAAACTTATCCCTTTCTTTCTCACTGCATTTTCCCAATTCTACAGAAACACTTAATATTTAAAGTACCAATTTATTTGTTTTGGACTTCATAGTAACTGTGTAATTCTGTTGGATGATGGTTTCTCCCCTTCTCCCTACAAATTCAAGAGGAACAGACTTTTTAGGTAGTCATGCCAGTTTCACCAAAAGATTTTGGTGAAAATTAAACTTTCTTTACAATGTTGACATTTTCTCAAATATTGTTTTCATTCAGATTGTTCCAGAAAAAAAAAAAAAAAAAACAAAAAAACAGCTTTTAAATAAATGTTGCTTACAAAAGTAACTGAAAAGAATCATTTATTTACTTAGCAGCCTACTAAATACATATGTGACATGTGGCTTATTTTTAGCATTTTTCATCTAGATTCCATACTTAAGAATCTATATCCACATTAATTGTATGCAATTTCTATAAAACTGTAATGTCGTGTGTGCATATATTCTGAGCACACTAAAATAAGATAGTTAAGATTATTTTCCTGATTCAGACTTGATATTGGCTTATCCATTCTGCATTTCACATTTTGCCTTTTTTGCAAAGCCAAGAGCACCATATTTTCATCACGCTGTATCTGCCATAAATCTACGTTTTAAATAAACCCAGAATGAACTAGATTTCAGATCCAAAGTAACGCTTTGATTCACCCATAATAAAGTGTATAAAGTAATAGTTTTTGTAATACAAAAGGCTTTGTGATTCTGAAACCTTAATACAGGAATTAAAAAATGAAAAAGAAGAGTCAATAGGCTGCAAGGGAGGAGTATTTGCTATCTACAACAAATGACAGGTGTTTCAATAAAGCATGCAAAACTTTTCCCTGGAGGTCAATAAGGAATTTGTATCCTTACAGTTATGACTTAAATGCTGTTTAAAAAAAAAGGAGTCTCCCGTGAGACCAACTGAAAGAGAAAGAGAGAAAGCCATCTCTGGTTTATCTTATGATATAAGCTAAAATAGGTTTGTATTTATGACAGAACAGGCCTGCTGAATTCTATGGGATTTCTTTCCTTTCTTTCTTTTTTTTTTTTTTTTTTGGTCATTGTTGCCAAAAGGCAATATTGTATCTGCAAGTACAGTTTGCAAATAAAAATTATTACTACTACCTGCATGTCTTCTTTCACTATCTTGCATAATTGTATGTGCTTGCTTGGAAGTCTCAGAGCAGGATCTGCAATCCATAACACGAAGCAATCTGGGGAGAAAAACGTACGTAGTTTCTAACAAAGTCTGCCAGATTTAGAGTAATATCTTCCTGATGTGGAATCACCAGAACATCTGCAGATAAGTTTTTAATTATTATTTACTACCCCACTTCTTTTCTACATCATTGATAGATTTCTTTTCATTTCCCAACTCTTCTGTAGTTCTTAGTCTATATTTTCCCCCACAATAAACAATTTTCACAAAAAACTACTCAAGCAAATGCGTACAATTAGTGTTTGTTCCACAGTAGCAGTGTAGAAAGCAGGAAGATGCCCGCACGGTGAGACAGCCCACTGCCAGGTTACCCGATGGGGTGGTCATGTTGACAGCATGTGCTCCAGCCTGGAAATGACACAAATTTTAAAGAGGGGAAATAATCTCTGTTGCATTTTCACCATCTCTGGTCCCAGCTTCTGTCAACCAAAAGAACATTTTTCATCACAAACCCTGAAGAAAGAGCCAGAGAGGTCCGGACATCAGTTACCATACAGATTTCCCTTTTCTGCTCAGAGAAGCAAGCTAGACAAAACGAGCTTTTCTGGATCACTGGGGCCATTAACAGAACTGCTCACAGCATCAGCGTCAGCTTAACAAGAGCACAGGGACAACAGTTTATGTGCCAACAACCAAACCTCAACACAGCTCATCGTGGGCAAGAAACCTGAGGATATTCATTGCGTCTGGCTAAGTAGGGCATCATTACGTCTTTTGGCTGTCCCAAAGCAGAAGGGGTAGTTTTGCAGGGTGGGGAGCGTTACAGGACCACACAGTAACAAATTCAGCTGTCGATTTTGTGTGTTGCACGCAACATCCTTTGTTTCTCAAGGCAGTGATGGGTTTTCATTTTAAGCAACTCTATACATGAAGGAAGGGGGAAGGCCTGTTCTGAAAAACAGAAGATAAAAATGTCAATGTCAGTAACTCTGGCTTTTAAGTTGCTACGCAGCAATGTTTGTGTTTTTGCACTACAAGCTAAACATTAATGCATGGGAATAGCAACATTACTAGAAAAGCATCTCCTTCAAAAAAATCAGGGCTCCTCAGAGCCTGAGAAAGAGGACCTCCATTTTATCTTGCCTAGAAGCTTACAGTAGAGACAAATATTGGTGCTGCAGTGCAAAAAACTGGAACGCCTGCATACTCATCTCCACACTCAGTGTTGTAACCTAGGCAGAACAACCCATATTCAGCTCTTCACTTCACTGTAGACATCCTGCATGACCTCAGACAAGCCCCTTTATCCCAGATGACAACAGCAGCCACCTTCTAGCCTTCATCACCCCCAAGGCCAGGTGAGAAGGGTCATGCTGTGCTCACAAGCTGTGCTGAGGAGAGGCAGGTAGTTCCCTTCTTGCAGGGGCGATGAAGAAGGGTCCATCCCAGTGGATGCCACATGGTTACGTGCTCCAGAGGACCAACAGCACTGAAAATGGCATCGTCATTGAACCAGTGATGGCATTTTGGCTGTTCTGGGATATTTCCAACCATGAATTAACTGACTCACACCTGGGGCTTGGATCCAAACTCTAGATGCTAGGACTCCATGAAGGAAACTCGGATCAAAACCACTCCCTTTACTATTTAACCGGGTGCCACAGTCCCACCACTTTCCTGAGAGCTCGAAGACCTCTGCCACAACGGGGACGTCACCCACCCGCAGGCAGGCCTGCCAGACCGGGTGCCTGATCACGAAGGGGGACCTGAACAAAATGGCGGTCTCCAGTTGGGTTTCGTCATTTAGTAGTTGGGTGTTCCCTGCCTCCCAGGCGTCAAATGCACCTCAGAGCTCTTACATGCAGGGGAACCCCCACTTTCAGTTTGTTTCCAGTTCTCGTCTACTGATATTCCTCATGTTGAAACACAAGATCCACCTCTCTGCTCCCTGCGAGGAGGGCTTTTTAGAGCCTGCAAGGGCTCAGTCTGACAAAAAAGGGAGAAAAATGAGGGCGATTCTTGTTGGATGAAGGGCCAGACACAGTGCTTTGTCTCACAGACTAAGCAAAGTGCTTGCCATGTGGCTCTATGACCCATTGCATACACTTTCTTCTTTATCTGCTGGTACATAGAAAAAAAATGAAACATAGCAAGGAAAAAAAAATGCCTGTTGTTATTTCTAGGTTATAAAAACAGCTACTCACTTATCTGGGTAAAACGGAAGGGAACTAGACTTAGAAGAGCAGATCAGTGCAACAGGAAACCTTACCACAGGGCTGGGCCAATCTGGTGGTTCAAATTCTGGTGATTTATTGAAACAGAAAGCATTTTTTGGCTGAGGAATTCTTTTTAATCTAGAGAAGCAGCCCAGGAGATAGGTGCACAGATCTTCTCTTCTTAAACAACAAAAATACCCACCCGTGTAAGAGGTGTTTTCCTGCTATGACTCTTCAGAGAGGAGAAAACTAACATCCCTCAAATTCTAGCACAAGTGATTGACCTTCAGCTTTGAGAGACACGGTGCGGGGAAATATCCCATCCCAGCCGCAGAATCCCGCATCCTGCCTACACAAATCGGACTAGACAGAGGTGGGAGTAAGGAGAGCAGG
The DNA here is from genome assembly GCF_964211835.1 of Anser anser. Taxonomy (NCBI): domain Eukaryota; kingdom Metazoa; phylum Chordata; class Aves; order Anseriformes; family Anatidae; genus Anser; species Anser anser. Next base: position 101,565,435 of record NC_139721.1, on the reverse strand, counting down.
AGGGGTGTGCCAGCAGGTCTGGCAGGAGCAACGTGTGGCAGCAAAGCAAAGGAGCTCTTGCAGTAGGTAGGAGGAGAGAGGGAGAGCAGAGACAGACATCAGCACAGGCCGAGCACTAACCACAGAAGCCAGTTAATCCCCCATTGGTTACCCTACAGGCAGCACGGGGCTGCCAGGCCTGTTATGTGAGTACTAGCAGCTCCAAGGGTGGGTTTTGTAACCAAAATATTTCATGTTCTACCCAGTTCTGTCTTTTCCACACCATATTTTCAAGTGTTGAAAAAACCTTTACACAGCCTCTTTGTAAGAAGCTGTATTAGAGACGCATTCATCACGTTCTGAGGATTTGCCCTAGCAAGCGTACATCCCAAGTACCCTCAGAGGAATTTTTTAAGCAGAACTGAAGCCAGGCTGTGAAAAGTGATCCGAGTATTGCCTATTAGCAAGTGCTGCTATACCTGAAGAAAAATTACATCAAACTCAAATTTCTTCCTGAGTTAAATCATGCTGACTGCAAGCTCTCTCCACGGCCATTAAAAAAAGCCCAAAATAAGCAGCCATAACAACCAAGTGGCTTTCAAAGGAGAATCCTCAAGCTTCGTGGAAGCGAACACAGTTAACTGGGAAAAAGAAACAGTTCTCCTCATTTGTCAAATGAAAATTCCTCTCCACTTGTTCGTTGTAGCTGCCAGGAGCTCTGACTTGTCTTGCAGGTGATGGGGGAGTTTGGTGAATGCTACCCCCTTCTGCTGCGTGGGTTGTCAGGGCTTATCAAGATGCCTTACAAATAGAAGCAACCTAATCCTGTTTCATCTAATCAAACAGAAGTTTCTGCAAAATTGCGTGGCTCCTGGTTCTTTGAAAGCTGACGTGCAATAACTCACATGAGATGAAATGAAATGCTTTGTTTCCTTTTTCTGCCACCGATTCCATGGATGATTTTCCTTGCTCTGTGTTGATACAGGGTGATTGCTGCAGTCGCGTCCCTCTCTCCTCTCTCATTTGCTGCTATTTTATTTGCAGCTGAGGACACTGACTGACATGCAGGTCCAACTGGAATGCCCTATTCCATTGCCCTGTTGCACAGCTTGGTGGCCATACAGCACTGCCAGCTGAACAGAGGCAGCACACTTCAGGAGCCATTACAGGCTCACGCCACCAGCACAACAAAATGAACCAGTGCCGACTGCAAGCCACATTACCAGATGCAAGGGCAGTTTTAATGAGGAGCAGGCAACTGGAAGTTGTTTTGTGCATCCACCTGATCTACATGCGAGTTGACATCCTGGGTAATACAGCCTGAATTGTTCATCTAAAGAAAAACCCAGGCTTCCATTATACCTGCTGCCAAAGTATTTTCTCCAAAATGAGAAGATCCTTTTGGCTTTTTGTCAGCCTGACGTCAGTGTAACCAGTGCTGACCTGCCTAACTTCCCGCCGCACCCTCACCGTGCCTCTTCCACCTCTGTCAACATGCTCCTGGTGCGATGAGAGCAGCTGTCTGCCCAACACGCTTTAAAAGCATGGAAGATATGGGAAGTGGCCTAGTTTTGGATGGAAACAGCGTTTGTTGAAAGAGGTGATCTTGTTTTCATTAGATTAGATGATAAGGCAGAAAAAAAGCAGAGAGGCCTCAGGCATTCAATGCGCAAGTTGCTGAAGTCGCACTGGATTTACGCCGCTTCACCAGCACCGAGCGCGTACCAGCAGGTACTGAAAACACCTGGCTCTGTCTGCAATTTCCCACTGTTCCTAACACATCGCTCTGGCTGCAGTAGCGCTTGAAGCAGCAGCATCTTCGCACCCCCAGAGGGGCCGGTTCCTCTCAGCCTCCTGCTTTTGCTGCAGATTCCTCGCTAAGGTGGTCGGTGCCACACTGCGCCTTGTGCCTACAGCGAGCCAAGCTGCATCCCCCTCCAGAACAAGCACTCACACTGCCCCGTGCTGCCGCAGCTTGCCTTCAGAAAAGGAGCAGAGCAGGAAATACTTTCTTGAATAATCTTTGATATTTGAACATGCCGAAAATCACACTCACATACTGAAAAAATAATTCAGTTCAACCCAGAGCTCCTTTTAAATGCCAGTTGATAATCAGAGAGGGAAAACGATGAAAAACTTCAAGTTTTCATGTATTTTATTTACAGGCCACACAATACATTTTATATACAGATGGCTTAAAATAACAAAGAGTAAGCAAGCTGAAGAATAACAGTTTGATTATATTAAATTAGGCTGTCTTGAAATAACTCCTGCAATAAAGTATTCTTCACCCTGATAAGCAAAAGTTAGTTCAACTTTAACCAAGTTCATTTCATCTTTTAAATACAGAACTCACTTTTCTGTGATTCGTTAATTTCTTAACACACGCCCATGTATGAAGAACATCCCACAACTATCAAGAAGGGAAATAGCCAATTTCCTCATATAAAAAAAAACAGTGCAACAGAATAGCCTGGAAAAATGTGCTATGTAAAATGCTTGCGCGTCTTATTAGCTACAAGAACGCAAGAAATACATCCGAGATTTTCTCTCTTGGAAACGGAATTCATGGTCTGAGATCTAATTTGCCTGCAGACAAGAGGTATCCTACATAAGTTACTTCAGTGCTTCGGTTTTTACCACACAGTTACCAATTAAACTGATCCAACCACACCAAAACCTCCTGGTGCAACAAGCACCAAGCAAAAGAAGAGCACTCCGACCTTTTGAAGTTAACATTACAGCGCTTGGCGCCTCTGCTGGCATGAAGCACTTTACACTACCGTGGCAAGATTTAACACAGACCAAGTTTTACAGAAATGTAAGAAAATATAGAAGTTTGCCGTTTAATATTTCTTTTCCAAGAAATTATATTAACATTTAAAGATACATGTATTTTTACACCCCTCCCCAAACACCGTTCCTTCTGTTCCAGGTAACAAGAACTAGCAATCCGGGATAAAAGCTGTTTCCTCTTCCTTTGGCTGATTTTAAGTGTTCTACGAGTCTAAGCATCTTAAGTCATAGTCATAGCAGTCCAGTTGTGCTCACATTCTTCCTCTTGGTATGGCTACAGTCCACTTAATATAAATAATGAAATACTCACTACTCGATAGTCCATGATTATAGTATTTTGCTATGTTTATTTAGAAATACAAACACACAACACTTACTTTCTGATGTAGTGTCCAGGTCTCTGTAGCACACTTTGGAATTGCAGCACAGAAAACGTAAACCCAAAGGAATGGGGGGAAAAGTAACAAAAGCCACAGCTCCACAGAAAAATAATGCGGTTTTCAGAATGCCTACCACTGCATCAGAAATGCAACGGCCACGCGATGTAAGATGTCACACTAGGACAGACTCGCTCTGCTGAGTGAAAAATTGCTCAAAAAGGTCAAATTCTGAACTGATATAAGCACCTCGTGACTTAATATAAAGGAAATTTTGATAAATAACACACAGGCCCAGTACAAATGAACGTGGACCAGCAGTCCACAGGCCTGGCCCATTCCCTGGCTGCTCACCTGCTGAGATGCAACTCCTGGGCCAGGGCAGCGTGGCCACAGGGAGAAACCCTCCTGCCACGGGCTGCCCCCATGCCAAGGAAGGGCAGAGCACACCCACCTGCAGCCCCTGCACAGCCGCTACCTGCCCAGGAAGAATGAGTTGGTGAAAGAGCCAAGATCCCCCGGGTTGCAGAGAAGGGAAAAACCTCTTTGTAGTTCTCACATATGGAAACATGTCAACCTTGCCTCCACATTGTCAACACTGCTGCCCCACGAATGTAGTTTTCAGTCAGAGGCTAGTCATCCTTAAACTGAATTTGGGAAAAAGTCATCGTGCAATACACATCTGCAACAGTGTGCAAGTTTTGCTTTTGATATGTCTGGAAGTCAACTGTCTACTCCATCTCCTTCATATTCACCATAGGCACGAATGCTTGCGTTGGCATCCTCGTATCTGAAGACTAAAATCCATTTCAGTGGAATGATGCAACATCAGACTACTGCCAGTCAGTAATCAAACTGCAGTCACTTACTCATTCAGAGGAGACTGATTTCTCTGCATTAAATGAGGGGATCTAAATGACTTGAACATTTACCTCCAGGAGGAAAGCAGGAGAAAATTTCCTTATATTTTTGTATTGAAATTTAAATCATTTAGTCCTCTTGGAGGTCTACCTTCCATTTGAACTTACCTGCTTTTCTAGCAAATATTTACATTTGAACTGCAGTAAAGTAACACCAGACTGCAATTTTTTAGTGAAAACAACTAAAAGTTTTGAAAGTCTAGCCTGATTTTGAAAAAAATAATGTGTGTATCTGAACACTGAGAGAATGTTTTTATCAATTAGTAAACAAAAGCCTGAGCTGACACTGTACCTAAATGACACTAATGATTTCTGCCTTTAAGATTTTGCTAGCAGAAAAACGTTGCAGGAGTGTCCTTACTCAAGGAAACCTACCCAGAGCACGGTCACTCACATGTGAAATTCTGGTTTTAAGCACAGGCTATTCGAGTCACAAGTATTTGTACAGGTTGATTTTATTTTCAGATGGTAGAATTCCCCTGTGCCTAGTAAAGACAACTGCAAGACTTACAGGGACATCGCCATTTTTCATCTGCCAGATCCTCAAATGCTACGTATTTAGCAAAGTGACTTTTTCCATGCTCTACAAGGTGGTAGTTAGCCATAAATGACAACCAGGATTTTGAACTAAACAAAAGAAAACAGCAACAACTTTGGCTTCTATTCTGAAAGTCCAAAAAGTCACTGACGAGACTACATTTGGAATAGTGTAAGTAGAAATTTTACTTTTTAAAAAGTAATAATTAAACACTCAGTTACATAAGGTACCGATTTGTCAACTGGATAATCAGTTGGAAAATTGTTTCCAATATGGGCTTTAAAATATTCTTTTACGTACATGCAAAATATAACCATACTTCCTCTCTGCAGGAGAGGGAGACCACTTGATGTTGAAGGAAAAAAAAACATGCTGGACTTTGTAATTAATGAGGAGTGGCTCTTGGTTAAGAGTTGTAACTACAGTCATTTTATCAGTTGTTGAAGGAGACTCAATTCCAATACTGAAATGCTCAGTGGAACAGCAGATATAAAGACGATTAGTTGGCACAATCACAAGCTTACAGAGCGTTAGAGCTAGTGTAAAATGTTTTGCTGTTGCTTTAAATACTGGTCATTTTGCCCTTGGTTACTTCCCATAATGCAGTATTTGTGGTAAAAAGAAGACAGTGTCAGCTTTTCACACAAAGTAATTACTGCTGTTGACATTTAAGATGAAAAACTATTTCACCACTTGGTAAGGACATATAAAGCATAGTTTATTTGGCAGAGGAAGTCACACAATTTCTACAACTCCAAGGGGGAGCTGAGGAAAAACTACTCTTCATTTTTCTCCTCACTTTCATAGTTTCTTATGAAGTTCAATCTGGAGATTATGACTTCATCAAGATAAGATTAGGTCTCTAAGTAACTGGCCCACATGAAGTAAACAGCACAAGGTTATGACCTATTTGAGTTTCCTATTATTATCTGAATTTTCATCTCAACTACCTAGGTTTAAGTATTATTTTCGCATCGATTCATAAAGTACTTCCAAATTTTTGCACACCTTAAGCTTACATGTTAAGGCACTTACCATTCAAGTAAAACAGTTTTTATATAAACAAGCCTGGGAGATGGAGAGAACATTTTACCAGAACATCCATTCTTTTTTTTTTTAAAGAAAAAAATAACATTGACCAAATATTTATAAAATTTTGCATCAAGAGAAAGGTTGTGTTTTATTATCTGAAATGAGCACAAAGTACACCTTCCACAATAACACTGAAAGCAGTGCAAAGACTGACAGTGACCTTTGACTAAAGGTAGTTCTGTAAAAAGAAAAATACCAAATAAATCAGTGCCCTGCTTTGATTGTTGTAAAATCTTTTTTTTACATAAAAGTTGGTCCAAACTTACAAAAAAAGCACAAATGTGCATAGTTCAGAAGATCTGAAAGAGTGCCATAAAAAGCTGATGTCCCTAAATTTAGCATCCACTTAAAACTGCCAAAATACAAAATAAAATTCAGAACTAGAGTTTGTGAACATGTACAATCAATTCATCTAGTTTTCAGACAGCATGAGTTTTAAGCATTTTTAATTTTTCCTACTGTATGCAAGACCCTTTTCCACATAAAAATAAAGCTGTTGAATTAACATTATTCAAGTCTGTTGAACTGCTGCTTTAAACTGCAGCTAGAAAAAAAAAGTTTTTCCAGATAAAAATGACGTGCCTGAGGAAAAACAGATACTCAATATGGTAATCCTCTGCCTCGCCCTCTCACTGCAGACGTGCTAATGTGTCCCCTGTATCCTTGGGAATAGCCAGGTCCTTGGGCAGGGGAAGTCCAAGTCTGTCCATGCATGTGGCCGAGGCCACTGGGGTTTTCCTGTAAGTTACTTCCGTAGCTGTAGTTGTGCATCTTGGCGGGCAGAGGATGAGTACTCTCTGGCCCTGCGGAAGCATCGCTGCTGCTCCCCAGGACTGAGATTGGGCCGTGGCTGTATTCAAACCTATGGTCTTTATCTCCACTGAATAGCATGGGGCCAGCGTTGAGGTAAATGTCTCCGTAACCAGTTACTGAGCTGGGAAAGGATTCTGAAAAGGCAGATGGAGGAGGGGCACCACCAGAGTGAGATGAAGCAGTACTGTAGTTATCCAAAGGCTGAATATCCGAGTTTCCAAGGAAGCTCCTCCTTTCTAACGCTCCCGATGACCCGCTTCCTATGCCATCGCTACTGCCATAGTGGGCAGAGGAGAAGGTAGACGATCCAAAGTTATCCTTGTAGTCTGGGCCTGTTACATAGGAGTCTCTAGCCTGGTAATCCACGCTCGTTTGTACTGGCTCCTCCGTCGTTGCCTGAGCTTGATGCTGAGCAAGCAGCTGTAGAAGAGCTGCTTTCACTCCTGCGTGGGGATCTGTTCCTGAAGAGTTACTTATAGACAAATGCTGGTTCTCTGTCCGATAATCAAGGTCTTCATCAGTGAGAGGCGGAGGCTCCGGTGGCTCTGGGGGTCGCTGGTCTGGAGGCAAGATCCGAGGGCGTTCTTGTTCGGGTGTTCGGTTCAGAAGCCTCATCTCAGACTGCCTAACCAAATCCTCTGGACCTAAGCAGATAAAAAAGAACAGCTTTGGAATAAAAATCTACAGTAACAATACCAGAAAGGAAATGACTCTTTCCCGGAACACAACAGAGGTTTCTAACTAATAAGTTAATGAGAACCAAGGTAACGTTTACTAGTAGTTGGACAGGTTATTTTGGAGAAGGCAACAGCTTGGTTGCCTCAGGAAAGCGATGCAGGGTTCTCCTCCAAATAAGATTTCCAAGCATTTCCAAGCAAAGTTAAAAACAGTACAAGCTCCTCTGAAAAACAACTACTAAAGCAACAGATAAACACGAGTAAGTTCAAAGAGCAAACAGAAAAGATTTTCAAATCACACACATTAGAAAAGGTCTTGAGGGACAAAAGGACTTCCTTTCAGGGAACAGCAAAACTTAGGGCTAAGAACAAAACAACTTCAAAAACCCTCAAAAAACACTCCCAAACCACTTCAGAATATTTCTTTCAACAGCAGCACACACCACAGAGCAATGCATAAACCACAGTACAATAAAGCTGAAATAGCAGCCCAAGATGACCAAAAACAGAGCTCTAGACTTCAAGAAAACTAAGGAAGTTACTACTATAACCCAACAGAGACCTTCAGCCATGTGTATTAGTGAACATTACGAGCAACCACTTACAGAATCTGACACTAGGAAATTACTCTAGTCTGCATTAAAACCAAAAAATGTAATACCCCCTCCCCAAAACAGGCTTTACCTAAACACCCAGTCAAAACCAGTAAGCCTGAGCTACGAATTTGCTAGAGAAGCTGGTCTTCAACACTAGGACCACTCAGAAAACCCCACCCATAAAAAACAATGAATTAAACTGCTTCATCAGAAAAAGCACAGGCATCTCTTTGAATGGGGACTGCCTTTTACTCTGCCTGCATGCCTCCTGTGACAGTAAGACATGAAGTCCAGCCAGGCATTTACATTCCCACCAAAGGAACAAAACAAACAGAGCGGCTAGCACTTGAACAGTCGTGACTATGAAAAAATGATGCAGACATGAGTGATAAAATCATGTAATCACCTCTCCTGTACTCACACAGACTCAGTATTGCTAACCCGTTAACTCTTTCCCCAAACTATCGCATCTCCACTGCTCAAGGTACCTGCCGGTTAGCCCCAAAGACTGCCAGTACCTGCAGCAGCCGTGTACAGTGACTTGATCAGGTGCGGGTAACCAGGTGCTGGCGATTCCACATCATCCCGGCTGACAGATGCAGGAGTGGTGGGCTCTGGAGGCTGCCTGAGTTGTAACGACATTTCATTTCCTGATCCATTTTCCTTCTCCTCCAACACCAGATCTTTCTGTTTTGTTTGCTGAGCCTTTATTAACTGAGACAACAGAACAGCAAATGCACTCTGTACGGCTGCCTGGGCAGCGTCAGTCTCAACTTTGGGCTGACTCAGCTGAGCAGGGGGCACAGGAGGCTGCGTGACGGTCGTCTGTTTTAGAGGATCCTGTTCCGGCGGTGGTGGCGGAGGCGGCGGCGGCTGCTGCTGCTGTTCTGACTGTTTTTCACCTGCTGACAAAATTCCAGCAGGAAGATTTATTTTATTTAGTTGCTGCTGAGTCTCTGGGTTTACCTTAATATTCAACACTTGGGCAAACTGTGCCAAACTAACACTTGTTTTAGACTGTAGCAGGTTTAGCAGGATTGCCACTTCATTCTGGTTTAACTGCTGTCCAGTGCTTGTTTTTGCTAAAGACAAAAAAGGTGTTTTTAAGTATTATTTAGAACTTTCATATTTCAGAAACTCAAAATTAAGACTAATCTAGCATGGCTGACACAACTGGCAAAGCATGGTTTTGGACAACATAGAAATGGAATGCTTTTACAGATTAACTGCCTTGGGGGGAGTCTCTATAGGAAATGGAATAGTAAGATCCAATATAAAGAAAGTGACTTCCAAGGGGTGCACACATGCACTTGGACAGATGAGAAACATCAAGCTGGAGCTCAATTTTCCACAGTACAACTAAGCTGGGGCTTAAGGCCACCTGCTTTAGGCAGCTGTAAAATTTCCAATCCCCACAAAATTTCCTATCTTTGACATATTACATCCCTCTGTTAAAAAGTGGCCATCTGCAAAACGCATTTCCAGTCACATTCTGGCCCATTCTAATTCAGCATCTGGATTCTAACACCTGCTCAAGTGACCAGGCTGTAGGTGACCCAGAAGCTAGCAGTATAAATGCAAAAAAGCACATGCTGAGTTTGAAGGACAAGCAGTCAATCACTGAGTAGCAGGAAAATGCAGGTTTGTGATAATACCCATCTTTTTTTTTTTTTTCAAAGTGAATTTATTTGCTACACGTAAGAAGAAATTATGATGATGCAGGGGAAGACAGATAAACAAGGAAGTCAGAATATAGAAATATTTTCTTAATTTCAAACAGCCATTGTGTTAGTTTATTTTGAAAGGAAAAGCGAAGCAGCATGGATTTCAGCATGCCCCAAGAGTAGATAACTTTGAGAAAAGTAAAAAATTAAAAAATGGGTGTGTATTTCCCTGAATTTCTGTAACCCAAGTCAATACAAACACCTTCTGTCCTCTTCTATCCCTGCCTGTCCGCTAATGCCCTAATATATTCATTCATGGCATTTTCAAAGCCACACCTGAAGAAATGGTCACATAAAACCTTAAGTACTTGCCTCGCAGGACTAAGAAGAGAACAGCTGGAAAGTGCTGCAAAACCCACAACCCATTACCCTACTTGTGGATGTGCACCAGGATGCAAGCACTTGGAACTTAACTCTGGCAGGTTCCAAGGATTTCAAAGATCTTACATATTTATATAAATATAAAAATAAAACCATATTTTATTTGGCAAGAGGAAAAATATAATTTTAATGCCTTCTACTGTTGGATCTCACCTAGATGTCATGCTTAACAGTTGATTTTGTGACATCTGAGGATGGTAATAGAAATAACATCCAAACATCCCCCAGCTTGTCAACATAAAAATGTCAAAAAAGGGTAACTAACCTACCTATTTTTATATTCTAGGCTACTTTCAAGTCCATTCCAAGAGCTAACTCTTTTCTGGGAAACCTAGCAGTTTCTACCAGAACAAAATTAATGAGCTCTACATATCTCCTCTTAAATTCTAAGATGCAATAGCCAGGGTTCCCATTCATGAAGCTGAACATTAGCAGTTCATCCACAACATTTTAAACCTCTTTTTGGCACTCAAGAAATGCAGCAGCTTTAAGCATCCATACAGCACGTACACTGAGTCCTGTAGTGTGCTTTATGGATGATTCTAACTAAGGTGTATAAGGGTTTAAGGAATTGCTTTGTTTAATACATCTCTACTCTGAACTAAGCTCCCCTGAAAATTAAAATTCTGTCTTCTCTACCTAGATATATTTTTCTATGTAATTACAGGCAAATAGTATTTTAGGTCTGGAAGATTCCTTCTCTAGTTGTTTAGTTTATTTTGCATTGTTAGTGTTAATGACTAATAAGCACATTAGACCATCAACAGGCTACCTGTTATGAAAGCATAAAGAAAATAACTATTACCCTCTGGACGTTTTAAACTTACACATTTTTCATTCGTGGGGGAAAAACATTGTAAGGGCTACAGAAAGTCATCTTTGAAAATGCTGCCAAAGCTTTAGCTTAAGCTTAAGGAGTGGCAGAAGCTCACAGCCAGCTTAAAGTAAGAAACAGGATGAACAGGAGCAAGAAGCAATAAACTGCAATATGAAAATAAACTTTTTCTAGCTTTTCACAGCATATTTGGAACTCTGCTCCACTGTTAAATAAAGAGTTGACCCAAGATGGTTAGTATTAAAGAATTTTCATGCTCATCTCCATTTCTTGTTTTCCTTCAGATGAACTCCTGTATCAGTGTCAGGATTTAAGGTCACTTTGCACAATCAAAAATGATCTAAATTAAACTTATCAGGTATGCACTTTGTATTATCTCAAGTGGTGTCAATGTAAGGAGACCATGACTTTATTTTTTATATTATATTCACAACATTGGTCTCCTAGCAAAATACTTCGGTTATATTTTAGAATTAATGTCTGTGCAAGCTACAGAGGTGGTTACTTCTTGTTATAAGAGTTATTTGGGTTTTTATTTTATTTTTTTTTAAGAGTTGGTTCAGCCCAAACAACTTGGAAAGCTGAAGACTAACATAACATGCTGAGGGAATCTGTTTTATTTGAAGTGATGATTGTTTTAAAATATGCCCTTGGGTCAGTTTATCAATACCAATAAAATTCCTTCCATCTCTGTAGACTGTGATGAACTTAGAGCAGAAGCTGACTACTGGGATTACTGAAGATCTACAGATGAGCAAGAGATCAAATCCTTTCAAAACAAAGAGCAAAGTAGTTGTTCTGGCCAGATCAAAAATTTAAGGAAAAATTAAAAGAAATGCCCAGTTTCTAAAAATGAAGGCAAATCTTTTGTAGCAAAGATTTAACTTACAATGCCGTTCCTCCCTCAAGAATCCAGGAGATGTCAGTACTCTGAAAATAACATCTAAAATTTCTAGAGGTGCTATCCAAGTAGAAGGTAATTATAAGAACTGAAAATATTTACTGACCAAGTGCTACACTAGAGTTGCCCTGAGTTTTGAGTTGGGAAGAAGTTTGCATGCCTTGTGGTGTGTTGGTTCTGCTCTCATCCGTGCCTAGAGACAGGTCCTTCCGAGGGACTTTAGTTGCTGTTGCATCATCAGTCATGCCCATCTGCTTCTGTCTTCTGCGTTTCTTACTCCACAGCTCATGGCAATCCTGCCACAAAGGAAGGCTGCAAAGAACGATTAGAGATCATCAGTTTTATCCTGGATATTTTAAAAATGTTTTTTAACCATGGCGGTAAAATAAATGCTCAAATTATACATAATGTAACCGTTGTAAAGAGGAACCTGCTGAAATTTAGAAATACATCAGAAAACACCCAGAGCCAGCAAAATCTTAAGAATTCTTTCTTGGATGAAATCTCTTCTTCAGCTGCCTATTTCACAAGCGCAGGTCCCTCTGGCAGAAAAAGGCAACAAGTAATCTTTCAATGACAATCAACATTACTTTCCTGCTTGTAAAAGTACCAAATCTGCAAAGATGTATTTGTCTACAGAAAGAGACATGGCTATCCATTATCTGTAGTCATACAGCACAGGCAAACAAGAAAGGGGAAAAAAATTGCAGGAATAGATAGTACTTAACACTAGCAAAGTTAGGATGCTAGGAAGAACAAGAGATATCCCAGTCCTTTAAGACAGAAAAAAGCAAAGGCAAAAATCTCCTGTGCAACTCATCTGCTATGGGTTCTGTCCTTCCATTACTATTCCCTGCAGGCATCTCAATTCTGATCTCCTGAGGAACACAGAGCCCCAATCCCATAGCTTATGGAAATACTGACAGAGGCATTAAAATAGTGCCTTTTGTTTTCCCATTACAAATCAATAACTGTCTGAGCAGTTCTCTCACCCAGGAACATGGAAAAAATGAGGTGTCAGATGACAAGAGCCATTGGAAAGGAAATTATGACAACTGTTTCCTTTATTCTCTCCCTTCACGTCGCAGGTCAAAGACCTGCCAGGTATTTAGTCCACAACAGCTTGGAACAATCTGGCAACTGTGAGAAGTCCCCTACAGTATTTGCAATCAACAATTTCTTAAATGAGCAGCTACTCCTTCCCGAAAAGGAACTTTATTCTTTCTTGAGAACAGTCAACACTTTCCCCTGAAGACTATGTTAAATGTGGCTGTGGTTCGTAATTCTTAAAAGGACACCAATTAATCATTTGTTCCAAATTTTCCTGTATCAGCTTCTACAATAGATGGATTACCAAACCCCTGGAAAAAAAAATGCAACAATTTCTTCCCATTCACTTACTTCAAAATGCATATAAGCAACATGCCACAAAGTGTTTCTGAGATTTTAATGAATAGCCTAATATTTAACATTGCTCATTACTAATATTCAGCCACTGATAATACATAATCATATTCAGATTATGAAAGAAACCCTTTATCTCATGCATCAGGACCATTAGTAAAAACCTGTACGTAATAGGTAAGTCTTGAAAGATTTTGAATAAAATTCTTAGATAAAACTCAAGTATTTTTCCTACTTGGTAACTAATTAAAAAGAAATCAGCAAAAGCTGCCTTGAAGGTACAATTCATTCAAACTATTGAATGCTCTATCATTAGCCAGCTATCTTGAGTGAAGAGTTAAACTTGCAGATTATGTCAGTTTTTAATTGTTTTCCTTGGGGCTGGTTCAAACATTACTTGCACCAACTAAAGTGACAATCAAGTCACTACAAAAACCCTACTAGACCTTGCAATATATTTCCACTCAGAAAAACATACAGAGAAGGGAAAAAAACAACAAAAAACGCACAAAATATTTCACTTCTGTTTGTGAAACCAAGGATCTTATTTGTCACAGGAAATCATGTACAGTATTTCACTAACTCTCAGATACCTTCGCAGAATTCTATGCCCAGTGTCATTCTACCATCAAAGACGACGATTCAGATTCATGAAGGACCCCAAAACCCTTGGAAAAAATAGACACTGATAAACAGAAATAAAAGGGAAATGATGTTTTTCAGAGACATTTGCATAAGAGGATTTTTTTTTTAAATGGCACTAACTCAGTCACTAATTCTAGGAATAGCAAATCAGACTGGTCTCAGATCCTCACAGCCACTGATACCAGGATCTGCATAGTGATTCTGCATGAAAATGATTATTTGCCGATGGTATGTATTAACGATTTTCTTCCACCAAAAGCCTCTTGAACTGAAACACAACAAGCTTAAATGAAATCAGTGCATCTTCCTGTTTTGTTGAGGTAAGGAACAACTCAACTCAAGTAATGACTTACTCTGGGGGAGGCATTTTAGATGGTTCCACATCTCGCAGAAACTCGCACTGAAGAGCTTGTTCGGCTGTGCAGCGCTTGCTGGGATCCAGAGCAAGCATGTAATCAAACAAATCTAATGCAGCTGGTGGGATGCTACAAAAGAACAAAATGGAGAAAAGCATCACAACTGTATTTTGAATCACACACTTCAGTGCAAAATTTTAATTAACACAACCCCTCCAAAATAACTGATCATTAATGTTAAGTCCTTGCTTAGTAGTAAGAGGTAGATAAAAAGTTCACCTTGGATTACACTTGGCTATTTATGTTTCTTTATCTTTGTATGATTTAATTGCTTGAAACATTCTTCTTCTAAAACAAAACCAAACCAAAACAACAAGAAAACCCACTAAACTGAGACTATATTGTTACTATACACTTTTTGCAGTTTCCATTGGTCCAAACAAAATAACTACTGCTTTAGAAATGTAGATCTCATTAGTACAAACAGGATGATGCATTTTTCCCAAACTCCAAAGTAGATGGAGGGGAACAATCCCTTTAAAATACATATACAGCTGTTTACCATAACTTTCATGTGTGATCTTTGCACAAAAACAGCCCAGTGGTAGTATTTTACAATACATGGTTCAGAAAACTCTTCTGTGCTGAATGTATTTATGACCCAAATGACTGTAATGTTAACCAGACTGCATATTTAGCTGTAACCAGTTGTCCTAATAAAAAACAATTAAGTACTCCAAGCTGTTTTTGGACAGGGGCAGCAAGCAGGTGTACCAATCGTGGAAAACAAATGCTTCCTCAGGTGAAAGCTGACAGGTGGCTGAAATTTTAGGGCCTTCTTCCCCCTTCTTGAAACTTTATTAAATAAGGGTTAATAAGAACTCTGAAGGTATCTTCGGAAGGATAAGAACCTAAAGCCAGTTTTCTTCACACTTAATCTATGTTCAGTCAGTCTCTAGAAAATAACGAAGTTCATAAAGATTCCATCAAAATTTAATGCTACTATAATTGACTAAACTAATTCTTCATCCTTACAAAGCAAACTCTTCTCTTAGTTTTCGACGATACTGCTTCTTTGGTTTCATCGTGTTGAAATAAGCTAATTTTATAACATCAGGCCACACTGCTGGACAAGGACTCCCACAAATTCGGCTGCACCAAAAAAAAAAAAAGGAGAAAACAAGGGTATGAGATCGAAAAACCACAAGTAAACAAAGCTGATATTTTATTCTTAGAAATACAGTAGATACAAAAATATTTTTTAATTTTAATGTTCAGTTTCATTTAGCTAAAATTTCTCTACAGTCCAAGGCCTAACACTATTAAATAATAGTGAATTATCCAGGAAAGGCAACCACCCTTCACAGGATAAACTGGCTTTAGAAAGTCCACTGCTTCTGAACCCTCTCCCATCCCCAGAGCATCCTCCAGGCTCAGGAGAATTGGATACCCCAGGTTTAGAGTACCGCGCCTTTATTTCCCAATGTCAGTGAAGAAAGACACACCAAACGCCTGAAAGAGCAGGCCTGACACATTTAAAACTAAAGAGAATTTAGTCGACACAGAAGATATTGAGGCAAAAAACTAAACATAGTAAGGCCTAAGGACAAAATTATGACTGGACAGCTAAACTCTTTTTTTTTTTTTTTTTTACTTCAGTTTTGAGCCTTATGTGTCAGCCCTAATCTGCCTCCACAAATGGAGTTGCCCAGACTCATTCTTCTCACTCTGTCCCTGCCTGTTTTGTCCAGCCAAGGACTGTTAGCACAGCCTGACCAACACCACACTTCCAAGCAGAAGATCAGAAGAGGCAATTTACCGTACTATGCAAGGCTTAAGACCTTTGCCAAAAGCAGTCATAAAATAACAACTTGCAAATACATTTCCTTAGTTCACCCCCTTCCATTTATTTGAGTTAAACAGCTAGTGCAAGAGACCTAATGATGGACTAATTATGCCCCTACCACTATGCAAACGAAACTGACTTTACACTTGTTGGGGTATGAAACTTGCAGGGAAAAAAAAAAATAAGAATTTTATCTTTTCCCTATCAGAATTTTCTTCAGCTCTATCTTTGAAAAGTAATTTAGGATAACGGAAAGGATAAATGTAGAATTGTTGACTGTAACATGATGATGATTGAGCTGTTGATAAAACAAAACTGATATATTACACTTTAACAACCCTAAAATGCAGAGTATCAATGCATTAAATACAATGAAGAAAAATTAGCTACAAACAAGCTAGCTGCCAGCCTCCTTTGAGCAGCAGAAAGTCTTAAAATTTCACTTCTGACATCTGCATTCTTATGGGCTTCAGTGCCATCTAGTGGGCAAAAGCAAAAACTCAACTCAAAGAGTTCAGTTTTCACATTCAGAATGATTACCGGTATCTTGCACCTCCTAAAAACTTGATTTTTCCAGGCGACCTAGTAAGATATTACACAGAACATAGTATTGTTTAATCTGCTTTGGAAAACATCTCCATATGTAACTTTTTCCTGTATTTTTTTTTTTTTTTAAGTAACTTGACCATTTACTCTTCAGGTTCTGTAAGTTCTATAGGACTCACTCTCTTTTCCCCTTGTTTCTAGGAAGAGGACCTCTCCTCACTTATGAGGTCAATTATGATATCAGAATCAAGAGCAATTTTTATGTGCTGAATAAAAGGAAAGCAAGCATGCTCTGGTCCATGGATTTAATATACATAATATCCTAAGATTTACTGAGATAATGAAGGAAACAAAAATTTTACCTCCATGAAGTACAGTTTGTACGGGAAGATAAATATTCTGATGAAAATAATAAAGCCCACATGTGTATGTGGAAGTCCTAAAGCAAGAGCTCAAGGCAAGTAGCATGCAAAGTACCTACTGCTCCCAAACTCCACTTGTCATCTATATTTTCCTTTTGATTTGCCACAAGGAAGTTCTAACATAGTCTTAAAAAAAAATCAGCATTTTAACCCACTCCTTTACAACTTCAGCTGCACCACCAAGAAAACACTTACTGATCAATTGCACATTGGTAGGGCCACTGCATACTCACAAAAATCACTTATCCGCATCCAAGCATAAGCCACTGACTTCACATGCCCCTGAAAACCACTAATATCTCACTCGTGGTGATTATCAAGTCTTTGTAAGTGTTAGCAGCATGTTATCTCCATTTTAACATGAACAAATTACAGTTTATGAGGCACCTATCATGTGCCTATTTACCTTATAAGTTCCAGTTGAGCAAGTTCTTGATTTGCTTGAAATATTGGCTTTTTTGTAAAAAGTTCACCCAGGATGCAGCTGTAAAACAGTTTTACACAATTCCGTCATTACGGCTTTCAATCCAGCTCCACAGAAAAATCTAATGTTTACTTCCAGCTTGTTCTGCTTGCTACACTCTGTACCAAACTCTTACCCACAGCTCCAGACATCGATAGCTGGCGTGTATCTTTCTTCTCCAAGCAGAAGTTCAGGAGGCCGATACCATAATGTAATAACTTTGTTGGTATATGGTCGGCTGTTGGGGGGAGCAAAAAAAGAGGACTATCATTTTACTACAATCTCATTTCTGGAAAAGTGGTATTTTGAAGGCTTTAATTCTGTGGTGCTGCTACAAGACAGCGCAATGTTCCATTTTTTTTTTAATTCTGCAAAGTTGCAACTGCATAAAAGCAAATGCAACCATCTGACCAAGGCTAGCAAACGACAGCCTGAAACATCACCTCAAAGATATAATAAACATATATAATTACCTAGCCATCTTGATGCAACGTGAATCCTATATCAATTATTAACAGCAATACTGTTTATCTTTTACACTGCTAGTAATTTCTAGAGAAGGACCTGCTTGGATAAAATCAGTAACTTCTTGACAATTGTTGATTATTAGAATACTGAACATAGGATCTCTACAAGCATTTTGAAAAATAGAAGTCACTCTCCCCTCTGCAAATAAAACCAAAAAAGATTAAGTCTTTATCTACATCCTTCAAAAATTTTGAATTCTAAGCCTGGAACTCATCCAATATCTTTCTGTATTTCAACATTTTTAATTCTCTACAGCTCTAACCAGATGTTTTGGTCATTGTTCACAATCCTTTCCATCCTCACACTAAGGCAAGGATTCCACTGTCTTGGACAAGCATTTTTGGTGGATAGGTCAAGATACAGCATCAAGAACAGTTCAGAGTGGAAGTCACGTAACAGATGTTGGGGGTGTGTGTGTGGTGGTAGGGTTGTTTGGTTTTTATTTTTTTTTAAATTGCCTTACAAATGATTCAGAAATACTTGTTTTAGTTTTAATAATTCATGTTTAGCAATACAAAGTAATTCCAAAACAGAAAACAGAGTAACATTATGTGCAGTGTTTGAACAAGCTCTTACAACATACTCAGTGGTTCAGGTATTATTTCTGCAAAATCACCCATCTCTTTTTCATAAAGAATGTCTTTCTTTTTTTTTAATATAGTATGGTTTTAGAAATAATCCCATCATTCATCATATTTATCTCTGAAGCAAACATTCATCTACAAAATGCTTACACGCTATGAACTTTCTCTACAGATAAGCCACTCAAATATATATTAGTATACGGTGCTTTTTGTTTGAATAGCTGTTTTCTTATACAATCTGTCACATTTCCTACTCTACACACATTAAGTCCTCCAAAATAACATTTAATGTAGCAACTACAACAATTGGTGGGAATTTACTTAAAATTTTATTACCTCTCCATCATGCTCCTACTAAACTCTGCAACCTTTTGAACAGTATATTTTTCTAACAGTAAAACAAAGTACATGAATGTAATCAGCAATTATTATATGCTCGTTGGTATACATCAATTACTTCTGTTACAGCAGCTCAGAAGCTATTCAGAAGGAAAATGAATGACAAAAGAATTGTCAAAAAACCACTAATGAGATTCTAATTATCCTCCCAAGTTCAACTAGCAATTTGATTAACTAGCATAACTACATCTTAATCTTGGTTTCATTTATATATAATGAACTAATAACATTGCTGTTTTCATGTACACTAAGATCTGTTATTTGCACTATAAATACATTCAATTTCACTCTTTCAATTCTTAGTGAACAGTTGGTTTTAAAACCAAAATTTAAATTAACAGAAAAAAGACGTTAAAAACCATCAACAATAAAACAAAAAAAAAAAGGCCGAATTGGTGCAGACTAAAACAGTGAGGTAGGATGGCACCACTCCCTTTTATTAACAGTACATCCAAACCAAAACTGAATTGTGCACCAGCCAGTTATCTTACCCTGCTACTGTACTCAACAGTTTCCATAGCTGTTACACTTAAGCATACTTTCCTCAAATAACAGTTCAGAAGACAGCGAAACTAACACTATCATGTTCAAGAACCTCAGAGCTCTGTGATAAAACAATCAACTCATAAAACTAACACTACGGACATTATTTCCCAAAATAAGCATGCAGAACTCAAAATGAGCTGAAAGAGCTAATATTTTCTGTATCCAGTAATCCAACATACACATACTGGTGCAATAAACATTCAGCCTGAATTCTGAAAATCCCATTCCAAACAACAAATACGTGACATTACAATATAAATATCAAAGTTCTTATTCATAAAAACTGTGCACCTGTTTCCTGGAGTACAAGCATAATGAAGCCAAGAACAACAGAAGCACAAGTCACAAGAAGTTTCAGAATAGCTTTTATTTAAACTTGTATTTCTGTTTCCAGAAGATTTAACAGTACTGTCTGCCTAAAGAATACAATGAACCTTTTCAAATGTAAGGTTAAATCTTACACAAAAGTTAGGCTTTTTAAAAAGAAACTGTATGAATTTGTGTCAACATAAAAATTCTCTTTTCCTAAGTAAACATTTCCCAGGTATACCAATAGAAAGAATATACTTTCGGCTTACAGGACCATAAACTAATATTAATTAAAACCCTACATATTGATGCAACCTACTTAGAACTGCAGCTCTTCATTTCCAATCAATATATGGCTTCTCTCTACAGGATCCAGAATACTCAGAAAGGCAATACACTTACACAAAGAGAGCTTTGTGTTTGTATGCAGTGCAAGACAACATGCTCTTCCTTTCCATTTCTTAAGCAACTACTTATATTACAGTACAATATCTCCTCTAAACAAACAAAAATTCTGGCCCTTATAATACTCAGTTATGCAAGAAATCAAACTTCTCCATGCTTTTTCACAGTATAATTATATCTTACCTTTCTTCTGAGTTGTACAGCCGAGCAAGCCCAAAATCTGCAAGCTTTATCTGCCCTCTGGTGGAAAACAGAAAGAATTGTTTGGTGGTTAATCCTGTTAAATTTCTTCCCCAAAAACTAGGTGAAGTTTCAAAATTTTAAACAGCTGCAGCTGAACTTCACCAAATCACAATAATGAGTGGGCACTCCTATAAAATCTATATATCTCTTCAATCAAGAAATACACTAATCTACCTGATATCAAAGAAAAGCAAGCAAAATTAGACATGGTCATCAAATGGCATTTGCATCAGCGGATGCTTCTCAAAATTCAGGGTGCGTACTGTTAAGCATTCAAATCAGCAACTCTGCAATATAAAACTGAGGAGGAAACTACTGTTTTCTTATGCCTGACAGTTAAAATACTGCTAGCAGAAGCATTTGTACAGCAAACAACTACAAGCAGTCCTACTTCCTTCTAGGAAGCAGTCACAGCCCTGCTCTGCTCTTGTAAAGTATAAATACAGACTTCAAATCAGGGTGATCAAACAGATAAGGGCTTCTATTTTTGCCAGCAGACAACTTGCTGAATGACAAACCCTAACCCCTTCTTGAGTTTTCCCATACACGAGGTGAAGAGTAGAAGATACAGAGCTTTGCCCTTTTTTTTTTTCTTGCCATGGTTAAAAGACATTGTATAGATGCACAAACACATACAAGGCTCGATGCTCACAAGCCTGCCCAATCTATAAAGCTGAAATGATTTAAACAGAAAGCTATCTGCAAGCTTTTTAATACATGGAACAAATTTGGCAATGTTACAAGTTTTGTTCCTTTCCCTCCTGTAATTACGAGCTCTTAAAACTTTTGACTTTCAAATAAATTATAGTTTTGGCTATTTTATCAGATCAGGACAAGACTTGCTGATGTGCGCAAGAATGACCATTTTGTGAGTACAAGATGTATGGATTGCAGTTTCCATTGCACTTTTTTCCTGTTATGTATGCTTGGAACTGCTGCAACACTTAATGGAAATCCCCAAAAAGCAAATAAGTATTTCCCTCAAATTTGTACTTTTATTCCTCAGATACCATATTTGTGGAATATCAAAGAAATTTTGAGCAAAGACATTTAATTTGCACCGCTAAGAGATATAAAATCCATGTGTTTGGCTTTAGGTGGTAATGGGACTTTCATAGCACTGGCTTAAAATTATTCAGATCAACTACAAACATTTTTCTTCTTCCAGCAGAAACCTCTAAGGATGCTCAGAAAGACATACTGGGGGAAAATACTGTTCATCTTGAAGCTGAGAGAGCACAGCACAACAAAAAGCTCTTCCTCTACTTGTACTGCTCCACTGTCAGGTTATACCTCAGCTTCTGAGCTCCCAAAGCTGCACCATGACAGCAACATCACTGGATCAACAGCCAAGCAAGACTAGGTGAATGGACAAGGTGAGTGATGTGAAGGCATGTGTAAGGTAAGTATCTTTATCAGAATCTGGCAAGGCTGTGGTGGGATCCAGAGCTGAGAAAAGTCTAGCACTAATTTAAGCAAGAAAAGGAGGAAAAAAACGGAAAATTCAATTTGGAGAAACCTGGGATAAAACTAGGACCCTACCAAATGAGACCTCTGATGTTTTTTGCCCAGTTTTCCATCTCCACCAGTGGCATGAACAGATTTTTACACAGAATGTGTGAGCCACTTTGAGGCTCACCTTCCCTGTACTCAGCCACCAGCAATAATCACTGAGTTAGAGATCCCTGTCTATTCCCCTCAGTAGGTTTTAATGATCCTGTCCACGAATCTGTCTCATCCCTTTCCGAGTCTCCTAACACTACCCTGAAAAACTCCTGGGTAAACATTCCAGAAGCTGACTACCTGCTCTGTAAAGATACTCTCTTATCTGCCATAAGCCTCTCTCTTGCTAGTTTCTACAGTTGTTCCCTGGTTTTAGTACATTGGATGTGATGAACAGGAGTTCTGTATTACAGTTATCTGCTAGCTTCATAATTTTTCACACTCCAACCATACGTCCCCTTCAAAATGAAAAGTGACAGTTTTTATAATCCGTCTCCTTCCACTCTCTGACCAATCTTAGCTGTCCTTCTCTGTGTGTTCTGTACTTCTACCTTGTCTGCTTTGAGATACAGGTATAAGAATTCAAGATAGAGAAGCAAAAGGTTTACACAGTAACAAAGTGATGTATCTTGCTCTCAATAGCCTTCCTAACTGTAAATTGCAGTTCTTCTGATTTATACTGAACAAAAGCATATTTATTAACATGGCTTATAATCGCAAGTGGTTAAAAAAAGAAACAAATTCTTCTCTCCATTTGATTACAGCAGTAACTGCAAGCCAAAACATGTTTGAAAATGCCTGATTGAGTATCATTTTAAAGCATTATCCTAACTAACAAGGACCTCCTGCCACAAAGAACCAGTCTATCCACACTTCATTTTGAAATGAGATGGTAAAATACACAAACACTTATTTCCTAAAATTCTATTTTAATGTATTTTTATTTCCTAAAATTCTATTTTATAGTATTTGAACTTAGATAATTTCCCCCCATACTCTGACCTAGCAGATTCAAGTTTTAATCCTGATATTTTGAGACAGGTAAGTTTAAAAAACAACTGCAGGATCCAGCGTTAAGCAGTAACATTACCAGATAAGTTTTTTACAATTGATTTTAAAGAAGCTAGGCATATAATAAAATATTGGCTAACAGCTTAAAACAGGTGAACTATAAAGATTACAAAAAGATTTAAACATGATCTTGAATACAGGTTTTTACATACTCAAAGCAATATCCATACCTATTATTTAGTAGAATATTTGAACATTTGATATCTCTGTGCAAAAAGTTCTTCTTATGGCAATAGGCCAAACCCTCCATCAGCTGTCTCATAAATGACTTTATATGATTTTCATTAAAATGAACCAAACCAGATTCCAGCAGTCCCATCAAGTCATGGTCCATATATTCAAACACCAGGTAAAATGCACCTAGGAAAATAAGGGGGAGGGGGTAAAGGAAACAGAAAAACAGATTTATCAGCAGTCAAAAACATTCTTGCTCCCTGCTTTTGAAAGTCGGGAGTATTTTTCACACAATTCTTTACATTTTTTGAAATATTTTTAGCTGCACCTCATTTCCCATCATAACAATGAAATACAGTGCAGTAAAATATTTTCATAACATTGCTTTTTCATGTAAGCAATAATTCTAATCACCAAATGTTTGTGAAAGCAAATGTAATTCTACAACACAATGCTCTTAGACAGACATTTACCCTCCCTATAGCTCTCCATCAAAACCACCATTTTGTTTAAATAAAGTTTAACTGGGTTAGTATTCCCTATAATTTTTGTGGAGAAATCTAGAAGCACAAAATATATACAGCATGAGTTCATCTGTCATGATTCTTGGGCTTATTTTTAAGCTTTCAGCATGGAATTGGGTCAGAAGTAAGCCTGTCTTTCTTAGACTAGAAGTACCTACAAGAAAAGACAAAATGAGAAAGAACTAAGCTATTAGCAACAGCAGCTCTACGAAGATGAAGTTCATATCGCAAGTTGCCACATGCGTACATTAAGCATTACAGAATCTGGCCTTATCTTGCATTAGCCCGTCTTACTCCATAACAAACATATTAAAACCAAGGGCCTTTGATATATGTAGGTATTCTTAAAGAAGAAAAGTGCTAAGTACATCTGAGGCAGCAATAACCAACCCCCAGCACAATGCACTTGGTTTAGTACCAAATTCTTCTCCTCCTTCTTAACTCTGGGGCAGAGACAATGCAGACCCAGCAGAGCACTGGTTGCAATGCAGAAACCATATTTAAGGTTTTCTTAACTTTCATCTAACTTCCACTTAACTTCCGCTTCCATTTTCAGAAACCTCCCCAAAAGATTTCAAAGCCACCACTCTGAAGAACAAAAAGCTTCTGCCCAACACGAGCTCATTACAGGCTCTAGTTCCAAAGCAAGAAGTTTCAATTTGGAAGATAGTAAAAGTCTTGAAGCAAACATGGCAAGTCAGCTTGCTAAAAACATTTATGCGCAGTCAAATTTTAGCAAACTGATGTACTTTCTTGCATAGTAGCTAAAAAGGGAAGAAAAAGTGCTAAATCACCAACTTTAAACTACATCTGATATTTAGTACTTCAACAGGAAAAAATGAGTACTCACACAGCAAGCGTTTAACTTGAGACAAAGATCAGTGAAGAGCAGCTAAACTACAGACCACTGCCTAAGACACTCAGGGCTCACAGTTTTTAAACCACCTCTTTTTGTCCAGTTGTATGTTGTATGGAGGAAGCAAAATACTGGTCATAAAACAGCCATCCATATGCTCAGAGGAGCTAGAGCAGAAGGTAAGCCAACTAGGTACAACCCAATCCCAGCACTTCAAGAAAAGGAATGAAATATGTGTTAAGCCATATGGAACCAGAAGTTTGCAGAGTTTCAATATCTGCATAAACAAGCTCACCAGGGCAGTTCACCAGTTCAGCACATTGTAAGCACAGAGGCTCCAAATCTTGGTCGTTGAAAGCAAGACAGCTAGCAACCTGGCATTAGGTCAGCCTCACTGACAGCTGCTGAAGGATGAAGCAGGGAAGGTTTTAAAATCCCTTGAAACAAAGCACCTGATACTAATGCAGCAGTGCCAGAATAATCTAGACATGCCCTTCAGAGGATGTCAGCTCAACAAAACTGAATGCCAATGATGCTGGTATCTCCTCATTCCGGAATACAAATGAAAGTTAACCCTGTCATGGCAGCAGGCTACATGACAAGGACAAAGACTGGGAAGGGTCAGAGGGGTTTCAGACCTGTTCAGCCACCTGAACCCAGTCTCCTCTTTTATATGCAAAGCAGGCTCCATGCCTTGAACAATTTCCTGCTGTCTACTAGCTCCCAGGGTTTTTCACCGCTATTTATGAGTGGCAAACAAAATTGGTACCCTCATGAAAGAAGGAAAGCTTACAATGGAGACGATTCATAAAAAAAAAAAAAAAAAAGAGTAGTCCTGGAAGATGACATCCAGGTATTTGTATTCTCTGCAGCTCTCATTAATAACCGTACACTAGAACAGTATGAGGGAAAAATATAAAAAAAGTTCCTCCCATATCAGAGCAAGGGCAAATGCACAGATCCATTATTCCTGTGCATTACTATCTACCTATTAAACAATGTTAGGGTTTGAAAACTGCCAAAGCTTAACCTTCTTGATTGGTTATGAGAAACCATTAAAAATAGGATACTAGCCTTGGCAGTCTAGCTATCACAAATCTGATTCTCAGTATTATTCAAACTTATTTTTTTAGAAGAGATCATAGTTGCAAGAAGGTTACTAAGCAAACTGAAGTGAAATTTCTGCTATTTTATTTCTAGACAAGTGCGGTGCCATTTTCTGAGAAGAGGTCAGTAGTCACCAAAACCAATTGCTTTATTCTGCTTGATCATTTCAAATCTCCATGCGTTTTCAGGTGGTCTGATCCTTTGTAATAGGAAAAGAAACTATCAATATTCAGGAAGAAGGAGTGAACTGTGCATAGGCAAAAGTCTGCTTATTACAGCATAGTATAATAAGCATATTACAGTATACTTAATTTGAGTTTACAGCACCCTTTAGTTTAACTGCAACAAGCACCATATAAAATGCCACAAGGACTTATTCCTCAAAAAGGAAAACAGCAGACAGAAGAATCATTCTTTCCTTTATGAGGCCATGATGTTCGATAGCTTGGAGGTTATGTCTTAATATGACTCTGTTTCATGCTAACTTTGCCCAATATCCACATTTCTGGAAGCAATGTCATAAAAGCACCTAACGCTTTGTTTCAATAGTGTATGCAATTCAAATGAACCCACAGTTACTTATTTGGCTTTAACGTTACTCTTTTTATTGCTATATGTTAAAGACCTGCACTCCCTGATAAATAGAGTACCTGTGGGGCAGCAGGCAGCCTACAGTCCATTTCCACGTGCTGCAAGAGAGCACCGAAAGGGATGTTGTGTCTTTGCCCACTTTCCTTTGCTAATACATGCAGCTGATCTCCATTCCTTCATCTACCAAGATAATAGGAATCCTTATTGTTGACAGAGCAGCAGCTAGAGCAGCTGAAGAGTAAGAATATTGCCTACTTCTGAATATGGGATAACAGATAGCAGCCTAATCTATTAAGGAAGTACAGAATAAATAAAGGAGATTCGTGGATGGAAACAACTCTAGCCTTACTCCTTTTGTCTGCATTTAGAAAAACTCATCCTTTAGACCACTTCGTTAGTTAAGATGGATAAGGGTCAGAAAGTGAGATACTGGTTTAGAATAACTGAAGGATTAACACCTCTCCTTTTCCTGTTCATACATTTCCAGTCGTGAATCTCTAAAAGTAATACAGTTTTCTCAATCAAAACACTAAATGAGCTGGACTATATATAATGCTGTAGAGCTATGCATACAGCATGGTAAGTCTACAAAATATGACAAAATCTATTATATATAAAGCATTTTCTGATGGGCCAAACAACCTCAAAAAACATACTTTGCACTTGTAAGTCTGTTTTCAGACTGCCATCAACTCAAAACAAATCTGAGAAAGCAGGACATCAAGTTACGCATCTGTTTCCAAACCAAGATACAAGTGCTTAGAGCAAAAGATGAAGGGGGATAATACAAAAACCTAAAAAGATTACATTTGGAAAATATTAGCTTACAAGCTGTTATTTCACGGGGAAAGTGTTTGGGGTTCTTCAAAATGTCTGATTAAAAACAGATCAGAGGAACTGAGAGACCAGAGATGCCTTATTATGTGATAATCTTAACTCAATCCTTGTATATATGCATTACAGGAGTACCCTGAAAAATAAGAATGCTTTGTAAAGGGAGCCCTGCCTCATTCCATGAGTGGTGCATACAGTGCTGAGTTGTTGAACAGATTTTCATTTCACTAATAAGCCTCCTCAGCTTCTTCTCTGCTTTACATAGATATTTTTTGCTTGATTGATTAGAGATAATTGGATTGTATTTACTCTTCCATTTCCTTAATGCTCTTCCTCCAGGACTCATGATATACTGTATTCCAAGATGGTTTTAAACACACAATTGTATAAAGCGAAGCTTGAAAATTAAAGAAGAAATCATCCAACAATTCCTTGAAGTTACAGCGCTTTTAGAAAAACAGACATGCATCTTTTCTTTCTACTTGGGTCATAAAAACCTATTTACTAATACTAATTTGAGAAATACCAAAGATGTCTGTGAATTAATCATCTTAAGACTAAAGAAAGCATCACTGCCATATTTGTTTTTCCATGCAGGTATCACAAGACAGAACAAGTCTTTCTGCTTAAGACAGTCTAATAAAACCAGAACTTTTCTGCTGAAGACTAATTAATTCCAAACCAGAGTTCAGTACAGCTCACAGAAATAGAAAGGATCACTCAGGCAGTCACACTACTCTGATAAGTTACCGGTAGTGTGAAGACTTTGGGTAAAAAGTTTCTATCAGCTATTTCAGGAGCAGCAAGGCAAGCTATAGATCATTAGAGGTTTCTGAATTTGAAATTGGTTTGTTTTTGTAAGCATTGGGTATAACAGCCTAAGCTCCAACAAGCTGCTTTGCAGGCAGGAGGATCAGAGAGGAGGCAGCAGGATAACTGGAATTTGAGACTGCTTGAGCTGGAAGCGAAACAAGCATGGGAACAGAGGAATTTTGACACCTAAATACCCTTTTACACCAATATACATGCAGAAATACAGTGACAACTCCTCAAAACAGAGAGGATACAAACTCCTGAATTCACCAGAGATGTTCTCCATCTTGCAAGCTGACCATGACCCATCAGCAACTAAAGAAAAAGCAGCCCTTGGTGTCTTGCCCAACAACAAATGCCTAGAGGAAGAACCATTCTTTCTTCCACAGATGTCTCTCTTTTTGCATTGTAATACTAAAAGAAAGTTCCCACAGCTGGGTCAGCATTCATCTAATTTCACTCACCAACAAGAAAACAACATATCTACTTAGATCTGCACTTTAGCAGCATCTCTTCAGTCATTCACTCAACCATAAGAGCAACGCAAAACCAAAATGCAGTGTTTTTGTCTTTTAACCCTTCTGAACGACTCCAGGCAGTATGTATTCACTGAGTTTTCCATTTCCTAGCAGACTTCCCAGGAAGCCCAGTTCAAACTAGGTACAACAGGAGTAGAGAAAATCCTGTAGTCAAGCACTCCGATGACTGACTGCATGATTGCTGTCACGGACTCCTTCCAAACAGCAAGCTTTCAGACAAAGTACTCCTTGATGGCTACGAGAAAGTAACTAGCTAGTCATATAACAAAGTACCACAGACTTGGAGTCCTTTTGATAAGTGCAGGACAGTACTGTTGGGATAGATACTGACTTCAGGCCTAAAAGGGTCCATTGTTTTTTGTACTGCAAATTCAAAATTGAACCTTGCTAAAATAGCTTAGATTTCAGAATGAATTATAGAAACAGCCACACGCAGTTCAAACACTCAAAAAACCCCAAACAAATAAGCTCCAGTGTTACATACATTTTTTGATCAGAGTCTTCCATGCAAAATTATGTTTTCCCTTGGGTTAGCAAGTGAAAACTGCCTCTTCCAGTTAAGAGGAAGACAAGCCAGTCTGCATGTGTCAATGTGGTTTTACATTCAGAATAACAACAGGTAGGGCAGGCACTCTGTGTGTTTAGTTAAAAAAAAAAAGATTGTGGCAGTTCCAAAACTAGACTGATCAAATGCAAACAGCTCACAGCTGATAAACAGGCAACTAAGCATTAGAGGACCACCTCAGGTGCACAAAGAAAACAGAGAGAGAGACCTAAGAAATTCCAGTCATATGAATGACAGGCTAATCAAGAGAACACAAACCAGAGCTGACAAGCCCAGGGTAAGAAAGGCCTTTTCCTCTTGCCAACTTTGACAAAATGGTTCAAATAGTTTGTCATAGGACTATGAATAAATATACTTAACAAATAGTTATTTTAATCAAACATTGCTTTCTTCAATCACTATTGCATAGGTAACATAACACAAACTCTCAGACAAAAAAAATAATGAGAGGACAAAGAGCTTCTGCAAATTACAATCCTGCTCCAAACCCAGCTACAAAATGACATGAACTGAAGCTCATGGATATAAACCCCAGTTAATTTGAACTACCATCAAACAAACAGGAAAAGTGAAGGAAGAGTACAGTTGGCAGCAGACTTGGTCACAAGTATCAACGGTATCAGGTTGCTTCTATTACCATGAAAGACTGACACCCACAACTACTCCTGTACTGGCTCACTGTGAGAACATTTTCAATAAGAATAACCAGAGTTCTGTGATTCAGAAAAATATTGAGTGGCATGAAGTGGGTCATTGGTGTTATCAAGCCAAATAAGGCTCAATGTCCTCAGAGAAGCAGAGGAAATTTTAACAGTATGTTCAGCAGATTTTTATTTATGTAATCAACTTAATCAACTGGTACATAGACAAACATACAAGACAGAATACAAACTATGAGTCATGTGTCCCATCCCTGAGCTTATGTGTAAGCTCTGAATGACAGGAAGGGGAAGAAAAGCCTATATTCAGATAAACCACTAGAGAAACATACAGAACAGATACTCCTTCTTACCAAACCCAAGACATGTGTTCTACCCAATAGGATTGTGCATCAGAATCAAGATGCTACACTAAATCAGTAACACTGTTCTCCAACTTTACCATCAAGCACGTCTCATGCACACTAAAGACTATAAAGGTAAAAAATTCAGATCTTCAGTACAACAGATCCACATATATTCTACATAGCTGTGTATGTTCCCAGTTTATAAACACTACGATGCCATTTGCTGTGCTGCATTTCCATTGATGAAAATACTCTTAACACCTGCAACTCACTGCTCCAATGTGTTACATTTCCTTTTCTCATGGTTGGCCTAGAGAGAATAAAACAAATCCTTTCTATTCAAGCTACTGCTATTGTTGAGTTTACATCCCAAGCTGGTCAGGGTAAAACATAAGATATATTTTTCTTCCACTTTCTTTAGAAGTAAAATACTGTTGAAAATATCACAGAAAGACAGATACTCAAAAGTTAGGAAGACATACATTTTTAAGCGACAAATCATATAACACAGCTCAAAGTATCAGGACAAAGTGGTACAAGCCACTGCTGGTTTGCAAACCAATGTTAACATCTTAAAAAGCATCCTTAAAGCACACACTGTATAAAGAGTGCCCGATATTTAATTACTACATATGCTGCATTTCGAATTACTGAAATCCCAATTAAAAAATAAAGAACAAAAAACAAACTTAAGTGAACGAGTAGATGAGTAACAAACAGGTCAGGAGATGACAGGCAACCTTAGACCAAAATTAACTTCACTAACTAGAAGAAAGTGTGTTGGCAGAAACAGTCTCATTCCCTACTTTC
Organism: Anser anser; assembly: GCF_964211835.1. Lineage (NCBI taxonomy): Eukaryota > Metazoa > Chordata > Aves > Anseriformes > Anatidae > Anser > Anser anser. Next base: position 101,534,717 of record NC_139721.1, on the reverse strand, counting down.
ATAAATGAGATTTCAGAAGGGTTTTGTAAGAACTATATTCCAAAGCTAAGATACTCATAACACGCACTAAGCATAAGCATGTTCATGAAAGGGCAAAACACTTATTCTACTGTAATTTCTGCTTCAATAAGACATGTTACTACCACTTGCATGTTCACAGTGGTTTACCATGAAAATGACTGAACTTCCCATTTGCTTTCGCTCCCTACGTAGGCTACAGCTTGCCCCAAACTACTCAGCTATAAATCTCCATTTCACAATGAAATACTCATTAGAGAAATACAGACTGCAGGAGCCCAAAAAAATAAACAGCTTCCATCTTTTCAGAGAAAAATCATAATAGCAGTCTTATTGCCATATTAATGCTTTCAAGAGTCTACCAAAAGCTAATTTTATTCTTGTATCTCCAGAGAAGCCCCTTCTCGTGCAATTTTCTGAAAATGTAATTGTTTTAATAAGCTGTTAAACAGGAATGTGAAATTAAATTGAAAGCAATATCAAAAGCACAAATACAGACTTAGACAAAAAAACACATTTGAAATTAATGAGAACAAGTTTGAAATGCACCAAAAATTTTACAACTCAGTCCTAGACATTGCACCAAGCAGAAATGGAGAAAATTAATTAATGAGACTCTAATACTTAAGTCAAGGTTCAATGTGATCTCATTCACCAAGTAGGTTAGACCTAATTAAAACTCAGTACATTTCACATGGAAAGCCTAAGCTAGCTGTTGCAGAATCAGAGTTCAAAGAGGGTGCTGACCACTGAACCTGCACATATCTAGAGAAACTGTTTTGCTAGATGCTTTCTACTTTTAAATGATAAAAAAAATGACAACACTGTATTTCCTCCAAAGTATGCTACTTTCTAAAGAGACTAGAAAAAGAACTTAATTCCTGTCTTACTCTGTCAACCATCTTCTGACTTATGACAACATCACCTGGTGTTTCTGCTGCCTATGTAGTACATTTATTGTTTTCTACCCACACTGGTGCTAGACATGCTGTATGGAACTCTGGGTGGGAGAACAGGGAAGCAATACAGGTTACACACTCCTAACACCCCTTTCAGCCAGCCCATGCATGGAGATGCCCACAGGGCACAAAAATACCCCCGAATGATAGGTTTATAAGACTTGTAGCTAGAAGAAAATGGCCTCCAAAGACAAAATGACCACTTTTTTCAAACAACTGCTTGGTATCAAAAGTACCACGCAGCAACACTGCACAATTTCCATTGTTTACTTGATTCTCCAGGCTAAGGAGGTTGCAGTAACTCAGACAAGCCAGACTTAGCACTGAAGAAACCAAAATATTAATGTTAATAGCAGAACGGTTACATTATTTACTTTCTTGCAGCTTAACAGGATGTAGCAGAAAAAGTGCTAATTTCAGGAATAATACTTTAACTAAATCGGAACAAATGTACAAGTAGCCATTGTTCCTAGTTAGTCATCTCTTCTTTCAAAGAGTGCAAGCCTTCAATTTAGGCAAAAAACACTTTTATCGTTCTGTCCTTCAACACACATGCCTAACTCTGAAAAAAATGGAATGAAACAAAATCCAAACAAGACTAACACCTAGAGTGAAACATCGCTTCAATGTTGAGCCTTCAATATTCCAAATTGTATGAGAAAACGCTGTGAGGAAAGTAAAAGGCTAAAAAAAAACTCACATATAAGAGCTTCCCATTGTTGCTGGTCTCCTTAATCCATGTGTCACAGTCAAACATCTGTTTCTCAAAACTGGAATTAAGTTTTTTTTTTTTACTGCACAAAACATTCAAAAAATATTTTTTTTTTAATCAGCAAAAGGCATAGGTGAGTTAAGTGAAGGACTTCTATCAGTAATTAAGTCACAATCATAACCCCTTCTCAAGTGTCACGATTTCCAACTTTTTTTTTTAAATGAAATTTCAGTTCCAGCATTGCAGCCTACTGCATTAAGAACAGGGTCAGAAAGAGCTACCCTGTGCTAGCATGCATACCTTTATCTTTCTTGAAGTCCAAAGCATCTTCCTTATCTGTCACTATTTCCTTCATGTTGATAATGCTTTGGTGATTAAGCTGTCGAAGAATCTTAATCTCCCGAATAGCTGTAATTGGAAACCCTTCTTTTTCATTATCCAAACGCACTTTCTTTAGTGCCACCATTTCTCCTAAAAGAAAATGCAAATAAAAAATATAAAATTAGCAGTTAATCTATAGGATTTAAAAACCCTTCCCAACTGTTACTATTTCTGAATTGAGACAGTAAACTAAACAGTTAACATTTTGGTGCCTGTATCAGTGCCATGCTGAACAGAAACAAAATTAACCACTGTTGAGAAATAATCACACAGAGAGGCAAAATTATATGTATTAGTTTTCAACTAACTGTTCTAAGACCTATCTTCCTCCTGTGTACATCTCTTACCTGTGTCCTGATCTTCCACGCCTGGTCTACCAATTACCCCCTATGTAACGGTGATTATTAACAGCAGCTTTAGCAACATAAGCCTATGCCTGCTATGGATTTATGAGTACTGCATCACCACAGCTCAGAATGCAGAAGAAAGTTCTTGTCTTTCAGTGAGAAACGTGTTTTACAAAGACCTGAAGAGTTACCACATAATAGTTGTGGTTGGAAGGGACCTCTTAAGATCATCCAATCCACCCCTCCTGATCCAGCAGGGTCAGCTGGAACTGGCTGCCCAGGGTTTTACTACCAACTGTTCTTCTTAGGTACAAGCTGTCTGTAAATATATTTACACCCACAGCTTTTCAGTGCAAGCACTGAAAGTCAAAAGAATTCAAACGTTTATGTTATTTTAATACAGTACTTGCAGAAGTGTAAGCAACTCTTCCTCTACGTGTCTCCCATACATCCCTAAGAAAAAAAAAAAAACATCCTTGCCTCAGAACTCCCCAAACCCCTCCTTCAGACTTGGAAGGATGCAGTTTGCTGATGTACAGTCATACAGATAAAATATGCTGAAAAACAGCTACAGATAGGTAATCTTCCTCTCAAGCGGTTATGTATATATTCACATTCCAAGCAACACTAAACAACACTGCTCATAAAACTCCAGAACAGAGAAGGTTATCAGAGATACTGGTTGAACAACCCTTTAAGAGAACTGCTCTCTCAAGAGCTTAATCAGAAAGGACGAACAAAGATTGATGCATACCATGGGAATCGGGGTGTTCTACAAGGAGGCCACCAACAGCAGTGCACAGTCACAACCTCCTTTGCTGTCTTGTAACTTAAGTAGGAATTAGGCTCCGAAACAGTCCCTTATGTTTTAACCAATCCACCAAGTGAAGTAAAAAGCTTTCCTGAATACTTTGGTTTTTGTTGACAAAAAGAGTGTGCCTCACATGTTGAAGAACAAATACAAAATACAAGAGCAAAGTTTCAGAAATGAGTTGCTAAGTCAAAAAAAAAAGTGCAAACTGATTCCTCACCTCAGCAGGTTTCTGACAACAAAGTGGTCCCCCCTAAAATAAGGGAACCCTGCTATTACACTTACTGAAAAAGTGACTACCTCAGGAAAACTTCATCAGAAACGAAGGAGGAAAGAGTCGGCCATCGGTTCTAATCACCCATCCAGATGACGTGAACTGGTGAAGATCCCATTGAGGAATGATTGTTGAGAGAGGAAAAGACTTGCCAAGCTATTCAGCTATTTTGTTCTGAGATGGCAGAGTAGCAAACATTCTTCATTCGTTAGCAAGTTCAGGGAGAAGATGGCCACCAAAATGGAGCAAATAAAGGTCTCTTAGTCCTCTTTAGCTATAGCTTCAAGGGATAGGAGCAGATAATCAAGCAACATACCTCACGTATGTAAAGTTTAAGGTTGTCTGAGAAGAAAGGAAGACATTTGGGACTGAAAGGCACAGCCTATGCCAGCACCCAAAAACCCTCCAAAGGCAAAGGCAAAAAGATTACCACTGGCATACTGGGACGTGCTGTACAGATTAGCATGGGCACAAGAGGCATAGAAGACACACCCTGACTGGAAGGGTGGGCACAGAGGGGCCTCTGAGGTGCTTCTTCAAATAGCAGGAGGCACGGCACTGAGGAACTCTGGCCACCAGGAGAGCACAGTACCTTTATCAAAAACTTCTCTTGCTATCAGAAGGACTAAGATACCAGTAGCAGCAGAAGCACTTGGGACTCAGGAGGAGATAACTTGGAGAAGGAAATGTATGTTATGAAAAACACCTACCAGGATGTTTTCCTCTAAATGCAATGCCTCTGATGACACATTTTCCCTCAAAGTAAAGATCTTATCACGTAGACTGATTCTTGGTGGGCATACGATGCAGAACCACAACTGAGGAATTTTGTAACTCCATGGCAGTCAGGAGAATATAAACTCCAGTACTGATAAAGTAAGAACCCTATAACCCAGGCTCCTGATCATATCTTTACCAATACACCAGCAAAGTTGTTAAGTCCTGAGGCAGCACTGAGAAATAACAATTTTGTTCAAATTCTCATGCATGTATCTGGAGAGAAATACTACAGTTTAAGATATAAGGCAGACAACTAAAGAGTTCTACTACTTATCAGTATACTTTCTACAAACAGAAGTGTCACTGTTACGTTTACAGTGAGAAGAAATTTCCCTCATTTATTTTATTGCAGGATGGCCTGGATGAAGCTAGATTCTGCAAAATAGCAGATGTATGATCTAGCCATGATTGAGGATATCTAAAAAATGTATGCCGGCTCAACCATTTGGGGTTCTTGGGGAAGCTTACTGACAACACAGCTATCTATGTTAGCTCTAAAAAGGGCTTATTCTGCACCACTGTGCATAGCACACATGCAATATGTAATGTTCCAGTATGACTCAAGACAAATTCAGCTGGAAATTAACACAGAAGCAACAGAACAGGATTCATCAGGGCTAATAATTTGTGACATCTCTAGAGGAAGCTAAGGTAGACACATGGACATGGCGATGTGAACATTCAGGTTCACACTGTGGTGGTCCCAATAAAGAATTAATGGAGAGGGCTCACAGACTATAAGCATGCATAGTCAAGCTCTTCCCTTATGCAAGTGATGGAAAATAGATATTACTATTGGAACTCAAGAGGCTCAGATGTTATCTACAAACTCCTAATAGATTTATGGACTTTTACGGCAATCCATCAGACAGCAAAATTACAGCAAGTTGCCCCATAAACTGGATGTGAGAAGAACTAGGGCTGTGATAAGGAAGAAGGAAGGAAGTAGATCCCAATGTTGTAGCTTTTGTCTCTAAGCATCTTACTAATGCAGCAAGACCTGTTCTTAAACCTCATAAGGTATTGACTCTCAGATCATACCAAAAAGATGAGATGGTGTAGCAAACAGTAAGGGAAGCAGTAATAACACAGGATCTAATGAAATCTTTGTATCTTTTGAATTTCTATAAAAGAATCATTGTGCAATTTTCTAGGCACCATGAAGCTCTGTTCCAGAAAAGACAACAATGCAGGTACTGGAGATCACCGTAACATCAGAAGCTGCAAAATTAGAGTAAACAGACTCTAACCTTTATTCATTTTGAGCGAAGTAGTTGTGCAAGGAGCAAGTGCTGCAAGCACAGAACACATTCAAATGCTTTGATAAAATTCATCAGTAGCTGTTACAGCCTAAGGGGCAGGACAGATGCCATTGTAGAGAAGTGCAAATTCTCCTTTGCTAGCATTTGAAATATCCAGACCATGGATCCAAACACACTCCATTCTCAAAAGCCATGTGAGAATAGCTTTTTTTTTTTTTTTTAAACGTGTGGCATCAGCTTTGGACTGGTCTCCAAAAGAACAGCTTTGCCCACTCTCTTCAACATACTTGGTTTGAAAGCCCACTGCAGAGCCTGTTAAAATGTAGCTAAAGGCCGTGATGTCACTCCTTACACAGGATTTCAATTCAAGGCTGGGTGGAAAGGTGGAACGTTTGCTGGAATTATACAGACCCATTCAATACAGAAAGCAACAAATTCTACTAGAGGTAAAGAAATGACTGCCACACACACACAACCTGAAGCTGCCAAAGAGGCCGATCTGGTTATGATGGGATTAGAAATTTAGCTGTGCAAAGAACAGGACAGCAGAAAGAAGCTCCTAACAATGATTTGCAATGGCTCCAAAGGAAGGAAGTAAAAAAGTAAGATCTGTGACAGCTCAGCTTAAAAACTAAAGTTTGCAAACTCAGACAAGCACAGGTGAAGAATGGAAAAGAAAGTGTAATTACATTGCTCATTCTTCTGGAGACCAGAAGGAACTGAGGCTGGTATATGATCCTATGTGCTTCAGTTACTGAAGTAGAAAATTATACCCTATTCAAGGCATGTACAATTAAGCCAGAAGGGCAAGCAGTCAGAGAGAACTACTAATTGAACACAAAACTAGCAAGGTATAGCACATGTGAGGAAATAAATTTCACTGCATTATCTACTTAGAAGTGGTGACAACATTCCTGCATATCATAATGGTGACTGCTTATTTGAGCATTAGTTTTACACGATATTTGTAAGTTACGTTCCTGCAAGAAAAATACCTGATATGCAACACTTCAGGCCGGCATGGCACAGAGATACCTTCTCTTCCTACTGCCAGCTAGTGTTGATCAGTGTACAAAGAAGGAAAACAGCTAAATCTTCTGCATAGTTCCTTTCACCCTTGCAGCCTTTTTATAAACTTCGTTATTCTGTACCACCCTGTCTAGGGTGCCGTTTTGTGTCCCCTGAGTATTTACCCTCTTGTCTTTACTTCTTCAATCGTGTACAGAGCATCAAAGCTCTAGAAATAACACATGGAAATTAATACCCCTCAGCTTATGCTTTCAACCACAACTTTACAGATGAATGACTTTCCAAGGCAGAAAAAGATTGACTTTTTATTCAGTTTTTAATTTAGACAAAAGCTAGATTGAAAACAAAATATATAATGCAACTAAAAATTTTCAAACCACTGGGGGGGGCGAATACCAGATTTTATTTAATTATAAAAACAAAACCCCCAAACCCCACTGACTTCAAAGTGCAATATTACATTTATTTTTTTGAACCTACCTGTGTCTTTATCTCTGGCTTTGTAAACTTGCCCGTAAGTGCCTTCACCAATAATACCAATGATATCAAATTTATCCACACAGCGCTTTCCCCAGTCTATTTCTTTTTCTTTTGTTTCACCATGTCGTGGTCCACATATTCTAGAAAACAGTAAGAATCTCTAAGAATACAGGTGATATGTCTAAGGATTATTTTAACTGTGAAAAAAATCAATAGTAAATATTCCTGAGACATTACTAGACAACCCTTACTACTACTATGGCAATAAACCATGTAGCTTGATTCAAGCCTCAGTAGTATCACGGAAGTCATTACAAAGTAGAAATGGTTTTAATAGAATACATTTTTAAGAAACTTATCACTTCTGTTTCCATTATAGACTTTAATATAAAAACTGTAATAAACATACTTTGGTCTTCTCTTGCTGTGTAACTGAACTGCTGGTTTCTTTTCTTCAGGACTTTTGGCTAACTCTGCTCCTCCAGGCAACTCAGGTGGAAGTGGCAAGTCTGCAAGCAGGTGGCGAAGTTTCTTCTCTGCTTCTTTAACTGTCTTCACTGAAAGATTCTCTCGTAGGTTACTAAAAAAAAGGCACAGTTCTGCTACTATGTTGAACACAGTACAATGATATTAAAATAAAGAAAACCTACCGGATTTCTTAAAGTGTGTTCTAGGCTGTTAACGCATCAACATTTAAAATCTGTGCTTTTAGAATTTGCAGGAATTAGATTTGTACTTTACAAATGGCTTGCAAACAGCTGGCTGATGCACAACTGACTACCAAAATGCTAAAGAAAATGAAATCAGATGTTCAGACTTCACATTCCTGATGAAAGCTGAAGTTGGATGACACAGCAAGCCTTAACAGCAAGAACAACAAGCCCATCTGGGTTCCAGGCCAGACTTCTGCCATGTGATCTTTTTTCCTTTTCCCCAAGCCTCTTAGAAGCTCAGGTGCTGCCAAGTATCAACAGCGGTAAAATCTGTACTCTGACTTCTCATATAAAAGAGCAGATTATCCTAATCCAATTCACTACAACATTACTCTCCAGAGATAACTAGTTTCACGGTTACAATTACTGCAGGGCATTATGAGGCATCCATACCATGCCATTTACAGATTCCAATCTCATACATTTGCTGAAACACTCCAGATTCAACATGTTCTTACTGATCAGCATGCAAATGAAGTGGGAAAAAAATCAAGTGGAAAACTGACTAAATGTTTTTCTGGTTTACTGATGTCTTTAAAAAACAAACAAATCGAACAGGGAACACATCCTGAGAGTCAATCTCTGTCTTGAGGAGAATCCCCCAAACACACAGCAAGGTATTCCTACATCAGTTACTATAAGCAATAATTCTAGAAATGCTCTTTCCGTTCTAATGGGAAATTTTTGAGCATTCCCTACGATCTGCAGGATTATTCTTTTTTTTAAGATGTGTGCCTGTTTTTATCAGAACTTCCTTTAGTTTAGCTACATTTTGCTGTTACAGTATATACCATAACTTTACACCCATGACCCTCTCTGTATGTTTTGTAATTACATTAACTGTTTTCTGAAATTTAAAGAGAGAATGCTACCTCAAACTTTGCCACTGTGTTAATAAACCTTTTTGTCATGCTCTGAGGGTGTATTTTCCAAGGTAGCTGCATTTGCCAAATCACAGTATTCTACTGTCAGCATCCCTCTCTGGGAACCTGTTCTGGAGGAGAGGTTTTCCTACAACTTCATATCTACCTCGTCTCATAGGTAAAGTAGAGACTTCTGTAAATAGAAAGATCTTACTACCTCCCATCATGGAGAATGAGCATGCTCTTTCTTACATTAATTGCAATTACTGAGCTTTATATATATTTAAATAAAGCATACCAGTATTTTGCTGATGTCTATGCTTTGCCATGAAAACAAAACCCTTGAGTGTCTCCTACCAGTGCCTGAATTAAAAGAGGTATCTGAAGGAAGCTCATGCTGTCCTCATCACAAATATAACGGTCAGCATGCTATAAGCCACCTTGAGCAGAGCAAGTAATTTTCAGGGTCAAGAAAAATTCTTATTTTTGAAGTTCAAATATTTGCATTTCTCTCACAAATTCTGCCCTCAAACTTTCAGTATTAGTGGGAGTACAACGTGTGAGAGGTTCTGAAACATTTTTAAAAGCCATACATGAAAACAGGGGCAGCCAAGAGCTGCCTTCTTTTCAGGTCTGTTAAATTACACACTGTTGACCACTGGAACAGTTTTCCCTTTCAGCTATCCTCGACAGTGGTTTCACAACACTGCTGTTCCTTTAGGTAGCTCATTTGTGGTTTTATCAGATTCCTACTGAACTTCACAACTGACACTACATTAAGTTCTGCAGAGTATCAAGCTTGCTTTGTTGGCAAAATTTCCCCATAGTAACTGAGTCTAAGGCAAACACCTTGGCCCTTCTTCCTCCCAGAAATCGTAGATCATTTTCTTTGACGACATAAGGTTCGTCATGACTTGTGATCATAACCATTCTGACCTGAAGTTCATAACCTCCTAAAAGCAAAACAAAACAGAGCATAAATGACATCCTATTATTTGTCATTAATCTTTCTAATGAAGTTTGTTTGCAAGCATTAAGTTTTGTCTCTTTTTTTAAAGGAGAACGAGCCCAGTGCTGATAGAACTGTTTAACTGTAGTTCAACTATTCCGCACAGTTTAACTATATGAAAGACATTACATTAAAAAAATGCTAATAATGAGAAGCCATGTGCCAGCTTCAGGTGGAATCCCATTTCATGGTACCACAGTTAACGCTGCAAAACCAGTTAAAATAGTAAATCTTCCTCTCAAACAACAGTGGCAGAAAGCCTGTTTACCTACAGAGGATGGTTTTGTTCTAAATTTAAATGCAAGCATCCATTCACCACACAGATGTAATTCTGAACAACTGGAATGACATTTGCTGGAGTACTGAAGGGCAAGAAACACAAGTTCTCTTTTACTGCTAAGAAAAATCTAATACCTTTTAAAGTTATATTTACTCACCAAGCCCTCTGCATCGTAATGTTTACCAGTGCATTAAATTGCTGGCAAACACAGAGAAGCATTTACACCACTAGCTATAACAGCTTTTACTAAATACTACGATTTACAAAGAGCAAGAGAAAACAGACTACTTTCACAGATATAGAATATGAAATAAAGTTTTTCAGTATTTCTTGAATTTCTTTTACAGTTTTGTTTACAGATATATCAAACTTAAATCAGTTATTACTTCAATGCAAAGAAACTGCTTTGCTTGTTGTGAGAAGTTGATCTCTCCTATACACGTCAGAGACCAGTAATACAATGAGTAATACCAAAAGCAACTTTTTTCAACTTCATCACCAAAACCAAAGAAAAACGGTCGATTACAGCTCAATAGCATCATTTTCCAACACAAACCACAGCAAGTATTCTCTGTTAGGACAACGAAGAGACTCAATGTAGCTTAAACTCAGGTGACATTTGGAATACAGACCTGAGTTTCTTCACTACGGTCCAATTTTTATGCTTCAAAGTCAGCACAGATTACAAGCCATGAACCTCACTTCACTTATACCATAAAGAATACCAATCTCTGAAATAAATTACATGAAAATAACACACATCTATGATTTTAGGAAAATAATTGCCATCCAAAGGGAAGAGAATCTTTACCCCAAAACCCCATCTTATTAAAAGATTTTCAGATATTGCTACATCTTTTCCCCAGAACTATGCCCACATTTGCACTGAACTTGAAATCAAGAATTTTGCACATGTTATTCCCAAAGCTATTATGTGCCTGCAATTTTAAATCACCTCTAGTGTATTTTTCATTGAAAGATTCCTCCTAGGCTAAACCTTTCTTTTCAAAAAACAGTTGATTAAATAACTTTTAACATCGCATTTCTTCAGTTCACCAGTAACTGTCATCTTAACTGAAGAGCAAGAACAAACTACTTCAGCACCCTCACCTGGCAAACAGAATTACATGTATGTTTCGCAAAGGAAAAATAAATAAATAAAGCCAACAGACAACCCCCCCCCCCAAGCAAATCTATGACACAACTCACCTATCAGTGTCTTTATCTTCAGGCAGCGTGGGAGGCAAAGGCAAGGGTGGCAGCGTGGAGGTTGGTAGTGCAACAATGCGATCCTTCTCCTTGGTTACTACACTTGGTGTACTCGGTTTGGTTTTCTCTTTTACAGTGACTGGCTGCTGTTTTACAACGGTTGTTTTATTCTCTTTTACTGCTGCAGCTTTCTGTTTAGTATTTTTGTCTGCAATTAAATTATTTTCTCCTTTAGTTTCCGGAAGCGGGGCCTTTGCTTTTGCCTTGTCATTCTTCAAATTTGCACTGCTTGTAGGAGAAGGTGCATGCTCAACTTTTATTTTCTTCAGGTCCTTTACATTGTTCACTTGAGGTGCACTTGCAGCAGTGTCAGTGTTTCCCTTGGTAGGTGTTGAAGTGTTGGAAGCTTTTGCACTGGCTTTAGCTGCCTCAGCAGCTCTTGCTTTTTTGTTTTTGTTCAGCTCAGCAGCCAGGCTACTCTTCAGAGTCAATGTACTAGGAGAGATACTCGAATGGCGACTTCTGGATCTAGACAACCTGTGTCTGCTACGAGACCTTGAATGCCTTGATGAGTACGGACTTCTGCTTCGAGATTTTGCTGATCTCCTGTTTCAGAAAAGTAAAATTTAATCACTTGAAAATTAGTCTAACTTTTCTCTCAGTGTATCTGCTGTTCTGACAAAGTACTCTTTTTAAACCAACCACTAGCACCGTGTTTACAGAATAAACAAAAATCTACAAAACAGGTTGCTAGAAAACATTAAAGATCTCTTAGATACAGTTTCTCCCAATAAAGAACTGCAAAATACTATGCTATTGGGCTAATAACATACTATAAGACAAATATGTTTCCTTTTCCTCAGTACTTAGCAGAAACAGTGTTTTCCTCTAAAGATCCTCGCATGTTACACTACTTGTGCTGCCAACATTAGTATATGCAAGATTTTAGAAAAATACAGCTGCCTACACAAGCAAAATTCAACAAAATGAAATTAATGTTACAACGTAACAAGAAGCAGCTAAACAACACTGAAAGAAGCAATTGTAGAATCTCCTTAAGTTTCACTTTTGCAGCTGTGATTAAAACGTTACCTAAGAAATAATCTAAATGCTAAAGGCTGCAATGTAACAGCTAAAAGACAGCAATAAACCTTAGTTTTTGTGTTTTGTTTTTTCAAAATTTAAATAAAGACTTCCCTCCTCTCCCTGAAAAGAAAGCACCCAGTAATTTTTTGTTCTATCTACTGAGAGGCAAACATAATCCATGAGTAGCTCTATACTACATTTGCAACAGAATAAAAAGCCTAACAGAATAGGGATAAGATTTTTTCTAAGCTGTCTACAAAATCATAGCAGGAAAACAACCTCGAATGGCAGCAGGGGAGGAATGGAAGTATCCTAACAACTGTAAAAACAAATTGTGCAAAAATACCATTTGACAGAAATTATTTTTCATTCAGTTCTTCAAAGGGATATATTAATTTTACCAGTAATAATAGTTCATGTAAAAGCAAAAAGGAAGAAACTAATTGAGATGAAGGGCTTGAGAACAAGTAGCCAAGACTGGTGCTTCAATACAAATATACAACATGTTTTTTAAATTCATTATACCATACTAAAAATAGCAAAGGCATTCATTATATTTACAAGCATTATCTTGATTCAGGTCTGCTGGAAATCTGTTTTTCTTGGGTACCCCACTTGCAGGGAAGAATAAAATTAAATCAGGATAAATAAAATTGTTTCCATTACCTAGACAAAAAAAAAGTATCAAACAGTAGTAAAAATAAGACTTTCTGGATATCTAGGAACTTCAGAGATCAAAAGACAGCATCACTGTGTATAACTTTCCAAAAGTTTAAGCCAAACAAGAATAAAGCTAACTACAACCATTACAGTCACGACTAATCACCATTATGTCAAATCCGTATTTTGGTAACAATTAAATGAATGCAGTTTTAATTATCAATATATGAAATCACATTCCATTGCTTCAACTGAACAAATATTTAAGACAGTATAAAATGTTTCTACTTTATGTGCAGTATTTGCTAGTTTCCAAGTGTACACACTTTTCCTGCATTAAAAAAATGCCTTTTCAGTCTTTTTTTTCCTGAACAACAGAAAAAATTAAGACAATTGAGATTATGTAGGAGTGATTAAAAAAAGTCTAGGTGCACACTGTATACTCTATCACAAGCTTCAAAATTTTATAGATGAAACTGATATTGATCCAAACAGCTATAGAGACCTTCAGAAAATTCAAAGCTCATGTGAGGGCAATTCTTGAAAACTAACACAGCTCAATCGTACATCAGGGACAGGTCTATAGAATTTTCTGGCACTGCTCGATAACAAAGTAATTGAAATAAATTACATGTAAAGTAAATATTAAACAGAAAAAGAAAAAATGAATTTGCATTTTTTGGGGGGAAATTTTTAACTGAGGTTTGGGGATCAATTAAAGAAAGAAAATAAAAAAACACTTGGTATAGGTTTTAGTGAAAGAATGGACAAAGTAGTGTTTGGTTTCTGGATAACTGGATGCTTTGATCCCTTCTATTCTGCTTCCTAACACTAAATATTCAGTCATTTACTTAGGCCTTGTCATTTAAATGACAATCACAGCCCACTAAAAGACAGTTCAGAAAGCCCATGTCCATTAAAAGCCAAGAAAAAACACAATATTGGTCAGAAAAATTCTCCTGAAAATTAATTTCTGCTCCATTATGAAAGAAGCCACTCAAGTTCTTTTTCTCCCTGTTACTTGGAAAGTCTATGTCCCATATTTTAGGCCCAAAAAGTTTTCAGAGGCTTGGCAAAAGGGAAATAAAACAAGTTTCTTAAAAAAATGTTAAAATGTTCCATAATATAAAGTTGTGATGAGTCAGCAGGAAACAAAAGGAGGACTGAAGACACGCAAATAATAAACACACTTCAAGTGCTAGGTCAGAGCTCTCTTCAACCTGCTATCTCACCTTCTGAGAGGAATTATTACCTCAAGCTGATGTATGGTGCTTGCTGATCTATACTGGCTGTAGAATCAGGATAATTCAATTTATCCAGCATCGAGTGCAAGCTAATAGGCCCTGCAAGTCCTGAGCTGACTTGTATAAATGATGCGTCATTTCAAAGAACGTCACTGCACCATCTTGGAAAACACTTGCACATCTTGTTCCCGGATTAGCTCTTTTGAACTGAAACTCGCTCCTGGTACCTGCAGAACACAGTCAGTCCTCCACTTTCAGAGACCTCGCTGCAACCCGCCTCATCTGTGTTCGAGTTTTAATGCAAAGCTTGCTGGGGGGGGTCGGGGGGGGGGTGGGGGGTGGGGAGGTGTGTGTTAAATAAATCTGTTTCTTTCACAAGTACGATTTGTTTTTTTGTTCTTTTATTTTTTTTTTTAGAAATGTGCCTAAAATAAAGTAATCTATGTCAACAAGCAAAAAATACAGGCATAATTCCACATTCACTTGAAAAGAGAAGCAGCAGCTTAAAACACTGCAGTTCTTGAGACATCACGTCTGATCATAAGACTGTTTCTATTCCACTTCAGTCCAAAACAAAACACATTCATTTAAATCACAACTAAGGATGAAATGAGAAAATCTGTTCAAATCACAGTAACTACAAATGCTCACCTGGTCAGCTCCCAGCATTTTGGTGAGGAAGAGACAGTTTAGAATAGCTAAGAAAAAAGTATCTTAAATCTTTATACCAGCTTCAAAAAGAAACGCGCAGTCAAGTCAAGCACTGACAGTGGCTCCACATGCATATTTTTACCAATATCAGCCAAGACAGCCTGGGACACGAACATAGATTTATGCGAGCTCAGCACGAAAACACCCAACTATTCCCCTCCCCAGGTCTCCTACCCCAAAAGACAACAGCGTAACATTCTCATATCAGAACTGCATCCAGAAGGGAAACACCAAAGTCTCCTGCGCTCAATTATGTAAGTTTCAGTTCCACTGCATGCTACAGTCCTTAACATCAGATCAGAATGAGGTTATGAAATATGCTGAGCACAGCCTCTGCACTGGTTTTATTTTTCCAAAAAGTTTTTGATGATTTATGTCAGCTTTTTTTTTTTTTTAACGCTGCATTACATAATGTGTGTCTGGGCTAATAACAAACCAGCTCCTCCATCGGCATCCCAAAGATCTTTGCAACAACGTCTTGCCGTACCTTGTCTTCTAGGCTCGGTGCAGGAGTGGTTAGGAAACACAAACACTTGGAACTGAACAGACAAATGCTGAAGCTTAAGAAAAAGGCAGCTTTGTTGAAGCTCTAGTTATCCTGGTTACATTGATAAAACTTCATGTCTTCGTAAGTTTAATGATCTTTTCAGATATTTGACTATCACTGCCATCAACATTCGTCCGAAAGTCTCGAGAGAATCTCCCACGCTAGACAAAACTTGTGTACAAGTTTCCATCTATAAAAATGGCACAAAAGCAAAACAACAGACATTTATAAGCTTTACCTCAGAAGCATACACAGGGCTCTGAGGGTGGAGAAATGCTGCCCTATATGTAAAGCCAGCCAACTCGCGCTCTTCAGACCTAGCGCTCATTAGAAATAAAAGATGAAGTCACAGCAGCACAGACATGGGCTGACACAATAGCCAGTGCCTGCCATTTTAACGAGACACTAACATTTTACTGGGACCCTGAGAAAACACCAGGAGAGACATCTGAAATACTCTCTAAATCTTCCACCAGACTTCTATGAAATGCGTATGCATGCATACACACACACATAAAATGCCTTACCTGACATTTATTTGCTACCAATTATTTAGTCCTTAGTTAGGACAGTTTGTTTTTAACACAGTAACCAAGAACACCAGGACAGCGGCTCCAAACACGCAGAACTGTGTTGCGAACAGCAAACAAATCCAGCAAAAAATGCAGGCATCTTCACCCATCTTCTCTGGAGAGATCAGACACATCTTAATCGTCAGGACTACATCCAAACCTCCCAAACCAAGAGCACCAGCATCTGCTGGTAATGCACACGGGAGGAAACAACTAGGGAGCCACTCTTCCAGTTAATGTTTCTTCCAGTTTGCACCCAGCAGTCCTGCCTCATTTACAGCTACCTTTGCCACCACGCTTGGCTATCAACAGCCTTCCCTGAGTGCCTTGGATTCACCTTGCACAGGTCTCCATCCCCACAAAGAGGGTAACTGCCAAACTTCACCGCTCTCATAAAACCACTTCTGAGCCATATACACATTCCAGCATGTTTTACATGCAGAGCAAAGTAAATAAATAATAAAACCTGTAAGTATCACCAGGACTAGTCAGCAGCAGAACGAAGAAGTTCCTTACACAGAGCTGCTTTTTTCCTTCCCTGGAGACAGCAACAAAGGAGACTAGGAGCACAACTACATTAGCTGTAAAGGGAAATTGACGTAATTACACTATATTATGTCTAGCTAAAAAATTAAACCAGAAAAAAAAAATCAAGATGTTATCTAGAAAACGTGTAGGAGAAGAGGCAGGTTTAAAGAAACAAAGGAGGACAGCACTAGTAAGGAATTCATCCCCAACCCAAAACTCAGCCTCACTTTTCCTCCATTTTTTATGGCAATAAAAAAAAAGCAGAGATTTGTTTTTTGCTCTAGGAAATAAAGAAAAAATTGTTGTTGATTAATACAATGCACTTATTTACTGTATAAGAACGTATTTCTGATATAAAGCATTATCAGTTACAAGCTTCCAAACTGTCACAATGCTCCTCCTTCCTCCAATAAAACATACTATTGCATTTCATTAGTTAATTTATCAGCTATCAAACAGTAGATTCCTTGATGAACTTTAACAAGAAATGTCTGTTAATGTAATGTCACATTTTCAGGCAGACAATGAAACTATTCCAACCAGCAACCGAAAACTTAAAGGCCTACATTTTACTATCTTGATATTTGAAAGTAAAGATAAAGGAAAATTAATGGAAAAAAATAGTGGACATTTATGAAAACATTTATGAAAAATGTTATGAAAATTAACAGATAATTAACACGTCAGGTTTCCAAGAACATGGGTCTCACTTAGCTTGAACATTTCTTGTCATGCCGCTTTCCTACGTGCTCCTCTCTTCCCCATTCCACCCCCACACATGTATTAAAAACAAACAAACAAATCCCTAAATTTGATTAACAAATCAGAACAGATGTGCTATCTTCTGTTTGTAAACTTGAGACTCTCTTTTCTTCTTAACTGCTTCAGGAGCGTGCCAGTAGTCAGCTACATGCGTTACCTACACGCAAACAATACTACACTTGAAAGGTATCAGGGTCTGAGGAGCTGAACAACGAAACAGATTTTTGTCCTATGTTTGCTTACTTTTAGACAAAATGTAACACAAAGGGATTCATCAGAGTAAGAAGGGAATAACAAGCAAGCAAACAGAAACAAAGGAGGTTAAAATGCTGTAGCCCAGGTCTATCACCAACAGGCAGCAAACGCTGCGCTATCCAGCACGCATTGCCAGCTTCCAGTTCATGGTAAGGTCAGAGTGCGTTTTAAAGGGGAGACCTAAATTTAATCAATTGGCTTCACCACAGATCTTCCAAGATGTTTATAATCACTCAGTAACATAAACCACCTTGACAAAACATTGCTGCTCACAGTACAGCTTTGCCATGTTGCAGTAGCAGGCCAATGCATGATTCATTTCTTAAAGCCATAACAGCATTAGTGCTCTCTCACTTAATATCTTTTCAATTCATTTTGTTTATTTTCTTGAGCCCTTGGTTCAGGGTTATATTCTAAGCAGCTCTGCAATCAACCAACCACCTATCCTGCTTCGCACACGAAGACCACATAACTTGCTTTACTAAGTTAAATGGTAAATCTTTAAAAGGCTCTCCAACACATACAGCATGGAAATACTGAAAAGGAATACGAATTTTGTTTTTTAAATCTGCTTTATAACCCGATGTCCTCAGATGAGAGCTCTGCATACAAAGAAATCAACTCGCAAAAAGTAAAGTCAACTCAAATTCTATTACACATCAAAAGTTTTATTTTTTTCAAATGATGTCCCTTCCCACGATAAGGGAAAAAAAGAAGCAAGAAGGAAGATGAAAGGCAAATCATCACAGTTAGCACAAGGTAAAGTCCACTGCCAAGTAAGAAAAGATCTTAATTTCAAAATACATACTAGAGCGAGGGCCTCAAATGCACTGCAAGTAATCGCTATTCCAACGGGGAAAATATATAGCTCCACGTTAAAATTTTGCAAAAAATACAGTTTTACTAAACAAGATTAAAGGGTTTTATACAGAAAATCTCTTTTCACCGCACAAGAGGAAAAAAACATCCAAAAACCTCTCCTACTGCTTTAAATCCCAAAGTATCAAAATCACTGGCTGCAAAGCTATTTTTGTACAGCGTATGAAACCAGGACTTCTCCACAAAGTGGGCATTTACCAGTTTAATGTCTATTTTACCACTTTCCCTACACTCATCTTGGTTTATCACAGAAACGATGCATATTTCAAAGCCTCACTGCTACGGACTAGCTACAGCTGTAGAAAGAGGTGGCTCCGTAGTACCAGTAGGAGAAGCAAACTTGTATTTTTCCTACAAGCAACATCCATGCGCACCATAGTACTATGCTAGTGGTGCTCCACCTACTTACTTTTATCCCAGGCAGATGGGTAGGTGCATCCACATTTGGAAAAACGCAATTACTCATCTATACAACTAGCTGAATTAAATGTGTGATCACACAGCATATGACCTGACTGAAGTTACAAAAAAAAAAAAAAAGCCCTCCCTCTACAATCTCATCCTAAGCCAGTTTCCAAAAACAGACTGCTTATTTTGTTGATCTTGGTGTTTTCTTATTTAAAAAAAAAATCCCTAAGTTCAATAAAAATCAAGACCACTTCTCAGTAGGGAAATAAACTCTTCATGCTTTTCATATTATGGAAGAATTCCCATTCTGGAGATGTGTGCACGCTACTTTAGAACTGTGCTACAGTCCACAAGAAAACATAATAATACAAATCCACAAGCTGCAAGTAAAAAAAGTTTTGTCCAGCAAGTAGAAATAGCTCAAGCAATCAGTTTGCCCGAAACATAGAGGTTTATTGTGATTATAACGGCAAAGGCAATTAGTCTCCCATTCAAAGATAATTTTCCAAGCACGAAACACGTATTTATTGTCTTTGCTTCTGTTCAGAAGCAATCTCCAGGCAACACCACTGAAAGATACCAGTCAGTCACTACTGCAATCAGAACTTGTAACTTGCATTAATTTCATTGTTACTGCTGCTCCAGAAAACCAGGAATTCAAATGAGCGGCACCGACTTCACTTGTTTCTCTTCTACTGTTCACTAGAATTTTCTCCCTAAGCAGCTCAGAGATGAAAAAATCAGGGCTCCAGACACTCGAGTTCTCCAGGCTTGCTAGAATCACTTCATTCTCATTTTCTGCATCCCAAAATAACTTGATAATTAATATAACGTTACTGGAGATTCATATATGAAAGTGATCGAAAAGAGCAAAGACTTGCAGGCTGGAATACTTAGTAACATACAAAGTTCCTACTGTCTTGACACCACTACAGCTGGACACAAGCCCAGAATTACATCTTTAAATCATCCAGATCAAGAAGACAGGTGTTGTACGAAGCTGTTGCCTTCATGAAATTATATTTTATCAGGTTTAAGGCTGCTATACTATTATCTAAGCAACACAGCGACAATTTTCAGCATTTTAGATGCAGTACCAGAAAGTTAAGCAAAACTGCCATTGTTGTTTTTATTGAAGGGCTAAACCAATCAGTTCATTATCTTCCATCTTTATTTCCCAAGCACCACCACAATGCACATAACGTATAGGAGCCGCATGAGAGCAAAGAAACAGTAACTTGAGTTTCTCCACAAGAGACAAATGTTATGAACAACAAAGCTTATCCTCACACTTTTGTTTTCCTTCTTTTTCTGTGGAAATGACATTTTAAAAATGAATGCCACATTAGGACAGACTGACCTCACCTTCTACATGGAATAACTTCTTTCTCTCAGCCATTCCAATTCCTCTCCAATAAACCTGACAATCTGCATTAGTTAACCAAACGATTTCTCTGTATCCAGATAAAGGCGGGATGCAAATTCCAGTTTAACTGTAGGAAGGAAGGAGTTTAGTCACAAAGCTAACTCCTGGAAACAGACCTGCAACTCGAGGAAGATTTACACGCTTATGACGAAGACAACACAAAAATGAGGAAACAAACTCACGCTTCAAACCACAGGTCCCCTACCCACAGAAAAAAGTAAACAAAGAACACCTACAGAACTCTGTGCTGTAACTGCACCCTACAAGAAGACCTCCTGTACCTGCTGCTACAGCAGCATCAGCCAGCACATCAGATGCTATCCCAAATTAATGGGACTGTCAGTCTGGCTAACATTGCTACTCAGAAGCACAAACCTTGTGCATGCAGTTCTGATATTATTTAGCTTTCTTATTCCAAGACATAAGTATCTACAGAAAACATTCTGCATAACGGTTAAATCCAAATATTCCAGTAACATTCCTGTTATTCTATTATTCAAATCATCCTGCAAAAGTATCCTTAACAACTTGGAACAGGCTCCGTGGATCAACAACAAAGTGCTCTCTTTCAGAGCACTCAGTGCTCTCAGCTTGAAACACCCTATTGTTAACAACATTTTTCCATAAAACTGTACCTTAAAATGATCCCTTTTTCTTTCTTTCCTCCAAAGGCACCTTTGTTTTTCCCCTCTGAACAAAACAGGGCACAGTTTTGTTGCTTCACTCTATAAACAGCACTGGATGCACACCCCGGACAGCAGACATTACCAACAGCCAGCGAAACACGGCAACAACTTGGGCATCATCACTGGATACCCCAAACAGTAACTGATGCATTAGAAATACCAGAGAACAGTTCTCAAACAACCTACCGGGTAACGCATTGCAAACAAAATTCTTGCCAACGTATCACCTGATATATTTGAAATCTAAGTCCAGATGTGAATTTAAGCAAGCTCATAAACAGGGCAACAGTAAGATTTCAATGTGGAAAATTAGAATCTTCAGCACTAAAAACATACTAACCAAATACTTTACATTCCCAGTGGTTTTGCTGTAAGCTAGTATTCTGAAGTGCTTTAATTCTGATTATAGAGATACAGCTCTATATTTCTGCTCTATATGAAACTCAGAAAGTCACAGAAACATTAACCTTTACATTCTCTGTCCCCACTAACAATAAGAAAATGATTTGCAAGCACACATCAAATAACAGGTACTGTGAAACGAGCTCAGGTGCATTTTCATAAGCTGCGTAAAGCACTGAGGCAATTTAGCAAAACTTGATGTTGGCTCATTTTCCTATTGAAATCGAGTCTGAATCTTTCTATAGGCCTCTAAAACGAACAAGAAACACTAGTAACGCAAATTGCCCATCAGCTTTGTTCCTCTTTAGACTAGCGGGAAGTAAACCAACACAAATATGTTTAACATGCACCCTCTTCCATGGGGACACAGGATGTATAATAAGGGTGTACCTCAGAATACCCTTATGTGTTAAGATTTAAAACCAAAATTGGTCCTCTGGAAAATTTGTCCTCCAAGAAACGTTTTCATTGGGTCATTCTCACTTGAAAGCGCCCTCTCCGGCTCCAGCACTGGCAGGCTCCTCTGCCAGCTATGTGGGGTCCCTGACAGGGAGGAACCAGCGGCAGGAGTGTCACCAGCACCCGCGCCTCCCTCTCCCCATGGCAGGGTAGGGCAGGGCAGGCCAATCTTTGTATGAGGCCCAGTTCCCTTTCCGCACAGCTCTCTGGCAGCGAGAGGGAGGCCTTTTATTGCCAGCTGTGAGCCTCTCCAGCCTGCCCTCGGGCCCAGCCCAGGCCTCTGCTCCCCTCCTCTACCCGCAGAGCCTCCCCGTGCCCTACTCCCTCCCTCACCCCCCACTCACCGGATAACGGGGCTGTAGGGGCTCCGTGACCTCCGCCAGCTGCTGTAGGGACTGGGCGACACATCCCCGCCACGCTCGTAGGAGCTGTGCCGGCTGTAGCTGGGGGAGCGGCGGCGGCTGTAGGGACTGAGGGGCGAGCGGCCGCCCACAGGGCTGAGGGACTTGCGGCTCCGCTGGCTCTGCGACGAGCGGTGCAGCGGGGGGCTGTCATCCCGCCCGGGGCTGGGTGACGAGCGCTGCCGCCGGTAGGCTTTGGGCTCGGGCTTGTCATCCCGGTAGGCTTTCGGCGGGTCCTTGTAAGCCGACGGCGGCTCCTTGGTCGCTTTAGTCCGGCTCCGGTGGGCTTTGCTCTCCCGCTCCTTCCTGCCGCTGCTGGGCGAGGCAAGGGACCCCTTCCTGCGGTCGCTGCTGCTGCTGCTCTTGAGTCCCTCTCGGTCCTGGCCGCCGGTGTGGTTGTGGCGGCTGCGGGACTTGGAGGAGGACGACGACGACGAGGCGGCCTCGGCCCCCCCGCGGCCGGAGGTGGCCGCCCCCTCCTGCTGCGGCTTGTCGTCGCCCCGCCGCCGGTGCTCCCGGTGCCGCTCCTTGGAGCGGCCGCTGCTGCTCCGGTGCTCCCGGCGGGACCGGCTGCTCCTCTCCGCCTCGCCCCGCTGCCTGCCGCCGGGGGAGGAGGCCGGGCTCCCCGCCCCGCTGCCTCCTCCTCCTCCGCCGCCGCCGCCGGCTCCGGCCGCGCCGCCGCCCACCAGCCCCTCGGACTGGGAGCTCACGTCGTCGTACTCCTCCAGCAGGGTGCCGAGCCCCGCGCCGCCCCGCCGCTTCTCCGCCTCCTGCGCCCCGCCGCCGCCGCCGCCCCCGCCGCGGCCCCGCCGCCGCTTGTGCCGGGAGCCCGAGCGCCGCTTGCCCCGCGGCCGCTTCCGCTCCCCGCCGTCCCCGCAGCACGACGAGGCGCCGGTGGCCGCCAGGAAGAGCAGCGACTGCGGCGGCAGCGGCGGCTGCAGGAGCGGCGGCTGCAGGAGGGGTGGCTGCAGCAGCGGGAACAGCAGCGGGTGCGGGGCAGGCGGCGGCGGCGGGGGGGGCGGCTGCGGCTGGGCCGCGAAACGCTTCCGCCGCCGGTGGTGCAGCCGCTTCTTGTCGCCGCCCGCCTCCGCCCCGCCGCCGCCGCCGCCGGCCCAGCCCCGGCTCCCGCCGCTGCCGCCGCCGCCGCCCGCCGCCGCCTCCGAGGTGCTCGGCATGGGGCCCGCTCACGGCCCGCGGCGGGGACGCGGCCTCGGCGCTGCCACTCGGCCGCCGCTCCGCTCAGGGCGCCATGGAGACGCGGCGCCGCGTTCCCGCCGCACCGGGAGGCGGGCGCCGGGCAACGGGCCTCGGCCTCGGCCTCCTGCTCGTGCTCCTCGGCCTCCTCCCGCGCCCGCCGCCGGCCGGCAGCCCGCTTACCGTGCCCGCGGCCGGCCGGGCCCGCAGCGCCGCGCACCGCCCCGCCACACGCACCGGGGACACGGCCCGGCGGCGCGCCGCGCATGCGCGGGGCCGGCGCCGGGGGGGAGCCGCGCGCCGCCAATCGCGCGCCGCGCCGCCGCTCTCGCCCGCATGCCCGGAGCCCGGCGCGCCGCCCCGGTCTCGCGAGATTTCCCCCCCCCCCTTCCCCTTCGCAGCTCCCCTCCCCTCCCCTCCCCTCCTTCGATCGTCTTCGCTTCCCCGCTCCGAGGGGCTCTCGCGAGATGTGGCCCGCCCACAGCTACGGTCTCGCGAGAGGATCCCGCTTGTTAATGGCGCGGTGCGGGGCCGGGGGGCAGAAGGTGGTTCCGGCAGCTCAGGGGTGTGGCTGAGGCCTGGCCCGCCACAAGCTCCCAATGCTGAGGGCGCTAGGCTTCCCTGTTCCTGCGCTGTGCGGGACACAGACACGGAAAAACGGCAGCAACTTCGTTCTGCCTTGTCCCATGCAGCGAGCTAATGTTTTTCTCGGTGGCTTTCAGTTGGAAATGGCATGTCCAAGCCACAGCGCAATGTGAATCCCCTTTCCAGGGTCAGAGAAATGCACGCTGCTTTCCCCCAACTGGAAATCTGCTCTTAGATAAAGTCAATTTTATTAACGATGAAGATTTCTTTCAGCTATGAGCATATAGAAAGATGTGCTCTATGACTAATAAGAAACAGCCCTAACTTTTCCAGTAGCTAGCTAAATCATTGGGCCCAGCTAGTAATTTTTACATGAGTATGATAAAGTTTTAATTCCAGCTGGTAGCAAGTCTTATTTTCTTCTACTCATGTACAACACAAGCAAATACCAAAGTGGTGCCCTCCCTCTGAGCAGGCTCCAGCCACACGTTTGCCCGGCCTCACGTGACACCACCAGGCGGTAACAGGAGAGCTACCTCCTTCACAGGCCCCAAGTTAAATCCAGGGCCAAAGCAGAGCTGCAGCAAGCAGAAAGGCAGACCCTGGCTCCTGCTGGGCTCTGCGCAGCCATGAGGTGTCCTTGCGGTTGATGACATGAGGGGGACCAGGCCTGTCTGTACCCATCTGCTCCCAGTGCCACGAGAGGCAGCAGATGTGTTGGCGGGGCATGGAGGGGCTGCGCTCCCCGTGCTCACTACACCTGGGTGAGGCACTGCAGAACTGGTAACTGGATGGGCTCCATCGCAGCCACCTCTGAAGTCGCAGCCCCAGCCCTGTGCTGGGTTGGAACCTTCCCCAGGACCAGTGGGACAAGGTGTCCCGCAGCAATGGGCAGAGTGGGTAGTTGGCCCAGACAGCGGCCCAGGGCTGGATGCACTCCATGCAGAAATTGTGTCTGCAGGAGTCCAGGTGAGCTGTGTTGGCCAGCGGGCCCAGGTAGATGGGGCACGTCTTGAACCTGTGGGTCTCCACTGGCAGCTCCTGGGGTGGCTGGCTCATGGTGCCCATGGCCACCCAGTGTGGAGATGCTTGTCCTCCGCAGGAGGCTGTCCAGGTGCCAGGCAACTATCAGCAGCCTCCAGTCCACCTCCCTTGGGTGCCACTGGCAGGACTTCAAAATCTTTTGTTCCACCAGCAGGACCTTGGTGTCTCATGTGCTACCAGCAGGACCTCGATGTCTTGCATGCCACCAGCAGGGCCTTGATGTCTTGCGTGCCACCAGCAGGGCCTTGATGTCTTGCGTGCCACCAGCAGGGCCTTGATCTCTCAAGTGCCACAAGCAGGACTCAACGCTCAGGGCACTTAGAACCAGCTACATTTCGTGAGGCCATAGGGTGACAGTGACTCAGTGGTGACATCACACGGCTCTTGGGGCGCCCCTGATGGCAGCACTAACAGAGGTAACCTGACTGTCATGAGAAAATGCTGACATAAAATGGCTGCTCCACGCTGGCAGGAGCAACATCTGCCAGGCTGGGGACTAGGCCCAGAGCTCGGCCTTCGGCCTGGGAGCCACGGTTGTCCTTGACATGCAACTGGACACCTGAGCACTGGAGACATCCTGAAGAGACCACTGATGAGGACACTCATCTTACTGCTATACTCATACTATCTACTACATAAATAACTGCTTTCTGACAATATCTATTATAGCTTAGTACCTACCTACAACACATCATAGAATCACAGAATATCCAAGTTGGAAGGCACCTATGAGGATCATTGAGTTCAACTCCTGGCTCCTCACAGCACCACCTATAAATCAAACCCTTTGAGAGCATTGTCCAGACTCTTCTTGAGCTCCAGCAGGCTCGGTGCAGTGACCATTTCCCTGGGAAGCCTGTCCCAGTGCCCAAACACCCACTCAGTGAACAACCTTTTCCAAACATCCATCCCAAACCTCCCCTGTCCCAGCTCCATGCCGTTCCCTCGGGTCCTGTTGCTGTCTCCAGAGAGCAGAGCTCAGCGCCTGCCCCTCCGCTCCCCTCGTGAGGGAGCTGCAGGCCACCATGAGGCCTCCCCTCAGCCTGCTCTGCTCTGGGCTGAGCAAACCAAGGGACTTCAGCCGCTCCTCATACGTCTTGCCCTCTAGACCCTTCACCGTCATCGTAGCCCTCCTTTGGGCACTCTATAACAGTTTTATGCATTTCCTACATTGTGGCACCCAAAACTGCACACAGTACTGGAGGTAAGGCCACACCAGCGCAGGCCTGAGCAGGACAGTCCCTTCCCTCGACGGGCTAGCGGTGCCATTCTCGATGTACCCCAGGACATGGCTGGCCCTTCTGGCTGCCATGGCACACTGTTGGCTCATATTCAACTTGCAATCAACCAGAACCCCCAAATCCCTTTCCATGGGGCTGCTCTGCAACCTTTAGTTGCCCAACCTGTGAATATAGCCAAGGTTGCAGAATCTGGCATTTGGCCTTGTTAAACTTAATATTGTTGGGGATTGCCCAGCTGTAATTTGTCAAGATCTCTCTGCAAGGCCTCTCTACCCATGAAGAAGTCAACAGCTCCTCCCAGTTTTGCATCATCTGCAAGTATTTAGTATCATCAATTAAGTCCATGGAATATTATCATGATCATCGTTTAAACTGTTTTTCAGGAGTACTCAACTAACAAGTGATTTCTGTGTGGTGAAATCTTATTTCTAGATGCAGTAATATACTTTTCCAGTCTGACAGTTGAACCAGGGACAGAATAAAATTGATTTATCCATCCAATATTGGCTGAAACACTCAGGATATTCCAAAGTAATAAAGCTTTGGGTTGAGATCAAGCACACACTTAAAAACAACAGGGAAACATAAGGTATTGGTTTTAGAAACCCAAAATGGTTTCTACCTGTCAAATAGTTTGCTCATAAAGAACAGTAATCCCATGCAGAGAAAAGCAATTCTTCCCTGTTTCACATAGCCCTTCAGTTTCCTCACCCATTGTATTGGGTTTACGTGGCAAGGTTTTGGTCGCAGAGGTAGCTTCTGTGAGAAGAATCCATAAGCTGCCCCATGTTAGATAAAGGCCAATTTCAGCAGGCTCCAAAGGGCCCTGCCGCTGCCCAGAGCTGAGCCAATGAGCGATGTTGTTTGCACCTTTGTGAGAGCAATTTAAGAAAGGGGGAAAAAAAAAAACAAACTGCTGCACAACAGCTGCTGGGAGAGAGGAGTAAGCATGAGCCCTGCAGCCCCCAGGTCAGTGGAGCAGGAGGGCAGGAGGAGCTCCAGGCACGCAGCAGAAGTTCCCCTGCGGCCTGTGGAGAGTCCCCTGGTGGAGCAGGCTGTCCCCCTGCAGCCCATGGGTCCCACATGGAGCAGATCTCCATGCTGCAGCCCGTGGAGGAGCCCCCGGTGGAGCAGGTGGATGTGGCCTGGAGGAGGCTGCGGCCCATGGAGAGACCCCGCAGCAGCAGGCCCCGGGCCGGAGCTGCAGCCCATGGAGAGGAGCCCATGTAGGAGCAGGGGTTCTGGGGGGAGCTGCCGCCCGTGGGGGACCCGTGCTGGAGCAGTTTGCTCCTGGGGGATGGACCCCATGGTACGGAGCCATGTGGGAGCAGTTCTTGAAGAGCTGCTGGCTGTGGGCAGCCCCCGCAGGATCAGTTCAGGAAGGATGGCATCCCGTGGGAGGGTCCCCACGTGGAGCAGGGGCAGAGAGTGACCGTGAGGGATCCTTGAGGGAATGGTGGAGATGAAGTGTCAGGGACTGACCACAGCCCTCAGTACCCGTTACTGCTGTTCAGGGAGGTGGGGTGGGGTGGGGTGGGGTGGGGGGGTAGGTGGTTTTAGGTTTTTTTGTTTGTTTTTTGTTTATTTTTAGTTTCTCACTGCTCTAGCTTGTTAGTAATAGGTAATAAATTTCGTTAATCACCCTGTGCTAAGTTTGTGATGATAATTGCTGAGTGTTCTCCCTGTCCTTATCTCAAGCCTTCAGCCCTTTCCATCGTATTTTCTCCCCCTTTCCCTTTGAGGAGGGGGAGTGAGAGAGCGGTTGTGGTGGAGCTCAGGTGCCCAGCTGGGTAAAACCACCACACCCATCTCCACACTTTTAAAGCAGCTCAGCTAGTTGGAGTCTGTTTTTGCCCCATTGCAGTTCCCCAGTTTCTCTCAAGATTCAGCCAGCACTTTAAATTGTACCAGAAGCTACCTCATGGGGAGGGTTGCTTTTTGTGCTTGCTTCAGTTTGGAATACATACAGAAACATCCAAAACACAATCAAATCCATTCAACTATCAGACTCCAAGCAAACCTTTCCCATGGGTAGCATTGGCCCTGATTCCTTCCTAAAAGAGTGCATAGACCAGCAGAGACACTGCAAAGCCTAACCCACGCCTCAGGGCCAGGACATACTGCCCTTTGCCCGCCTTGTGGTGGTACTTTGATGGCTCAGCTTCAGCTATGAGAGCAGAGAATGGCCACGCAAGGCATTAAGAAGTTCAGTCAGCCTGATTAGGTCTCCTATAATAATGAATGCATGCTAGAATTTGTAATGTTTAATGTTACTCAGGAGGGCTTTGCCAGGTAAATGATTGCTCATCTGCTATGCTGACTTGCTTTGGTTCAAACAATCACTGGAGAAAATAAATGCACAATGCAATCAAGGAGTGATAGCTGGGCAAACTGAAAAGGGAGCTCTGGAAAGCACTGCACAAAAGTCTAAGCATGCATTGTAACAGTCAGCTGGCCTTAACACTGAACAGTAAAGCAATTTCATTACTTCCTGGAAAATAAACATGTTTTTGCTGTATTACACTACTAAAACTAATTTCAATTTAGTGCATTACAATTTTTCCTTTCAACTTCTTGACCTCTGATTTCAGAATCTAATCAAGTGCTGAGCTCTTTCTTCCCTTTTTCTGCTCTCTGTACCTTTTGCTTTTCCATGATTTCAATGAATTTCATGACTGGAACTGCCGCTCAGCTGCCTATACTTCAACACAACACTGCTTTCTTCAGATGATTTGGTTTTGTTGGGCATATTTGCCAAAGCATCCTGAACGCCATCCTGAGTGCTTTAAAAGCAGAATGTGTTGCCTTCTCTTAAGGTTGTAATAGGCCTCTGGCCACCTTGCTGTCTAACTGGTGTTAGCTAGCCTACACGCATTGTAGTTATGTATCTGCTATGTAACACACATGCAGAACAACTCTTTTCCACTGCTGTCTTTCAACACCCTGAATGCCAACAGTGGCTTCCTCTCTTTTCCTAAAGCCGAGCTGAAGTGTTCCTCCTAAGTTCTGTACGTCATCCGCTTCTGGCAAGCCTTCTTTCACAAGCATGTCATTTTACTCCACCCATCATCTCTCTGTTCCAATTCACATTTCTTACAAACACTATCATCAAAGCATTCATTGCATATTTCTCCAGTTAAACACACACACACACTTCACATTTTCTCTTGTGGAGAACAGCTCATTCATTTTTCTCCTTTTCAACAGTGTCGCATAGGATGGGGAAGGAAAGAGCTGACCCACTTGCCATTTCAGGAGAGAAAGTTACTGTCCCAGAAGGATTACCACGACATAGACGACACTGCATTTATAGTTTGTTAAACTGTTTATTTATGAACCCACTCTGCATCATGAAAATTCTGCACAATTTAGGGGTCATCAGCAGCATGTCGTGTCTCTTCCCCACTGTGATAAGTGCAGTACTTCCAGATTTGGTTTGTGGTTATGGTGGAATAGCTTTTCTCTCCATAATGGCCTGGAGGTCATTCTTGGCTTTGCCAATATCCTTTCCTGCTTGTTGCGTACGTGAACATTCAACAACTGTAAAGAGGTTCTCCAGTGCATGTTGTGGCACACACACAAGCACACTCAGCAAAACAAGTACCCCATCAGGCTGATGGCAAACAAGGAAACAAAAGCAGAACCCAGAAAACCAACAGCCCTGCATCACAGAGGCAGTTGTAGAGACTGGGGATAATTACATAGGACAGATCTGGACAATTCAACACAGGCTGCAATTTCCAATTAACTCCCAAGCATTCACTAGCATTTCTGGAGCAAGAATATATTATTTGGAAGAGTTGTGTGATTAGCAGCAGTGAGCTGGTGTTTTTGCATGTGCAGCGAGCCTCCTGACTTTTCAGAGAATCTTCTTAACAAGAAGCTAAGCTTCTGATGACAGCAAGTTTACTCTGCCTGGAAATTGGCTACACCAGATTACAGAAGGATTTGCCAACAGCAGTGCAGTGGTTTTACCCTGCCGGGCAGCTGAATTCCACCACAACTGCTCTCACTCCCTCTCCTCAAAGGAAGAGGGGGAGAAAGTAGGATAGAAAGGGCTCAAGACTGGAGATAAGGACAGGGAGATCACTCAACACTTACTGTCACGGGCAAAACAGACTCAGCATAGGGAGGTTAATGTAGTTAATTGCCTATCACTAACAGATTAGAGCACTAAGAAACTACAAGTGAACTAAAGACACCTTCCCCCCACCCAGCCTCCTCCACTTCCTCTCTTGCAGTCCTCCTGTTACCAAACCCTTGCCATGTAAAGCCAATACATGTGGTCCTGTCACTGTTAGCAGCTCTCAGCCACCAGGCAATGGAGGCTCAAGATTTGTCAGTGAAAACTTATAGAAATCTATAGGTTCCTGACATAAATCTGAAACAGATTTCCTTTCAGAGAATGAACCCCTTCAGGAGCATTGAAGACACTGATGGCATAATGCTAATTGTTGGCTTCCTAAAGAGCCAGGAAATGTAGGATGGATTACAACTTGCTTTTACAAGGCTTAGTGGTGAATTGTAAATAGCGGAGGAAAGGAGCACCAGGTTAGATTGGAAGATAAATTTTGGCAGTGTTTGCTGCAGCATAGCGGGAAGCAGCACTCTGAAGAGGTCAGGTCTTACTTCGTTGTTACAGAACAAGCTGAAACCTTATGCCATAGGAATAGTGTTTGCAGGTATCTGTTATTTTGCAAGGTGTTATCATATGCTCAGCAGATGAAAACAGTGGTAAACAATGGAAAAAAAAAACACCTGGAAAGCTGCAGTCAAAATGCTATCAGTTCCAAATGTAGTCAGATGCCAGCTCTTGAAAATGAACTTTCCTAGCTCTTGTCCCATGGAGAGAACTAAAGCTAGCTCTTGGGTTATTTTTAACATCTTGTCATAGCTCAACTTGTTTTTTTGTTTGTTTGTTTGTGTTTCTTTTTTGTTGTTGTTGTTTTTTCCTGTATAGTTTGTTGGATCTGCAAAAGCACACTGAGTCTGTTCTGAGAAACTCTCCACTATTGCTAATGGGATGCTGTTGATACAAACAGATGCTGAGCTGGCCCTGCACTAAGGAGGCAGCTGTACTACATGCTTCAGGGACAGTGTTATCACTTCTTTTTTTTTGTCGTTGTTGTTAAGTTTGTTGTACTTTTTTCCTTCCTTTTTTAAAGTTTCTGTGTCTATCTTTGTCTCCATGATGTGTAAAGCCCTAGCAACATTTTTTTCTGGTGTTGGACAAACCATTAATCCATCAAGAAAGAGGGATAGGAAGGGTTTTCAGTAGCACGGAGATCTTTATTTTTGAGCAAAATTCTTTGGTGCTTGTCTGTTGACCTGGCAGGGATTTTTGCTTAGGGTTTTGGGTCTGGGAGGGGAAGGAGGGAAGGTACCTATCCATGGCAGGGGGTGGAATTGGATGATCTTTAAGGTGCCTTCCAACCCAAACCACTCTATGACCTGTGACTTTTCCTCCAGAGAAGCAATAATTATGTGGACCTCTTTGAAGTTTTCTTTCTAGTCTTCCAGCGTCAACCTGTTATTTTTGTAAGAAGAATAGTACCATTCCCCCAAGCATACAG
This sequence comes from Anser anser, assembly GCF_964211835.1. Classification (NCBI taxonomy): domain Eukaryota; kingdom Metazoa; phylum Chordata; class Aves; order Anseriformes; family Anatidae; genus Anser; species Anser anser. The sequence continues at coordinate 101,502,927 of NC_139721.1, read as the reverse complement.
AGAGCTAGAAATTAAAATTTTTGTGGTGTCTCTAATACCTGACCTGAATTCAATTATCTTATTATCCATGTGGGCTTTTTTTTTTTTTTTTCCTGGTTAGTGTGGAAGTCTTAGAAGACATGATTTTTTACTCCTTGAAATACTGTATGCATTTGCATTTCTTCTAACCATTTAAGAAAAGTAGTCTGAGGTCTAAATGTACTGTCTTTTTGCAGTTGTTAATACCTCTGCCATTTCTTGACTGCAGTTGCATTTGTATCTTGGCCTAAGATTGTCTAGTGACTGAAATGCAATGATTCAAGCTTCCCAATGTACTGCAGAAGAGCTAGCCGGATTAAATATTTCAGTGTTTGTTCTTTCCAACCAGGAGAACATTTCTGTGAACTGGGAACTCTGGTGTTTGAAAAGACAGAGAACAATGAAGACCTGTGAATTTGCAGATCATGAGACAAATGGATTTACCAGTGAAAACGGCAAATGCAACCTGTATGCTACGAAAGAGTTCAGAGAGATTAATGCCTACTTTAAGTCACTGTCAGATCATTGCATCTGCATCTATTTTGATTATTCTTATTCAGAGAAGAATGAATTTTCAACAGGTACAGAAAAGGCTATGAAGATTGCCAGTGGTACCAAGATCCTAAGTTCAGGGGAGGGTGGCAGAGCATGGTTAGTCTAGCATGACGAAGACAAGGAGGAAGTCACACTGGTCTGTAAAATTAGTCTGAGTGTAGAAACGGCGAAAAACACCTAGAAAGAACTACTTGCTGTAAGGGACAGAGGTAGTACAGGTGGTTATAAACAAACTGTCATAACACAGTCTGGAAATGTATGGTTTTTATTCAAGAAAATCATGGGGTTTTGCGGTCCTCTGCTAGTAGGAGAAACCAAACGGTGAAACTCAGCAAGGGATGGAGCTTGATCAATTTATGAATTTCATTGCTTATGGATGAACAATGTGGTTGCCTGTGATAGTAGGAACCTGAATAAGAACTTTTCCATTGTATCTCTTCAGAGCTAGTTAATTTCTCGTAGGATTTTGGCTTTTATAATAGTGTAATTTATCAAACTTTCCATGCTGGGATGAAGTTCAGCTCTTCTGCTTGAGCAAAAAGGTTTGAGGTTTGAGGTTGGAGCCTGAAGTGGGCATGTTTGAGAGAAACATTTCTCTGCTCTCTGCAGTCATTGGTCCCAGCCAACATGGGTTCACGAGGAGTAGGTCCTGCCTAACAAATTTGATTTCCTTTTATGATAAGATCACCCATCTAGTCGATCAAGGGAAACCAGCTGATGTGATCTTTTTGGACTTCAGCATGGCTTTTGACACAGCTTCCCATAGGATCCTACTGGACAAAATATCCAGCATACAACTTAACAAAAACATCATACGATGGGTGAGCAATTGGCTGATGGGCAGGGCTTAAAGGGTTGTGGTAAATGGGGCCACATCTGGCTGGCAGATGGTCACTACTGGGGTCCCTCAAGGCTCCATTTTAGGGCCAGTCCTCTTCAATGTTTTTATAAATGATTTAGATACAGGACTAGAAGGTGTTTTGAGCAAATTTGCCGACGACACCAAACTTGGAGGAGTTGTGGACTCGGATGAGGGTGGAAAGGCCTTGCAGAGAGATCTGGACAGACTGGAGAGCTGGGTGATCACCAACCACATGAAGTTTAACAAAAGCAAGTGCCAGGTCCTGCACCTGGGATGGGGCAACCCTGGCTATACGTACAGACTGGGCCACGAGACGCTGGAGAGCAGCCCCACAGAGAGGGATCTGGAGATTGTGGTTGACAGCAAGGTGAACGTGAGCCAGCAGCGTGCCCTGGCAGCCAGGAGGGCCAACCGTATCCTGGGGTGCATCAAGCACGGCATTGCTAGTCGGTCGAAGGAAGTGATTGTCCCGCTCTACTCTGCGCTGGTGCGGCCTCACCTCGAGTACTGTGTGCAGTTCTGGGCACCACAGTACAAAAAGGATGTAAAACTGTTGGAGAGTGTCCAGAGGAGGGCTACGAAGATGGTGAAGGGCCTAGAGGGGAAGACATATGAGGAGCGGCTGAGGTCACTGGGCCTGTTCAGCCTGGAGAAGAGGAGGCTGAGGGGAGATTCCATTGCAGTCTACAGCTTCCTCGCAAGGGGGAGTGGAGGGGCACGCACCAACCTGTTCTCCTTAGTCACTAGTGGTGTCAGGCTGAGGCAGGGGAGGTTCAGGCTGGACATCAGGAAGAGGTTCTTCACCGAGAGGGTGGTCGCGCACTGGAACAGGCTCCCCAGGGAAGTAGTCACTGCACCAAGCCTGTCTGAATTCAAGAAGCGATTGGACTGTGCACTCAGTCACATGGTCTAAAATTTTGGGTAGACGTGTGCGGTGCCAGGAGTTGGATTTGATGATCCTTATGGGTCCCTTCCAACTCGGGATATTCTATGATTCTATGATTCTATGCTCTTGAATGGTGATCATTAGCCAGTATGACTCACCTTCACCCTTTTGCATCTAGAAAAGGAAAACAAAACTTCTAGTCTGCAATTGTCAGCACAATTTCCTGGTTTGGATGTGAGGAGAAAAAAGAAACAAGATATCCTAAGGCTTTTCCTATAGAATAGGCATGTCTGCCTCTTTAATCTCTTATCTTCTTCTTTAAATAGTCCTCTCAAAACAAACAAACAAATCTTTTTGACGCCTTTAGCCTTCCGTTTCCTCTCTTTGGGCTACATTGCTAACTAGCAACAAACTGAGTAGAGCTTTCTGGCTTTTCAGCAAATGAGAAGTCCTTTCTAAAACAGGCTTATTGCCTGCTGATGAGAAGACACTTTCTTAATCACTTTTTTTTTCTTTTTTTTTTTTTCCCAAGCTACTTCGGAAAAGCAATCTGATTATTCTTCCCAAAGCTGTCAGGCTAGAAGTTTACTGGTTGATACCAACTGTATCCATTGCTGAAGCAGTCTTAGCTTTGGGTGAGAAGGTATATGCTGCCCTCCTTCCATGCAGACCATACAGGGTTCTTTTCAAATTGTTAAGTTCCTAGTTCACAGATGTACAGAACAATCATGTTGTTTCTTAATGCAGGATGTGTTTCCTCTGCAGACTGAGCCCTGCCCAAATGTACCAAGACCTCGACTCACTCAAGCATGTTGGAACCAGCTGGGGGAGCAGCAAACCGCTTGCAGCTTTGTGCGAAGGTGAACTTTGGATTTAACACCAAACACCTAGCCCTAAAACAAAAAGGGCAGTGACTAGTTTGAAGGCACGATAGCTCCTTATACAAATGTTTTGGCAAAAGGTTTTGCAGAAAAGTTTCCCTAGAGGTCAGCATAGCAAAGAACATGAGGCTCAGAGATGGAATTGACACCAGCACTTCTGCTGTAATAAGCCTTTGCTCCTCCAAGCACCCTTGCAGGCATTGCCTCCAATTCATTGCCCCCAGCTCTAGAAGTAAACTAACACCATTCATGCTGTTCTCTCCTCAAACTTACGGATGAAATGTAACATCTTTAACAACTTGAAACTTACTGAGAATGTGATATGATGATCCTGCACCTAAAGTACAAAATTCTGCCTCAGAAACTGTGAGGGCTAACTTTTCAGAGATGCTAAACCCAGCCATTTTAAAGCAAGGTGATTAATTGTGCTCATTTTTGTGCTTACCAACAATCTTCAGGAAAAAAAAAAAAAGTAATTGTGGGAAACATTCAGCTTCTGCTAAAGGGCCGTCTCAATGAAGCTTGCACTCACAGTTAGGAGCAGGGTTGGTTTTGTTTGTTTGTTTGTTTTTGTCAGGATTTGGATTTTTTCATAGAAGATAAAAGCTTATTGCCAAAAGGTTTGTTGTTGTTAGTTACTTTTCATGAACTCTTAGAAGTAGTTCATGAATCACTGATTAAAAGTCACTGAACTAGCATTTAAATACATGCCTCTGTATCTGGTCTTGTAAGATCAAGAAAGCACCCACTGTGTGGCCGTGAAGGTGGGAGATGCCCACACCCACTGTGAGTAGTGGCAACTTGACCAATCCAACTACAAGCCGGACACCAAGATCACAGTAGTTATGCAGGTCCTTCTTGGGTCTTCTGTCACATTGTAAAAATAAGTTGTAAACATTGCCAAGCATGTACATTATTTCAAGACCCCTAATGGACCTGAAAAGTCTTTTGCTCCATTATCGGATTTTCCATCCCATTTCTCAGGGCTGGCTTATTTTTGTCCTGGCAAGCAACCTAGATCTGCTATGCGGTGCTACCACAACATCCCTCTGTGGCCACAGAGCTCTGATGCAGGTGACCTGGTGGTAAATCTGAAATTTTCATCATAGTCTGTGGAATTACCCAAAACAACCAAAACCAGCACCCGGGCAGCTGCCTTGAAATACCACAGGCCAATAGCTACAATGAGCTTCAAGAGGGTCAAGTCTGGTCTCTGCCATTCCAAGCACCTCCACAGAACAAATCCAGAATCATACCACACACCTCAGCATGCGTGGTGGGGGAAAGGGAGCTGCCAGCTCAAGAAACACCATTAATTTATATGTTCAAATAAACAGCATCTCAGCCAGTAATGGTTAGCACTGGCTGGTGTAGCACACCTTCCTGTGCCACGTGTGGTAACTGCCTGCAGGAGATGCAACATCTAAAGAAAGCAAGAACAAATGTGGCTGGCAGAAACACTTAACCTTGTGATTTCTTCTTGCTGCTTCTTTCCTGATTTTACTTTAAAAAATAACCACAACCAACTGTGATAAGCATTTTCGAGTGCAGGAAGGATAATCTGGTTGTATTATGAAAGGATTAAATACTTCTGTTTTTAATCTCACTTTTCACACAAAAGGATCAAGATCTTAACATCAAAATGAAATGTAAGGTAAATGAAAAACATTCTTACATTTTCTTCTGCACTCCATAGTCATAAGGGTACTCATGTGACTCGAGGATTATGAATTCTTAAAAAAAAAAAAACAAACAAACCACAACAACCCAACAACAATTTATAGCAAGCAGCTTGTTCTAAGTGTGGTTTCTTCTACCTGCTGATACATCAGCAAACAGAAGCATTTTAGGGGCCAAACTGCATTGTCCTATTTAGGCTTGCCTACTGCCCTGGTGAGAGTAGCAGCCATTTCTGAAGAGGGAAGCAACACGCTGCAATCTCTCTCTGATGCAACAAGAGGAGCTAGCATTAGAACAGCTCTGCAGTGGTTCTTGCAGACCACTGCCATCAGAGTAGGCCCACGTGGAAGGGCTGCATGGGTGTTCGCTGACACCCATCCTAGATACCTTATCTGGGGATGAGGATACTTAGATTTATGAAGCTTTTGGGACATCAATGAAAAATACCCTTGTTGCATTGCAGATTTAAACAACACTGCAAAACAGCAGCAGTGGCACACCCTCATTGCTATCTACTTAGTCTTGTGAGCAAAAAATTGACTCCTCATCTAACAGCAGAGGGGCAGCCAAACTCTGCAAGCTTCCCTCCTACCAGGTGCAGCGTGAGTCTGTCACCAGCAGCCAAGTGCATCTAGCCCTGCCTCCTCAAGGCAGTTCTGACACTCGCGGGAGTTACAACAGTCCACAGCAAACTGCTATCCATGGAAATGGTACATTATTTTTTACCGCTCTTTTGACGCTTCCCCAGGCTATTTCAGTAGGCATTTTGGCAGTTATCAGATAAAAGAGAAGGATTGCTGTTTCAGGCTCATTCTTTAGAGATGACTAATATTTAACACATTAGTCTGACAGCTTTTCACCCAACAGGTCTCCTATTTTGTTGCATTGAAAAAGACCTCTCCCATAAGTCTTTGCAAGATTTCTTGTCTTCACAAGACAAGAGAAAGGCAAAAATAACTATAACAGAAGCATACCAGGCATGCTGAACATGGTTGAAGGCAAATACTAATTCATTACCTTCAGGACTGCAGCCTGTGTCTAAAATATAACATTCAAACTCCTGGGCATCGTCATGCCTCTCCTTTTAGCTTGAACACTCATGAGGCACAAGCCCTCTTGATTTCTTCCTTTTCCCACCGTGCACTTCTGCAAATCCCATGGATGGCTGCGCCCTATCAGATGGCTCAGAGAAGAAATGAGCTTCCTCCATCCTCTCGCTTTCTGCAGTAAATATTGTCAAATCCAAATAAAAAAAATGGTCAGCAAGGAAAAATTACTACCAAGCTCAGGAAGTGGACATTTTTTTTTTTTCACCATTTGCAATGGACCCAACTGGTTCCTACAGAATCTGTAATTAATCTCCAAACGCTGTTCAAAGTCATGCATCCACAGGCACCCACTAGATTAATGCAAATCTGCCTATCCCGATGCAGCTGCGCCCACCTTTGTAACATACAAACATGACTCAGTGGAGACAGCCTCGTTACCTTGCTTTATTACCGAACAGGAAATTTTATTCCCGGATCTGGCAAGTCCCCTACCATACCCCTGGCTCACTTGCCTCCATCCATAAATGTTGAGATGGGTAGTTACCTTTCTCAACATGCTTTGAAATGAGTGCTGTATTGTTAGATTATTATAAGAAACAACTAAACTTTTCTTAAAATGTCAGGGTTTAAGGAAAATTAAGTCTGCACCACTTAGGAACTGAGATTTCTGAAACTAGTTTCCAGTGTGAGGCATGCAAAAATGATTGAAAAGATAATCCTAACAGACTATCTGCTACAGGCTTTTTTTTTTTTTTCCCCCAAGAAAATTTGCAAAGTGGTTCCTGTAGAAAAAAACTGTAGTGGAGTATCATTAATCATGTTTCCTCCTCACCTCTGTTTAGCTGAGAGCAAAGGAAACAGTGGAGTGATGAAAGATTTTCCAGTATTTAGACATTTTTAAGAGCATGCTGGAGTCTGCTTACCTTTACCACATAGTTTTAGGCTGTAAATTATCCTTCCCTCTATTCCTTATTTTGTAACATCCTGTCATATTATATAAAGCAGAAAATAGGCAAAAAACAATGTCCTCCTGAATATTGCAGGAGCACAGACCCAAATAAATGCTAGTACTGCAGAACTGCAGTTCATTGTTACGGGGTCTGAGATGCCACCAACACCACTTTCTTTCTTCTTATATTTTTAGTACCTTTTTCTCCTCTCAGGAGCTTTCATAGCACCTCACAAGGATGGGTTGTTAAAAAAAAAAATAAATCTGTTTCACACACAGGAATTGTCTGAGTATATGGGAGCCCACAGCAAGAGTTCAACTAGGCAGCTGCTTGATGGCAACTACAAAACTGGCAACTTCCATCAAGTCAGAAAATCCAGGATCTTGGTAAAACAGCTGGCCTTGCTTTGAATCAGAATGATAGCTAACTGATGAAGTGACTGCGGAAAGCAGGAGGAGAACAAAAATCCTTTTAAGAATGTCATTCACTTTTGCAGACTTCTATTTCCACGTTACTGGGGTGTAGACAGGACCTGTTTTTAACACTTCAGCATAGAAATCCACTGGTAGGGGATGTCCTTGCAAATGCTGAAAGGCATAACTGGATGCCATGGTTTGGAACCTAATCACTCCCATCTTGAGTGTTTTTGGTACATTTACAGCTTTACACAGTATTACTAGATAAGTAAGAGAGAGTCAGCAATTGCCTTGCTTGAGGCAGAATGATGCAGAGTAAAACAGAAGCATTCTTCCTCAATCAACTGGCTAAATTCTACCTGGGTTGTTTGCATCTGTATGACAGAACATTACCCTGTGCCTCTGTAACTGTCCCACTGACATCCATAGACAACAGATATTGCCTGTTAAGGGCTCTGGTAGTGTTAAATATTACTGAGTGCATATTAATCAAGAGAATGGTGGAAGCAAATGATTTTTTCTTAGCAACTTAAACTGGGGTATTTTTCCATTCTACATGGAATAAAGAAAAAAAAAAGGGGGGGGGGGAAGACCCCAGCACACACAAACAAAATGGACTCTTCTGAATATTGTATCAGCACCTAAATGGATTGTACCAGTGGTTGGTGAGATCCACCCAGGATAGCTGTGGAAATGAGAAAGGTCTCACCGTCTGTGTGACCCTAAGCAGATCTCAAATGGTTTGAATTTCAGCATTTCTTTGACAAAGAAACTTCAAGCAGAAATATTCCAAACTGGTCAATGTGTTTAGTTCAAAGATTAGCTTGAACTCCAGTACTAACAACATTGGTACCTTTCTTACCACTCAAGTTTAGTAAAAAGCTGAAGCTCACAAAAATACTTTTTTTTTTTTTAGAGGTGACTCATGAAAGAAGTCTTTTATGTAAGTTAAAATCACAACGAGAAATTGTCAAGAGCAAGTCTTGTAAGAAATTCAGTTTTTGCACCTGCCAGTGCATCCTCATGACTAGAAAAGCCAATGCATGTCTGACAGTAATGGGAGAGAGCTTAGAAATTAAGATGGGCTGTTAGCTTTCCCTTTTCAGTTCTCTATTGTTGTAGGCTCAGCCCTACCTTCTGATACAGTTCTGGTCTGCTAAATGTATTACATGCATTCACGTAATACCAGCGGTCTCTCTGCTGCTCTGCATTTTGCATTAGGCTATCACCATTTTGCACCCTCTCAGACTCTGGAAGACAATCTTTGCAAAGCTTGGTGTGTCAAAGAGGAACCCAAGATTTTCAGTAAACCTGTTTCATGTAATAGATAAAATATTTAATTCCTGCAGATGAATATAGTGAGAATAAGGCTCAGAAACAGATTGTATTTTATTGTTATGATTGCCATTAGAATTTGCAGAGGCTTTATCTGTGACCTCCTCTGATGTTAACAACATCCCCGTGAATGGGAAAGCACTTCCTGCACACCATGGGTGTTTCAGAATCGCCAAAGAAAACTGTTGGACACTGCTATTGTTAAGCTGTGCTCATCAAGAGGCTACAGAAGCTACCAAATAGACCATAGAGTCCTTAGCCGGTATTTTTGAATGTCACCTGTGTTTTTAAAGATACAAATGAAGAGGTATAGAAAAAAAATGGAGTTAGAATAAAAATTCAGTATTAGTTTTGTACACAATGGAAGGCTGAACTTTATGGTTTGTTACAAATTAAGGACTCTGTCTGGCCTGCAGTTTTAAAATGCCATGTATTTCACAAAAGGTGGCAATAGTATTACCGGCATATTTGGCTAACTTGGAGTGAAAACCCATGGAAGGCTTTGATCCTGCCAACTTGAGAAAAAAATCTTCAACTTTTTGGAGGAGAAACAAGAGGAAGAACGCTTGCAGGCAAAGAAGCTCTTTAAGCAGATAGACCTAGCAGTTTCAGACACAGAAGTAGGCTAAAGCATGAATTTATGATGCAAATGGATCACTTGTTTGGCCATACCAAAATCTTATATATGCAGTTCAAGCTAGTTTCTTTGCAAGCTGGGGAAGCAAACTTACATTCTCCCAGAGCATGCTAAAGGAAGATAAGACTTTGGAAGCTTTCCCCCCTTAAACTAATATAGGCTCTCCTTTTAAAAAAATAAAAATAAAAAAATCTCACCTTCCATTCTTATGGAAGAGTACTTCTGGAAATAGCTTACCTCAACCTCAATTTGTGTGCCTGCTTTCTGATATTCCTTGTTACAGCAAGTAGGGATCAATTAGCACTGGATAAAGGTAACGCAAGCATAGTCTCAGCTTTCACAAAGTGGCTCTTATCAAACCAGTTTTACTTTGTTCACATACACTAAAACAACTGCTGGAATATTTTGGTTTAATTGCTTGAAAACTGGTCTCAGCTACAGCAAAGTTATATTAGATGCTATAGTTATCAATTGACACTGCACAAGTATTTAAAAAAAGTGGAAGTTTATTCATCTTTCAATGGCTCAAATAGCAAATAAAAGGACAGGGTAAGGCATCAGCCAAGACAAGTTTCACGTGTCTGGTGGCTTCATAACACCTCAGTTCCCAGCATACAGGTTCCAAAGCAAAGTCACAATGTTAGTGGTTACACTCCCTGGCTAAACAGACCAAGTAAGATGAAGACTGGCTTATTTGCCATAGTTACATGAGTAACTTTAATTCTGCGCTTGGCAGTCTACTAAATGCACATACAAAATTCCTATTGATAAATATTTAACATGACAAATATAACTTCTAAGACTTGAGTCCCTAAGATGTCTGTTAGCATGGAAGTTAAATATTTGTTACCTAGTTTGCTTAAGCACATTTTAAACTGTCAGTTATAGGCTTACACATGTATAAAAAGTGTAACAGTTTGTGGAATTGATCTAGCCCGTCTTACCCCAGAGGAGTCCAAAACCCTCAAACGTTCTGATATATTTTTAGTTAAGATGCACCACGCTATCCGTGTGCTATTCTTGCTATTCCGAAGCAACTGAGGCAGTACGTTTTGTTTGGGGATTTTGGATGCACATGGTAAATGTTCCTCTATTGCAAAGCATGTTTGATTGTTTAATATCAACATTAACTAGAAAAAGTAGCTACAATGTTCCCCATTTTAAAATCAACATAAACTAGACTAAACAGTACAGAACCTGCAAAGAGCTTCAGCATAACACAGCGTGTTCCCATAGCTGAGTATCAGGAACACACAAAAAAAATTAACTGATGACACCAGAATTTCCTGGACAACATCTTAACTCAAAATACATTAGCGCTACTGAATCATCTCCACTCCACCCTACTCCAGGGAGTTAAAACCCAAGCAACATCTAGACAGAAAAACTACTCACAAAAGGGAAGTTTCAAGGTATCAGCGGGTTAAGTTTTAAACGACCATTCCAGGCGTAGATGTGCCACAGCCTTATGACCTCCATCTTACATGTATTCTGACCATTTAGCTTTAAGATACCGTATTGTTTACCAAGCTACAGATGACTGAATATGCTCTGTATTATTCACAATACCAGAGTATGGCACACGTTTAAAGAACAGACACTGCTAGCAGACAGCTATTTAGCAAAACCATTCATGTAACTGCACTCTACAGGGAGGGCAGTCTTGCACCGATGCACAGGGACAGTCTCCATGCAACAAGTTGAAAAATATACCCTTGACTAAGCAACCTGCTATGATTAGGTTTTAAAATTAAGGCATATTCAAATGTTTCAATGTAAAAGATTACATCACTCTTCTAGGTTAATCAGGTAATGCAGAACCACATATAATTTTCCCCAGCATAACTGTTCGCATATACATTATTCTTTTCCAATTTGCATAACTCCATGGCAAAACAACTGCATACCGCTTTGTTAGGTATCACGTTCACAATTGTACTTTTCAAGGCAACAAAAGACAAGATGAAGTGACAATTATCAATGATTAAAAAAATGTATGCTTTACAAGAAACCACAAAGTAGTACTCCCTCCCCATCCCCGTTTACTATTAAAGAAAAGACTGCCTATGAAACACTACATTCAGAAGAAATGTGAGAAGGTAGGCAATTATGAAATGGACTGAACTTTGCTTCTCTTGAAGCCACATCAATTTTTTTCAGTGAATTTGACTTTCAGTGCAGCTCCAATTCATGCTTTTAGTGGTACATTACGATTTCCAACACGTTAGAGTAATTTCAGTCACTTGAGCCTTCAATGGCATGCTTATAAATTATGTTTTTTATTAGTATGGTCAGGGTAGGAAAGGAATTCAGGGTTTTGATTATAAAATGCAACATCTTTCTCTGATCCTCTTAGCTAGGCTTTTTCTTTTCTTCTTCCCATTCTTCTCTTTGCTGTCTTCCATTTTTCTGGCTCTAATTTCTCTCATTAAATCAAAAAACACCTAAAAAAAAAGATGGAAGAACGTAAATGCCAAAACTGTCTCAGATACTTGAGTTAACTTAAGCTATCACTGGTGATAGCCATTTCTGTTGGTTAGGATAAAGTCAATTATACAAAACCAGTTTGAGCAAATAAATATTAATCCAACAAGTCTTTCATTGGTATAGAAGACCATGTCCATATAACGCAAACACGCTTCTTTCATGGTACCATAGTTCTCCTGTCTTCTGGAACTTGCTTATGAATCCTCTCAGACAATTTTCAACATGGGTTGAAACAAGACTCCTATTACTGCCCAGGATTATTTATTTATTTTTATTATCTACATCTCACTGAGGAGACACAGGGAAATCAGTTTATATTTCAAGTTATATTTCAAGTATTTTTAGTGATGAACTATAAAGGCTGAAGAAGTGCAATAACCAATTCTAGAAGTACATTAATGGAGCAGTAGCACACACTGAACATTTCATTGCATGTCCCATGATGCAAGTCTAAACACAAAGTTAATGCACAAAAATAAATCAGCATTTCCCTTAAAACAAAGTTATCAACCACACAACTACATAAGCTATTTTTTAGAATCTCAACTGCCATATTACTATCTCAAAGTATGCATAAACTTCATTTTCATCAAGTGGCTTAGTAGGAAACAAAAGTGACAAAGTTGGAGACACCAGTAAATTGGTTAAGAGAGAACAGACTGCCAGTTAAAGCTTGTGACAGGGCTGCTTAAAGTTACTTTATTCATTAGAAGAGAAGATCTTGACTTCCAATGGACTGCAGCAAATAAATATAATCTTTATAACCTTATTGTAGGAGTTCAGATGAAGAATTTTAAAACTTCTGTCAGAAAAATTCTCCTTGAGATATATATCAGGGGGCTTGGTCCATTTCAGTGCAATACAGACGGTGCAGGGGCTGAAAAGCTCCTCTACAGAGCACAGTAGGATTTTATTTGCAATTACACTAGTCTCATATTGATTGCAGCAAAAGCATAAACCTTTATTACACGGGATCTGAGGAAAATCAATGCAACTAAATGTTTCCATCAAGAAATATATCTGCCTTCAGATTTATAAGTGTGGACTAAGTTACTTGCTTTTACTTAAATCTTTACTAATGGTATGCTGCAACTGGCAACTTGCTTAAGCCCTTACACTGTACTACATATCTGGGGTACATAACCTACCGAGAAGTGCTCAGTTGCTTACCTTTATTAAAGTAAGCAGAGGCCAACAGTGTTTTTCCCAAATGAGCAACCCACCATTTTGGAATTTAGAGAAGTAGATTTCTTATAGGATACTAACTTAAGTCCACCTAACAAACCGTGTAAGTTCAGATGCTCCAAGAAAAGAAGGAACTAAGAATATCTGGTTTTTACTAGGGCCAACAAAACCTAACTTATGGACTTTTAAACCTTAACTCTATATAATGCGTTAATCTTGCCATTATGCCACCTGCTCCAAAAAGAAACTTGGAGCTCTGTAGTAGCCTACCATGTGTCTGCAAAAGCTTGATATATATTTTAATCTATCTGCATAATACTTTTTTCCCAGCTGCTAAAGAATGGTGAAGTAGATTTAGAAGATCTGGGAATTTCTACATGCCTGAAATAGATGGATGTTAACTGTAATTATGCACCAAAATGAAAGTATTTTTTTTGTAATAACAAAAAAAAAATCAGAGCTGAAAACACATCTGAATTATGCTGCATTTAATTGACTTAATGTTCCCTACAGAAAAGCATGAAGTTCTTACTGTAGTACTGAACAAGCCATTTCTTCAGGGAGACAACTGACAGATGACAACAGGCAAGTTAAAGTCACTGCAGAACAGAACTCCCATTAGTGCTGTAATGCTGCAACTGCTCAGATGTAAGCATTTACATTAGAGAATTTTTCAATGTGTGATCAAGTGTATCAATAGGTCTGAAAGGAAAGATTAGCACTTTAAACTACTTATTTCTTTTACCATACATCCATTACTTTTGCAGCCTACAGGACTGAGAGTTATTCTGAATTGCGTTCCAAGAGGTCCTGTCTTTTGAAATTATAGCTGAAATGCTTACAACTAATCAATAATTTATCTTCTTGTAGACAAGTATTCTGTGTCTTATTTCATGACCTTCTGAACCAGGCTTTATCCCAGAAAACTCATGAGGCACTTCTAGGCCATTCAAAGCTTAGAAGGGTTCATCCATTCTTCATCAAAGCAACATCCAGCCAAGCATCTGGTTAGATGAGGGTAGAGAAGGTTCCAATCCCTCTCTTACCCGCTTTTACTAGATTCCTTGGACAGCTTTCCTCACTGTTGAGAAGCAGATTGTCTTCTAATTGCAGAAAACACAAGGCTAGGCCTAAGTAGCTGCCTCAAGAAATTTTTAAATGAAAAGAAGTCTTGTCTAATGACTTACTCCTTGCAGTTTCAGATAGGATAGATTTGCTATGGCAAACATTTTTACTGTCCTACATGAATTGACCTAGTCAAGCATGCATCGCAAGCTAAGGGAGAAACGTATTTGATTTGAATTTTTACACACACACACAAAGGCTAAAATAACTTGAACACTAAGTATGGCCCATGGAAGAGAGCTATAAAGTAAAAACTGATGGAGAGATTCTTTGTATTATGAGGTGAGTTATTACCTTGTCAACATTAGCTCGTGTTTTTGCAGAAGTTTCCACATAGTTAACATTCCACTGATCAGCTCTGTTTTTTGCTTCCTCTATAGAAACTTGCCTTTTATCTTCCAAATCTGATTTGTTACCAACTAGCAAAAAAGGAACATTCTCATCTTCTTTTACTCTTAAGATCTGCTCCCTGGAGATAAAAAAAAAAAAATAAAAGGGAAAAAAGAATTGAGTATTTCATGGACTACTATTCTTAGAACACAGACAGAAGAACTCACACTAAATACTCTTCCATCCTACAACGAAAACCGACTTATTCCTTTTATGAAGCTTGTGTAACAGTAAAATCTTAAACCTCATTATGACACTATACACAATGAAGACCAAGACAGGTAACTAATCTTCCAGGCAGGAAGGAGGTGAATCAGTAATAGATTAAACAGAGTAGAACAAGATTGGTTTAAGTGAAAATTTACACTAATAAAGTCTTCTTTTTACTAAAGGTGTTACTTGAGAGTCTTTCCCATTGCCTTTATGTTACTACTTCCAACTGCAACTTTTGCTCTACCCAGACTTCAGTCTTGCATTCATTTTTTTTCTAATAAAATGCATGTGCCATTTAAAGCTGATAAAATTATTTATTTAGGTAGTAAATGGATACAGCATAACAAGAGATAGCATAACAAGAGATAATCTATTCCTTTGACAAATCTTTCTGAAGTCAATTACATTCACTCTCTGCAGAGAGGTCTTCATTCGGTTATAAGCAAATGTATGGATAACAAGTTGCACATACATCAGGTTTTTGAGGACAGACCATTACCTCTGTTTGAACCACTAGGATGAAGAGTTTAAAGCTGTAAATAAAAGTGAGTACTGCAAATGCTTTGGTACATCAACCTTCAAGACTGTTTAAAAGAAAAGTTTTCTTCTAATTGGAAATACATTTAAGAGGAAGAACAGAATTTCTCTCTTTTGTCTCAGAGAGTATAAAGTTAGTAGCGAAATTTAGCCCTTTATCATGGAGCAAGTTCTGAAAGATAAAAAGCTCAAGGAACCAAATTCCCTTTTCTGGCTGAAGTAAAGCCTATTGCCAGATTTTAATGTAGAATGAAGAGAAATTGGAAAGAGTTAATTGATATTCTAAATAGCTTTGATTTGGTGTATGTCAGGATCCTCCTCCTGTTATAAAATGCTCTGCTTTTTATAGTATGCAGTTTTGTTGAGTTAGCTCTCCAACCCACCCCCTCACTTCAATCCTTTTTTTTTAAACCAACAAATAAGTCTTCGAGGCACCTTGTAACACACACACATTCCTCTCTCAGGTATAATTAATGCCATATTACTTCCCTCTCTGCCAAACAAGCAAAATTTTTTAACTGTGTTTGCTGATATCCAAAAGTAGTTTGAATAGTCTGTGGATTAGGATAGGTGGATAGATGAGAATTCAGTGCACCACTACAGTATCTGTGCAAATAAGACTTCTAGCTAAAATCTAGATATACTGGCTTGGAATTTAAAACTTAAAAAAAAAAAATCATTAGAGCCACACCAATTCTACTCAAAGCAGGAGCACGTTTTATCAAATTGCCTTTCAAATATTTAAAAATTTAGTCTTTGCGGGTCTGCTATCTACTGAAAAAATGACAAAGAGCAGTGGCATTTCAGAGCACACTGGAAAACCCAAAGACACTAGATAGTAGTAAACAACTCTTCTGTTGGAGTCCTGCCCTTCCAGAAGAGCAAAATTCCATGGAAAAACTAAAACGTCCAGATTCTTGTCATTTTCTTTCTGTCTCTAAGTAGTATTATTTCTGGCTGCTCAACAATGCCAAATATATTATAACTGTACCTTCAAGAGATACAGGTTACACAGAGCAGAAAGAATGTCATTTTTATTAGATATATTTTAGCACTCAGGCTTCGACAATTTGTAAGGCAACTTGAAAGGCACTTTCAAGATTTGGATTTGGGAGTTTTAATCTCTTCACTGAAGGGACTTTTTCTTCCATTTTTCCTCTTTTAGCATGTATATTGTCAACTCTCACCTTTGCTTAAAAAGTAGGACTTTTTCCAGGTCCATAGAAGATCATGCACTTTGAAGCACTAACGGGGTTTTGAACAGACTGAAGAGGTCATTTTGCACTCTAGAGCTCAACTATACTAAATAACCCTCCAGGACTGACATACCTAGCATCAACCTGTAATGCAACCCTCTCTCTCTTTAAATATATAAATACACGCATACACATACTGACACACAAATGAAAGAATAACAGAAGAGGAAAAGCTCACTTTCTCTCCTCTCCCTATCTCCTCCTCCCTTAGATGTGATATTAAATGTATTCTGATACTTAGGACTAATTAACTAAAACTATGATGATATCTCTAAGAAACCTTATTTCAGTGGGATGCAGATGATCTCTTTTTATATTTGTTTCCTCACTTTTATCTCAAAGATGATCCCCTCTCCTATTTTGCTTAACTTTGAACTTTTTTTTTTGGTCTTGTCTTTTTTCTTTTTACTATATATAATATAGCAATAAGATATTTTACTGATTTACCTATTTTACTATATATGCATATATGTATAGTGATGACCATTTTAAATTGGCTTTATCTTTCAAACAATATCAAACATCTGTAATTCTCTGCTAACTCCCCACTCAAAACAAGGGTTTTAATGTGTTGTATGTGTGAAGAACATTTAAAAACAAACAACAAAAAAAATGCTTGTTAAATCCTCATTACAGCAGAAAGATCCAGCCTCTAGTTTGCATGTTGCTTCTTAAGTGATATTCTCTCTAACTTTGATGGTAAGGGTTAACCCTATACAGAAGCCACTGACATTTGCTTTGTAAATTCAAAAACTTACATCAGTATATTTTACAGAGAAGAATTCAGTCCATATAAAACGGAATGGACAGATTTACAGCTGACCTTTACACAAAACGGATAGCTGCTTCAGAATAGTCAAAAATACTTCTCAATTGCTATTAAAAACATTTTTAAGGGGTAGAAAAGTTGTATTGCTTACACTACCCATTTCAGTCTTCCCAGACTACAACGCACATAGATTGCATAGCCCAAGACTTTGCAGACAGACATCACCAGATCCAGTTCTTCTAAACAGTTTTCAGATGGAATCTGGTCATGTCATCTTTATAACTATGAAATAGCCTAGCATAAGACAGCTGGACATGCTTACAGCTACCTTTTTGCTCTAGGTGGTGTTTCAAAGGTTAAAGAAACGCAACATAATCCGCCATACCAAGCAAGAACTAAAAAAGACACCTCTAGAGAGTATGCGGTATTGCACATACATTATATATATCCATACAGTCAGTAAGCAATTTTTCTCAGATCCATTACTTTGGATAGCACTATGCCTACTCACAAATACTGCTTCTTTGCACTGCAGTGCAAAGCAACGTACACAGGGCAGCAGCCTTCTGAATGTTGCTGCGTAGCTGCTTTGTAGCAGTAACCTTTTTGGTATTTAGAAACACAGCAGCAAAGATATCTGAAGTGGTATGCAGATAGTAAAGGCATGGCTAGGCATCTATTGAAAGCAGTGTGACTACAGTCATCTAGCCTGGACTAATGGTAATGATATTACAGAACAACAAAAAAAGTGATTGTAATTACGTCACTGTAATTACAATAACTATCTTGCCTTGCAACTTACCTGAAGTCTGCAGTAGCTGCAAACGATTCCAGCTCTGTAATAGAGAAGACACAAAGAAAGCCTTCTCCGCTTCGGAAGTAGTTGTCTCTAATTGCAGCATAGTCCTCCTGCCCTGCTGTGTCTAATATATCAATTTGGACTTCTTCTCCATCCAGAACCACTTTTTTCCTGTAGCTGTCTGCTTTGGTGGGCTCATAATCTTCTACAAACTAGAAACACAAATTTTACTATATAAAAAAAATCGTGCCTGTACAAAGCAAATGCTTCTATTTGCATATAAGGATAAAACAAACATCTTACAGTGTTACAGTAACAAATAAATAAGCTTATGTATTTAGGCTACATGAAGTGCTCACACTATTCAACATGGATGTTTTCATAGCTAAAACACGCTCTCCATCAGCCCAAACAATTTTTTTTTTTTTTTTTTGCTTTATTCAGATATTATAAGGAAATTTTAGAGGTAACTGCAAAACTAAGTGTCTGTTTCTGGTTAACCAAAACATCTGGCTTCATTTCATTATACTATGAAGCAGTCCTGACTTTAAACATATTTAGTATCAATTTTTAAGGGACACTGAAGGCTTAAGTTCTACTTCTTAAACAAAAAGAATAACTTTCACTGGCAAAAAAGCAGGGACACAAGAAACAGATTTTTTTTCTTCTCCAACATCAGCAAAAAAAAAAAAAAAGAAAAATTGGTTATCATTTCAGGCATCAAGCTACTCACCAAGCTGAAGAAGCTTTGAGCTATAATATTTATTTACTAGACCTATTAAAACTTAAGTAATAAGAAAACATAGTGTAAAGGAGCAAGTTCCAAAAATGCCATCAATTTGCTTGAAAGCCAATTTATACCTTTGCAGGTGTCTCTAAGAGGTCAAATCTGAAATCTCAAAGAATAATAGAATGGTTTGGGTTGGAAGGGACCCTTAAGGATTATCCAGTTCCAACCCCGCTTCCATGGGCAGGGAAACTTCCCACCAGACCAGGTTGCCTAAAGTCCCATCCAGCCTGGCCCTGAACACTTCCAGGGAGGGGGCATCCACGGCTTCTCTGGACAACCTGTGCCAGCACAAAAATATTTTTGCTCAGTTTGATAGCTAGCTTTCATACCACGTCATATACATTTAGACCGTTTCAGAAAATAACTGTACCAATTAAATGCTTAAGTAACACTGTTGCAGACATTGCATGAGATAATTTCTAGCACACATTCTTACCTCATCATACATAAACTGTAGTGTTAAAGCAGATTTTCCTACGCCACCACTTCCTACCATGATGACTTTGTGCAAAGCCAATGAATTCTGCCCTTTAGGCTTATTTGCTGCCATCTTTGGATTGCAGAAAATTTGCAGGTATAAAATGAAAAAACCTAGAATAAAAAAATATTGCTTCATTAGTTTTCTTTTTCCCCTCCCATATACACTGCTTAAAATTGATCCATTTCAAATCCCTGCATAGTTAAGGGCTTAAATTTCAGTTCTGTTCCTCAAAAAGGCAGTGAGCTTTTTTACTGTGGAAAACATCTCACAAATTATAACAAGCCCATCTTTTTTTTGGTGGCATGAGCAAAGAAAGCCTTCACCATTTGGTATGGGCACAGGTGTGTTCACAGCATCCAACAGCAATTAGGAAAAATGATTTACATTTTGGTATGTAATGTTTTCTTTCAGAGACATGGTACTTGTCACAAACTCTTGTTAATTTACTAAGCAAGAACTGAAAAAGGAAACCACATTGAGTCAACACCACACAAGAAAACATGAGATACAACAGCTGCAGGGGAAAGAAAACAGACGTTTGAAGGAATTTCCAGCTTAAGCAGCAGGCACCAAGACACAACAGCAAGGGTTGGTTAGTGTACTTTTTTCAGAGAAAATCAGGCAAATGTGTCATTTAAATCCTACAATGAATCAGCTTCAGCAAGTCAATCAGAAAAACGAAAGAACAGTCTAGTTAAAGCAGAGTGGAACGATTCAGCTTGCCTTCGCAGACTACAAACACAGTTATCCACTGTACTTGGAATAGTTGTCCTAGTCCCACAGCTGCTTGCTCAAACACAAATCTCTGCACCTCAGTAATACCAAAGAGCTCTGCGACAGGTCATTCACATACACTGTAATGTGCGTGTGCACATGTACAAAAATAACAATCCCATTAGCCTTAAAAAAAAAAAAATGATCAGTTTTAGCAGAGCTCCAACTATTATCATCCCACATCATCATTTAATTCCCTGCCTATCCCAACAGTATTACTACTATATTTCTGTTTAAAGGAAGACAGAACTTTGTCTTAAAACAGAGCAAACTCACTGCACAGATTTGTAAGAATGCATAAATTTTCTCCAGAATCTCCCTCTGTATATATTAAGGTCAAAACAAGCTCTGATATCCAAAAAGCTCAATGACTTCTACGTTACGGAGGGTATAAACACAAGAGACAACTACAGCAGCAACTAAGAACCAAACATAACTTGGATTTTGCCAACTGGAAAGCTCTGAAAGAACACAGTCACATGACAACACAGTCTGGTTTTATACTACCAGATAATAACACAGCATAGTAACAAGATACCATTACCTCATTACCTTTACCCATCATGATCATCTGACAATCTCACACTAAAATTACATCCTCCTGCATAATGAATCACCAATGTGTGCAGTTTAAACAACAGGAACGTCAAGCATGACAGTTTTTTAAAAACTTGTATCAAAGTCCCTAGTTGAGGACATGCACTATGATTTGTTAGCAGTGTGGCAGTTATCTGTAAAAGCATACTGACTGAAGCTTCGTTAGAGACTAGGCCAATCGTTCCTGGAATTAAAACACAAAAAAACTTAGAAAAGGAAGAAGAAACCTACATGAAAAATTCTCTAGATCACATCAACGACACTACCCATTATGCTGTCAAAGAATCCTGAAAATGCAATTGAATATTAGGTGGCTTAAATTGTTTCTCCCAGAAAGGTTATCTAAGTGAAACGAGCATGAGTAAGCTGCCGTACTAATTACAGACATATAGCAGAGAAATAACTAACATTATGTTACAAAGTCTTTTAAGGAGGAGACAGACCAAGTAGCATGAGAACAAAACACATTTTGTTTTTGGCCATTATGGCTTAAAAAGAACCATAGCTTTATTTTTACTCCAGAGGGAGTACAAGAACATGAAAATATCTCTGAGCTATGTGTACACTTTCAACCTGCTACACTGCATTTTGAACTACTCCACATTGTTTTGCTTTGCACTTGTCTCTTAGGAGAATAAATGTATACTGAAAGTCACACTTACTAGTTTTTTAATATGTATTTCAGACAAGTAATATGAAGTAGCATTCCTCTGAATTCCAGTTATCAGCTGAGAACAGCTCAGTTTGACAAGTTTAGATTACAATGCATACTCTCAGAAG
Organism: Anser anser; assembly: GCF_964211835.1. Taxonomy (NCBI): domain Eukaryota; kingdom Metazoa; phylum Chordata; class Aves; order Anseriformes; family Anatidae; genus Anser; species Anser anser. The sequence goes on along the minus strand of NC_139721.1, from coordinate 101,481,475 downwards.
CACAGATACCAGAGCACCAGTATACACAGATAGGGACCATATTCATCTTACTAAGCAAGAAAACAGTATTCTTCTACAAGAACCACAATACTGAAGCAAATTCAAAGGAATTCAGCAGGATCTCTCTCAGGTGTGTTTCTGCAAAGTCAATACTACAATTTGTGAAAACATTCAGATAAATAAGAGTCACGTTTCACTGTAATATTTGTTGTAAATTAACCTACAGTCCCTTGGTAGATTGAGCAATGGGAATATTCCTCTTCTACCAGAAGCTTCAACTGAGCTTGGAGGATCACAGGGTAGCTAAGAGAAGCTGCCACTTTTTGAACTTTGTGCAACAGTTGACAAAAAACTCGGAAAGCGTAACACTGATGTCCAAACAGAAAGATCTTTATAAACACTCAAACTAGTGAAGATGCTCCTGTTCACTGAATACTCTTTAACCAGGAAGAATCTATGGCAGACAATCATTTTCAGAAGCCTTGATAACATCTTCTCAAAGAAGCATAAGAGATTGAGTCAAAGAAAAACTCAGAATTAAAAAAACAAAACAAAAAAACCTGACCCAACCAGTCAGAGCAGTATCCTGAGTCATCAAGTCATCAATAACCACCAGTGAACAACATTCCAGTAAGATACTGAAGACAGCTAAACTTCGTGCTACCACATACTCCAAATCTTAAAGATAAGCTTGCCATAAATATTCTGTCCCATTTTGCAGTGGGAGGAGGCTCAGCACGGTCAGTTGATTTCAAGTTCTTCATAATCCAATAAAGATACAAGACGAGCAAATTCATGCCTGCTGAACAGTAGACATGAAAAGAGGCAGAAATGAGCTACACACCAAGCAGGAATGGTCTGATTCTGTGCAAATGGCACTCAATCCAGAGAGATTGCTTCAGAGGAGGTACTCCACCTGAGAGAAGACAGACCTTGAAAGTGGTAAATTTTAAGTTACCGCCACATACTTCTACCTACTTCAGTCTGCCTTTAAAAGCAAAGCAGAACATAGAATCCAATTTTAACAGTAAAGAACCTAAGATCTTTCATGCAAAGTAAATTTCTCTATCCCTAATTCATGTAGCCTGACTTATTTTCATAAGCATTCATTAAAAAAAGTATAAATTTGGGTCAAACCTAATTTTTTTACTTGTTCCACTTAATAATTATGATAAAATTAACAGAGACTGTGGAAGAAATCCTCTTGTGCATAGCTCAAAAAAAAAGAACACTTTCATGTTTCATGTACAGTACTTTTTTATTTTCATTTTTTTCCAATCTTGAAAGTGCAAAACTGTTGTGAGGCCAGAAGATAAGTGCAGGCCCCTCCTGCAGCAGAACCCCATGTTATTGTACAGCAGAGAAAGGTTCACACAGAACCAAGCAGGGTGTTGTCAGTAGCTGTATAATCCATTCATACAGGTCAGCTTTTTACCACACCCATTGGTAATCCCCACCCCAGCAATAATGCTGATGACATACACAAGAGTATTTTTAAACAGTCTTTTGTGTAGCCTAACAAGTTGGAAGGGAAGTGAAAGCTTAACTGGTTCAACAACGTACTTCCATACCTTTACTCAGAAAGGCCAGAGTGCTGTCAAACCACCATGCTGTGGATCACTCCTCACCTCCGCTGCTGATAAACTCCTAGGAAACTGCCCTTTCCAACATGCTTGAGCAAATAAGGGCACAAATGATTGACTCTCGGTGGCTGCTCAGCCAAAGTAAGCAGTTCTCTATGCTCCTACAGTTGCTCATTACCTGCTTGCCGATAGCCACCCCCACAGTTCTGTGCTCCATCTGATGGCAGGCTTCCAGTTGGAGCCAGGATCACTTTTGTGGAGCTGGGTAAGGGAGCGATTAGATTAAATCAGGAGAACTGCAGGAGAAGCAACTATAGTTCACATTAGCATCAGTCACGGCAACTTGTCCAACAGCACAGAAATCTAGTCAAGGGGAAGAAGACCAGGTAGGAAAATAACATCATTCCGTGTAGCAAAAGATACTTGTGACTCGAGGTATAAAATTGCTGCCTCTCTCAAGCGACTGGTATCTACCTGTAGTAACGCTGACCTTTCCAGAGGTCCACACCTTGCATGGTAGGTCCTCTGTGCAAGAAACACTGTGGTAGCTGTAGTTGCCAGTGGATTCAAACATGACATTCAGCTCTACTCACCTGAGGAGCAAGCTGGAGAGTGCTCCTGTAGTGGGTCTTGGACAAGGAAACTATAGATGTTTGCATCACATTAACTCTTGCATAAAGTCTTGGAGCAGACTGGTTATTCAGAACCACAAGAGCAGATAGGATGATCAGCTACCAGGACAAAAAGAGGTTTTCATCTCCAGGGACAATGTTTTCTGGCCAGATATCTTTTAAAATATGTGATAGGGAGGGGAAAAAAATGAGTAGGAATCTTTGACCTCCCTACTACACATATTTATTTTGTCCTCCTATCTACTTCTTCAGCCAAATAAGCTGAGACCTAAAAATAAATTTATGGGTGAAAAAAAAAATGCTTTTTATCCCCTTAGTCGTCTTGCTCATACAGAATACTCCCCTTAGATTATCCCAATTTCTCAGATGCTCTTTGGAAATGACTTCTTACAGAATAACCTCCTCCAAAATATTTAATTGAAGCATGCTTCCTTACAGGTCTGTGCCAATTGTCCTCTACATCCCTCCTCAGTGCCACAATCCTGATGTTCATACTCATGTTAAAAGGGAGAAAAACCATGGCCAACAGAGTAGCTGCACACCAACCCAAGCAGGGCAAACCCAGCTCACATTGCTTTCTTTCCTACAGAGAGAACACTGACAGATGTTTCCTCTTTAGCCAGCATCAGATATATTCAGGCAACTTACAGGAACAATCAAATTCAATGCACCTAGCCCTGTCAAAATGTACCTGAAACCGGCCAACAGGCCACAAATTAAGAAAGCACAGAGCATATGATCAGACAGACTCATTTTTAAAAGAATTTGACTAAAAGGGGTCAAGAAGCTACTCTGTCCATTTTGATCCCCTCGAGTCTCATAAATGCAATGTCAATGAGAGCAGAGCAGGGAAGGAGAAGCATTACACTGCAAAGTCGCATCACTACAGGCAAGAATTCAGCTGGCATCTTCTGCAGTGCTATACATAAAGCTGAATACAGGCTTTGTGAAAATGCAGTTGTCCTTAACAGGAGAACTTTGATATGCTGCAGGCATTTGTTTGAAGGGGACTAGTTAAACATAGCTTTGTGTTTAAAGATAATCGGTACAGTTAGTATAGTAGATTCTAGTTAATAAGAGATAGTGGTGCCTTTCTTCAATTGTAAAACAGTTTCTTTTATTAGTATTTGTATAGCTTTCTTAAAACTATGACATCAAAACTGAATTCCTAGTCTTTTGTTTCTATTCTCTTCCTTAATGGAAGACTGCATAAAGATTTGCAAGACTGTAATATTAACCTCATTACCCACTCATTTTTATGATGACCAACTTTTTCCCTGAGGACTGTTTCATATGGAGAACATCAATTATAACTGGTAGCTCATACATCACAGCACTTGTTTTTACTCTTTTTTATTCAGCGACACAGAATTTGATAAATTTGGAGGAATAGAAGTGATTTCATTGAAATGTGAGCTATAGGTACGATATTAAGAACTACAAATAGCGTGCTTTGACCAGAATACATCCGGAAAGGCAAAATATTCTACTGATTGCTTACTGAACAATTAAAGGAAATTTAATAATGGAAACCCATGATCTTCTGAACAAATAACCCATTTTATTCATTAAGCAAATACCTGCACTATTATGTACTTTATGCTTAATATAAACTATCAACTCCAGAAACATAAGCTATAACTTCCGATTTCATTCTGAAGTGAAAATTTATAGTAATTACTTGACAGTAACCCCACATTAAGTGAGTTTGAACGTTCGCTGAAGTTTCTCAACTCCTGCAAAGCAACTTGCAACTCTGTTGTCTCATATGGTCTACAGGTTGCAAAAGTTCAGCGTTCTGAGGAAAAAGCGCAGAAGCAAGACTAAATAAAAAACACAACAGGGCCAATGCATTTCCTGTCTCCAGGAATCATCAAGCAATCTAACCTTACCTCTACCTTATCTGTTACTAAAAGATCACCGTTTCATCAAGCTACTTCATTTTTAGTAGCTTCATTTTGGTTAACAATAGCAAAATCATGTTCAAGAATGTATGGTTTGAAAATGATCAGTGCAGATCAGCATACTAGATCCAGAGTATCTGGAAGACAACTCATGAATGAGTCAGATATTCCTACAACAAAAATGTTCCTGGAAATGGAAGGAGGCAACTCCAGGCAGGCTGAGCCTAACTAGTCATCCCTCCCAACAGCTGGTTGCAATTACAATATTTAAACCAGATCAGCAGAAACACCCCATGACCCAGGAACAGACAGGATACATGAGGACATAGGATAGGATACACGATGCCAGCTGTTTTAAGAACTGTAGAGTAAGGAAGCTTTTGAGGTTAGATCAGCATTACTTTAATAAGCGACATTCCATGTTTCAAGCTTGACTTATGTTTTTACTGCAGTTTAAACATGCAACATCTGTCAAGCTCAGCATGAAGTAACATCAGTGTTGTATTAAGGTAGAACAAATATTTCAAATATTAAATAATCACTATAAACTCTAAGTAGTAGCCTAAAGAAAGATGAAATTGAACCCCAATTTTACATCCAACCTATCTTGGAAATAACTAGTATCATTATACAAAGAAACAGGCCTTCAGAAACACCTTCCCAGTAAGTCCTTTCCTTTCTCCTGAATATAACCCTTTGACATAAACCTGTTAAACTGGGAATTAGGATTCAGTTTCCCATGACTTTAACAAGCAGTCAAACCACACTCAAAGTTTGGTAGGAACTCTTCTTTCCAAAGCTTTCTAATGCACACTATAAAAAGCACTTGTCTCTCCCACACCCACAAAACAAATTTACTAAGGTGGTTACACAGCTACTAAGGAAAGTAAAGAACAAAAAACCAACTTAAGTTCAATCTCTCAGCAGCAACAAATCTCCTCAGGCAAGAGACCTGTATTTCCCAGCTTCTTGAGATGGGTACTTTGAACTGTAACCATATCCAGGCGCTGAAATGAGAAGAGTCAACCAGTGAGCTCCTCCAGTAACTGAGGCCCCATCCTTCCTAAAAATCACATTGCACCGCTATAAAGAACAGCAGGTCCCTTCATGCCAGCAGCACTGTGCTCTGAAGACATCACCACAAGAACTGAGATCCCTCCAAGAAGTCACTAAACAGGAACCAAGCTCCCAGCTGTCCTGCAGTCTTCCTGAGGCTCCGCCGGGCCTCAGTGCCAGCTTCTGGGAACAGCCTGGAAGTAAGCCGCAGCTTTTGAAGTGAGACTAGATCTGTATTCTATGGGTTTTAAGTCACCATTTCAGCATTTGGTTATCAAAAAGCCTCTTTGGCATCTTGCAAGTAGACTTTTGAGGAGGCGCCTCCACAAAAAAGTTTCTTGAAACCCATATGGAGCAGCACAAAAAAGCCTTGAAGAACTGAACACCAGAAATATTCTGGAACAAAATCAAGGTCTTAAGATTTTAAACCTTGCAGGGTACTGAAAAGAAAGTGAACAAGTTACATCTCTGTCCACATAAAGAGCTGGCAAAACACACAACATGATATCACCTGCGTGCCTGCGACACTGATATAAACAGAGCCTGCCAGTCTGATCAATACTCTCAAACTGTTCCCTGACTGAACATGGGAAACATTGGACTGCAGCGGCTCCAGCCTACACACAATGCAAGTGTTACAAGGTCCCTCAGCTATAATTTAGTACCTGCTGAAGATTCCTCACCTTTTGTAAATTACGTGACGGTTGCCATGGAACATTTGGAAGCCTTCTAGGTACCTGCCATGGCTCACCTGGACTGATCCAGAGATCAGCGCAAAAAAGAAACAGACTCGAGCCCAGCAGCTAGGTTAAAACCAACAGCAAGCTTGTTTTCATAGTTCAAATGACTGAAGTTACACTGTGAAGTAATTTTGTTAAAATACACATTTACACCAGAATCTAGTTCATTACCTGGCTGGTATCCTATCTCAGTCTATTGTAATCACTGAGGGAACCTGAGCTTTCTGACACTGACAGCACTGAAGTGTTGCTTTAACACAAAGTGTAAATGCCCTGTCTTCTCTTAGAATTCAAACCTACACATTTAGACACTTAACCTAGAATATTAACAGAAGGTTCTCATTCTGTATTGATGTAACTTTATATAGCATGAAGAGAGAATTAACAGTAACAGCAGTCATGACAGAAGACTGAACAGCCATTTCACTATGTGAAATTCATCGATGCTACAGACTTGCAGAGAGGTTCATCTAGGAAAGATTCAGAGGCAAGACAGACTAACAGGTATTCCACTAGATTTTCTAGCATAAGCAACGCTCAGGAAGAAGGAAAGACTAAAACTGAAGATGATGACATATGCAGACAAAGCTTGCATACCAAATACCCATAATCAAGTATTGTGACAAAAGTCAATTTACTGTCATGGGAGATGCCATGTAGAACAGCTGCTAATATTGAATTTTATTCAGCATTTGATGGAGAACAAAATCACCTTTTTCCCATTCAGATAAGTGTCAGCAACAAGGCATAGCCTACAAGGATGAATTTTCCTAACACAGAACCAACAAATTGGGGCCATAAGTTAGTGCTATTTGACTAAGGACCAAGGGAAGCACTTCAAGGACATGGTTAAACTAGTATCACTTAAGACATACTAGCCACAGACATTTTCACCCTGCATTTCAAGGGCAAGAAAGCATGTTAGGAAGCTATGATTTTTTTGACTGGGATAAGTCAGGTATCATTCACACTTGCACAGAGCTAACGCTTTTCAGCTGTTCTGGAAAGCAGCAAAAATGGAGTTCCCTAGAAGGCACTATGCCAGAACTTGCAGCAAGAGCCTCAGCATTTCACTTTTAAAAGCAGTTCAAGAGCTCTGCTTTCAGAAGGTTGCTCACAGCATATTCAGTATCATAAAAACAGCTTTTTTCCCCCCTTGGTCAACCATATTTCAAAAGAAAACTCGACCATATCTGTGTGCCCTTTTTGCCCCTGTACACTTCCATTTCAACATCCATTAAACATATTTAAGGAAGATTAAAATGCAAGCATTCTGACTTGGCTTGACAAAGTAAGGTGTTTAAACAAAGAATGAAGAAGGTTTCCAAAAGATGTACTTGAAAAACATAGGTTTGCCAGAACGAGTCCATAAATCAAGATTTTCTCTAACACAAATATCACTTTTACTGTTAACAACACCGTACTCTTTCCTCAGATTGAAGCTCAGAATGTCAGATGTGCATTTCTGAGAAAAAGCAAATATCAATAAAGTCATTTTTAAGGCCAGAAAGGATTACTTAAGATCCCCACTTACTCAGACTGAAACTCCAGCCAAATAGTTTCATTGGTCTATAGGCAGGAAACTTAACTTGCTACACAGAAATCTAGAAAACAATGGTATCTGCGAAGCAAAAACAAGTTCCCTCTAGGCTGATGGCAGGCTGCATCAACACTCTCAGGCTGATCTATAGAAGGGATGCCATCAGTGTTTGCGTGTTGCATGCACCTTGCTGCACAGTGACACTAATCCTGATGTTGATAGCTCAGGGAATTTATCCTGCTCAAAACAACTTATTTTGCCTCATTAGCCAGTCATATAGTATTATGGTAAAAGAATCACATGGACACCCTTAAATCCCTTAAGGTATTAGTACAGAAAGAATGAACACAGAAGCCTTGTTTGAATAACACTCCTATGAAGTTCTTGACATAAAAAAAGTTTAAGCTTTCAAATAAAGCATTTGAGGCAGATACTGCCTTCTTCTGTGTGGCCAGTGCCCAGCTGGACAAAGTTTCAACAAAAGCAGAGTCAAAATACCAACTTATCCTAACAAGAAATCCCCCACTTTTTCTTAATTGGCTTTTGGCAACGACAGATGCAGGAAAATAAGTGCTCCAGCAGGTACAAGCACATTTACATCAAAGGCCACAGCACAAGTGGTGCAAGCACACAGGACCAAACACAGATTATTAGCAGGAGACATCACGAAGGAAGTACCACTAAATTCTCTGTCTCCTCTTCACAAATACAGGCAAGCGTTCTCCCCCTCCACAGGCAGACTGCATCAATGCACCAGCCAACTGGAACCTAACAAAATAGGAGTGTGTTGGATTTTGCATTTCAAAAAAAATTCCTTTTATTCCGCTGAGGAATCATCCAGCTGTAGCAAACAAATTTCATTAGTGAAATCTGACTTGGCAAAGTAAGTTACTTAATCATTGTATGACTTTGCCATCTGTTGTACCACCCCATTGCAAATGTGTAAGTACTCTTTTGTAGTAGTACTGTAAGAGCATAACTTTTGCAGCCATATATGTTCCAGTAAGTCCCCCCCTCCTGTTTACATTCTATACAAATTTCTCTGCCTAAAAGCCTAATAATTTTTCTGTTTTATTCATGGCAAGAAGATTTCATATGCATGACTCAGTGAATAAGACTGGTTTGCAAATACACAAGGACTTGTAATTAACCTTTTGAGAAGGTGATTCAAATGCACAAGTGGTTATAGACCTGATGTTGCATGTTAATATGACACTTATGAAGCTGAAACACCACTGAGTCTGACCCCTCCCAATCTTGGATACAGTTTATCCTAAAACTATTAGAGTTATCATTTGAAAATTTGGCAGTCAGTCTGGTAGACCTAAAAGACCCAATCGGCAATTAATTGCCTTTTAGTTCAATGTATACTTGACAGTCACGTGACAATGGTAGAGTTTAATGGCTATTTCACGTATTATGGGCATAAAACAGACAGTCGCTAGAAATGGATGGCAATTGGTTCACAAACTTAGCATGAAGTTTTTAATATTCAGGTCAATTTATCACTTTCCACATTAAGTGCCCATGCAAAGTGGTTTTGATCTTGTCCTGCTTAAAATACTGATAGAGTTTTTTTTTCCTGCAGTAGGCCAGAAGACATTTCCAAGTTAAATGCTCTGAAAATGTAAAGTAACTTTGAAATTTGTTTTGTTGTTCTCACTTGAATTCCTACAGCTCTTATCATGCACATAATTCAAAACACTGCAGAACTGTTAAATGACTAACAAGAATAAAAATTGCTAAGTTTTAACACAACAATCTCTAAAAAGGTGTTCTTTCTATTATGGAAATGCACATAAAAATCACAGATTGATCTCTGAATGCAGAAGCAAACATGATGTGTATTCCAGAGTTTCTGGGTACCCAAGTAAAGCAGATATCAAAAACATAAGTAGTAGTTTTGCAATCGCACAGCAAACTCAAGAAATCTTAGAACAAGCAACAGGAAGGATGGTATACATCACTAGATGGGTCTCAAGCATCTCTCTTCCTGTGGTCAGCCACACGACACGACAGCTACAATGGCATTCCAGCAGCGCTCACTGACCACAGCTAGTTTATTTTAAAGGTCAGTCCCTCCAGGGAAGAACTGTCTATGGCAAAATCTGATATCTTTATCAACATTTAACTCAGTTAAATCTACACATTGCAACACTAAACACTACTAAGTGTGAGCTGTATTCCTTTCAGTACCCACGAATGTTTAAATTCCAATGAGAAGCATATGACCTAACACCTTTTCAACATTGCACAGTGTAATATAGGATTTCCTCTGGCCTGAAAAACCTTCCCTACTGCTGACTTATGAAAACATTTTCTTTCCAGCTGATCACTTGCATGCTTTCGATTCAGCTGCAATAACTTCTAACAGTGTCAGTTCTGCAGAGTCAGAACCTAATTCCACAGTCTTTTTCCCTCAGGGATTTATTTCTTTCTCCTTAATACACATACAGGCTGAATCCTGCATAAATTCTGGAAGAGTTAGCTTTGTTAAAACCCAGTTCTGTTGTTCACAGATAATGGTCAGCAGGAAAGACCTCAGTCTGTTGAGAAAGAGAAATTATGTTTCTGAAAATCTCTCCTTTAAACTACTGACAAATCAAAAAATAACTATGCTAGCCTGACTGGGATAGTTATGAACATTTCAGTACTGTATTATATTGTATTTCACTGTTCATATTTCTTTAAAAATCCTAGTATTTGGCTGCAAAACTGTTTCCTGCTTCAGTTTCTCCTCCAAGAATTACATTTTCCCCCAAGTCTGTTAAAAAAAAAAAGTACTTGAAAGATTACAATATTAAACTTTGTTCATCAAGCAGTAGGTGGTTTTCTTCGAATTTGCCAAACTACACCTAAGATCGCTAATACTAATTTGGTTTTGCAGTTCTTTTCAAAATACTCCAGCCTGAAGAAACTCACTTAAACTATGCACATATTACACACATGGTCTCAGTCCTAACTAGCTTGCCTTGCAGAGAAGAATGCTTTTCTTGGATTATTTCTTTCTTCTGTCCCATTTGACTTTGAGAGCTATTAAGCACAGCCCTTGCAAGACAGAAAATACAACAGGGTTAAGCCTTCAATCAATCTTAAGAAAAACAGATGCTTTTCCACTACAAAAGTTCAACATGTGCCAAACCAACAATTACCTAAGAAGATCAAATTTGGCAACAGGATCGAAAAGAAAAACCTTTTGAAACCTTTAGAGAGACAGAGACAGGACAGTAAAGAAGTTTATTTATTTAAAAAAAAAAAAAAAAGCAGGACCCTCTAAGCTTTTTGAATGATTTCAAGAAACATTGCATATCCCACACTTTAGTAGTTGGACAAAAAGTGGTTGAGAAATACTAGCATTTTGGTGAGCAGCTGCCCTACAAAATCATTTTTTAAGTGTAATTGTAATTGTAAACCTACCAGTAAATCTAATAACTATAAGCACTCATTCAGAGTTACTGGTTGATAGGGAGCCAGTTACATGGGAATACACATACAGGCTTTCCTATAACACTTTCTGGATCAGCTACTGGCCTCTTGAAGAACATCAATCTCATAACCCTCCTATTTCTGAACACAGGAAATACCTATCAGCAATGTCTGCAATGGGATTTTTTTTTTTTTAACAAAGCACAGAGAAATTAAAGATGTACCATATGTATGGGTTAAAAGTGAGTTTCTTCCCCCCTCACAGCAGTAACTGAAGGGTAAAAAGCACAGATCACAACGTAAGAGCCACGTTATTATCAAAACAAGATTTAAACAAGAGGACTGAGGTGTAACTTGGATTAAGATTTAGAATTTAACTCCTCTAAGTCTAAAGAGCCATGATAACTCCTGCTCAAGCTCTGCTACACAACCACAACTGAAAGACCCAAGTTCTTCCCAGAAAGAACGCTGCAGCTAGACAAATTGTTTGGATAACTTCACCCTTTTTAATACTTCTGAAACAAATGCAACTGTATTTTTGAATGGATTGTTCTAAAAATGGTTCCTTGTGTTGAACTACAGTTTAAATTAGTACTGATGCAAACCAAAGTAGTAATTCAGACCAGTAGCTTTCTTAAAGTCATTATTGTTCTTTTTGTAGTCTTCAATTAACAGGGACAAAACAATCAAGTAATACCATTTTATGCATCTCAACAAGCTACAGTGCATATCTTCCTATTCTGGTTCTCCAAGATGTTCCAGCCCACACTGAATTTCATGATGAAGATTACATGTAAGCCATCTTTTTTTTCACTGCAATGCTGTTTAACAATTTTAGAGGATGAACTTGCTTAATGAAAAGTCATTTCTGATATTTAGCCCAATGCATTTACTCTCTAAATTCTGAATGACCATGCAGGTCTGTATAGAGAAGGAGTCCAGACTGTAGTGTTTTCTTTCTAGGTCAAGTTTTCCTATTTTATTATATACCTTACTTCCAGTGCATATGAACGAACTAGAATCTCAGAGCCATCATGTTTGATCAGTAGCAGGGAAAAAAAAATAAATACACAACCAAAAGATGAAGAAAAGAGACTTCAACAATTAATACTGATATGGACCAGTGCTGCATCAGTGATTTCCCAATGTAAATTACATCAATGGAGAAAAAAAAAAAAAGCCCCAAACCACCCTTGCATTATATGTTTAAAAAATGATGGTAACTTCAAAAATGTAAATGTATAAAAGTTCTGAGATTTAAGTTGCAATAATGTCTACTAATATGTCTAGTAATAATCACACTGGTCCAGTCACTGGAGCACTGCATTAAAGTCTTAATTGAGATATTGTTAAATACAAATTTTGACCTCACAGAAACTACTTGTTAGAGCGTGCAATTTAAAGTTATTTCTTAAAATCCAAGAGTCCTGAGGGTTGGAATGAAGTTTTACTTGCATGTCACACTACAAAAGTGGAATTAATTTAGGTGGTTAAGTACATAAATAAGTACATAAAAACGTTCTAATTTAGTGGTGTCATACCAAAACAGCTCTGGCACACATTAATTGCTTTAATTCAGTACCTGATTTTGCTTACTTTGACATCCATGGAAACAGTGACAAGTGATTAAGGATGAGCTTCTCCCACCCTTGCTTCAAGGAGAGCCTTCGGGTCCATCTACTCAAACAGCTTCAATGGCACCACCTCAAGGTGGTGTGTTTTGGTCAAGGGTGTCAAGGATGTCTTTTGGGACCGGCACAGCATGCCTGCAGAAGGCAGTCACATTAACACTGTTTTTTGGTCTGTATAGCTTATTTCATTTTAAAGCCTGAAATAAATCCCACTGGGGAAAGTTTGGCTGGAATTAATTACTTCCACACTAACTGCCCTTCCCATGAAAGGGCAGAGCTACGCCAAGAGGACTGCACAGCCCTGAAACGACAGGTTAGCCTTACTGTGTGCTGCCTGATATGCTCCGTTCAACAGGAGTACTGGCAAAGAGCGGGTCACAAAATGTGTAGCTGGCTCTTACTGCTCTCAATAGAAGCTCCGTGTCTGGAAGACTTCCATGTTTACCGCACTCCGTTTAGTGTTGATGTGGGCGTTACTCATAAGCATTCTCAGACTGCTGGAGACAAGGATCAGAGTTAAAGATAAAGTCTAACAGCGGCACAGAAGGGGACAGCTAGCATTTCAGAGAGTAAAATGAAACAGGTACCAAGGCCTGAACACGTGGCAGATCCTTCCTACCTACATACCAAGCATAGGTACCAAGCTCCTTTGCAAAGTCACATTTTCCATAATTTGCGGAAGTACCAGTTTGGTCATACAGTGCATTTACTTGCAATTTTTTATCGAAACCTTGTGGGCCACTGCACCAGGCATTCCCATACTGTTGCATCAGATGATGTAGTAGTAAACTTATTGTTAGAGAGAAAAAATATAATGTGCTAAATGAACTGTACTGGTAGGAATTCAATTTATATTGTAATTGCTGAACTAAGGAGCCAATATCACAAAATAAGCATCATCAATTCTACTAAGTAACGATTGCAGAGTTACCACGCAACCAACTCCATATCTTGTTTGTGCTACCTTCTTTGCATTCCTGGCTCCTCTCCATATTACCATCATAAACTGATTACAGCTTAGCTTATTTTGAATTCTCTATAGTAACTGTCCTTCATTATACTTCCTCTTTACATTGCCTAACATCTCCTACACACCTGTTTCTCCATTTTTCCCCTCTGTGCACAGCATACCAATCTGTTGCCCGAGAGGTGCTAGAAATCTTGATGGACATAAAACTAATCCAAAACAAAACATTAGTAACAAAGACTAAGCCAGCCTGTACGCAAGGGCAATCTATCCTCTCTCATCAGGAAGTTCTAGTGCAGTATTACTTAGCTGATACCATATTTCTTCCCTACTCCCTTCCACTCCTAAATCCAGCACTGCTTTTTCTGTGGGAATTTCAGATTTTTTTTTGCTGCTGTGCAGGGCTCCTAAGCCTCAGCCGTATAAGCCTAATGCTCTGGTTGTGGGGTCTGTGCCCACCAAAGTGATCTGACAAACAGCTGTGACCACCAAAAAAGCCTCAGTTGGTAGGTGCTCGCTCCCACTCCCAAAAGTTGAGAAAACATAAACAAACCAGGACTTTCCAACTCCCTGGGCTGTCTGCAAGCCAGATCTGCTACAGTTTAGGGGACTCTAAATTCCCTATATCCACAAGGACTGGGAGTTTCAGATTCTGCAGACAGTAACACCTAACAGTAACATTTTAGACCTACCACCCCAAGATCTGACTTTCTTCAACACTGCATCAGGCAGACTAATAACATATAGCCATTCTTCCCTCCTTAATAATTCATACATCATTTTGCAGAACGTTCAGTGGAGTTGCAATAATTATACCAACTGCTCTATTTTCTTGGTTCCTTACATCCATTCTTCATAAGGTAGGAAGAAGACTTAAAACAGTCGTCCCATAATTGTGTGTGTGATGTGGGTAGGCCATAATATATTCACTAGAAAGCTGTCACTAGCATACCAAACTACCTTGTTCACTTAAAGTAGATCTCAATTTAGATGCAAAGTAATTTCAATAGCTTGGAGCCATCAGAAGTTTGCTGGAAGTTGGCTGTAAGTGCTCTCCATGGGGTGGGGAGCTCCCTGCCCAGAACACGCCAGGACCACTACATCCTATAGCACTTGCTTGGTTGGCAAAACAAACAAACCTAATCACCAAGTTACATGACTTTTCTTGTACAATTATTTCTTCTTCAATTGTGAAGCTGCGGGGAAAACAATGCTGTTGGCAATCAGCCAAAATGTTTGCCTGGACAACTTTTGACGTAACCAGACACCGTACCTACATTACTCTTTGATACCAAAGAGCCGACTACATCAGTTTCTAAGGTGGCAACATCCTTTGCTTCAGCAATTCTACTTTCCAAGTCAGACGCACTTGAAATTTAACAGGGGCAAAGGCTCATCTCAGACAGAACACTCCTGCTTCAGGGCAGCCCCTTAAAAAAAGTCAATGCAGGGATGTCAGAGGATGGCTTAGCGCCAGTTAAGAGCAGAACTGTTCTTATGGATGGGTGTCTGAATACAGGGGAGACTTGGGCTGCTGCAAGGCCTCCAACAACGCTTATTTAACACTCTCGTATTCCCCTTTGGTTGCTTTTAGCCAGCACTGCCTTATCTGCACAGCCACATCTCTCACCACCCCGACTCCACCCGCTCCCCCAAAAAAAACAATTTCTATGGATTATGTATATAAAGAGAACATGCCCACAGGTACAGATTACAACAAATGCATGGCGAGCCGACATTCTAGCTTTCTCTTCTGTGGCTAGACACCCTCTCCTTAAGGTTTAGGAAAACAAAAAAGACCTTATTTGAACACTGCCAAAGCGCAAGCAACTCTTAGAATACTGATTTCATCCTAAAACAGCTGTATCTTCCCTTCCTCAAATTCAGAGGAACGTGACAAAGCGAAGACTGAGATGAAGGAATTTGTAATAGTAAAGGTGCACGCTCACTATTTAGTGTCACAGCATATTTAGTCCCACCATTGACTTCTCATGCAGAGTACTGAAGGCTCTTTTTGACTGTTTTGTGCAACAGCATACCTCTTTCATTTTTATGGAAGGGGAAAAAAAGGCAAACATCACCAGCACTGGTAACCCCTGTAACTTCTACCATTAGGTGTCGTGTAATTCTTCTGCCACCTATTAAGAACGCACGCAACTTCCCAGGGTTTAAATGTTGGGGTGCATGCTATTAGGTCACTTAGCAGGCTGAAAAGAAGAAACATGATTTTTAGTGAAGAATCACTATTATTTGTGCTGATAACTAAGGGAATGTCAGCACCTTCTCCAAGTTAATGCAGTTCCTCTCTTTCCCAAAAACTGAAAGTTAACTGAAAATGATGAAGAACAGCTGCTGTGCTTGTTTTCCTCTTTTTTTTTTTTTTTTTTTTGCTGCAGACCTTTCCATAACCTATCAACCCAAACCACCAGCAGCGATACCTACCACTCCCAGCTGGGGAAACGCGAGGCTCTGCACTGAAGAACGCAAAGTCCCTTCCCGACGAGAATTAGTACACAGGGGTCGTTTCGAGCCCACTTCCCTTCTGCCAGGAGCACCCAGGCGTGCTCCGAGGCGGGCACCCAGCTGGGGCACACCGGTCTCCCCGCGGGGGGCTCTGGCGGTGCCGGGGCCCGCTCGCCGTACGAGGAGGGAAGGAGCCGGGGCCGGGGGCTGCCGCCGGAGCCCCCCGCAGCGACCACCGGACGGCTCGCCCACCCGCGGCAGCACCCAAGGGTGCTCCTATGCGGGGGGCCCAGCGAGCCTTTTGTCCGCCATGAGGGGGGACCCACCGGAGCCAACCCAGCCCGCTCCCGCTCCCCCCAGGCGCTCGCGACGCCCCCCCATGTCGCGACACGCTCTCGAGTCACGACACCCCCCCGTATCGCGACACCCCGCCCGCGTCGTGACACCCCCCGGGTGCTCCCGCCCGTCCCCGGGGCACCTGGGAGGGGCGGGAAGGGGCTGGAGGCCGGAGCCCGGTGTCGCGGTGGTGCCGTGCCCCCCTCCCGGCCCCGGCCCCGGCCCCGGCCCCGGTCTCCCCTCACCTGCGGCGGCGGCGGCGGCGCGGGGCGAGCTCCGGGGCCCGCGGGGCGAGCGGGCGGGGCGGGACGCGAGGGGCGGGGCTACCGGGAGCCCTGGCCACGCCCGCCGGCCGCCGGGCGGAACCCGCTTCCGGGAGGGAGGGGGGAGCCGGTTCCGCCGGGGCGCGGCCCCGTCATGGCGGCCTGGGGGGGGTGGCGGTGGTACCGGGCTGGCACAGGGTCGAGCCGTGCTCTTCAGCCCCGAGGGGACAGCCGAAGGGAACGCGAAGCACTGAGATTGATAGATTATTGAGTTTTTAATAGCTGGATCAGTGCATGAAGGGCTTTAGAGCTGCCAAATAAACCAGGGACATAGGAGGGTTTCCACATTAACAATAATTCAAATAACAACAACAACCCCTCAGTAACTGCATCCTCCACCATTAAATCAGTGACTGAAAGGGGAGCTTTGTGTAAACGCAGAGTGATTTAAGCACATACTGTGAGTGATGCAACGTCACCTAAGCATAATACACAAAATGACTGCTCAGTGTGTATTTTTGGTTTACAAGCTGTAACCACTCCAACGTTCACCTCACTGAAAATACTTGTGGCAATCAGCACTCAAGCCAGCTATTTTTTTCAAAATGTTGATAAGAATGAGGGGAGAATGTGAGCAGGGGCTACACAAACTGTCTTGACTGCATCCCTCCTTTCGCGATTCCTTGGCGGCACGTAGATTCCAGGTTTGGAAGCTCCAGTTTTTATCATCTCCGCTGGAAATCTTCCACCTCTACGTTCACATAATGCAGCCTTTGTGTGCAATCTGCAAAGCAGGTGCACTTAAAAACCTTCTTTGTTGTCCTTTGTGCTCAGCTTTCTGTAGGTTCTGACATCTTAAACATTTAGCCCATGTTTAGGCCATCTTCCTCTAGGATTTAGTTTCTTTGGCCTCATGTTTCAGTATGAGCTAATTTCTGCATAGTCCACAGAGTCTGAGAAACTGTTGGCAATAAAAGAGCAATCCAGATGCAGTTCTTTCCAATTTATTACCAGAATACATTCATTTATGCAAAGAAATGTTGGATCCTGTTAACTGGAGAAGAGAAAGGAGAAAAAAAAAAAAAAAAAAAAAGGAAAGCTGATAATACCAAACCAACAGAACAGTCAAAATGAGACACACAACATTTTTGATATTTTGCCACAGGGGAAAATCTGCATGCTAGCTACACTTAGTCTTTTAATGAGGGCATAAAAATGTTGGAAGAGTGGTAGCATGACTCTGTACACATACTGACTCAGGGGGCTTCATGAAATCCTGGTCCAAATTCAGCATCTCCTCGAGTATTTCTACACTGTATTAATTTAATTCCTAATACATATTGCAGAACACTTTATTTGGAAGAGTGGCTGAGTCATAGTTCTGGTGTCATTAATACTGTAGTCTGCAGCTGTTTAATACTTCCAAGTGTCCAGAGACACCAAGATCAGGATGTTAAATTTGCCCCTAATGATTATTCCCCATCTTCAGAATCCACATTCAACCATGCCCTGAAATCACACAGCTTTAAAGATCCTTAATTGTGGAAAAGGCATCTCTGGTGAATGACAAAATGCATGTGCACTCCTATTCTCCCTTTCTTGTTCCCTTCATCTTTCATTGTCTAGTAATTGTATCCTTTACCTCCACCTTGTGTGGAGGAAAGGGAAACCCTGTTGCTGAAATCAACCAAGTCTTTCTATTGATTTTAACAGCAATTTGGATCATAACTAAAAAAATATCAAATACATTCTTTTGGTCACTAGTGTTAATGGTTCAGGTTGGCAGTGCACCCCTGAAACTAAGCTCTGGATTGTCCTGGTTTACTCTGATTTGATTTAGATTGAAGAACGCCATGGAACACACAAACTGGATTTGTTTAGGATGAGACACTAAGACTAAGACGCACTGCAGGAGTGTGCTTCCACTGTTAATGGGCATTCTGTCCACAGGACCAGACCGGAGCTGGTCGAGTTGGTCCAAAATAACCTTCCCCCCGTAATACATACAGTGTGGCTGTCAGGTCCTTGATGCCAACTGTTTCTAACCAACTACCAACTTGGAAGGAGCATATCTACCAACTCTGTAGATATGCTCCTTCTGCACTACACTGCTTGGTAGCATAGACATAGCTTTTGTCCTTTCGATCTCCCTTTAGAGATATCTTATTTGAGATAACAAATGTCATTTTATTCTGATTTTCTTTTTTCTCCTGTGGTCCAAGCTGCGTATTATAATGCAATAAAAAACAATTTATAGCAAAATCCTCATTGTGTGTGAAATGTCCCCTGGCACCTTGCCTAAACCAAGCAGAAAAAAATGAGTTCTTTAACCCCAAACTGGCATAAATATTTCCATGGAAATGCATTACATGAATATTTCCCATTCAGTTGCTAGCAACTGGCCTTAATGAAAGATCTCTACAGCACCCGTGACATTTTAGGGCATTATTCTGGCTTTTCAGTGTTAGAGAGCAATTGGAATGTCAGAGGAGAGCGCATTTTGCTACTATTCCTCTTCATTGACTGCACAGGAACTCAGGGTTGGGCAGCCCAAGCTAAATGCATGTCTGAATAGCTCAGTGCTCTCTGGTATTTAAATGCTACAGTGGGCACCTAAAACTGTATAGACGATGTAGTAGGCACTTGCTGTGTGGCCCTAAGGATATATGTATTAATTGTCTTTTCTTTTTTTTTTTTTTTTAATGTATTAGTGTATGTGCTAGCACAGCTCTACACAAGAAATACTTGCATAGAAAAATTACGAAGTGTAATTAAGCAGAGATTTAATTAATTAGATGTTACTAGTATTCATTAGGTATCAATAAACTAAGAAATCAACTGATGCAAGAATTTAAATTATTTTAAAAAGCTGAAGATAAGATGGAATATGCAAAACAAGCCTGAATCTTTGGGGGAAAAAAAAAATTGATGTGCAACTTCCTTACCCAGAGAACAAATTTAAAAGCAAAACATACTTGTTTTCTTTATGCTAGCATACATTTTATAGCACACAATATATATCTAAAGTATACATAATTTAACACTGTAATTTTATCTTAGATTACTGTAGACATGAATCATGGCCTTTAGAAAAGGCAGTCTTTACCACACATAAAATGTTTGTTCTTCCTTCAGAATCTCAATACATCTTCCAAGGTGAGAGAGACTTCATTTTACTAAGGGACAAAATAGAAAGGGAACAAAACCACTTACTTGTTTTTGAGGACTCCCACCCTCCAATTTCAGCGCGGGATTGATTAGCCTGGCATCTGCTGTGCCTGTGGGTGTGTAGGCCTTTGTGTTGTGAAGTATTCCTGAGCTGAAATCAATACAGGGTTATTACGATTTCTTGGTATTATGGGTAATTTCTTCTCTTTTATGCTGGCTGCACAACTGTATTAGAATTTATTAGACAACATTTTATTGCCAATGCATAAGGATGTGTGAAATTTATTTGTGATTTAATGGAGTTTCTAAGTAGCAGGACCGAAGAATAGAAACCACCAAGCTCAAATCCAGCATGTATTCTGGGGAGAATCACCCACCAACAAAAGGAAAGAGCTAGAAGCTTTCACTTGGCACCATCTTGTACCACTTATGAGCAATAGTAAGTCACAATGAGTAAAGAGTATGGCAAACTATTGCTTGATTAATTATACACATACTCATAGGTCCCAACTATATAACCCTGTGTGCTTTTGTGTTTGTGTAAGGGTTGACAGGTTTTAGTAACTTACTGTACTTATGGTATATAACTGGCATGCTCAAGTGCAGACTTGGTACATAGCTCCCACTTTACACAAGGGAGGGCAATGGCTGCTTTGAGGGGATAGTGCATGTACCAGGGGGTTGAGCATCCCTCTGAGTGTGCCTGTTTCTCTCCAAAAACCAGCAGGATAATGTGACATGACCAAATTTATTGTGGTGCCTGTTGCTAGGCAGAACAACTGCAGGTCTTAGTGGACAACTTACTGGACTGGGATTCAAGTAATTTTCATTCTAATATCATGTTGTCATTAGTCTGCCCTGATTTTGGCCAGTCCACTCTGTAACCATTTCCCATCCCAACTTTCATCTGCCTTCTGTATGTAGAGGTTGAACTCTACGGTGTGGGAAAAGGCTTCTATGCTTTCACTGCATGTGCAACCCAGAGAATATTTTTATGATGTGCACAGATAAACATCAGCTACTACCAAAATGAAGCAATCCAGTCCAGATTCTGAACACTACAAATGAACACATACACACAAGAAGTTTGTGTGGGCAGTTGCTCCTACTACTCTTGCTCAATGCAAGGACATCTTAATGTCACCTGATTGAGGAGCTTCCAATCATCAGTGACCGCCTCCAAACCTGTCACACACATCCCCCTACACTTGCAAACAGATACATACTCCCTAAAAACAAGATAGTGGGATTACTGTAATAAACAGTTGGGTAATGACATATTTGCATTTGCTTAGCTCTGGTAGCTTTACGAATTACATTTTTCTCCATACTCCATCTGGGCTAGTCATGGCACTTAGCACTCACAACTTTCTTACCAACTGGAAAAGTTTATCATAGAATCATGGAATGGTTAAGGTTGGAAGGGACGTCTGGAGATCATCTGGTCCAAGCTCCCTGCTCAAACAGGGTCACCTAGAGCACATTGCACAGGATTGCATCCAAGTGGGTTTTGAGTATTTCCAGAGAAGGAGACTCCACAACCTCTCCGTGCAACCTGTGCCATTGCTCTGTCACCCTCACATTAAAGAAAAGTTTTCTCATATTCAGCCAGAATTTCCTGTGTTTCACTTTGTGCCCATTGTCTCTTGTCAGTTGCAGACACCAAAAAGGGACTGACTCCAACCCCCTTGACACCCTCCCCTCAGATATTTATACGCATTGATGAGGTCTCCCCTCAGTCTTCTCTTTTCCAGGCTAAACAGGCCCAGCTCTCACAACCTTTCCTTGTACGACAGGTGCTCTAGTCGTCTGATCATCTTCACAGCCCTCCTCTGTACTCGCCCCAGTATCTCCATGTCCCTCTTGTACTGGGGAGCTCAGAACTGGACACAGTACTCCAGGTGGGGCCTCACCTGGGCTGAGTAGAGGGGCAGGATCACCTCCCTTGACCTGTTGGCAACACTCTTCTGAATACCCCCTAGGACACCTAGGTGGTCTTCCTGGCCACCAAGGCACAATGCTGACTCGTGGTTAATCACCAGGACTCCCAGGTCTCTCTCTGCAGAGCTGCTCTCCAGCAGGTCAGCCCCCAACTTGTACTGGTGCTTGGGGTTATTCCTCCTGAGGTGCAGGACCCTGCACTTGCCATTGCTGAACTTCATGAGGTTCCTCTCGACCCAACCCTCCAGCCTGTCGAGGTCCCTCTGAATGGCAGCGCAGCCCTCTGGGGTATCAGCCACTCCTCCGAGCTTTGTGTTGTCAGCAAACGTGCTGAGGGTGCACTCCGCTCCATCATCCAGATCGCTGAGGAATAAGTTGAACAGGACTGGACCCAGTACTGACCCCCGGGGGACACAGCTAGCTACAGGCCTTCAACTAGACTTCACTGCTACCCTCTGAGCTCTGCCATCCAGCCAGTTCGCAACCCACCTCACTGTCCGCTCATCTAGGCCGCACTTCCTGAGCTTCCCTATGAAGATGTTTTGTGAGACAGTGTCAAAAGCCTTGCTGAAGTCAAAGTAGACAACATCCACTGCTTTCCTCTCATCTACCCAGTCAGTTATCCAATCGTAAGATATGAAAAGCAGTATCAAAACACTTAACCAGAATAGGATAATATAAAATATGTAGCTTACATGGAAAACATATCCACATGGCATTGGTGTAACACTTTCGTGGCATTGGTGTAACACTTTTAAGTGGCTTGTGTTGGGACTGAGGTCCTTTATGGTATTGCCTTTCCTGAAAAATGTGTCCCTCCCACATATACTATCTTACTGAAATCAGTATTTACCACTGAGTGCTGCTTCTCTTTCAGTCTGCATTTTATATTACTCAGTTCCCAATATATATACAGTCAGAACACTTAAGCCTAACAATCACATCCAAACCAATATTGGTTCAAAATAGCTCAAAGTAGATCTAAAGTCATTTCACACTTCTGCCAAGAGAATAACATAAACCCATTGTAATTTATTTTTCCAATCTTAGAGTTGTCTATATCAATATTTCTCTCATCTTTTCCCTTTTATATGTTTTCTGCTTTCCATACCCTTCCTTTTCTCTTGCTCCCATTTTTCATACTTTTGCTTTTTCATTTTTTTGTGTGCGTTTTTACAGTTTCTCCTCTTGTGTTTCGCTAGTCTCTTTCCCAATTTCTTTCTTTTCTCCTTTGAATGCTTCCTCCTTACTTCTGTTGGGGATGTGTTATGGTGGAGTCAGGTAAGCTGCAGTTCAGTTGCTGGTTCTGCTGCTGCGTCAAACTTCAGCAGTTACCTTCACTCCCCAGCTCTCTGCTTCCTTATCTGGAAGGACAAGATAAGTAATCTGATCTCCTGAGCTTTGAGACATACCAGTAGAAAGCTCATTTAAGCACAGTTTTCCTGTCTTTCTCTATTTCATCTCTTCTCTACCTCAATTACTTTCTCAATGAGTTCCATTATTTTCAGCTCCTCAGCTAACTCTTAGCTCTCATTCTTCCCCCTTTTCTCCTTACAACAGTAACATTTTTAATGTGGAACTTCAACATATCATAGTTATTACTGATATTCACATAGTATGTGTGTTATAGACCCTTTACATGCACTTTGTCTCTATTTTAAAGGGAAGCTGGAACAGTTCCACTGATTTCAGCTCTGATCACCAAAGAACTCGAATGATGGTGCAACATCTGCTTTTAGTTATAAAAATGATCAGAAGAATCTTAGAAAGATGAGAGATGTGGGTTGAGCAAAGAATGTCCGGTTATGAATGCCAGTTATGCTGTCCTATGAAACCCTGTAATGGAAAATGTGTGCATGTGAAGCCAGTCCTCCAACACCCAGTCATGAGGTTAATTTAAGTCGTGTGCCCCTAGTACTTTTGGGAAAAGACTCAGATAATGAACACCTGGGGAGTATAATGCTAACATCAATCAGAAATCAAATGTTAGACATATCTCCACTATGCTCTGAGGAAAAGATATGCACTGTCAGCATCAATGCATTTCTACATACATGACTATTTGCTATGAACCTATTTTTTTTATCTCTGTCTACACAGCTTTTGGCATTAGAGGATCTTAATCACTTTCAGTGAAAGAGGAGAAAACCATGAAAGCTTGTTGGTGTTATATACCTCGGACTACAGTGCCAGAAGTGCTATTCAGTAAGTTGTGAAGTAGAACTGGCTTAGTCTCTATGGCTGTAGTAAAATAAATGCAGATACCACTATTCTGATATTACTTTCTGGAACAAAATATTTATACTCCATAACTGTGGAAATGATGTAGAGTGTTAAGGTAACATGAAAAAACATGTCATAGTATTTATGGATTGTAAAGCCGTAAACTATAGGCCATATTAAACTAGGTTAGAACTTGTTGGATCATAAAAGCCGTAAACTATAGGCCATATTAAACTAGGTTAGAACTTGTTGGTTCATAAAAGCTAAGCAGCACTGGATTTAGCTAACCTTAGATGGAAGATCAGCCAGGGTAGATAAAAGAATTGTTTGAATACATCATCACTTTTACATCAGCTCTTACTCACGTTCCAGTTACATGCTGATTTTATAGCTGTATCACTGCTGATAACTCTAAAATCCCATGGCATTTTGTGAAAGAACGCATTACCTCTGATCTTCTGACGAATCATCAATTCAGATAATCACAGCAACAATTCAGATAATCACAGCAACAACACCTTTTATACATCTTGTAGTTCTAACTGGAACCACTGATTTTCACTCACTGTCCCAGACCCAATTCTGTATTTTGACTTACTGCAGGCTGTTAGGGAACTGCTGTTTTCTCTGATCTACAGTTCAGCTGAGGGCTTCTGGAAAGATGCAATTCCAAGAAAGTGCTGGAAAAAGACCAGTGAAGATATTGCTGCTGATTTATTTTGATTTTTACTCTTCAGAGGAGAAAAAAAGTGATCACTGGATGTAAGATTAATAGAAAAAGTACCCTCCCCCAAACAAACAAAAACAAAGGAACAACAACGAAGTGAAACAAACACAAAAAAAAACAACACAAAAAGCAAGTTGCACTGAATACTGAATTCACAGAATATCTTCTAAACTGCTGGCATTGAAAAGTATCACCAGTATGCAAAGTTTTCCCCTGTTGTATAATAAGACTACAGTATTGTCAGTGAAACAAATAGTTAACTTGAATTTATGCAGGAATATGTCTTGAAAATCCATCATGCCTTTTTTTTTTTTTTTTTTTTTTTAGAAAAACAAAGTACCATTCAATGAAATGGAAAAATAAACAGAAATGGAAGAAATATGAAATTACAGAAAATGTTATTTTTCACATGAATCACAATGTTCCCATGGTGTGCACTGTCAAGCATATTACTGAGTCAGGAATTTAGCAAGATGCAGAAAGCGAATGACAAAAATAAACAAAGTAGTAATAATAATGAATTTCTTAAGAGGTCTCTAAGGAAGCATACCAGTTTTAACCCTTCCAAAGGGGATCATATTACCTCTAATTATTTGAGAGTAAGAGAAAAATTTCTCCGGGGAAAACTTATTTTGTAACTGTACACATTAAAGTTTCTTTCAGATACAATTTTTGCTGAACACACAGACAGAGTAATCTAAAAGAGGTAGGCACGTGGGATTTGTGTGGCAATTCCTCTTATCTTGTACTCTGATAACAATGCTTAGCCAATTGCCTTTTTTTAAATATATATATATGAACTGACCCAGTTAAAGATTAGTGTATCTAATAGCTGCGAGATGCTATAATTAGAACATTTTAAATTATTTAACACTTAACTCTTCTCTGGAGCGTGGAAATTTGATATAACAGTTCTGAATACTGGAACGACAGACACCTTGATGGGAGGAACTTTCTGACAGTACTTGGGCTGATGTTTCTCATATATGATCTCAGTCAATGTTACAGTTTTATATAGGTAGGAAGGCTACTACTTGTCTTGGAATCTTTGTCTTGTTATGAAAAACTGGCACTATCCCTTATCTGACAAAGCAATTTCAGTTCATCTATCTAAATATATACATCTCAGCACAATAGAAAAATTATTCAGTACCTAAAAAGTGAAGTGAATTTTAGGCTTATCAACTGTGCTAGACTGTGAATACTTAAACTTCAACCCCTTGTTTGTTCACAGGACAGCTGGAGTCATTGTCACATTCACAAAGACTTCAATAAGTTCTGGAACTGGGCAGAAGGTTATGAAAATAACCCCCAAAATACTAAATACTACCACGTTGTGGTATGTCACATGTGCACACACGCATTCACATGATTGGGACTGAGGCAACCGGCTTATTTTACATGGGCCATAATACATGATCTTGCCTTAGCAGAAAACATTTTGATACATTTTTCAAACAAAACTAAACTAAAATGCCTCTCTAAAGATGCTAAGAACAATATTAAATGGACGTGCCACGTCACAGGTAGTGCTCATGATTATACCTGCTGTCACTTCCAGTGTCAGTTTAAAAACAAATGAATATGTAAAAGCATAAACCAGGTTAATTTTAGGGATGTGAAATCTACCCCAAGTGTGCAATTACATCATCAATTTACTTGATCACCTTTCAACTCCTTTGTAAAAGCTGAAATGCTAAAATATTTAATTCTTTCAGCTGCATTGACAGCACGTTATATGTTTGACACCCTTCTGTTTGTAAACAAACACCTTCTTTCTTGCACATACCTTGTAACTCTCCTGGGATTCCCAGGTCCATGCGTAGTTTTCTCTGTAATCTCCTTTACATCTTATGTGACTATCTCAGGCACTACAGCATGACTGGTGACACAGCTGAAAACAGAAAGCATGCTGTAAAACAGCTTGAAACACTGCCCACATGGGGTTTACATAGGAGACATACTCTTCTTGTTATAGACCTGGCATTCACCAGTGACCAAGTTTCAAGCTAGTGCCTGTACAAAGGCCCAGGATTTAACCTGGCCATTGTACATTGATACCTGTGTACAAGGAAAGTAGCCACAGGAGGTGGTCACAAAAGGAAAGCATTATAGAAAACCATAGTCATTTTTTCCCCTCACAGCCCTGAGCTAGACTGAAAGCTCCCTTTTGGAGCACTTCCCTACTTTGCTGATTGAATTTTGCTATCGTACCTCTGCCTGCATTTTAGTTAAATACTTCCCTGAGACTGCTGCATGTTCTGAAAAGATGGGGACAGACATTCTGTCTTCTCCTGAGGACCAAGATGTTGAAGAGCATTACTGACAGGGCATCTCACCCCTTCTAAAACATTAGCAGAGGTGATACTGCTGTGCTTATCAAACTTCTTTCATTCAAACACTAATCCCTGAGAACCCATTTTGTGAGGGAGCAAGCTTCCTGCCTTGCAAAGCACCTGTGAGTGCTCTGGTGCAGGTGCTACAAGTAGGAGCCCTGGTTTCTTGTGGTGTAGATGGAGGTCCAGGGTGGCTTACAGTTGCTGTTCTCCTGCAGGCATTAAGGCATGAGTGAGTGTGGGAATACATGTGGGAACGTTTCCCTGATGGGGATGCTTGCAAGAGCTAGTTGGTTCCACTATTTTCCCTTCCTCCGGTTGGCTTTGAGATGACCTTTCTAAGGGATTGTGGTTTTTGCTTTCTCAGCAGGAGGGAGGTGCTGCTAGGCCTCACTCACCCTCCTCTCTTGGTGTATGCAGTGTGTGTGTAAGGGTTCCTGTCCTAGGCTGCTTCAAAGGGGACAGTTGTTTGTAGCTCTTGTGCCCCCTAGGTTAAAAAAGAACCTTGCAATGGTTCTTCTGGTGCTAAGGGGCAGAGCATGGTGTGGGGCATGTTGCAGGGATTTGATTTCCTCTGGCTGATCACTCTCAAATCTCCCTGCCTGTGCATCAGGAACTTTACTTTGCTTTATTTATTAGGAATGTGCATATGAGATCATGCATAGATAAAGAAAGCCTAGCTGTTGAACAACTTGAAGATCTGGCAGCATCTCTGTATTTAATATTATTTGCCTATACACTCTCCCCCCATTATTTTTTTCTGCCAGAAGTCTTACAAAAATTAGAAATTTATATGCAAAATTCATCTAAAACATTTTCTCCTGCCTTCTCTTCTGAAGCATAACACCATTAATCTTAGCAAGTTTTAAATTTTTTCCTCCTCCAACTTTTCCAGTTGCCAATGCAAGTAGATGGGATTCTATTTAGAACATTATTTATGATTCTATAATATTTTTCAGGTGCTATGACAGTTACCTCTACAAATGCTTTAATGGAACAGTTGTATCTAAAATATCAACAAAAACCGTGGACTGAAACTCTGAAACTTGTCCATTTTTGCATGGTAAGAATCTCAGGTTAGGTGAGAGAATGATATCTAAGAGCAAGTTGCCAAGTTGGTTCAAAGACTGCTTAGCTTAGAAAAATTACAATAAAAATAAATAAATAAATCAGTGCCTATTAAAGGCTGGCTTCTGATTTTTCTTACAACAGTGATGAAAAAGTTTCTTGCATTGTTTTAACACTTCAGTAATTGTTTCTTGCATTATTTTAACTCTCCTGGGGTTAGTACTGATTGCCTGATACTTCAGGTTGTTTCTATTCATTATCACTAGCATATGCATAGTGAGTAAAGTCTATTTCTTACCGTAGGACTGTTTTTTCAGACACTGTCCGATGTGCCTAAGATGCCATTTGGAATCTCTTTGTCTGTGATATACCTAAGTTAGTCCATGCTTCCTGTCCTTCTTTTGGCTTTATATATAATCAGTGGCTAATTATATATAAAGTCATCTTTGTAAAAGGCAGTTTAGCATAAGTGCTATGAGCTTAATATAAAAAGTCACACTTGTTTCCATGCTTCTCTTTTTAATGCTTAACTAAAGTGTTCCTCTGAAAATGATGCCCTGATTTTGACAGTGTTGAAAGCTTTTCAGCAGTGACTGTTCTTTGTTAATTGAACTGTGAAGTATGAGGAGTTTTCAGGCAAGAACTAGAGGAGAAACTTGGAGATTTTACTTAACACTGAAGTTTATATCATCTTCAACTAGAACTTACACCCTGACTCTAACCAAGGATGCCTATGGTGCTTACTGATCTCTTGTTTTCATTCAGATTTCTCCTAAAATGTAAACCTACATATTTTCTTAGTTGATCTCCAGTAACATGGTAAAACAGCTCACATCAGGAGACATAGCCTGCGTTCAGCCTAAAAGCAAATGGAACAGAAAGCTGCTTTCTGCACCAAAGGCCTCCAGTATGTAATTACTGCACAACAGGGTCTTCACAAATCCATTCAGTGCTGCCCCTTTAGAGAGATCTTCAAGCATAGCTCACCTCTGTGTCTGACAAAAAGAAACACGTACTGTTTTATTGGACTGGGCATGAGCGTTCTGTTATCCTGTAGGCAGTGATACTCCTCTTTGGCTGGTGATTTAGGAGTCTTTCTCTGTCTTTTGTTTTCATAAATGTGCTAGGATAAGCCACTTCGATGTCCTGTCAGTAATGATCCAGATAGTCCACTGCTCTTGTGCATGGAGAAGATACAGAGGACGTTAAATGGTAACAAGCTATCAGATATCTCTGAGAGTGTTTGTTTAATATTCTATGAAAACTGCCCATCCCTTTATACTGGTGATGTTCTGCATGATGGGGCCAAATG
Source organism: Anser anser (assembly GCF_964211835.1). Classification (NCBI taxonomy): domain Eukaryota; kingdom Metazoa; phylum Chordata; class Aves; order Anseriformes; family Anatidae; genus Anser; species Anser anser. Next base: position 101,452,159 of record NC_139721.1, on the reverse strand, counting down.
TACAAACACAGAAGTGGATATGATACGAGACTTGTGACTCATCTTTGGGTTAAGCCTTTGGGCTACAGCTGCTCTCCAAGTCTGAGAAGTTCTACCCAGCACAGCACTCATTAGTCATACTTGTCATTAATAACAAGAATTCATGCAAGAGATACTATTTTCTTATTACCTAAAGCATTCCCTTTAAAGCAGGATAATAATGTTTCTCCTTCTTGATAATTGCAACCTAATTAAATAATATTTCCCTTCTTACAGCTAAATCTTTGTTTTCTGTGATGAACAGATTGGAATCTTTATCCAGACAAAAAGGGTAAGTTTGTTTATGAATAAATGCAAATGAGCAAGCATGCCTCCAAGTCCATTCAGGAACATTATCTGGATGGCTTGTCAACAGTATTTTTGTAGCATGGTATTTTACTGGGGTGTATTACTTGGAGTGGACATAGCTGCTGCTTTTGATTAGCTTGTTGTGGAGGAGGTTGCTGGGTGAAGAGAGGGCATTCATGTCTAGGTCCCAAAGCAGCAGACTGAAGTAAATAGTTTTCAGCAAACTGACATAATAATGCAAAGAACAGAGCAAGTTGCCTGGTTGGATAGTTTTTAGAAGCTGAGCCAAGGAAGAGTTATTTTTGAAGCATCCCTGGTGTCTCTTCCCATGACCAAGTAAACTATGCTCATTTCCTTTCTTCATGTGACAGAACTTTTAGATATACAAACTTTTTTTTTTTTGAACTCTCTCCTTAGGCTTAACTCTCATGTTAGCCCCAGTGGGACTACTTGCTACATAACATCAGACATGTTTTATATTGAAGTGCAACTGGAGAAGGATGGAAATGTGATAGATGCAAAGTTGGCTCACCTTGGAGAGGCTCCCGTGGTAAAGTTAATTTTCTCTGTCTATCACCTCCTTGTAGTTTCTCACTTGGCCTCCAGCTGCCATGAAGAAAGTCTTCAGCTTTCTTTTGGTCTTGTCACACCTGCTAGCCTCTGCATGACACTAGATGCCTCTTCAGGCACCTGAATCTCTCACTTAAACTTACAACTTGCTACAGATATTAAGTACTGTATTTTAAAAAGTTAAAGTAAAACTCAGCTGACATGCCCAACTTGTAGGAAGTTTGTTGTACCCTGCATAAATATTTATATTCTCATACTTGATGGTATAAACATACAGTAAATAACAGGGTCTTAAAATACTTTCCTACCAAGATGTAGTGAATTGTATGTTCCCAGTGGACGTGTCTTTGGATGCCTTGGAGGTGTTACCAGAGCTTCTGTTTTTCTTTCTTCCATCTTTACAAGTATGTTCATTCCTGCTAATGAGGATCTTTTTTTTTCTTGCAAAAGTTATAATTAAAATATTGGCAAAATATCACTCTGCAGTTCATATACCGTTTTCAGCAGTTGTCTGAAGTTACAGATGATCATTTGGATCAAAGTTAAAACAATTAGTTAAACAATTGGTGCTGGTTAAACAGAAAAACTTGAAATTCCTGGGATGCCTGCAAATGAAAAAATGAACTAAATTAACTTCAAATTAATGTAAAAGTTTGGAATTTTATTGATAATAAAATAAATCAGTGCTGGACAATACTATTAGGATGAAAATACATAGCCAGAGAATTTTAGCACAGTAACTGATAATAAAAGAAAAACTGGCAAAGATGCTTTTTTTTTTTTTTTTTTTTCCTTCCCTGGAATAAATATATCAACAAACTGTTTGTGCTAATTATATGCTCTCCTTGGAGCCTTTGTTCTTGTAGTTATTAATATTTTTAAACTATCATAATGTTATTGTTTAAAGATACTCAGTATTTTAAAATTAATAGTTAATAGTATCATTACTACTGAAGTATTCTTAAGAGATGTTTCATACATGATGGTAAGAAACATGAAACTGTTCTCTCCTGTTCCCCTAGATTTGTGATGACTTGGTGGAGTATCTAAGGTAAAAAATCACGTGCAGAAACTCTGCTTGAAAGCAAAGGAATTCCTGAGTCTTGTTTCTCTGAGTGCTGTGGAGAAGTCAAAGACAGAATAGTCTAAGTGCAATAACACAAACAAACAAAAAAAACAATGCAAGAATTGGGAAACAATAATAGGAGTCCAGAAAACAACAGACGAACTGACACTTTTTTGGATTTTATGTGGGAAGTTGGCTTCCGTGCTCCACACTGGAAGGTTGGTGGTTATTGTTATCATCATTACCTGCTTCCAATTTGCAACTTCAAGGATAAAATACAATTTTGAAAAGGTACTCCAGACATCACTTATTTCTTAGGTCATTTCATTGAAGACAGCTAAATTCCATTTGCTTCTATGAGCAGCAGTGGGCAAAGAGTAGTTCCCAGTATATTGACTCTAGCTGCCAGTCAAACACAGACTTCAAATACTATTATTTCTGTTGACTGCAAGAATTACACAACTACTTGGACCCATAGTTTTGGAAACAGACTAATAATGGCAGCTCAGAACTGGCAGATTTACAAATTCAAACTATATAGTACTTTTCCCCTTCTCCTTCCATCAAATATGAAATATCCTTTGTGTTGGCCCTATGCAAATGTCTTAACTACCCATTCTCCAGGCTTCTGTCACAGCAATGAAAGCAAGGTGATAATACATGACCTGTTTTTCTTCCCACATGTGTTGATTTTATTATTACCACTTTTTGCTCTGTCTGAACAGTTGCAGTTCCAAATCAGACCTCCACCATATGAGTCCAATTAGAAGTTCCCCAGCCAGTCTTATCAAGGTCCCAGGTTTACTATAATGAGCATATTTAAGAAACTGAATTATTATTTAAATGTCTTGTTCAACTCCAACAATTGAAAGAGAAGATAAAAAGAGGAAAGAATAATCATTGATCTTGCATATTTCAGCTCTTTTATGTGGGCCTGTAATGCATAATCATCTTTTCCAGTCCTGTCTTTCCTCTTAAATGAAGTTATATTAGATTTATATGTATAAACAGCTAAGTCTTAGAGGTTTAACTTGCGTTTTTGTAGGTTTTAGACTCTGATAAGTGTTAACTACCAGCAGTTTTTCTCTGAGTGGTGGTAGATAGTTACTGTTGGTACTATGGGTACCACTTACCTGCCTTCTTGTTTTAATTAGGGTATGGCATGTAGTACAAGTATCACTTCTACACCTCCTGGTGTAATATTTCAGTTGGTCCTAAGGCAGTTTGTTGTATGTGTAATTTTTCATGGGAGTCTCAAAGTAACTACAAACTCCTGAGGAACTATGCCTACTGCACAAGCTGGCACTGTGCATGTGCCTGTACCTACATGCCTGCCTCCTTCCCTTTCCCCTGCTTCCCCACTCTTCCAGTTGGAAAGAGTCATGGGCGAAGCAGAGTGACTTGTTTAGGTTTATGTGTGGACGGAATTTATCCCAATGTGAAAGTCCAGGCAGGTTTATTTTGTCTGTCTGCTGACCCGCACTGCAGCCATACCTGTACTGAAAGCAGAGCTATGACTTGAGAACAGCGCTTTGTGTGACTGCAGCACCGGGGAGCTCAACAGGGCACGTAGAATCTATTTAAGCGGATGAGTAAACACGTGGGGGGTAAGCCTGTGCTGTCACAGCAGTATCTAACCAGCTAGGCAGAACCTGCAGGAATTCTGGTATTTGAGCAGTTTGAACTACTCCTTAACAAACCTATGCATCTCTCTTTTTTTTTTTTTTTTTTTTGTGTGTGTGTGTGTGGGGGGGTTGTCCTCTTTTTTTCCCTTGATTTGTCTGTCAATTGTATTTAAGATCTTCCTCTCTCACAGGGTGCCGTAAAGAGCAGTATTAATACAGCCATTGATATTTTGATGAAAAGAACAATGTATGAGTGCATACTATTAGGGAAGTGTAACTAGATGACTAGCTTTATTGGAACATCAGGGACAGTGCTTGCAGCTGATGAGCTACATATCAAGCTGTCAAATTTGTGTATTGTGCACATTTATTGCTTTCAGTAATGCATATTAAACCAGTGTCAGCTATAATTACATTGCTTTTTGCATCAGAGCCAAGGATTCACATTTCCTGGTATCTTCTAAGAAAACTTAAAAGCAGTACTGCTACATGCCAGATCTGATAAGGAGGGGGCCTATGTCACTCTGTTTGAAATAATGCTTTTTCTAACAAGTTAGATATAAAAGACGTATTATTCACCTCATTAAGTAGCATGGTAGTAATTGTTTTTTATTGGTAGGATGAAGAACTATGATGCCGTTGGAAAGATTCTAGAAAACCTGTCAAATCTGTATCAAATTCAAGGAAACAGGTTGCAACTAGTTTTTACTTGAAAAACTTAAAAATCCATAGTCTAGCTTTTGTTTAGTGAAAAAAACAATAATTTCACTTCTCTTTCTCCCAGTGAAATGAAGGCTAAGGGATACCTTGCATTGCAGTCCCTTGAAAAGGATCTTTATTCAATGTCTCTTCTAGACAGGTAACTCAAAGACTGTTTCTTCCCCCCTTCTCCTCTACCCCCACCCCTTCACTTCACTAAAAAAAAAACAAGGCAGCTGATCTAATTATAGAGCAGGATGTGGAAGGCTAATGAGTTTTCTTCCACTGGAAAGCTGGAAGCCTTTCTGCAGTTTGCCAGCTCCAGGCATGCCAAACAAGATAATCTGCTGAGCTCCTGTGCTTTATCTAAGAGGTTTGTGGTGAAACTGGTTGGCCGCCCAGCTTGGATGTGTATGCATGCGACCACCCACTGGGAGCACACGGTGCATCATCAAGTCAGGAGTCATTTTAAATCACCCTTTGGCAGAAGTAAAATATATCTTTAGGGGTCCTGCCCTTTGGATATCTCATTTTCTAATCGAGTTTTAAATCAGGACTAGGGGGTGTGGTAACTTTACATATATTCTTTCTTTTCTCATTTCTCCTTTCTAGGAGCAGGGTTATAGCTAAATGGGCACAGATTTCTTTTAAAACTGCTGGTAATTCTACAGTGATTTTCGTTCTCTTCAGAAAAGTAGAGTTGAAGGTAGTGCTTTCCTTGATATATTTTTTTCTGGTATGTTGCCTACAAAATACTCTTAACAAGCATGGCCTTCTGCAACTTGAAACATATTCTTGGCCTGTTTTTTGTACAGTGCTCCCTTATGAAGCATACTAACTCCATGAACAAATGCACTGTCCTTGCTAATCATGCATATCTCAGTAAATATTATGAGTTAAATAGATTATTTGTCCCTTCTACAACATCAGTTGTATGCTGAGCTTTAATACACATCTATATATAATTGTATGTCTATATGTATTCAGCAGTACAATCGTATTTGAGGCTAGAGATTGGCTCCATTCGAGTTAGTTTATCCAGGTTATTTCCTCTCTTTGCTCAGCCTTTTCAATATTTCTGTAACCCTTCACTTCGGGTAAACAGCACAACAAATTTCAACTGGAAATAGCTGAGATGCAGGGTTAAAGCTGGAAGCCCAAGTTCTAGGATTAATGCGTGAATGGAATGATAGTGTTTTGGAAGCTGTCATAACAAATGGAGACATGATCTACTTCCAAGAAAGCACCATCTCCCTTTGATTAAGGGTGTAAATTATCCTTTACATTAACCTAGCTAGCACTGCAACTCAGGAAACATTAATCAAGATGTGTTTTGCACTAGAACACAGGATGTAAACAGAGTTACTGAAGTACTTCATGGAAAAGTAGGACACCTGGTGCTGAGAACTGGAGGTGACTTTTTTTTTTCTTCAGAAAAATTATAATTAAAAAAACCCACTGTATTGATCTTTGGCTATAGAAAATATCTTCTATTATAAATGTGTGCTGTATGGATTTACTGAGTTTGTATTCTCTGATACTATACAGACATACACAAGGAGAAAATACAAAGCAGCCAGGTGGCTCATCAGTTACTGCAATGCCGAGTTGCAGAAACCTAAAAACAAAGCCAGCGATATTCTGAGGTTATGTGGGAAACCACATTTTGGGAGTAACCATGAGATGGCAGTGGTGGCAGCCCTGATGTTGCCTAAAAGTCAAATACATTCAGATGATAACTTTTTTTTTGTCTCATCTGTCCCACCAATAGTGAGCTTTGATTATTGATGTATTATAGTTCATAAAGGTACTTCTAATACATGCTATTACTATGCCGTTGCACAGCTTGATGTGAAGGTCCCTTATGCAAGTATTATGGCTTCCCCTTGTATTTCAGACTTGCTGCTGAAAGCTAGCAGTTCAGCTAATATTTTTTTTTTAAGACTGAACAATAGGTTATTGTGCAAGAGAGAAACAATCTAATCTTTTGAAAGATGTCTGATGACTTCATATGCTGAGGGTTTAGCTGTAAAATGCTGTGATTTGAACATATGCTATAGTTAGAGATACACTGTTATAAGGCATCCCCTTCTGCCCATCCTGCATTTTTCTTTTTTTCTCTTTGCATCAAGATACCCAACAGATTTCCTCTACTGATGTGTGTAGTAACTTTTTTTTTTTTTAACTCTTCAGGAACTCCTATGAACATTGAATTTTACATTTCTCCATATCAAATTCTGGAAGCAGAGCTCAATCCTGGTAAAGCTAGAAAACCAGAAATAACTAAATAGTGTAACAACTTTTTCAGCACTACCTGTTTCATTAAGCAAAGGTCATTAATGAAACTCAGAAATAAGTCAGAAATTTTAGTAAAACCATGCTTTATATTAGAGTTTCCTTGCAGAACTAGAATGTTGTTTTTGTTTGTTTTGCTGTCATTTCTTGTGAAGTGGAACAAGTTTGATTTCAAATTTTAGCTTAGTAGAATGATTTATTTGTAGCATTTCAGCACAGTTATAACGTCCATCAGCAAACTGCTTTCCTGTTGACACAGACTGAAGTAAGAGCAGTATCAAACAAAATAACCACCTAGCCAGCAAAAAAAAAAAAAAAAAAAAAAAAAAAAACCAGTGCTGGTTAGTTGATCTGTTCCATGACATACCCCAGGTATTGCTGCGACCACCACTGGGCAACTTTGGCCATTTAGGTGTGGTCTGTGCAAGCTTCTCCTTGCTGCCCAGGTATTGTAGCAGTTGGTTGGACCTGATCTTTACATAAACTTACCAATGAGTGTTTCATACACATAGGGTTAATCTACAGCACCATGAGGAAAATAATGCAGTTGCCTTTCTCCCCCAGGTTCCCAGGTATGTGGAGCAAAAATAGATGTAACTGTTGAAGGCACAGATATGCTCCACAAACTTCCTCTTTCTCCACTACTAGATTCTCAACCTGGAGAAGACGGGTGAGGATACTGGATACTTCTAAATATGGAAATGGATTTACAAATTGTTGGTACTAACCCCAGCGTAACTTACATTTAGTCTCTGCTAATAGAATGGATACACAACTCGCTGTTAAGCCCAGGAAGCTCTGTTTTATTGATAGCATTATCTCCCATAGCTATACCATGTATATATAACCTGTGGCTTTTACTGTTTTCCCAAGTGGACTTAAAAATGATTGTGTTCATATTTAACTGTGTCAGCTACACAGAGTTATGGATTTGTTCATAGATTTGAAGCCAGAAGGAACCATTGGGATAATATTACTTAACCTCCTAGTATTCAACAAGCAACTCCCACACAGTTTCAGAATAAATGAAGCATGTATCGAGGGATATTATACCTAAACCATATAGTTTGTCATCCCATCACGGATACTGACACCTCATCTCTCGCTGCTTCAGTACGAGCCTGGAGGAAAAATCTGAAGTAATTCTCCAAAATAAATCACCTTAGACTGTTATAGAGCAAACATTCCTGTGCACTGTTCCTCAGTTTCCCATGGCTCACTCTTCCTTTCTGCCAGTCTTCACATTAAGCTTGCTTTAAAACACAAGGGCTGTACTTGCACTTTAAAAGTTAAACTTTTCTCGAAGCAGAAAAAGTATGGATCATAGTAAACCACTAGAGACCTGATTGTGGCCTTGCACTGAGTCCTTGTTATATCAATTTCTGTAACAACCTTTTTTTTTTTTGTTTCCCTCCAGCAACCCTGCTTTTTTGCCACTGACTGATGAACTCAGCATGGATTTGTCTGCTTATTTTCTGTTGAAGTTTCACCAGCCTATTCCTATGTTCTCATCCAGCATTGAAGAGATACAGAGACTCACAGGCATGTCACAATTATTTTTAAGACTAAGTGCTTCTGTGACTGCTCACTGCTTGCTTACTACATTAGCATATGGAAATAAAGAGTAAAAACTGGATGATGGCTTAGGAAGTCTTCTATCAACCCACATGTAACATTTTAGCAGCTGAGGCAAACTTGTTAGCACTTTCTAAAATGTCTCGTAGTTGCTGATTACCATCAGCAAAAGAGGAAATAAGATGGGAGGTTAGTGTTTTCATCTTACTTATGTCTGTGCATTTTCAAAACTTTTGTTTTTAAATACTAGCTTTCATGCCCAGACATAATCTAAAAGCTAATAAAAGTCATGTGTTTTCAGGAATTCAGATTACTGGCTTGAAACTAGCTCCTCTATATGAGCTGATTGTTCAGTCTACCCTTAAGGAAAAATGCAGTGAAGATTTGTTTACACATAAATCCCATTTCTTTGTGGTGAGTAGACTGTTTGAAAGACGCTACCCTTCTTCAATGAATATCCTGAAACATATTTTTCTATCAGCAAACAATGCAGAATCCTTCCCAGAATCCCAGTGGCATTTAAATACTGTTTAGGAAATAGTTCAATTATTTAGGAAATAATATTAAATTCTTTAAAGTAGATGAACTTCTCATATTCATTAACGAGACACTGTATTCATAGCTGCTGAAGTCATACTAATTTATCTATGTATAACTCAGGATATTTACTCTTCTATATATTGTTCAAAACTTTTATCCTTAAAAAGAAGGAAACTTGCTAGTGTGAGAAGCAAATCCTAAGATGGTACTTGCTTAGGCTTTTGAAGATGTTTATCACACCACATGTCTATCACTGCTTTAACAAAAACAGGCTTCTTGACTGAATAACACCAAGAATATCGATTTCTTTAGGTAGAAGTAGCAGGAAGAAAAGTGTAAAGCAATACAATTGTGATGTCAATTATTACTTGCAGCCATGTTTGTTTAATTGTAGATGGCTTCCCTTTTAAGAGTTTTCATGTACAAGACAAGCTTCAAAGAGATATATATCTATATAGACAGTAAACACAATTAATAGCAATGGAAGGACGCCTCTTTCTCTTCTATTAGCAGCATCATTAAGCTTATTGCCTATATAGTTTTTGTGCTTTGGGGTGGTGATACTGAAGGTAGTAGTGAGCTTACACCATGCTAAAATAAAGTAGTAAAGTTCTCTTCTATAACCTGTAAGATAGGAAGATGTTTTTATTTCTATTAGTGAAACATGAAAAGCTCTGTAACTTCAGCAGTTCTGTAAAATACTAATACTTGATGAGAGATTTTTTTCTCTGAGTTAAAGATTTTATTTCTAGAAATAAGTTACTAAATAGAAGTCTAACCTTGAAAGAAACAGAGAAAATCCTTCTGTTCTGTAGACACACAGGGAAAAGCTCTTCTATTCTCTTCTCTAGCTTTTCTTAATATAGACCTGGCTAATTAGCTGCCCTGACCTGTTCTTAAGGTGATAGCTCCCATTTGGTATCCTGAAGTAAATAACAGAATATTGCACTTCCAATTTTATCATAAAATCACTGTCAACACAAACAGGTGGCAGATTTTTCTTACTATGTCCTCTACTCCTCCTCTTCAACTGAATCATCCGGAGATATTCTAGCCAAATATGCTTCTCTAAAGAAAGCAGCAGTGCTGCAGGAAGGACCAACAGATGATGCCCTGAAGAGCAAAACTGCTATCCTATTTGTACAACAATCAAATAGCATTACTATGGCATTCTCCTGTGAGAAAATATCTTAGTTGTTAACGTTTCTACAGTCTACAGGGCTCTTAAGAGTTGTTGGAAGAATTGGACTTGAATTCCTGAGTACTAGGCTTGTAGCTCAAGGTATATTTCCCTAATCTGGATGCATTTGTGAGTGAAATGGATCTCATTTAGCTTCTATCTATAGATTATACTTCTATCAAAATATAGAGACAGGTGATGGGCTTGCTAGAAGTGTGCCTTCCCAAATTCTTTTTGCTGTCAGATTGTGCAATCACCTGGTAACATTGGGCCTTAATTCTTTCTTGTTATTTTCTTGTTTCCAGTGCTTCAAATATCACCATATTTGTTCTTCAGTCTCTTCCAGATTGCCCAAAGCACTGTTACTTCATAAACACAGGCTCAGCAAAACCAGATTTAGCAGGAGCCTTGGTCAGTAAAATCCCATTTACCCATCCAAAGTGCGTGCCTGACGTAATAGAGATTCTTCGACATCAAATGGCATACAACAGCCTTATTAGCAGCTGTGTCTCTGAGAAGCACAGAAATGGAGGTAAATTGTGTGGTTGGAAGTAATGACAGAATATGAGAGAGAAACTAACTCTAAACTGGTTGTTAATAGATTTACTGCTCCCTTGCCAAAGCTGTCTTATTTGCAGAGTATTTTAAATGATCAAAAATCCTTAATTCTAGTGTTATACTCTGTTGAATATTTAAATAAAATAAAATAAAAACAAGCAAAAATCTTCTCCTAGGCCTGATGCTTCTAGAAGGGTAAATTATGTTGCTAAAGTAATGAATGATTAGATTCTATTGTATCACTATTTTTAAAATTCTGGCATGTGATTCAGCCAAAAAGAGCCCAGGCTCATTGGGGGGACACCTCTAATTAGTAATTTTATTTTTAGATGATTCAGAACTGCTTTATTTTGAAGTGGCACCACACAAGAACACCAGCTTTTCTGTCTTCTTCCTTCATCCTATGAAGGAGAATTTAGCCTGCGGTATGTGTGATATAATTGTTATTGGCCTTTTTATTAGGCTGACAAGGTTGGTTTTATGGAGGCTCTTGCACTATGCTTCTCAGTTACAAATACATTCTAAGGGCTACACTTAATGGTGCGCAACCCCATGAAAAACATGAAGTAGCACTTCTGTATAAATTGCTTACTAAAAAGGCTCTGTACTTAGAACAAAACAAAGTAAATACAAATACTTAAGTCCAGTATCTGTCTTGGCCTGCAGTTAATTTAAAAAAAAAAAAAATCAACTTCCATTACTGATTGTTAGCATATTAGGAAAAAAACGAGCATTGTGCAAGAGCATTGCTGCAAGCCCCCTACCCACTGGCCAGTCTTACCTTTCTTGAAGTATCAGAATCAAAGGAAAGTGTTCATTTTTTACAAAAATGTTTATTTTGAAATACTTACATTCTATTCTTGCTTAGTGATAATTGATGTTGTAACCTCCAGAGAAGTCCAATGTAGCCTTCATTTAAATCCTCGAGATCCAACTCTGAATTCTAGTGATGGCTTTATATCCAGAGCTGTTAAGCGGTAAGTAGTTTCATTTCGCAGCAGTTAGAATGAATGTTATGTCCATTCAGTGGAAATGCCATGTGCATTTACAATGCCATAGACTCAGCTGACCAGACAAATTCACTTTAGTAAAAGGTTATAATAATGAGAATGAGTTTAGTGTCATAAGTAATTCTTTAAAAAACAAATGCTTTTCATCATTGACGTTTCTTTCCAGTAGAATTTGTGTGTAGTACAACAAATAGAATAGCGTGAAAAGGACTCTTTCCACATCTACCTAACATCAGTTAGTGCTTCTCTTTAAAAATGTATGTCTACAACACCATCTCTGGCACGTTTCCTGAAACCAAAATTCCAAGAAAGGCCAGCTGCTGTAGCATATGAACATACGCTAGAGAAAGGACTGAGCACAAATTCATTTTGCATAGGTTAGTACATAAGTATTTGATAGCAAAATCAATGCATGTTGGACTTCAAATCCTTTTAGTTAACATGCCTTGTCCTGAGTCACAAGACACTAGATGCTATTCCTAGAACCACATACTTCTACTGGTAGAATAGGGGAGAAAAAACACACAAAATAAACACCCTCTAGCATAGATACCAGTTTAGAGAAGAAAGGCTCTGTACCCATCTCATCCAAAACATGAAAGTTACAATTAAATCTCAGTGAAAATGAGTATATTTGAATATTATGAGATTTTTCATTAAAAACATCTAACTTTTTTTCCAAACAGTTCTTATTCTTTCTGTCAAAACGTCTTTGTACTGGTAAACTGAAAGATTCAGTGCTTGAATTTGTTGCATCAAAGTAAGTTTCCAGTATAACATATGTAGGTAGTATTGTAGTTACAATATAATCCTATTAGGTTATAGAGACATAAAGCAAGGAGGGAGGGATGTTGTTTGTCATGAAGGGTATCATATAGGTGTCAGCCACAGTTTAAAAAAAGAAGTACTAATTTGAAGAATGGGTTAAGTCTGTAGTAGTGACTAACATTTCACTTCCTCTTTTAGATGCATGTCAGTCCCAGTTGTCATGAGAGCTATTTTCAGGAATGCTGCCAAGGTGGAAGCCCACAGTGAAACACAAGACATGCAAGTAGACACAAAACAAAACCCTGAACCAGCATGTGAGCAAATTATTGATTTAAATAGTCTTGAAGAAAGTCCTTCTATGGCTGGTCATCAAGATCTGGTAGTAACAGATAAGCAAAGTGTTCCGGACAGCCCAAAAGAAAATCTCTCCACAGCCAAATCGGAAACTTTGGGTGATAACACAGAAAAAAGTAACCCCACAGTCAGCATGGAAACTTCATGCAGAGTGGAGGAAAGTACTTCCACAGCTAGTACAGAAGCTGTTATGAAAGATATGTGAAACACATAACCTATTGTTTAATAATCAAACAAGAAAGAAATACTTTCTCAGGCATAGATTGCTTTTGCAGAAGTAGTTGGCAAACTCATTGTCTACTGAATAATTTCTGAATGGAGTTTCCTGTTTATACAGTACTAACTACAGAGAAGTAATAGTTTTGAATTTACACTTTTAAACTTCCAAATTTGGAATGTTTAACACTTCTCTAGTAACCTTTATTTTTGATTGCATCATATCTTTCTGTTGTATAGAAGAAATTTCAGTTTGATTTATATGATGCAGGCTATAACATAACATATGCCCTGTAGAAAATGTTTATCAATGTCAGCATTATGTTAAATAAATGGAGAAAAATACATACAATTCTGTACATATGTAATACATGCAAACAGCCTTATTCAATTCCACTATTTCAGTAACAAGTTCAATGTAAGACTCTTAAGTGCACAGTTCCATTTTCTCCTAATGCAGAAGTGGTATGGAATAGCAACCAAACTTACAGCCTAACTCCAGGGCAGGACAATAGTCTTTAATAAGAAAGTTATAAACTCATTCTCTGAAAAAAAAATCACGTAATTTGTGCTTTGCCTTTTCATAGCTTCAAAGTAAAAATAAATAATCACAAAACTATAACTAAAAAAATACAAGACTGTTAAGTCAGTTGTTCAAAACTTACGTTTGTCTCAGACACTGAAGAAAGTTAAAAGCAACATAAAACAACTGAACTTCTGACTTAATGTAAATCAGTTTAATTACTCTGAAACAGAGACAGGTATTCACAAAGACAAGACTTCCTAACCAGAGGAATTTGCAGCTATAGTTTAGGCAAGCAACAGGAAAAGAAGTCTAATATGGAAGGTTGGCACAGAAATACAAAGTTGTCAGATGTATCTGTGGCTGACCATGCTTCTAAGAGAAGGTGAATAAGCCTGTCTTCCTTTAAGAGTTTGGGGAAAACTGTGGGAACGAAGGGAAGAGAGTTGAAGGACTTGCAAAATAAATACCAAAATAACACAAGAAAATTCATTAAACTAGGAATGTATAGATGGGTTTTAACAGGGTAATAGCAGATAGTATGCTGTTAGAACAGCAAAACAATGGTATTGTCAGTAGTTCAGCGTTTAAGAAGAGGGGTGTGCTTCCACCAGAACTGAAATAAATAGAACTGTATGAAGAGGAAAAAAATCATTTTAACTGTGAAAGAGCGTTCCATAGTGGTTACAAAAGGCAAGAGTAAGAATTTGACAAAAGGTGAAAAAGTCTTTTTTTTTTTTTTAAATATAGTAATCAGAAGAGTTACAGTACTTTGGAAATCAGCAGATCCTGTTCTATTTTGCAGTTAGAATGTCATCAACAGCAGCTTATTCTGCAATAATAACTTTTCCATAGCACTGGGCTTTTTTCTTTTTTTTGTACATTTGAGGAGGTTTTTAAGGGACCTGCTCCATTTCCGAAAGGATACCAATAGAGAAAGTGAGGGTGAAATGACAGATTCTGTCACAGAATAGAGACATGGTTAGTAAATCTTTGGGGAGCTTTTAAAATTATCTCCCCTTCTGTGAAAGTTATATTTAGGAAGAAAACCAAGGTTTTTTGGCCACGAGCTGAAGCAAGGTAAGATTTACAAAAATAACCTCAGCTAGGAAGTATTGGAATCAGACTTCCCTAAAGGGAAGTGATCCTCAAATTGGGAATCCAATCCAGCTGAGATAATTTTAAATACCATGAAACAGAAAAGCTAAAGTTCCAGTTGGTGGACATGATGGAGTATGTCCAGCGGTAAACCCAGCTGCTCTATTAGAGAAACAGTTTGCTTTTTAACCCAAGCAAGGTTTGACCTTTCAGGATCTGTACAGAGTTTTGCCTTGTTGCACTCAGACTGCAAGGAGCCATCCTCACCAATATTTCTACAATAGTTTTCAGCAGAGCTGCCAACGTGTTCATGTTTTTTGGTGTTAACTTCATTGTACTTTGTCTCAGCTGGAGCTGCATGACTCAGGTCCATGTCCTGAACAGCATTTAAAATGTCTCCAACATGTGGCTGTTGTTGGATAGAATTCAGATACTTAAGTAGATCTTCTTCATGCTTTCCAACCATATCTAGAAGATTATTTATCTTACTTAAAGCAGAATTATGTCCATTAAGGTGACACCAGGATGAGAGAGCACTGAAAAGTGAAGAAAAAAAAAGTCATTACAAATAGTCACATAGATCTCCAGTTATTGAATACTGTATTATATAGTGTGAATTAATATTATATCAATACTATATTGAATGTTATACATGTTATATTGAATACTATATATTTATATAGCACATTGCTATATAAAAGCTTATGTATGTTTCATTTGCATTTTCTGGGAAATTCACACAGTTGAACTGAATATTAAGCTTTAAGATGTAAACTCAGTTTTCAAAAAGCAACTGAAGGAGGATTTTTCTATACCCTTGTAGTTAATTGCCTGTATTTAAGACCTGAGCTGAGACTTCTCTGGTTGCTCACTTTGGACAGACTTACAATGCAATTTTAAAATTAAATCAAAACAAAGAAAGCACAACTTTTCCTTTCACATGCAAACAATCCTAAAAGGTTCATAACTTACTTCAGGGTTCCTCTGAACTGGCCACATGTAACCATCAGCTCAGCACCTTCTCTGTAACCTTGATTGAAGCCTTCTTGGAGCGCAAGTTCTTTCCCAGCCTCAACACCATCCCTAAAGCCCTCCTATAATAGAAGTGGTGAAACAGGTTTTTCAGACTGTGCAGAACTGGACCTATGAATATTTCATAGGAACAGAAAAGCTTAAACAAGTACTCAGTCAGTCTCTTAAATTACAGCTTTGTGACTTGAACATCCCTCCCAGATATACCCCCACTGCCAAACCTAAACACACAGTGCATTATCATTTACCGATCTGTTAAGATCCAGTCCTTTTCCCAAAGGATCCCAGCTAGGTCAGAAAACAGAGAACATTTTTTGGAAACATCAAAAATAAGACAAATCTGCAAGAAAGCACTCTTGCTTTTGTGATGACCCTTATGAAAAACTCATTGGAGAGTTCACACAGATTTCTAGACATCTAAAAATACATAGGCTGCAAAACTTCCCCATTAGCAGAGGTACTCACCTACCCAAAATCTACTTATCTGTTACAAAACTAATTATGGAGCCTTCAAACAATTCAAGATTTACACAGGAAAAAAGATGGTGACGGGTGAGTCATATACAAATATACACAATATTGTGACTGCTTTCTGCAAGAAACAGCTATATGATGCAAATTTATTTATCCTCTAATCATGTTAGTACACAATCTAGAATAACTATTAACTCTTTTCAACTTGTAAGACCGCAAACTTCTATTTGATCATGAGAGAATCATGGTGGACTTGCTAAGAAAACAGCCAGGAATAGGAATATTGCTTTATTTTGTCCAACATACAGCTCTGACCTCAAGAAGTTTTATGATTTTTGTAGTACCTACTCAGAAAATTTCCAGAGGAATTTGTGTAAGAACAAAAGAAAACCAGTCTTATAAGGGCCTCTAATTTAGGAAACTTTTCCTTGGAGAAAGAGTTGTCTTGTAAACGCCCCTTACCAATGGCACACACAATAGGTTCTATTCATATTCTTCAGCCAAATGTTATTCACCCACACACAGATGAACCCTACTGGTCCCACTGTGAATAATAACACATCTGTCAAAGAAACCTAGGTTTGTGTACTTGTTTTATTCTCTCCTTCCATAAAATATATTTTTCACTAAGAGAAAAAATAAGCCAAAGAACCACACAGACTGCAACGAGCAACAGTGGTTCCACAAGGAATCATGTCTTAAATCTCTCTACTGTACTTAAGAACTCTACTTAAAAACAAACACCTTGCATTCTTTGTTAGCATTGTTTAACTACATTGTCCCACATTTACTAGTGGCATACCTACAAGTATGAAACAAATAGTGCACATCAGTTTAGTGCTGCCTTTCAGAAATGTGCATGGTTGTGCAGAGGGATGCAATGTCTTTTATGTAAAATGCTAGTTTGTTCTGACAGGATACTAGAATAGTAACTCCCTGCTCAATCATCTTGACATTCAGAAGAAACTGTGCCACAATAACTTTTATGCAGCCATTCTTAGTTTTCCGTTTAAGTCAGCCACATATATAGCAAGGTATGTATCAGTAAATCTAAAATGCTTAAGACAACTATAAACGTCATGGTTATAGAAATACCTTCAATCTTTTTTTCATGGTGCTGTTCCATTCTTTCTGTACTACACACATCTCATCTGCATCTTCATCAAATATATCTTCATTGGATTGGTTGACTGCAACTTGTACCCAGGACATTGCAGCAGCGACGACTCTAACCTCTGTGTGGTAAAGCAAACACTGAGAAACTCTCAGAAGTCCCTCTGGCTACGCATCATTTTGGAAGTATAAGCAAAAAAAAGTGAGATCTGAAGATAAGCCATTTCAGGAGCTGATTATTCAACCTGTACACTTGTTTCCACATGGAAAGTGAATATCATTTACCATTGGGACACATCTGTCAAAAGAAGACAGACAAATTATCACTGGTAAAGCAACTTACTTGATTTACAAGGACAATTTAAGACAGTAATTTCTTTCCTTCTTCTTCAGGCAGTAACACACATATCAAATTAACATTTCTAAATGTTGTTTCTGCCTGCTGTTCAGGTACTAGCAATTTATAACTTGATTCTGATAGCAGCCAACAAATAATCCCATACAGCTTCCACAAAGTGCTTTAAGTTTTACACATATCTAATTGCCTGCCGTATTCTGACCTTGATAACTTACAAGGACTTTCACCTTTGATTTTCAGTTTCCTTGTTATGCCAAATGCTTAACATAATCCAATTCTGTCTTCTTCTCTTTACAACAGAACTTGCTAATTCTTTACTCATAATAATATTTTTATTCAAGAATTATGAGATTATTTCATTTTTTGCACTGAGAAAAACTTAAGAGGCCATTCATAACTAATTAACTACATTGGTAGAAATTCTTACAACCCATAGAATGCTGTTTCTTGCAATTACTTGTTAAAATCAGTACAGGGAACTGACAAGAAATCTCGCTTTTGGGATCATTATACACCACTTTTATCTTCAAATATTCTGGCATGGTAGAACACTTGCTACCAGATTCATATTTACTTAAGCCATCTCTATTAAGTGACAGCCTGTTAGCTCCAGGGTGAATTCTTAAATTTCGGTATCACAAATAGCCCCTGGACTCAGGGCAGAGAAGGAACAACAAAGTACAGCAATTAAGCATTTCTCTGTGTGTGGAAACGGGAAGAAACTGTTGAGTGTATCAGAAATGAGTTGAACAGACGGAGCTATACACCTGACTCTTGAAAACCCTCAGACTTCCCCTGCGGCAGGCGCATGGCGAGCTCCCAAGCCCTCTCCACGCCAAGACTCGCAAGGCGTTGCCCCGGCACGGCACCAGCCCACCACTGCAGACCGCTCTCGATGCGGACACTAACCCCCGGCCCGCCACCCAGCCGCTGCACCCTTCCTCGCCGCCTTCTTCGCAAGGGCCGCGGCCCACCCCACTCGGCCCGGGCCGGGGTGGCCGCGCTGCAAGAAGCTTTCGGTCTCCCCTCGCCGTCCCCGGCTGCTCACCGGTCCCCGGCTGCTCACCCAGCCCCGCCGCCCTGCCAGCCCCGCGCCCTGACCCCTCACCACAGCTCCCTCACCAGGGCGCCGCCATTTTAACTGAGGGCGAGCTGGCTTCACTGCCGATGGAAGCAATAGGGAGCGGCAGCCATGTTGGCCGAGGGCAGGCCCCGCGGAGGCCGCCGGTAGAGAGCCGCCATCTTAACCTGCTGCTGCCCGGCTTCAGAGCCCGTCCCACACATAGGAAGCCTGCAGCCATCTTGAGTGCGGGCGCGGTCTTACAGCCTCCTTCCTGAGGGAGGCGGGGAGGGGAGGCCGGGCTCTCCTGCCATGCCGAGGGGGCTGGGCAGCAGCGGGGAAAGGGGGACGCTTAATGTGACCCTTTCCCCTCCATCCCTTTGGAGCGAGGGAGGTGTCGGGGCTAACCCCGAGGGAGCATGTTCCCCCGAGAGTGGGGATTTAGGACTATTTTCAGTCATAAATTGTGGAATTAAAAAAAAAAATCCACCTCGGTTTTTGAAACCTCAAGGGCCTTGCATGTCAGGTGTGCCCTCAAGCTGCCTTTGACAGCCACAAGATTTAGACGTCACAGTAATAAATCCTTTTTAATAACAAGGGTGCTAGCAGAAGTCAAGTGTTTCATTGTTTGCTTCTATTAGAGCAAACAGCAACATCATTTTGACATAAGTACAGCAATTATTTTGTGTTTTTCTTGGTACACGCTGTATTTGGAATATGAGCTTATGCTTAAAGTTGGTTCATCTTAATAAGCATGCCACACATCAACCTTGAATTCAAATAGCATGTGTCTTAAAATTACCAAATCCTATTCAAGTAAATGCCCCCATGTATTGACTGCTTCTGTAGGCTCCTGAGAGAGAGTACACATACGATCCCCATCTAGAGAGGCTGACTTATTAGCTGAGTTGGCTGTGCTGCCACACTCACGTGAGTGATTGCCAGGCATCCCACCAGGCTGGTGAGACTCACCATGGCAGAGCAAGGGATGCTGCCATGGGTGACAGCAGAGCCCATCCTAGCACTGCAGGCACTGAGAGATGAATGATCCCATGCTGTGACTCAGCCACAGCACTCATTCCTTTTGTCCTTTTTGTTGTGCGGTGACAGCTTGTCCTGCTCACAGCCATTCTCAGACACTAGCTGCTGGTTGCATGCTGAGGTATGAGTGGCCAAGGAGCCCAAATAAGTCTAGAAACTGGTGTGTCAGGGGATGAAGCAACACTGGTGCCTCTGGATGGCCAGAACCCTGTATATCTGCGCATTGGTAGTTATTATATATGGCCATAATTGCTGATTTCCTAGACCAGTTCTATCACTTCCATGTCCTGTGTGGTGGAGGTTTGTTTTGACATTTTTTTAAACAGAATACAGCCTGAATGCACAAATGCAATCACAGAAGAGCCTTATAGCAACAGAAACTCATGAGCCTCATGACTGGTCATAATGGCACTACTAAACATGAATGCTCCCTCCCTGTGCAGCTCGACCAGCTCTACACCTTACGTATCACCTTCTTTCCCCTCAGCCACTTGCTTTTCTAGAATAGATGCACAAGTCATGACTTGGGCTCACTCTGAGTTTCCCAAATTCAAACTATCTCTGTTTAAATGCCTTACGTTTACCATGGTTGATCATTCTACATGTCTGTTTAACATAAATCCTTATGACTATGAGAAACAATGAAGAAGGGTCATATTCCCACCCCTTTCTTTTAGAAGTTGTGGGTGGATAATTTGGTGACTCATATTGTGTACATAGAGCAGCACTATTGGGTTATGAAGTACACTTGCTGCAGACAAGTTGATTGTATGATGATGGCCTTGACAGGGCTGCTAGCAGGGCTCGAGGGTGAGGTGTAGTGCCTCAGAGTGGGGATGTTTTTCACACGTATGTGTGTTCTAAATAAAGCAATGCCTGTGTATTATGGTGACATTTTGTTCTGTCACAATCTGAAGGATCAAAACACAGGAGTATTTCACAGGGTACAAAACAGTTCTGGCGTTTCTGCAGAATAAATCTATAAGAAGAGTTACCCCCAAATGGCTTTAAAAATAAACAAGTAGTTTATTGTGACCTATCTGGCTAAAATCTGAGGGAGGTTTCAGGGGACCTTTACATGGTCGTGCAGAGCCTACGGCTACCAAGAGATTGTTGGAGATGATAAGAAAGATTTCTGTGAGTCTGGTCTTATTGTTAAGTTCTGCCATTAAGTAATCAACCAACAGTGATCTCCAAAAGTAAAATATATGAAAGTACCAACAGGGGCTGCTCCTTTACACAGTTACCACTGTAGGTACTGCTTCAGATAAAGGATTGTTGCCATTCAGATCAGTACTACACGCCCTTGTCTTTCAGTCAGCAGGGCCTCAAACCCAACCTTACAGGAGCAGCCAATGGATTTCTTCATAATTCACAAGAACATCTCAGGATTTCAGGCTTTTTTGAAGGGTGGTTGATTACTGTAGCAAGGACTTGTGTAGTATATGGGCTACTCTGAGAGGCAGGGTTATCAAACCTTCACTAGGGCAATTTCCATTGTACTGTACTGCTGTCTCCGACAGAGTTGAGCTAAGGCTTGTGAAAGTCCCAGGGTAGAAGACTATTTACAATGAGATTACACTGTCAGTTATTCTGTACTGCTATACTCTGGCAGAACAATGTTTGTCGTCATGAAACAACAGAGATGCGTTTCATTGGCTCTAATTTGGGGAATAGTTTAATTGTTTTAAGAAATCGCATCTCTTAGATGGTATTTGGATGGATTTCAAGAACACTGTTAAATCACCGTTCACTTGTTCTCTGTAGTTAACAAGATTAAATCATAATGGATAAGGAGTGAGATATTGGAATAAAGACTATCAATATTTAATAAAACCAGTATATGCATTGTCATCAAACATTGCACGATGTTTCTGAGGAGTCTTAAACTATAAGTCCCTCCCAAGACATGTGTTCTGCCTATGGTCAGATCTGTATTCCTTTCCAGGTATATGGCTCTACTGACTGTCCAGATTCTAGGCTGTTTTCCTTGAATATTATGAAGAACAGGGCATGAGTAGGCTTGCCTACATAAACAAGATCAACCTATTCATGTTCACATACAGCCTATGTCTGTCCTGATCTTGTCTGTTCTGCGCATTTTCCCTTTATGCTAGGGTTGGTGGGGTTCTCTACTACCTGCTGAACATTGCAGTAATAATATAGTGACCTCCGGTGCTTAAAACCTTGGCTTCCAGACCCACCACAGAGAAGGAACGTGACAAAACCAGTGAGCTAGCAGGTAAACTGCAAGGTTATAAGCTTAATGAGGATTTAAACATTACAGCTCACAGCACAGGAGACTACTATGACCTTAAATTAAACAAGAGGGTCAAAATAAACCCCTAGGACCCGTGATTATTACCAGGGCATTGTAATAAACATACATTTCTGTGTTTTCCTATAACATCTCTCATTCTGGATGTTAAGGATGATTTACTAATAAAGCCCTATCACCCTCTTGTGATGAAGGTAAGTAATACATAGGAATCACTTCCCTGTTTTTGTGAAATCACTTCCCTTTTCTTTAATAACATACACTAGTATTACACAACTGTTTAGGTCAAAATGTCTCATTTACTGTGAGAAGAAAATGGAAGAATGTGGAAGAATTAATGAATATATCAAAGGTTAATGCCTAACATTTGCTTCAAAGCACCACAGGAATCTTAATGACTATTTTGCCACTACTTCTCACACAAGTGTTTTTAAGGGAGAGGGTAGTTTCCTGCCTCTTCCTTCCCCTGAATTAACAAAGCACAGAAATTTGATAGTTAAATGTTATAGCAGGGCAGTTTTCCTGCTTGTTGAATCATAACCATTTCAGGACCTGGCTAATGGAGAAACCTTTCCTGAATATTCCCTGGATTTCCAGCTGTTTGGCTTGTACTGAATACTAAATGGAAGTGGTTAAGCAAAGGAATATTTTTTCCCCTGCTTTCCCCAGGCTTGCTTTGAGCATCCCCAGGGAAGCCAGGCTTGCAGTCTGAAATACTGTACTCTGAACTGTCGTGTACTAAACAGAGCAGCAGGTACAGTTTATTAACCCTGATGCAGTTCCCCTCCATCTGTCATTTTCCTTGGTTTGCACCTCAAATGAGTAAGGTTTGTTTTTCCCAGACATAGTCCGTATTTTCATTCTGGAACTTCAATAACAACTCCAACACTGAAAAAAAATGGTATGGCTGAGATCAAAACAAGCTATATATGCCATCTCAAGATTAATGTTGACAGTATAATATAGGACTACCCTGTGCCTGCTAGACTATACAACAGAGATGCAAGGAATATTCCTAATTGACTGTGGGGTAAGATCTTCAGTCTGTTGATAGTGAGCCTTTTTTTTCAGTGTGAAATTCCACATGAACAGAAAAATGTTATGTCAATAAGGACAAGAAAATATAATAGATTTTACATTAAACACATTTTAGTTGCATAGCTGTATCATGTTTCTAATGAAATTGTAACATGAGTAGAGCGTGACTCCTTTCCCATCATCAATAAATCAGGACTCCATAGCTCCGTGATATCCTTCAATTAGATTTTTCTGTCTTACTGCTTCCTTTTTTTTTTTTTTTTTTGATTCAGAGCTGCCTTTTGTGGCTGCATAATAATTGATTGTAATGTGCAATTACTGCAAATGTAATCAGTCCAAGGAAACTGCTGGATTCTACCTAGAAATTTCCCCAGTGAATTGCATCTCTGTTCAAATCCCACAGACTTTATATCACACTTGCATTGCTTCAACAGGAGAGAAATGCTAGCTCTTTTCCTTTGGCTAAGAGACGAATTGCCCTCTGTTTTATCCCTTGTATAAACTCAGGCAAATGATGAAAAACTGCAGGAATAGCAGCTGTACAATGCTGATCCAATTGTCTGAAGTGAATGGAACTGCTAGAAGGCATAAAACTTGTGGAGTGCGCTGATTTCTTTGGCACCTGAAACCACGAGAAAACAATTGTTTCAGTGACAATGCACAGTCTCTGAAAGGTTGAGGTTATGACAAGGGTGGTTAAATGGTGGCTTTTGAATTGCATGTGGATTGTGAACAATGCCAGTACAGCATGTATGCCATATCTGCAGCTTATAATTGGTTGTTTGGCTGTGCTAGCACAAAGGCTGCTGGGCAATTCATATCCTCTGCTGTCAGAGAAAGCGAGCTGGCATCACTAGGCCTCTCTGCGCCCCAGATGTAGAGGGAGGCAGGCTCCCTCCCACCGGGAGCTACAACCCCCTGCAGAGCCATTGTCACCTGCACTTGTCACAAAGCAAAAAGCAGTTTCCAAGGACAGAGTACTGCTGGGAACAGCAAAATGTTTATACCCACTTTTGCCCATTTTTTCCTTACAGCTGCTGCTGCCAGGTGGGGTATTAGACATTACTGCTCTGCCCCAGGCAGGGCAGTTGGGCAGTGACTTCCCCTTCTCCTTGCTCCTCTTCTCCTCCCATTTTTAATCCTATCCTTCAGTTAGTGCTGGAGGGGAAGTACCACTTTGATTACAGTTCTGGCTCCGAGTTACGCTCAGCCACCTGGAGGTGACAGTGTGTAGCTAAGTGCTCAGGAGTTTATTCTCCTGCCTTCCCTTGAATGTGATCTTACCACTGTTCCAGGCTGCTTTCTCAGATCTGTAAGTACAGATATGATCATCTTTCATATTTTTGTCAGTGTCAATGGAAAGTGATATCTTCAACACCAACTGGAGATGCCAAGCAGCTAAAAGAATAGGGAATTTTGATATTTAAAGAAGACCAACCAATGCAGACAAGACCAACTAGTCTAGAAAAGACCAAGCATAATTACTCATAATTACTCCAAATTTATTTTGCAGGACTTAACTATATACATCTACATAGAGTTATGATATACATTTACATGCAGTTACCTGCCTTTACTTTGCCACTGTATTTTTTTAGGGACTAAACCAATGAAGTTCATTTACCTCCCTGACTCCACCCTCTACCCCCCCAAAAAAAAACAAACAAGAAAAACAACAACAACAAAACAACCAAACAACAACAACAAAAAACAAAAACACAAACAAATAAAAAAATATAAACAAGAACAAGTAACATTAGGCTTTTTTTTTTTTTTGAACTATTATGGTCCAGTGTCTACCACGCTGACTTCTGCAGAGAAGCACCTTGCTATTCAGGCAGCTATTGAGCCCTGTGGGTTTGCAGTCAGAGCAAGGATCTCAGTGTGCAAGATCACAGAGGAGGTGAACTTTCTCATCAGATTTTCACAGCAGAAGACTTACTAGCTCTTTAAGGAAACTGAAACAACAGTGGTCACATTACAAGCTCTGGCTTGGATTTTAGAGTAATTGCATGATACATTCAAAGTCCAAAGCCGCCGCCGTTGCTCATCCACAAGCTCCAATGAGTAGAGTAGCTCAGCGGTTCATGTCAGGCAGGCAAGCTTGGCTCATCTTTTAAATAGCCATAAAGAACTTCAAAGGTCTTCAAAGAACTAGGAAACAGGAACCTCAAACTAGTTTTCTGTTTTATTCAACAGATGAGGTCCACACCTTCAGGAAACAATACATGGCATTTTGTCACTGACTGGATGCATCAGCTGGCTAATTGTGACTAAACAATTTTACAAGTAATGCAGCAATTGCACAGCAAAATCAAAAGGAATTCAGCACCACCTGAAGTCTGGAGTTAAACCCATGGCATTGAGACAGGTGCTTTAAGTTACAGGAGAAGTTTAAGGAAAATTGATTTGAGGCAATTTGTGCACAGAGGTGGCAAAAGGCTCTCTACAGAAATGGGCTGCTTTATTTTATATCTTCTTAAATCCAGATTCCGGTCCTTTCCCTAACTCCCATACAGCTATCAAATTACTCTGAGAAACCTGTTTCACTGCAATAGCTTTATTTGGATAGTTCAACTGTGGTGAAAAATACATCTTAAAATGAGAGCTCTATTATAATTTAATTTGTGTAGCAATTACAATGGGGTGTAAGGTTTCAGAATGTCGCCAGTCTGTGGTCTATTAGTATCAGGGTCTATTCCTGTTATTTATAAACATGCTATAATTTAAAATTAACTGTCATTTCTGTTTCCAGAACTTTATCAGAATTTTATGTGCCAGGATCTTTTTCTGAATAATGTAACTAATTTAATTTTCTCTCTTAGTAAGAGTGAAAATATTCTCTATCATAGTCTATTGGGGAGCATCCTTTATCACAACATTTGGCAAAGGCATTTCCAGTTTATTAAATACACTGTGATTTAATAATTTGGCCAAGGAATATCTGCAGGTCCTCTGAGAATTCTCTTTGCACATGTGGAATAGGTCCCTTTTTTTCTAGTAGAAATAAAGTAGTTTATAAATATTTTACTAATGTGCTGAAGATTACATTTTATTCTCATGCAATATTAGCTTCTCAAGAAAATTCTTAGAACATATTAAGACATAGGATGGTGTAGCTTGCAGTTACATGAAAACGCAAAATCCTGTTTTGTCTGTCACACCCTCATTCCTGTGCGATAGCTGCTTTCTCTTTTCAGAAGCTAGAGCAACATGGAAAAACCTTGTTCGCTGAATGACTGATGGGGTAATGAAAATTAATAGTAGCCCCTACATACACCATTGATTTTTTAAAATCACAAAGATTGACACCTTATCTTCGTATTTGAAACGAGTGTATGTCTGTGTGTTGTAATAAATGTAGGTATGCATGTATACCCTGATACCTGTGAGCATTGTCTGCAGACTCTGAGGAGCTCAGGGGCATACTTCAAATTCACTTCAACAAGGGCACCAGGCTGTGTTATAAGGATTTCGTAAAACTCCATCCCTTAGAATCTTGTAAGTAATCTCTTGGATATCCTACAGGCTTTCTTTCATAAAGCTTTCAACACAGAGTTGAGTGGGCTGTGCGTGTGTGTGTGAAGCTGCCCTGATTGAAATGCCAATATTCCCTCTCACGCGGCACTCTGAAATTTACTATTGCAATAAAACGGAAGCAGTCCCTTGCATACCAAACTGAAATGGCTGTGAAGAACAACCTCTGAAACCCCTCATTTATTTCATGGATTCAGTTTAATTGACATCAGCATTCAATCCTTCCTACTGTCCTATTCATTGTCTCCCTCTCCTGGAGATTCAGTCTGGATTCAGCATACAGCAAATTCATTACTGAACTGCAGCACCTCCCCCCTCTGAAAGGAAGGAGAAAAAGAAGTCACAGTGTAGACAGAATCATAAGCACCTGATCTTAACCTTTTTTTTTTTTCCAGCCAATTCCTTTATCTACATTTTCCTGTTTTCTTTTTTCTTTTTTTTTTTTTAACTTTTAGGTGCTTCCCCTCCCTCACAGACTCCCACTCCAAGTCTCTGCTGAGAGAAACTATGCTAAAAGTATATTTTTATCTATAACCCTGACTCCAAAGAACCAGTGCCAGAGTGTAATAATGAATATTTCTGAATAACTCATGGAATGATTGATGGGCAAAAAAATATTGTAGATGATGTATTTTAGGTATATTATTTAATCAGCAGCAATAAAACTGCTCATTTTGCGAGGAAGATTAATTACTTATTTTAATATTAAAAGATGAGAATTCCTATAATGCACCATTTGTAAAAACAACCAAACCATCTCTAATCAGAGACTGGGAAGCACGTGCACAAACAGCATGCAATGTGAGCGTGTAGGCAATGATGAGATGAAAAATTGCACAGAATGGTTGAGGGTCACTAGTACCCATTAGTACTGCAAGAACTGGGGCCCAAAAGGTGTTTGAAATTAGGGTAGAGGACCTGGCATGGTGTAAAATGAAGAGAGCAAGGAGAGAGATATGGTAAAATTTTGCCTCTCTTGGGGAAAATTAAAAAAGAAAAAGAAAGGAAAGAAAAGAAAGAAAAGGAAGCAAGAAAGGAAGCAAGGAAGGAAAAATCTGTAGAGAAATTGAAAGAATGATACAGGGTAGGGGCTGGAAGGTCACGGCACATGGAGCATAACCTCCACATTAATGCAATTTCTTCAGGAAAGGGTTTGGGAAGAAGGATTCGTTAACATATTCGGGAGTACTGTGCTCCAGAAGATGCTTTTTAATGCTGAACACACAACCACCCTGATGTTCTTTTTAGCTTAAAGCAGACTATGTGGGAAAAAAGCCCCCAGAAACCTGGCTTTCTGGTAACACTCTCATGTTTGTGAGCTATCTGTGTTGTTTGTCTGACAGTAGTTTTTACCTGTGGGGACCACATAGCATTGGAGCTCAACAGTGGTGGGGGTGGTATTTTGGGTTAAAATGATTACAGACTCTAGGAGAACCACTAAAAACCCATGAGCTTATTGTGCACTAATAGCTTACCACATTTCTAAAACACGTCAAAAACATGGTAAAAGGTAGAAGCATCCACCAGTGGGATTTCACAGCAGATGCCACATCAATGCTATACAGCACGTCACCATGAGGACTTGTTTTTAGTGAAAGCAGAGCTGTTCAGAAAATGGAGCAAGTTTTCTGTGGCTCTTGTAGCTGAGAGATTAGAAAGGCCCTAAAACTTAATGTTAGATCTGGCTATGTCAAAGGACAGTCTCAACTTCTACTGTGAGCTTAGATTCTTTGTACATACCTGGTTAGTGGCCAATAGATTCAAAGTAGCTGAACAGAATAAAAAAGTCAGCTAGAAGGTAGAAGCACTGTTTATACTCAATTCAGTGGACATTTCCTAAGTAGTTAGTCCTTAAAAAAAAAAAAAAAAAAGTAGAGGTACTACCAAAAACAACTAGAGGATCTAAAACCCTTCAACAGAGCTCTCTGCTAAGACACTCTGTGATAGGCTTTACAATAAGTTAATAAGTAATGGAACAGTGTGTATCACTCATTGATTAAATATCAATAAATAATTTAAAATGATCTGTAATTTGAATTGCTCCTGAAATTACATCCTTCCCCCTGTTTATTCTGTATACACATTGAGAGAGTTTTGTGGACTTTCCTTGGTTTAAACTCTTGATTTTGAAATTCTTCATAGAATCACTCAGGTAGGAAAAGACCTCTAAGATCATCTAGTCCAACCTTTATCAGAGTACTAAAGTCCACCTCTAAACCATGCTTCTAAGCTCTACATCTACACGTTTCTTGAAGACCTCCAGGGATAGTGTCTCAACCACGTCCCTGGGCAGCCTATTCCAATGCCGCACAACTCTTTCAGTAGAGAAATTTCTCCCAATATCCAAACCTAAAAAATCCAACTTCTCTGCAGTCATTAACATTAAGAGAAAATAGAAGAACAGTAGATAAACCATTATTTCAGATGACTATCAGGAATGGAAAAGAATAGATTCCCTGAGGTGAGAACAAACCCTTTCCTTGGCATATTAGCACTGGCTCCTAAATGTTCCTGTTGAGAGGAGAGTATGCAAGGGGTAAGAGAATATCATGTCTTTGTTCATGTAGATGTTAGCAGCTCTACAAGGAGCCCAGGTCTTCTCTTCAGTAACTCTCGTGCCCTGTTTTAGGGCAGCAGGATGTGATAGTGAGGTGTGGGTCCTACTGAAACTTTGGCTTTTCTGACATTGGTACAACTCATTGACTCAGTAGGCAGAATTTCAACCCATGTGCTGCAGCGCAGGGAACAAGCTAGCACTCGATGTTTAATTATAAGGGGTGGGTTGTTCAGTAGCATTTTACATCTGTAACGAAAAGAACCATCAGTCAAATCTTTGTGGTTAATTAACATGTTATTCCTTCTTGGCTGGATCAGAAGTAGTGGCCTGACCTTAATTGTGTCACTGTCCTTCTGCATTATACATTTTCCCCTCTGTAACAGAAAGTGAGGAACTTTACAAATTCTGAAGCCAAAGTAATGAGAATTTGTGTAGGTGGATGAAACACATTTCCCAATACATTGCCGTAGATAAAAATCACAACTATACTTTAGAGTAAATGAATGAATGAAATTTAAGACTGATGCTGCAAAATAAATTTGGAGTGGCTTTTTCTTGGTGGGGGGAAATCATTAGACTGTGAAAATTAATCACGCTGTGCACAGTACCCCACTGGCAAGGCATTACTCACTGCAAAATAATTCTGTTTTGGGACTTTGCATGTATATTAGATTAATGATGATTCAGTGTTTATTGAGTTTTTTGGTTCACATCTCAGTTACGCTTATGCCTACCAGACGGTCTTTATTTGTCACAGTATTTCTTAGGAATTTTTTTTGATCTTGGATTTGAGTGTGTGCATGATGAAGATGCTGTACAAATAAAAGAAGAAATAGAGCAATATTAAACATCACAGAAGACAAGTGATTGCTAGAGGTAGAGAAAGCAGATTATGACTACAAATAATAGCTTAAGAGAGAAGCCTGAACGGATCTGGATTAGGGTTCTAAGGGTAAGATTTTCAATCAAAATGTGTATCTTACTGTATTCCTAGACTTTCTTCATTTTGGAGATTAAAACTTAGAAATAAAGCTAAAGTAGGTCAGTTTCTAAGAAGACCTCTTTTCTTCTAAACAAGCCATTAAAATCTCATTGCCTGAGACACTTCAAATAGAAGTCCAGAAAGCCTAACATTGTATTATAAACATAACATAGAAGGAGCAGTGTAAGAAGTCAAAGCTGCTCTTCCAATCCCTTCCTCGCATGACAGTAACTTGGTTTGTGCCAGACCCAGGTGGCCCAGGTTCGGTCCTCACTTTTGAAGACTGCATATTCCAGTGTTACAAGCTGTCTTATAGAAAAACAAATCTTGGCCCCTGGTTTCCATGAAGGGACAGTGAAATCTATGATACTGCTTGTTTGGGAGATACTGATCTTGCCTTTTTTTTTTTTTTTTTCATTTTTTTCATTCTTGAATCACTTCCTGGAATAGGAAAGGTAAACAAAGATTTTGGAACCCATGAGAAATCTTAGAATCTTAGAGTTATTAAGGTTGGAAAAGAGCTCCAAGATCATCTGGTCCAACTGTCTCCCTACCACCAATGTCACCACTAAACCATGTCCCTAAGCACCACATCCAACCCTTCCTTAAACACCCCCAGGGACAGTGACTCCACCACTTCCCTGGGCAGCCCATTCCAATGCCTGACTGCTCTTTCTGAGAAAAAACATCTTCTAATTTCCAACCTGAACCTCCCCCGGCACAACTTGAGGCCATTCCCTCTAGTCCTATCGCTGGTTATCTGTAAGAAAAAGCTGACCCCCAGCTCCCCACACATTCCTTTCAGGTAGCTGTAGAGTGCAATAAGAGCCTCCTCTTCTCCAGACTGAACAATCCCAGTTCCCTCAGCTGCTCCTCATAGGACTTGTGTTCCTTCACCAGCTTCATAGCCCTTCTCTGGACACACTCCAGGGCCTCAATGTCCTTCTTGTACTGAGGGGCCCAAAACTGAACACAGTACTCAAGGCGTGGCCTCACCACAGCTTAGTACAACAACCAACACCACCAGATCCTTTTCCTCTGCACAGCTTTCCAGCCACTCTGCCCCAAGCCTGTAGTGCTGCATGGGGTTGTTGTGACCAAAGTGCATGACCTGGCACTTAGCCATGTTGAACCTCATCCCATTGTCCTCTGCCCATCGAGCCATCCTGTCCAGGTCCCTCTGCAGGGCCTTCCTATCCTCTGGCAGATCGACACTTTGCCCCAACTTGGTGTTGTCTGCAAATCTTTCACTATTTCAGGTAATGGAATAGTCTTTTCAGTCTGTAACAAAGCT
The DNA here is from genome assembly GCF_964211835.1 of Anser anser. Classification (NCBI taxonomy): domain Eukaryota; kingdom Metazoa; phylum Chordata; class Aves; order Anseriformes; family Anatidae; genus Anser; species Anser anser. The sequence goes on along the minus strand of NC_139721.1, from coordinate 101,420,991 downwards.
TTATGAACAGGAGTTAGGTTATACATCCTTGAGGAAGCGTTTTCCCATTGTAGGTACCAGAACATTTTTTGACAAATTTCAAGTAGAAGGACATCTTGCTATAGACAACCCTGATAATCCTTCAATGTACAGAAGTAGAAACTGGCATGACAAACTCTTGGTTCTGTTAATCTTGCAAGATTCAGTTAATAATCAGAGATGCTGCTCATGCAAAATAAAATGAAAATATAACTAGTACAGCTCTATAAATATAAAAAGAGATAATAAAAACAAAGAATAACCTTAGATAAACCTAAAACTCACGAAGTCCTTCTGTTTCTGTTATGAAGCTAACAATTTTCCTTCAACCGTAAATCAATAAGTCTTGAAATGTAACACTGAAGGAAAGCTAAAATGAGTTTGGAACCATATCTCTCAAAAACAGACAATACAAACAAGAATTAGCTGTGTCACAGCACTTTGTTAACAATGAAGAATAGGAGGCAGTGGCACCAATTGCTTGATACAGACTTTGAGATGAAAATTGTTTTCTGTTAAACTGAAATAAATTCAGACAGACTATAAGAGATAGTAGATGGCGTTGGTAGTGAAACATACTCGATAGCAGTTAAATCTGGCTCCTTAACTTGTTTGCTAATGACAATCATGTTAGAAGACTTTCAGTAAAATAAATAGATTTTTGACTGGAGTCTCCACTTCTTTCATAGAGTCGGTTGAAATAAACTGCCTATTTCTTCACACAGGCTATGGTTCTTCCCATTGGGAAGTACTCAGGAGTACCTAGGAAGAAGAATCAAAAGCTATACATATGTATATATATATATATATATATATTTTTTTTTCATAGAAAGAAGAGGGGACAAAGCAAGCAGAGACTGGGAGATTTGGAAACCCTAAAAACAAATACCTGATATTTTGCCATGCACAACAAAAAGAACAAAAGTGCTGGTGTTCATGAAGTGTGAACAGCAGCTCTGATGAATAAGACTGGTACGCCTATGCAGTACACTAAGAGCTGAAAACCAGATAGTGCTTGGTGTTAATTGAAGTTGACCTTTTCTATTCCAGCTTTTACATGCACTGTATTATCCAAGTAGTGATTGCAGTAATGTAGCACATGGTTAGGAGCTTAGAGGTAAAAAGAATGGGTGACATTTCTGAAAAGATGTATCTGGTCTTCACCAGGTTTCTTGATTCTGTATTGAAACCTTTTCCCCCTTTGTATTTCTTGATTCTATATTGAAACCTTTTGCCCATGCCATGTGTTCAAGTTCTGAACAAGTTTTCATTTTATAGAGTCACTACTGAAACTATAATCACAGCTGGATTGGGCACCATGTCTCACAAGCCCAAGGCAACTTGAACTCACTGTTTTCATGGGACACAGTGGCAAACGGAAATTACAGCATCCCTTGCCCAATTGCAAACATTCCTGTTTTCCTGACCTCTTTCAATTTGAAGAAGATAAAAACTGTCAAAATTGTCTTCAGGCAGTAATTTTTCAATAGCCATTGGTGAAAAGCACTCTATTTTAATATCTGTGCATTTTTATACAGAACGATGTAGATACACAGAGTGAAGAGATTTTTCAGGCATTATACAGCCCTTTAGTAAAGTTCTTTCTCACTAATCTACGTCTATGCCTTTAAAGATGTCAGTGGAGAGTTTCAGGAAAACAGTTGTTTGCTCCTGCTCTAAATTTGGAAAAACAAACAAACAAACAAGCATGCAAATTCAGTACCGTCATTAGCATGAGTGGTATATGCCTCATCATAAATATCCTTTCATGCCATAGAGTGGGTGAGGAATTTTTTTTTTTCACCTAACAATAATCTTCACTTCTGCACAGCTCTCCTCTGGCCTGTAGGTGTCACAGTCAGAATATGGATGAAACAGATAAATATTAGTATACTTTTGTGAAATAACTATTTCTCAAAACCAGTGCTTTTTATATGTAACTGCTATTATTTATTGAAGCTTTGGAAGTGGAGAAACTGTTCTAGTGTTTAGAGAAGCATAAAATAAAAAGGATTTCTTTGCATATTCTCTACCTCCAAAGGTGAGATTTTTCAGGTTTATCAGCTTAAAAATACGTTTTTCTAAAGTCTTATCCTGAGGCCTGCAGATGTGAACTTGCCTGTCTTTATTCCATTCCTCTCCCATTCTCCTTACTCTTGCTTCTTCTCAATATTTCCATATCTGAGAAAAGACTAAGTGAACTGACTTAAAATACTGAAAGAGAAGCATGTTCCTCTTCTTCTTGACAGGGCAGGGAGATGGGCTGTGGGAGTAATAGGCCACAGGAAGACGCTGCGGTAAATATGAGGAAAATAGCTAAGGAACCTCAGTAGCATCAAATAGCAATTCTCTACTCTGTAGCCTAGTAAGTAATTAAAGACACCAAAGCTTAGATTTACCCAGGCTAACTTCATGCACTTTCCTGAACACCTGAATTAAAAACCTTGTCACACCATTATCAGTGCAATGTTTAAGCATCTCCAGGAGAGCATTGGTCTACGTGAGATCTCAAGTTCTTTCCAGCTACACTGGAAGCTAATGATCAACTCCTAACATGACCTGTAAGGTAAATATACAAAGTAATATGGGGTGAATCTAGGCCACTTAAGACTAATGATATAGTAGAGTCTGCTAACGTGTTAATAGGCTGCTTACATAAATGTTATTTAATCTACCATTGCTCTGCAAACAGTCTGTAAACAGAGTACCGCTTGGCCAGTGCTCCGCTACTACAGTTTGCAGAAAGTGATGTAAAGCATAATTATCCTCTATGGAAGTTTCAGCAGGAATTCCAGTTCATCAAGGAAAGAAATCTTGAAGTCTTGAACATTTTTAAAATACATAAAAAAGTGAACGCATAGGAACATTTTGGGGTATGTCAATTTAAAGCTTTCCCTTTAATAACTACGTGAAAAATGGGACTAGAAATAGAAAGTTCTATAACCTAAGCTTAAATGTACAGTGAAAATAAGGATTATAATTTAAAGAATATTGTCATGTGATTAATTAGAATTAGTATCCTCCTGTCTTGAGCCTTCTTTTCTTTACATTGAAATAACTGACATATATGACTATATAAAATATAGTCATGACATATATGAAACATCTATGACATATAACTATGACTAAAACATATAGCTGAATCCTTCATGAGTTACCATGAGTAAACCATTCTTTGATGTCGTTTGGAAACATCTAACTTGTGATGTAGGACCCAAGGTGGTAAAAATAGAATACTTGATTTGAACCATGAACCCCTCTTCTGGCCTACTAGAAAACTCAGTAAAAGATTTCCATGCTTATTGCCACAGACATTCATTTATAAAAAAATCTAATTTAAAACAATGCTAATTGCAGCATGAAATCAGGCTTTAGTAATTCTGGATAGGAAAGAATCACCAAGTGTATAATGAGGACCCCAGAGCTTGACATTTCTGTGACTTGTGGGTTTATATTCTAATTTGCTCATGTATTTCCAAATAATGATACAATCTTCTGCAATAATTTTAAAATAAAACTGGAGGTCACACTCAGAATTTCTTGGAGCTGTGTGGCTTTTTAAGCTCAATGTTATTATTTACCATTAACTTGCTGAAATAAATAATTTAGGATTTCCCTAGCTAAAGCAGCTAAGGGCTACCTTTGAAAGCACTAAAGGATGTTTACAGCTGATTTTAAAATCCATTTTCATTACCTGGATATTTCTTTTCTGAACCGAATATTTAAAAACCTTCTTAAAGTAGTCTAAATGGGACCTTGAAGTTCATGCTCTGTAATAATCTTATTGCTGACCACGTTACACAGTGAAACACTTCACCATGCATTTGCTGCAGACTGTTAACCCTTATTCAGCTGCAACATGCAGAACATCACATGCCAGGAGATGATGATAGTTTTGTCCATGTTCTAAGCCTAGCCTCCTCCTCTCAGATACCAGTGTACGTCTGCCAGACGTTGTGTGCCCTTAGAAGAAGCTGTGGAGGTTTAACTTTGTGGTCTTTCAATGTGCTGGCAAGTAGCATGGTAAGAAAATGGTGCCTGGATCTCTCTCTGCACATCTTTTAGCTGACACCATGTTTGAATTGCTGTTGAAGACAACAGGAGTAAAAGGTGCTTAGAATCAGCTCCTTAATTCTAAAAGGGCAAGACTTGAGGACACCATCCAGCATTTCCAAGAGAAGGCAAATCAGTTTAAGTTTTGACAATTTGGGGTCAATTCTGAGTGCAGCAAAGTTGTATAATCATTTTTGTGTACAGAAATCTGAGATTTACAGAGATATTTTTTATTCTCCTCAAACTAGTACTGGCTGAATGAAGAATTCCTGCCTGTCCGACTGTTGCAGAACTGCGTTTGACTTTGTTGTGCAAAGTTTTGCTCTGGCTAATCTAGGAGTGCGAGCAGCACTAGGAATAATACCGTGCTCTGCCTATGTCGGAAGACTGAATCTAAAGCATGTGTTATCGTCTGTCCCTTTCACGATCTCCATGTCATTCAGAATGATAGAGAAAAGATTAATTAATTTCACACAACTTTATATCTCCACTGTGTAGATATTTACACTTCTGAAGGAATCATCCTTGGCTCCCCTTATAGCTAATGGGGAGAAATAGGCACTTCAAAAGCATGATTTCTGACACAGCTAATTGTTGCTCCTACGTCTTTTTCCTCCATTGACTCTGAAAGTACTCCAGACTATTAGCTCAGAAGTAAACTTGCATTTGGTCACATACATCAACCAGCAAAGCCTGATCCTGTACATTGAAATAACTGACATATATGACTATATGAAATATAGTCATGACATATATGAAACATCTATGACATATAACTATGACTAAAACATATAGCTGAATCCTTCATGAGTTACAACAGCCTAGTTAGAGTAGACCACACAATGGATTAAAACTCAGAGCAACCAAGAACACAGGTTGTTCAGAAAAAATGAACAAAACCAACTATGTCAAAATGAATAAAAACATTCTCTATCATCTAATCTATTTTTATCTATTTTAATCTAATCCTACTTGGTAGGTCTAGGACATCTCTTTAGGATTGAGATGTTACTGGTGCAAATGGAAAACATTTTTACATAGGCTGCTGGGAGAGCAAGTGGAATGAAAAGAGTTTGGAAAAAGTTTGTAGAAGAGAAAGAATGACTCTTCTTTAGAAACCTTGGATTTTTTTCACCTTTTTTAATATGTCTAGGGATTTCTTGTGCCCTTGCAAATATTATAGTTCACTTTTTTTTTTTTTTTAAGCTAGGTAGTCAGCACACAAGTGACATTTTTATTTTTATTTTTTAATATATTTTCTTTTCTTTTCTTTCTTTTGCAGGCTCTGAAACTTACTGTTGCAACAGGAAAGAGATCCAACAAAGGCTTCCTGCCAGAGACAACATTCCCTCACCCCCCAGGATAGTCTATTAAAGCAATAGCATCAATGTTTAGGAAAAAAATCACAACTTTTTCTTCCTATTATAAAAGAAAAAGAAGGAACAAAAAAAGTAAACAAGAAAAAGCATTTTTTCAAGCTCTAGACAAGGTCCAAAGCAGAAGACTTTCATTACTGTCATCAGAAAAAAACCACAGCATATCAAGAATTGAGTTTAGCAGCCTTACTCACTTCATCAACCTTATCCCTATAGGCAAAAATTGTTATTAATTATTATTAAAATTTCTTTGGTATCTGAAGGACTATTCTCATGAGCAAAAACTGCACTGATTTCTGATGTTTCCTTTTATAAACCTATAAACAATCCCTCAATATATCCCAGTAATACTGGAATGTTTAAGGTTCAAAGTGGTTCAAAGGCACTATCACTTGGGAGACTTACCTAGCCCCATAGCTTTTTAACTCAGATAACTAATTAGCATATGATTTATGAATGCTTCGTATCAGGGAAGAAACCTCAAGTTATTGGAAAGTGTCCTTCTCAGAAAGTTGTCCTTAAGGAAAATTTTATAAGGTTTCTTTACAAACAGCATTATTTCTCATTCTATGAACAGGGGAAAATCCTGTAGAGCTCTTTTAAGTCCCAAGTAGTTGGATGCAGCACATCTCAATACATTTTTTTCTATAACATTCTAGCAAGCAGTGAGAACTTTTTTTCTTTTTCTTTCTTTCTTTTTGTTGATTTATTATTTATTTAAAGGTTTTCTATGAGTTAACGATGTTCCTATTCTTCTAGGGAACATCTTAACAGAAAGAATTTCAGAACTTGCTGTTTACCAGGATGAAAAAATGCTACTGTATGCTAGGGCCTCTGCTCTCAAGAACATAATGTGGAAATGTTAACTAAATAAAACTAAAAATAATACAAGCTGTTTTTAAGGTACTGCTACAGGTTGGCTACCGTATGTGCTCCTTAGTATAAATATAAGTATAAAAAATCTTGGAGCCCAACAGAGCTGCAGCAATAAAGATGGACATGAATTATATAGTTTAAATTATTTACAACTTCATAGTGTCTGTGGCTTTAAATTATTGATGCTAGTGACAGCAGCTCTCAATGAGACAAAGATTCCACAGAAACAGCAGCAGCAGCAAGCTATGGTGCTGGAGACTGGTCTTGTTCAGACCTTCCAATCCTTATTATTAAGGAAAAGTGTCTCTTCTCTCATGTTAGTGGAGCAGAAAGAATAGGAAGGGAGATCATTATTAAAGGAGAAGTTTCCTGCAATATTTTTTGATTATAGTGTATCTCTCAGAATTCTTAGGATAGCAAAAATGCTCTAACTGAGCATGAAAGAGGTAGATCTTAGCTGTAAGTGACTGCATAATTTTTGCTGTAATACTTTTTTACATGGAGGGTTATAACAGCAAAAACATCCTTGCTGCACTGTGAAGGATGAGGAAACACTGTGTTAGAGACACTTCATGGGGCACATTTGTCACCACCTATGCACCACAGTGCATTGTCTAGAGCAGTGTAACTCCACATCAAGGAAATACCTCCAAGACAAAGGTATTAGCTTCTCCAGTTGTGGTAGAAGCACTTGCACCTCTGCTGGTGTAGCAGCAACAATCAGGAGTACTGCAGATCATCTGTCTTCTTTATTACTGCTGCTCTTTCCTGCTGACCTGTGCAGCTGTAATCTCCTGAATCTGTCTCTGTGTATCTGACTTTTCCTAATAAAGTTCTGTTCCTTTAGGTGCCAAAGGACATTCCTGTTTTTAGTATGGTGGTGCAGGGCTCTTGTTTTCTACTAGTTTATTCAATTCCACAGCCACAATGCATTAAGTGAAATTCATGAAAAGAAAGGAATAGCTTGTTGTGCTATTCGGATTTAGGGGGCTGGTTGGACCCATTAACACTAAAAGAAAAGATTCCCGATGTGAAAACAGCAGTGAGTAGTGTGTGCACTGCATATGTACTTGGGAGTGGAATAGAGCTGTTTGCAATGTGAAATTGCATCCTGTGCTGCTGGGGATCAGGTGCTGAATTGTATAAAGACAAGTGCTGTATTAAGAATGGGGAAATGACTGAAGAGCGATTCTCTGTAGAGAGTGATTTTCAGTGGAGGAGGAGAATCATACCTCTTTTGTGTCCTCTTACGTGCACAGATGAAGACAGTCAAAAGTCTTGTGCTGTCCTTTCGGGAAGAAAGATCTTAATGACTTACAAAATAGTAGTAGGCACATGGACACATGCCAAGGAGCCTGTGAAGCTGCAAGGAATGAAGGGTGCTTTTATGGTTCTGGTTAAATATCATTGAAATGGGCTTGGATTAATAATATTAGGCCATGGCTGCTCTCTTCTCGCAGGTCACTAAAAGGCAGAAGTCACACCACAGGTCACTAAAAGGCAGGAGTCACACCACCCCACAGGATCTAAAGGAGGCTCGTCTGTATAGCCTAGAGGGGCTTTCAGGTCTGCAGCTTTACATTGCCCAGGGCATTGGCCTCGGGGGCTATCTCCAGCCCATTGGTCATGCAGAGAAGATTGGCCTAAATCCACATTGCTCAAGGGGATAGTCTGTCTCTGCAGGGGAGCAGCCCCGTAGTGTTTCACCTGAGTCCTGTGTGGTGGCCATAAGATAATTAAAAACAAACAAACACACTACCACTTTCATTTTTTTCCCATCCTTTCAAACTGAGCGAAGTAATGACAGCAATGTGTTGTAACAATGTAATGCGAATACACTAGGGATAATCAGGAAACAAGGGCTCAGGACAGTGACAGAACTAAGCTATTTGATATGCAAATATACTGTACAAGCTTTAGAGACCCAATACCAGATTTGCATAATTGTATTTGGGTGGTCATGACTGAAGCAGTATTACGGTGAGAATTTAAGGAATCAGACAGAAAAACAAACAAAAAAACACACAAAAGCAGGGATAGAAGCTGGTAAGGGTCACCAGAGAAAAAGCAATGTAAGGAAGCTTTTCATGCGAATACCCTTTAACTAAAGAAGTCATGAGCAAAGAAATGGTCTCGTTTGATTCCTTCAGTGTTTACGGAAGAAGAACAATGCTGTGGAAACACACAGACTTGCCAAGATAACAAAGATGTTTGATTCCATCATCAGTTTGCCTTCTTTCTACTAACTACACACTGAGGCCTGACCTTTGGTTGCTTAGGTCAACTGTATCTTGGTCCCACCTCCTCAAATCACTGATGGAGCATATTGCTCTGTCACCATTTACCTGACCTCACTGTCATAGCTTGCATGTTCACAGTATATTTATTGTGAGCTCAGAGTTTCTCACATAAGGATCCTTCCAGCAGCAGTTAATAGCAAGACTGCTGACATCATAAGGAAATGGATAGCATCATCTGTGATTCTAAAATATGTGGTGTTCAGGTCATTAGCTACACAGTACTGACATCAGGTAGCAGTTAAAAACATGAAGGTTTTTTGATTCTAGCTTGCAGAATTCAGACGGAATATTTCATTTAGTAGTTTAACCATTTGTGGCATAGAAGCAGAAAAAGTAAATAATTATTTGCTTTATAAACAATACTGAGGAGGTGATACCAATGGGAAGATCTCATGGACAATGTGCCACAAAGAGATGGAAACTAAGGACTAGAAATATTTGTATAACATGGTGTGAAGAAAGCATTTGTAAACAGAAAACTAACATTTCTTATTTGTCTAAGTCTATCCTATGTGTTCCTTTAAAAACAGAAAATTTGCTAAGTACATTAATTCATTATATTACATAAACCATTGTATTCAATATTTTGTAAGGAATATAGAGATAGACAACTATACTCATTGCGTCAGATCCTTCTCACCCATCTTGTGGGTTTATTGTCTTTGACTGCTACTGAACATAACAGGGTCTGAGGTCTTTCATTTATCCTAGCTATAGCAAGGACTTTGTGCAGTGACAAAGCCGAAATATGTCCAACTATGTAGATTCTTCTACCAAATGTGGGTAGATTTCTCCAGTACCTGGCTACCTGAGCATCTCAGTCTCTGACATATGTTTCTGCATCTTCCAGAGAGTTAGCAAAGCACCAGCACATAACAAAATAGGATTTGTTAGTCATGTCTTACAGGTGGAGAACTGAGGGAACCAGGCAGTGCCCCAAATTAATCAGCTGGTGAATGGCAGAGCTAGAACTGCAGATCCCCTGAGTCCTAAGCACAGTGTGACATCCTTTGGGCACGAGCTGATTTATTTATATATATATATTTTGTCTATGTCATGGTGAAAATCATCCACAGTGTGTAGAACTCACCTCAAGACTTTCACTTAGGCTACTGCCCTTCCTACTGAAGACTTCTTTTTGGACAGAAAGATCCCAGACTGAATTTACCTTGCAGTAACATGATGGGAGAGGCAGAGAGCTGAAAAGGCACTATGATTCCTTTTACTCAGGAGGAGAGGAGTTTCAGTTTGCACAATGGTTTATCATTCCCGAAGATATGGCTAGAAGGTTGGCCTAGGAAAAAAATGCCTGGGTTATCACAACTGTAATATATTCTGCACTCAGTCACCCAATACAGGCTCCTGTTCAGACATGTCTTTGGATATGAACATTTTTCTTCCCCCTACCAAAATACAGTTTATTTAATTTCTGGATTTTGACCAGTTTCTGTACGATTATATTTAACAAACCAAAGAAGACCACAGTAGTGAACAGCAGGTGGTGCTAAAAGACTTGGAATTAAGAACTCTCCTAACTCCAGGTCTCTGTCACGGAAGAAAGAGGAAAACAGACTGAGCTTTTCCTCTTATCTGCATAAAAGAAGTCTAATTAGAGATTACACAGATACGATGACTAATACACCTACACTTGGAAACAACAACAAAAAAAGATCTGAAGCCCTTTTATACCACTAATTTATGTGGATATTTAATAACCTAGAAAATTGTGGTGACATGGTGATATTCAGCCCAATTCATAGAAAGCTCTTTGTTTCCCTTCTTTTGGACTTCTGTTAAAACTTCAGATGGCAGATATTTAGGGCTGGTAGGAAACTCAGTATCAGAGTGAATTTTTGCCTACCAAAACATTGAACTTCAACTAGTAGGTGGAAAGATAAAGAGAACATTTTCAAGTGGATGAGAGGCAGAGGATACTTGCATTGAATTCCAGTGGAAAGAGAAAAAGTTTTGATTTTTTTCTTTTCTTTCCTGCCCTCTTATTTTCCCTTTCTGTTTATAACCATGGTAGATAGGAGAATAATGAATCCATCATCAAAAAACTGACACAGTTTCCCTGCTATTAACACAGTACTTATTTACTGTCTCTTTGGGCACCTGATCCCCAGTGTAATACAAAATGCAGTTTTACACTTCATTTAGTTTCACAAAGCAAAGTTTGGTAATTTGTGCTACTGCTTTAAAAAACAAAACAAAAAACAAACAAAACAAAACAAGTTTTAACTAGCCCGTCAGAGGAGCCTACTTCAAGCTCCTAAGTTCCCACAGCCTTTACATGGAGTAGAATAATATACTACATTTTAAGAGGCTTACACTTTTTGCACAGATTCTGGACTACAAAGTAGAAAAACTTTAATAAGAAACACAGATTTGAGTAACTGCTATCAAAGATTCAAAGCACAGGCAATAGCTTCATATACCAAAATGTTTGTATCTGTATTCAAAACATTAGGACAAGAGCATTAAAAAAAAAAAGGATGGAATGGGACAAACTCCTAATACCATTTCATAGTATATTATAAGAAGAAAAAAAGGTAATTTAGTTATCTTGTTTTGGGTTATCAGTACCCAATAGATTCTATAGAAAGCTTGACAGCTTGACATATGAAGTGACAAGGAAAGACATGTAAACTTATTTTTAAATTTAATAACTCGGAAAGGATCATGCATTCAATTAGTACAACAGTTATAACAATATCTTCCATTTTATTTTCCTGTAAGGGCAGAACTATAAAACATGGATGCAATGTTAATAAAAATTTTTTAAATATCTGTGGACTTCAGGAAGAGTAACTTTTTTGTTTGACTTTCTTGGCACAGATAAAAATACAGTGACATGTTCATTTGTTTTACTCAAGGACAGAACTGTTTATGTTTTTATAACAAAATCACTCACAAATTTAGATGTCTGTTTTAGAACGCAGAATTAAAAATTTCTTCCAGCTGAGAATTAATTCAGAGAAGAAACAAAATTTGAATTTCACATACTTTTCAATTTGGCACACAGGGAAATCCCACAAATAAAAAATATCAATATCACTACTTCTTCAAAAGTTTTATGGCTTATGATTCTGAACCTACAGATGTTGTAAAGAAGTATTAATGGGTTTTGTCATCAGATGGAAATTCCTTATTCCTCTTTTCATGCAACAATGTCATAGGTGACCAGTGAAATACTTTCCTACATAAGAGACAAACTGGAAAATCTTTTTGAATTCCTTTGGCATTCACTGAAGCGTTTCACATGGCTTCAGGGTATACCTCTCTAAAATTTCTAAAATGGAATAGCAGCCTATCTGGCTGAGTGCCTTTAATTGTTTGTAAATAGAAAATTCCTTGTAGACAACTATCAGTAGAAAATTATGTGTTTAAATGCAGGATTTCACTGTTACGATGTGCACTGTTATTTCTGGTAGCTCTGTAACTAAATGTTCAGATGTAATATTTGAAATGAGAAGTGTGATTTTCTTCCTCTCTCAGATGGCTTTTTAACTGCCTATGACTTCTCCCTGCTGGACAACCAACCATCCCAGCAGGAGCCTCATTTCAGACTCTATTATATGTGAAGTCTGTGTACTACAACATCATCCTTAAATACATTTAGAATAACCTGTTGCATATTACGTGCCTTCCCTCTCACAACAACTCTTCTCACTTGTTTTTATAGCTTCTCCAGATGCTTTTATGTTAAGGACAGTGGCTTGCTTTCTTCTTTTCTGTGCTTGTGCAGTGAGATTTGACAGTCTTCCCTAGAGACTTCAGACTGAAGTTTTGCATTTGAGAAAGTTGTCATGGAACTTCTCTTACCTTTGTGATTCCCTCAGCTACCCTCTGCTAGTTTTAATCTTGTTATCTCTCAGCTCAACACATGTCAGCTGGGAAGTGCTTGAGCTGAACATGCTTAGGCCATCTTCCCCTCTGATATAAGGGTGGGAAAGTACAGATCAGCTAATCTGACTCTAGGTCATCCTACATGGCAAGCAGAAGTCTGTTTTCTTAAAAAGCACGGACAAAAAGTTGTATTTTATTACTGCTGCATAGAGCCAGGACAAGTAAGCGTCACATAACAGGAGATCAAACACCTCATGTTGACTTAACTGTACAACATATGCCTGTCTTAACAGGGCTGCTACAACGTAAGGTTGCTCTTCTCTGCAGGGAGGTTGTGGCTGTCAAGGAGCTACGTGAGCAGTGCTGCACCACAACTGGGCTGAGCAGGGGGCCAGAAGTGGCCCCATAGCAGGCCAGCCCCCACAGATAGAGCACCATCCCATGAGTGGGTGAGCAGAGCTGGGGTTGGTAACAAGGCCCATCCTCTGACAGAGTGAGGGCATGAGCCTCTGCCCAGAAGCAGCACAGGCAGGGCCCCAGGCAAGGATGCACTGTAGGCCCCACATCTATCTAGAAGACAGGACTGGAGAGCACTTACCTACAAGATGTCCCAGGACCAATCTAATAAACAAGGCTAGATTCATAAGTGCAATATGGCTTAGCTCATGCAAGGCAGAGCCTTGTATTTAAGCTGGGCTCAGCTTAAACGAGGCTCATCCTTAATTGAGGGTGTGGGAAGGCTACAGGTGAGGCTGGTTGGGGCTGTTAGTGCTCACAGGGCCCCGGTGCTAGCAGCTGAATCACTGGCTCTTTTGTGGTTGAAAAGAGCATCAGCTGTGAAGCGTGTGTTCTTCAGCTAAGAAACAAGCTCATGCACATGAAACAAGAGGCTCAGAGGGCTGCATGCTTTAGTGATTTGACAGGCATGTGTCACCTATACCTGTGACACCTGTCACTGCTCACCTACGCTCTCCATCACCTACCAAAAGATGCTATTCCCTACTTGCTTCCCATCAGAGCTCCCAGTGATTTTGTCACATCTTCCTTCATGCCAGTGGTCGCACATTCCTTCCTGGCATATGGCAAGAGTTCGCACTGCTTTGCTCCCTCTGATAGTGCATAAAGCAGCTGGCAAAAACAATCAAATAAAGCAGAACTCCACTGGGAATGGTAAGCTCTGAATGATTACTGATCACTCCCTGGTCTTTGTAAAACGCAACAAGAAAAGAACTGGAGTGAAAGAATGGAGCAACTAAAAGCTCCATTGGAGCCAAAACTCTCGGGAGGTTTGGAAAACTCATAGGAAGTTTTAAATAGCACGTCTCTCTGTGTCTGCAAGCATCTCTATTAGGATGCCAGCAAAAAAGGAAATCAGCTAGAAGGTTGCCCTATTTCTAGAACAGCTGTCTTTAAAGTGCTTTATGTGCCTAATAATTTCCATGTAACTCAGACAAAAGGAAAGTAACGCTACAGCAGTTACAAGGAAATTTGCAGAGTATGGCACAACACAACTGCAAACAATGAAAAATACAAACTGAAGGTGAAACCAGAGAATAGTTTGTGACAGAACTAAGGCTGAAGAGCAATTTTTAAGAACTAGATATATTTCCAGTAGATGATGAGTCTGTGAATAGAATCTAAAAGTTCTGGGGGCTACTACAGAAAAAATCAAAATTAACCCCTGATGAAACGTTTTGAGTTTGCCAGACAGAGAAAATCATCTAGTCCACAGTAATGCTATGGAGGATGGTCAGTGCTCTGAACTTCAAGACATCAGAAAATCTGAACCACTATGAGCCACCTGAGGCAGAAAGGCATGCAGAGCTCAAAGTTTCAGTCCAGCAAAAACAGCAAGTGGAACTGGCATGCATTCAGCTCCCAGGGTGTTTTATGGGGAAATTCATCAATATTTTGATGGGATGGAAGGCATGAAGGTTTAATGGAATGACGTTTTGATCTGGGAAAAAAACACTAGCTGAGCATGGCTGGAGGCACATAGCAACTATGGAAAGAACCAGAACTAAACTAAAGACAACGTAAATCCTGTATGATGGAAGTAACATACCTGGAAGATATATACATGTAGATCACAATAAAGCTGAAGGTATTACTAACATAGCTCTGATAGATAAATATGGAGGTACAAAGATTCCTTGGAATGAAGGAAAGTTGCTGGCACAGGGAGCCCTAATATAGGCTTGGAAAAATGAAGTCAGCAGTAGCTCAGAATTAGATCCTGCACGATGAGGTTATGACTTCCAGCGTGAAGCAGCCACATGAATGCACTATCAGCCCAGCTTGCTAATCAAAGAAGAGCTCTCAGTCTGTGTGTGTGAACATCTGCAGTGAACATCTAGGCTCTCTAATACAGCTCTGACATCTTTTTGACAGTTGTCATCATGTTGGAGGCAGACTAAAGCACATTTAAGATATGTATTGCTATCACGTAAGTTTATAAACAGAAACAGTAGAGGTGAAACAGAAGAAAAATGTCTAGGGACCAGCTTCAGGATGGTTGTTGTCAACCTCCATTTTAAACCATAAATATATAGTGCAGTTTTGATCTGCCAGATAGTCTTTGTTTGCATGGTGGCATACCTGCTGTTTACCTATAATAATTTCCTTTGGTCAGCTGGGACGCTGTCCTGGCAAAACCATTGGTGTTATTTTAGTTTCTGGTTGTCTTTGGGTCCAAGTTTCTACTGAAGACAGTGAATATCGCTTAATGAACTACAATGGTCAATTGTGGAAATGGCAGGAAATCTCAAAGATTTCAGTAATAGTAGTGGATAATTTTTAGTTATAAAAAGCTTTTAAATGGGTGTGATTTCAAATGCCTTTTAATCTGGCATCCTGACAAAAAGGTATGAGAACATGGAAAGTTGTGGCACCTCTATATACCAGACATCATGTAATGGGTTGGTTGCTTTGAGACAAGACCCCTAAAAATTATGAAAATATGGGCTGACAGTGGCCATATTTGACTGTGAAAGAATTGGGAGAATTCTTCACATCTCCCTAGCAACAAGTTTTCTTCAAAATTTCCTAAGAACCATAACCTTATTTTGAACAGTTACATTCAATGAGTGGTCACCTTCCAACACTGTTCTTGTATGCTAGGATGTATGTTCTTGAACTAGGATGTATGTATATGCAAACAGATTGCTTCATGTCTACGTTCTCCACAGCAGGTCTCAGTGGTCTGGGAGGTATCTAATCTTTGGAAAAACAGAGCATTTTTAATTCCTAGTTCAACACAAAAATGCTTCATATTCCTTCAGTAGCTCTTGAGAGGCTACTGGGAAGGGAAAAGTTGCCCGGGTATAGACAGTGTTCTGATATGACTTTTCTCTTGACATGGTAAAAACTGTAAAGCCATTGAGTTGGACAGTCTCAGATGTTGGGAGGCATTATCAGGTATGGCTTTGTATCAGTCGGCTTTTGTTTTCTTTGTAGTGACAGAAAACTGCATCAGAATGAACTAGAATCTGTCAAGGCCTTTCATGGCTACCAGATGAGTAATCAGAAATCCAGCTCTGCCCTACTTGTGAAAAGAACCTGGTAGGAAAATTTGCAGGACATAGCTATACATCTTGTTAAACATGGCAAGAATTTACATATTATGCTGTACATTCATTTCAACATCAATTTAAAAGGAAAATAGGTATGCTTGTACTGTCTCACCGTTCTGAATTCTGCCTTTATTTTTCTGCTCACTTTGCTTTATTGTTGCATTTTTTTAACACCTCTGCCCTATCTATGGCAAAGTTAAACTTCTGCATGATGCACCTAGAACAAGGCTCCTTGCCATTTAGCTTTGAATTTTAGAACATTTACATGAAACTTGCTGATTGTCTAAAGAAATGAAAATATGAAAGTGTTAACTTCTGTGAGGTGGTCAGGAAACACTGATAAGCGATAATTTTTTCTAATGAATAACACTCTGCATTGTGCCCAGACTTTCTACTGAAATAAGGCAAGTAATTTATCCTGTAAATATCTGTCCTGATGTCATTCTAGTTACACCACAAATGGAAGTAGCCCATCAACTAAACTAGAGTTACATTAGACATTAATCAATTTATATATATTGATCAGCATTAGGTCACGATCTTTCCATGAATATACACTAAAATTGAAGCACTCCAGGTTAAAGTTGAATTATAGAATCAGCCAAGAGCATAAATATGACAATTTTAGCTCACATTAGCAGTGACAGTGCTTTAGTTCAAAAGGATATTTGCAAAATATTTCTTTTTCTGTTTTTCACAAAAATTTTCACCACGTCTGTGGGAGATTTACTAAAAATGTTCCTTATTAATGGCTAGGTTAATCTCCAGTGAGTATATTAGTTTATTCATCTTATATTCCAACGAATGTTCTTTCCCTTTCCTTCCCTTCCCTTCCCTAAGGAGATTTTTTTTTTTTTTTTTGAACTTAATGAGTCTATGTTTACATTCATGAGACAAAGTGGAAACATCCATTTATATGCACTGGTGTCAGTCCAACTTTTTCTATAGCTGTAAGATGCAGGGGGAGAGGAGTCTATGCTTGTTACCCTCAATGTCTCAATATCTATAGTTAATGACCCTCACAACTTTCCCCATCAACAGATTCTGCAAAGAATAGGTATTGGTTGAACAAATACTACCTTCCCATACTTCAAAGCATAGGCAGAAAAAACCCTACCAGTTGCTATCCAGGGTGTTGCTTATTACTGCTTTAAGTGCCCAGGTATATTGTATGATAGTTCAGTTGAGGTCATGATGATAATTTTGTCCTACCAGACAGCAGTGAATGTCAAAACTGACAGTAAGTTCCTCTAATTGGGACAGTACCAGTCATTTCTGTCCTTTTTTTTTTTTTTTTTTTTCCTCACCAATAGTCAATAGTGCATTATTCTACACAGACAACTACAAAAATTCCAGGGATAGTGGGTAATTTTGAAACCAGAAATGCCTAAGTCCATTGAGGTCTTTGTCTGGACGAGAACAGCCAGGGCATCACTTAATCTTGAGTTGTTTAAATTCTCCTCTGGTAATGACTGTCCCCTTCTGTTATAATGCAGGTATACTGCTGTGACTCTATTAGTTGTTCTCCCCAGAATTTCACTACAAATGATTACTGGAACAAGGAGCATCGGTGGGTGGGGAGCAAAGATTTATATTGTAACAAGAAGATGTACTCTGTGTGGCTTGTAAGGCTACCAGGGTCTGCTCAGTAATTAGGTGTGCTATTTTGGTCTTTTCAGGACCAAAGACAAATTCACCTGTGGTATTCATGCAAGCTTATTTGCCAAGTATATTTTACGGTGTATGGTCTACATATATATTTTAAATGAACCTTACATATTTTTTGTTCTCGTATCATTTAGCATCTGCCTTAACTAGAGGTTCCTGTTCAATCCTGTCCTGCTAGTTTTCTTTCATTGAACTGTAGAAGCTAGAGCTGGAACATGACAGCTAGGAAATATGGGCTAGCAACTACCTACCAAATGTATGATTTTACTGCCCTAAGTGTATACAATGCTGTTACAAGCCTTGTTCCTACAACCTTTCCACTTTAGCCAGTCACTTAACTCCTTGATACCTTTTCCACTTTCAATCTGATCTATATCTTTTTGATTGCGACCCAGGTATTCAATAGGAGTTTGCTCCTGTTGAAGACCCAACTCTTCCTGCTGGGCAAATTCAAAAACTTCTTGTCTATTTTTTTTTGTCTTCAATCTTTCGGCTGCTTTTGAAACTACTGGTCTCTCTTGTCTTGTAAGCTGTTTCCTTCCTGGCCTCTCTTGATTTTCCTCTAGTTATCTCCACCAAACCTATAAGGTCTCCTTCACTGTCTGCTTGCTCTCTTTTCCCTGCCATAAGTGTCCCTGATGCCTTTGCCATTGGTCTCATCTCTCCCTAGACCTATTCAGAGGAAGGACTTCTGAGAGCTTCCATCCTTGTGTTCTCAGTTCACTGCAATTAACAGACTGCATACTTATATTCCCAAAAGGTTAGAGACAATTTTTTTTAAACCTGTTTGTTTTCATTCTAGGGGGATGAGAGAGAATTTAGAGAGGAGTGACACTATAGTCAACATAACTGGACCCATAACCAATGCATTGTAACAGGTGAAACCACAACTAGCTCATGCATTTGGGAAACCTTGGGGTAGAGAAAGTCAGAGGAAAACAACAAAAAAGCAGACATGGGTTTCCAATTAAAAAAAAACACACACTAGAATTAAAAAAGTGTAATTTCATAGTTATCATAGCAATGCCAGTCTCAGGTTTCTGTAAGATTGTTACTGCTTGATGAAAAGTGGTGTGAAAAAATGCATCCCATAGAACTTATTTTAAAATGTCCAAAATATTAAATTAAATTTTCAGATTTTGCAACAACAATAAAACAGTCTGTCCAGGCTCAACTGTATTTTGTCTGGTTTTTAGTCTTCTCCCAGCTTTTTTTTTGTTACTCCTCTCTATTTCTCTCCCACTTTATTCTTTTTTACCACTGAAATCCGACAGACAGAGAAAAAAAAGAGAGCAGACAGTGTAATAATAAATAACCAAAAGATAAAAATGATTCCACAAAATATATGTACTTTTAAAATTATTTTTTAATTATTAATTATTTCAAATTTTATTTAGTTATTTTTGAATATGCACTTTTTGTTTTTCTTTTTTAATTTCACCAAGCAGATGGATGCTTTGTTTCTTAAATTTTGAAGCTGTACTTTCTTTGAGTGTGTGGCTAAACCTGATGACCTTCTTCCAAACAAAACTATACTACTGTATTAAAAAGCTAAAATAAACATTTTTTTTAAGACTTTTCATGGGAATTTTGAGTCTTTTAAAGAGGTTTTACTAGCTACTGTAATGATTTCTTTCACTGAGACAATTGTTATGTAATTTTTATTTAAGCAGAGGCCTACAGGAAAGATGGGGAGGGACTGTCTTGGGGAGTGTATTTATAGAACAAGGGGTAACAGCTTTAAACTAAAAGAGAGTAGATTTAGATTCAATCTTAGGAAGAAATTCTTTACTCAGAGGGTAAAGAGGCACTGGTGAGGCGCCGGAACAGGTTGCCCAGAGAAGCTGTGGATGCCCCATCCCTGGTGGTGTTCAAGGCCAGGTTGGATGGGGCTTTGGGCAACCTGGTCCAGTGGAAGGGGGGGCTGGAACTAGATGATCTTCAAGGTCCCTTCCAACCCAAAGTATTTTGTCATTCTATGACTCTGTGTGCTTTACTTTCTCATCCCACCCAGCATCCAGAGCAGGGCCTTCAGATCCAATGCTTCCCACCCTGACAATGATCTGTAAATTGAGATTTCTGCCTGTTATGAGAGATGAAATTTACACCTTAGCTGGACCTGTCCTGTGAAAAATGCTCTAAAGAAGACATAAAAATGACTATGGTTTAATTTCTTCAGTTTAACTTCCCTTAGCAAGATTCATATTTCTTGCATATACATAAAAGCCTAATCTTTATGCTATCCATGTTTCTTTCCTACAGGAAACACATCCAACAGAATAGTTATTGTTATTTCTGTTTTAAAACTTATTTTGTTCTCAGTTGTTATAGTAAGACAAATGCTGCCTATATCTCTCTGATATAGGTACGTTAGTCACAGGCAGCTGCAGTGACTAAGACCAATTATTATTATTTTTTTTCATATGATATTTTCTACTGGGATTGTTTATTTTCAGCTCTTGTCTTTTTTTTTTTTTTTTTTTTTTTTGGTTGCTAACTGTACATGCATAACATATGTATATGGGCAAATTCAACTTTAGTTGCTCAAATCTGTCCATTACCTGAGATTCTTAGAAATGTGTTTTGTCTTTGAAAAGAAAACTAATTTCCCATCCTTGGAACAAAAACTACTTAAGTATAAAAGGTAATACCTCCCTTCCACAAGGATCTCATAAAACTCCACAAATTTAATGCTTAAAAACTTTCAATTTTATAACATTTTTTCCCCAGTAGCCTTATCAGCAAAATAAACAAACAAAACCAAACACCCCCCTCCCCAAACCCAAATCAAAATGGATTCCCGATTATAAACAGGATTTTTGACAGAACTACAAGGATGGCTTTTGAGTCATTAAATGGGAACATGCCTTACTGCATGCAAAGTTGCTCTGTTCTTAAAAATGGCATTAAAAGCAGAGGGAAAATTACTTCTGACTCTGCTTAGATATTTGAGTCTTGGTAGTACTTCTGACTACTTCTGACTTCCGTGTTATGATAATGAGTTGCTATTAGCAATCTACTGTAGCTGAGCTCGGCTGTGACAATGTTAGCACTTCAATTAGCCAATTTGAAATAAAACAAACATAAGAAATATTGCCCCTGTTCTATCCCTGTGAACCTGTAGAATGGCTACAAATTTTCTTTCTCTGTCTTCAAAGCAGAAACCATAATGTCTTATTGAAACACGAGCACACAGTTCCTCCAAGATACCATCCAGAATTGGAACAGAAAAAAACTCTGGAAATTTCAGTCCCAGAGACGACCTGCTGGCTTTGGCTGCCTCCAACAATCTGCTGCAAATTCTCAATTTTCATCTTAAAATAATGCTTTTATATTTTTGCAGTGGGCAATTACAGGCATCACAGATCACAGGAAAAACAGATGTGCTGCCGACCAGTTAACTTAGTCTTGCAGAAAACTGTCTACAGCCAAACAGCAGCAGATAGCAACTTACCCGTTCCACTTCATTACTGCAGTAAGTTGTGAATGGCAAGGCTTGTAATTTGTACCACTTAGACACTAACATTTTTAAGCATAAGGATTTTCTTTCTTTTAAAAAAACCCAAAGTAACAACTAACAAGCACCTTCGCTTTTGCGACAGTTGATTAGAACAGCTGAAGTCACAAAGTAAAGAGAGAAATTCTGAGCTTTCAACAACAGAGCTGTGTGTGTTATGTGAGTTTCATACAGTATGTAGGGCAGAACTCTGAGCTCTGTGGCATGGATAGAAAAGTAATTCAATTACTGTGGAATTAAAATCAACTGCATTACACTGGAAAAAAAACAGGTGACACTGAGAGCAGGAAGGAGGTGGGTTTTTACTCCATTCCTTTCTCCCCTACCCTCTGAGTGATTACTAGTTCTCTGAAATCCCTGTTAGTTTCTGCAAAGTAGATAACCCATTGTTTTTAGAGATTGCTTAGAAGTAATCACTAGAACACAGAAGTAGTGTACTAGTGTACATAATCAACATCCTCAAAGGCACTGGGATGCCAGATTTAAGGGAGCAGATTGCATAAAGAATCTTGCAGTGTTTGAGTTTGAAGGAAAAGAGTTTTTAGCTATAAAATTCACCTGTCATCTACTGACCAGCTACTGGTGGCACAACAGAGTCTTTGTGGTTCAACATGTGCAAAATGAAGTGAAACAGAAGACATGGAATTATGAGAATGAAAATGAATAATTTCCATGTGAATAGTTCAGTTATATTTTGTAATGATTTGTTCTAGGAACCCACATAATAAATACTTCAGCAACATCTGTTCTCCTTGAGAAACAAAATGTAGTCTTACTGGAACTCATCAATTAAATTATAGTGATCTCAGTTAAAGTGCTGATAGGATCTACTCCACTTCTTGTTCCTAGATGTTTTTGGCAAAAACAATCAAGGACAAAATGTCAAGTATTCTTCCAGGATAACTGCTGAGCCTTTATTACTTAGCAACTCTACCTAGCTCATCTACGCAAGTCTTTTCAATGAGATTCCTAGAAACACCTTTGGTGCAAGCAGGCAGTGGCACACAGTTTCTATGGCTCTGTTGGGTAAGAATGCATGGCCTCAAAAGTGTGGATGGGACACAAGTTAATGCAGCTAAATGTTATATTCTTTTCTTCCTGAAAGAAGATTCAGACATTGCTTCACAAGAGAATTCCTTCTTTGGTTTTGTGAGCACGGGGAAGTTACATTTCCAAGTTACAGATGCTTTTAATGTATTTTGATACCGGTATTTCATCTTCTTTCTTGGAAGAAGTCAACTGTGTGAAACTATGGGCAAGCTTTTCTTATAAAGATTTTTAAGGGATTTTTAAGGGTATGGTTTGCAGCATTATTTAAAACTGTCTTCTTCAAGCTGCTTGTAAAACTGCATTTGTATTTCTTCTACGTTGTTGACATTTCCTGTATTATTTCTTAAAATAATGCTTTAAAACATACAAGTCATTCAATATGATCAAGTCTGCATGCTCAAAATTCTAATTTTTGCTATGTCTTCGTAGAAATAGGCATGCAAACTTAATTCATTATGATATGATGCCTGAAAGTGTATACCCCTGCCTATGTGAATTCTTGGCCTCATATATCTACTTTTTAATGAATCCTCTGCATGACTCCCTTTCTATTTCTGTGAGAGAAGATGGTTAGTTACTGAAAATGAGAAGGTTGAAGTCTCAAGCTGTGCAGTTTCCTATGCTGGTAAGAAGTGGCATGAAAATAACTCAAAAATATAATCACTAATGCAAGGAAAAGTTTTAAAAACTGTCAGATAATAGTATGTTCCTCAAGGCATCCCTAGAATTAAGTATTTTTGTCAATTATTTAGTAAGTGCCTAATTTGCTACTACTGGGGAAGAAAATTACATGGTTGCTTCTAAATTATTAAACAATATTTTGATGGCATTGACAGAGCAAATAGCAAGATATTGACCACAGTCATCATGCTATAGACAAATTCTCACAGTTTTCCTTTTTATCATTTTATGTGAAATTGAAGAGAAGAAAAATGTCATTAACTGTTATGAACTATATGTGCAAACTTTGATTGGAAGCTATGCCAAGAGTTCACCTTCCTTTAGATTTTCTTGTAGAGTCACTAATTTACAGGGATTTTTCTAAGACAGCATTTAGAACTTCACAAAGAAATGTGATTGTACCATACAGTCAATTTTCTGGCTTTACAGGGTTTTTGCTCTTCTGATAATCATTAGCTTCGAGGTCTATTTTCAGTCTTTTGAAATAAATGCCTGCATCTTTAATAGCATTTTAATAAAATGGTACCTAGATTTCAGGCTCACTACAATTATACCTCCTTCTTTAGGCATGTTTGTCAGGAAAGTTTAATTATTTTTTTCTAAATTTCGTGTGTCTGGAGATCACTGTATGTGTCACCTACTCAAATGATGATGTCCAGAGAGCTCAAGAGATCATGACTGGACATGAGGCAGACACGTAGCCTGCAGTTATGGTTAGCAGAAGGGGGAAAGGCTGCTGATAATTCCTGGTCAAGATGAGTTTGTTTTTCTGACTGTTCGTAGGTGGCTATCATATCTGTGATATGGACAGGAGCTGTCCTAGGGGAAGGTTACTCCTGTGTTATGGAAGAGGTGAGAGATCCAGACAAGAACAGGAAGAAAGGGTGTTCACAGTAGAGGCACTATAGCGTTGCTTTGAATTTGCACACTACAAAATTTGAGTTGATGACCACACATATGAATATAAAGCTGTGGCCATGCACAAGAATGATAGAAAGATGGGCCAGAAACCATGACAAATATTTAGAGTGTATGGGAAAATGAGGTACGGTAGAGCCCTTCAGAGCATGTACTTCAGCACTGTAGGTCTAGGAGACCTTCATGGTCAAAGGCTTTATTTACAGAATTTGCTATAGTAATTAAATAATCAATTAAGGCCATTTAAAAATCATTATTTGAATGCATTTTTCCATGCTCTTAGGAACAATTTTATTTTCTTTGGAAAACAAGCTCTGCCAACACTCTTAGAATAATTTGCCAGTTTAGCTCAAATTCTAGATCCATTAAAAGTGAGCCTTGGCTAACAGCTATTGAAAGTAGGAGGAGCTGCCCTGCTGACACATTGCCACAAGAGATGCTCACAAGTACACAAAGAATTGCATATACAATTTTTTTCCTTTTTTTCTTTTTTAGTCAAGATGGCCTTCTCTTAAAAAAGCTCTTAGCTCCTTAGTCTCAAATTATTATTCTTTCTTTTTTCAGTGAGAAATATTTCAATAGAAATATAGGCAAATCCCTTCCTTCCTGCAACTTCCTACTTGTGTAAGGAAATCTAATTTCACATAAAGAAGACCAGACTCATAAAACTAGTCTGATTATCAGCCTGTAAGCTAGGGGCTGTTAGAGCTGAGACTAGATGTTCAGGGGGCCAAAATCCCAAATGGAAGAGAAGCTCAGACAATATAGATGAAAGAAGTGAGAGGTGGAAATGAGTGAAAATAAAGAAATGGCTTTAGAGGAAAGGAGACGAGAGTATTTAAGAGCCTGGAATATAAAGCCAGCAATAAGCAGATGTCTGGAAACATGCACCCACTCTGTAGCTGCAGCCTAGAAGTTCTTATACTTACATAACGTCTGAGAGCTTGCACTAAGGAAACTAGTAAACCTCTCTCACACCTACTATGCCCGTACAACCTCTGCACGTATAAATTTCTAGATGAATGCCTAAAAGCGAAGCCTAGAGAATATCAAAACTGCTACAGAATGATCAAAATGAAGTTTCTGTTTGAAAACAGAATCATGGGATGGTTTGGATTGGAAGGGAACTTCAGAGATCATCTAGCCCAGCCCCCTGACGTGGGCAGGGATGTCTTTCACTAGATCAGGTTGCTCAAAGCCCCATCCAACCTGGCCTTGAACATTTCCAATGATGGGGCAACCATTTCCAGTGTCTCACCACCCTCACTGTACAATCAGATACATTTAAATCATTCCTGCTTGCTTAAATAGGCTCTTACACTCAGCTGTCCACCTACCTTGCACTAAGGAAGTTTTTTTCCTTTAACACCTAATCTAACCTGTTTTGCCACAGGTTAAGCCTGTTGCTTTTCTTTCTATCAAACCCAAATTGCCTCCAAGACATTTTTAACTTGATTCACATTTAGCATCCGCTGAGCTCAAAACAGTTCATGGATTCTTCCTGTTTTCAGTGAAATCAGTGGGAGTTTTGCCATTAAGAACAGCAGAGTAACTTTAATCAGGGAGCCTTCTTGGTGCTTCTAGGAGATGCTCATTTTTGTATTTCTTCTGCATGTGTGTGGATGTGGACACAAAAATTGCAATTAATTTCACTTAATGTTAGTGCTTTTGACTCCAGTCTAAGCTAATCACATAAAACTCCTCTTAAAAATAATAGTTAGTTGAAATGAACTTTGGAGGCCAGTTACCCTTGTTATCTTAGCATGGGATGACTCCCTCTCTGTGAGGTTACTCTCTCTCCAGTACATGGAAACACAACATCCTGCTTTTAGATGACAAAATTGCAGCTGAGACAAATTCTGTTCACAATGATTATTTCTTTAAATGAAACTGCACTGACTTTTGGATTAAAGATGAGTTGTTTTAATTACCAGCCTTTGCTATTGTCATCGGGATATGAACTTTAGAGGGATCAGCTGGTCCTACTCTGTAATATTAGCATAGGATATTATTGTCTTTTGCTGTTTTGGTGGTTTTCCATCGCCAGGGTTCCCACCAAGTTGAAATAACAGTTAATTCTGTGTAACATGCCTGATAGGATCCTCTGTGCTTGACGAGAAAGTTACAACGTTTGGTGCACATTTATAATAGAAATGCTGCAGTGGGCTGCCAGTGAGGATCACTGTAATCTGAGGAGAGAAATGTCTCCTGCCAAATTTAAGCTCTGTATTGTAATTCTAAATGGTTTTCTTGGAAGACACTTAGCCAGTGAAATCGTCAGAGGAAGAAAGATTAGTTAGGCATTCCAGTGTCATGATCACAAGCCACTCCTGTGGTACCAGGAAGTAGCTTTTTTCCCCCATGGATATTGGTGGCCATTTGAAAAGCTGAACTTGACCCTATGTAGAAGGCAAGAACTAAATCCACCAGCACAGCAGCCTGGATCATCACCTTCACCGATGCACTCTTTACACAATGTGTGGCTTTAAAAATTTGAATGAAAGAATCACTGTAACTGGACATAAAAATTAAAACTTTAAGTTCAACCTTTACTGTGGAATCTTTTATGAGAAAGCCAACAGACACCATACCACAGTTAAAAGAAATGATAAAAAAATGAAAGATTTCACATATTAGGTTGAAAATTCTCAAAAGTTACTTTGGAGCCATTTTTGGATGGTGATTATAGCTAAAGGAATGTCTAATTTTTAGAGAATTGGTCCCTTAACATGTCAGCACTTAGTAGTTTGGTAGATTAGGCAGCTATTGAGTGTTCAGTCAGTGCCAATGTGCCTTTTGGTGATTTTATTAATTGCTTCATATCCTACCTGTTCATACCATGTTTTCTCACAGTAGATGGCCTCTGGGTGTTTTTAAAGCAAAGCTCCAGATCTCTTGAATCCTAGTGAGGATACCAGCTGACAATGGTCTTCAGAGAGGTTACAAAAAAACAAAACAAAACACAAAAACAACAACTCTCTGGTAATGACTTCCTTCTTTCTGAAAGAGCTAAGCCTGTGTAGCAATTTTGCATTCATCAATACTTTGGGGATGAAGCCCTCCCATCTCTGTGCATTCTTATCAGGTCACTGCGAGTGACATTGAGCCTCCCCACTCTGCTAACAAGGTCTAACACTGCTGCTCAAGAGTTAGCTGCTCTAACGTCTCTCTCTACTGGAAAAGTCTCTCTACCAAGAGGTGAGCTTCACCTTGGCAGTTCCATACCAGATAAATAAATACAAATATCTAATGTCACAACCTTTCAGTTCCACATATTCAGCATGTTTCAACCGTATAAGCAGTCATAGTTCAAACCCAGAATATATAAACACAAAGATTAAAATGCCCTTTCGTCCTAGGGTTTGGCACCTTGCAAGGCTGGGACACACACAACCCATGGCTTACCACTCTCCTTGTTGCTGGGACTGTTCAGAGAGGCCCGAGTACAGGACAGTCAGCGTAGCCCAAGCACTGGGTTTGTATTGTGAAAGTTTTTTGTAGAAGAAACTGGTGAGCAAATGGGGGGGATGGAATGTTACTTTATATACTGCAAACAAATTACATTGTCATTAATATTGCAAGCCTTTTTTGCAGAAGAAAAAAAATCCCTGCTTTATTTTAAGATTTTTAGTATGGTTTATTCTGAGATTTAGAAAACACAAGAGAGTCAGGCCTTCCAGACAAATGCATTTACCTTGACGGAATGCATTTGCAATAGCTTTACAACAATGGCCTAGAGAATACTTGCAATTCACATTGGACTTTTTTTTTCTTCCTTTTTTTTTTCTTACTGCTTGGAAAATGGACCTGGTTCGTGGGCCTAATTCACAGCTACCACACCTACTCTCTCTGCCCAGAGAGCGAAGAGAATGAATAGGTCAATCACCTGACATATTTCCATCCAATTTCAAGGGTAGAATGTGTTCATTTTCTGACTAATGGCATGTCATTTTGCAGAAGCCTTTGGTCGCGAATTAATCCTGGAATCAAAACAGATTTTCCGGGGAGCAATCTTCCATCAAGTATTGATTTTTTTACACTCATGGAGTCTGTACTCCCTAATTTAACCTGACAATGATTCTGCACAATGGGCTGG
Source organism: Anser anser (assembly GCF_964211835.1). Taxonomy (NCBI): domain Eukaryota; kingdom Metazoa; phylum Chordata; class Aves; order Anseriformes; family Anatidae; genus Anser; species Anser anser. The sequence goes on along the minus strand of NC_139721.1, from coordinate 101,393,017 downwards.
GAGCACCTTGGCAACTCACAGAAGGAACTTTTAGTGTCTTTTCTTTCTGCAAAGTAGTGGGGGGCAAAGAAGCGGGGGGAGAAAAGACCCAAACAACACCGTTAGTCACTGGGGGAGTGTTTACTTTCTGATGTTTTATTTCTGATTATTTGGAATGGAGAAATAATGCTAACTTTAGAAGTAATGTAAGCTGGAGATGTCTCTGAAAGGACTCATGACTCTGTGAAATCCTGTTTATGGCAACAGTCCCCTGCTGCTCCTGCACCTTTCCCTCACCCCCAGCACTCTTGGGTGCTAATAATACAAAACCTGTAATAGCATCTCTGTTTGCAGCTGATGCTTTTACGAGATGACATTTTATTCTACAGTAAATAAAGAAATAAATGCTTATGCACATAGAAGCATGAAAATGCATCCTTTCCCCAAAAGGTATTTTTTGGCTCTGGGCTCTGAAATCTAGCTACCAAGAGCTATGCTTTGCTTTCAGATTCTCCTGCAAGGCAAACCCCTTTGTATCCACTTCACCACATGCTCTGTGTTAAACATCTGCTCTAGCTGTTTGTTCTGTTTATTTGACTACTTATACCAATGAGAAGAGATGAAAAATCTATCTGTTATGAAACAATAAAACACAACAGAATGAAAAGCTAGAAATCACTTAGAGACAGGAAGATTGATGGGACAAGATGTGAAGAAGAAGCCATCAGAATCTGATTTTTAATAGAAAACTAAGATAGGGCATTTTTGTTTTTCAAGGTACCACTGCAGAAGCAAAATAATGCAGTGTAATCATCATTCCCAGGTTAAAGCTCTTTTCTTATAGATGAGAAGCAATACATATACTTAAGAGAGAGTGGGCAAGGTGCCCATCCTTTTGCCTTATTCTGAAACTGAAATGGAAGAGATTTTAAGCATCTTGCACAAAGGTCTTTGCAGAAAAATAACAACATCTCTGCTGATGATTTCTCCATTAGAAACGCCACATTACTGGAAACATTGCTATATGACCTGAAGAATAATACTTTTTTTTTCTCTGCCATTTTAGAGACAGTCACAATTTGAGAGTTATTTTGTTGAAAATCATTTTTTTTTCCCCTCTATAAAGCAGCCTTTCGGCTTCAGAGGGAATAGAAGAAATACAAAAGCCTTTCTTGGCCTAACAGGAAAAACTTTGGAGAAAAACACAGCATTCCTTCCGTCAGCTCAGCCACAACAAGCCTAACATAACAGTTATGTTTTTAGGCACATTCTACCAGACAGTTAAAAGTTGTAGACCTGACTGTGCGAATTTCTGAGTGGTGGAACTCTGTTGTCTGTGCTAAATTCAAGAGAGGACAAGAAGAATGGCAGAAGAGGAATATGGCTTCAGAAAAGATTGAAACTCATCCTGTTCCTGGCTGAATAAGGATCTAAATTCCTGAAAACTACAATTCCAGAGCACAATACAGGAAATATTTGACGAAAATATATAAATGGTGATATGCAGAAGTTCGAGGTCCACACAGAGCTTCGGTGATGATATTAAATAATAAATCAGTACTAGTTACTCCAGAACACTAACAATACTGTATTATTTTTCTATTGTACTATTTTAGGAATACCTTGGAAACCACAAGATAAGTGTTTTCTGGCCTCATCAAAAAGGTTAGGGTGAAGAGCCCTTGCGTGAAAAGTTTTGAGTGATAGAATATGTTTAAATTGTTACAAATGTTTATAAAAGTGCTTCTAGGCATAAAGATGATGACTGAAATCATACAAGGGAACAGTTGAAGACAGCTCTCTTATTGTTGAAGAACTCTTTTCTCATAAGTTTTTTTTTTCTACTTTCATCTCATTTTCCAGAGACAGTTTGAAAGAGGACTGCTTCTTTTCTTCCTTGTTTTATGAAAGTGCCTTTGTACATTAGCAAAGTGCTTTAATAACATGCACTTTGTAAAAGTCAAAAGTGCTCTATTACCCATAAGTATAGAAGTAAATAGCACTTGTTTTAATTGAAAATATCAAACTTTTGTAGCTCTAAACACATCAAAGACAGATCCATTTGTACATCTGTTCCAAAAGGTGAATTCCACTGCTTTTAGGCAGACTGCGACAGAATCAAGCTTATTAGAGCTATGAGAAATTTTCAAATTGAAATGCCTTTCGACCTTCAAGTGGTTAAAATATGGAAATGGTTAATGCACTTAGCATGTGAAGCTATTTTGAAATAGCAAGTGGTTTAACTAATTATCCCCATCAGCTGAGATGTGCTAACTGACCACAGACAGTGTCTGAGGTCAGTCTGACTTCGAGGTAACTCATACTGGCTTACGCTTTAATGAAACAGGTCAATCTGCAGGTTATCCAGCAAAGGGAGATTTATGCTCTTGTGTCTTACTTTACAAGAGCACGCACTCAGCTTGTTACTGTGGCTTGATTGAAGGACAATATGGTTTTGAACCACTGTAACTTGACATTTCTTCAAGTGTACTTAAACTTTAGAAATACAGAAAAGTGTAGTGATTTACTTACTGTCAGTGTAAGAAAACTACTCCTAAACTCATTTATCTTCTAGCCTTCAAGGCAAAACTTAAATGGCTTAAGGAGCATCTTATATTTCGTTGGTCAGTTATTAACTTAACCTGAAATAAGATGTCTCACAGTAGAGGTAGGAAAGTGGCTGGAGTCACTTCTGAGCAAAATTAAGTTACGTTAATAAAGCTTCTGAGACTATACACTGGCTCTGGCACAGAGCATGGGCAAATGATGGATACAATCACAAAACCATGACTTACCAAGTTACCATCTATCAGCAGAGTAGTAACTGACTGTGATTAGATTTCATTTTGATTAAAAAGCTAATGGAAAGGGAACAAATAAAAGCAAAAATCAATCACATCGCCAGCCATCAAAATTCTAATAGGATTTTACATATTTGTTAAGGACTTGACCTCCTCATTTCCACAGGCTTCTTGTCCCTAAAAGGGTGAGCCTTGTTTTTCAGAAGCTGCCTGTCCACTTTTATTTGTATTACCTAGAGGCTTATGTCAGGACCCAGCCATGTGGTACCAGCACGTGCGAGTTATTGTCTTTCTGTGCCTGACATGGGTGGCAATAGCTCGTGGGGTCCCCACAGAGTAGCACGTACCTGAGCCTCTGATATGCCTTCCACACTAAGGCTGTTCAAAGCCTCGATGATAGTGTACAATTCTTCCATGTGGTCAAAATCTCCTTCATGTCTTCATCAGTCTCTGCAAGCTACTGTACCAGGCTGTATGTTCCTGAAGGGAAGGGATCCTGCAATTAGAGGCAGAACCAGAATCAGTCTCCTGATTCTCAGGAGCACACTGATAAATAATCCCTTGCCCTCCATACCATCTGTAGCTTAGACCAAAACTTTCTCTCACTTATTAAAAGTCAAGCTTAACAGAGAGGATACTGTTCTTGAAACAGAATCAGTAGCTGTGGAAATTCCTTATCCTCCCGCTCCTGCTCTTTAGGTATTACATGAAGACATCTTTTGCATTTTTCAGATCTAACAGTAGAAATGTAACCATGCAGAATATAGATATTCTGGACAAAATTTTGACACCCAGGAGTCAGTAGTCAAACTCTCCATGACTTCAAGCGGGTATGTGTTTATTCAACGTGTTGATGCCACAACTAGAGCATTTGATTAGCACCAATTTTTATGGGAGGGGAAGTAAGGTGGTGTCAAAAAAATAAATCACCTTTAGGACCCATACTTGCAATTCATTTTAAAAGCATGTTGAGTTCTTCACCTTTTGAAGTGAGTAGTGAAGGAAAAGTGTTTTCCACTTTCAGATACAAGCTAGAAGTCTGCATCTTGACTTCAGAGCTTAACTTCTGATGCTTTCTGAGAAAATATATTATTAATTCATTATCAATCACTCCTACATAAGGATGCACAAAGCATAAAACATGTCATGTGGCATATCCTATGTAGTATGGAGTCAGGGAATGTAAAAGATCAAAAAGATAGTGTGCACTTTTTTGCACATATCCTTTCAGTTTTTCTTCTTGTTTTGTATTGCTCTATAGGTGAGTTGTTTAATTAGAGGAATATCTGTTTAATCAGTTTAGGTTAGGACTCACTGCTTTCAACTAAGAGGCATCTGAACTGCACTGTGGTGTTGTAGCATTGCTGAGTAATTGTGGCAGTGTGGTGGGACACCTGAAAAAATAATCTCAGTGAAATAATTGATGACGTAATGAACACAAAGCAAATATATGTAGAGAGGTGAAGTAACCATGGCCAGTCAGACAAAGGTGTGGTCTTGCAAAATTCTACAATTACCTTATAACTTATCAAGATGCTAATAATTCAAGGTATCTTATTAATAACTCAGGTTGCTAATGATCCTTATTAACCTGTAAGTTAATTCCTCATATTTCAACAAAATAAAAAAAAAGTTCCAAAACTGACTGTCAAATAGCAGTAAATGTTTCCGTAAGGGCTAAATCCTGTTTACTCTTTCCTTCCTCCCCTTCCCCCCCCCCCCGCTTTTTTCCTCTTCTCTTTCTGTTTCACATTTCATTCCTTCAATTACACAGTCTATTCTCATGCCCTTGTTTTGAGGACCCCTGCCTGAAGAACAAGAACCATGTTTCTGGTGACTCCATATACCACATCTCAGGAATGCAAGTACCAAGTCCTTGTTTGTCATCAACTCTGCTGAGTAGGGGGATAGCATTTAGTTGGTAGCATGGGTGGGATAAAATGAATTAGCTTTATCCCAGCATGATCAAAAGGTCAGAGTATGACAAAAAATGGTGGCATTGGGGAACTTTTATATTTTGAATAGAGTAGAAGAGTTCAGTTGGAAGGGACCTACAAAGATCATCCAGTCCAACTGCCTGACCGCTTCAGGGCTAAACAAACATTAAAGCATGTTATTGGGGGCATTGTCCAAATGTCTCCTGAACACTGACAAGCACGGGACATCAACCACCTCTCTAGGAAGCCTGTTCCAGGGCCTGACCACCCTCAGATAAATAAATTGTTCCCAGTGCCCAGTCTGAACATCCCCAGTGCACTTCTGTGCCACTCCCATGCATCCTGCCATGGGTGACCAGGAGCAGATACCAGCACCTCGCTCTGTGCTTCCGCTCTCCAGGGCGCTGCAGAGAGCAGTGAGGTAGCCCCTTGGCCTCCTTTTCTCCAGACTTGAGGACCCAAGTGTCCTCCGCCTCTTCTTACAGGACAGGTCTTCCAGCCCCTTTGTCAGCTTTGACACCATCCTCTGGAAGCTTTCGAGGACCTTAAGATCCTTTTTATATTGTGGAGGCCAGAACTTTGCCCAGTATTCAAGGTGAGGCCTCATCAATGCTAACTATAGCAGGAGGATCACCTCTTTTAACTGACTGGCTGTGCTGTGTTCAGTTCAACCCACCCCCAGGTCCCTTTCTGCAGGGCTGCTCTCCAGCCACTCATCTCCCAGTCTGTACCTGTGTCTGGCATTACTCTGTCCCACATGCACAACCCAGCGTTTTCCTTTGTTCGGCTTCAAGCTGTCACTGACTTCCCAATGCTCCCATCTATCTAGATCCCTCTTGCAAGGCCTCTTGTCCCTCCAGGGAGGGCACCTCCCAGTTCAGTGTCATCAGCAAACTCGCCGAGGATGCACTCCACTCCTGCATCCAGATCATTATTAAAATGCTGAATTCCTCCTATGTTGGAGGAAGTATATAATAGGTATATAAAAGTGTATAATGTGAACTTACAGCTCAGTCATATCAGTGGGAGGTCTGGCACCTTTGTGTGCTTTGTCTGTGATGCTTCTCTGAGAGCATGGTAAACCAAGTTCAGTTTAGCAATTCAGTGGAAAGCTAACTCAGGAAGTCCTTGACCCAATATGCTTTCTTCTAGATTAATGAGCTGGGTGAGCTTACTACATAGACAATCATCAGAGCTGGTAGAAGAGCAAAGGATTGAGCAGCCAGGAAAAAGTACTGAGGACAAAAGGGCTAGAAGCAGGGCCAAGCCCCTCTTAAGACCTGCAAGCTATTACAGAGGCTCAGCTTTATTGTCCAACCACACCCTTAAATTCAGAGCCATTGGATACTTGAAACTGGACAGCTGGAGCACATTTTGGGGGAAGGAGGAGGTCAAAAGAAAAAACAACAACAACAACAACAACAACAACAAACAAGCAGAAAGGTGGTAACTATCAGCTGGTGATCAAACAAGATCTTAAACTGCTGTGGCTGTTTCTACTGTGTGTCTGTGCCCATGCCCTCAGCAAGAGAGAACTGTGTATCATTTTGACTTTCTGTTTTCAGTAGACTAGGAATATGCAATCAAATGTTACTGTTTGGTCTGCGTACCTCATCAAGCCTCATTGCCCAGTCCTGTCTCTGGGTCCAAAGAAACACGTATTTCTGATGTAGACAGTAAGGACAAGCCAGGGGAAACATAGGTTTCTTTGTCTAACTGTGGAAAGAGCCTCTCTGGTGACTCTATGGAGATCCAAGTGAAACATCTGCAAACTGCTCCTTGTCCAAAGCAAAGCTAACCCTGGAGGGTTAGCCAGGAGGAACCTGCCAGCAGACTAGTCAGCCAGGGTCAGGTCCCACCATCCCAGAGATAGGTGAACAGGCCAGGCTTCAGAAGGGCATGTAGCTGGAGTCAGGACAGCTTCTTAGGCAAGTTCATGGTGATGAGGCAGGTTTGAGGCCATGCTGGGACATTGCCCTGGGGATCAGGCTGTGGGGAGCTGGAGATCAGCCTCAGGCCCCAGGCTGGGCTGCAGTGGGGTCCTGGGCCATGGGCAAGGACTGGGGAAGGCCCTCAGGTGATCAGGGCCAGTAAGGGCTGCTGGTGCCCTCAGGGTCCTGCTGCTATCAGTCTTTGCAGTGCGTTCTCATCCTTGAAAAAACAAACCCTAGATCAAACTGACAAAGCCAGAAAATACAGCCAGAAGTTGTGTTTTCCCTAGAAGGGAGATGGGGCAGAGATTCCTGCAGGCAAGCTGCCTTTCTGCCAGTCCTACAGAGCTTTTCCAGGATGGCCCACCCTGATCAACTTCTGTCTCATAAGACATCTACTGGTTTTCAAGACTCCCTCTTTTGCAACTCAGAAACTGCAGGGGATTGCCTTTAAAATTGCCTCTTCATCGTTCCATATATTTTTTAATACACACATACACAGGCACACGCATATTACCTACCAAGACAAATGCTGAATTCTATAAATCAGAATAATTGCCAGCAGAGTGGAACTTTATTTTCAAATATGCAGACGTCTATGTTGGTTGCAAGTATTAGAGTTGGCGTGCTTTAAATGTCAACACCATTTTAACGTCTATAGAAGTCTGTAAAATTAATGATGAGAGAGATTCTTACTGCAAGTGTATTGGAAATGGCAGCATTCAGTTACCAGTAAATGTTAAAACATTGTCTACTAAGAGCTGACAAAGACGATCAGGAGATGCATGCCTTAGTCTGTCAGACATCCAGCCCCTGAAGACCTGTTCCAGCTCACTTTGCGTTCATCTGACCGTTTCGTCCATGGTGCCAGGAGGAAAGGTCTGGCCCGGGATTGTGATGAATTCTGCCATTCTTGGGAGCAACGGGGAGCAGCGTCTGTAGGGCTCTTCTTTGGGGGTGCCCTGCCCAAATGCAAACACAAATTGGGTTTCAGTGCTTTGGACGCTGTGGATGCATCCTTACAAACTTCCAAGTGGCTGTTGGGATGGAAAATATCATTGTTCCTAGGGCTAAATAAAGTAATTTATGTACTTTCATGTAAATAGCTCTATTACTTCAGATTGTACTGGGTAGTGGAAAATAACCAACAGCCAACATCATTCAACACCAGTGCAGATTGCTTCAAGTAATTTCTAGTAGTGACAGGCTACCTTGACAGGATAATTTATGCTTGAATTTCATCTATTTCACAATATAATTTGCTGTTCACCACTGAACTGGACTCCTCCACTGCATCTGAGAGGAAATCAGACCCCTCCTGATTTTCAAGTCTGAATACGGAGGTGGCTACTTTTACACCCCAGCAAGATGCTTCTACTCTTTACCTTATTTGTGCTTTATGTAACCTCTCTCAAAGTAGCTAGTGAAGATAGTGCTTCTGCCCCTTGAAACTTAGTGTAAGTAAATGGTTATTTGAGTTTTAGACTTGGACAATAAAGATGGCACTGCAGCTCAAAATCCCAAATGCTTTCAGAAAGCAAGCACTGAAGGGTCACTAATCAAAATTCACCAATGAATTTGAACACATATACAAGATTTTTTTTCCAGTTTTCATTCAACTCTCATTTATTGTTTACTGCCATTGATGCCACTTATAGTTTAATCTCCAAATTCTCTCCTGCTCACTTCCTTCCTTGCAGCTGCTCATAAGAGGTTTTATTATTTTAAAAATGTTCCAAAGGCAGATGTATAAATATCCTATCCCCACTCTCTTGCAACCCCTCCAACAACAAACGTCTGTGAATTTTGTTCCAGGAGGATGTGTAAGAAAACACTTTGAAAAAAGTTGTTAGACTTTTATATGGTTATTTTATGTGTGCATTTCACTTTGCTGCAGGCAATGGCAGAAGAAAAAAAAAAATCAATCCATATTTGTGTGGAATGAAAAGATGAAAAGGAAAAAAAAAACCTTCCAAAATAATTAGCTGTGTGGTGTAAGGAATGAAATCATCAAAAATACTTGACCTGTTCCCCTGCTGCTGCTGCTGCAGAGTCCTTAAAATACACAACACATTGAGAAAAATTGTTAGGAAGGTTTATTTCAGGGAATAGGCTGCTCTTGTTTTGGAGACAAGTGAAGGCTAGTCTTTTTCTAAAGCATGGAACCTCCTGAGCTTTAATTTAGGGGTGAGTGCTTCAAAAGGCAACTAAAGACAAAAATAACATAGCAAAAGCAAAGCATTTCTTTAGAAAAAGATTAAGCGGGTCAACCATTCATTCAGCAATGGTTTCAAACGTGGCTGCAATAGCCACATCTGAAAATCGTATATGGATACCTCCATCTATGGTATGTTTGTATGTATCTATATATATAAACACACAAATATATATATTTGCATAAACACATATATGCTCATTTGCATTTGTGTGAATATATATATTCATATATACATACATGGTAAATGTGGTTAATCTAAGCATCCTTTCCTATATGGCATTAATCTAGCAGCCTTTCCTGTTAAGTTTCTAAAAGATACAGAAAGGAAATGTAGGAAATGGTTTGGTTGTAAGATACCTGAAAAATAGTTTATTTAAAATGGAAAGACATCCAAATGGTTTAAACATACAGCCTTACCATGACAGTGCATTAACAGTGGCCAACTCCAGCAGGAAAGATTAATGCTACTTATAAAAAGACTGGTGTAGAATGTTTGTTGTACTGCCAACAACACTGTATAGAAGGTGTTTTTTTGGTCCCTGGAAATGATTTTTGCACAACGTACTGAGTAATCATTGTCTACAATGCACTTTTTTCTCCCATAAAACTCGTAGAAGGGATAATATGGCCCTCATTTTTCCTCTGGCTTCTAAGGAGAATGCTGAAATATATACCTAGTGCCAGTAGTCCATAAACTCCAGTTGTGCTCAGGCACTACGCAACCTGAGGCTACAGAGATCAATAAAATTATTGAACCCACAAATACTTCTACAGTTAGATTTCTGTGGAGAATTTAGAGAAGCATATATCTGTATGTAGGAAAAATAGATGAAACAGACATTGTTGGTAGGAGGAGCGAAGTCTGCTGGATTTAGACTGCAAGACAGCAAACATCAGAAATGCAATGTTCATGGTTTGATGCCACAGCAGTATAAATTCAGGAGATGCAACACATTCAGGAAATGGATTTAAGGAGGATGGATGACTGGCTCTGGCAATTGCTAATAAGACGTAGAATGTTTCATGCCAAGGTCACTGGTTTTACTCCATTTCATTATCAATTATTAAATATCTCTTCCTCTTATTTATTAGTTTACAAGTTGTTTTCACATGAGGGACACCATTTGGTGTCCTATGTGAGGTGAATTGTTGATGACAAACCAGGTTCAAAGCAGAGCAGTATCTGTAACAGGAAAACTATTGTTACATTCGATAGGAGCTTGCACTCTGTCAGAAGTCTTATATGGAAGGACAAGGTCTACGTAGGGGTATATAGATAGACTTTTTTTTTTTTTTCCTCTCTTGTTGTAATTGCTATGTCATATATTGAGAACTGCAGGTCTTGATTTTTCTACCAGTCTGATACTTTACATATGCAATAAACTCCTCCCAGCCTGGGTTGCAGTGAGTGTCAATTGGTCAACAATTGTCTTTCTACTCAGATGTGCTCATGTCCAGGGCCACTTTACCTTATGAAATAAAAATCATGAATTTTAATTTTTCATCTTCACCACAATGGCAGCTTAAGTTAGAATTTATGAGACTGAGAGAGAAAGAAGGGCTTTGGTCATGTCATAATGTTAAAAAATTAATAAAGAAAAAGGGCAAACTGCTTCAATATTGATATGAAAAACAAGATCACATTTCAGTTCTTCTCACAGGATTCTGTATTCAGGGGAAGCAATCTCTGAGGTTCATTAAGAAAAATACAGGTATTTCTGGCATGTCAGTCCTCTAACAAATAATTCTCCTTCTTCAAAACAGATATGGCATGTTCTTCATGTTGCCAAAGGAAAATAAAAGATTAAATATTACTGAGAGGATGTAAGAGAGCAGAAAATTCAAAGCACAATCATAGGTGGTGTGAACGTCCCTAAAGGACATGCTGAAACACTGAGGAAGAGAAGAGTTATCTGCTTTTTGGGAGGAGGTGTGTGTGGGGGTGAGTGTTTGGATCTGGATGACATTTCTGTGCTCAGCCTTTTCCTTATTCCTTTCTTTTTGCGCCTTTGCCTTCAGACTGCCAGTGGAGCAGCTTGTGTAATTGCTCTTCAACATGTTTCAGTCAGAGTGAAGTGGGTTAGCTTAGAAAATTGGGATACCAAGTGTTTGTTGAGGTTGTCCCAACTGAAATGAGTTAGTGAATGAGAACATGAGAGTATCTGCTGCAAGATCTGAAGAGGCAGCAATGTTAGGCAGGTGGGTATAGGGATGAAAACGGGGGTAGTAGCCTATTCTACTATTGCAACTGTTTTGCAGAGCACATTTGGCTACACGAAGAGAAATGTATGGACCATTGTCTTATGAATCTTGTTGCCTAGTTGATCTGGGTATCAGGGTGTCGGGGAAGACTCTAAATCGCATCTGCCAGCTATATTCATAGTCTTTGACTCCAGTTAGGTTGTGCCATAAACATCAAAGGCAAAGGAAAGTTGTGGATGAAACACTGAGGACTTTGAAGGAAAATCACTAGGACTGACTGAGCGAAGGGGGAAAAAAATGTATGTTGATTATCTGGACTATACTTAAGAATGACCTTACCAGCTCATGAAAGAAAAGGTCTCCAGAACTGTGTTTTAGCTTAATCAGCTGTATTTCTTAGCTAAACTTGCTATTTCATCAGTGCATATTAGATTTTCCATTTTAAAGACAGCAAGATCAGCTCCCCAGTGCCTTCCAGCTCCTCAGTGCCCATAGCTGAGGAATGAATTTGCTCCCTTATTTGTATCTCCTGTACTGGCATATGAACTGAAGCTACAGCACTGGGGTAACCTCAGACATCACCAGCTGGGGAACACGTACTCGGGGTGCCTGCGTTGCTGGTGCCCTAACCCAGCCACAGGGTCTGTGAGCAGGCAGCTCGTAAGGGTGCACAGCCAGTGCAGAGAGCCACTTGTGAGGGTGGTGGGGCTTCATTTACCCTCACAGTACATTTGGCTTGCGTTGTGCTCTACAGTAGGGACAACATGGGTTTATTTTTTTGTTGTTTGGATAATAATCCTCACTGCCAAGCACAATCAACCTTTGTTCTGAAAAATCGAATTGGATATGGACTTTGCTGGCCTCCTCTAACCCATTTGACTTTACAGGTACTGAAGGCAGGGAGCTTCAGAGATTCTTTGAAAGCAGATGAGCTTTAGAAGAAGAGGACAGCATTGAAAAGAAATGTCCAAATACTGCCAACTTCTGGAACCAACACTCAAGCAGCCAAGCAACAAAGCTAGCTAAGGTAAACCTTCAACCTTGTCTGCTTGAATATTTTTCCCAGTTTAAATAAACTGCATCCAGCATGCAACTTCTTGCTGACAACAGCAAACAAAAATGGCCTCAAGCCTGCTGCAGATTTAGTAAAACTAGTGAATGAAAATTAGTGTTGTCTCCTGTGTTCGGAAGTTACTTATTTTTCTGATTTGAACCCTGAGCCAGAAAAATATGCTTTCTAATAAAATACCTCATAAACAGTTTCTACTTGGAGGCTATTCCATGCCTTTTAATCACCTTTCCAGTGCAATAGGATTGGAACTTTTTATTATTATTATTATTATTATTATTATTATTGAGCTGGAAACTTTTTTCCCCCTAACTTACAGTATAACTACTGCAGCAGAAATGGAAGTGACAGACCGCCTTCTTTTAAAAACAGCACCTCTCCACAATAAGAAACAGTTTTAAAGAAAACAAAGGCCTACGTGTTGTGCTGGGAAAAGGTTTGTGCCCATTCATTGTAATTTAAATGCCCCCCCCTGCAAGATTTACTCCTCTGAAGAGGTTAGCAGTGGGCTTTGTGAAAGGAAGGATGTGAGAACAAACAGCCCAGTGGTCCTTGCTGCTATGCCTGTTCTGAGGCATGGGTGAATGGGGTTGTAAATCATATGAAAAATACACAGCACTGAAAGCACCGGGACTAATGAAATCTGTTTTCCTAGGATGCACATCTCCTAGTGGCTTGTGGGTTCAGTGTGATTTTTTTTTTTTTTTCCCTACAGGTGAGGATTTTATAGAAGGACAGTCTTTCTCCCTGTCCCATGTTGATTCTCTGGGAATAAGGGTTGAACGGTCTCTAGTGTATTTGCATTAAACATGTAGGAACTTAGCTATCTGTGAGGCTTATTCCCTTCTATTGGGTTAGTCTGAGACTGGCCAATGTTGTAAAGGTTAAAATGTAGTAAGTGAATTGAGATTAAAACTATATAAAATCTAAGTAGATGAAGACAGCAAGCATGCAATGGGTTGTTTCTTTATGATATCAAGCTAACAGAGCTACATAAACATTTAAATACATGCAAAACTGATCACTTACCTGAGATATGATGGTGGATGAATAAACTGGGATGGAGATGCTGATTTTTGTACAGACACATTCACTTCTAAAGATCACAGCGTATGTTTACATAATTAAAATAGCAAACATCAAGTTGTATACAATCAAAAATTAATTACCTATGCCATGTGATTCTTTGAAAATGGACAATACATTCCTATTCTCTAAAAACCACGAATGATTAAATATCAAGGAGAATTTAAAATAGTTTTGGGAAAATTATTTTTATTACTCCAGTGAAATAGCCTTAGGCTCAACATTTACCTTTAAAAAAATTATTTTGTTCAGAACAGACAGGTTTCAATTTTATCACGAAATTCAATGAATTTCCAGTCATAAATGTAACTTGTCATATTCTCATCTTCAGTTGATGTCTGGGGCCACAGGACCTGCTTTTGATATCACACCTTTAACCACAGCAGAAGAAAGTATGTTATAAATAATACAGACTCCTCACAGGCTTGATGTACAGTGAGTGTATGCTCAGCTGATACCAAGCAATTGATAGGCTTTTATTACTGTGTACAGCTGTTCTAACACATCTTAGGAAGAAACATTTTCTGTCAGTTTTGCCTCCTTCTTCCTTTTTTTTTTTTTTAACAAAAGACTACCAGTTTTTTATTTTTTTTTCCTTTCTCAGAAGTGGTCTTTATTACTTTATTACCAATTGAGTAAATTCTTTGATGATATTGTGACCTGTAAAATGCATACATTGGTGTCGATATTTGATACCTGGTCTTTGTGTTCATCAGTCTGTTTGTACAGACCACCTGATGAGTTTTGATGCCCAGGCTGGCCGATGATGCTCAGAGTCAGGTTGCTGAGGCACATACTTGGCATTATATATACAGCAGGCATGAAATGGTACTGCTGTAAGGTCTCTTATTAGTGGTCAGTACGTGAATTTGTTAAGGTACCTTCAGAAGGGAGGATCTTAAATGCAGTGGAACAAATGAGTATTTTTAAAAATTTTTACAGCTCTTTTTTTGCATTTATCCTGTTTTCCCCCACGTTGCCCCCGAAATTATCTTCAGCAGCAAGTGTTTCTTGCAGCCGTCTGTGGAGCCATAAACCGTTAGCTGTACTGACCTCAAAAAGAATATGCACATACCTTTCCTGTTGAGATACAATCCCTTCTGATTTTTTTGTATTTCAAAAACAGTAAAGGACATATCAGGATATACTGATGGATGAGCTAGAAAAAGTGACAAATATGAGTATTGATTCACAAATGCCCAGGGTAGGTCCAGTCCTGTGAAGACTTCCATGTCACTAAAAGTATCTGTGAAAATAGCATCAAAACATCAGTAATACTGGTTAGTGTAGTGGGTTTATGTGGCAAGGTTTTGGTAGCAGGGGGCCGTAGAGGTGGCTTCTGTGAGAAGAATCTAGAAGCTGCCCCATGTTAGGTAAGGGCCCCACTGCTGACCAGAGCTGAGCCAATAAGTGATGTTGTTTTGCGCCTCTGTGAGAGCATATTTAAGACAGGGGGGGGAAAAACAGCGCCACACAGCAGCCGGGAGAGTGAGAGGAGTGAGGAACAGCCTTGCAGGCGCCAAGGTCAGTGAAGAAGGAGGGGGAGAGGTGCTCCAGGCGCCGGAGCAGAAGTCCCCTGAGGCCTGTGGTGAGGACCATGGTGAAGCAGGCTGTCCCCCTGCAGCCCATGGGGTACCACGGTGGAGCAGGGTTCCACCCCGCAGCCTGTGGAGGAGACCACAGTGGAGCAGGTGGACCTGCACCGACGGAGGCTGCGGCCTGTGGAAGACCCCTGCTGGAGCAGATTCCGGGCCGGACCTGTAGCCCGTGGAGAGGAGACCACGCAGGAGCAGGTGACCTGGCAGGAGCTGCTGCCTGTGGGGGATCCAGGTTGGAGCAGTTCGCTCCTGAGGGATGGACCCCGTGGTACAGACCCAAATCTGGAGCAGTTCTTGAAGAGCTGCTGCCTGTGGGAAGCCCACACCAGATCAGTTCAGCAAGGACTGCATCCCGTGGGAGGGACCCCACAGCACAGGGGACGAGAGTGATCGAGAAGGAGCAGCAGAGAAGCAGCGCTGTAGACTGACCATAACCCCCATTGCCCCATTCCCCTGCGCCTCTCGGGGGGAGGAGGTGGAAGAGGGTGGATGGGGGGGAAGGTGCTTTTGGTTTCTTTTCTTTGTTTCTCACTTCTCTAGCTTGTTAGTAATAGGTAATAAATCTTACTATCTCCCTATGCTGAGTCTGTTTTGCCCACCACAATAATTACTGTGCGATCTCCTCGTCCTTATCTCAACCCTTGAGCCCTTTTCATCGTATTTTCTCCCTGTTCCTCTTTGAGGAGGGGGAGTGAGAGAGCAGTTGTGGTGGAGCTCGGCCGCCTACCCGAGTAAAACCACCACAGTTAGGCAAATAACGTTTACATTACACACTTGCAAGATCAGTCCCTTAAGTTTCCACAACTACTTACTGAAAATAGCTGCTAGTATTCAATAAATGACTGCTTTTCTTCAGGTATCTTAACTTGGATGAATTTCAGGGGTGATTTTGGATATAGTTTCATGCTCCCTTGTTTAAGAAGACATGATTGAACTGAAAATATCAAAAGGACAGAGGCAAGGTGGTAAAACAAACAAACAAACAAAAAAAACCCACAAACAAACAGTGGAGTGTCTTCTTTGAGAAAAGAAATTCAAGAGTCTTCATGCCTTTGTCTTCTTTCATAACAGTTGGTAGTGAAAGGACAAGTTTTATACAGACAGAAACGGTATCAACCATGGAAGCGAACACAAGATGTTTAAAGTTAATAGCATTAAAAACTAGCGGGAAAGACTGACTGTCAACACAAGTTCTTCAATGAATTTAAAAAAAAGGGACGAGCATGCAGAGGTTACACACTGCAACTGGGGACTTCACAGCAGTGGGGACAGTGCCAGCTCCCCCAGTATCAATTGCAAATCACCAGACAATTCAGATGTGTGCAGTGTCACCAGCTTGTTCACTGTCCTTTAAGATCTTCAGCATCTTGGGAACGTTTGAGGAACCATCCTGGGACCAGCACTGAGAGAGGAAATACAAGGTGGGAGATACTCCTGTAGATGATAAGCTGGATGGGGCATGGAGTTTTTGTTAATTGAAAGCCAGGAGCTCATTAGCTGAATGCCATCAGTATGTGGCATTCAAACAGAAGGAAGCAAGTCCAGGCCTGGTGGAGGTCATGGTGGAAACCATGCCACAACTTAAAGCTGCTATGCCACAGAAACAGGATCTCATGCTCTTTTGACTGGCCTATTTGTGTAGTCCCTAACAATTTTAATACTGCCAAAGCCATTTTCAGCTGCCCCTTGAGCTTGTGTGTGTATGTGTTTGTGGCCTGAGCCAAGACCTACCTACAGTGAGTGTGCATGTGCGTATGGCTTTTGCACTGAGAAGTCAGCTGCTGTTCTGACTTGTGGCCACTGGTCACGCATACTGAACAAGTAGTTCAGTGTCCTCATGAACACAAGAAAACAAAGGACTTGATATTACGTGAGCTGCTACAAGCCTCGCCCTGCAGCTGCATTGGTTGATTAGTCAAAGCTGCTGCTGGCATTTCAGAAGAAACCAGAACAGTTGGGTCTGAATTAAAAATCATGGTCACTGCTGGTGTGCTACATGGTGACTCTGCTCAGTCCTGACCACTTTTGTCCACTGTGTGGCAAAAATACAACAGTAAAAGACTGAAAACAACAACAACTGAACAAACAAACCCAAACCTCCAAGTCTGCAGAGCAGAGGGAGAGAGAAGGGGAAAAAAATCAACAACAATAACAAAAAACCCAACAGCTCCTTACTCCTTAATCTAAATTATTTTCTAGAACATCATGATCTCATATGGGAACAATTCATATTGAATCTGAATTCTCAGATTAAAAACCAAACCCCAAGAGACCCTTCCCTCTTTATCAGTCTGTTTGCCTTCCTGAATGCTTGTTTAATTGAAGTTTCAGTCAGCAGAAGAGAATTTTTTCTTACTAAAACCCTGCTAATACTATAAGTTTTTCTCCCAGATAAAATTTAAACTGTGACCGGTCATAAAGTGGCAGCACAGGGGATTAGGCCACATACAAACAAGTCTTCACTGTGTAGTTCTCTTGGTTCCAGCTTTCTTTTCATCTCGTCTGACTTAAGAGAGGGACAGGGCACAGACAGGGCTTATGACTGTATGATAAGAATACTGCAAATATGTTCTTTTCTGCAAGAAGTGTAAAAGAGAGACCATGGGAAGAATTGTGCTTCTAAAGATCTTTGTCCTTAATGTTGCATTTAGGGAGCTGCAGAGTACCGCCATAGCCACACTCTAGAAATACGATGTTTAAGCAGTCAGTATGGGGTGTGAGGTCTTACGGTTTCATTTCAGCAGGATCTATTTTGAGCTTTCAGTGATCAATGTAAAAATATTTGATTCAATTTGCAAAATCACTATTTCGTGTGACAAAACAGATCTGGGTAATTTAAGTAATGGTAGGTAGGATCATGTGCCTGTGAGGCACCTAAAATACTTAAAATATGACCCAAGGATAAACTTTTGCATTTTTTGGTGGGTAGGGGGAAGAAGCCTCTAATCTATGTTTGCTTTGTGCTTTATGGCTATTGAATTAAACTATACATTTTCATATTTTACTGCCTGATGGGAAAGCACGCAGGGTTATTCTCCACATCCTTGCACCATGTAAGTAGATGGGTCTGAAATATGGCTGATGAATGGTGTAAGCACTCCCTGTGCGCGCAGGTGCTGTGCAGAAACCTGTACTCACTACTTCTGAACAGAAACAGGTACATTATGCCTTAGCCCATGGTACGAATAAATGACAGTTTAAATAATATTATTCTGTGACTTCAAATCATCATGGTACCCTAAAAACTTCTTCCTCCTTATTCTCAACTTCTGTTCAGCTTTGGATTCAGCTGCTTTTGTGTCATACTGAAGAAAGTTTTCTGCACTTAAAAGCTTTACTAATTTTTCCACGTATACAAGCTGGTCTAACAAAAGGCTATATCTCTGTTATCTCTGCCCTGCTTATAAAGAGAGTATCATCATGTCTACAGGAAAATTACCTTTCTCCTTTACCTTTTACATATCTCTGAAAATGTAGTAAAAAATGAATAGGCAAGGGAAATTGCCATCTGGAAAAAATCAGGATAAACAAATATCCCAGATACTCCCTGTATTTTCTGTGTAAGTAAATATTTTATTTTCCTTTTTGATTATTCAATATATGGTATTGGAAATGTAAAACAATGTTTAACAAAATCAGAGGAAAAATCTGCAAAAGTTTTATTCCCAAGTGTTAAACAAAATGTTCTAATATTGCCAGAGCTTCTTTTTCTAGGCCTTCCCCCCACAAATTTATAAGAAAAAATGAATTTATTTCTCAAAAATTGTTAGCATTTCAGAATCATGCATTTAGGCAGAATTCAACATGACTCAGTGCAAATGGCCCGAACAATGGGCATTTCTGCTACCTAACATCATCATCACTAAAAAAATGAGTAATGAACTTCAAGAGCTCTGCAAAGACCTGGAAGCCATTTGAAAGCCTGAACCAAGCTCACTGCCACATTCCCTTTCCATCACTTAACTGGCTTTGCTATGGGAGCTGGGGGGCACTGGGAGATTCACTGGCTGGGGACTTCACGCCCATCTGCGCTCTGCTTCTCTCGGCTTGGGTGATAACACACTCACCTGCGTGACTCCGCGATATTCCTTCTGCAGATCCTCTGCTTGGCATATCTGTGGAGAAAATAAGACATCACCAATGTACGTGCCCACTCGGGGTACAGAAACAGTGTTTAGTTTTGCAGATAAGGTGATGCTCGTCTGTGCAAACAGATTTTCATTCTTCCTTTCTTTTGAGCATTTAGCTATTTCTGTATTGAATGGATGTGAAATTACATGAGCTCTGACGATGTGAATAATGCATGAGATTTAAGACAAACACATGAAAGGAGCTTCTTTTTCATGTCAAACAATTCTTTATTTTTTATGGTACAAATTAAAAGTGACAGATCTGAAGCTGTTAAGAAATACACAAAGTGCAGCTTTACTGACCATACAGATATTGCTCTAGATTAAGTACAGTTTTTGTCAGTTTATTTATTTTTTTATTTATTTTTTTTTTCATGTTAAGCAACCTGTGCAGATAAATCAGCTTTGGTTTCAAAGTCAGAGTAGTAAGGAGCTTTTAAATATCCAGTTTGGTTTCTTGGTCACAAGTCCACCACATCAACTCCTTTTGGAATTATTAGCATTTTTTTAACAACACAATACAGTCCATTTCATACTGCCATCTTTCCCGCTGCATGCTCCATGCATGGAAAAACAGATCTCTTTGCAGTCCTTCATAAGTGACCCTGGTGACCATTCTGTAGATTATAGCACATAGGACAAAAAAAATAATAATAGTAATAATAATAATAATAATAATATCACTTTTTAACAATAAATAAACAAATGTGCCCCACATAATCTCAAGTTGGAAACAAGCAAACCACATGACAAAAAGCTCATTACAAAATGTTATCCAAACAGATTTTACAGTCAACCATGACATGGAAATTAACTTCCTCTCTTATCTTCTTATTTGAATGTTGGTCAATAACTGGGTACAAGTAGAGTGCTGAGGTAAAACACTGATGAACAGTTTTATTTTTGTATTTCTTTTTTTTTTTTTTTTAATAGTAACAGTTTAGTATTGCGAGATTGTCAGCAACATTTAGCCATATCTATACAATGTGCATATACCTACATACATTGAGCTTTGGTCCAGCATTGAGAAGACGAGCAAAGGCATTTTACATATTTCTTTTTGGTTATAGCTTGAGTTCTTTGATACGCCTCTACTTGTTCCTTCCTAGCTCCTTTTTGCTTTCTTGTTCTCTCTTTTTTTTCCTTTTTTTTTCTTTTTTTTTCTTTTTTCTTTTTTTTTTTTCAGTAATAACATAAAGAAACTGGAACCATTTGAATGCATTTGATTTCTTCAACTGTCCAAAATAGCTTTTTAGTGAAAAAACATAAAAAGAAAAAATCAGAACAGCAAGTGAACCCTTGGTTCATTATTCAAATAATAACTATCTATATATATATATTAAAAAATTCAATGATCAATAAATCAGAAAACCATTAAACCTTCACATATGACTGAAGAGACTTTTGTTTCATTTGCTGGTAGCAATCTATCTTTTAGTCACATGCAAAATTAAAAGGTATTCAAATGTAATCGATACAAGAAATTTGTTTACAAATGGAAACCAGAAATGTTACCGGTAACAAAATAAAACAAAATATTTATGGCCCCCAAAAGATGTATAACTCACACATAATTTGTCTTCCTAAGAATCTGTTCAGGCACCATTTATGCCTCATAGCAAAAATTTGTTTATAAAAAAATTAATATAAGAAGCATTACAACACTTTATAAATAATTTACAAAACATAATACAAAATTAGAAAACTGTAAAAAAAATCACTGCACATGAATGGTTTTAAGACTGTGGGATGAACATCATTTTTTCTTCCAAGCTGGCGATTTATATTTATTTTACATTTTCACTGTCCTAGTTATATCCTTCCGATATGTACTGTGGAACAGAAAAGAGCTTATATAACTGCTGCCAGCATATTTTTAAACATTTAGTAGCTTTTGTACACCGTTTAGCTAACTTTTCTTCTTGGGGGACTTTTTCATCACAAAATTTAGCACAGTCCCTGGAAAAACTGGAAATTTAGATTTTAGACAAAAAATGGTTGATGTTTTTGTTCCCAGGCTGTTGATGATAGGGGCAAAGGGAGGGCACACGGCCTCTAAGGTGGCTGAACAGGTAAAATGTTCATGGTGTTAATGACCAGACAATTAGCAGCATACTGGAGACATGGGTAGAGCTTCAGGAGCATTCACTTCCAAATTGGTGTTTGTTCTTCCTTGTTTCCCTGCTGGCTTCTGGGTGGTCTCCTGAACATTATGTAAATCGAATTATGGCCATAAGTTTAGCTCTGTTTGGTATAGATATCACAGATATATATACCCACGGATATAGGTATCCACGGATAGAGGGGGAAAAAAGAGAACCCAGAGGGGCAGATGTTGCTGTGAGGCTATTTCACATGCTCAGCTTGGGTAAAGTGGCTTTTTTGTCCCTCACACAATTTACCTGTGGTTACTGATTATTTTTTTTCCCCAACAGATATTTATATATCAACAGTTGGAAAAGAGTCAATAACAATTCACACTCTCCTCCTCATAAAAGCAATACTGAAAATATTTTTAAACGTACCCTGCTGAAGCTTAAAGCCTA
This sequence comes from Anser anser, assembly GCF_964211835.1. NCBI lineage: Eukaryota > Metazoa > Chordata > Aves > Anseriformes > Anatidae > Anser > Anser anser. Next base: position 101,371,520 of record NC_139721.1, on the reverse strand, counting down.
AAATGCATTCACTGGACATGAGCCCAGCCCCGAGTACTGGATCCTCAGTGCTCTTCAACACTGACCTTTGGGAGTGCTCACATTTAGATGCAGTTTCTGGCAGAGATGACTGTCTCTGAAGCCTTAAAACTCTACCAGCCATGCAGCAAATACCCCATGTTACAAGGCAAATCCCATTAATAAAATATCCCATTAATAAAATAGCGAGGGTCAGATTCAAAGGCCAGTGAAATTAATGGAAGCCCCTTTCTTTCACTAATTTTTTTTGAGTTCTTGAAAACATAATTTTGTAAGAGGGGTGCTATTTGAATACCCCAGCACTTTGTAAGCCTTCTTCAATGTCTCGGGTAGACAAGCAAAAATCCAGTACAATGATCCTGAGGTCAGCGAACACAATCAGGAGTTATACCAGCAGAATTTTTACTCTACCACCTCTACAGTAAGTTGAACCAAATGCCAGATGTTAACTTGTGGTAAGCCCTGATCATGAGGCAGCTCACATCCTAACAATGGGCTAAAGCCCAGAGGCTGGAGCAGAAATCAGCACGACGAAAATTGCAGGTAACCTTCATGGGTCACCCATACCCCATCCAGAACCCTTAACACCCTTCTCTCCCTGTGAGCCTTGGTACACTCCTAAGTCCAATGGTCACAGTATTTTAGAAGATGCTTGTCCCATCAACATGGAAGTCATAGAGATAAGTTGTCTTTAAAGGAAAATTCACCTGAAACATACTGCAGGTGACCAACCTCACTATTCCCAAAGGATATTCAATGGGTTTCCTAAATCCTGATTGCTTAATCTAGCCAGTGATCACAGCAGATACCTGCAGAAACTCACCCTGAAGAATTCAACCACTGAAGAATTCAACAGGGCAAACATAAATATCGGGATGACCAAAAAGGCAGAAGGAACCAAGCACCACCAGTGAGGCAGTCCACAGTAATGTAATGATCAGACCATCCTCATCACTTCTTGGTCTGCTTGTTTTCATCAGAGTCTCAAGAAATTTCTTTGGCTAGCAGACTTTGGAGAGAAATTGCTTCAAACAGAACTATAATATAGATGCAGTACTGAACCAAGCGTGTAGTTTATGTTTATACTACAAAATGAGTTTTGGTAACCTCTCCAGGTTTGTGGCCAAAGGACAGAGAAATCCCAAGCTATGCAGTTGACAATAAACACAATGTTCAGTGTGAGCTGACAGTTCATCAGACACAATTCTAATCCTTCCTTGTCCTCTATTGCATTTCGGCATATCAATATAAAAGTGTTTAGGCTGCACTTTTCTTTTTAAAAATCTTCAAACAGTATTGGGTTATGAGGGTATGGGGAAGGGGTGGAGGATGAGCTCAGGGTGGGAGGCAGCAAAAAGAGTCAGAAAAAAAAATCAAAAAACATAATGCAAACCAAGATTTACACCCTTAGAAGAGAAATACCAAATCCCGCAAATCACAATAAAAACAAATGATTTTTGGCACCCAAACACTTGGAGATTGCAAAACTGTCGACTAAAAGCAAACGAAAGAAAAGGAGGTGACCATGATGGAATGGCTTTAACACCTGTTTGTACACACCTGCAGGGGGTGCAATCAAGGATGAGAGAAATTAATCCTGTTGTTTTCGTCTTTGCAAAATACAAATGTAAAAAATCATAACACAATTTTACACCCATAAAAGAGTAGACTAACAATCTAGTTTGCAATGCCATGTTTCTGACTTTGGTTAATAGTTTTCATAGTGAATCAGCACTTGATACCTGAAAGGCTACAGTCACTCCTCCAGGTGGCAGGCTTGTATTCTCTTTTAAACAGATAAAAGATTTTTTTCTTTTTTTTTTTCTTTTTTTTTTTTTCCTTAAAATGTGTTCACATTTTCATAATATACAGAAAAAAGTAAGCAGTTATTTGGTTTACTTTAAGTCCATTTAAAAAAAACTGGCTTTTTCTTTTTTTGGGGGAACTAATTCTACGACACACACACACACACAAAGTGTTGTGTAGTTTTTTGTTTTGTTTTTATATAGGAAAACCCATGGACATTTATAAACTGTTCTGTCCTTCTTGTAGTTTTCTCAGTCTTTTACTTACAAGGGTGATGAACAGGTATTTTCACAGAGTTCGAATGGTTACGTTTCTGTTGGTGCAGGGTTTGTTTTTTTGTGTGTGGTTTTGTTTTGTTTTGCTTTTAGGAGTTTTCTTCCAGAGAGTCTGTTAAGGGCTCCATAGGAACTGCTGTTGCAGGCTCGTGTTGTTTCAAACGTTTAATTGTGTTCTTCAGTGCTTGCCTCTTATTGCAGAACCAAACTCTAACTACTTCCCGGTCATAGTTCAGTTTCTCTGCAATCTCTGTCATTTCCTGCCCAGAGGGGTGCGTGTTCTTCTCAAAGTGGGCATTCAAGATCTCAAGGGCTTGTGGCGTGAATGAGGTACGCCTCTTGCGCTTTTTGGATGGTTCGCTTCCGATAAACTCGGTAAGGTTCTGCATACCTGCTCGATGGCGGGCCTCAGCCTCAGCCATCCACCGCTCAAGCACCGGCTTTATCTTCTGGGCACTTTTAGGGGTGATGTCCAGCTTTTCAAACCTGGCAGGATACAAAAGGCCAGGGTTCAGTTTGGCTGTCAGACTGCTAGCTATAGTGTTCTCTTGGGCTTCCTGTGGTAGGAAAAAGTGGCTTCTCAGGATGGTGTGTCTGAGGGAAAATTGAGAAAGAAGAGTCTTACACTGATGCTCTGCCAGGGTGGGACTTCCTGCCTGCCTGACTAATTGACTGGCAGAGGTAATTTACAATGGATTACGAAAACTATCAGATAGGTATATCTATAAATATACTTATATAGCTAGATATTTAAGCTAACACAAAACGAACACTACAACAAAATTCTAAGCACACTAAGTAACACAGGTTATGCGTACCATTTTCATATTTCTGATGATCTTCAAAACCCTTAAGGCTAAGTCTAATTACAGGAAATGACATCAAAGGCAATTGATTTTTATCATCTCATCCTTGCGATTAATCCCTTTGTTTCCTCCCCATTCCCATCTTGTCCAAATACCACAGCTTTAATAATACAAACCAATGGCAGTTACTAGCCTCTGAATATCAGGTTTCCTTTCCTTTCATTTTTCAGCAATTTTCACTGTTTGCAAGTTAACGCTATATCCCTTTTCTGGGTCGGAAACAGATTCCCATAGCTCTGGTGGTGTTCATCTGAAACAGCTGGACACTTTGCAATTATCTTGACTACCCCCACAATGTGCAAAGACAGACTCATGTTTTCCAGATGAAACCCAACATAATAGTCTACTAATATGCTGTGGCACCAAGCTGGGTTTATTGTGGGATTTCTGCAAACTGTACCAGAATGATATCATTTCCTGTAAATGAGGTCTTCTATATATCATTTTGCCATCAAAAGTATTTTGCCAAACCAGATTTTACAAGTATTATAAAACATCTGGAAAAGCAGCTACACAAAGCTTTAATCCTTTCAAAAACAAGCAGAAGAGCTGAGTTCATTCTTCAATTCTTATAAGTACTTGTTTCTTTCATTTATCAAGTTCATCCTCTCTTGCTATGCATTAAAAAAGTCTTAGCCCAGTTCCTCTGATGCCACCCATTTGTATTTCTCCACTTCACCTATGTCCACACCATCATATATTGTGGTATTTAACGCTGTGGAAAGGTGACAATTATTGCACGGTGCTGCTGCCCTCTCCAGCCCACCCAGTGCTCAAGCACCACTGCTGCTGCTAATCACAACGTGCTTGGGAGGTGAGACTGACCGAATTGATGCTTTCGTGCAAAACAACTCAGTGGCTGGAGTTGGTGATTTTTAGTGTCTATATTCGGCATATGGCAGCTGCAGAAAATATTTCAGCAAGAAACAAAGCATTTCTCACAAACAAAGAATGAGACAAGAAATAATTTCAAATAGTAACATGGCAAAGAATTTGTAACCAGTTCCTGGCATCCTAGAGTGGGATTGACTGCATGGTGTCCTTCCTTGGTGTCCAGTGATATTTCGTTCAGAAGTGTATGTTTTAGAACTCATTGTGCCAAGTTAAGACAGTGCAATTATTTGCACACAGAACATACCGGCAAAGTGGTATATTGCTGATATGACCTGCAAAGGGCACTGGAAGACTCTACTTCTGCCTCTAAGTTGGTTGTTCAACTTGCTTACCTTACTGCCCTTTCCATTATCCTGGAGTTTATAATGAATCTCCTTTGTTACCATTAAAAGAAATGTTAAACCTACTATTTCCAAGGAGCAGCAAACTACCACTGAAGCAGCATGTCTTGGTGCTTAACAAGAAATGCACAGTCATAGCAGATTATTACACCCCAAAATGAGATCCATTTGTGAGGGTCAAAGGAAGGAAAAAAAAAAAAGATAACTTTGCATGTAGCTGGGACCAGCTTTTGCATCCAGTCCTCCTGTTCTGAGCCATTTACACCTCTAAGGGGGCAAAATTTGCCCTCTGTCAAAGGTCTCCACATTTAGGGCTTTAGTTAGCCATGTCTGTGCTCCAACTTCCTCTTTATTTGGGTTTTCATGATAATAGATTAGTGAAGAAACTTTCTCTTAGTAAAATTCAAACCATCCCCAGTGGTTTTCTCAGACATGAGGTAGGTGAAGGAAATGAGGACACAGCAAACTAGACATAAGCAAAGGAAACTGCAATTTATCACTTAAAAGTATAGTAAGTTAAACAGCATCTTAAGGCTACAACAAATTGGCAATTGCTAAAAACTCCACCTGTTTTAGGCATTCTTTACCAATTGACCATACAAAAGAAAAAAAAAATAATCCTTAGCAACAGGGAGCAATAGCATCCATATCATTGGCATTGCTTGTTAGTGTTGATACTGCAGTACATGTTGTTTGGCATAACGATATACAAGTCTTGAAACAAATTTCCCAGCAGTAGTATCCTTGTATAGACTGAATAAAGGTTATTTTCTACAGGGAGGTATCTTATAAGAAAAAACAGTAGGGGAGGCCATAGAAGTGAGAGGATCCTATGGAGCTTTTTGTATTTAACAACAATCAATGGGTTTTATGGAAAATCATTGAGCAAAATGTGAGCTGCAAGCTCACTACCCCATACTGATGTTATTTATAACCTTAGTCTTAAACTGCAGGAAAAGTACACTTCTGTTCTATGGGGAATACATTAAAAGTATAAAGAGCAGATAAAAAGACAGAGCATTTCATGGATCACCAAGAACAAAATCCACTTAAATGAGCTTAGAGTTGGTTTCTTGGCTTTCACTGATGGAGAAGGACTATAAGGCATTGCCCAAGAGGAAAACGCTGTTACCTAAGTGTGTTTGTTACCTCATGCATAAACATGGGATTACTGTAACACACATACATGCATATACGGTGTTTGCTTCTAACTAACTCTGTCAAGACTGTATTATCATTTCGTATGATTAGGACAGATTTCTACTCCTGCTTTGCATACATGGGTTGTCATTTTTTTTTTTTAATAAACATTTAGGTGTTAAAAGATGAATAGCTGCCGGTTTGCAAGATAGCAGGAAGGATAATTTTTTCCTTTCTGTGTTGCCTAGGTAAATCATCAATAACATCCTATATGTGAAGTGCTAACCGTAGTAATACAAGTTTTAACTTAGCAGGGATGCAGACATGAAATATTTGTTCAGTAACCCTATCTGTAGAAAATGGCACAGTATGAAGAGGGTCAGCTGGTCTTTATCCAGCACCAGCAGGGTCTCCAGCTTGTCTACTGAATTAAGTCTCAGTGCCAGGAATATTGTTTCTCACTTGTTTAAAAAAGAAGAAGGGAAAAAAAGAAGACTAAAGTTACTTCAGGGCTACACAAGAACATCTTATTTGCCAGATACCAACATCATTGGCTAGTTTAAATCTCAGAATAAATAATACATTCTAAAGACATATGACTCAAATGTGAGCATGCTCCTCACAATAAACTGAATAATTCTGAAGAACAAAGAGAGGAGAGGAGAGTTTATGATGTAACTTGTTACCTGCAGATGGCAGACTGGCTATAGGCTGGGCCTTCGGTGGCGCTTAGGGCTTGGCCAACTTGAGTCTGTGTCAGGCCAAGGGACAGGCGCCGGATTTTAAAAGCTTTGGCAAATTCTCGGATTTCTTCCAGATTCACCCCATCCACTTCTCCAGTGGCTGTTTGAGGATCTGTTGAAATATTTTTTGAATTGTGTCAGTTCTTCTTGTCACGTACGAGTGGGCTAGGCTTACACCATGCTTCATTGTCAAGCTGTTCGTGTTTATTTTAATCATAGAATACTTCTCCCTTTCTCTTCTTCCCCAAACAGAAACAAGCTTGCCTTGCTAGGTGTGTTATGAAGCATGTTCAGATTGCTAAAATGCTAACTATGCAGCCGTGCTTCCAAGTGGTGGTGAAAGATGTTCAAAGACATATTTCATTGCTGAACTCCTGAGAAAAGGCCAACTCACCTCAGAGTGAGGGAGTGGCTGGGCTCCACACTGTCATTTGTGCCTTGCAAAATCTCCCCCACTTTTGACAAGTCGTTCCCTGTGTCCCCTTCTCATTACATACAGAAGAAAGGCAGCTGTTAATATATTTATTTGCAGTCTATGGGGACTGCTAAACATGCACATAAACTGCTTTTTTTTTTTTTTTCAATTTGAAATCAAGACTTTCCACTTTATCTAAAATGAATGCTAAATAAGGAAATTCATAAACCTTCCTTCCCTTTTCTGCAACAACCAGACCAAACCACCAGCCAAGCATCCAAACTAACCCAGCAAAAAAACAAGCCCAAACACAAAAAAATCCTCCTTCATTTAAAAATCATCTTTTAAAATATGTCCCTGTGAGAAGCAGCCTTTCAAGCTTTTCTTTCTGCCTCCCGTCAGGTTGATAATCAAGGAGCACTGTATTTGCAACATCAGCCATTAGGTTTTGGATGGTAATGCTGCACAATTTTTTACTTTTACATTAGCCCCTCAGAAGATAATGCTTATGATGCTGTGAGAATAAATCTGTCCTTCCTCTCCATAGCAGTTTTACTGACACAGAAGCCTTTGTCCCTGAAAGGGCACATAATAAAGCATGTCTACCACAGGAAAGCTCCTTTGGTGCTGGATAACTCGGTCAATTTAGGACTTATCAAGGGAAATGACACAACAGCTGGAGAATGGAACTTTTTTTTCCCCCCAAGCTACTGATCCCTGGCTAAATGAAAGCGTTTGCCAAGCTGGAGACAGCATGGGACTGGGATGGTGGAAGATTTCAAAGTGTTGTGCAATCCTGCGTGTAGTGAAGCCATTCTCCCAGCGAGATATCTCTATTGTTCTTCACCTCATTCCTCAGACTTCTTAGGTGAAAAGTTTGCAGCACAATAACCCATCAATTTCTGTAAATGCAAGCAGTTGTCCAAGGACAGTGCTAGACTACATTACTATTCTGAACCCTATATTACAGTGGCTCCTGCTAGTGCTGCTATAGCTAAGGGCATGTCAGCACTACAGTAACAGGGCTTTTATTTTCAGTGGTTTATAAACCTGATGTAAAATTCCCTTATGATGGAAATGTCCTATAAAAAATCTTTTAGTCCAATAATAGAGACAGAGGAAGAGGTTTTTCTGCTATATAAATTCAGCCTATATCGATTCGAAGCCTGAGTGAAAGAAGCACATGAAGAAATAGGATTTTAAAAATACACATCTGTGTAACCATGGAATATATGAACTATGTGTACAGGTAAACACATACACAGACTGAACCTGGTTTTGACAATGCACCACGCTCCTGCTCTCAGTGCTGTGCTTGAGCTCACCTGTACGTACATCCATGTACTCAGTCAGTGTAAAGTTAGGATACATATTATTTGCTTATGAGTAGTGGGGGGCTATTAGAGAGGCTACTCAGATTTGAAAAGTAATTGACTTTGCAGATGTGAAATATTCCTACTTATCCTATACATGGTCTACCTAGCATACCAGTTGTGATTTTCATAGATACAGAGTGGAGCTGGATGCTTATCAGCCCTTTGGTTCTCTGAAGAGCAAATTATACATGTACAAAATACCATAAATTATAATGGCCTCAAAGACTCCCTTGAGTAAATTGCACTAAGATGGTGACTTTCCTCACCGCTTTCCTTCCTTTTAAGGCCTCTGACTAGGGTGGTCAGGGATGTGACAAAGTACAATTCAGATGTTCCCAGAGAACTCTCAAGGTAGCAAACTCTATTGCTGTCATCTGTAACCCGTCTCCCCCTCAAACGCCTGTAAGGAATAACGAGGGAGTTACGAAAGCTAAGGGGTTATATGCTTGCTCATGGTTATACAGAAATTCTGTCATGTTCTGCTAAATTCTTCTGATACAATGCTTAGAACACTGAGTATCATGAAAAGTCCTTTCCTGCTTGGGGGTCTTGGATGAGGGAACAATTAGGCTGAGCTCTCCTTAAAATAAGAAAGAACGTTATGATGCACTTCAGTAATATGGGAGTAGATCCTTATATATGGTGTAGCATTTGTTGACAAAAAGGCTTCACTCTTATATAGTGTCTTTGGGAGGAAGAAAGTGCTAACGGGTGGACAAAAACACTGAAGCCTTTTATTCCTGAACTCTAGGAAAAACAGTGTTTGTATCAAATCAGAACCACTTCTACTTCAGGTGTGATTCAAAGTCCTTTGAAAACCATAGAAATAGTCCCTTGATTTCTATAAGCTTCATATTACTCATGCAGTACTACAAAGCCTTTCCTACTGACATCATATAACAGCACCAGTCTGTTTTACTCTGTTGCCATTAAAATGCCATCAATACATAATCTTGGACCCTGCGGACTCATACATACACATGCATAAATATACACAAATAGATAATGGATTTGTTTTTAATAAATTCTGAGCTCTCAGAACACTTAAGTGTATAGTTTATTTCACATTTTAGGACGAGTAGTTGATTGAAGACTGTAAATAAACTGATGCTTTTCAAATTAAGCGGATATCCTAGAGATGGCTGCACAGTGCCAAGAGGAAAATAAAGAATACCAAACTCATTGAGTGGTTAGGATCTACAGTTTCAGCATTTAGAGTAAAGATTCCCAAGGTACATTATGGCTACATACTCTATTGCTGCTGTGTCTATGAAACTAACAGGCACTGAACAAAGGTGAGAGTTGTCTGGGACCACTGTATGGGACATATGTATAGCAGAAGAAGAAAAAGGCAGGCAGCTAAAATTCCCCCAAATGTCCTGGTGAATGGTGAAGGTGGGTGAGCAGAGCAGAAGAAAAAAATCCACAGGCTCTCCTGCACTGAAAACCACTTTTTTCCTTCAGAAGGAAATTCTACTCCCACTTTTGAATTCTCTCAAAATTCCATGAGTTTGTTGGTGAATGCAAAGTCTTTGTGATTTTAATAGTGACAGGAAAGAGTTACTACAGAGAATCAGTGAACCCTGAAAGAGAAAGCAAATTCCTGTTGTGCAGAATTCTGTCTTGGGAGCGATTACAGGTGATTTCCCCAGTCAGACAGGAGGAGAAATAGCTGGCAGAGGAAGTCCAAGAGAATGTAAATTGGATGAGAGAGGTGGGACAAAACACTGTTAATGAGAAATAGACTGGAGCTCACGGGAAAGAGAAGAATAATTTGTGGGAGGCATTTTAATTTAATAGATGACAGTAAAATGAATTTGGAGGGAAGAAAGGACCTTCATGGAGACACAAATCTCCAAGCATGAGGGGAAAACAAACAGAAATTTCCACAAAGAGAATATATGGTAGAAAAGGTGAAGAAATAAGAAGAGGGGTGCCTCTGAGAAGAAGAAAATGAAATGTAAAAAAGGAGGAATGACAATGTAGAATTGAATGAAGAGAAAGCAAAGGAAAGAAAGGATAAAACAATATGAAAAAAACACACAGAAAGGGCATGAAGAGTGGAGATGAGTCTTGCAGTCATTACTTAGGCAGACCTTCTTTTAAAATGTCCTTTCTCTGGAAACATAATTGTCTTAAGAAGAACTAGCCTTGGTTGCTGGTGAGGAATGATGGACCGAGGATGAGACAAAAGGGAGAAGCTATGAAGAATGAAACAGTGCAGGGAAAAAAAGGACATAAAAATAAAATAAAATAAAATAAAATAAAATAAAATAAAATAAAATAAAATAAAATAAAATAAAATATTATGGGACATCACAAGAGGAATAAATCTATAAAATAAATGAAGGGAAGTAGTAAGAGATTAAGGAAACGCACTTTTTTAGAAGGTAGGAAACGTTAAAAAATGTAATATCATAAAGAAAATATGACTAGAATGAAAAATGAAATGAATAAAAACTAAGAACCTGAAACACTGAAGTTACTAAAGACCAATCCTGATCCCTTTATCAAGGGATTTTAATAATTTCACTCATATGACATGACCTCTGGTAGAGAGTGTTACTCTCTCTCAGTAAGTGTGCAGAGCCTTGCCTGAACCAATTACTTAACTATTGAAGTTGCTGTAAGCAACCCAATTAATAAAATAAGGTAGCTGAATTTGTCTTGAATTTTACTACATTTGGCAACAGTTTCTGGAATATGGTGAATCTCTACTGAGGTGCTTGACTCTGGAAGGCTGGACTACAGCTTTGGAATGAATGAGAAATTGAAAATAACCATATTCCTGCCTCACAAGTGGTAAAACAGTTGAAGAGATATTCAGGAGGCCACAAGCCTCTTGATTTCTGTTTCTCTGTTTCCTGCTACCCATGGGCCTATGGATTTATTGTCATGACCACTGACTCATTGCAGGCTTTATCCCACTAAAGACTTTGGATGGACTTTGGCAGGCTCTAGGTTTCAATTGCAGGCCTGTTAAACAAAGCTCTGCTGGCCACTGGGGAAGTTGGGGTGCTAAGAAGGCTCTGTCCCATCACGGGCCATGTGCTTGGCATAGAGGTGATCCTACCCTTCAGGGATCTGCACCCGGAAACTGAGTGTATTCTGCAAGTGAGCAAAACAGGGAGGCACTTTCTGTCCATTTGTTTCCCCATGTGCAGGCACAGCTGTATGCAAATGGGTTTTTATACTCCTAAAGCAATTTTCAAATTCATGAAGATCAATTAAGACAGTTTATCTAAAAAGGTGCTATTGTCAACAACAATGAAAAACTCTAAAAAATGCATCTTGCTTTACTTTTCATGTTTTGTTACACAGGCGGTTTGATCTTTTCCTACTGAAATGACTGTATTTTCCTCTTTCTCGTAGGCTCTTTTCACATTAGAAGAAACCAGCGGGTAGCTCTCTTGTTCTCTGGAACATTGGCACTTATATGTCACCTCAAGCAGGTTTATGCAAGCAGTGTTAAATCCAGTTTGTGGTTGGCTAGATGTTATCGAGAATATGCTGGACAACTATCAAGGATAACTGTTTTGTTGATCTCTCCCTCACATTATGCACCCTTTTGGTCTTGAATAGCTAGGGACTGGATGAAGGCTGAAAAATAAGTTTAGATCAGTTCCATATCTTTTTATTCTTAGAATCCTAGAATATCCCGAGTTGGAAGGGACCCATAAGGATCATCAGGTCCAACTCCTGGCACCACACAGGTCTACCGAAAATTTTAGACCATGTGACTAAGTGCACAGTTCAATTGCTTCTTAAATTCAGATAGGCTTGGTGCAGTGACTACTTTACTGGGGAGCCTTGTGCTGTTATCATCACACTTTTTTTATAGGCAATTCCTATAATCACCCTCTCCCTTTGGAATGCTCTTAAGACCCGAGTCCCAATGAATTAATTCCCATGGACAACACAGCCCTCAGTCTACTTGTATGAAATGCATTTTCTTTGCCCTGAGTTCCCCACTTATTGATTTAATCAAGCTGTTCTTCAGTTTTGAGCAAGGGAGAAGAACTCCAACTATCTTCTCTGTTCCATTCATGATCACTGTCAGGGTATTAACTACGGCTAAGTTTTGCCCTCTGCTCAGCCCTCTGCTGCCAGAAGCAAGACCAACCCTTACCCTTCTACAAGCCCCTACCTCAGATATCATACAAACTGGGCAACAGTTTAGTGAACCAGGTAGTGAAGAAACCCTGGGACAGTGTCCTCCCATATTACATGATTCATCCCTTGAACAATGATGCAAAGAATGAAGGATGAGGAAAAAAAAACCAACAGTGATTCTGTGATTTTAATCACAACACATCTGGTTATTACAAAATTCATGTTACAAGAGGAGTTAGATACAGTTGCACAAAGTACTCTTTTCCTAGCATCCCCTAAACTTTGAGTGACTTAGCTTGTAAAGTTAAAAGGGCTTCTTCCAGGTTGCTTTTATTGTGTAGAGTGCTTATCCACATGGGGAAATTCACTGGAATAACTTTTTGGGGTAGAGTACCCCTAAGTAGTTATTGTAAAATATATATATATATATATACAAATATATATATATATATTTTATAACAGTGCCTGCAAGGGAAGCTAGTCTGGACCAGCAATTGAGAAGAAACTTATTCTGCACCAGCTATCTTAGTCAATTTTCCCACATAGGTAAAGGGTAACTATGAATTTTTAATGTGAAGCATCTTATTCAACTTCTTTCCAGAAGCTTGTCTACATGAGAAAATTTACTGACAGAACAATAGCAGTACCTTTCACTGTAATTATATCTGTATCTATACATTTTATGTACTTACAGCTACCCATGTAGTTGTGTTTATTTCTGAATAGGAGTATTCACATTGGGAATTATACTAGCATAATTTTACCACTATAGCTCTGCTAGTAATTTTCCCATGTAAACAATCTCTGAAGTAATCCAATCAAGATTTAAAAAAAAAAACTTTTCCAAGCCCTCCATAAGCTTGCATCAGTCATATATTTTCCATTACCAACACGATGTGAGCTACACTGTTTACTTGAAGTATGCACACAGCGTATCTTTGAACAAGGTCATCCAATACAGTTAGATTTTTGCAGATGTGCAAAAACTGTTAATGCTTCTTATGCATACTTCCAGCCTGTTGTTCTTGCTATGCGAAGACCAAAGTTAATGCTAATTAGGTAACAGTGAAGACTCTGAAATGCGTGACTTAGAAGAAAGGGCTGGTAAGGAGGTTAGCTGTTACAATCCCAGACATGAAACTCAGTTATTTCACTGCAGCATGATGCTCTCTCCTCTCCCACATCTTACAGTTCTTGGTTGCTTAAATTGTACAAGCTTTTCCTGGCAAGAAAGGTCTCATGTTCTAGATTTGTGCAGTGCTACATTTGGTAAAACAGTTTACTACAATAACTAAGCAAGCGAACAACAATGAAAAAGCAACTTAAGCAGAAGTAAGATACACCAAATATTAAGCAATATAATTACACTGACTGATTCAAAAAATTCTAATTTCAGAAAAACATAAGCTACATTTGAGTTTTAATAATTGCCCAGCGTTGACAAAGTCAATTAACAGCTGCTACCATTTTAATGAACATTTTTAGCATTGTTTGCAATTTCTCAAGGCATGTTTACCTTAAGCCCCATCCATCACAGCACTTAGCAGTCCTTATTCATAAGAGTCACTCTAGTTAGCAATATACAATCTAATATATGGAAAAAAAGAAGGAAGGAAAGCAGATCAGGAAACTCAGCAGTAAGGAGGACAAACGGGGGAGAAGTAAGGAGAGACAGGGAGCAATACTTACTGCTGACTAATTGGCCAACACTCAAAGCTGAAGAGGAGGAGGATGAGGAGGAAGAAGAGGAAGCCTGACGCACTGGGCTTTGAGACATAGATGCTTGACTGTGAGCCAAATGCAGGAGATTGGGTTGTGAGGCTGCTTGTCCCACTTGCGTCTGGGAGGGCTGATGGAGCTAAATGTTAAAATGTAAAAATAGGTATTTAGAAAATGAAGCAGTAATAGGAAACTTTCAATGCACCATCTCACCCATCTATTTCCAGGGAACAAATCCCCTAAGAACATTAAATACCACAGACTCGGTTCAGATGACAGTGTTACAGTAGGAACAATTTGAACTTCCTTGCATTCTGACTTGCCATTTTTTTCTCAGTTTAAGCAGATACTTAATCTAATTAGCAGCTAAATACTTGTTTGAAATGGATGATGAGAGATCTATGACATTCCCAGTAGCATTCTGATTTAATAAATACATGTCCTTACCTGTGTTCTGACTCAAGAAGTCAGACTTTTATTCCCTACATGGATTCTCAAATAAATCAGCATTGTTTCAAAAAAGGATCTTTTCATACTGCAGGACCAGGGCCAAGAACAGTGGGAATGGGGAAGAGAAGATAAGGTGGGGGGAGATCCCTTTCCTACAGAAAGGAATAATTTGTTGTATGACATTGGATCTAGCAAACAAACTAAAATGTTGAAATCTTACTTCTCAAATGATAAATTGTCCTTTCTTAAAACACGCAGTGAAACTCCTGAACCCCATTCGCATCAGGACTGTGTCAAGTAAGACATATCTAAAAAGTCCAGCAAGTTCTGTAGATGCAAATGATACGCTGTGATATATGCATCTGGCTTTAGAAATGTTTTGTTTACACATTTTACAGTAGTGTAGTCTTTGGTCCTTCACTAGAGGAAAACAAAGAACCATTAATCCCTTCAGCCTAAAATAAACTTTCATATGGGATTGAAAACTAAGATTCTCTGCTACTGATTTTTACATAAAACTTCCAGCAAATTCAAAGGGTAGTCTGTATACAGAATTAAGGTACATGATAGTGTTGTGGTTTAACCTGGCTGGCAGCTCAGCACCACACAGCCGTTTGCTCACTCCCCACCCCCAGTGGGATGGGGGAGAGAATCGGAAAAAAAAAAAAAGTAAAAGCTCATGGGCTGAGAAAAAGACAGTTTAGTAGGACAGAAAAGGAAGAGAAATAATAACAATAACAATGATAATAATAATAATAATAATATGTACAAAACAAGCGATATACGATGCAATTGCTTACCACCAGCTGACTGATGCCCCCCAGCCTGCCCCCAAGCAGTGGTCCCCTCTACCGTGGCCAGCCCCCCCATATTATATGTTCAGCATGACATCATATGGTATGGGACATCCCTTTGGCCAGTTTGGGTCAGCTGTCCTGGGTCTGTCCCCTCCCAGCTCCTGCTGCACCCCCAGCCTGCCCGCTGGCAGGACAGAGCGAGAAGCTGAAAAGTCCTTGGCTTGGTGTAAGCACTGCTCTGCAACAACTAAAACATCAGTGTGTTATCAGCATTATTCTCATCCTAAATCCAAAACACAGCACCACACCAGCTACTAGGAGGAAAATTAACTCTATCCTAGCCAAAACCAGGACAGACAGACTTACAGTTTTGTGTTGGCCTCTAGTCATCCATTTCATAGCCTACTAATATAGTAACATAGTCCTGAGGCACTCAGGTGACTGGTACTTAATATACCTTTATTTTATATCGATCCTTGATACTGATCAAAAAAGACTGACAAAACGTACTAAAAGGCTTCACTTTTAAGCGATAGCCATTATTTATATTCTCAGAAAGGGGGAAATATAGAGGCCTGTTTGGCCTTGCTCAAAGTCAGTGATTTAAATCCATTTCTTGAATTCTAAGGAATGTAAGCTTTTCTCTTTTGATATTTAACTTAACAAATGACTTCAGAAAAGGAGCTGAATTCATTAGTAATACTAAAATTATATATAATATGCTCTCAGAACACATAGAAATGACTGATGCTAAGTAGACAACAAATTGTATGGCACAGTAGATAAAGGCACCTGATCACATTCAAGATGAACGGAATACATATGAACAATTTTAATGACATTATTCCTGTTATGAGTCTGCTTAAGCATGGAAAAACTACAACTCTTTTTTTTTTTTTCCCTGCAATGTAACACAAAATGAAGCCAGAAACCTTGAGTTATCCTTTAATAACAATGAAAATTATTTATCTGTCCAAGTTTAGTCTATTCTGACTTCTCTGCGGACTAATAAATAAAAACATTTTATTATCTTGAGGAGCTTTTCTTTTCTAACAAGTTTTAAAAGAGAAAACTGGCACTGTATCAAGGGGATAACAGTTGAGAAACTGATTGAAAGGCTTCCAGGTTTCAGACTCATGCAAGCATTGGGCATCTGTGAAAAAAAATCACGAAAAACTGGATTTTATCTACAGAGCACTTCCAACCCAGAATGTCTACTTTTGTACTATCTTCTTTTAGGGAAGAAGCCCACTAGAAAGGCTGGCCTCCTCTGAATGCTGCAGAAAAGGACGGCCCATCCATTACACACGCAGAACTCCAGGCTGGAGCCTTTAGAAATCAGACTGGAAAAGAGAATTTATTTGGGCTCTGGGTCTATCGTCAGAGGGATTCTCTGGCAACACTAAAGATTTCTGCCTAGGTGAGGGAAGAAAAATACTGTATTTTGATGAGTTAGATGCTTCCACACTGGCTGGAATAGTCTTAGAGATGTTAGTGTTTATCTGCGAGGATGGAGGAGCAAATGCGGTGGCTATTTTTAAAAAGAAAGATCTGCAAAATTATAGTCCAGTCAACTAAACTTCAACCCCTGGAAAAGTACTGAAGAAAATAATCAAACAATTTGCAAGCACCTGAAAGAAAACAAGGTAGTAACAGACAACATGGATTGTTAGGAACAAACTGTGTCAAACCAATCTGATCTCCCTGTAAGACAGGGTAATTGGCCTTGTGGACAGGGAAAAAGCAGTAGGTGGTTTGACTTTACAAGTCTCTCGACACTCCCTCGTGTGACATTCTTTATAACCTAGGGAAACATAGTTTAGATGAAACTGCTGCAGAATGAATGCAAAAGTAGTTGGAAACCAGACCTGAGAGGATGGTTATCTATCTGCTGAAACAGATGTGTGCATGGATGGTGCTTCACAGAAGCAGAAACAGGAAAGACTATTCAATATTTTCCTAATGACATGGATGATGAAGAAGAGGATATGTTTACTAAATTTAAATGTTGATGCCATGCTGGGAGGGACTTTTGGTAGGCTGAAATACAGGATTAGAATTCATAATGATCGTGTCAGTTTGAATGTGCCACCAAGAACAGCGGTGTTGCAAAAGCGAAGAAAAGGCAACTCCCATAATGAACTGTGTGAGCAAGAGTGACGTCTGTAATGCATGTGAAGAATCTTCTTTTCTACTAATCACTGGAATGGCCTCAGTAAAGGCAGCACTGTGTCCATAGCTGGATGCCACACTTGAGAAAAAAAAATGGACTCCCAAAGGCCTGGGAGTTATGTGAAGCTTATGAAGATGCCTGGAAGGAACTGGTCATGTTTAATCTAAAGAAAGGAAGACTGAGTGGGATATGTTATCTGCCTCAAATACAGGCAGAGCTAATGAAAAGAGGAGAGAATGAGTCTGTCCTGTATTTTGTAGAGGACAAGATGAAGTGCAATACTCTGGAAGATTCAAATTAGATGGTGGGAAAAGCTTTCTAACATGGCAGTGAAGCACTGGCATAAATTACTGGGGGAACTGACTAGGTTCATATGAGAGTGCTTAGCAGCAAGTTAGACAAATACAGGAACAGCTGCTCCACCTGGGAACAGCAAAGGTGATTGGATAATCTCTTAAACTATAGCTTTCCAGCCTTATTTTTTTTAATGATTCTGTGTCATTTTCTACCAGTATTTCGCAGGTAGAAATACATGGTCATGTAAGAGACAGATAGCATATGCAACATGTTCAGGCCACAATGCACATATAGTACATGAAAGTTCAACTGCTGAGTATGGACACAGTAAAATGAATGTTTCCAGAAAGCACCAAAATGAGTGGACATTCTCCAGTTTGCACCTGCAAAGTAAGCACACAGCCACCATGTAGCACATGCACAGCACGCTGATTAAGTCTAGGAAATGTTTGATTCTCTTCACAAGTTTTGCACATTGCATTTGCAAATGCATTTGTGAAATAACTGGGATCCCAAGAACCTTGGCAGTTTCTTTTGTTAAACCTCTGGGAATCTTTGGATGAATGTATGAAATTGTCAGAATTTTAGCTGGACAAAAAGTTCTATGGAGAGTAAAGTCTGGATGAACAGTGACTAGGTGCAACAGCAATTGTTGGTTTCTAACTCAATGCTTATGAGGGAAAAGGGAACAATGGGGTTGGAAAAGCTGAAGAGTCACCTTAAAGCCTGACCAGGGACTAAGGAAGAATTCTATCTTCAACACCCTACATAATTTTCAGCACACCCCCTGTTTTACAGATGTGATGGTTAAGCTGTGAATGTCCCGCTTAAAGAACAATGATAGTTATCTATGACATGAAATTGCATTAAAATACTCTCTCTCTTTTCATCTACTATAATTTCCATTCCAGAAATAGCCTTAAGGAGAGGCGATGATTAGATTATCAATTAGATTCCAGATGACAGAATCAATTCAAACTTGCAATAGCTGACTTTTCCCAATTTTGGACACGTACATATGGTATGAATTATATTTATGACTGTTGTACATTTTCCATCCAAAGACAGAAGAAGGCACAGAAATTACAGAAGCAGTTGCTGTTAAGTGCCATTCTGTGTAGGTGGATATAGTAGACATGCCGAGAATGATGACTGTATGCAACACTGATCAGTATCTGGCAGGAATATATGTATGCACACTACAGCTAGAGGAATAGGATGAATATGAGAAACATAAAGTGCAGCATAATACTTTATAAGAATAAGCTGGAAAATGCAAAGGGCCTGATTCTTATCTTCTTTACATCAGTTTTACATTCTGCTGTCAACAGTGAAAGTGGTATTGCTTGATAATGGCAAAGAAAAATGAATTAGGTCTGTAAGACTGAATTTTATGCTTAAGTTACGTATGTAGTATATTCCCGCTCCTGGGATGGTTGACTGGAACCCTATATTTAGGTCCCCTCATGAGATCAGGGGTATTGTTCCCTGCATCCAGGAAGTTACGGGATAGTGACAGGGAAACAAGGAATTTTACATAAGCTCAGGAAAGGCAAAAAGGCCAAGTGGAAATAAAGAAAAAACTTTTGAGAGTTGCCATGTATCCTAACAGAACTGCTACTGGTTTTACAGAATCTGGACAAAAAAAACAGGGCAAATTATGGCCCTAATGGAAGGGAGAAGAAACCAATGGGCTTAAATTACAGTAACAGAGGCTAGGGTCAGGCAATAGGAAGACCTTTTTAATGCTAAGGAGAAGTAGCCTAAATTGCCTTGGGATGTCAGGGAATCTCCACCACTGGAGGTTCTTGAGAACAGGTTAAACAAACATTTGTCAAGAGTGATACAGGGACAGTTGATCCTGCCTATGGGGAGGGGATGGACTGCATGACCTCTTCGGGACCTCTCCGCTCCTATTTTTCTATGATTCAGTGAAAAGGAAATCTGAGAGACAAGGAAACACAACAAATTAGAGTAGACAGAGGTGAAAAAGACAAGTATAACAAAAAAGGCAGAAGAGATGAAACTAGCAGGAGTGGCACAAAGAGCAAGAAATATATTTGGAACAATCCCCTTTATGATACAAATAAAAATTCAATGTATTTCTGATGTCAGCTAGTTCTTCCTGGGAAATACAGATACTAGCTCTAATAAAGACTAAGTCCATGGAAGATTTTGATGTAAAAATGCTTTCCCAAATACTTTGAAATGACACCTTAATGCCTTGCAGAAGTAGTAGTTTAAGTTTTTCATGCTTCCATTTTTGCTGTAAGCTGAGCTCTCTGATCAGTCTACATTTCCTAAAATGTTCCACGTGCTTTTTTTTTTTTTTTTTTTTTTGATAAAGAGTGGTGGTGTACCATAACCTTTATTTGATTTGAGAGCACCATGGCAGAAGAAATCTGTCTTCAAACCTACTCATACTGCATGACCAGACATGGGCTTCAAAAATGTTTTCTTAAATCTTCCAGCAAGTTAAAAGAACAAGTTATTACACATATCCCCACACTTTATGCTAAATTGTTTTCACAGCAATTCTGCCAGAAAGTTTCCACTGGGGCTCAAATACTGTAGCCCATCACCCGAATTTAGCTTACTCAACTAAATTCAAGTAAGTGAATATGTGAATATGAAAACTATTTGATGCTTAATGAGTATTTTCTCCCTTAGTATAGGATAATATAGTATAAAGGACCTCTATACACATTGCTTAGACTGACAGAATAGATACATTTGGAAACTAGAATAAGAAATCTCTTTGGGTCCACACAGGCTGTGCACATGCTCAGCTCTGAATGAAGACAAAAGGAAAGAAGTCCTGGTGTGGTGTGGACACAACTGGGGATAGGACTTTGGCAGCATCTGACTAGGATTTCCATTTGAAGCCTTACTGTGGGATCAAAGTATGCGCTGTAATTACAGGTCTCTGGGCTCTCTAAATGATGTGGAGAACACAGATGGTTGTCTGTAGAACATATAATCTTATATGCACATCAGGTGCATTGGTCATCTTTCTGACTCCCATCAGGAATGATATAATATCACTGTTACAGTAATAGACTTAAAGGTATAGGTAAGGGTGTAATTCAAAGGTAACAGCAACGTTCCTACAGTGAAGTGTTTTACTTTCTCTATGGCTCAGTTCCTTAGAATGATACGGGTAGTATAGTAATATCTTCCTATTCCCAAAGGTGTGGTGCAGTTATATTGTCTTTTTTTGAGAAATCTTATTCCTGCAAGTGCAGATGCCATAAAGAAAACTGGTCAGGAAGAGACCTATGTTACAAGCCAAACGTTCATGCAAGGAAGTCTCAGGTATTCTTGTAATCGTGAGTATTGAAATCTAGTATTCTATCCATAGACAAAATGGCATGATGCAATGCTGATGATAGAGGAAAAGAGAAAAAGTGAGAAAAATTGTCATGCACATCACTGAAAGTCATCTACTATAAAAAGCAAAAGAAAAAAAAGTTGGACTGAGACAAAACAGTTTAGTGGCTATGTTGAAACAGAAAAAAAAGAGTGCATTTCTCATAAAACAGGACAGCAACAAAGTAATAAGAGCGTAGCAAAGAAAAAAAAAGATTGAGAGCTGGTTAGATTTTAACTGAAGAGAGGAAAACAAGGGATTGCATGGAGTTGTGATAATGAGATGGTAGAGTGTATGTGGTAAGTTGAGACTGCAGAAAGAAAATGTCTGGCATGGAATTGGGAAAGTAGCTGTACTAAGAATGACCATATACTCATCTGAGAGCTGTCTTTTCAACAACTAATCTGGAGCATGACAGCCAATGACAATGAAGATTGGGAACTGACTACGTAAGAAAATCTTGCCTAGGAGCTCGTTTTATTGTGTCAGAGTTGGCAGAAGCCCAAAGCTAGTAGTGCTATAAGACACGATGAAATATGAAAAGTTCTGGCAGGCAGTGTAGATAAAACACGACTGAGGACAACTGAGACTACAGGCCAGATTTAATGAATCTAATATGTAGAAAGGAAAAGCCAGACAACAGCAAGAAGGGAACCCTCTTGATGAGGTCCACTGGAGAACTATGTAACATGCAGAAGGTGCTTCTGTGTGCTGTAGGCAAGCAAATGGTTATGAAAACACAAGTTATTAGGAAACCTGTTTAAGGAATCTATAAACAAGAGTGTATTTTGAATCCCAGTGTTTTCTGGCAGCTGGATTCTTCTTACCTAACTTCACTCATGCAAGAATTAGCTTTCTATCCTAAAACAGCTGTCTTAGCTCCCTCTCTAGTTAGTGGAGACAACAGATACTTTTAGATACATGTAAGAGATTCAATCTATCTCAAATGGTTCTTTTTTCAGCAGTGCGAGTTGCCTTCTGGACATGCCTATCTCTCTGTTCCTCTATGGGAAATCTAGTTAACTAGCGTTCACCAGGTATCTAACAGCTGTACAGCTAATGTTAAGCAAGTTGAATCCTTTCTTCTATTTCTGACCCTCCTAAGACTCCAATTTTTGGTTCAAGATCTTCTGTCAGCCATGTTGGTGCCATGTGTTGTTAAAAGTACAAAAGAACTCCTTAAAACAAGGTTTTCAAATCTGGTAGCAAATGAAAACACTAACAAATTGTTAGAACAAGATAATTTGTTCTTGGAAAAAATGTTCATTTAACCATATGATCTGGATTGTGACAAAATCCCTCCTGAAAGACATGAAGGAAGTGTAGAACTTAAGGTTGCAAGGTACTTTTCTATAATGAGATATAGACGGCTTAAAAAAGCAAGAAACATAAAATTCAGAAATAAATAATCCTTTTTCAAGGAAGGAGACTACAAGTGGAGATCACAGGATTTATAACAAATTTTGTTGACTGGTTGCAAGCAGCAAGAAAAGATGGTGAACAATGGTGAACTTGAATTAGCAGGAGAAATGCATGAATTTCTTAAGTCAATATAGAATACCATGAACAATTTACAGAACCTGTTTACAACATACTGAGGGAGCATTATGACAGATGAAATACAGAGTAGGTGCAAAAGTGATTCACATTAAAAGGAACCATTTTAGTGACTCACATGGTAATGATCAGGGAAGCAAATATGTATCATTGTGGATACATCTACTTATTGAAAAACCTGCTCAATGAGCAGAGAGAAAAAAAGCAGGATGATAGACTGTATTGAGATAAAGACAGAAAATAATGCTGGAAATATAATGTTATTATATAAATCAGTGATGCATCCTCACTGTTTTCATGGCATTCAGTTCTGATCACAAAATCTCTAAGAGATTATTGTGGAAATTGAAATGGTTGAGAAATGGCCAGTAAAAATTATTAAAGCCAAAGCAGAGCTTGTTTATGAACAGAGATAAAAAGGACAGACCACAACAGGAGTGAAAACAGCTGCCCCCTTTAGAAAGTCATTACAGTTTTTAGGAGAATTCTTAGTGTAGATACTGTTGCTTAGTTTAGTAAAATCTTGGAAAACAGTGAAAACACTGAAGCTGTAACTATTCAAGTTAGTTTAAAGAGGAACACCCCAGCAGTGTGCTCAGGTGGCCAAGAAGGCTGACAGCATCAAGGCTTGTATCAGAAATAGTGTGGCCAGCAGCACTAGGGAAGTGATTGCCCCCCTGTACTTGGCTCTGGTGAGACTAAACCTTGAAAACTGTGTTCAGCTTTGGGCCCCTCACTACAAGAAGGACACTGAGGTGTTGGAGCGTGTCCAGAGAAGGGCAACAAAGCTGTTGAGGTGTCTAGAGAATAAGTCTTATGAGGAGTGTTTGAGGGAGCTGGGGTTGTTTAGTCCGGAGAAGAGGAGGCTCAGGGAGACTTTATTGCACTCTACAAGTACTTGAAAGGAGGTTGTAGTGGGGTGGGGGTCAGTCTCTTCTCCCAAGCAACAAAAAATAAGACAAAGGGAAATGGCCTGAAGTTGTGCTAGAGGAGGTTTAGGTTGGATATTAGGAAAAAATTCTTCAGTGAGAGGGTTGTGAAGCATTGGATCAGGCTGCCCAGGGAAGTAGTTGAGTCACCATCCCTGAAGGTATTCAAAAGGCACGAATATGTGGTGCTTAGGGACATGGCTTAATAGTAGACTTGGCAGTGCTAGGTTAATGGTTGGACTTGATGATCTTAAAAGCCTTTTCCGACCTATGGTTCTACTGTGGGTAGTTTAAAGAGCATAAATCAAGAACATCTATTTATTCTTTAAAACTAGAGCAATAGGATTACAATGGAATTGGTTGTGTACCTTGAAAAGCAACCTATTTACAACAGAGAAGAAGAAACACTGCTTCACACTATACCTAAGTAATCTATGAACTTATTTCCATGAGGAGACATTGAGGTTTTAGTCTGCCAAGTTTGAAAAAGTTGTATGAATATATAATGAAAAAAGTCTACCCAAGTAAAGCTGACTAAAAACAATATACGAGGCATTTAAGTCTTCAGGCTTCAGGCAAAAAGTAAGCACTAACATGCATTACTTAGCAACTGAAACAGGCTGCACAGGTTCATTATGACTCAGCCAACAAGCAGCAGCTTACTATCATCACTTGCAATCACCTCTTTCTCCTGCAGTACTTGGTTTCCAAGAAAGTGACAAGTTGAAGTTAAGCTAGGATCGTCTGTAACTGGAACATTTTACTACATTATTTATTTCCTCAATTATTCTCTGGCATTCTCAAAACTTTTCCTAAACTTGTCTTGTACTTTTTTTTTGTTTTGTTTTTCCCTTCTGAAGCTTCTTTCATCAAGTCACAAGACAACAAATGCAGTGTGACACTATTTTCAAAAATATTTTGAATTCCTGCTGAGTCCTCTGAGTTTGAGCACTCACTTTATCTGAAAGCGAGGTTTTAAACTTACTACTAATTATGCTATCGTTAGTCAAACAGTACAGTTTGGGTAAGTTTTCACCCAGGCAGTAAGATAAATTCAGGATCTCCTTATAGCTTGTATAATTCCATTTACTTTTCAAATGGTATGGCAGTCTGTATAGTACTATCTCAATTGCTTTTGACTGTCCATCAGCATTATTCCTATGAAGGATCTGACTCATAATTCATTTCTGCTCCTAGTGAAATCGTTGGCAAAATTTCTTACTTCACTAAAAGCTGAAGAGCCAGTAGAGGGAGCACAAACACACAGAAATAATTTTCTGTGCCTTCTATAAAAATGATAATGCACTGTATTTTTTCATACAGTACTTGCATTACTTTTTTTTTTTTTTCCCCTGATCAAAAATACTTTCTAGACCAGATTCTGACAGATGCAGGTAAGGTGGTTCTGTGTAGTTTGGTGGTCCTTCCTGCAGCCTCTAGGACCTCAGGTCTCTGTGTGAGAAGCAAAGGCTGGACACTGACTCTAGCAAAATAATGTTTTCTACTTGCATAGCACTACTGGATTGACTAGCACAATATGGGGCACACATTTGACTTTTGGACCTAATCAGAGATCCCCAGACTGATGATCTGTGCTAGCTGTTAGCCTGTTCAGAATGCAACACAAGAGCATGCACATTGGGTGAACAAGAACAATACACCATGATATGGCTAAATAGTGAATTTCTGCCTTAAACCCCTGCTCTCAATCAGCAAGCTGCAACCTTCAGCAGCAGTTTTTCCCTTTGTGTAAGCTCAGTGCCACCAGTGGTGCACAGAAAGGTAACAACTCTGCCTCTTCTCTGCCCAGTGTCTACTGCTGGACATTGCCTGGAAGATGTTGCTTTGCTGCAGGACTCTGAAGGTGCAATGCTCTGTTGTTAAGAAGGTCTCAGGGAATAATACAGGACCACTATCCTCCTCTGTAATCCTAAATTTCATGAGTTTCAAATGGGATCTCAGGATTGTAATGGTTTTTGAGAGCTTCTCCCCATTAAGGAAATTCCCCCTTCAGGGGACTGACTCAAAACCCGCTGAGTTTCTTATTCCAATGTCAGGCTTTCCAGTGCTGGAAACACAGAACCTGCCCTTCCATCCACCCTGCTTTTTTTAAAACCTCATACATGCAACAATTGTCAAGGCACTTGCCAGTAGTGTAAGTCTTCTCCCATTAAAGAAAATGGGGTTAGATAAATGACAAGTGTTTCTGAAAATTCCTTTGCTAGATGCTATAGAGCATAGGATAAAATAAATAAATAAATAAATAAATAAATAAATAAATAAATAAAAAATAACCATTTCGTTGTGAAACATTTTCAAAACAAACAAATCACTTGAGAGATCCATTGGATCTCTACCTCTAAAGTGGGGAAAAAAAAAATACTGAATTTGGAGGAACCCTAGGATTCTCAGAAACATACAAGAGACTGCCAGCTGGTGTTGGAGATACAGGCATGACTAGCAAGCAAGCACTTTCATCAACAGGAATGCCAAGCTGAATATTTTAGTTAGTGATACTTTTATAAGTAATATCAGTATTTATAAGTATTTTTTGGTAATCACATTTGGTATTTTTTTCCAACCTCAATCTTCTCCCTTTCAGAGAAAAAGGTACAATTCTTTGCTCTAGAGATGTAGGAAAAACTAATGAATTTGACTTTTAAGTACTATAAAAAGTAAAGAAAACTTTTTGGACCTCATTGAAGTTGCTACAGCCATCCTGAAGTCTGTGAACGATTTGGTGACTTACACTGATTAATAATTTCCATAAAAATCTTTTATTTCCTTGCCTTTTCTTTTCCTAAAAAACCTTTCCTTCAGTGAAGAGGACTACTAAACGTGTGTATTTTTCTTCTTTCCTTTGCATGTTCCAAAACATTTCAAAAGCCAGTCTACTGGGTGATCACCAACCAAGGAACTGAACTTTGTAGGAGTCATATCCCTACTGTGCTTTCTAGGCTGAAGATTTCTGTTGACACTGTACTAACATTTAAAAAAGGAAAAAGAAAAGAGTAACTGAATAATACATGAATGTATAAATATATTATATAAGATTATAAGATTATATTGTAATTACAAATATAATATGCAATAATATACTATATACAACAAAATCAATCTTTTGTTAATAAAAACAGAAAGAAGTGGGAGTTTTTGGAAAGACCATGAGAGTCTGTAAGAAGATTTTTGTGCATCTGTTTCGATAATCATTGAGGCTACAGACACTTTACCTGTTGGCCTGGTTTGAGTGGCGATAGCGTTATTCCCTGGGTATTGATCACTGGTAGTATCTGGTTGCCGATGACAGTAGCGATGATCTGACCCTGGGCATTGGTCAATAACTGTGGAGTTATTGGTTGCACCTGAAGGCCCTGAGCTCCACCTGCTGCCTGGCTGGAGGGGACTGGATTAGGCATGAGTGGGATTGTTCCAATAATCTGGAGAAAGCAACATAGAAATGGAAAATGAAAAAATGACACAAACTTGCCACACAAAATTACTCATCTTACCTGTGCTAAATCAAACTTAAGGTTTGATTTAAAGGTTTGATTTGATACAACTTTTTTTTTTGTTTTAAATCAAACTTAAGCACAGAGACAGAGGTATGACCTGCTGAGTGTACAAAAAATCATTCCTTTGCTGAGGTGATGAAGGCTTACAAAGTCATTTGTCAAGTCATATATCACCTACACATTTTAATGCTGTCCACTGCAACCTCTAACAAGTCTCCTGTGTCTGAGAGTGTACAAAACTAACGCTGGGCCATGCTCTGGCTCCTTGATGATGCTTTGTTCCCACCTCTCATTTGGATATAGAATGAAGTAGGTGCAAATATCAGTCCTATAGAAAGTCTTGCTTTCTACAATCTTAAAGTGTTCTTAATTGTGAACTGATGTGCTTAAGTAATTTTCTGTGATTTACTGTTGGAAGAGATACTAGTTCCTTTCAGAATACAGCCCATAAAGATACGTTCATAAAAATGCAACTGCTTTTGGATGACAACTAAGTAGAACAACACAACAACAGGAGAGCTGGTGTTAGATAAAACAGTTTAGCTAACATTTCTGGGGCAAGTACTTGCAGAAAGAGACACTTGTGACATTTCAGATTTGAGAATATAGTGATTTCCTAAAATGTGAATGTGCCTGTAAAACTAATATTAGGATGAGTTGTCAAACAGATACTGTAAGAAAGCTTGTCAGTCAATAAGGTGCTAGGCTGAAGAAAGTTACTCTGCTCAAAGACTCTTTTTACAAGTATGACAGCATCTAAAACAAACTTCTGATGAAACTTGTCAATAAAACCAAACTTTTTTTTGCAAACAATGAATGAAGCTGGAGTTATAGGATTATTGCAACAGGAAAGGTAAAAGAAAATGCAAAACATATCTCTATTTCCTTCACCGTGCCTCTGAGTAAGCTCAGCTGTGATGTACAATGTGACAGCTTAGACCAATGTCTTGAGTGGAAAGAGTGCACTTAGTTAGCTAATGGCAATTCAGCCATCACATGGTGAGTGGTGAAGTCATCATCAGTTTACCAAACTTAGCCAGTCAAAAAAAAACTTGGATGAGAAGACCAGAGAGCCATAAAGAAAAGTAGGAGAGCTCTCCTACAGGAGGACCTGATAAAATGGCAAGCCTACTATAAGCTGTACTGTAAGAGCTGCAAGCGTTCAAAGCACTGCAGAGATATCGTTTAATTTCTCCTTAATACATTCCTGAAAAGATCAAGAAAGATTATTACCCGCATTTACAGAACATGAAAGTGAAGCACAATGGAGCATCTTCAGAGAGAGGCTGTGATTTGGCGAGTTAGCCTTCTAAGCTGGAATTGCCCACGAGTGTCTCTCTACAGACCACAGTGCCTTTATACTTTTCCTAAGGTGTCCCTAGTTGAACTGCAGCTGGTTTACAGTTCATGAAAGAAGACGGCTGTTCATGGGAGAGGGAGGCATTTATCACATCATTATCAGATTTCAGAATGTTTTCTAAATCTGACTTTCAGCGTTAATTAAATACAACTTTCATGTGGTGGCGGTGCAACCTGTAAATTTGACCCAGTTCTTATTGACCTAAAGTACTTATGGGTCACTAATATATTCTTTCACTTTGAACATATGTCACCAAACACGATGAATAATCCTTCTTAATTTTATCAGCAGAAACATAGCAAAGGCCTGTCCTTCCTTTACCATGTCAGTAAAGGACACGACCTTGGAGTGTCATTACTCTAATATAACTTTAACTATCAAGGTCCTAATCCCAGCAAAGCAAAAAATGCTGCGCTGGTGTTATCAGTAATAGAAATGTTTGCATTCACATTTAAAATGCATTTCTTGGACTGCAGTTGGGCATTTTATAGAATGACAGTGCTGAAGTGGACAGTTTGTAAGGTCAGAAGCAGAAGGCTATCTGTATGTATTAATGTGTGTCACATGCTATTCTGTACATGGTGGGCTGTACACACACACAGCCAGACATGGAGCAAAGAAAGCACACAGCTAGGAGGGGCATTCCAGAAGGACAAATACACAAATGCCCTCAGGGGTTTGGTGTTACCATCATAGCCAGGGGTAAATCTGAATGGGAAATAGTTTTCCCACTTAGTGAAATTTACGGGGATTTCAAGATCTATTTATTTATTTTTTTATTTTTCATTTCATACCAAGATAAAGTAAAATCTTCTCTAGTTAAAAAGCAAGCCACCTGTCTCCAGTAAACCAACACGACTACTTCTTATGGTATGCATCTTTGATACGGCTAAACCCAGATTCAAGTTTCCCCTTCCAAGTTCATTTATCTCCAGGTACCCTTTCCCAAACATCCTGACAGCTCCCTGATTCACACTGCTCAGGTTTGGAGGATTAAGTAAAATATTGACTGGGGAGGAGTCCTGCAACTGGATCCCTGCCTCAAACTTTGTGTGACTGTCCTGATGCTGGGCTAGATCATGAATCCTCTAATTGTGGTGAGAAAGTCCATTCTGGGGATTCCTGTCCTGTTAAAGTATTGGTTTGTACTGTCTGTCCTGTTAAAGTACTTGGCTGGCACTTCATGATGACAATTTACAGTTTTGATACATTTAATTTTTTTGAACACAAAACAAGACCATGCCCCAGGATTGAGACACTGGCCCATGGAATTACAGACTATCTCATTACCAGTGACCTCCCTAGTAGGGTGGCATGGACTTTCCCCATAAGATAGTCTGGAAAAGGCCATCCTACTTTGGGAGGAAGAGAATTGAGATATGTGGCTATGTCCCTAGTGTGCCACCTAGCCTCAAAGCCAGGAAACCATGTGTGGACTGTTTCATTCAGGTGGCATAAATACATAGCAGAGGAGGCTTCTTACTCAATATTTGGACTCAAATTCCTAAACAATTCCACCTGTCAAGCACACAAGCACGTTCTTGAGACAACAACACATCCAAAAAGTTTCTCATCCTACCAAAAAACATTTTTTTTAATGCTATGGGCTTGACTTTCACTATTCCTTTTGTGTCTCATACAACTCAAAGAAAGAACTAAGTGTTCCCAGAGGAGATGTAAAACAGGTGCTGTATGCAAAACAAAAAAGTTTTGAAAGTCCAAGGGTTAACTCCCAGGACCCCCTTGTCAATGCTCCATAACCTCTAACAGAGCCAGGCACATTACTTTGCAAAGGACTGTTGAATAAAACAAATTACACTTGTCAGAGGTACAGGTTCCAGATATAGGCAGAAAATGTGGTGCAAATGTGATGCCAGAAATCCTACTGAGTTATTCAATGTAAATTTAGATCTCACCTTTTTAGATACGGGGCTTTGGTCCATATCTAATTAAAATACCAAGACTGTAATTCTGACCCTGTTCAAGTGACTGGGTATTGCCAGAAGACTTGATGGAGTCAGATTTTCACAATTTTTCAGTAAGATCCTTTCATTTTTGCTTATGGATAAATAGATATATCAATTGTGTCTTGAGATGCTTGAACTGTAAATTCACCCACAGTGAAAGAATAAGCACATCATTGCAGTGAAGGTAAAATTCCAAGAAATGCAGCTGACCATGGGGGAAAAGAAATCCAAGCCCTCAGAGTATCTACAATATCCGTGTAACCCCCAATGGCAGCACAGGTGCTAGCACTGATAAACTGAAGAGCTAGACACTACTTGTACTGTTGCACAGATTTTCACCCACCTTTCCAATTTGCCTTGATTAGTAAAAGTTTCTTCTTAAAAATGAAATTAAAACATCTGATCCCTTAAAAATGATAAACTATGAAGAATAACATCATAAAATCCATTTTCATCTTTTCTTGTTTGACAACACATCTTCATATTTAATTGCTTTTGTTAACTACTTAG
Organism: Anser anser; assembly: GCF_964211835.1. Classification (NCBI taxonomy): domain Eukaryota; kingdom Metazoa; phylum Chordata; class Aves; order Anseriformes; family Anatidae; genus Anser; species Anser anser. The sequence goes on along the minus strand of NC_139721.1, from coordinate 101,340,892 downwards.
CTTGCTAGTCTGGGCACACTTTAGCACTTCCTGGCCATTGCACACAACAGTTTCTCACTTCTGCTGCTGGTAACCTGAGCTGTAACTCAGGCTGAAACTGGGGGAAGAAGCTGAGCAGCTGCTGGGAACTTCTGGGCATAAATGTCTCATGGTAGCCACATTTGAGCTGCAGACATAAAACCAGATTTTGCATAACTGTATGAAGGCCTAATTGCTGATTTCCCAGCAGTGAGTCTTTCCTTATTGCACCTAATAAACCAGTTGTGTTTTGACATTAGAAGTTACTGCAATATTAGAAAATAAAGCATACAATTGTGTTTTATTAAGTTCTTCTCCCTCTTCCCTCATCAGAAAAAGGGATGCTGCCTTGTGTCATTATGTTACAAACAGTAGGCCAAATGGATAGAACTTCTCTCAGGTTTTATTAGTTATATCCTTTTAAATATCAAAGGCTAGTTACTTATTTTCTGAACAAAAGAACAAAATAAAAATCAAATAGAAAAGCAGAGAAAAAGTAAAAGGAGCAACAGAAAAATTCTTCAGTAAAATTAGTCAAACCACTACATACACATAAACTAATTCAATATCTCAAACTATGACTAAACAATGTATGATAGCCTTACTTCTGTAGTGAGCCTAAAAATCACTATTTGAGTGAACGTTTGCTAGTCTAAATACACTTCACTCAGCTTCATTTTTTAGTTCTTACTTCTATGGCTTATTGAAGATAATCTAAAATAAAACCTCACTTTGACTTCTGTTGTATGACGTTGGTAGGTTGAAACCCATTTTTTCTAGTTTTACAAGGCTGAAAGCTAATTTAATCCCAGCAGTGTATAGTAGCAGTCATACCACCTATGGCACACATGACAGTATTTATGGTTTGGTTCATTTTCTGGTTTTCTAAATTTGCCTTCAAAAGCTGCTTATGTTCATGATATGTTCCTTCTTGTGTGGTCACTGTACCAATGTGAGCTACTTTAAGGATTTATTTTAAGGAGAAAATGACATGGAAAAGGCAGAATAATAAGAATCCACACAGGATTCTTTAGCCTCTCTACAGATGCTTTATCCTTAATCATATATATATGATATATATATATATATATAAACATTTATGTACCTATATATAAATGGTAAAACAAAATGCTGTTGTGAGAACAAGGAATCAAATACTTTTATTAGAAACAGAAAGCTACACCACTACTTCCAAGTCACAACTTCATGTAAGGAATTATAATTTTCAAGGTTAAACATTGTTCGTGTATCACACCATACAATATATTGGATGGTATATTGTTTGTAAGTATCATAATAGAACACTGAGTCTGACATTCTGTCTGACTTTCTCAGTGCTTTATTATTTAGAAAATAATATTTTTATAGTAACATCAAACTATACAGTACTTTATCATCACTGTAAGAATTACATGGTGAATTCTTGAATAACATAACATTTTATCATTGCAAGAATCTAAAGATATATAATTTTCAAATTAAAGATTTAAAATCATGTTGAGTGTCTGCTGAACTGTTCTACGCAATCTACTTATCAGATTTAGCCTCCTTTTAAAATCAAGAATTGTCAGGCAGAAGGACCCTTAGAGGTTACAGTTCTCTGAGTTGAGCAAGGCACCTGTTGAATTTAATAACATTTACATGTCCTGAGCATTTCTGAAATTCAGCTACTTACTGAACACTTATGAAAGTGTTCATTATTTAAAATTCTTTGATGGATGACTTGGGGAAAATATTTCAGCAATATTTCTGCTTGCCAAGTATTGTTGTGACAAAACAGCCACAATTTCTAATGATGATTATAAGAAGGCAGCAAAACTTACTGCTTTTAGCATCTGACTGTCTCCCAAGCCACAAACAGCTTTCCTGATCACTGTGCAGACAGATCCTTGTAGAGTATATATGCAAATACACTTTTCTATGTGTGGATATGTTTTATTTCTTTATTTCTTTTTTTTTTTTTTTAATAAATACTCTTGAGAACAAAAAGTCAAGGTATTCATTTTCTCAGAAAGTAAATATAAGGGGATTGAGCCACCAACATGAGTTTCTAGACTTAATCAGAAAGAATATTTTGGTAAATAACCATTCACCTCTGCATTCTTTTCATGCCAGCTAAGATTTTTATAGTAGCCTACAGGAATTAAGTATCAACTTGTACTTAAACTCACTGAAAAGCAGGCAACCAGCTCTTTAGCTTCTCTGAAGATTTCAGTCTCAACTTAGCATCTCTGAGTCAAGGAATCCCTGTTCTGAAATAAAATTTCTCAACCTTTGCAAGCTTTGTATTGATGTAGTGAAAGCAGTACATGTGCTGCATCTGCAAACCCTACCATTACTTTATGTCTTTAGATTACAAACCATTTAGGACAAGGATTCTCTCCCTTGGGCATTAACATGATATAAATATTTACTACTACTTCTCCCTCATAGCACAAAGAGTGAACTTGCTTACAGCCATAACAGAATCTAACAACTGGACATACAGCAGAGGGAAATCCCTACACTTCGCAATACATACCATGCTGAGCTATTCAAAGCTAGCTTGGGAAACAAATTGCATTTTCTCAGCAAGCCTAATTAGGTTGAGCACAATGCATACCAATGAGATTCGGGTGTTTCCATGCTATGGTGACATTATCAGCTTGTTTTGAGGAGTTTTGCTACTTGGTGTTGTATTACACTGTACTGGTCTACTATAGAGATGCTATCTAGATCTCAGTAGTAAGAGTGAGGCAGGACTTAGTAATTAGTCTCTGATCCTGTCTTTTGTAAGTAAGCGCTGCTATTGAGAAATAATCTTGCGTAGAAGATAATGTTCTCTACTGCCACAACAGTTCTCACTAAAACATCACTGTTTTAATTCTTCAAATTGTAATATTACCCTTTCAAAAAAGAGATGTTACACACTATTGTCAGTGCCAGCATCTGGTTGAGCAGGAGAATTCATGGTGCTCTGCTTTCGCTTCTTTCTCTGGTTACTCTTTTCAACTTGCATTGCATAGACATGAAGCTGGATTAAGGAGATGACATGCTCTTAACTACCTTCAGTACACATTCATTGCTGTCACTGCTTTATCTTGTGATGCAATTCCTGAGAAGGTTATTCCACCAGAAGTATAATGGCTTGCAAATTTGTTAATTTTGGAACCCTCAAAGAGTTATTTTCTTTTCTAATTTTCACTTATGAAAGTTCTTGAGGAAATAACAATCTATCTTGGACAAATGACTTTGAAGGCTTTATGATGTTTTATTCTAGCCTTGACTTGTCTGTTTAAAATACCAATGTTTTTTTTTCTTGGATGCTTCTCCGTGATAAACTGGATTGAAAACATTAACCATCAAATAATCTTCAAATGCAATCCTTAGGGCCCCAGATCTTTAATTGGATTATAGGTCAAAGAATTTGTAGTCTGTCAATATATTCTTGAAGCATCTACTCTCATCTTCTCACTATCAAATTACATGCACATATAAAATATTTACCACAGATCACCAGATGTTTTTAATCTGTAACTCTTAAAAGCAAAGTTAGTCATGCTGATTAATTCAATCATTTCAGATTTAACTAAAATTCTCTACAAGAAGGCTAAGTGGTGGTATTGAAATCAATCAGTAGCAATGATACTCAACATTGTTGTTATACAATCATATTTCTCCACATACTGTTGATCTTGTTGCACAGATGCAATAACTCTGGATGACATAGTAGTTGTCTGTCCACCCATCATTTCACTATTTGATATTTAACATTGTACCTGTGCAACAAGACATTGTTTGAAATACAAAGTCATGCCTATCTGCAGCTGATGTTTCTAAAGATTTAGATGGCCTGGGCTTTTTTAAAATTCAAGAGAAAACTCAGATCTATAGAATCATAGAATATCTTGAGTTGGAAGGGACCCACAAGCATCATTGAGTCCAACTCCTGGGTCCCCAAAGGACCACACAAAAATCAGACTATATGTCTGAAAGCGTTGTCCAAACACTTGTTGAACTCTGTCAGGCTCGGTGCCGTGACCACTTCCCTGGGGAGCCTTTTCCAGTGTCCTACCACATTCTGGGTGAAAAACCTTTTCCTGATATCCAGCCTGACCCTCCCCTGTCCCAGCTCCATGCCGTTCCCTCGGGTCCTGTCGCTGTCCCCAGAGAGCAGAGCTCAGCGCCTGCCCCTCCGCTCCCCTCGTGAGGGAGCTGCAGGCCGCCATGAGGCCTCCCCTCAGCCTGCTCTGCTCTGGGCTGAACAAAAAAAGCTGTTGGCCTTATTAAGTAAAATTAACTTTTAATGTGATAGCCTACAAATGCTCAAGGCAAGTCTGAGATGAACAACCTAACCAGACAAATGTACTACTGAAATGCTTTAAATTTAATAGTGCATGCATTTCTTCAACAACAGATTTTCAGAGTCCTGAGAACAAAGTACAACATTAATCACCAGTATGACTATGGTGGAATGAACCATTCTGGGTTACTCCCCACCCAGACTGTAGATTATCTCTATGGAAACCAATATTCCAGCCTAGAGGGTGGAATTTAGTTGTGATGCAGCAAAGTTACATGGAAGTTAGGACAAGAAGGAAAAAAAAATCTCTGAAAGTAGGTTGGAAAATTGAGATGGGTCATAACATTTTTTTTGGATGGAAAATGGTCATAACTCCAAGATTGTAGATAGCAATCTCTAGGAAAAGAAATCTTTCAAAAGAACAAAGATAATTTTGCTTTGTCACACTATCATGAGAAAGATAGTTGATTATTCATTTCAATACCAAAGCTTCCTTTTAAATTTGTCAGCCAAATATAAGCCAGTCTTAGCCTTTTTAACTTGTGAAAATTGGTATGGCTGCTGTTTCAGCATGCTTCTCTGTCCATCACTTCACCTTTAGAAGGTCATTAAAATTCCATTCCTCCATTCAGTTTTCTGTAATATGTTTGCAAAAATACTATTTATCTCCCTGGAAGTACTGCTATGAGCCTTAAGTACTTTTTGTAAGGCTACCTTAGAGTTAATCAAGAAAAGATACCATATAAAGGTAGATCTTTTTTATGTCCAAGGTGGCTATTTCACTGAAAATACCCTCAGCTGTTTCTTCTCTTCAGTGTTAACAGTGATAGTGTATGCTTCACTGATTGAAAGTGCAATGGCTAAGGTACCTCATATTATCAAATGCATCATTAATCCATTTCACTTGAACTGACAGACAGAAATGAAAGAAAGGTATTTTTCTGCTCACATCTTAACAGCTTGACTTAAATTTTTACACTGGCCATCATATGATACAAATCACAGTTATAATAAGTTGTGTAATACAGACACTTGGTATATGTGCTGGTATCAACCACAAATGACTGTTCCTAGCATCTCTCAGGACAAAACATTCTCCTAATGAAATGGCACTTAACTCAAGAGGTAGCTGTCCATGGATTTGGAGATGAATATCCAGGATTCAGTCCCTGCTCCATTTCCATTGTCCAAAATACATTTGTTTGCAGTAGTTTATATACGGATTTGAGTCCCTCTCAAGGCTATCAACTTATTTTTTGTATACTCAGGTTGTTCCTAACTCAAAAATGCAGTTAAATATAACTATATTATTCTCAAATTTGGGTAAGACTTAGCAAGAGACTGCCTTCTGTGAACCTGTGAGGAGAACATGCAGCTTAATTATCAGTTTCATTCAGGGCTGGTCTCTAAGCTTGCTTAAGGAAGAGTTAGAAAACTGTAATTTTCTTATTAAAAGTTACAATGGCCCTGAAATAATCCTATCTCTAGCACCTACATTGTTACTGTACTGAAGCAACATGTTCCTGATACAGACTGGCAAAGTGAAATTTCTTTTCAGGTATTTTGATATGCATTCATACTAGTTCATCTTTGTCTTCAGAACCCATATCCTTGAGGCCAGTTCTGTGGAAGGTGGAGAATCACAGACATTTTGTACATGTTCTATCCTTGCAGGTTGTCTCTGTATCAGTCCTACAAAGATTTCCCTTTCTTTTTGTCTGTGTCCTGCAGAGGACCAAAGGGCAGGGGCTCCTTTATCTTGACTCTAGAAAAGGGGGAATGTAAGGGAAGAGCTCAATTGTTTACAGGATCCCTTTTCTGCTTGCATATTTGCCACTTGTCTTACACTACATTGAAAATTATTTTGGACAAGCCATTTTTTTTTTTTTCTGTGTTAGAACTAGCCATTAGCACAGTATTTTGGTCATGATTATAGTGGTACTGTAGACAATAAACAACAACCAACAATGCTGTCTGTCAATAAAAAACCAACAAACAAAAAGCTGTATTATATTACATGCTCATACTTCCTCTTAGCTGAGTTAACTAGAGACTGTGATGCACTCTATCAAGACAAAAAAGTGGGATAACATGGCTGCACTGTCTGGTAAAATTTACTAGGATTCCTCAGGGAAGAACTAAGGGGGTACTACTTTACCTTCATCAGCACTGAAATGCTATCAATACAAAAGGAAAATATGTCACTTTTACTCACTGTTGAGAAAGTTTAAGAGCATGGCTACAGCTTGGGAGGAAATAATGAAACAATAATGCTAAAAGAGACCCTTATCTCTACACTTTAAGTATTTCCATAGGGCTAGTGTTTTGTACAACTTATTTGTGCAACTGTGGCAGCTGGGGTGTCAACGGACCTCGGTGAATTGCACTGAAATAACAGATCCTTCTTAAGTTCAGAGGACATAATTCACAGCTCCGGTTCCAGCCTTTCTCTTCTGTTTTTAATCCAGATGTTCCTCCCCAGGGACATCCAGAACACTTCCATATCTTGACGTTGCCAGTCTACATTTGGCCGGATTCAGCCTTTCTCTCCAGGAAGGCAATGCCTTAATGAGGAAATGATACCAACGAAACATGCAGACTCCTTATGGAGTGACGTACCATACTCATTGCCTGAAAGAAGAAGAGGACCTAACCACAGATAATCTTTAGCATATGAACATTTAAAACTAGCAGTAAGGACAACCAGATGCTGCTTCCTTCATTCAGGCTTTGTCTTACCTTGAGTAGTCTCCCTGATAAGAATTCATGGAGCAAGATATTGGCTAATAAGACTGAAAACGGTAGAACCATCCATAAGGAGAACATTGCTGATATGAAAAATGGAAACAGCAACTGCAAAATGTAATTTAGTTTTATGTATTGTCAACATGCATATTGTACTTACAAATGTCCTTGTAATACATTTTTTAAAAAACAATGAAGTCTCAATAATATGAACCCTCTGTAAAGCAGTTCTTATTTAATCTTGGAGCAATAGTGGAGAAGGTTCCCTGGTGTATGCGAATTACAGCAGAAGAGGATGAGAGAAGTGCAAATGCCACAGTATAATTCGTATATAGAACATTTTAATTGTGGGTAATAGCAGATTTTCAATTTTGTAAGTCAAGGAATTGTGCTCATTTCTAAGACAGAACTGAATATATTAACTGCCCTTGAAACAGTATCAATATTTCTTCCTGCACAGAGCAAGGCACAGTAAAATGCATTAAAAGATGAAAGCTCTTTGATCCTTTTGAATGCATAAAGATAACGGAACAGTGCCAATAAGTTTTGAAGAAGAGGCTAGGCAGAAAAGAAATATTATTAATTGCCAAGATAGCACACTATCCCAAAATAGCAACACCAAATGTACTAAGGACTACAAAAATATTGATTGTTCATAGTTTTACCCACCAAGTCTTTCAGGACACCATGAATTCCTTTTTTTAACCCTTTTCATTCAGGCAAAGTAATTAGTATGAAAACATATTTGATCTTGACATACACAATAGCTGTATTTTTTTTTTTTTTTAGCTCCCAATTAATACTGGGAGAAAAACTGTCCTGAATCATATCACAGTATAGATCTTATGAGTCAGAAGCAGAATGAATAACTGGAATCCCAAAAGGCATTTACGAGAGACACTGAGTTTCACTCAATGGTCCACTGGTTCTACTGCACTCAATGGTCTGCTAGGGTTCTGCTGCCAATTGCAAGGTAATATTTTTTAGGAAGATTTCATCTCATGGCTTCTCATTCACTGAAAATAATGCCAGTATCTCCAGACTCCATTTTAGCTTGGAGCTAAGCCTGCGTAATATTATCAGGCCTCTCTCTGATATGACTTTGACTAATAAAAATTATAAGTAAATTTACTGACCTGAATATAATGGCCCCTTGGACTTGAATACCGCACAGGTTGATGTTTAAGTCTACATGCAGCCTGTAGTTCTTTTTAAATTATGAACAATCTCAGGCTTACTTATACCTTGCACAGCCAAGGTCTGGTTTTGAGTGGTTATCTTAGGCCTTGGTTTCATCTAAAGGTAGAAAAATGTAGGGATTATTTCTCTTTTACCCTCTTTACACAAAACCCATTCTGCTCAGTGGAGCAACCCCATGCAAACCAACTGGATGACTCATGAGTAGTTCTGTAAAGAAAGTAGGAAATTCTGTTATTTCATTTTTGTTTTCACTTCAAGATGGAACTAAAGCTAAATATAAAATGAAATAAAAATCTGAAAAAACTGTTCTGGGTAAGCTGGTCCTTTCTGATCAAAACTGAAATATTTCATATTCCTTTTAACCTTTCTAAACTTGAAAAAAAAATCACTAAATTTTCAAACAAAACATGTAAAAATGAGGCACTTAAATCTTATCCAGACAATGTACTTTATATTTTTACTGAACAGAATTTGTCAAAATGTCACGTTTTGTATTTAGATGAAATGCAATTTTTTCATCAAAAGTCAGCAATGAAAAAAAAAAAAAAGTCATCCAGTTCTGCTCACAATGCTGCAGGAATTTATACTAAAAAATTTATAAATGAGGTGATAAAATGTAATTAAACTTTCCTCTTTAGCATAGTTTTAAGTGCAACACTGGAATCCTTAGGGATGCTTCTGGAGACACAATAGGTTTCCTTCTCTAGAAGCCCACAGCATTCTTCGCTGATAAGGTCTCCAAGAGCACTTGCACTAGGGCAGACTTCAAGAACTCCACTAATGACTAGAAGCCTGATGTGCTAGGTACTGTAGAAAGAAAGGTTCGAGGTAGTCCCCACTTTAAAAAGGGTGAGTAAGTCTGCGTGTTGTCAGGATGTGTACTACACTGTATGCTCCAACGGCACAGAATAAAGTCCCCTTGGTTCCCCAGTGAATCTGTGTCTGGAAAATGCAAAAGAAGAGGACGCTCCCTTTGTTACCTCCTCCCTCAAAGCTATATGCTTTTGCAAGAACCTAAATCTTCCATTTAGTCTGCAGCTTTTAACAGGAATCCTATTTTATAATCTGGTGGGACATGAATAACCCAGCCCCTAGTTTGAGAGCTGCCTCTCAGCAGGAGAAAATATAACAGGCAGTGTGCTGTCTACAGTGACTCTTCCTCCAGCCCATTGCTCTGAAAATACTTGCATGTGATTCTCACGCACCACCATCCACCACTGGAACACTCAGCAATGTCTGACAATGAGAGCTGAGAGTCAGTGATCTACCAGTCTGTCCTTCCTTCCTTCCTTCCCTCACCTTCCCCCTCATCCCTTCCCCAAGAGGGATGACAAAAGTAACCCATTTCTCAGACTAAAAAGAAAGTTCGTCCAGGCTCACTGTACATAAAATTTGTCATCCATGCTCCTTTGCTCAGAAATGAAAACTTAAAGATGTGTAAACAACAAATAACCTCAAAAAAGAAATAAGCCTCTCTCCCTCTCAAAAAAAAAAAGGTTATCAAATATGCATTTATTTATCACAGTCAAGTTTTATGATTCAAACCTGATTCATATATATCTTATGAAGAGAATATCCATTGTGGTGGCAAAATTAAATGTATTTTGAAACTTGTATATGACATTTATCTATCTGCTCTATCAGAAAAAAGTTGTCATATTCATTCAGACATATATTACTTTTTCAATTTCCTGTCAGTAATGTTTTTTTAATGTTCTTTAGGGTGAGACCACACGATTTCTCATTTCTCACAACAAAGACCATAACTCATTAGAATTATGTTGATGAGTTTACACCTAGAAAAGTTGCATCACTTTTCCAGAGGTGAATGACTTGTACTCTTATCCATGACAATCATGGATGGCTGTTTTCCTTTTTTTTTTTAAGATGCAGAGTCAGGTGGAGAACTGTTGGCTCCTTTTCCCCCTTCTTTTACAGATGTTCATCATATAAAATACAAACTTCTGGTGCATTTTTACAATGACTCAGGTTCTATTGTGAGCAACAAGAGATAACATGGATAGCACAAGTATTGAAATTCTTTATCATACATCTTGCCTTTCAAAGGGGGTGATTTTGATAGAAAGTTTAGAAAAAAAAAAACAGTGTTCAAGAATAAACAGTGCTGTGCAGCAGCCAAGGGTTATAATTAGAGAAGAAACAGAAACCAATTAGAGTGAGTTAACTGACAAGATGCTACAGCTCCCATACAGAAGACTGGCTGGAGAGGTGCAAAGTAGAGATGGCAACTTCTTTCTCTAAGTTTCTATTGAGTGGCATAGTAATAGCAACATTATCTTCTGCTTCATACACTCAGTGCAAGTCCTGCGAAGGGTGTTTAAGTGCATTGGGTTTAGCCCCAGGTAAAAGGTTGTATGATTCTAATTTTTGTTTGATAGGCTAGTAATTACACCATTGTATCGGGCTTATGTGGTAAGGTTTTGGTAGCGGGGTGGGAGCAGCAGGGGTGGCCTCTGTGAGAAGAGTCCAACAGCTGCCTCATGTCAGATCAGAGCCAGCTCCTGCCAGCTCCAAAAGGGACCTGCTGCTGGCCAAAGCCAAGCCAATGAGTGATGTTGTTTGGACCTCTGGGAGAGCAGATTTAAGAACGGGAAAAAACAACAGCTGCAGCAGCAGCTGGGAGAGAGGAGTGAGAAAATGTGAGAGAAACAGCCCAGCAGTGCCCAAGGTCAGTGCAGCAGGAGGGCAGGAGGTGCTCCAGGCACGCAGCAGAAGTTTCCCTGCGGCCTGTGGAGAGTCCCCTGGTGGAGCAGGCTGTCCCCCTGCAGCCCATGGTGTACAATGGCGTGACACATACCCACACTACTGCCTGTGGAGGAGTCCCTGAAAGAGGAGATTCTGGGCTGGATCTGCCCATGGTGAAGCAGGAGGTCTGTTGGGAGCTGCTGCCCATGGGGGACCCGTGCTGGGGCAGTTTGCTCCTGACTGATGGACCCTGTGGTACGGAGCCATGTGGGAGCAGTTCTTGAAGAGCTGCTGCTTGTGGGCAGCCCCTGCAGGATCAGTTCGGGAAGGAAAGCATCCCGTGGGAGGGACCCCACATGGAGCAGGGGCAGAGAGTGACCATGAGTGAGCAGCGGAGACGAAGCATCAGGGACTGACCACAGCCCCCATTCCCCATTCCCCTGCGCTGCTCAGGGGGAGGAGGTAGAAGAGGGTGGATGAGGGGAAAGTGTTTTTAGTTTGCTTTTAGTTTCTCACTGCTCTAGTCTGTTAGCAATCAGCAATAAATTATGTTAAACTCCCTATGCTGAGTCTTTTTCACATTTTCTTCCCCTTTTCTGTTAAGGAGGGGGAGTGAGAGAGTGGTGTGCTGGTGCTTAGTTAGCCATCAGTTAGCCATCAGCCAACACCACAACCATCTGAAATACAGACTAAGGTGCAGTCTTTGTTGGTTAAAAAAAAAAGAAGAATTCCATGAGAAACATTCCAGTTTTGTTTCTGAATAAAAGCAGAATATTTGGAATGAAATGAGAGCTCCCTTTTTGAGCATATATAATTTGGGAGAATAAATAAAAATCCAAGTAATATTTGGTAAAGCTGGAAATAATTATGATGGCCCAACTGTGTTTGATCAGTTTGACTTAGATATGTACCTAAAATTATTTGAACACAGGCACCTTAGGCTATTTTTTAGGACAGAAATTCTTATGCGGTATGACTCTCTCATGACATTTGTAGCATCTGCTGGTTGGAGCTGTGCTGGAAGTACTTCTAAACTGTCCTATGGTCTGAGGATTTAGTGCATCCTTTTGTTGTCCTAACCAAAACAACAAAGTAAATGCTCAGAGAAATGCAAAAGTAATCTGTCAAACGGAGAGATACCATCCTGACTACTACAGGCTCAAAGTCTTCTTTTAAATCATAAGAACCTCAGAAGTGCTAAGTTCATTTACTCACAGCTGATTTTTACATAATTACCTGCAACAGATGAAATACTTAATCCTACTTGTAAGAAAAGCTGCTGAAAAGAACCTCCCTTCACATTTCTATTATTTAGATCAAGTAAAGAACATATTAACAAAGTAAAACAGATATTATCTTGGTCTCTGGGATGCTAATTCTCTATTTATACAGGAAACACAAACAAGTGAACAAGTAAAACAGGATCACAATTTTCACAAAGATTGAAAATACCTATAGATATCCCCAAACCAAGGCTGGTCAACCACTACTGAGTTCTGTGTGGCCATCATCGGGTGCTACCAGGATCTGATTTAAAACTCCTGTGACTACCATGGGGAGTTTAATGATAACATTATCAAAAGAAAGGACTTTAACACACTAAAAATAACTGGTATGTGGTATTCAAGGGATGGAATTTATGTCATTTAATATTAACCAACTAACATTAAAGTCTAGTTGCAGATTGTCATCTGAGGTCTCTCCAGTCAACATAGAAAGTGGGGAATCTCCACAATGCGACTCATCTCAGCCTAAAATACATGCACGAGATCAGTGAGATGTTTTACTTTTCAAGAGTGCCCATTTCTTTCCAGTGATGACATAGAAGACTAAGCCACTAGCTTAAATTTGATGCAGCCAAATCTAAGTTTCATGTGAATAAAATTAGGAAAAATGAATTCAAAGTTAAGACTCTAAAGAGATGTAGGACTTTGCTGAACACCAAAGCTATTTCTAATATTCATATGCAGCCTCTTAATCATTTGGAAAAAAGGGTTGTCTTTATATTGAACATCTGAATATCTCAGCTGTACAAAAAAGGAGGAATAAAATCAAAAAATCACAAAGGCTATTTCAAGAAAGATGCTCCACTCCCCCCCCTCCCCCCCGCCCCCTTTGTGAATTAATACTTAAATAATAAAAGGTTTTGAAAAGTTGAACCTCACCGGTTGAAAGACTGTTCAATATATGCACAAAATTAAATCTGTTCGACCATCCCTGTCTAGTACAAACACAGACATGGAAACAGTGATGATTCACTTAAATGACCAACTTGGCTGGTAATATCTTGACACATTTCACTGGGGAGGGTATAACTTACACAGCACTTAAAAAGTAAGTTTAAAAGAGGACATAGCGATGACTGTGGACTGAAGATTTATTATGAAGATTCCCTAACCATCTCTTGGAAGTCAAATTTCCATGTTCAATGCAAACTCAGTGAGAAATGGCCTTCTTGACATGTTGCTCATTTATCTCCCCTCACTGTGTGTTCTTTGAGGGCTCCGTTTGCATCATTTGTTGGGTAGTATAAAGCTGATTTAAACATTTCTGCATTTGTGCTATTGCCAGAGACCATAATGATTTAGTGAATCAGGCATGCATCATTCATGTTTGCTCTCTCTTTTCACTGCATATGATTTTAAGGAGAAATAAAAGGCAAGAGGGAGCCAAGGGTGCAACTTGCCTCGGTAAATGCTTTTTTTCTTTTTCCATTGATGGATCTTCTTATGAGAATTTGAGCTCAGCTCAGTAATATTTAACATATATATTTCTACCTGTATTCAGAAAAAAAGTATTTTGTTGTAGCACACCTAATAGTGACACCTTATTTCCAAAATACAGGATGTAATATGTTGTTGGTAAGGAATTCTACGTAAGTAAAACTCTAACTTCATCCCTATATTAACAGAAGCATTACGATAGCTGAACAAGCAATGCTTCTGTATATTACTAACAACATTTCTGGGTCAGCTGTCTAACATTCAGATTTGAAATAATTACCCTAACTGTTTGAGAAGCTGGCAAAAAAAGGTTGCCTAGATTTTGTCCTGTCCTTCCTCTCTATACCCTATTATATATTGACAAAAAAAAAAAAAGTTTATGATTGCTATTGCAGAACATTTTCAATCAGTCAATCAGTTTCATAGAAGAGAGTCTTATAAGAGTTTGCTTTGTTTTTCTGAATCTTGTGAACTTCACAAAAGGTTTCATAGAAGAGAATCTTATCAGGGTTTCCTTTACTTTTCTGAATCTGTTAAACTAAGCATCAGGTAGCTTGTTCTCTCTGGATCTTTGTGAAGAAAACTTAAAAACCAACATATTACCTTTTCTAATTAGTCATTAACTGTTGCAGGCAGGTTTTTGTCTTGGTAGTCGTAGCAAAAAATCCCTGATGTGACAGAGAATGCAGCATTCCTTGCTAATGCCGATTAAATACTGTTATCATTCAAAGGTGGGAATGTTATGATTAATCTACCCTCTGCACCCAGAGATTCTTAAACTTTCTGGTTTAGCTAAAGGCGTATCTTTCAAAAATGGACATAAAAAAACTTCTGTTTTTTAATTAATGTATTTACTTGAGAGCAAAGATAGGTGGTTCACTGTCTCTGGACAGTAGGTGTGATAGCTGAGACACATTTCAGTGGATCAGTTATGACAGAGGTACTCCAGGATATAAATACTGTTGTTCTTCTGGATAGTCTATATCTACTCTATGTGAAATGCCTTAGAGAGAGAGAAGGGGGAAAGTTTAGCATTCCAAATGGTGCTGGTTCGACCTCAAAGCTAGTGCACTGTATCAGTCTGATATCATCTTCCCTTCACTTTAAGGCTGTCTGTCTATGTATGTTATCAAATAAGTCATAACTCAGTTTAATGCACAGCCTGCAATGAAGGGACTGGATTAGGCCTCTGGAGATGATGACTAACAAGTTAAAATTAAACTTTTTTGAGCTGGGTTGCAATGACCTATTTATACATTTTCTTTCTTGCTAGCTGGCTTTTTTTAAAACATTACAAGATGTACCTGGCCTCTCTCATCTCTCTCTAAACTGTCTCCCTGATGTCCTGATCACTCTCTGATCTATTTCTCTTTCTCTTATCTGCTGGGTGGATGCTAATATGACATATCCAACCTCTGAAACAAACCATTTATTTTGAAACCCAGCTATGTCAGAGTATTTGATGCATCAAACATTAAAATGAATGTATATTTGGATATTGGGTACATCATGTCTTGATATTAAATTATCTCCTGAAAAGTGGATTGATTTTTAAACTGGCAGGATATATGTATTGCTTCCTTGAATCTCTAGCACAAAGCTATACATGAGAGGAGAGTAGGAAAGGTTCCTTCTGAAGCTGAGAAAGAATTGCTCAAGGGGTATGAGTGTTTTCTTTATATTAATAAATTCTTTTTTTTTTTGTGCTTAAGGAAAGATATTCTGTCATTCTCTTCCATTATTATGTGACAAGAATACATTAATCTTCTATGAGAGATACTTATCCTAGAGATAATATTTAATTAATGTGTGAAGAAGGAAGTTTAAGTGAAAAAGGTACTTTAAAAATCATATATATTTAATAACATTGGCATAGATATTTCAAAGACCTTTTTTTCTTTTTGATATCTGGGCCATTTGCATACATACATGCTGAAGCCTAACACTGTCAGTCTCTGAAGAGAAATGACAGACAAACTGAGATGTACTTTTAGTAACATATATTTAGTGTCCATTCATGGTTAGGACTGTGATTTTTTTTCTGCTTGAACTTTCCCTGTCACTGTTCACAGACGCAACCCATATGAAAAGACATCAGTTCATAGCAATACTCTAGACTCAAACCAGAAGACAGAGAGTTCTTCATCTTCCAGAACAACTCCCATTTAATGTACTACTTTGGAGCCCGTGGTCTGCATGTAGAGGCTTGTTGGTCTGCATCTGGCTGGTGGTATCACTACAAACACTACATTAATACAACTTAGTTGTTGGCTCACCATCAAAGGAGTCAATCAAGTGCTTCTGCAATTTTTTTCTTCTCTTTTTACAAAGACTGCTCAGGGAATATTTTTTTTTTTCTTTTTCAAATTCTTCACAAGGTACTGCTAAAATATCTGGACTTTTCATCCTTTCAGATTTCAAAACAAATGCTGACTGCTGTGCAATTATGGGAACCCCAGATTTCCTCTCTTCATCTGTATCTCTAAGACATTCACAACCAGGTGTCAAGACTGAAGCCCAACAAGAAAGCCCAATGACTTTCTTTTGTGCTTGAAGACTTGAGACTTCTATGAAATTCCAAACCTCCTTCAAACAGCAGCAGAACTCTACCAGCAAGTCAAGAACCTTGAATATTTATCATTGTACATTAACTTCTACTTTTGACAGTGATCTCATCTCCAACTGTTTTTTTTTTTTTCCCTTTTGCAAAAACACCCCACCCCACCCTGATATCAATGCCAGTTGAAGAGAAAGTTATAGAAGGTCAAATTCAGACACTGGAAAAAAAAAAAGACATACACAGGATAGATTAGACAAAATCTAAATAAAATTAAGCATTAAGTTATGAAAGAAACATAATCTGCTTCTTCAGAAATGATGTAGCACATCTGGAAAGATATTTCAGACAAACACTGAGATTTGATGCACTATTTCCTCTGCTTACCCACAGCCTTCCTTGACTGTGACTTTCAGAGCACTCTCTTGTAAGAAGCTTTGGACAGTCTAAAGGAGAAATGCCAAAAGTAAGACCAGTCTTGGGGTGCCATTCTAATGCTAATTTCTCATATAGCAGGACTTCCATCACTTCTGGTTGCATGATGATATCGCCTCAAATTGTTCTGAAATTTGTCAACTCCTGAAAGCATGCAATAGTAAAGCAATATTCCTGAGCATAAAACTTACACTGCTTGGGGAACACCAGCAATACAGAAAGCACATTTCTTGGCACCATCTACATGCATCAACTTTATCCATTGCTTTGTTCATGCCATATTAAGGAATTTTTTAAAGAACTTGAAGACTTTTTCTCTGCCTTCAAGTTTCTCTTTGCTGTGGTTCCCAGGATTCTAAACGGTCACCTAATGCTCCTTAACAAAGACTGTAATTGCCAAATTCAATCTTCTGGAATAATAATGGTAAAACCTTCTCTGTGTATAGTAAAATTTGTTTTCAGAAGCTGGTCAAGTACTTGGAATGAATTCCAGCAGTAACTAAGTACTGTTCATTGGTTTATCACTTGTGGTTTCAACACATTCTGCTGCAAAAGCTAAGCACACTTCTGTTTTCTTTTACTTTCTCTAATGCAAATATAAGCAATATGAATCTTCAAGAAGATTTTTAAAAAACAGATGAAAACAAAACACTAAAAGTAAAGTGAAACAAAACAAAAAAAATTTTAATGAAATGAGACAAAACCAAATGTCCTTATCAGACACACAACTCCATACTACAAGGTTCTCCTTGGACAGAGAAGACCAATTTGTGACAATCACTAGTCAGCACAGAATCACAGAATCACAGAATTGTAGGGGTTGGAAGGGACCTCGAAAGATCATCGGGTCCAACCCTGCTTCCAAAGCAGGTTCCCTAGAGCATGTTGCCCAGGATGGCATCCAGACGGGCCTTGAATATCTCCAGAGAAGGAGACTCCACAACCTCCCTGGGCAGCCTCTTCCAGTGCTCTGTCACCCTCACTGCAAAGAAGTTCTTTCGCATGTTGGTGCGGAACTTCCTGTGCTCCATTTTGTGGCCATTGCCCCTTGTCCTGTCTCTACAAAATGTTTCTTAATGTGTTACTAGTAGGTGATAAGATACAGTGAGAAGAACAGTGTAACAACTTCCATACAGCAGAGAGGCTTCATTGACTGTGATGTGTGTCCGTGGTGATAATAATGAAAAGTCACCATGCTTATAAGCACGTCATGATGCTGAACAGATTACAGGCGTGGTAGGTGCATCTTTTAGTTACTGGTTAGCTTTCATGAAAATGGTAGGGAAGCAAAAATAATAGTTACTCTGGTTTTCTCCTCCATGCAAGAGTAATTAAGAAGGTGCTGACAAAAGGGCAGTATTCATGACTGGAAAGATTTAATTTAGCTCAGTGAATAACATTTTCAAAAGTACCTATACGTTTCAGGCTTTTGCATCTTCCTACAGTATCTTTACTCCATGTAACACAGCATGCTACCAAGACTCTGGAGCTAGTGACTAATAAGCTAGATCCTACATGACCTTATTGAGAAGCTGGATTAATTAGTCCAGCCATAACACATACCACCAAGGCTTTTGGTTTCTGGGATCTGTGCTAATATGGCACTGGCTGTGATATATAAATGTACTGTCTCTTGGAGCTTCCTTGCAATGCTCTCTTACAGTGTGTAGGCATGCCTTCAAGCACTAAGACTCATAACACTGAATGAAACTTAGGTTCCTACAGGTATATAAGTTGCTTTTGAAAATAAGATGTAGGCACCTCTGAAAAAATTTATGTCAGAGATCAAAAACCTTGGCAGAGATCCAGGCAAGCCAACTACAGATCTGAAGTGTGAAGCTTGGTACTCACACGGGAGTCAAGCTCGTAGGGATTTCAATACACAATTATCCTTTCCTTGTTAAATCTAACTGGAGACTTCAGCTGTGATCCAGTATGGCTCCAGTATGTGTTTTGCAGTAAGGAAAAGTTCCATGTTATTCTTAAATAACGGTCTTTCCCTTGCAGTTCCTATTTGCAACATATCAGCTCTTGTCTTGGTGTCTTTTTTTGAGGGGGGAAGGGGAGGGGGGGGAATTGTAATCTCCTCCACTTCAAGAATTTTTAATTCAGTTCAGCAGCTGGCCTGAACTACTTCATCCTAATATTAATTTCTTTTGCAGCTTTGGAGGAAAGTGGTGGTGTTTCTACTTTAAAGCTGGAGTCTTTGTCCAAGCAGGTTATGAGCTTCGTCCAAGCAGGTTACGAGCTGATAATACTGTTTCTGCAACATTTTTGCAATCATTTTCTGATTCTTTTTTTCACTGTCCTTTTTTCCTTCCTGTGAGAAGGCTAGTTTCCCTCCGTTAAATATAGTGGCACCACGATGGTTCAGAACTTCTTTTTGTTATGAGGAATTAATTGAGTATTACTTTTCCACATTGCAGATGGTAACTGTTCTAAATTCCACAACTGTTTTTAAAAATGTGGATATCCAAAGTTTATTAGTGATCACTGAGCTGGCTCTTGCCTTACTCTCTGTACCTGTCTATTTCAGTGATATTACCAAGTTGCATTACCTGAGACTTTGGTTCATAGATTTTTATATTTATGCCGCTGTGGCTAAAACTGAGGTTAGACAAACTCTACTGTAAAATAAAGACACAGTCAGCAGAAGTATGTTAAAAGAATTATTTGTCTTTTGATTCAAATTCACATGGGAGGTAATTAAACAAACAGCCTCCTTGATGTTTAGCTGTGGGGAGAGGAAACCAATGGAAAAAAAAATCTTTCCTTACAACTGATCTTTGCTCATAATATGTGCCCTTTTCTTCCTGCAAACAGCCAAGCTACACGTATTCATCTCCATGAAACTCTGAGGGTAAAAACAGAGAATAAGACTCCACCCAGCAGAAATGTAATAAATTAATATGAAGGTCTGTCAAAACAGATTCTCCTGGCAATGGGTTTCCCAATAAATGTTCTTAAATCCTAGTATTGTAATCCCCCTCTCTAGCCATTCCCTCAAAATCGCCTCTTTTATTATCTCAGGCTTGTCATGAAATTTCCTTAATACATACCAATCTGATACCACCTATTCAGATTTCTGTCAATCTTCGCTTTGGGAAGACATTGTTAGTAGCCACCATTTAAGCAATTATTGTTTAGCTTTTTGTGAGTACTGTTAGATATTGTGAGAGCTAAAATATTAGTGCTTAACATGTATTACAGTTGTGTAGCTGAAACAGATGTAGCCATAACAATTAAGAGAAAAGGCTGATGGACATAGCACACCTGGAGAATAGTATGAATTGAAAATATTCAGAAAGACTTTGGGAAGCGTTACTCATTACACGGCGTTGGGCCTCCTAGAACTTCTGGAGGGAATTGAAAAACAAAACCAAAATCAAACATCATCCTACTTTAAGTCCTATAGGGAGTCCCACCTTGCATTCCCATTGAGAGCTGCCAATTTAGTTGGTTAGCGTAAAATAAAGACTAGGTCACATGTCTGTCTATAACCTAGCTTCTTGGAGGGGACTACTAATATTGTACTGTTGTTTACACTACTTTGCATAGCTCTTTATATTGACTTGCTGCTGTCAAGAGATTCTTGCATCTGTGGTTCAAGAACACTGGAAGTTTTAGAAGTAGCTTTTCATATTCATATACTCTTTTGCTTGTCATAGTATACTCTACCAGCAACAAAAAGGAAGAACAATTGTAGAGTTGAACAACAGGGTAAAAAAAAAAAAAAAAAGCAATGTATAACAACAAAGTAAGAGAAGCAATGTTTTCATTCCTTTGGTTGTATGCATACACAAAATTATACTATTGTCATTGAATATGTACTTCAAAGTGATTTAACAGAAACAATGTAAATTCCTGTAAAGGTATAAATTTCAATATTAGAATATGTTACTTTGATTTTGGGTGAAACCTGCTCATAATCAGCTGAAATAAAACTGAAACAAGAACTTAAAAAAAAAATCATCTCAAATCAGTCTCCACTGTTTTTTTCTCATCAGCTTAACTAAATTGGATTAAAATCCTACTTCAGATTTAAAAAATATTTTGTATTGGAGGTGAGATAGACCCACCTTAGCATCATCAGAATAAAAGAAAAAAAGCTAAAATCACCATTTACCACACGATTTTGTAATTAGCCTTTTTTTGTAATTCAAAAGAAGGCAATGGCCTTGTCTGTGGGAATGGATTGCTCCTAGCACCATGGCCTGTCATATACTTTCCAGATTGTGGCCTCAACCACTGTAACTAAGACAAGACAACTGCTACAATTAGGACTATAAATTCAGTTTGTAGGTAATTCTTACCATGAAAAAAAAAAAGTTACAGAAATTGTGAAAGTAACATTATCTACATGTACATATGTAATAGTTGGCAAGACAGAATTTCCCTTCTGAACGAGAGATACTTTAGTGCTTTCCAAGCCAGTCCACAATGAGGACAATGCTATTTTTCAGAATCCTATTCCTTGTTTTTATTGCACATGACATATTACATTGTACAGTAGAGTATGTGGTGATGAGAAATTCCCTGCTTATTTAATTGTGATCATTCAACGGATTTGAAAGGAGGCGCTTTATTTCCATTTCTTTAATTTACTAGTTCTTTAGCTGATCATTTTATTAACCCTTGTGTTTGAGAACTGATGCTTAACAAAAAAAAAAAAAAAAAAAAAAAAAGAAGAAGAAGAAGAAAAGGCCCTTGGCAGTATTGTGAAGGCCTGGAACTGGATAATACACTTTAATAATGAGGGATAGAGCTATGGCTTTTGCTGATGGCTGTGACCGGCTCTGTGACCTGATTATGTCGCAGAGTGTCAGCAGCTGAGACACTACAAACGGGAGCGCATCCCATCAAATCTATCTCCATTGTAATCACTCGCACTGCTGAGAGGCTTGTTATGAGCAGGGAATCCATCAGGCCTCATTAGCACCATTTACCATCAAGAAGCTCAAAGAGCAAATGTGTACCCTCTCATCAGAATAATGAGAACCAAAGTACTCCTATTATCTAATTGGACCAACAACACCCCTCTCTCCATTTACTTTTCTGAGCTACTTGTCGATTACAACTCTCAAAAATTAGTTATTTTTGTTAATTGCTAGGGGGGAGCTGTGTCCAAGGATTTTCATACACAGAAGGTTTTCATACCTAAGTAGTAAGCCATGGGCACAATGAAGGCTGAGTTCCTTCAAGGGCATTCTTAGATTATATTGATATCATCCCTGTTAAATTCTCTGTTCAGTTAAAGTATGCGCTATACAATTACACCATACATATACTGCTTTCCTATTAACCTACCAGAAAATACAATATATTCTTCTATTTAACCACAAGACAATTCATAATGCCAACAGCTCTTATCATGCTATTTTTTTTAGTCTTTATGTTAAAATTGGTACTTCGTAATTGCTGAATTAGGATTATGTTTTTTCCCTAATAAAAAACTCACATGTTTCTAAAAATGAAATTGAACTTACTCAGCCGTGGTTAAAATGTATTTGATTCTGCTGATATCAAGAGACTTACATGATTGTGACTAATGACAATTTAGTTCCATGTTTTAGTCAAATAGTAAACTTGCTGGCAGGTAGCATTTACAGAAACCAGAAGCATCAGCCATGTTTCCATATTTTTGCAGTTCATCTCCTTATACAGAAGCTAAAAAGAACAGCTAAAGTAAACATGTCATGTACTTAATAGACAGTAAAAACACTAAAACCTCTTAATATTTTCTTTGATTTGCAGAGAAAAAAAGAAAAAGAGGAGTTTCTGGTTCCTATATCTCTAAAGAAGCCAAGTGCAGAAATGGAACTGGGATCCTACTATAAGGGCAGGCTGAAGCTGAGCGGGTGGACAGCCTCACTTTGAAATCAGTGTGTATCAACTGACAGGGTAGAATAGAGCATTTCTGCTACCCTTGCCTTTAAATTTAAGATATAGAGGTCCAGTCCTGCAAACGCTTCCTGGAAAGTGCTGAGGGCAAACAGAATGTAAGCAGCGTTACATGGGCCAATAGCTCTTCATAATATGCCTCTGAAAATGAAAATTTGATTTAGAGTCCTCTACCTGTACTATATCAAATTAATCAGGTGATCTAGACATATTATTCCAATGTATTAGATCTCTTTGCTACAGTGGTCTTGGGGAGCTCCGGTATTACAGTTCATATTGCCATTCAAAGGGAAAAAAAATCATACCTTCATTGTGAAATCAATAATTAAATTAATAATATGCTATACAAATATTTGTTAACATATATAATTTTGCTATTTGGATTGTAAGGACTCCTAGACTACTAAGAATTAAGGCCATGCCATATGTCATTTAAAAGATCATTTCCCTAAATTTGCCAGAGGATCTTGGATTTGACCTACAGCTTCATGTCTCCTGGGATTACTGATCACCATATATTTAGCCAGATAGATGGACATTTACAAGCCCTGACTTCCTATAGAAGGAGCAGCGTATAACGACAAAGATTGCACATAGAAACAGTCTGGTAAGTCATCCAGCCTTTTATTTTCAAGAGGGATTTCTGGGTGACACATTTGTGATACTTTGAAGGAGGCAATTTTCAAATGGCAGATTCTTAACATATCATGGAAATACAACTCCTTAACGAGTCCTAGTAGATCATTAAGAAATGGAGGCATCCCAAGTTACTATTCACTTACACTCCCAATTTTGAAGAAACGTACCTTTCAGTTCTTGATTAGTTGCTAAGTTTTTTTTTTCTTGTTTGTTTTTTTTCATTTGTAGGGAATGTAATTTAATTTCTGGAATGTGTTTTGTAGACAGTTTCAGAAGTGTGCTCTAAAAAATATGGCTTTATGCTGAATATTGTAAGAATGGGTGTTATGTTGCACAGTTAATATTTATATATATTGCAGTGAGGTTTCCAGTACTGATTATAAGTCAAGGAACGTTTGTAAAAACAAGTTATAAAAAGATAACCCCTTTTTAAAAAGAGCTAGGCAGACAGATTCTGTAATTTTATCCTACGACAGGGGAAGATTCTTCCTTTCTCTTCTCTTTATCTGCAACCTGTGGAATTACAGGACTTCATGTTATGTGTGGAATAAACAAGACTTGGTCTGACTGAATTTGTAACTTGATTTCATGTAGGATTTTTTTTTTTAAACATACAATGAGTGTCCATACTTTATGTTTTCTGTGGAGAACATATAAAGGAGAAACTGCTGAACTGCTAGTCTGGGTTTGTATCTTTAGCTCTTACAATGAACGTTGGTGCCAAGTGCCTCATATGAGTGGTGATTGTGAACCACTTCTGGAGCACAGACAGAGACAAGCAGGCTTCTGGGTTGGAGCTGATCTGACTATGAGTTATAGGCATTATAACCAACTTTTCTTCCAAACCAATACCCCATCCCTCCAGAAATCTTAATAGGCTTTTGAGAGCCTCCATTTAAAGCTGGCTGCATAAAATGATCCTTTGATGAAAAGGGATTGAAACAAGGGTTAAAGTAGACATTGAAAGGTTATTGTAGAGGGCACATTGTTCATACAATCCTCCTTTAATATGTGTGGTGTGCACCTGCGATAAGATGATTCATTAGATAAGGCCTCACTTTGACAAGCTCCATCGTTCAACCCTCGGGGTAGTGATGGAACAATTCTGCACCCACCCAGTAAATATAACAAGGTCAGCATTTTTTTTTTCCTGGGACTTGGAAGGGGATAGTGAAGCTCAGGATGCATCTTCGTTTATGTATTATGTCAAAAAAGAGGGTGGATTATAACATACTGTCTTTTATTTTTAGTGGGCCAAAACAGAAAATGTAGCCTCTGTTCCAATTAAATAGCATGATGATAGAAAATTATTGGAAAAAACATATTCTTCATGCTTTTTTTCCCCCCACAGTAAACAGTGAGAGTAGAAACTACTAATCTTTCACATATTATGCAAGCTGCATCATTGCAATAAATGTTTACAGGGCCTAACATCCACATAAACACTGCTGATATTACTGTACATCTAATTTGTAAGATATAGAATAATGACATACAAATTACTCAGTTACCTGCTCCAGTTGTAAGTTATATTCATAGATCTGTTACAGTGTCTTTACGTGAAAAAAGTGTTTGTGTTAATTTAATTTCTGGTAACTAGAATAAAGAATGACAGTGGCCACAATATGAAAGCTACTTAAGAACGTTACATCAATGGAGTTATTTACTTATATGAATTCAGATGCATATTTTTCTGCAACATATTAAGACCAAAACTGAAATACTTCATAACAAATAAACACCTCCCAAATGCAGGTGGTACACACTTTTACACAGTACTTACACAATATGCACAATTTATCTTTTAGATACACTATAAACCTTGTTCAAATTTCTGTTTGAAAAATTCTAGAACAAAAGTTTCTCCTAAATTTGCATTACAGACTGGCATATTCATTGCAAATTGTTTAATTTAATTAACCAGCAAACAAGTAAACCGCCCAGTTAAATCCATCATGGATACCTCATTACAATTTAATTGGTGTTCCTTTACTGAAAATATTTAATACCTGTCTGTCATTAGGCCTATATAAATAGAAGAAGAAAGCTGGTATATTTGTTAAGAATCACAAGGTTACTGGACTTTTAAATAACCGTATTATTGCACTATTATGATGTTTTCTGAAGGCTGGATTTAAAAACAAACAAACAAAACTAATCCTTTTCTGTTTTGAAAAAGCTTTTTCTAACAGCTCCTAACTTCTTTCCAGTTCTTAGACTTTCCATTTCTTACCTTGTCTAGTAAATTAATATTTATTTATCTTCAATATGTGTACTTTTATATGCTGTCATACAAGCGGAATTCATTTTTCCCCCCCAAGATCAGCCTGCCATCAGAATTCACTGTTTTCTCCATCTTCTACTCACCTGTCCTTGTGCATTAGTGACGAGTTGACCTGTGACCCCCTGAAGACTGGAGAGGGCATTGCCAAAGGCCTGGGAGCTTGCTATTGAGCCCATGGCTGCTGCTGCTGCAGCCGCTGCTGCTTGACTTGCTAGTGGATTATTAACCAGCTGAAAAAAGAAAGAAAAGATCATGGTGAAACCTCTGATAAACACAGAAACATAGAGTGCTAACTGGTTAACATAAAGGTGATTGTGCTTACATGGGGAAATAAAAACCTGTGTACTTAAAATGATTGAGCAATTTTGAGATGTTATGATGTTTTTGTCTCTTTGACAATTAATGCTTTAAAAAAAAAAGACTTTCCATGTTGATATTGAAGAATAAAACTCTCTTTTATTTTTGTACATTTTTTCCAACTTTTCTTGAGTTATGCCTACTGTATTCCTTTAGATTCAACATTCTAATGCTACAAGTGTAGCAGCTTAATCCTGCTGTTAACAGCAATCACTGAAAAATTAGCATTTGATTTGAAGGGGAGTGGTATATTTGCCTGCTAATATTCAAAACAGAGACTAACCAATGACCCCAGAAATGAAAAACAAGAACAACAACAAAATAGAAACATTTCCTTTTAATTTATATAACTAAAGATCTTGTCTCAATGTCTAGGTAAATTGCAGCATGGCACTCAACCCTGTGATAAAGTTCAATATAAACCAGCTACAAATTCAAAAATGTCTATTTCCATTTGCAAAATCTATGAGAAAGATACTAAGCAACTTACTGTTTCTCAACTGCAAATGATTAATTGCAAGACTGACAGAAGTTTTAAGAAAGTGAGCTGTAATGCCCTCTTAGTCTCTTCTACCTGAGTGTTATATATAAAGCACAGAGCACACTCATGGCTTTCACCTTAGTGAAAACCATTCAGGTGGTGCTGGGAATACCATGGAGGTACACTCATATCAGCACTTGGGTTTATCAGATGTGAAAGGTGTACTCCCCTGTCAGAATGAAACATCCTCTGGGAAATGGCTCATTTACTGGATCATTGTAAAGTTTATATTTCCCCATCCTTTTCTGAGAATTTTGAACCAAGTACACGGGGATGACCAAAAAACAAACAAAAATGCTGGGAGCCATCACCCCTGAGATCAATCAGAGAAACTGAATTCAACAGGCTGAAAATATAGCTAAGAGTGGGTTTGCTCCCTAAGAATCGTTGCATTTTATCAGAGCTTGCAAATGCACATTAGTGGAGTAAAGTAGACAGAAGTTTGATGGGGAAAAAAGTATGGGGACAGCAAAGGCTCTTTTTCTTAGGCTGATGTGAAAATGCACAAGCTAACTCAGGAAAACTTGACATTTGAGTTCAAATTAAAAGAATTTCTGAGTCTTAACATGAAAAGAAAAGAAAATTTACAATCCTACAGAAATGGAGTCACAGACACCAGTGAGGGATGTGCTCTAAGACACGCTCTGCTTCAAAATAGGCTATAAAAAATTAATCAGCGATTAGTAGATGTTTTAAGCATGTTACAGATATGAGTAGTGTGTATGTTATAGATGTTTAGAAGCCCATCAGTAGAAGATGTCAGATATGGTTATAATGCATGCTTATAAGAAACCTACTTGTCTGTTGGACATTATGAAATCTACAACAATTGATTGGTCATACATTAAAACATCTATTAATCATTCATTACCCCTTCATGAAGTATTTATAAATGGAACCTTGATATAAAGTGTTGCCTAAAGGGGTGCCTTGGGCACATCTAATCCCTCTAGAAATTGTAAAGTAAATACCTAAATAAAGATTAGTAGCAACTCTAGACAGAAAAGATGACTTTGTTGGAGAAAATATTTTGATTTGGAAAAAAATGCTATATGTATCTCCAAAACCAGCCTTCACTCCATGGCAAGAAAACCAAGCAGGAATAAAGTACAAAGGGGAAAACTGTAATGACTGTTTGATTAGCAGTCTTGATGAGATTTGAAAAGAGCAGAGATGGGTGCAATGACCAAGGCAAAGCTCAGTCCCTGAATGTAGAGTGTAGGCAATTGCACTGACTGCACAAGGTGTGAGCCCAAATGTAGGTGAATGCACTCCTCAGTGACTTGGGTGATGTTGCCTGAGCACAGCAGTGTAATGCCAGATAACGGAACAGATAAACTACTTAGTCGGCTGTTCAAAACAGTGAAATTTCTTTATTGCACAAACTAGAAGTTCGTGAACTTTGCCTTCCTCTACACCGTTTCATGGCCATCAGTGGGACTTGGAGTAACCAGTGTTACTAGCTGTAAATACTTGGAGAAGAAAGTGGCAGCAGCCAGATCATAGGACTTTCAGAAAAGGCTGTCTTGTTAGGCACCCACAAATTACTGCACCTATGATCCTGCAGGATCTGATGGTAGGTATAAATAATAAACTTTGCATGGTTATCTGACATCAGATAATAAAATACACTGGCGGCTATAGTTTAAGGCTTCCGTAGCATATAGGAACAGTTATTTGGGATCATAAGCAAGCTTGTAAGTAAACTACAAAGGGTTAAAGCCTGCTAAAAATCAGACTATCATCTCCTAGAATCTCCTTTCCATTTTTCTTGCTCCAGTTTTCAAAAACTGTACATTTTCAAATACAACAATAAAATTTAATTACAACAAACCCTGGAGACACTCAGGATTGCTTTTAGTTGCATCACAGAGATAAGCTACTTATTAAAAATGATGGCAGAGGCTATGATATGCATAGGTACCCTGGGTAGTACTATATTCCAAGAAAAATCACAGTGAATGGGCCAACTCACAGGGTAAGAGACTTCCAAATGCATATAAAAACATCCCTATCTATTCATAAGTCTGATTAAAAAGAGAAGATGCATTTTTCTTTGAGTGCTTTGGGAAGCTGGAATGCAAGTTATGCTCTACTAAATTGACCCCTTCTATATCAAGAACAAATTGGGGATGGAGAAATCCACCTCATTTCATTACATCTGGACCTCGGGATAACTTCTGAAATATTGTATCTTGCTCTTCTTTTAAATATAAAATCTCTGACTTGAGAGGTTTATGCCATTTCTCAATGCAGGTTGGATCCCTGAGAACATTTGCTTTAAATATTAGAACTATATTATGAAAGATCTCACGAAGAATCTTCCCATTTTGTTTCTGTATTTAAATGATTTCATTTGGAAGGCTGAGACCTTCAGAGCTGTCAATACCAGTGCCCAAATTTCTGCCCCCAACCATAACAACAGGTAATAGCGATCTTAGTTTAAAGTGACAGGTCAGCCTTCTCAAGGATGCCTCTGTTAATGACAACATTATTTGGAGAAGCAAACTTTATGACGAAGAATCTCATAATAACTGAGTAGCTTCAGTACATTTTTCTGACTTTCCAAAGCTGAACTTTTAAAGGAAAGTTGTTCTGCTCTACCTCAGCATTAAACAGGAGCCATTCCATTGCTCACACAAATAAACTACCTCACACAAATAAACTCACACAAATAAAACTACCCTGTATAACAACAGGGGAATGAAAGAGATGCTACTTTAAAGATCCTAAAACTGACATGTTATGTGAGAGTTCTTAGGCTTAAGAAATAGTCTTCTAAAAGCAAAATTTCAACAAAAGTGTGGTAGAGTCAATGATGTAAGCAGCTTCTTGAATGCCACGTAATTTTTTTCTTCTGATATAATATTTTCTTCCTCTTTCTCCTCCCCCCCCCCCCTTTTTTTTTTCTCCAAAGCCAACTTAGTATCTTGGTGAACTTACTGTGGGAAACTGAAAAACTGTTCCTGCAATGTTGAATACAACATTGGATTTGATAGCCTAGGCAGCGATTGTACATTTCTCTTTGGAGGTCTTATCCTACTGAACTTTCATTCCATTCATTTGACAAGCAACGAACCAGTTTTACTCATTACAATATCGCTCATTCAACAAATGTACAGTGAAAAAACAAATGGTTTGACTGATGAAATGAAAAGCCAAAACATTTCAGGATACCAGAGTAACACATGAAAAAGACAAACTGTAACCTGAAAGGTAAGATCACTTTATGTAGCGCCAGTATAAGAATAAAGTTAGATGTTGTGGGTTTTCTAAAGGATGTTTATGAGAGCCTAAGAATGAAGATATGCTATCTGAATGTGGTAACAGAGAAGGGAGAGACATATTGTGGAATAACAGCAGGTATAGCTTCATTTTACAAAAAGTATCTGTGTTTTTCAGTAAGGCTTTTAAAATTCTGATATTTCTGGATACCTCTTAGTGATGAAATTAGTTTAGAAAACCAGTATATTTGACTGGGGACTGATAGAACCTCCATTTAGCACTGGAACAGGCTGCCCAGGGAGGTTGTGGAGTCTCCTTCTCTGGAGATGTTCAAGGCCCATCTGGACGCCTACCTGGGCAACCTGCTCTAAGGAACCTGCTTTGGCAGGGGGGTTGGACCCGATGATCTTTCGAGGTCCCTTCCAACCCCTACAATTCTGTGATTCTGTGATTTCTTATATTCTCAGACAACCATTTCTGTAGGAGGCGTCACCCAAGATCAGCTACATTTACCTAAACCAATGCTCTTCAAGGGACAGAAAAACTCTAATTTAAATACACCTTAGAAGTTGAGAAGAATTTAGCAATGTCTTTCAATCAGAAACACATGACAATTTTATTTTCTATTCAGACTATGTGAAAAATGAATTTTTATTAGCATTGCATTTGCTTTTACAGGAACCCTTACCTAAGAACCTAAGTGAATTTTATCTGTTTAGATTATGAGAAGAACTACACATTAAAATATAGTGGGTTTTATTCCCATTTTTTTTCACAGCAGCTTGTGAGACAGATTCAGCAGTCATTTGGACTTCAGAAGACTGTTTCAAAATGGGCACAGGCTTCTGAGGGTGCCAACTTTCAGAGAATCACAGAATCATCTAGGTTGGAAGAGAGCTTCGAGATCACCGAGTCCAACCTCTGACCTAACACTAACAAGTCCTCCACTAGACCATATCACTGAGCTCTACATCTAAACGTCTTTTAAAGACCTCCAGGGATGGTGACTCAACCACTTCCCTGGGCAGCCTATTCCAATGCCTAACAACCCTTTCAGTAAAGAAGTTCTTCCTGATATCCAACCTAAACCTCCCCTGGCGCAACTTAATTTTGTTACTGTGCTTGGCATTACTACCTGTATTGGGTGTAGGTGTAAGGGTTTCAGTAGTGGGGGAGCTGCAGAAGAGGAGTGGAAGAAGAGGAAAACATGAGGGAACACCAAGCTCAGAGGAAGCAGGAGGTGGAGGTGCGCCACAGTGGGGCAGGTCTCCACCTGCAGGAGCACTGCAGTCCTTGGAGGACTCCGTGCTGGAGCAGATGGATATTTCATAATGGCAGCTGCAGCCTGTGGAGAGCCTCTGCCAGAGCAGTGTGAAGAGGAAAGAGCAGCAGTTATGGACTGACCATAACCTCTCATCCCCCTTCACCACTGGGGTTGGATAGAAGTGAAGGAATAAGAAGAAGGAATAAGAAGAAAGTTGGATAGGAGTGAAGGAATGTTGTTGAGCCTGGGAGAGGGGGAAGGAAAGTTGTTGCTTTAGTGTTTGCCTTTTTGTTTATCTATCTATTTAGGCAATAAATTAATTTTCCACAAGGTGAGTCTGTTTTGTCCATTACAGTAATTGGTAAGCAATCTCCCTGTCTCTATCTTGAGCCATGAGTTTTCTCATCTTATTTTTCACCCCCATCACACGGAGGTAGTGAGTGAGCAGCGGGGTGGGCCCAGGCTAACCCACCATGAGATCCTCTTCCAGTCACTGCACACTATATCTGATAACAAGAGTTCAAAAATATCTTCAACACCTTGAAGGCATAGAAGCAGACCATTCCAACCTTGATACCCATATACTTGGTTTCTAAACATAAATGAGTTGATGTGAGTACACTTTTCCTGGAAGTCCCTAGTGGCTCTTCTGGTAAATTCATTGCATTGCATTGATATTATATTCCTAATTGTTTTCAATATGCATATATACCTTGTACCAATTGATTGCTCCCTAAACCTACAATAAATCTCAAAATTCCCGAAAGAATTAAAAAAAAAAAAAAAAAGACACTGGAAAGACTGCTTCAACTTAATCCTGAGAAAACACCTAGATGCCACAGGGATGACTGGCAAGTAAATACTTACAACAATCAACAGTAAGAAGACCACTTAGCCTTTATATAGAATTTTGCAGCTAAATTTTTCAACTATGGGTGCTTGAGCTCTGCATGCTTAATTTATCTTTAGGTTCTTGAGCAAAAATAAGTCATATTTTCAAGAAATTTGTGAGGATGCAGATCCCAAGAAACGCAAGCAAAAATCAATAACTTAATGCAACATTGAAAGTAACATAAGTAATATAAAATAAAGTAAGTTAGTTTTATATAGAAGTATATTATGATCAAACACTCTGGGGACTCGGTATGTTTCAGATTACAGCAAGAGACTTTTTTTTTTTTTTGACCCTCCCCCCAACTTTCTGTTTAGTTTATGTAATAGGATAATTACAACATTTAGCTTTTATAAATGAACATGGTCAAATGTCCAATAAAACGGCTGTCATAGAGCTTAATCATGCATAACTCTTTGAAAATATGCCCCAGCAGGCAAATGTTTGAAGCAAATCCCAAATTAGAAGAAAATATATCTGTCAACAATTGTTATTTCTACAGTGTTGGGATACAATCAGCTTATATACTATACTATACAATGTAGTTACAATAACCAGACCCATACGATAGTGTGTGAATGTTTCAGAACTGCACAGGTCTACATTTGCAAATGCTTGCAGATAGTTAGAGTTCTAAATAGGTTGCTTAGACAGACATTTTACTATACACACATATATCAGATATTTATGTGCCAAATACAGTGTACAGACAAGGATATCTGGAAGCACTGACTGCCAGGGACACTTAAAATATCTGGTTCTCACAGATACTTAATGTGCTCATTATATACATTTATTGTGGTTGAGCTATTTGCTGTCTAAATCTATGCTGAATTTTCTATCAGGAATAAGTACTGATAGCAGTATCACTGATGCGACATGACTTGATTCAATGCAAAGTGACACTACCTGAGGTGATGGGAAGCATGCAGCACTCATGTGCACCCTGATATGACATGGAGAGATGAGGATGCACAAAATTTCTCACAATTTCTCATGTCAACAAGGTACTGCTAGTCAAATTGGAACCAGTCTAAAAAACTGCGATAAAAATTTACACTATCAAAAAAGTGTAAAGTGTAGAAATGTAAATTTTTAAGAGAGCCATGGCAAAGCAAATGAAAAGCAGACTTCATTCCCAGATCTCCAGGAACAAACTACTGGCAACATGAATAATGAAGAAGATATTAGGACACAGGCAAGGAGTGAGTGGAAACCACCCTAGCCATTTTCATTCCTGCTCCATTAGTGATGGAGAGAAAAGAGATGAAAGGGATCCTATTTGGGTCTAATCCTATGAGATAAAGTAAGTGGAAAGTGTCATCATGTCTTTTATATTTAAGAGAAAAGAAGAAAAAGGAAGCATGTATGTACAGAAAGGCAACTAAGATATTAGAAATATTGTAAATATATATATATAATATATATATAACTATAAAGAGCAGCTGACTGACTCCTTTAGCAGTTGGTCAGTACTTGCAGACTACCCACAGACCCAGTTCTGTGGGTTCCCAGATGTCACATTTAGCACTTTCATTTACAAGTACAAAATATTCCTGATCCATACCAGCTGACACACACAGTTCCAGATTTAAATTATCAGTCATCTTCACTGAGTATGGCAAGCTGCCAATATATTTAAGCACTCTTTAAAACATTTATAATTGTATATTTTATACATCATGTAAACATGCAGTAAATATAAGGAATTTACCTCATCTGGCTTGATGAAATTTTACAACAGTACTAACCATAAATTGTATCAGTGGTCACGGTAAAGGAAAGAGTATTGAAAAAAAAAATCTGAATTCTCTAATTTTCCGAAGTAGTTCCCATGTGTGACAAGGATGAAAGCAAAGAGCATCTCCTAAACTTTCTGAAAGGGCTTGCAACTCAGCTCATTTCAGGTTGATTAGTTCCTCGGTTCCTGTGTTTGTCTATTTTAGAATGATTTATCTGGCTTCTGAAAGATGCTTTCCCCACAAGAAAAATGGTTACTTCAGGGCTCCCTTGCTGCTAAAAAAAAAATGAACTCTTATCAAACGGAAATTGCCATCTGTCTTCTTGGATAAGAGCCCAGCACTTGGGTCTCAGTGATCTAGCCTCTGTAGAAAGCGTATCAACCGTGAGACACCACAAATTAATCTCCTTAATCTAAAACATTTATTTGCCTTTAATTTGGATGTGTGAATGGCACGTGCACATGTAAATGTGACTATTTGCATATATAAAGGGTAACGAACCTATAAAAGTTAAAAATGCCATGTGAGGTCACACCATGAAAATATGAGACTTCACATTGGGTATTTGAGAAAACCTTTCTGAAAATCTTGTTTTACAATCCAATGTACAATCATAGCACACATGCCTGGAATGGTTTATTTGAATATTCATTTTAAAAAACACACTTTTAAGCACAGACTTCCTCTTTTGCCTTTTGAAGAATAAATCCTACTTAATACTTGGGGACATATTTCTGACTGAGAACTTAAAAAGGTTTCTTTAAAAATTTTAAGCCAGGTGCTCTGCAAAGACCCTCATTTTTGAAGCTGGAAATACATCTGGATTCTTTCATTTATTTATAATGCAATAACATCACTGAAAATGATGTCTGCTTCTATGTAAGCCAAGTGCTTACACTGAAGCCTCACTGACTTGAATGTAAGCAAGATCAGATCTCTAAGTGGGATGATGTGGCATATTTTTCTGTTCGCTGCTTTCAGCTCCCAGCTTGGCCTTACTAGATTCATCAATCTGAAAAAAAGTTGGAAGAATGGTACAGATGACTTCTGAGTGCGTTGCAAAGGTTGCTGGCAAAGATACAGATCAGTCCAAAATCCAGATCTGATTCTGAATCCAGGCATCTAGAAAGTGGGAAGGATTTAATCCTCTGCAGTAACATCAGTTCACCCCAGTCAAAATGACTGTAACACTATAATTGGTGCCATGTGTTTGAGAAGTTCTCTATTTTTCAGGTTTGCGTGGAGGATATATGAGCTTTCAAATCAGTTGAGAAACTGATTTTTAATTAGACATTTGAGTTTTGACGAAATCTCAGTATACACAGTGAGATTTGAGAAGTGTGAACAAAGCTGAAAGAAGTGTTTCATTTGAAAACCTTGAAGACAAAATCACAGTTCTAATAAAGTCAATATAAGGGGTGAGTGATAGCCACTAAAACCAAACAACCTAATTGGAAGTCTGTGTGAGAGGCGCAGGCATGCAAAAATGGATGCTTAGCAGGACATTGTTAACGTTTTTCTTCTTGCAGTATTTTAGTATTTTATTAGAGTTCAGTGTCCAGTGATGGACTAAGAATGTGACTTCATTCAACTGTTTGCTGTCTGTGTGTCCATGGGGGAGTTACTGCTGCTACTCCTTTCTAAAGACAGAGCAAAGACCACTTCTGAACCTGTGCTCCCCCTCCATGCGTGTGAAGGCAACAGCATGAGGTGAATGTATTGCCTCTCAGATGGTAGCAACCTTCTGCCACATTCACCTTTGGAAGGGCTTAATTTGACTGTAAATATAAGAAGCCACCAGCTGACACAGGACAGAATACAGGTTAAAAAACATTGTTCTACATACATACACACATTGTTCTTTTTTTCATGAGTAGTCCTGTTGTGTACATAGAGCTACATGTACCCTGGTAACAGCCGCATATTTAACATGACAAAAATTGTGTCCTTAATGTACCTCCTACAGAAAAAGAAAGGCATAAGTGTTAATAGTGTAATGCAGCCATATTTGAGACATTTCCACATTCCCTCCCAGGTCCTTCCATCTGATTCAGTGTCAGCAAGAATCTTACACCCCAGCTGAGCTCCAAGCCCTGTCCGAGAAGCAACACTGCCAGAACATGCTCACGTGTGCTGCGTGGGGCTGGGCTGAGCTCAGCTGCAACTGGGGGATTCCAGGTTTAATTTTGTCAATGTTCTCCTGAGAGGTGCAGAGAACTCATTTACCAGTTATACCAGTTATTTTAAAATTACTGTTTGCCTTGAAAGCTTAATTCCCACCCCCCCAATCCAGCTAGTCCCACCTTTCTATGTTATGACTCGCGTTGTTTTTTTGTTTGTTTACTTCTGCAGTTTTCTGTGTGTGTTTGTGTTATGCATGTGTCCCTTTTACACCATGATAGACTTTCCCTCTGCTTTTACTTATTTCATTTCTTTTCTCTAATCTCCTGTCTCCAGTCTCAGCTACTTTGTTCAAGTCACTGTGGGTCTGGTCACAATAGTTTTTCCATATGGGAGTTCGCGCAGAGCTGCAAAAGCAGCACTAAATCTACTGCATCTGTAATGCTGCCATATTAATTCCTAATCAATTTCAAAGCTGTATTTGAAACTCATATATTTCACCTCAGCAAAATCAAAATAACATCAAGTTGCCAACAGCAAATGAAACTTGGAAATATAATTAAAAACATATAGGCTAGCAATGTATTGTTTCTGAGGTCTTTGCAATTGCCACAGTGCTAGGCACTATAAATTGATGGCAAGAGGGTATATGAAACTGAGATCCTCTTATAACAAAAGCATAGCTCCATATTGCTTGAGGTAACAGAAGAACTGCTGGTAGCTGAATGTGAGTGATGACTTCAAGTATAAACTGAGGATTTTTTTTTTTGCTGCAAGGATCAATTCCAAATTGGTTAAAATCTAAGGCTGAGATTCTGCAAGGACTGGTTGAAGTTAGACTGCAAGCAAGTCCTGATACAATCCTGAGTGACCTCAAGAGTGTGTCTTAGCATGTTCTTGTGACTGTGATCTGTGTGCTTCACAGACAAAGATGGGATGTGATGCACCTCATGTTATACATGCGATTACACAAAATCACACGCAAATATTAATTTGCCCCTATGCTGATAGTACTGTATTTTAAACAAAAGTCATGGCAAGGTTTAGCTCCTATCATCCTCTTTTTTGTATGAAGAATGTCGGAAATAATGCCTGTGTTATTATTCAGTATCTGCTACTGGCTGAATGCATAGCCTGGGGAAAGTCTAATTACCATTTACAATAAATAATTTCCTCCATATTTATTATCAATGGAAATCTACTCACAGACATTCAGCCAAGGAATTCTGCTATATGGGCAAAAATATGTACTATCTTTTTCAGCAGCAGCTCAGCTTACAACCGGAATGTCTGTAGCTTTTTCATTAAATTCATTATTGCCTTATTGTACCTAGACTCTTGTTCTTCCATAAGGCACTGTCAATAGACAGACAGATGAATTCCTTCATGTTCTAAGTATTTTCTACTTTTATCTGTTGACCAGATTCACAAAATATTTATGGGCCCTGTAGCAATTCTTGTGCTTTACAAAACAAGTTTTTTTTTTTTTCCTTTTTTTTTCTTTTTCGTTTGTGTGCTAAAAATAAGGCAAGTTTTATGTTCTTGGTCTGATCCTGATTTCTCTCCACACTGTTATAAATGTGGTGTAATTTAATAAGGTCAGTAGAGATGTAATTTAGTAAAACAGAGGTAACGACTATCAGAATCACCCCCTTTAATTTCTTATAGGTTACACATCTGCTGTAAGAGGGGAATGACACTCTTATTTGAAATTCTGGAGATAGATAATTAAGCTGATATTTTATTTAGATCAGATTTTTGCACCAGAGGCCTGATTTTTTTAAAAAATATATTTTTATTTTTAATTTTGGCATTCAGGCCACTGTATATTACAGAAGCCATCAACTGAAATCAGAAATCAAAACATTTTTATACCTACAGCTGTGAAACTAATGGGTTTTTCTATTTGCAGACTCAAAAATCCCCTCCAAAAACTCTACTCACCCCCTCAGAAAAAGCCCCCAAACAATAACAAAACACAGCTCAGGTAGACCTGGAATGAAAAAAAAAAAAAAAGGTGGGGGATAAATTGTAGGTCACCCAAAACATTTAGTTCAGACCAAAATGATGTCTTGAAAGAAAACTGAAAATGGATCACCTTCACAGACAGCTGTTTTATGATTGCATGGAAACACTTCAAAGAAATAATTCTTACATGCCTTTTTCCTAATCTCAACCATTTTTGGCAAGAGAAGAACATATACGTATTCCTAACTATTTACCAAAATATTTTTTTTTGAAAATGTGCAGTCTGTGGACCTCTTTGTACCCACTGGTATAGGTGGGTGCACTGGTAACTCTGTCGGTAGAAGGGGTAAGACAAGGATCAAAATTTTTTTTGTTTTTTTTCAGGCAATCCAGTCAGAAAATAGGGTTGTTCTAGTGCACCTCAAAGAAGGCAGAAACTGTGATGAATGTAGACCAACTGCAATTAAGACAGGACTCTCTCAACTACACCTATAATTCATATTACTTGTACATGCAATAATTATAAAAACCAAACCAAACAAAAAAACTCCCTATAAAATGCAAGATATGTGCTATTTGCTTTCAGAACTTAATGCTGACTACATCACCTTGAAAAGAGAAATTTCACAGTAAATTTTACTTGTGATGAATGAGTCCCTGTTGCTTTTTTTCCTCTCCCACATTCCTCTCCCTATTATTTTGCTTCAAAGTACTTTAATGCTCAGCTTTAGCTTTTCTTGAGAATTAATGAGAATAACTTCAAAGTTTGTGTAAACAGATAAAGTTTCCCTAATTTCAGCATGCCATGTTCATTTCTATCAGGCTTGAACATAAACCCACTGATTATTAAGAGGCAGTGTAAACCAAACACAAACTGCAGGGCACTTGCCTGGTTTCTCACCATGCCAAGAGAAAACACACAAACAGAAAAGGGATCAGCAGGCAGCTAACAATCCCGTTACTTTCAGCTCAAAGAGATGGACAAGGACTCTGACTTGCAGAAGATCTGGTGAACACCAGCCAGCTAGAAGAGGCAAAAAAGATGAACCATCTAAACTAAACCAGAAGTTGTTACTTCTGCATGGTTCCAGGAGACAGTTTTTTTGGTTGTAGATGAAAGAGAGAAATGTGACTTTGCTGCGGGGGAACTGCCTTTCTCACTCCTGAAGATCATGAGCAAGCTGAGAAACGCAGGTTGTTAGGGCATCAGAACCAAGATCTGCAGGGAGCAAGGCACAAGGCTCTGTTTGGCAAGCTCAATATGACTCAAGGGTTCCCTTGCATTTCCACTTTTGAGTCCCCCACCAGGGAAGATCACAAGTCCTTTCTCCACTGGTTTGACAAACACCAAATTTAAAGCAGATTTACCTACCTGGTACACTGTTAGAAGTACAAAATTTTCTTTGACGCCAGAAAATTGCTCTGGTTATTTAAACCAGTGTCAGTGAAACCAGACCTTGGTTTTCTTGCTCCTAATTAATATTCATCCAAAACCAGTGTGCCTTTTAAGAGCCATCAGTGTAACAGGTGGAGTCCCCTGGAGGTCAGCAAAATTGCACCAACTTACATCATTAATGCTGGCTTGTGAAAAATAAATCAGAAACTTTATGGATATTAAAAACAGTGTTAAAACAGGGTGTTTTATACAGTAATTATAAGGTTATTTCTCAGTAATTCAATCTACTGAGGGTGAAAATATCTTTTTTATTGTTGCCTATGATGGTAATAATTCTCTCTGGCATCTGTAAAAGCAACAATAGCTTTTCATTGATTTTGCTTAAAAGGAAAGTTCAGGGTTAGAAAATTAGTATTTCATGGGGAAACATGAAAAAATTTCCAAAGTATATGTGATGGAAATAGTAATAATTATGTTTGAGGAGGAAGGAAGTCTTGTGATTAGGGTCTCTGGGTAGAGATCTAGAAATCCCACTAGGGGTCCAATTCTTCCATATATTTTCATTTCTTTAATTTCCTGTCTGAAAAATGAGAATAATAAAACTGCCTTTCTTTCATCCTGTTTGTTTGTTTTCTGTTTCGATAATACATCTGAAAGTCCATTAGGACTGGATTACATATGCACATCTACCAAAGTATGGCAAGATGAAAATTAAATCCAATTTTCTTATTTCAGGGTTAATCTGCACGTAGAATATTTTTTCCTGTTTGTTGCACAGTACGTGGTGATGTAAGTATCTATATACGTTGGGCAGTTAAGCCATTTCCGTAATATACATACAGGTAATATTAATGGAGGCCAAAAAATTCCTCTGAGGCACAGAAGTCAATGATCACAACTGGAATGAATGACTAGAAAAACTATTCATAAGATGTAGGTCTTTAACTAAGAAGCACATAAGTAGTAAAAACAACTACTAGGGGCTATTTCAAAGTGAAGACTGACGTTACATAAGGTAAAGGTAGAGCCAGGAGAACATAGTACATATTTCTGAATCTGTTGCTGTTTATAAATTAACTGGTTCAACTTTGCTGGTTTACATTATCAGAACACCCTGCGTAAATGAAAGACTTGTCTTCCCCCTGAAGTTGCTATCTGACAACATATATTTTCTTTAGAAAACACTAATTTCACCATTAATACTCTGGACGCTTTTCAAAAGATAAATCAACTACTCAATTTGCCATTGCCATGGTGGGAAAATCTCTGATGCATCCTTCCATTCCTTCTGGCTTTTTGTTTTTTCATGCTCTTGTGGTAAATGTCACACATGGTACCTTGATTTTATCAAGCCCTATTTTAAAACAAATTACAGTAACTCATATACTGCTTACTTGAGATCTAGACTTATCACTCTACCTTTTTATGCAGGAAAGACGACTCACTTATATAAATGACCCTCATCATATAGCTGTTAAAAGGTAATAAAATCAAGGGTAAAAATTGTATGGCAAGCTACAAGAG
The DNA here is from genome assembly GCF_964211835.1 of Anser anser. NCBI lineage: Eukaryota > Metazoa > Chordata > Aves > Anseriformes > Anatidae > Anser > Anser anser. The sequence goes on along the minus strand of NC_139721.1, from coordinate 101,300,372 downwards.
CTGTACTACAGCGTACTACAGGCCCCGTGTTTATGATTGTCACCAACTGGCCTCCAGGCTGGTGGGCAGAGTTGAGTTGTCATGTGTGCAGGACCCCAGCCACTCATCTGTACAAGTGGTTGTTGTGGAAAAGGTAAGGTTGGGCAGTACCAGGGACCTCTTGTTCTCCCTCATGCCAGTCACTGCTGGGACAAAGATAGTTTTAACACCACTTGCAACTGCCCAGGTAGCAGCCAACTCCCAACATCACCAGCAGTGTGTCCCCCATTTTTGGGGATGGCTCCAGTCCCAGGAAGGATGCCTGCAATTGGCCTAATTTGTGTTTTGTGTGTGTGTGTGTGGTGTGTGCATGTGTGTGATTGCTAGGCTGATATATTTTCAAACATTAGCAGTCCCATCCCCTTTCAGGGTATTCTTACTACTTAAAACATGCTTTTGCTTCCTTGCCATTGCCTCTTCTTTGCTCAGGCAAAGAAGTTGGAGAGTCAGTAGAGACCATATGTGCTGCTGCATGCTATCCCATGGAGCAGTCCAAATACAGGGTGCCTCTGAATCTTCAAAATATGTTAATTAGACAGAACCCAAACTGAAGGCAGTGCTTTACTCACTTTACTCAAGGGAACTCAAGAGATGATGTTGGAGGGGCATCTTGAGGTAAGATTCTGCTTATATAGCTGAGATTTAAGTCTAGTGCTAACTAACTGTTCTTTACGGATGTTCTGGACCGGATATGTAGTAATAAAGGCAGTGGGATAAATGTCTGTAACCTAATTATACCTGGGCTACTCTCTACTCTGCAAGAGGGGATAGAAGTTTGAAAAAACCTAGTGCAGTAGGATGCCTGCTCTTTGCTTATATCTAGGTAAGCAAGGTAAGAGTCAAGCCCTAACACTATACATCCAGAAGCTTAAACATAAAAATAGATGGAAAAATGATCAAATTACAGTATTACAGAACAATCGTGCAGCAATAAGAAAGTAACACCACAGTTCTGTTGTACATGGAACATATTTGCCAAACCTGCATCATGAATACCCTTGAAGCCAAATTACAAAAGATAACAGCAATAAAAGGAAAACTGAGAAAAAAAGGATGTAAGTAAGAAAGAAGGAAACAAACAAAAAAATCACAGTTGAATTGGTTGCCTTTAGGACTGAGCCCTGGAAATCCATGACTCCGAGTGTGCGTACATATAAGAAACGTGCAAGAGAAAATACATGAAATGAAGGGTTGTTCTATAAATTTTAACTATCAAATAACAGCCTAATATAGACTACCACCTAATATAGGTGATATGCTATATCAAAGAAAAAACAAGAAATATGTCATATATACATTTTGGAATGTTCCCATTACCCAAGCAGAACACAAGTAAAGAAAATGTATAAAGAGATTAATCTCACCAAGAGAAAGGTAAATATTACAGGTATTGAATTATATTTACAGAAGCAACTCACTGCTGAGCTAATAAAAGAAATAACTAATTCTAATGTATCAGCACGAGAGTACTGAAACAAAAAAAGCGTAATCACAAGAATGACTATAGAAATAATTATTTTAAATCAGACACACAACATACAAGACATCATAAAAACACTAAATCCTATATTAGGAATAGAACAGAGAAGACTATAGGTAAATCAAAACACTTATGTATTTCTGTCATCTTTCTGCATTTCATGAAGCCTATACACCAGTCCTGCTGTGTACAAGATCTCGAAGAAAAGATGATAGGCATATATAAGTCATCGCATGAGAGATGAGGCTTTAATCTATATGTGATGATCTTAGAAACATGCAGTCTTTTTGACTAGTGTTCTTTTTAGTTTACAAAATAGTGTCACAACTATTCTGATATACCTTACATTAGTACAGGAGAAAAAAGCTTGCAGTAATGCTCCTCTAAAGCCCATATACTGTCACAAAGCTATAAAAATGGCCTGTGTGGGAATACGGCTAGCCCACACTGCAGGCACACTTTGTCTTCTTTCTGTCTGTTCAGGGAATGCCCCCAACACCTACTTTCAGACACTAAGTTACAAAGCCAGATGCCCTTCATTGTCTCTATAGTTGGAAAGAGAAATGGATGCTCTGGGGTCTAATTCAGAGTTTACAAGACAAGGTCCTTTTCTGAGCTGTCTTCCAGAGAAAACTTTTTTTTCCATTGACTACAGGGAGAACTGGGCACATGTTTAAATGTCTCAGCTGGATGACACGTACAGAAGGCACATCCTTGTACCAGGACTCATCGCAAAGAGAATTTTGCATTTTTCCCAATTTTTGGCTACACTGCACATCAAGTCCCACTGCCTTCCTGTGGGCACATCTATGCATCACTTAGAGATTTAGATTCGAGTAGAGAGAGAGAGGGCATACCTCCGAGTCCTAACTATATAGGAAGCCTAGCTCCCAGATTACGTGTTTAAGTTAAATGACCATTAAGTTAAATGTCAGTGTGAATATGTCTGTATCTAATGACTCAGGACTTTGCAGCTCTTCTCTTCAGGAACCTGTGACCAATCTCTGAGCACACAGGTGGACTTCTTACATTCTTTTTCGCTTTAACCACATGTTCATTTCCTGTGGACAATACAAGTGCAGTCCTGAATGCAGTCCATTTTATAAGGAAAGTGTTGTAATTTTGCCTTTGTTTCTAACAAATGAGTAAGTAAGCCTCTGACACAATAATTAAAAATTAATCCTTACATTATTCCTTAGTGGTGGTTCTTCCCTGAGCATCCCTGACTGGTTGTAATCCTATTTTCCACAGCTGTTGTACACTGCCATATTATACTGGAAGAGAAATCTCAGAAAATCCTGACCCCCGTGTCTTTGCTTTTAAGCTCTACTTATGCCTATAAAAGAGTAAAGAAAATATTTCATCTCCTAAAAAGAACAGCTGAATTTATGCCCATTATGGTCATTATTACTAACAATAGAACCATTATTGGTGTATCTTCTTATTGCAAACTTTTTAAGCAGGGGTCAATAATCTCTCTGGGAGTTCATAAAATGCTCAAAAGCAAAACAACAAAATTACTCCGTGTAAATCAGCCTGATGCAGATGAAATCACATTCTATTTCAGAGAGAATACAAAACAATCCTACAATCTTCTGAATGTTGCTTTAATGCAGACTTCTTTCAAGAACTTTAGAAACTAGCATTCAAACAGTAATAGCCCATAGAACATTGTAAACAGCTTATTTTAGATAGAAATCACATCACTTCTAAAATAAGGTTCATGTACTGACCAGCAATCAAATAGGGTGAACCAGCTGAGTAACACTGTGAAAGTTTTCCCCTCTGGTTTCAGCTTTTCTTAGAGGATTAAGCTCTGGAAACTCAATTTGTTTTACTATTATATTATCTATAAAGGGTTGTCTCTTGCTAGTTGGCTCACCATTGTGCCAAATCCTAGCACTTTAAAAACATCTATTTGATACCTAGAAGTTATTGGCAAAACAAACAACCACCACCACCAACAACAAAAAAATCCCAAGCAACAACAACAACAAAAAAATCTACCTGGAATTAATCAAAGTGTGTGTTGTTTTGTTTTGTTTTTTCCATCATTACTTTCTGAAAAAAAATGATTCAAATACTCTATATTATAAAAGGAACTTGCTTTATTGTTATGTTGTGAAGAATCCATTAATCAAACTGAAAGGTAAAGAAATTGCATTTTTACTTCTGTAACGTTTTAATACAAGATTCTTTTATTAAGAAATAGGACACTATTTCTTAGAGATTGATCCTTCTTCAGGAACTCAGAAAATCTAGGTTCTAGTCTCCTTGTGCCTGTCAGACTCCCTGAGTGACCTTGGACAAGCTAGTTAATCTCTTACTAACTCATTTCTTCATCTGTAAAGTGGAGATTATCATAATTCCTTTGTCTCCCAACACTGTACTGCCTTTGGGAGTGGAAATTTTACAGACCGTGTGCTTGCACTTTATTCAGCACGGTGGCCTCTGATCTTAGACAGTGTTTCTAGATCCTTTTCTAATACTTACCCCTACTCTGCATCTATAATTTTTGTTTTGCAGGAGCAGTTGGAACTGTGAACTGGCAACAGTGAGCAGCCAGTATGACTGCTAAGCACTGTGATTTGGTTCTCACACTCCAGTAAGGCACAGTGTGATGGAGGGCAGGCAAAATTACTGAGCTAAAATACAGACTGACTAAAGCGTAAGTCAAGTCTGAGTAAGGAAACATTTCTTTGAAAGGACAGTTTTTAAAGCTGTCTTTTCCTTGGTCTTTTTCAGAATTACTCATTAGGGATACTCAGGTAAGCAGAGTTAGGACAATAATTCATGCTAAACAGACCTACTTACTGTGTTTTTGCTTTCAGTGTTTAGTCTACATTGGTGAAAAGGAACTACCCATATATTTAAAAAGTAACTTTAATGGCAGAACAGAAAAAAAACAGTAAATAGCAAAGCCTCCTAGCCAGCTAGAAGAGGAGTAAGTGCTAAGAGCATCATTAGAGCTTCAGAAATCTCCGAATGCTGCAACAAGAAGCATGGGGCTGAGAGCAAGCCTGGCTTTGAGGCAGGTAATGTTGTCACATGCTTTATACATTACTCTTTTTCCTCCCAACCTAAGAATCCTATAATCCTCCAGTTCAGCTGACTAGTAGCCTGCTGTTTTCTAGAAAGACAGTCCTGCTGCTGCCCAGGCTTGGTGGCTGCACGCTTCCCAAAGAGGTAGCATGTCTAGAAGGAATTCGGTGAAGAAAAATCAAGCAGAATTACTGGTATGGCAGTAAGGCCCAGTATGAGTACATACTTCATGTCTTGGGGTGGAGGAAACAGGCTGAAAAGAGGACCCTCTTAATAAAAAGAAGAAGGGTAGGGTTTAGCTCCACAGGGACCTGCTACTTGAGTGATTACGGCAGGGTGAGGTGCAAGCTCACGCTGTACATTTATGGCACACATTCTTGGATGCCTCTGTGCAGTGTATGCTTGTTCTACCGCTGTGACATTATTTCTGGCTGGCAGTAGGAGGGAGAGAAAAACCTTAAAATAATTGCTATGAACATCATTTGCATTTAGGAGATCACACAGTAAAGGTTATGCTGAGGTTCCCTGTAGAGATGTAGTGCAGAAAGCAGCAGAGTCCTGCCTCTCCACACTTTTCAGATACATTCAGCTGCTTCCTGCAGCCCAGAGCCAGGAATGCACACTGTTTCCAATATTTGTACACTGCTTTCATTTTCCCTGGTTGCTTCTGCAGCCTCTGAAAGTTTTAGGAATTTTGAGTGAATTCCAAATAGTCACACATGGTGTGAGGACTCTCAGCCTGTGAGACTGTGGGACACAATACTCATCCTTCAGTTTGTCAGCAGGGTAGGACTCAGCTTTTTCCACTTGCCAGTGGCAGACAGGATACCAACAGCCCCCTTGTGCCATTCCTGTATTTGGGATCCTACATCCACACATCTCACGTTCCTTCTCCTTGTGGCAGACCACCCATAAGCATTCCACAGTTTGAAGATCGCCCAAAGCTGATGGTAACATCGATACTTAAGGTAGCCTAGCAGCTGTGGGCAACTTCTCTGCACATCGTGGACAATTTTGTCCCTTTCCTAGTCAGCATAATTAAATCTTAGTCCACTGCTTTGAGATTGACTGATCAGTTTTCACATATGTAGCTGGTTACACACAGAAATAACAATGTTCCTGAGTAATACAGAGCGCACCAGGGAGAGAAATCAGGAGGTAGAACACCTTTTGCTCCTATTTGGATGTGTTCTTAACCCAGTGATTTGTCACTGCTATCTATGAGAGAAAAAGCAAACACAAAACTGCGAAGTGTATAATCCAAGTCCCAAAGCACTTGCTGTGGAGACATTGCTGTTATTTTTAAAGTTGGAGTATATCTTGTCTTGCATGCCAAATTTAATACAGTGTACACTTTTCCACTCTAGTCAAATAAGAAATGCTTGAGGGAGTGCCTCTCTCACTAAGGACTGCCAATACTAGACACTAGATTTACCAGCCCTGGAATCAGGGTAATGCTTTGTGTTTCTAAGACCAGATCCTGCCTTACTGAATGAAAGACTGCTTAGTGTCACCAGGCAGGTAAGACTCTGAACAGGGTACTGCACTGAGAGCTCCACTGCTGTTTCTCAGGATGTTTAAGAGAAGATCAGAGAGTAGAAAAGTCACAGTTAAAGTTTTACTTGTGTCAGGAAGACAAACTTCTAACATTCACAGTCACTCTGATCAATCTCTCTTACAATGCTTCCATACTGATAGATTGCACTTGACCTTCTGTACAGCTGATCTTGATTTACACCGGCATGAAATCAGTATTAGACTTCGGGTTTGACTGAGGCCTAGACAAAAAGCCTGACTTATGTTGTCAATAGAAAAAGGAAGATCACGTGTTTGCAATTGCTTTGCAATGAATATTGATCAGTATTGAACATCTTTGAATTAATGTGCTGTCCTTTATTGAAGTCTCCATAAAAGTTAGCTATAGGTGGAAGTATGAATCAAACATCAGGACACTGCAAATAGTGAACAAAGTAGGACATTGTTAACTATAATTAAAAGAAAGAAGTGTTTTAGGTTATCATCTATTTTCTATAACTATTTTAGGCAAAGGCATTACCTGAGCTTCATTCTATCAAGCAGTGTTTCACTGTTCTCTATCACAACACTATCTAGCCTTATGCTGCCAAATTACAACTTTCCTAGTTTTGGCCAGTATTATACTACAACTGAGAATGAGGGTTTCCTGGAAAAGATTAGACTCAAATGTGAGGGCACTCCTCACACTTCTTTGTTCCTACCTCTTCTGTGTTCTCCTTTTCTAGAAGGGAAGAGCCAGCAGAGCTGTCCTGAACTTGCTTTAGTTGCTTTTAGTTGTCCTGATGTTGCTTTAGTTTATTTCTGATCATTTTAGGGGCCACATGAAACTAAATCTTTCTCACTTACGATAATCATGTATACAGTAAAGGAATGCAGATAGAAAGAGCACAAAATAGGGTGCTGAGGGTTTCAAGAAACATCTGGCTTAAAAGAGCAGAAGAGAAAGGCAAGGATGAGTAACAAATAGTCTAACATATAATTAGAAACATAGTGTCCTGGTTCCAGTTAGGACAGAGTTAAGTAGCTCATAGTAGCTGGTAGGGTGCTATGTTTTGGATTAGGATGAGAAGAGCGCTGATAACATGCTGATGTTTTAATTGTTGCAGAGCAGTGTTTACACCAGGCCAAGGACTTTTCGGCTTCTCGCTCTGTCCTGCCAGCGAGCAGGCTGGGGGTGCAGCAGGAGCTGGGAGGGGACAGACCCAGGACAGCTGACCCAAACTGGCCAAAGGGGTATTCCATACCATCTGGCATCATGCTAAACAATATATAGGGGTGGCTGGCCGGGGTGGGGGGGCCGGCTGCTCGGGAATAGGCTGGGCATCAGTCAGCGGGTGGTGAGCAATTGCATTGTGCATCACTTGTTTTCTTACACATTATTATTGTTAATACTATTATCATTATCACTATTACTATTATTATTGTTATTATTATATTCCTTATATTCCTTATATTATTATATTCCTGTCTTAATAAACTGTCTTTATCTCAACTCACCGGCTTCACTTTCCCGTTTCTCTCCCCCATCCCAGAGAGGGAGGGGGGAGGGTGAGCGAACGGCTGTGTGGTGTTTAGCTGCCAGCCGGGTTAAACCACAACAGCCCTTTTGGCGCCCAACGTGGGGCACGAAGGGTTGAGATATCGACAAATCTGACCAGAGTGTGTTAAACTAAAATTGGTATAAGTATTGGACCTGCTTAATAGTTGCTAGTCACGATGTTGATTGCCTTAATCTCCATTCTGCTGTACCTGTATTCCAAATTGAGTTTTATGGTGCGTTACTTTCTGTATGTGCTCCCTGTTGCACTGTTTATCCTTTCCGGGCCCTGGTTTAAGATTGTTATGGTACTGTGCGGTGTAACAATGGCTTATGAAATGATGAAATATCTGGTCATGACTTTAACCTGGTATTTGTACTCAGCACTGACGTCGACTCTATACTTTGGAACCCATATCTCGGAAACTATTAGCAATTACACCTATTGCCTGTTTTCGTTAGGGAGCCAATCTGTGAAGGGGACAGGGGAAGACATGTTTCCCTACCTGTTCACTCTCCCTTTCTCCTTCACCACCACCCTCTTATCCCCCGAGCTAGTTACGGTGGTTCTCCGAGATGTTGAATATCCTTGGGATACTCAGACCAGCCTGCTCTTGTTGTTATGTCTCCTGAATGCGCTTCAGATTTTGTGGAGGGTTAAACAACTACTTAGGAATCTCATCCGGAGATCTGTCTTGAGGCGGGATAGTTGCGAGTGGCAGGGAGTGTGGGAGGATATGGGCAGGTTTCTAGAGCAGTGGTCACCTCCAGTGTTTTGGACATTCACCCCTGAACAACTGCAAAATCCTAAAAAGCTGGCAGAATGCTTGAAAAAAAGGTGTCATGACTCTGGCAGTTCCAAAGTAACACAAATCACTGTAGCGTGCTGGGGTCTGGCTTGTGCCTATCGAGCTGCAATTGATGCTACTAGCAACCTAGCTCCAGCTCCTGCAGCCGCTTCTGCTCCTGCAGCCATTCCAGTTCCAGCTCCTGCAGCCGCTCCAGCTCCTGCTCCTGCAGCCGCTCCAGCTCCTGCAGCCGTTCCAGCTCCAGCTCCTGCAGCCACTCCAGCTGCAGCTCCTGCAGCCGCTCCAGTTCCAGCTCCTGCAGCCGCTCCAGCTCCTGCAGCCGCTCCAGCTCCAGCTCCCGCAGCCGCTCCAGCTCCAGCTCCTGCAGCCGTTCCAGTTCCAGCTCCTGCAGCCGCTCCAGCTCCTGCAGCCGCTCCAGCTCCAGCTCCTGCAGCCGCTCCAGCCCCTGCAGCCGCTCCAGCTCCAGCTCCTGCAGCCGCTCCAGCTCCTGCAGCCGCTCCAGCTCCAGCTCCCGCAGCCACTCCAGCCCCTGCAGCAGCTCCAGCTCCTGCAGCTGCTCCCACTCCTGTGTCTGGGTCAGAGAAACGAGCTGTAGCAGTGCAAGTTGACCCCGCAGAGGGTATTCCAACCCCTGTGGCAGACCCTGTGTCTGGGTCAGAGAAACGAGCTGTAGCAGTGCAAGTTGACCCCGCAGAGGGTATTCCAACCCCTGTGGCAGACCCTGTGTCTGGATTAGAGAAACGAGCTGTAGCAGTGCAAGTTGCCCCTGTAGACAAGGTGAAGAAATGGTATAGAGGCTCAGGTCGTTTACAACGCAAACAGTCTTCTGCTAAGTCTGGGCATAGTGAAGACGAGGCTGGGCCATCAAAGGTGCAGGAGACTGAAGATGAGGATGAGGATGTCGAAAAATCAACAGTAACTACCCAGACTCTACACCAGCCATCAAAGGTGCAGGAGACTGAAGATGAGGATGTCGAAAAACCAACAGTAACTACCCGGACTCTATACCAGCGTGAGCTACGAGATGTGCGAAAAGATTTTGGTCGCTGTATAGGCGAGCAGCTTGTCACCTGGCTGCTCCGGTGCTGGGACACGGGAGCCAATTATGTGGAATTAGAGGGCAAGGAAGCCAGGCGGCTGGGATCCCTTGCTAGGGACGCATGCATTGACAAAGCAATTGGAGATGGAGCACGATCTCGCAGTCTCTGGAGGCGTCTCCTGTCAGCTGTGCAGGAAAGGTATCCCTTCAAGGAAGAACTTGTATGTCTACCAGGCAAATGGACCACCATGGAGAAGGGAATTCAGTACCTGAGGGAATTGGCCGTACGGGAAGTAATTTATAAGGACCTAGACGACACACAAACATCCGCAGATCCAGATGCAGTCCAGTGTACACCACCTATGTGGCGGAAGTTTGTACGGAGTGCACCATCATCATATGCCAGCTCATTGGCAATAATAGCCTGGAAAGCGGAGGAGAATCCCCCAGTGAATGAAGTGGCTAAATTACTCCGGCAGTACGAAGGAAATCTCTTCTCTTCCCTACAGGCCTGTGTCTCGGCTGTGGAGAAACTCTCTGAAGAGGTCCACCAACTTAAAGAGAATTTATCTTCCCCTCCACCTGAACGAACCAGTGTCCACCAGCTAAAAGAGAATGCTTTGGAGAAACTTTCTGAAAAGATCCACCAACTTGAAGAAAGATTATCTTCCCCTCCACCTGAACGAAACAGTGTCCACCAGCTAAAAGAGAATACTTTGGAGAAACTTTCTGAAAAGATCCACCAACTTGAAGAGAGATTATTTTCCTCCCCACCTGTACAAACCAGTGTCTCAGCTATTAGGGGTAAACGTTCATCTATGCAAGGAAGACAATATGGTGGGCACACACACCGCGCCACCCTGTGGTTTTACCTACGTGACCATGGAGAGGACATGAGAAAATGGGATGGAAAATCTACTGCGACCCTAGAGGCACGGGTACGTGAATTGCAAAGGAAAACAAGTGGGAAAAAGGAATTCTCTGAAAAGTTTGCTGCTCCAACTTCCAGCAGGCAGTCCTTTAGACACAGAAACGAAGATTCTGACCAGGACTAGAGGGGCCCTGCCTCCAGCCAGGGGGAGGAAAGGGACAATCGAGTTTATTGGACTGTGTGGATTCGATGGCCTGGCACGTCAGACGCACAGAAGTATAAGGCTTTGGTAGACACCGGTGCACAATGTACTCTAATGCCATCAAGCTATAAAGGGCCAGAGCCCATCTGTATTTATGGTGTGACGGGGGGATCCCAGCAGTTAACTGTATTGGAGGCTGAAGTGAGTCTAACCGGTAATGAGTGGCAAAAGCACCGTATTGTGACTGGCCCAGATGCTCCGTGCATCCTTGGCATAGACTATCTTAGAAGAGGATATTTCAAGGACCCAAAAGGGTTCCGCTGGGCTTTTGGCATAGCTGCCTTGGAGACAGAGGACATTAAACAGTTGTCTACCTTGCCTGGTCTCTCAGAGGACCCTTCTGTTGTGGGGTTGCTGAGGGTTGAAGAACAGCAAGTGCCGATCGCTACCACAACTGTGCACCGGCGGCAATATCGCACCAACCGAGACTCCCTGAGTCCCATCCATAAGCTAATTCGTCAACTGGAGAGCCAAGGAGTGATCAGCAAGACTCATTCACCTTTTAATAGTCCTATATGGCCAGTGCGAAAGTCTAATGGTGAGTGGAGACTAACAGTGGACTATCGTGGCCTGAACGAAGTCACGCCACCACTGAGTGCTGCAGTGCCGGACATGCTAGAACTCCAGTATGAACTGGAATCAAAGGCAGCCAAGTGGTATGCCACAATTGATATCGCTAATGCATTTTTCTCCATCCCTCTAGCAGCACAGTGCAGGCCACAGTTTGCTTTCACTTGGAGGGGAGTCCAATATACTTGGAATCGGCTGCCCCAGGGGTGGAAACACAGCCCTACCATTTGCCATGGACTGATCCAGTCTGCGCTGGAGCAGGGGGAAGCTCCTGAACACCTGCAGTACATCGATGACATCATTGTGTGGGGTGACACTGCAGAAGAAGTTTTCGAGAAAGGGAAGAAAATAGTCCAAATCCTTCTGAAGGCCAGTTTTGCCATAAAACAGAATAAAGTTAAAGGACCTGCACGAGAGATCCAGTTTTTAGGAATAAAATGGCAAGATGGACGCCGTCAAATCCCAATGGATGTGATCAACAAGATAACAGCTATGTCTCCACCAACTAGCAAAAAAGAAACACAAACTTTCCTAGGTGTCGTGGGGTTTTGGAGAATGCATATTCCAAATTACAGTCTGATTGTAAACCCGCTCTACCAAGCAACCCCTAAGAAGAATGCTTTTGAATGGGGCCCTGAGCAACGACAAGCCTTTGAACAAATTAAGCAGGAAATAGTTCATGCAGTAGCCCTCGGGCCAGTCCGAACAGGACCAGATGTAAAGAATGTGCTCTACACCGCAGCCGGGGAGAATGGTCCCACCTGGAGCCTCTGGCAGAAAGAACCTGGGGAAACTCGAGGTTGACCCCTGGGGTTTTGGAGTCGGGGATACAGAGGATCTGAAGCCCGCTATACTCCCACTGAAAAGGAGATATTGGCAGCATTTGAAGGAGTTCGATCTGCTTCGGAAGTGGTCGGTACTGAAGCGCAGCTCCTCCTGGCACCCCGACTGCCGGTACTAGGCTGGATGTTCAAAGGAAGGGTCCCCTCTACACATCATGCAACTGATGCTACATGGAGCAAGTGGGTTGCACTGATTACTCAGCGAGCTCGAATAGGAAACCCCAGTCGCCCAGGAATCTTGGAGGTGATTATGGACTGGCCAGAAGGCAAATACTTTGGGATATCATCAGAGGAGGAGGTGGTTCGTGCTGAAGAAGCCCCACTGTACAACAAGCTACCGGAAAATGAGAAGAAATATGCCTTGTTCACTGACGGGTCCTGTCGTATTGTGGGAAAGCATCGGAGATGGAAAGCTGCTGTATGGAGTCCTACACGACGAGTTGCAGAAGCTGCTGAGGGAGAAGGTGAATCGAGTCAGTTTGCAGAAGTGAAAGCCATTCAGCTGGCTTTAGATATTGCTGAACGAGAAAAGTGGCCAGTTCTCTATCTCTATACTGATTCATGGATGGTAGCAAATGCCCTGTGGGGGTGGTTACAGCAATGGAAGCAGAACAACTGGCAGCGCAGGGGCAAGCCCATCTGGGCTGCGGCATTGTGGCAAGATATTGCTGCCCGGGTAGAGAACCTGGTTGTAAAGGTACGCCATGTAGATGCTCATGTGCCCAAGAATCGGGCTACTGAAGAACATCAAAACAACCAGCAGGTGGATCAGGCTGCTAAGATTGAAGTGGCTCAGGTGGACCTGGACTGGCAACATAAAGGTGAATTATTTATAGCCCGATGGGCCCATGACACCTCAGGCCATCAAGGTAGAGATGCAACCTACAGATGGGCTTGTGATCGAGGGGTGGACCTGACCATGGACACTATAGCACAGGTTATTCATGACTGTGAAACATGTGCTGCAATCAAGCAAGCCAAACGGTCAAAACCTCTTTGGTATGGAGGACGATGGCTGAAATATAAATATGGAGAGGCCTGGCAGATTGATTACATCACACTCCCTCAAACCCGCAACGGCAAGCGCCACGTACTTACAATGGTGCAAGCAACCACCGGATGGCTGGAAACATATCCTGTGCACCATGCCACCGCCCGGAACACTATCCTGGGCCTTGAAAAGCAAGTCTTATGGCGACATGGCACCCCAGAGAGAATTGAGTCAGACAACGGGACTCATTTCCGAAACAACCTTATAGACACTTGGGCCAAAGAACATGGTATTGAGTGGGTGTATCACATCCCCTATCATGCACCAGCCTCTGGAAAAGTTGAACGATACAATGGACTGTTGAAGACTACACTGAAAGCAATGGGTGCTGGGACATTCAAAAATTGGGATACACATTTGGCAAAGGCCACCTGGTTAGTCAATACCAGGGGATCTGCCAACCGAGCTGGACCTGCCCAATCAAACCTGTTACGCACTGTAGAAGGGGATAAAGTTCCTGTAGTGCACGTAAGAAACATGCTGGGTAAAACAGCCTGGGCTACTCCTGCCTCAGGAAAAGGCAAACCCATTCGTGGAATTGCTTTTGCTCAGGGACCTGGATGCACTTGGTGGGTAATGCAAAAGAATGGGGAGGTCCGGTGTGTACCTCAAGGGGATTTGATACTGGGTGAGAATAGCCCATGAGTTGAATTGTAGTATGTTAATTATTATATAATAATGTATGTCATAACTACCATGATTGCTATATATCATAGATGAAAATGGTGATTAATTAGAATGTATTGGACAGAGTGTAACCTGAGCATGACATAAATGGTATGGAATAAGGGGTGGATATCTGTCCTGGTTCCAGTTAGGACAGAGTTAAGTAGCTCATAGTAGCTGGTAGGGTGCTATGTTTTGGATTAGGATGAGAAGAGCGCTGATAACATGCTGATGTTTTAATTGTTGCAGAGCAGTGTTTACACCAGGCCGAGGACTTTTCGGCTTCTCGCTCTGTCCTGCCAGCGAGCAGGCTGGGGGTGCAGCAGGAGCTGGGAGGGGACAGACCCAGGACAGCTGACCCAAACTGGCCAAAGGGGTATTCCATACCATCTGACGTCATGCTAAACAATATATAGGGGTGGCTGGCCGGGGTGGGGGGGCCGGCTGCTCGGGAATAGGCTGGGCATCGGTCAGCGGGTGGTGAGCAATTGCATTGTGCATCACTTGTTTTCTTACACATTATTATTGTTAATACTATTATCATTATCACTATTACTATTATTATTGTTATTATTATATTCCTTATATTCCTTATATTATTATATTCCTGTCTTAATAAACTGTCTTTATCTCAACTCACCGGCTTCACTTTCCCGTTTCTCTCCCCCATCCCAGAGAGGGAGGGGGGAGGGTGAGCGAACGGCTGTGTGGTGTTTAGCTGCCAGCCGGGTTAAACCACAACACATAGCATCTAAATTAACCCTCCTATAATGCCTATAACAACACAAAGGAAATGTACCCTGCAATTTCAAGCATTTTTCCTCTTATTGTCCTTGTTCATAATCAATGAGCTGCAGACATACAGATATTTCTGAGTGAGGGGGGAGATCAGAAATAAAAGTCACCTGTCAATATTATAACATGTCACTAATGTTAGAGGATTAAAAAACTTCAAGAAGAGGCTCCCGTGGGCACACTAATTACAGTGAAAGAGGTATTGCACTCTACGGGTTACAGCGTGACCATGGTATTTAATATCCCTTGACTCTGCTCCCTGTTTTGTGGGATATTAAAACAGAATTAAAGCAATGTCCTAACAGCATGGCGATAATATGGAAATATTAACTAGGAAAATGTAACTACAAAATAATGGCATGCATTCCTTACTTCAAGCTTTTCACATACAGTAAAAATAGAGACATAAAGTCAAACTGTTGAATTCTTATAGGGTATTACGCAACTTTCTTCTCCTCCTAGATGTGTCACAAGAACTTTTATTCCTTCACAGTGAAAAGAGGGAAAAAAGCCTGTTTCCTCCATGTTGTTTTAACATTTCCGATAGCCTGTCCTAGCCATAACAAAGAAAAAAATTAAAGGAAAACACTTCATACTTGCAAATTCCCTAAAACTACTACTCAGCTTTCATGTTTGAGTAATTTGCAGTCAGAATTTTGATGCAATTTGATTGGAAATATTTTGACTTCTGCCCATTTCCAGGAACTTCTGGCTATTTTACTATCACAGATGCTAAATGACAGATAGGTCAACACTGTAATGAGGAGCATGCAGAGTCATACCCAGGCCTGACTAGTTAATGTCATTGCTATAATGAAGATGCACTAATATAGGCTTCAGCATAGGCTGTGTAAGAATGCCTGCAATCCTGCATATTTTCTTGGGTGACTTACTGCATTTAATGCCCTGTTGTAGTGCCTTTGCTCTTCCTTGCATTGAATCTTCTTCACAAAACCTACCGCAGGTACATCAACACCCCTGCAATGCGAATTCAGCATTTGCAGGCCAGAACAAGCTTGGACCACCATACAATGCTAGAGGCCTCAGATTTCATAGGGAAAGAGGTTTATTCTAAACATCTGCAAAGAGCAATTCCTAGCCATGTGTACTGTTCTTTAACGCTCTTTGGACATAGCATGTATTTGTTTTGCACATAAATGCATAATTTTCTTCCATCTCATCCCCAAGAGATGGTCAGCTTTGCAGTACTGTAGCAGCCTCACAAGGCTGTGGATATGTCCACCTTGAGACCCCCTATCTTCCTGGCCTATAATGAATCTTAAGTTTTCTCAAGATCATTGCTCATCATCTCAACAAGTACTGAAGAGTAAATGAAAATAGCCATCCCTATGGAAAAAAAAAAAACATCATTTAATAGCTCAAACAAAATGTCATCAGTGCTGCGATAACAAAAGGTTTAAAGTGCATTACTGTTGTTTCTCTATACACTTGAGGGATGGCTACTAGGTCAGATGGTGCAGCAGTCCATGTAATCTCCTGAATGGAAAAAAATTAGGCTCAAATTGCCAAATAGATGCCCACAACATAATATCAGGTAAAACAAACATATTCCTCCTACCCCCTCTCCCCAAATGTTAGAGAAATAGGAAGAAATTCCAGTCATTTCTCATTACTGTGAAGGTCAGCCTAGCTGGGAAAATTGTTTCTGCTTTACAATTCCCCAAACTGTAGAAAGCAGTTAGAGTTCTGGACAAAAACTAATGTTGCATTCAAAGGGAAAAGAGGCTGATATGGCATTGCTGCAGTAATAAGAGAATTTTTTACTCTTTCCACTTCCCTGTGAACCTAATCAACTGTGACATGAGAAAATATACTGGGCTCACCCAGCCAGAATCTGACTGCCACCTGAAAATGTCCTCAATATTCCACTGTTTGGGACTTTACAATGATCCTTCCGACATCAATTTTGTACATGTACATCAAAATGCCATTAGAAATGCTTACAAACACCTCCTGCTCACAGGCCTGCACTCAGACTCCAATCGAAGCCAGGCTGTAAAGACTCCCTAGTGGTTGACTAAAGGTTTCTTTCGATTACTCATAAGAAAGCATTTGGTTATGGAAAGGCATCTTGGGGGAACCTGGGGGATCTCAAGATCTCCCCCCTGACCTTCCTTGTAAGTGCACTTGAATGTCATTAGGAGCTATATATATTGAAGGTACTTTAAAACCTGCCTTTAACATTACATTAATATCTGTTGACTTTCTAAGTTTCCTCATTCTCCTTGAGATTCAACAAATAAACCATACTTTTTCAGGATACAAGTATGTGGCTGGGGGAGGGAAGGTGTATTGAAAGGAGACAACAAGAACACATGGCATATGTATACACTATTACTCTCAGTTATATGGATGGATAAGTTCTTTCCTTCACATAAATGAACTAATGTACACATGCACCACATACATGATGCAGCTGTAAATAAATTTAGTCTTGATAAATGCTTGGCATATTTAATGCATTTCTTGGTGACAATTTTATTATTTCTCAGTGATGAAAAGCTGAATAAATCTAAGGCAACTGAACGCAATGATATTATCACCCTCTTCTTTTGTTCTAATATTTACAGGAAATATTACAAGTGTTTGACATATGAATTGAGCATTTGACTGACTTTAATAACCATGTGATCAATATGAAGTGATATTTTTACAGTCTAAGTTCAATATTTAAAGGGCCAGGGGGCACAGATCTTTATCAAAGTACTAAGGCTAAAACTTTATTTTCAGAATTTGCAATTCCTCTTTTTGTAAAGTTTGTACTGGCCTAATATCATTAAAAGTCAAGTTCTGCTCATAAAGTCTCAATTGTATTGGAGCCAGCAGGGAAGGGGTCATTTAGATGTTTAGGGATTTATTTTAGCTGTACTTTCTAGAAGCATTTGAACACTTCATTATATTAAAACTAGTTTTGACTGATAGGAAGTCACTCAATACCTACACTAACGATTATTCCTTATTTTCAGAAGATACCAATTATTTGAAAAATAAAAGATCAGCTTTGATCATACGTACATTATATATCTTATACTAACTAATCTTTCTGTATCAATATTATATTTTTTTAAAATTTCCCCTTAAAGCAGCTTAGGATGTTATGTTCAAAGTGAAAAGCAGCCAGACGCAATCCAAATACTAGCCAGCTTTCCCAGGAAAAGTAGTGCTCTTGCTACACTAAAGCTGCAGCTCTTCTCAAACAACAGTTAGAATATCAGGTAACCTATAAGTTAATCACTCCCTCTTTTTCCTAGAGAGAACAAAACTAAACCAGTCTTAGCTTACATTTGGAATATTTACAAGGAGCTACCTGTGGCTTCTTCTACATTTATGGAAGTTGTTCATTAAAATTTCCAGCAGACAGTTCTTGAACAGAGAAGATGTATGTACTTACACTTAGTAAGCCACAGGCGCATTAAGTTTCTCTACCATTAATTAGAACTGTTTCCTTTGTAAAAGTTATGCACACTAAGACACGTAGGATAGTAAGTTCTCTTTCTGACCTGATGAACAATCAACTATTTATATTCCAAGATGGAAAAGTAAAAGCCCTCAAACATCCATTATTCTGCCACAAGACATTTACCACCATGAGTAGACCCTGGTCAAAGTGTCAAGTCTGAATCATGTGCAATGAAAGGCTTGAACCTGAGGCTAAGACATTGTTTCACAAGATGATTTTACCAGATGACATGAATCATAGAATCATGGAATGAATAGCTTTGTTTTTCAGTTAATCTGCAATTTTTGCCAGAAAGCTCTCTAATTAAAGAAGAAAGAAGAAAGAAGAAAGAAGAAAGAAGAAAGAAGAAGAAAGAAGAAAGAAGAAAGAAGAAAGAAGAAGAAGAAAGAAGAAAGAAGAAAAGAAAGAAGAAGAAAGAAGAAGAAAGAAGAAGAAAGAAGAAAGTGTTGTCAAAGTCAACTGTTTAAAATAAGTTTACTAGGCATTTTGAAAAGGAACAAACTGGAGAAAAATGAAGATGGTTTGATGAGCGAGTCCCAATGATTTCAAACCTCATTTCTTCTGGTAAAAATCCTTTGTCCAGCTCTGGACCATTTCACTGGCATGGCCGTCTATATTTCATAGAGCAAACACTGGTGCGTTAGCTGTCAGAAGAGTGAAGTATACTGATCTTTCTACTTTCTGAGGAGCCTCTTCCTCAGATGTCACCCATGTTGCCTTGATGTGTTGTATCACACCCTGGGAAAACTGAAAACAGCACCCTAACGTGAAGATTATATTTAATAGTGTGCAGCTGGAAAATGTCAGATTCAGCTTTTCTAACACCAGATAGTATTTCTGAAGCCTGTGGTGATTTCCAGGATAGAGATGTAATTTAAAATATTTTGTTACAGTTGTTTTTGCAAATATATATACATATATTTAAGATAGAACAATTTATTGCATTATTATTTCCATAGGAACAGAAACTTTTCAAAAAGTGGTGGACATTTTGGTTGTATTTAGAAACTATTTCCCTCCATAAGCCCCCAAATGTTTTGGTAGTAGTGAAACACTCCAATTTTTGGTTCTTCATTACTCATATGGCATAGGGTGCGTGTATGTATGGTGAAGTGAAAAGGATGAAATCTGACTTCACAGTTTTATTTCATCCATATGAAACTTTGTCAGCTACCTCATTTTTTTATGTTTTACTTTTCTGGTTTGGAGACAAATATTTGTTAAGATCATGGAACATCTTAAGCTTACTAAAAAGATTAGGCAAAAATTAGACCCATTCTCCCATGCGAAAAAAATAAAAATAAATGCACCACATCCAGAAAAAGTTTAGCAATTTTCAAAATCTGTTGCTCGGATGAGGGGTATGTCTTATCTGAAAATAAGGGAACTTTTTTTTTTGGAGAGAGCAGCATCTGGTTAGCCCTCAGGCTTCTAAGTGAGGTTTTAACCAGGACTGTGATATCACTTGTGATATCACTTATGATTTGAAGTAAAGAGTATTGTTAACTTAGAAAATCAGATCAAGACTTTCAAAACTACACACTGAAGATGAGGTTTGCATTTCTTTACTGACTCATGAACTTAAATGAAAATGAGGTATACAAGTGTCAAGCATTTTAAGGTTCTGTTTAAGTTGACGCTTGTCAAAGAGGATAAAACCAGAGAGCCAGGAGATGTTTGTACATTTCACTGAATGGTTTGAGGTTTCTCTGAAGCTTTTCCACATAAATGAATGCTACACAAGCCATGATTACCATGAAATAGGTATGCAATATCCGGTGCAAAATGGCAGTAATGACGTTTTTTCATAAGTAATGGTCCCACCAAAAGCATATCAGACGCATATGCTGACACTTCTAACAGCTATCCTTATTTTTATTTTGTGAATAATTGCTCTTTTTCTGCTGGATCAATTCCCCCTTTGACTTGCAGACCCTTCTGGTAAATATCCCAGGGACACCCTCTTTTTGTTCCAAGACATAGCATAGTTTAATGACTTGTAAAAGTGTCTGTTTCAGCCTTTAAATAATTTACATGTTAGTATGTTTTCCTCAGTAAGCTGTGGTAAACTCACATCAAGAAGAAATAGGGAAACCCTTCTTGTAGGTTACACTTTAAACAGTGCTGTAGTTAGTAAACAAAAAATTAATTATCACCTGCTTGACAGGATCAGTAATCTTTGGGAGGAACAGACATCTCTGTAGAAGAAATAAATTAGGGTCTTTTGTTGAACAGGCAACCTAAAATTTATTATGATGCTTCATTCAGACGTGTGAAAAATGGAAAATAAAATAATAAAAAATAAAAACATCTAACAACAGACCTTTTACCTTCCCATCTCCCTTAGCCAATTCGGCTGCTCTCAGGATTAGCATGCAACAGCACTTCTCAGGGCAAAGCACATGTGCAGTTGCCTTCAAAAGCCTTTAATTTTTCTTTTATTTGCTTACTTAAGGTCAACTGTATTGAAATCTCCTATCAGTCAGACCTGACTCAAAGACCACCAGTTGAATAGCTTTGATCTAAACATGTTTTACTGCACTTTCTAGTTTGCTTCTTGCTGGACCGCTGACTGGTGGATCTGGCCTACACACAAGGTTTTGTACTTTTTGTACTGTTTTCCTTTGTGTATTTTTTTCAATGTAATCCTTAGTACCGTTACAACAATGTAAATATGAATTGCTTAGAGGAATTAAAGTACCTGCTATAAAGTTCCTTTTATAAAGTTTCTTAATCATGACATTCATATGTAAATCTATGAAGTTGTAATGTTGGACAGATACCTGAATTTGTATATGTTCAAGAGCTCAGTAACTTAAATAAACACAGAATACTGTACAAACCTGGCTGGTTTGGTGTGAATTTTGGCATTTGCAAATTGTCATTTTCCTGTGACATAACCTATTGATAAAAGCAAGATTTGTCTAAGAAATCCTGGGGATTAAACTTGTATTTTGGTTCCTTCAAGAACTAAGTAATTTCTACAGTTTACATCTATAGGAGTGTCTCAATCCTTCTGAAAATTAGATCAATGCTTATTCAAGAGACTAGCATTAGACTTCTGCACAGTATTATTTAATTTTAACTTGTCTACAGTCCCTTTGTCCAAAGGCTAATAGAAAACAATTACACTAGGCTAGGAAAAATTTGATAATGTTGTAGGCAGTCTTACATTCAAAAATCCCTATTGTCAATTTTCCCCAATAACTCCGTTAGTGGCATGCTATTGTATCTCTCAGTCATAATCAAGTGAGATGAAAATTATTCTGAGAAGTAAATGTATTAGGAAATAACAGGAGGTACATATCAACACAAAGGATGCAATGGCCCACAGTGCATGTACTAAAGCAAAGGTCTTTATTGCCTTACTATCACAACTGCTGAGTTTAAGCCTCTTTTCATGGATGTTGAAGGATACTTTAAATTAGCTTCAAGTATTGCATGAACAGGTTTGATTAAGAGATGGTTTCTACTGTACCTCAGCATACTGAGTAGTGCCAACTCTGGGAATAGTCTAATGGAAGGAAAATGGATGGGAATGAGGACACACTTGGGTACGTCATTTCTAACATTTTCTCATTCTCCAGAACTCTTGCAGACAAATATATTTATATCAATTTCTGAATAAGAATTAGGCTACTAAGACATAATACAAAAGTATACGACGAGCACATGTAGCCAGTGCAATGCTTTTACACCAATTTAAAAGCATGGTCTCCAAGAAGATACAAAGCTTTAACATTTCTCTACAATGAAATGGTGGTTACATTGGGATAATTTCTGCAAATACATAAGCCTTCCATAAATACTCTACTCTGCATTTGTATCATGGCACAGATTTAAGTTTGAAAAACTTTCATCTCTTTTTAAAATATTAATGTGAATATTTTTTTTTTTCAAAAAATGAGTAAACCCATAAAAAAAAAATTAAATTCTGACCCTCTAGCCCCAGGAGTTGATTTTACACATTTACAGTTAAGTATGTTAGCAACTCTCAGTTGTTTTCCTATTGCCTACAGATTACTGACATTGCTACAGGTTAAGACTGAGTTATAAAGCTGTTTCCGTTACTAGTGAGTGCTTGCTTTTCAACATTTTAAAGTGAAAATGTGAACAAACCTTTGAAAAGTGACTGAATATTTCAATACCAATATATTTTGCATGTAAAATATAAAAATCTCCGTGTTGCATTTGAAATCTGATAAATATTTATTATCAATGCTGTTTGCTTTTAATCTGTTCAGGATATCACTCCTCCAGCTTTTTAGTACTTAAACAAAAATGGCATTTACATTACAATATTGCTTGCCAACAATCTCATTTTCTGGTTTAGTCAGCAGCCTTCATGCTTGATTAGTCTTTAATTATACAAATACCTACATATTAAAAAAGTTTTCTTTTTTCCATACTTTGAGCATGTAATTATTTTCTCTTGCATGCAATAACCTTTAATTTTAGGATTAAGCAACTGATTCTCTTTAGTATGGATGGATTTTTTCAAGTGTTAAAGCAAATTTGGTTATTGTATTATGAGTAGGAAAATTAACTTTAGGAAAACCTTTCATTAGTGTCTTTGACAGCACACTGAGCAGCTGACAGAAACTTCAAAATATTCAATATACTTGAAAACAAAATGGATACCAGATCTGTGTCCTCTGAAATCAACAGCAATGCTACTCTGAATTTAGAGTGAGTGACTAGAGCCATGCAGTTACTCTTTTCAATACTCCTTGCTTTTGTAGTTTTAGTGTTACAGCAGCACCTAGAAGCCCATTTGAAGATCAAGGTCTCATTGCATTTTACCAAAAAACTGTAAAAGTTTGCAGTATAAACAGATCAAGCAACGGTGGGAGAATCAAAAAAAGAACAGAAAGATGAAGTGACAGGCAAGTGATAGAGCTGGAACTGCAGTCTGGCATTCTTGACTCCAAAAACCCACTTATGAGAGCACGGTACTTCCTGATGTAAATTATTTTTCAAAAGTGAATTCAATAAGCAGAGACATAACTTGATAACGAGATTAAAGCTAAATATACAGATTGTATAGGGCAGTGAAGAACTCCCTCCCATCTTCTCCCTTTCCCTCCCCTTTCTTCCCTGCAGTTTTCACTCATGAGAGCATGGACTGCCAAGTTTGGGTCTGTAGGACTGACATATGTTATCTCTATACCTGCTTGTACATTTGAAGTACCAGTGATTTCCCCCTAGACATACTCTTTGAATGCCTATGGGGAAAACATCAAGGATTTTTAGAATGGCTTGGTTTTCTCAAGTTTATTTTTATATTTGTTTTACATGAACTGAAAATTCTGTCAGACATACATTTTGATTGCATTGGGAATGTGTTTCATAGTCAGAAGACAGTTAAAAAAAAAAAAAGAAACTGTAATTCTAAGAGCTGGGGGGGGGGGGGGGAAGCGGGAGAAGAAGGGAAACCTTCCTAATGGCATATTGAGCTTGCTCCTGTCTCATTTGTGAGCTATGTGAAACCTCCTGCAAACTTCCCTAGTAGTAGGGCTAGGTCTCATTATATAAAGTGGAAAGTTGAAGAGGTAGGATGGAAATGTACACAGCATCTTATACCAGAATGGTGATCAGTGATACAAATTCAGCCTTCACAATACCTGCACTTCTGTTTTTTGGTATCTCTCTCCCAGTGGAAAAGGTCACTAGGAATAAAAGCACTGTGGGTAACAAAGACATTGTTTTTCTATACTCTCCTCCTCCCAACATTTTCCTTTTCCTCCTAAAAAATCAGGCCATGTCCCTGGGGAATCATATGCTAATGGAATCTGTGCTTTCAGGTGAGTCCTGGGAACGAGACTGCCTTCTCTTTACTTGTTCCTTCCTGGACGTCGATCCCGGTACAGCCTATTCCTCATCAGCTGCCCTCCCATGGATCATGGAGCTCCCAGCATGGGTGTTCCAGCTGGCACTCTGCGAGGTGTTCCCATGCCCCTGGAGAAATGTCAAAAGAGGATCGACCCTTTACCTCCTCCTACCCTCTTTCAGTTGGAGCCACCAGAAGAGTATTGGAGCCACATAAGGAGAGCATTGCCCAAGCTGGGAGGGAAGCACTCCAGTTGGATGTGGCTATCCAGAAGGTTGCAAATGGGATAATAATGTTACTATGGTGAAAATTATGATATTTATCAGAATCATCTTCTGATATCAATTTATTGGCCACCACTAATACAGATTATTGTTCTGTAGTTCGTGAAGTGACCAGATCCATATTTGTAAGCTTTTCTTTATAACATCTTTACTTGTGCTAGAAGTCTAGGATCCTCCCAGGTTTGACTGCCTCCCTGATGTCATTTACAAGCAAATAAGTATTTCTTAACAGGTATACAAAGTTATTGCAACAGTGACTGCTGCTTTATCTTTATTTTAAGAATCTCAGCTCATTTCAGAACCAAAATGAACCATCATCATTCTTTTATTAAAACAATAATCCTAGCAATTTATAATTTGCTCTTTTTACACATCAGTTCTTCTCTTTTGGAAACTCTGGTTTGCCTTCCAAACTCTTCCAGAAACATGACTCTAATTAGAGAACAGAGTTAGGTTCTCATGGGATATTTGATCATTTCTAAGCTATCAAAAATAAGTCAAGTTCCTGTCCTGAAGGAAGGTGTCCTAATACAAGGTATAGTTTCTGATGCAAACAATAAGCTGAAATATTCAAGTGTTTCAGCAAACAAAAATATACATTTGAAAATGATGAACAGTTTTAGAAAATTTCAAATCATCGTGTGGATTAAAGAGTTTTCAATTTCTTTTGTAAAATCACTGTTTTTTAACCAACTCATGGAAATAAATTGTTTACATACAGTTTAAAGCATTTTTTAAACAAAACCTATCCCTAGCTTATTTCCTTGCTCAACAACAGAAAATTAAAATGAAAGTTTTTTTTTTTTTTTTTTGGGGGGGGGCGTGCCTGTACAATTTTGTGGAGTTACATCATTCTTGGAAAGGAAAAAATCACTTAGAAAATTCCTGATTAGTTCAAGTTACTACAGTATCAAAACAAAAACTGGGTATGTTTGTAGGTAAGACGAAAACCTTTCTGAGACTCACAGTAACAGTGCTCATCTAGTTTCTTGTTCTCTTTCCTTTACTTCATTTCCTTTTTCAGCTGGTGGCAAATATCTTCATTTCTTGAAGTTGTCCTGGATCAGCAGCAAAAAATACAGTGGTGCTTGTAGAAGACAGGTTGTCCTAAGAATCTTTCAAACTTTGCTCATAGAAAGAATATTAGAAATCTCACAGGAGATTTCTTTTCCAGATTAAAATTTTATAGTGGTACCCCACTACAGGTTGTGGACCCACAACCTATCTCCTCCTAATGTGGATTCAACCAGTGATTCATAAATTAAAAAACAATAATAATTTTATAGTAGAATGTAGTACATTACGAGCACATCATTGAAAAATAAATTTTAGGATCATCACATACACAAGATATCAAGTCTGATTGTTGATTTCCTACCTGCTGCAACATGCCTTCTTATGTACTGTTATATACCCATTTGCTTAAGTTGTCCTGATTTTCTCATATCTTAACCCACTAGGAGCTCTCACAAATGCCCATTTGCTGGCTTGTGCCTGAGGTGGTAACCTCTGGCCTTTTGATTTTCCATTTTCCACATAATTAATTGCTGGTTACTTCAAACAAAAGTAGAAGGTTGGTAGAGGAAGAGGAAAAATGAAACAAGAAGGATTTGGGAAGCTCATGCTTCTAGCATGACTCCTTGGATAAAAGGATGCTTTTTTTTTTTTTCTTTTGCCTAATTTGTTTCTAGTTGCAGCACTAAGGTCAGAATAAGCCAAGAGAATGAATGGAATAAACGTCCTGATGGGCTGCCCGAAGCTGCCTGGTGTTACGGATCAGCGTAAAACCAGCTCTCTTTCCTGTGCCTAGGCCGATGTAACTCACTGGAGTGGCAAATTACATCAGACCTACAGCTGTAACCCGACATTATGATTAATTTGATCAGTAATTTCTCCTGTTTTTCATTTTAATCGGTGTGACTATTCTGCTGTGGCAGGTCTTTCAGATCTAATTAAGATAAATTTCAGAGTAAAAGACTTGGCAGAATTTTTGAGTCAAATCCGAGCGTCAAGTGTGAAGACCTGCAGCACCAGTCAATCAATTTCCAGTAAAGACGGCAGGCTGTAACTCAGCAATCAACCCATTAACACTTAAGCAAATTTCATAATCTCCAGGCCTGTGCTTAGTCACTTTCTCAAAACATTCTGGCTACCAATAAATAAGAGGAAGTATTATCATGTTTTTTAAACACCTGCCCTGAACTGCATGTGCTAAAAGCACCAACAGAATCCACAAGTGGACACTGATAGATCTCTGCAATACTGCTGTAAAAAGGCTTAATTTTAAACTTTAAAACACAGCCTAGAGTGTTGTTTTTTTTTTTGAGGTAGCACCTGGAAGCCGAGCAACTTCCTTTAAGCAATTACTAGTACAAGGAGCTTTGAATGATATAACGTATCAGGGCCATACCACTTTCCGAATATTGCTCCTCATTCAGATTCAACAATCCCATCAGGTGCTCTGTGTTCACTTGGTCCACTTGCTTCCAAATAGAAGAAATTTCTCACAGAACTAGAAACCTATGATTATATATATATAACAAAAGAGGTGAGGGGTATGAAGAACTAAGGGAAAATAAAGCCATGTTTTGGGATATTCTCTCCTTCTCTGTAAATTTTTGGAAATAGGAATGAAAAGAGAAATTAAGAAAAATGACTTCTAGCAAACCTGATCTGCTGGCTTCAAAAGAGAATCTGAGGGGCTGTGTCATTTTTTTTCTCTCCCTAAGGTCCCCAAGGGTCCTCCTCTCTGGTTAGAGAGGCTTTGGGATCAAGAGACCTTATGGGAATACAGATCTTTTCCCAAATTTGTCCTGGGAGGATATTATTTATTTATTTCCCCATTTATTAAATACTTCAGTTGCTTTAGGGAGTTTATTAAATGCTCCTATTTCAGAAGCCAGAGCTTGCTGGGCAAACAGCTCTGTTTTCCTCTCCATCAGAGAATTCTCTAGCAAATGGTTTCCTATATTAGCCTCAGCTTCTGCCCCTTGGGTGCTAATAATGCCGGTTGTTTTGCTCGAAGATTAATTTCCTTTGCTTTAAATGTGAGTCAGACACCGGTACTCCTTGTGCTTCTGAAAATAGCAACACCTGCAGAGTATATTTGGATGGACCAGGCAGCCAGTGCTCCAACTGAGAGAAGGTTTCCTCAGGGAATGTAGAGACTTGCTTATAAAGTTTCTTTGAGAGCCCTTAAACATCTCCTTGCTCTTTTTAAATGCAGTATTCAACAGTCTTACAGAGCAAAGACTCAAATAAGCAGTGAGCTTCTACAAGAAGGAAGACACCAGAGGAAAAGATTTGAAACCTTGCTCAATCCTATGGATGAATATGGTCTTACACAAAACTGAAATCAGCCTTTCTGTGGAAATGACATCTTTCAGGTAGACATGAGGAGCAGTAGCTCTCAAACAAGCTAGATCTGTCAAGAAACGAGCTTGCAAGTCTCTGCGCTGTGCACTGGAGCTAGGGAGACAGGTGCAGTGCAGGGACAGCCAAGTATCCAGCTAGGACAAACTGCCATGTTGCCATCATGGTGTGGACAACGGGCAGTGGACCCAGGAGGGATGAAAAGGATCATGGAAGCACCCAGAAAAGGTTAAAAGAGGAAAGGAGGCCCTGGGTACACTGAAACTCAAAGCCAACCTATTTTCTCAAGCAAGGTTCAAAGTTGTATAGAGGAATGTCTGCATGGTTCAAAGAATTACTGCAGGAGCAGTGGCAAAAGGAAAAGCATAAAACAAAAGGAGGAGACCTGAACCACAACAGCATTTGGGACAGGTTATATGCTTTTGTGTATGGTGGTACATCTGTATGACCATGACTCTCCAGCAAGTAGAAATTTTCGAATAGTATTTGCCTCTTCCACTCATGAAATCACCTATAGCAACCCCCCAAAAATTATTAAAATGGAAGAATACTCAGAAATCTGAAACTGTCAGTAGAACAAGATGTTCAAATCTTTCTGGACCTGTTTGCAGGAGCAGGGCATGAAATATACAAAATATTCTGAAGAGTTCACCAAGCTCAATTTAATTGAGCTGATTGCAAGGGAGGTTCCATATTATTTAGAGCTGAGACCTCGGTCTTGCCCGTACCTCCTGGAAGCCCACTTAAGATCAGCACTTCAACAGACTTAACTATATATAGGTCATGGGCATGAAGCTTCCTGAATAAATCTGTGCTTTATGAGTCTGTATCGCCTGTTGCCTTCTGATGTGCGATATCTGACTACCTACTGACACCAAAAATTGGGAAACCTTGGAAAGTGGGTAAAAACCACTGCATTTGCTCACCATTTATGAAATATTTCTTTGCTAAACTGATTCAGAAGTAACTTGGGAACAGATTCTGACAATCACATGTTGCATAGTATTGCACAGCAGGAAAGCTAGATAATATTACCACATCAAAACAAACAAACAAAAAAACTCAATGGGATGACTGGTGTCATAATCTTGATGAAGTTTTCTTGATCTTAAGAGTCAATGAGCTTGAGAAATACAACAGGTCTCTGATGTGAACGCAGACATACACGGCCTCTGACTATACTCCTTGCAAACTTATCCCAGCTTTCTTCCTCAAACAGAGACCTCATTGTTTCTTCTGTTTCTTAAATATGCAAATTTGTCAAAGTGTCAGTATACAGTGAGATTTCGTTAAAGTAGATTTTCCTTTAATGAGAACCTAACCAGTGAATAAGGTTGGGGGGAAAGAGAAGGGGTGTTTTTTAGTTGGTTAGTTAGTTAGTTTGTTTGTTTGTTTGTTTTTTGATTGTTGGAGCCTCCGGCATCTGTGTACACATTCTCCCTCATTTACAGCTGAGTGTTGCAGCCTTTCTGCTTTTCTTTTCTCCTTTGTTATAAAAGTGTTGAGGTGCCAAATACATTATTTAAGATTAGTATGAAAATTTAATCTGAAGGAGGTTCTGTTTTTGCTATCCTAGTTTGCTATTACTTGCAAGATTTTCTCTGTTGTTGCCATCTCCCCCATTTCCCTTCTTCCCTCCTTTTATTATTATTTTTTCTCACTCATCATCTTCCGTCAGCTCCAGTTATTGTAGGTAGGCTTCTATGACAAAAAGGTGCTTTAGCAAAGAGTTCTGAAAATGGTCAGAATAATTTTATAGTGGGCCAATCCCTGGGGGATTTCCTCTTTTTCTGTTCCTACTCACACATGAACAGAGCAGTAGAAAACATTGGGAATTTCTCTATTCCTAAAGTGTGACTCTTCTTTTGCAGATATGGCTGTAGGTAGGTTCATCTTATCCATACTACTAAAACATACAGTGAGTGTCAGCACCAGAAGCTAACCTCCCATTTGGAGACAGTTAAATGTATGTTGCTGATACAAAGCACCTTATTCTGGCAGTCAAGCAGAATAATTGGCTACTTAGTACTTGGCTCATCTAATTTTATACAGTGTATAATCAAGATCTTATGGCTCCAGAAATTTAATTGAATGGAAACTCTGTAGAGTGCTAACTATGCTTTGAAGTTGCAACATGCTGGCGATTCAAGAACCTATACAATTTCCCCTGTAATAATATTAAAAATGCACAGGAGAGGCGTATTTGGAAAAGTGTATGTTCCCAGAAGTACAGTCCCCAGTTTACAACATGAGCTAGGTTGTCTTTCACCTCTGGATTGCTTTGTTTCAATCAATTAGAACAATGAAAGTAAAAGTAAGACTACAGCTATCTACATGAGGAATTTCACCATTTTAAAATGAAGGGAACAGGGCCTTCCATCATCTACTTGACCCAGAACCTGCTGAAATGCATTTCTGCTTTGAAAAATTCTCCTCTTGTTTGTTTTTTTTTGCAATCCAGTAATGAGCCTGGTTCTACAGTGTTTTCCCTTTACCAGTATAAATTTGGAGCATCATCCCTAATGTTATCACAAGAATCCAGTCCCTGGAACCTAAAGTAAGGTTTTTCATCTTTCTATGCGATCATTAAAAGCCTTCCTAAAAATAATAGTTTTTAAACTGCAGTCTAACCCACTGAAATGAGTGAAAAACAGTGACAAAATTGGAGCAGAGTATTGCAGAACAATCTGACAAGAATCGTTCTGAGAGTTTCAGTTGGTGTACAGTGCATCAGCATTATTAATTTCTGATCATCTAGCAAAAGTACCTTGCTCAGGTGCACCTAAGCAAGTCACTTTCATTTAATTTGCTTTCTGAAGGACATGACAGCATCTGTACATTTTGAGATGTAATTGCTGTTATCCTTCAGAGTTTTTTGAAACAAACACAATCATCCTCCTGAATTACTGACTTTCCATGACAATTTTTTGAGGTTGCTTTGTTCTAAACTAATATCTTTCAGACATATCCTGAATAATGTAAGAGGATAAAGCCCACATGAAAAAATCAAGAATTCAGAAATGAAATTTAAGCTGTCAAACTTTAACTTAGTTGATTTTTATTCCCTTAATATTCTTCAAACAAAACCCATTTCATTCTAGTTCATAAAGATCATTACCTTTGAGGCCATAGTATCTCTGAATTTAGTTCTAGGTAGATTTTTAAGTTAAAGCATCAGACATTTAAACAAGAAAAGCACATTCTAAGCAGCTATTATGGACTGGACATACGAACTGTTGCCAAATGTGGGCTCTCTCCTTTTTTGTTTTGTTTATACTTGTATGGTAGAAAACAATTTCAGATCCAGTTCTGAAGCTAAACATATGGAGTTAAAACAGCTTTTCTCTGCAGGATTTAGAATGGAAAGTCAAACTTCATGGAGATTTTAGCGTTGCTCTGCTTTAGAAAATACATGACTACGTCCTTCAACCATATATAAAGTGGAACAGCAGCTCCTCTGGAGATATTTCTGACTATCACTTGTTTGCATATTAAAGAGTTTAACTATTTTCAGTTATATGACAGAGGATGTTTCAAGTTCTTAAGTCCTATTAAATGCAGTATCTTAGGTAAACCTGAGAAGCATTACACTTGCTTTAGAAATGGCTAGAAGGCCAAATCAATGGCCATAAACGCATAATTAAGGCTAGTCCTGAAGCACTGTGCTGAATCTAGGCTTCTCTTCTGGATATCAGCACATAGCACGTTTGTATCTGTGAACAAACTTTGGCTATTCATGGCTACTTAGATGGTGAGGATTTAGAGAGGTAAGAATGTAAAAAATTCCCACTCCCCAGCTTATTACTAACTCTTTAATGCTGAGCCAGAGCTGGCAGCTAATGAGTTATAATTCCTTGGCTGTTCCACCGAAGTGCCCTGGTTATGCAGCTGGTTTAGCAGTACTGGCCAAACTCAGCCCAGTGGGAGGCCAGACCTCTCACTTTGGTATTTTTCATTAGTTCTAATCCCAGTTCCTAAAAGGTTTGGGGGATAGTATTTGAACTAAAATGATGTCAGAGTACTTGAATCCCATCTTCCACTACTTTCTGGCCTGCCTTATTCAGACTGCCCTCATAAGGGTAGTTATAAAGATATGAATGCTAAAGAGAGCGTGGTGCCAAGGTGTCCCCATAAACACATTGACATTGGCACCTGCTATGCAAGGAATTGTTCGTTTTACTTGCTTTTATTGTACTTCCTGAAGTGAGACATAACTCCACAAAGCTAACAGTAGAAACTGCTTCTACTGGCCTGTACCTGTAGGTCACACGTGAGACTGAAAGTACTCAAAATCAGATGAGATTTAGATTGGGATTGGAGAGTATATGAGAGCTACGATTTAGATTCAGTGTTAGTACAACCCTCTTGAGGTATGTTCTCTAAGATCATCCTCTTTCCTTCATACTCGAACGTTAATTTATGTGTGCATTTGCTCTTCTTGGAAAACTGAATGCACAACAATTTTTGAAGTAAAAACATTTAGCAGGCAGTTTTAGCAACATATAGACTGTATGCTTAGTGTACGTATACTAACGCTGTACAGAAACAATAAAATGTAACAGAAGCTCCTCTGGAACTATTCCTGTCTCTTTATGTCAATAATTTGCATACTAATGGGTCCCGAAGCATTCACTAGCAT
This sequence comes from Anser anser, assembly GCF_964211835.1. Taxonomy (NCBI): domain Eukaryota; kingdom Metazoa; phylum Chordata; class Aves; order Anseriformes; family Anatidae; genus Anser; species Anser anser. Next base: position 101,268,227 of record NC_139721.1, on the reverse strand, counting down.
GACAGACTGGGCATTAAGGGGTGCAAAAGTAGTCTTTAGGACAACACACAGAAGAAGCTCTAGAAACTTTGTACACAACCGTAAGAAAAAGCTCAGGAAGCAAGGACACATTTCTTGTGGACTTTTAAGTCTATTATCTAAACCATTAAAAAATCAAATCTGATGCAATTTAGTTGCAACTCCTCAGGTTAATGCAGGTTTAACTGGTCATATGGCAAACACAGCTTCTTGTAAACCAATTCTCTTAATTGCATCAAAAAGGATTTTTTAATTCTTAGGTTAATGCAGTTTAATTTCTGGAGCAAATGGCTGAAGCCATCAGAGTGGATAAAACCTTTAAAATGGGGTCTCAAAATTTAGGGAATAAAGTGAACACACGCTTGTTGGCAACATTTCTAGCTGGTTTCTAAATGCAGTTCCACTGCCCATCTTAAGAGAGTGTTCACTTCACAGATTACCCTGGTGTTTATTCAGAACCACCCTTGCTGGTATAGTCAAAGCTGCTCTTGCAGGACATGAATACTACATGAGACATACTGTGTAAGAACACACAAGTGTAAGAAATCAGGATAATTGTATTAGAGATCTCCTATTTCTTCCCAGGAATTCCAAGATGGGAAGAGCCTAGCATCAACATGGGTGCCATAGCTGTTGATGTGGTCTATTAGAAAACATCTATGTTGGTGAAGCCAGCACCAAGGACTGATATTAACTCCGGCATTCTGAACGTTGGAGCCTATACCAAGCTTCTTAATAGAAGTATTTGATCCTTAGCAGGACAAATGTTTGGGCTGTGGTTTCAAGTGGAAGGGTAACCCATCCATCCCGTGCACACATACACTAGCCAAAGCTCTATTTCTTTTAGAGGCAGTCAGATCATCTGCTGATGAGTAGCTAACTTTGCTGCCCTCGTAAGTTATCATAAAGGCTCACTACTGGGAAAATGCCATTTGTGAAGGTTGCACACTGAATCCATTGAAAAAAATAGATAGTTTTATATGGGTTTTACAATATGGGCTTTAAGAGCAAAAGATGTTTATTATTTAGAAAGAAACAAGCTAGTACCATCATTAGTTATGCTTTTCTGACTTATCAGGCCTTTTGGCTTGTTTTAAGCTGCATGCCTGTAAGGACTAACTACTATGAGGTGGAATTTCTCAGTTTGTATGGTCAGAAGGTGTAACATTCATTTGATTTCCCCTTGCAGTAGCAGTATGCACTTTCTGTTATTAAATCATTAGAGATTTGTACTTAGTGCCTTACCTGCAATGGATTTGATGAAGTAAGAGGAGATGGAAGGCCATGCCCTGGTGACTGGCTGGGTTTCTGAGGGGAGCTGGAGGACTGTGGGACTGGAGGCTGTTGGTTCTGGCTCTGGGACTGCGTTTGGTTCTGCTGTGGTGGTGCTGATGGCTGTGGCTGTGACTGCTGGGTCTGCTGTGGCGGCTGTGGAGTCTGCGCCTGCTGAGTTTGCTGCTGCTGCTGGCTTTGCTGCTGCTGCTGTTGCTGCTGCTGCCCTTGCTGCTGCTGTTGCTGCTGTTGATGCTGGAGCTGCTGAAGATGCTGAAGCTGTTGAAGCTGGGAGTTCAGGGATGAGGTAGCTGTGAATTGAAAAGAGGGAAGGGAGTTATGTAGGTTTCAGCAATACCTACTGTTTTAAAGATATCCTGGATTAAATTCTGGTTCTCTTATATTGTGGGGCACATGGCCCTCTGAGGTTAGCTGCCCTCAGACTTCAGGTTGTGGCAGCATATTAGTGAACATGTTCCCAGCCTTTGGTTCTGGAGTAAGAGATGGACTTCACTGGAGGCAATAAGACCAAACCTTCTGAAGGGCTACAGCTCTGCCCACTGGACAGGCATCAGAGCTGAGTGGCAGTCTTTGCTCAGACAAGCTTACTAGTGAAGCCAATGGGAATTTTCCTTGCCTGAAGAAGAGGCCGGGGATGTCACTGTATGTATCATAGCAAGAACTAATAACATGAACTGGTGCTGCTATATAGAGCAGGATAAAACCATAGTTGTAAAATAAAGGATGCTCTGAAAAGAGCTTTGTCACATCTATATACAGCAGGTGTCAAGAAAGAAAATGTTCAACAATGATTTTTTTTTTTTTTGGTGAAATGCGTAGGTGGAAAAAATACCCAATAAAATGCATGTCTCTGAAATTAGAGCCGCTCCTTATCATTCACATCTAAAAGCTATAAAGTTCCCCTTGTGAAATAGGGTAGGTATTTTGTGCACTTGTACTGCTTGCTTACTCCTGGTAGCAAAAGTATGTCATGCTGTGCTAGTACATGCTCCAAATGTGAGCTTGGAAACCGGTGGCTTGCATCAATCTTCTGGCACAAAGGTGCAAACTTTATCTCCCAAATTGACTAAGGCATTGATTAAACTCAGGAAGGCAAGAAGTTTGCCACAGGGATGTCACTAAGGAAGAGCAGATTTAAGCAGCAGCCAGAACATCACAGGAACCTGATGCTTTCTGGGGTTGCCCCCTAAATAAGTCATCTGGGTCTCTGGCCTTACTCACTTTAATCAATATTTTCGGGGTTGTGTTAGATGGCTATAGGATCCCAAGAGGAACAGCTTATAAGGTCAATGCACTACTTTGCTCTCTGTACTGAATTTCCAACATTCCATATTCTAATTTCCATCATCAGAAGCCATAGTAGACTGGGTGTGAATCAAATTTGTTACTTCTAAAATAAGACTCAGATTTCATTGCCAAAACCATTGTTCACCACTCTATTTGTGGATTGGCAGATGAAGCCAAGTTATTCCCACTTTCTTTTTGTGCTGACATCCCTGTTTCAGCTTTCCAGATGTCTATGCCCTGGGGATGAACCTGAGGTCTTGCTATGACTTATGAAATCAATGAGCCATAAACTGGAATAAGCAAAAGAAAAAAGACAACAGAAAGGGGAGAGAATAGGCAGAATGGGTAAGCCAGAAAAGGCTGTACAAAGGAAGAATAAAAGGATTGGCAAGAAGAGCTGTTGGTCACTCATTCCTATATTCACAGCTAATGTAAATTTTCTTTCACCAAAGGAAGAAATCAAACTACAAATACATCTTTTTAAGAATTATTGTCATGTGTGACTTCAACAAAGAACCTAAATAAAGCAAAGAAGGCGGAATGGTAACACCAATATATTTGTATTAGTAAAATCGCTTGTGGCAGCTTGGCGTTTCAACATAAAACAGAGTGACCATTAGATTAAAAACTCACATGGTATCCCATGCAAAAGAAATTAGCCTGGAGACGTAAGCATACACTTCCATCGGTTCCACCATCAGAACCTAAATGCCCCAAAGTCAGACGGTAGCAAGTGAAAATACAATCTAAGGCATATGAGAACAAAGAATGGAGGAGGTGTGTATACAAGAAAGCAACTGGACAGACAAGTATTAACAACAGCATGAAGCACCTTAGATGACAAAGAATGCTATTCATCAGTTCCATCTGTAGGTATGCACACAAAGGTGGAAAGACCTTTCCAATTACCGTAAGGAAGAATCTAATCTGGACCAGCTCTTTACCTTGTGCAGGCCATTTCCTCACCTGTGATAGTCTACCGGTCTGGACAAACCATTGGTAACTGGGACCAAGAATTCAAACACAGCATGCCCCTACTGATCCCATAGATTCTAATATAGAATGATCTTATAAATTTATGGTATACAAAAATATCTGTTGATATATATTGCTACAGGTAAAATCATCACTGCCTTCTTAAAATGGTGGCATGCGAGGAAGGCATAAGCAGAACTGTAAAGAAGCCCAAAATGTAGAAGAAATGAAGATTCTTGACAAACTAAAACAAATGAGGTGGTTACAATACATTGTAAGAAATTTATTCTTTCATGTCTTTGCATATAGATCAAAGGAATCAGAAAACGAGTATTTAATAAATAAAAGTATCAGTGTTCCCCACATAGCATAAAATTTATTTCAGGATGCTTTCATTGAAATATTGTTAAATGGGTATATTAGTAGCCTTGCAGGTGAAAAAGTTGCAGCGTCTAAAGCATGGATATGGATACACAGAAATAATAATGGTCTGTTTGTCTGATATAGGAAAAAAAAAACAGTGAAATGCAGTTTTAATAAATGTATGAATCTTTTCAAGAAAGAAAGATATTGTTGTGAAGTGTTGGGATTTGCTTGACCGAACAGTTATCCTAACAGTAGGCCTTGGTTTCATTAATGAGTCATACTTTGGTCAGCTGTTAAACTACTTTCTTAAAAATTATCTTTATTAAATTGCCATTTTCCACAAGGCCAATACTATGTTTAACGGACATTTTGATCTGTGCATTTTTTCTTCTGCCAATCCCTATAACTAGAAATAGAATCCAGAGTGAAAAAAATGAGAAAACAAAACAAAACAAAACACATCAACACTATTTTTTAGCCTAAAACTTTGCAGGTTCAAGTCTTACTGAGCTCCTACATCCTACTGTCAAATGGCCATTGCCAGCATGCTTCTGTGCATTGACAATGTGAGCAGGTGCAATCACTCACCCAAGCGGACTTGTCCAATGAATGAAGAGGGTCAGAAGTTGACTTTGAAAATGTCAGGGTTTTAAAGTCTGTGGGCCTGCCCGGCACTCTCAGATGATGACTCAATATGGAGATTTTTTTCATTCCAAGTCTAGGAGCAGAAAAGCTTTGGATTCAGTGCTGCTGAATACTTGAATGTTGGCCAATGCAGGAATATCAATATCTCTACCACACACTTTTGTACTGGAAGCACACTCATTTGTGCTGGGGTGGGAGGGGGTCCCTTAGGGAAAATTTTGTTGATGGAGAAAAGTTACTTCAGGGAGAAGTTTCCAAGTCCATTGCCAGTAACTGCATAAAATTATTCAAATAAATTCTTGTCTTTTCATATAATTCCTTTAAAAACCCTTTTTGAAGCCTACTATCATGCTGAACTATAAATTGCATTGAAGTGGCTTAGTGAGGCATGATTATTTAACATGCTGTTGCTAAACAAACAGATAGGGAACTGGAAGAAGGACTGTTAGATCAGACAAGGCTTTTACAAAGCCATACAGTAAGTGTACTGCAAGGGTAGATTTAGGGCTCTGGATCCCGCCTGCAGTCCAGTGTTCATGCTGCCTGATTGCACTGCCTCTCACAATGTATGTACTATCCACAGCAGGGGCTGTGTCATATTATTGTTTGTAATCAAATCCAATCCAACTCCCAGAGCTTGCTTGCATACCTCATCCATTATAAATCGTATACCTGTCTAGCATTTGTCACTTTCTGCAGAGCTTGGAGCCTGATGGAATTTCAGGTGGTACAACAGTGCTATGTCTGCATGTATAAAAGATAACATGCACTGCCTACCTACCTCGCAGGAATCTTTTTATGACTTACTGGCTAGCAGCTGGGTAAAACTTTGACATGTTTAAGTGAGAAGTGCCTACTTTCTCTCAGAATTGCACTCAAGAATAAATAAAAAAAAAGCAAGAAGTCCTTTCTATGGTTAAAAAAGACAACATGAAGTACATCACATTAAAAGCAAGAGTATTAACTAAAAATGCATATAAAGTACAAAAAAAACTGTGACAACAGTCCACAAAAGCTGTGTGATATTTTAACTTCCTTAACAAAAATACACGTTAAGTATACACCAGATATCCAAGAAGTTGCTAAGAGAAACTTCTTCCTGTGAGAAAACAAAGCCATAATGGGTTTTCAAACTTAAGTTTTAACTGCAATTTCTTGGTTGTTGCAGTGCCATGGCAGATTTCCCAAAGGCCTCACCCCGTGCTGTATGATCCTACTTTAAGCAGATTATGCTTAGCCATGGTATCAAAGCATTTACATTACAATAAGAGATATCAAGCTAAGTGGTGCAAATGGATGGTCAAGAGGCAGCAAAGCCAAACTTTCTGATCTCCCACGTCACCTACTTCTACACTTGTCACAGACCTCGAACTACTTTAAGGGCTTAGAGAACGTTACGGTCTAAGGAACACGCTCCTTCCTGAGTACCTTTTGGGAGTGCCATAGGCAGAATGCTGCTATGTATTTGAAATATTTACACAAAATATATTTTTGTGTTCTCCTTATACCTTCTGTTCCTCTGTTTGTTACCTATACAGGCAACTGAAATGAAACTAAAATGCCCTTCTGTCAAGTAGAGTGGTGCAATGGGAAAAATGCACCTCTGATGCAACCGTACAGAAAGCAGCAGTGTCACTTTGTGAAGCATTCTGATCTATGACAGGGAGAATGACTGAATCATTTGCTTAGCAGGAAAAATGAAAAGGCTCTGCCTTCAAGTCCCAGTCCTAGCTATATTCAGTGAAAGTAGTATCAACTTCTTGTTGCCTCTGGCTAATATATTATTGCATAAGAATGGGAATGGCTCTGGTTATATTTTAAATTAAAAATACATTTTAAAGTTTAATCACACTTTGCCAAAAAGCAAGGAACATAAGTAAGCCCACAAATGTTTATATAATGAAAACAATGTAAAAATTATATCTCTTTTTTCACACCTCCTTCACAATATAAATTCAAATTCTAAAGACCTCGACAATGCTTGGCAAAAGATCAAATTAATGCTCAGGGATTCAATTTGTATCTAGAATCTGCTTTTGTGGATAAGCTTCACATAATGTCTGATTTATTAACGTTTTGCGTGTTTTTGTTTCTGTGTAAAGAGGAAGAAAGGATAGGAGGAATATGAAGCAATTTTAGCCTACAAAGACTTGTTTTTCTCTATCCTCTATCCTCCCATTTACATAATTGCATAGATGTTCTTCATTGTCTTGATACAATGTATAATGGTCTAAAAAGGAGAAAATTATACATTAAAACTTCTCCTATTTGACTGAGCACAGAACTTGGCTCTTGCCATTTCAAGGTGTAGTGGGTTTACGTGGCAAGGTTTTGGTAGCAGGGGGCCATAGGGGTAGCTTTTGTGAGAAGGATCTAGAAGCAGCCCCATGTTTGGTAAGGACCGCACTGCTGACCAGAGCTGAGCCAATAAGTGATGTTGTTTTGCGCCTCTGTGAGATCATATTTAAGACAGGGGAAAAAAAAACAAACAACACGCTGCGCCACACAGCAGCTGGGAGAGTGACAAGAGCAAGGAACAGCCTTGCAGGCACCAAGGTCAGTGAAGAAGGAGGGAAAGAGGTGCTCCGGGCGCTGGAGCAGAAGCCCCCTGAGGCCTGTGGTGAGGACCATGGTGAAGCAGGCTGTCCCCCTGCAGCCCATGGGGTACCACGGTGGAGCAGGGTTCCACGCTGCAGTCCGTGGAGGAGACCACGGTGGAGCAGGCCGATCTGCACCGACGGAGACTGCGGCCTGTGGAAGACCCCTGCTGGAGCAGATTCCGGGCCGGACCTGTAGCCCGTGGAGAGGAGACCACGCAGGAGCAGGTGACCGGGCAGGAGCTGCTGCCTGTGGGGGATCCAGGTTGGAGCAGTTCGCTCCTGAGGGATTGACCCGTATCTGGAGCACTTCTTGAAGAGCTGCTGCCTGTGGGAAGCCCACACCGGATCAGTTCAGCAAGGACTGCATCCCATGGGAGGGACCCCACAGCACAGGGGACGAGAATGACGGGGAAGAAGCGGCGGAGAAGAAGCGCTATAGACTGACCATAACCCCCATTCCCCCGTTCCCCTGCGCCACTCGGGGGGAGGAGGTGGAAGAGGGTGGATGGGGGGGAAGGTGCTTTTGGTTTCTTTCCTTTGTTTTTCACTTCTCTAGCTTGTTAGTAATAGGCAATAAATCTTACTATCTCCCTATGCTGAGTCTGTTTTGCCCGTCACGATAAGTACTGTGCCATCTCCTCGTCCTTATCTCAACCCTTGAGCCCTTTTCATCGTATTTTCTCCCTGTTCCTCTTTGAGGAGGGGGAGTGAGAGAGCGGTTGTGGTGGAGCTCGGCCGCCCACCCGAGTAAAACCACCACACAAGGGCCTAATGCCTTTTTCCACTTCCCCAGTAATGGAGAACGGATTTACTCAAACTGAAAAATGTAACTAACTTGCGTTTGAACTGACATGGCCTGCTTTTCTTTTTCACCCTGTTGTTTCTCTTCTAATGAGGTATATGCCTTTCTTTTCTTTGAAACAAATTTCTAAAGATTGAATGCACACACTGAACAGTCTAATGCGAGCCTGTGTTTACACTCTCTCCCTCCCGGGTAATGAGGAGTAGGTTAGCCAAATACCCAATGTATTTTTTGCATATGCTTGAATATCCTTTTTGAGAGCAAAATGTGAGTTGCTTTAAACATGTTAGCATCCTCTTTGTGGAAAAAAAAGGAAGGGTTGGACTTGTGGCTGAAGAGATTAGTAATGGGATATAGAGCATATTATTTCTAAATCACTGGTTCAAATCTAGTCTAGGTCAATACAGGGAACAAAAATCATTGCACTTTAATGGTGCTTTTGAGTGTTTTCTACCTTATAGAAGATGTATTAGATGTACGGAAGATGTATTCTCACACAGATACCCACAGAGAGCCTGCACTGGAGGCAGGCTGCCACACAGTCAAGGTAATAAATTGATGGTATCCCAATACCTATTAAGTAGATCATAAAGACTACGACCTTGGATGGCATCAATTGACACCTTTACTTGCACTTTCAGCGGAGAGGCTAAGGATAGAAAGAGTAAGGAGACCAAGTCATCTTCTTCTTCCTAAAGGTGATCCCTCAAGGTTACAGCTGCAGAACACAGATGGAGTTATGGGAAGAAACTTGCATTGCCAATGCTCTTCTGTACCACTTCTGCAGGTAAACAGAGGGCTTCACTTTCTACTGTTGTCATATCCAGCATCCTTCATAAGCACTAAATTTACTTTAAAGAATATAGGCAATAAAAAGGAAGTATTAAGAAGAAAACCATCATAATTTATCAGGTGCTTGTGGTGTCTCCACATTTTGATGAATACTGGAACTTCTCTGAAAAATGATCCACTGCATTAAATAAATCTGACATTTTTTCCTTACCAAACTTTAAAATGTACAATAATCCGCTAAAATCTGAACAAAAAAAAAAAAAAAGAAAAAAAAGAAAAAGTTGTTGTTCTAGGTAGAGAGCTTGACTAAGTATCGAGCAAGAATATTTGGAATACTTCTCATTTTGAGATAATCTAGGGGCTATTTTCCTCTAGTTTATGACAACACTCTGTGAGTAAGGTTCCCTGAGTGTATTGTAAAAATTGCATTAACCTATTTAAAATGCCCAAAGGCAAGAACAAGCTGTAGAAATTAGACTTTAATAAGCCATTTGCTTCTTCAGCTCAAATGGAACCTTAGGCCCCATATTATACAGATGGCTGAAACATTAACTGGAGTCAGGGTATCATCAGGACACAGGGGATCAATCAGCAAATCATCTTGGGACTTTCACGTAAAGACAGTCAATTAAAAATGCACCATAACATAGTCTGAGGGCAATGATAGTGTTTGAATGCCAAAGGTTGGGTGTCAAGCAAGCTGTACCTGTATCAGGTAAACTCCTAATTTTATCAGCTGAAACTTTTTTGTTGTTGGGGGTGGTAGTTTTGTTTTTGTTTTTGTTTGTTTTTGTTTTTGTTTTTGTTTTGTGTGTGTGTGTGTGAAAACATGACTCACATGACTCTTAGGCATCAGGGAGCAGGAGTCTGAACATCAAGTCCTTATGCCAGATAAAGGAAGTTTTCTACTTACAGAGAGCAGGACTGGTCCCAGATCCTGTCTAAGAACAGAATAGTGTACACATGGAAAATCAAATGGAGTGGCATGGTATGTTCCTACAGATGGGATTTCCAGACCATATTGAACTCAAAAGAATGTTCCTGTGGACCAGGATGAAAGACAACCTCCCATTTCTTGGGAAAAGTCTGCAGGACTCCTTTGAAAGAAACTAATTGACAGAGGGAAAAATGATCATCTAAAGGCCAACAGAGCCCAATATAAGATTTCACAGCCAAAGGGATGTGACAGGGAACAGATGAATGACACAAAGAAATTAAGTTTGAAACAACAGTCTGCTGACTCAGAGAACAATGACCATGACTCATAATGGACATCTGACAATGTCTGGGCACTCTGTGCACACACAATCTTTAATAACAGGAATTGCAGTTTATTTTTTTTCTCTCCTTGTCTGTTTCAAATGCTCTAATATAGACTGGAACTTTAACTTCCATGGCACTTATGCAGGTCATGTATTTGACATTCCTTGAAGCAACAATGCTTGTAGCAAAAGCAGTGCAATGACATACAGCTTGAGGAAGAGACTGTGCAGAATCCTGTCCTGCAGTTCAGAGGAGTGACCAGTCCCCAGACCACTGGGTGCCCTCCCATTTCTGTTGGGAAGGTGTCTCTGTGAGGGTTTGGGGCAAAGTCTTGTCAAGAGGAACTTGTTGAACTGCTTGTTGCCTTCAAAGGGTGATTTTGCTTTCTTTCTGATAATAGACCTGCAAGTGTGCATTCTATAATTGTTTACGGCAAATGGCTCTTCTGACAAAGAAATATTTATCCAGGTATAGCTGCAGAAATAGTTCTTTGAAGATCAGAAATTATTAGAAGTATCTTCAAAGAGTCTTTGAAGTGAGCCATGTTTCCTTAACTAAAAGTGAAGTTACTGTAAGTGCAATGTGCTGGGAGTTTTGTGGATATGTGTGCGTGTGTGTGTCTGTGTGTTTTTTCCTACACAATACAGCTAAATAGTGGATCAAAGTGTTTGTGTCTTAGAAGGGTAGCCTTGATGCTGAGCTGGTGGAAGTGTCCTGCGAATGACAAAGGACAATGTAACTTTCCCCCCTGCCTCAACCAAGGGAGGTAGCAGAGGTACTGTGCCCATCCTGTGACTTAGTATGGCTGGTTGCTTTCATCTCTCACACTCTTACTATACTACTACTCTGTGCTTCTGTCATTTTCTGCTTTCAGACTAGTCTGAAAGCTGGGAGACCTGAGACAATTCTGTTTTGTATTAACAATGCCGATATTCAAGCAGTTGCAAATTGTTCCCAGCATGCAAATTGCAACTGACCAGAGAAGTCAGCTGAACAGCAGTGAAAACAGGCTAAGGAATGACTCAGAAAAGAGCAGTGTGTACACTACCAGGAGAAAGAGTAAAAATGCAGCCCAGACCAGTCCCTTCCTTTACAGTCAACAAAATGACCAACAGCAAGTATGAGAACCAGGCATACAAGTGGCAGTCCTACCTTGCTGCAGGGCTGTGCCAATGCTGCTAGAGCAGACTCAGGCTTTAAACTTGTTAACAACAGTCCTGTGATCCTCATTATAACCTTGAACTTCTCCTGTCTTCAGAAAAATAAAAATGGTAGCAACAGGGTGGAAAAGGTAGTAAATAGAACAAAAGAGAACATGTGGCCTTGATCCTTCAAGGGCTGTAATGCTCTCAGTCCCTATTCAACTCCCAGTGAGAAAAGGTCACTCCCCACCAGCTGGGACGCATGCACAGAACAATGTAGAGCATGGTATTCTTCATCAGTCATTGAAGAATAAAACTGGACTTAAAAACTTTCTCTAAATGACACCAGATATTACTTAATAGCTGTGGTATAGAAGAAATCTTGAGCATAGGTCACTGAGTTGGCAAGGAGGTGCTGTGCTGGGTGCTGTAACCTCAATATGTGAGCCGAAGATGGAGGTGTTCTTTTTTCAGATAAGGGATCAATGCACAGAGAGACTAAGCAACTTGCTCCACATGAGAAATTGTAGGAGAGCTGGGAAGCGAACTGTAATTTGGTAATCTGTCACACCACAAGCCATTCCTGAAGGTATGTGCCACTACACAAGGTACACCGTGCTTGCCTGCTGTTGACTCACAGAAGCTCTATTTTGCTGTCCTTAAGAATCTTCCATGATTCTCACTGTTTGCTGTGCATAGATAAGAATGTCTGTATTTAGTTGTGTGCCTTTCAAAACATACCACAACACCAGTAGCAAGTTTTTTGCAAGCTTTGAGCTAATTACAGCTCAATTTAAGCAGTCTGCCTATATCTCTCCTTCTAGTCTGTTTATTTTACTTGCAGAGAGATTAAAAACAAAGTTAAACAGCAGTCCTGGACTCTTCTGTTCATGTGCTACAGGTGGACTGACTGCTCATTTTTAATTTGCAGTAAAATGAGAGGCTGAATACCAGATTTCTCTCCAGGCCCTACAGCTCTTCAGCTCAACATGTTGCAGCTTTGGGTGCTAATTCTGGCCCCGGTGTGCTTGGCATCTATCACCTCCTCACAGCAACAGTGAATTAGCTGCTCTCTGAGTGCTCTCGTGTTTCCACCTACCTAAATTTCCTGCTCATTGTTGAAATAACATTGTTGAAACAACCCCGTTATTCACATGGATAAATTTCTCATCAGTAGAAAATGGGGATGGGAGAATTAGGGGGAAGACTTTATAGGTGCTCCTCATTCCCTTTGTGTGAAGCCAGTCACACGTCTGTGTTAGGATAAAGCTCCAGCCACAGCTGAGCTGAAGGGCTGGAGAGTCCAGAGAACAGCTGCATTTCTCTGCCCGCTCACTGCACTATCCACTTTGTGGCTTTCTAAAGCATGTCACGATGCTGTTTGATATTTCAGACATTTTTGTACACCGCAGAAAAGTTAATAGCAAGCCTTTGAATAACCTGCATCTAGATCTTTACCTGTTAAATTGCATTTTCAATATTAATTGTTTTTAATTCAAAAGAGATACGCACCAATTAATAAAATAACTTCCACTTGAATGCATTATTTACCTGGAGCAGGCGATTCTAGTTATAGAAAGAGAACACAATCCAAAGGATTTTGGACAACTGTCCAAAAATCTACTTAAAAATCATTCACTATTTGTGTCCACATATTCAGTCAGAACTCTATTGTGTCGCCTTTTTGATGCACGAAGTAGTACCCTAGTAGCCTCATCAATGGAAATACTCGCCTTTCCAAACCACATAATGGAAGAAAAGTGGAAGTCAGTAGCAAATCAGTAATTTTCAAAAAAACTCACAGGAAGCTAGTCTTTGCCTTCCTTAAGGCATTACTACCTTAGCTTTAATATTCAGGGCAATGGAATATCATTTTAAATAAGGGTTTAGGTATCATCAGCTGTATATGTTTAGCTATACCAAACCTGAACGATGCTACAAAGCATTCTTCTCATCGTTTGTCATCTCTGAGTTCCTCACTCTTTTAAACAAATTAAACAATGTGTTAATGCATGTAAAAATTAGTGGTTACTAATGCACTAAGACTGTCATAAACATTAAATACACTAGCTGTTGATGTTATCATTTTGAAAATGATAACAGAATCCCACAGAACTTGCTGTAAAAATACAGACAATTTAACCTAGGATGCAACCTAATAGGTCTATTTTATTCATCCTATAGAAACATACTGGCAATGACATAACAAGGTTGTGTGATTTTTTGTAGAACAAATTTTCTCTTAAATTTGTCTGTTATATATAACCTTTTCATAAAACAATGCAAAAGGTTAACTTTTAACTGTAGAGAATTGAGAAAATTTTGATGATAATAAAAACATGTGAAATTGGTCACTAATGTATGATCACAGATAATGATGTTTGGATTTGGAGGAGGGTAAGGGGAGAGAATTTACTTTATGGAGTTTCCTTGCTTGTGAAATTGGTTGATTTCTCATCCTTCTGAGAAACCCCACTGAGAAGTATAAATGAAAAATACTACATAACTGCTGGGCAAACTCCATTACTAGTTTTACTATGGTAACTTTAATGTCAATTAAATGGAGGCGAGTTTGTTCCAAAATAATGTATTTGAATGAAAAGCCTGAACCATTCAACAGTACAAAATATAGAAACACGTTAGTGCTGACACAAGATCAAACTTTTTGCTTAAAATGATTTCTGATTAAGAAAGTTAACGGAGTAAACGCTTCTCAAGTGGGATGAACTTTCTCTCATGGCAACCCTAAGAACAAAAGTTGGCACAGTGAGTGCACACAGAAATCTGAAACCACTACTCTACGTTTGTTTTGCCAAGTTTTAACTAAGTAGATGCAAAAACTGTTCCTTTCATTTTCAGTGCCAGGTATTTTGTCTTTACTCTGTTGATTTTAATAGCTCGCTCAGAAGCTTGGAAATGAATGTTTCTTCCATCATCAATCTAAAACTTTTCCATTTGCCAACTATGGATGTTTTTTCTACTGTGTGTTTTCAATGAAGCTGAAATTAATATGGTTCCCTTTGATTTTCCATCCAAGCACCGAGGAGCATGGGGCAAGCTATGCTTTCATCTCCATCCTTGAGACAGAGCCAGGTCCAGCACCACATGACCACAAAAACACTCCTTTCCCCCCCACTCGCCCCAGTCTTCCAAATACGGCATTTTTTTGGACTTATATTTGTCTAAAGACTACCTGAAAACACCAGCTCCACTGGGGGCCTTCAGCATTCTGCTGTTGAGGGCAATTCCTATATGTGTCATCTCCAGGAGTTCAACTGTTCTTCTCATACAAAGACCTCACTTTGCACAGGTATGGCCACAACTGCCTCTTTTTCCTGCCATCTGTCTATATTTATTTCTTTACACACACTTATGGAACAATGGTGGCAGTATGGCAGTCCTAGCATTCAAACAGGGGACCAGAGAAAATACAAATTTGGCTAAACATTATGTTCAGAAAGCCTTACTTATGCGACTATGAGCAAAAGGAGTTGTGTAAACACCTGCCTTTATTTTTTCAGGAATATTTAGAAGTTTATTTTTCTTGCCCAATAGCTACCCAACCATTAGAAGTGATGAGAACTGCGTCAGAAAAAAACATATACGAAGATCAGACCTGTAAGTGAAGACAAGCATTCTTTAAGAGATCATGCAGTACAACACTTTTCACTGTCAGGTTTGCAGCATACACTGCTGACCATTTTACATATTTGGATTATGGATCACATGGATTTCCAGTTCATAAACAGACTAATACCAGGAAAACACATCATGATTTAATGTTTTGCACTGGGAAATAAGGAGGGGAAGCCAAGAACATAAGACCTCTTACATCTGTGAATCAACAGTGGTCCATGGACCAGTACAGGTAAAATGAGAAGTCATTTCCATCTCAATTCTTTTTACAGTGGTATTCTTAAATAAATTCATTGTAATAGCCCCTAATCAACTTGCACATGAAATGTCATCTAACTTCTTGTGATCATATTGCTAGAAACATTGCTGATTTAACTTATGCTGCAATGATTTCAAGATTTGATCACAGTATATCTGCAAAATAGATAAGCTTTTAAATCCATGCATGATTCTCTCACTTTTTTTCAGCTGCAGCCGGAGGTGGCCTTTTTGGCAGATACTGTCTGGTGGGTGCCTTGCAGAGTTGCATCTCACTTCACTGAGAGGGCTCTGTTTGCCCCCTGCCATGAGAGCAGTCTAAAGAAACGCCCCCGAGAGAACTGTGGGGAAAATGTGCTAGTCACAGCCCATACCTTCTGCCAGTGGGGGTACGAATACACAGCACATGCCACAGAGAAGCTCTATGTGCACTGAGATTCAGAAAAATGCCTTTGGCTTACATACTGATTTGAAACTTTAATCTCCCCATGGAAGACTCTAATCAGAAACCATTTTCATAATTTGTAAACACTGCCAAATGTTTGATTTCAGGCGGTTTAAGTGATCAAACCTTCTGGTAGAAAATAAATAACAATCAAACCATCAGACAAAGAAAGCAGTTATAAATAATTAAATATGCTGTACTGACAAATACTATTCCCACCTGGATGCTATGCTTCCAAGATGCAAAGCGGTTTTCCTAATTAGAACAAAACATCACCTTGTATGTGAAAAAAAGTCACATCAGAAACAGAGAGTTAGGACCGATTGTCTTACGGATGAACATCAGAGCCTGGGAATCCACTTCTTATTCCTGAACCTACTGTGCCTGTACAACTTTGGGCATGGCAGTTAATCTGCCTCACGTTTGTGCTCAGTAAACGAAAAGGAGGGGTAAAAAACTTCACTTCCGTCACCACAGGAAAGCTAAATTAGCAAAGTACAGCAACGTGCACTAAGATACTCAAAATTAAGGGGTTAAAGATACAGAAAGTTTTCTTTCCACATGGAAGAGATTGTTATAGAGCTACCTCCTACCTTGTGCTAATGATATATAGATGGTTTGAAAGCACCCATTTGTTTCCTTTTTTCCTACTTTTTTATAATGTCTGAGTAATGCTTTTATTCCCAGCATCTTATAAGACTTTCTGCGATCTCCAGTAATAAGGATGTCTTTTAAAATGAACTCAGCTCAGACACATTTTAGGCACTTGTCTCACACCGTGTTTAGAGGATGCCTCAGAATGAAAAACAATCCCAGATTTCCTGGAACACTGGTACTTAGGGTTCATTGTACACCACTGTGAACACCTCTATCATCAAACGAGACACATTGCTAGAGCCAACTAAACCAAACTAGCTAACAATAATAACAATAAAAAAATCCATGAGAAAATTTCACCAATACCACATCACAGGTAATAACGCGATTCCTCTAGTGCAGTAAGGAAGACCAAAGAAACAGGAAAATGACAAAAGAAAATGAAGAAAGGAAAACGAATTCAAGGGCAATAACTATAGGCCCCCAGTGGGCTTGTTATGTGAATAGGCTGCAGGTAACCACATCCTGCTACCCTGATGATTCATAAATTCTGTCGTCTTGTTAAAGAGTCTGAAGACTACAGGCCTGATTTCCTCTGTTAATGTGACTGCAATGCTTTGTGCTTAGACTTCCATTTTACATATGAAATTTGAACCATTGTGTGAGTTTGCACCAATGATTATCACCTCACAAATTACAGAAGAATAAATGGGAAATGGAAATTCCTCTCCTTCTCCTGTTCAGCAGGCCCCTCCTTCCCTGTCCCTAACCCCTTGCAAAATAATTCTCAGACTCTCAGGAGCAGCAATGCTAAAGACTTCTTGTTTTTGTTTCTGACTATATTACAAGTAATAATTACAATAGATCAAGATATGTGACTAGATTATATGATGTTGCTGGATAAGGGAGATTGCATTTTTACATGCAAGAAAGATCTTCATACCATATAAAGCTTGTGCAGGCAACATTCAGCCATTTTATCCACAGAAAACATATAGAGAGGGTCAGAAGACAGAGGAGAGAGTAGTCAGATGAGGTGGTTTGGAGGTAGTCTCCATGCACAAAGCTTATATAGGCTGTAACTCAACAGCTCGAAATAGGAGAAAACAACTTCTCGTCTTAAGACTTATTTCTGAAGAGCAAAATCACAGAATCATAGAATGGTTTGGGTTGGAAGGGACCTTAAAGATCATCCAGTTCCACCCCCATGCCATGGGAAGGGACACTAGACATTAGACTAGGTTGCTCAAAGCCCCATCCAACTTGGCCTTGAATACTTCCAGGATGGGGCATCCACAACTTCTCTGGGCAACCTGTGCCAGTGCCTCAACACCCTCTGAGTAAAGAGTATCTTCCTTGTATCTAATCTAAATCTCCCCTCTTTTACTTTAAGACCATTACTCTTTGACCTATCACTACACTCCCTGAAAAATAATCCCTTTCCAGCTTTCCTGCAGGCCTCCTTTAGGTATTGGAAGGCTGCTATAAGGTCACCCTGGAGCCTTCTCCTCAGATCTGCTCTCAATCCATTCTCCACCCAGCCTGTATTTTTGCTCAGGATCACCCTGACCCAGGTGCAGCACCTTGCACTTGTCCATTTTGAACTTCATGAACTTCGTATGCAAAGGCAGCTGAGACCAGGTCAAGTCCAGCTGGCTATGGCTACTCATGACTGTGAAAATTCAAGAGAAAGGCAGGCCAGGGATTTGTCCTGTCCAGTTTTTGTACTCTTTTTTTCCCAATCTTAAGAAGGCACAAAATAAATCAAGGTGGATTCATCCCTTCATTACACATGACAGGGCAAAAATATGTTCACAAGGTAAAAAGAAAAACACAGTAAGCTTGCCTCTCAGCAGTTACCGTTTTGAGTGTTTACTCATGTAAGCATGTATCAAGGATGTACTTTTAAAATTTTATAATATGCAACTTCAAAAAAAGGATCAACCATTATTTCCTTTATCTATGATTCTATTACTTTTACAGTAATTACAGCTACTGAAAACAAACCCTAAAGACCCCTCCTTTTCTCCCAGACAACTTCTTGTCTATAAAAACTAAAAATCTCTCAATGGTCACCTCTTATAGATAAAGAACTACGATAAAGATGCACATACTGACTAGCCTTAGTTTCAGTATCTCAAAGCAAAAATGCTGCAAATAAAAATATATGAATCACCATGGCCAGTGAAGACAGTGGGACAAACTCTTCGCTGAATTTCACAGCGTAATGAGAGCAGGGTCAGTTCATTTACACTGCTAAAACCAAAAGGAAAATGTGACCTTTGCTTTCTTATTTCTAAGAGGTTTTTGTTTTGTGGATCTGACTTTTACTTTTCTTAACAGTTGTGCCACTAACAGTGCACTTAGTACTTGCTTTGCCACCCTTAATAGATAATGCAGGAGACGTCTGCTGTCTAGACTTACTGCCCTTTCCAATAATGAGGGTATGCAAACCCTTAATAGTGTACATAGCAATAAAACTTGAAATAAAACAGTAGAAACAAAACCAAAATACCATAAAAACTCCCCAAATCCTGGTTTCTTGCTGGCTTTCTCATGGCTCCTGCATGGAATCATATTTCACCTTTACTGTGTTGTCATTCTCATTAACCAAAGGCAGCTTATATTTTCTTTTGAACATTACATTGGAGGGCAGTGGGAGCCTGCTGAGTTTTCAGGCAGCCGCAAGCTGTTTTGCCCTGCACAGGCTGGACGTCACCTTCAAAAAGGAGGGTGCTCTTTGGTTTCTGCCACCACTGCGTCCCCTGAGCTCTCCACACCACCAGCAGCTGCTTTGCACGGCTTTTTGCTTTAGGGATATGGTACTGAGCATGGGGCATTTAGCAGGAGGATGCCAGGCTGCTGTTTATTTATGTGACCCTCCAAAGCCTCAAATATAGCACTTATTTTATGCATTTATGAATAGCATGCATAAACTGTTTTATCACTGTATTTCCCATAACTCCACCCTGCACCAATTGCCTGTTCCCTCCAATCTCTTTTCTCTTTCTCTCTTTTTTCAAGACCACCTTCTGGTTCGTGTGGTCTTACATACAACACGTTTATTCTTCTTGGACCATGCATTCAAAAAAAAAAAAGAAAGAAAGAAAGATGAAAAGAAGGAAAGAAAGAATGAAGGAAAGAAAGAAAGAAGGCAAAAGTAACAGAGAATAGTAAAAATCCAGAGTCAAATGTGAGTGGCACAGCTATAATTCTTTATGAAGCAGCAGGTAAGATTGATTGTCAAGGGTCAAAAGGCTAGGTCAAACTCCCCTCATTCGTCAGCTGAATGTCATTTTTGTTTTCCCTGTCACCAGATAGCTTTAAAAAAAATTGCAACTCCTTCCTCATTATCTGGGACTTGGCTCCTTTCCTGCCATCCAGTATTAATGAAACTGTGCTTCAAGCCTGGCCTTCATCTTTGAGGTTCTTCATGTACTTCTTCCCTTTCTTAAGTACTATAGAACGAGGACAATTTTAAAGATCGTTTGCTCGCACAGAGAAAATTGCTGCTACAGTGAGAATGATTTGAAAACATACATGCACTATAAACGTCTGAATGAACAAAAATGTAATTAAATCATAGCAGGCCCAAAGCCCAAACAGCAGTGTAACTGAATTATGGTTAAATTCATGCACCTCATATTCTTTAAAGAAAAACAACATGATATAATATTTTAAATTCATTTAAGACAAAAAAACAAAACAAAACAAAACAAAACTTTTTGGTATAATTACAAGCTGCTCACCACTGGAATAATGCTAATACTGACATTATCAATCAATTTACTATGAATATGATTTATATATGCCTGATTCAGATAAAAACATAGCCAATAATTCCTTAAAAAGAATTAACTGTCTAAATTACTTGAAGTTAAATTACACCTCAGCGGTGTATTTTCAGCTGGACTGAGATGGGATGCCATTTCAAGCCAGTGGTTGGTGATCCAGGGGATGCTTCCTCAAATAAAATCATTTTGGGTCAAAAGTAGCTTTAGGTTCAATTATCTTCTTGTGCACCTATATAAAGGCAATGCTCTTGTGTTTACTGAGTGCTTTTCATGAAGGATCTCGGGGTAAATTATACAAAAACTTAAACCTCATCTAAAGCCCATTTATATGAAGACTGCCTCTGTATTCAGAGGAACATAATCTGGAACCCTTTGCTGATGGAATGAGAGATTTACTAAATTCATTTCCATCTAACACATTGCTGCACAGGGTGATTTAAGTATGTTGACTAATTGACATAATATTTCCATTTAGCTAGAAAAATGACCTTTTAAGATACTTATAAGAACTCCAGGGCAAAAATATCCTGAAGTCCTCTGCCAAATCTGTACAAAACAACACTTTACACCAGTCCAAGTTCTCTGTACAAGTAACTGTGGTGACTTCAGTGAAAACTCTCTCTAAAACAAATCAGTTTTAGATAGTTGTCAGTAAGGGGAAAATCAAAATAAAATACAACTCACATCAAAAAAGAAAAGGTTCTGATTTCAAAATAATCAGAGGACAGTCTACATACAACTTGTGAGAGCTATTTCAAGGCCTGGCTGCTGCAGGAGCATAAGCTAGTCTCTGTTTCCAACCATGTGTGGAAGATAATACACATTAAAAATGTGCAGAATTCAGCCAATATAGCAGTGGATCACAGAGCTATTTAGAATGGAGACAAGAGGTTCACAAGCTGACAGTAATTATTTAATTCAGAACTTCAGGGCACCTGGCTCTGCTGTGATATCTGACAGCAATGCTGGAGTTTAGAATAGACCAATCTGGGAAACTACTTATATTTTTGGCACGTGTTTTCAAGGAGTAAGAAATATGATGTGTTTCCAAAATGTTAGCTAAAACAACTCAGTTTCTATTAACTCTCAATGAAAATAAAATTAAGGAAATTTCAACTAGAGAAAAGAATCAAAATAAAGGGAAGTGAAAAGAAAAAAAAAACACAAAACAAACAAACAAAACAAACAAACAAAAAACCCCACAACATTCTTAATGCAAAACTAAGTTTTCCTACAAGATGTTTTGCTTTACGCCAAATTTCCAGTGGCTACAAAATTTGAAATTTCAACTTGGAGATGAGACAAGGATGGCAACAATCAAAATTTGAATAGAGGGCTTGTCATTACAATAATACTGATCATAACACTGTATTTGAGCGTACACAATGATTTTCTAGCCAAGCTACAGTGTGGACATCATCCTGCATGTGTGTGCTGCAACGTACCAGTTTAAAACTTCATGTTGGCAGCAGCACTCTTGGGTCAAGCCAATTGCATGTATGAAAATAACTGGAAACCAAAGTTGGGCACTGTCTAGGAGGTCCTCCTTTCATTATGCAAAATGACTGATTATGAGATCCCAGCTGGGTTTTGCACTGGGCCTTGTTCACTGAAATATTAATAGATGACATTTAGCTAAACAGTACAACAAAATCATGATACTGTGCTGAGATCTGCCACCACAAACCCATTTACTTCTGCGAGTAAACACTAATTCATTACAGGCTGTTGCCCAGACTGCTGCCCTTTCACATGACAAGCTACAGACTTTTCTACTACCCAGAGATCCTAGGAATAACACAGATACGTTTTTTGGTGATAAATAGTGCACACATAAGCTGAGGAGGCCAGAAATCCTTCACTGTGGCTCAGGTGGGAGCAGGGAGCATGGAGAGGCCCAAAAGAGGCAAGTCCTTACTTTAATGGCCTGAAAGGGACACAGGTTGTTGTGCAGTTCTTCCAGGTGCAGTGAAGCCTCATGTTTCAGCTCTCTGTGTGACACTCAGCACTGTTCCCCTCAATTAGCTGAGGAACATTTATTTATTACATGGAAGCCATCATTTTTAACACTGATGTTGATATACCTTGAAACAATTTCTAAGCAGACTTCTCCTTAAAGAACATTGCCCTCTCACCTCCACTTTATTCCTTTTGCGATTTTCTGCAATATTATGGTCAGTTGCTAACAGCCTTGTTATTGCTATATGAACAAGACTTCTCTGATTTACTTTGTTCCTCTATGTAGCTGTGTATCACCCCTACGCATTTTGCAGAGTCACGTAATACAGAACAGCATCCCTCTTCCTTGCCACCAGATGCTTATGCTGAGCCTGTTTTCCTAGGTGGTGAAGTACCTTCTCACCTCTTTTGAAGTTGCATCCCATCTCCAGCCCCCCCTTCCCAACTCACATCTGATGTGGTTTACTGCTTTCAGATTTTGGGAGGGGTTGAACCTTAATGCACTGACATTTCTGTTCTTTCCTGCTCCCTGTTCTGTTCTTTAAGGTTTACATTTTCTTCATGAAAATTACATAAACCTGCCACTTCAGCATTTTTACAGCTCTCTCCAGTCATTATTTGGGCTTGATACCATCTTTATGTCTTCTGTCTAATCTCCTATGATGAACCCCAGGTTTATGGTGAAACAGTACAAAATGACATATATGCTCTGGTCTTGTTGATTTATCTCTTTCAATACCTCACCTCTTTCTGTGGTTGTACTTTAGGAGTACTCAAGACAATCCTAAAATTCTACATCATGAATTCTGCAAATTAATCCAGAACTGCATTTTTCTAAAAAATCACAGAACCAACAAGCCTGGACTTTGCAAGACTGAAGGTCAGAGTCTAGAAAGCTATAGCAAGACCTGTTAAAATAAACCTGCAGTGTGAGCAGAAAGCAATATAAAACTACTATTTGTTTAGCTTCAAAAGAGTGCAGATATATGCAAACCAGATTAAATGAGCGTTGATAGCAATATGGTCCATAAAAATGAAGGGTTTAACAGACTCCCTTCTAAACTTGGCTTTGCTGCAAGCTCTGCGTATGTAACCAACAGCTGGAAAAGTCACAGGTCTTCTCCCAGCCTCACAGCAAAACAAAGCATACAAAAAGAAAAAGATCTAAAATGCAAACAGGGGTTCTTCCTGCTTCGGCTTATTGCTGCTCATTAGATTTTCCTGTTTGAAAGTGATTTCCACCTATGTGCGAGTGAAATAAAGCTCTTTCTTGCAGCTGCTGGATATGGGGAAGTCAACAGTAGGGCAGAGAACTACAGATATTGCTTCATCACACTGAAACATCATTTTATGGCACTGAATTGAAAGATTCCTAAATACTTAAAGCATGAGCCAGATGATGCAATTATTATGATGTAATTCCTGTTCACTGATGGAAATTTGACTGAGTAAGAACTGTAACAACTTATAAACTTGCCTTGTTACAAGATTATTCCTTATGCCTCACATGTATCATGCGTAGCTGGAGCAGACAACTACATAAAAATCATTTAGAGAAAGACCATGGACAGAAATGATTTCTTAGAATTGGGGTGTAAAGCTTTATAAGAACTTTAATGCAGAGAGCTGTGAATTGTATGAATTTGTCGGTTTCATTTTAACATTAAATGGAGATCTAATAGGACTACTTTCATTTGTCACAAATGCATATAAGCAAGGCTGAAGGACTAATACGCAGAGACCTGAAATAGTTTTCTTCAACAGGAAGCTTCGCATTTCTGCAGGCTTAGCAATACCACTATTTTAAGAAATGAGAATCAACTTTAATGTTTACTGCTGTAACACTGTGTTGCCTACAGTGTCAGTAAATTTATGAACAGTTTATAATTTTAACTGTCTTCCAGACAGTGGGTCATATGTGCATTAAAGTAGTCATAATAACGGGTCAGTAAAAATTTCCTGTAGCGCATTCATAGCAGAAAATGCTTGCAAGTTGAGCATCTCACCTATGCACTGGCAGAACAGCTTCTCCTGCGGAGTGGTACAACCAATACCTCTGAGAAGTAATTTCTGAAAAGCATTTCATTTGAAATACTAACTGGGATTTTTTTTTCTTTTAATTTCCAGATTTTCTTTCCAGAATTCACCAAATAGCACTTTTAACACAGAGACATCGACCAGAAAATTGCTTGTTCTTGCCCCTAGAAATTGCCCCTAGGGAAAGCAATAACTATCCATACTTGACTTATGAGTTATTATTTATTATCTGTACTGGGTAGGGTGCAAAAAGTGAGAGAAGCTTTAAAAGTACTTTGAGAGGCAGCATTCGACATTCTGCAACCTGTCAACCAGTTTGTTTTCATTTCAGCTACAACCTTCTCAGGATTTGGATGCCCTCATGTTCTCTTCTCCTGTTAGGAGCTGCTCTTGCTCCCCCTCTAGTAAACTCCTTTCACTGGGACCAGGCGCACTGGGATGCTCTTGTTGTTTAATCTCAGCAAGCAGAATGCTTTAAGGGGCCTACATCCACCTACAATGTCACCTAGCAGAGTACCGAAATCTTAACTATTATCCGTCAGACATTCCTAGTGCCACTTGTTCCTCCTGGGGGGTCACAGCACCGGCAAGGTCAGCAGCAATCTTACTCTAGTGAACTGAGCTGGGCAAGCCTCTTGCCTTCCCTCTTACTAGCTTAAGAAACACAGAAAGTGGGAGTGAAAGCATTCTGCTTTGAACCCTTCTCCAGTGAGATACCACTGGCTGAGGTATTAGGAGAGAATACTTTCTCTCTCACAGACACACACTGGCTAGCGTGTAAGATTTGTGTGTGCCTTTGCGAGGAAGAAGTGCTTCAGTTTACTCAGATCATTACACACAGTGGATTAAATGGGTCTGCTCATGCCTTCTGAAAGAAGGCAGTATTAACTGAGGTCAAGGGGAGCCCCAAAAAAGGTGGCCCCAGTATTCCTGCTAATGAACATCCACCCTCATACTAACAAGCTAAAGGTTACATGCTTCTATTTCAACACAGATGAGGTAAACTTACTTTTACCTGTCCAGTGAGCCTCTGCAAGAGAGAGCCAACATGTGAAGTATTTAAATTGAGCATTTAGAAGTTATGGGCTGAATGCCTTTCTTTCTATGTCTTGCTTTAAAACCAACAAATGAACAATCTCCAATACCCACTGATACAGACCCTTGAAGACAGGTAGAAAATGAGCTTAGAGTGTGTAGACAATTAGATAAAGTCATATTAAGGAGAAGGTATTTCTCTCTAACTTCAAATGGAGGTTTATCATAATGCAAAAAAACCCAACAACCACAAATGTCCTTGACTCCAATCCCAAAGCTAATGCTTCCATGATTCATACCTGTGTTTGCTCAGCACACCAGAAATTAATTTCACATAGCCAAGTATAAATTTGGTAACTTTGCTTTTGATTTATTAAACTAATTAAGCACATATCCTGGATATAAGAACATATGAATAAAACATATCTGCGCTAACTTTAAAGAAATTTTTTGTAAATTTATATGCATATCACAGAATCACAGAATCATCTAGGTTGGAAGAGACCTCCAAGATCACCTAGTCCAGCCTCTGACCTAACACTAACAAGTCCTTCAGTAAACCATATCACTAAGCTCTACATCTAAATGTCTTTTAAAGACCTCCAGGGATGGTGACTCAACCACTTCCCTAG
This sequence comes from Anser anser, assembly GCF_964211835.1. Lineage (NCBI taxonomy): Eukaryota > Metazoa > Chordata > Aves > Anseriformes > Anatidae > Anser > Anser anser. Next base: position 101,242,651 of record NC_139721.1, on the reverse strand, counting down.
GCAGCCCATTCCAATGCCTAACAACCCTTTTGGTAAAGAAGTTCTTCCTAACATCCAACCTAAACCTCCCCTGGCGCAACTTTAGCCCATTCCCCCTTGTCCGGTCACCAGGCACGTGGGAGAATAGACCAATCCCCACCTCGCTACAGCCTCCTTTAAGGTATCTGTAGGGTGGGATACGGTCGCCCCTGAGCCTCCTCTTCTCCAGGCTGAACAACCCCAGCTCCCTCAGCTGCTCCTCGTAAGACTTGTTCTCCAGACCCCTCACCAGCCTCATCGCCCTTCTCTGGACTCTCTCGAGCACCTCCATGTCCTTCTTGTAGCGAGGGGCCCAAAACTGAACGCAGTGCTCGAGGTGCAGCTTCACCAGAGCCGAGTACAGGGGGACAATCACTTCCCTAGACCTGCTGGCCACACTGTTTCTGATACAAGCCAGGATGCTGTTGGCCTTCTTGGCCACCTGAGCACACTGCTGGCTCATATTCAGCCGACTATCAACCAGTACTCCCAGGTCCTTCTCTGCCAGGCAGCTTTCCAACCACTCATCTCCCAGCCTGTAGCGCTGCTTGGGGTTGTTGCACCCCAGGTGCAGGACCCGGCACTTGGCCTTGTTGAACTTCATACAGTTGGCCTCAGCCCATCGGTCCAGCCTATCCAGATCCTCCTGCAGAGCCTTCCTACCCTCGAGCAGATCGACACACGCACCTAACTTGGTGTCATCTGCAAACTTACTGAGGGTGCACTCGATCCCCTCACCCAAATCATCGATAAAGATATTAAAGAGAACTGGCCCTAGTACTGAGCCCTGGGGGACTCCACTAGTGACTGGCCTCCAACTGGATTTAACTCCATTCACCACGACTCTTTGGGCCCAGCTATCCAGCCAGCTTTTAACCCAACGAAGCGTACGCCAGTCCAAGCCATGAGCAGCCAGTTTCTTGAGAAGAATGTTGTGGGAAACGGTGTCAAAAGCCTTACTGAAGTCAAGGTAGACCACATCCACAGCCTTTCCCTCAACCACTAAGCGCGTCACTTTGTCATAGAAGGAGATCAGGTTCATCAAGCAGGACCTACCTTTCATAAACCCATGCTGACTGGGCCTGATCACCTGGTTGCCCTGTAAGTGCCGCATGATGACACTCGAGATAATCTGCTCCATGAGCTTCCCTGGCACTGAGGTCAAACTAACAGGCCTATAGTTCCCCGGGTCTACCCTCCGGCCCTTCTTGTAGATGGGCGTCACGTTTGCTAGCCAAAATGATTCTGTGATTCTGTGAAAAATCAGCATGTTTAAGTACCATTCTGAATAGATGCTTAAAGGCTCCAACTATGGAAAAAAAAAAAAGTGACCTCAATTTTTATTGAAGTCAAACTTCATTCTCAATGTATTATGTATAAATTTCTACTCCTTTTGCATGAGGCCATTCATTCATGTGTTTTTGCTTGCACTGTGCATTAAGTACTTGTTCTTCAAGCTACCCAGAATGATTCCCAAACACTTTTGTGTAAGAATGTTTATTTTCAATTAGAATGTTTGAACATTTGTATGCAGTTCTGAGTATTATATCTGAAGTTTATTGTCTTGTATTTAACTATACTGAAGCTTATCCTCTGGTATACTGCCCAGTTATACAGTTCCAGTAGTGGAGATAAGGCAAGGAAGATGAAAAGTCAGTCCTTGGAATGACCTGCTATGAACACACTCTAAATTGAAAGCCCTAAACTGTAACTTGTTATCACTTTCACAACCATGTAAATATAAACTTCTTAGAATATTCAGTAAGAGACAGAAGACGAGCACTTGATTAAATATTGCAAAAAAATGGCAAGTTTAAATACAATGGTCTACCCAACTTTTAATATTCAAGTTTAGGTTCAGTCAGTTTGTTGCAGAACTGAACAAATTCAGCACAAAACTTTTAATTAAAAGTGTTCTCCAACTCTGTATTGTTGGCACACAGGATTCTGTACAGCGTGTACCTGTTGATTAGAACGATACCCGTATCCAGCAAGATAGTTATCAGAACAATAATGGACAGGCCACAGCAAGAGACAGTGGAATAAAATGTTTCCATAATTAAAAAAAAGAAGTATCAATAGTTCCTCTGTATTCAGTACATTCTGGAAGGCTACAGGATACTTGGTATTGATGAGCTTTCTGGCCTTGTCATGTTACGCTATACACCCTATTGCATATCTCATGTGCTATCCAAACCACAAACTCATTTACCTTGCTCCTGCTACTCTAGATAGAATGGCAGGCATCAAGCCTTCATAAGCCAATTGCTTCCTATTGCTTTTTAACATTTTGTTCTTCCTTGAGGAGCCACTGGGATAGATTAAATGGAAAGCTAACATATGAAAACTTAATAAAAAGGACTGTCCTATCCTGTGGCAGTTGGTGCTGGGGAAGAAGAGTTAGTCTAAAACAAACCAACAAACAAAAGTGTAAACAGTTGCAAATTTCTGCAAAACAACTGATTCTTCTATTCAAACACCAACCCAGGGAGTACCTGCAGGATGTGGTGTTGCTGCCTGTATGGGAAAATTTGTATATCTCAGCTGTTTTCTTTTGTTTTGTTGTTTTGTTTTGCCTCCCTCCTGTTCTCCCTACTTACGACACTGAACTAATTCCACTGACTTTTCCTTCTTGGTCTCTCCTCTGTACCTTCTTTTCAAGCAAGTGAATCTGCTGTGAATTCTCTCCCTGATTCTACCCCTGCACTGTTCCTCCATTGTTGCATACTTTGGCTTGTAGAGGCATGTCAAAAACACTAGTAAATCACTAATAAAGATACATCTCTAAGTAAAATCTCATTATGATGAGACATCCTTGAGAAGCTCCACTCTTTCTTTCTGTTACATCCATCTGTGCAGCTTCATCTATTTGTACATCCTCTGTTTAGGGCCTTATCTAGCAGTCAATCCTTTCATGCAAAATTTATCAGTGAGATTACTGTCAGACATCATTTTCTGAAGGAGGTCAGTGCTGGAGACTGGACATAAAGGTAGATGGATTCCTGGCCCAATGCAGTATAGCAGTTTCTGTATCCTTAGACTCACAAAATGACCCATTTTTCAGCTGGAATGGTGCTTTACTGCCACAGCAGTTTGCCAGACTGAACATATGGAAGATGTTGTCTTACTGCATGCAACTGAAAATAACTTTAGTGTACTATATACCTAACAGTGGTTGGTGTGCACTTAACAGAACTATGGTAGGTCTGGTCCCTGTCCCATCAGCCCCAGGCTGCTGATATAAAGGGTAGAGCCCTGTTAATCACAGCTAAGGAAGCTGTCCCAGGTTTATTTCTTTCTCTTTTCCCACAGAATTTACCCTGTGGTTCTGATCATATCCAGGTAGAGTTGTTACTGTATATTGACCATTGACTTGGTCAGCTGCATAACCATTCGATGGCCTTATTACTTCCTTTTCAGGTATGGAAATACTAGAAAGGAACGATCAGTCTAGTTATCCTTTTTTTTGAGGGGTTAAAACTAATAAAAATACATTTCTAGCATATTGGAGAATAGTTATATACCAGAAAAAGCCCAGTAACACATAGTGAGTAAAATACCTGAATCCCTTGCTTCCATTATCACTGAAAATTATTCCCTGGGAAAATTATTCCCAATGTGAATACTTCCCAGTGCAGAATTGTTCACACTAACAACATGGATATCATATCATCAGGAGTGCTGTGAGAGGCTTCTCCAGCAAGAACAAGGAAAGAGCACAGCGATCTTGCAGCTGTGATAATTCAGAGTCACCTACAGAGCTGCAGCTGCAGCATCCCCTTTGCCGGCTGGTGTTTTTCATATAATTTTGTGGCTATGAAATCATTCCCTAGATACAGGAAAATATTCACAGCACTATCTGAACAGAAAGAAAATGATCCCAGCTCTTCAGTACAAGTGGGTGAATTCCCTCTGATCTGTCTGTACAGGTTAACACAAATACATCACTTGGCTGGTGCTAAGACACATTAGGTGCTTGGCAGGTGGAAGATGGCATATGATTTTACATGGTGTGTTGGAACTGACTCGTCTAAGCTTGAAACTGTTTGTTCTTTTGTTTACAGCCCAACCTAGTAATGAATTAGCAACTTGTGATAACACTCAATACACAAAATCATATTTTTGCATGGTAACAGCAGACTGGATGCCTGGTCATTTGCTTCTGTGTCACAGCTCAGGCTGGTATTAAAGCAAAAGTTCAGGGATCTTGATCTACTGCACCTGCTTGACATAGCTGATCATTTTCTCTCTCTTTTTTTTTTTTTTTTCACACAATATTCCTTGACTTTCTATCACTTTATGCTTCCAAGCTCCTTTCTAAGGCAGAAGTCCGTGTGGTGGTTGGGGACCTAGGTTAATTACCCAGACAGGGAATGCCAAGGTATTCTTTCTTGCATTGTGGCATGGCCTTAATTAGTCACTGTTTTTTATACACTCTTATTCTTTTTCTTTCCTGCTCCTAACAAGTTTTCATGTTTTTTACCAAGCCCTTTTGGGTTGTTTGCATTCACTGTTACACCTTCAGCTAAAGGCTCTACGTCAGTGATTCCTGAAGAGATGTCCCCCCCTGCCCCACCACTTACCATTCAGTCTGCCCCATTTCTCCTGTCTTTGGGAGCCTGCATGCTATTACAACTTACTGTCTGCAAAACACAGAATTGATTCAGTCATATACACGCATGATGATCTGCAGAGAAAGAAAAAGACAGATCCCTGCTGTGAGGAATTTACATTGTAGAAATTACTTTATTCTCTTCCCCATTTCTCAACACCATCATCACTCCTCCTTTGGCCTCCAACTTAATGTCTGGTTGTTCTTTTTCTCTGTCAAGAAGATTTTGATTATGACTGACCTTCACCATTTTCTTTCTTTTTTACTGGGCAAAAGTACCTTTTTCACCTCTGCCTTTCTGACCACTTGTGACTATTTTTGGACTGCTTCATCTTGTTTCTTTTTCCTGCATATTAGAAAGACACTCTAAGATCAACTACTGTTACTCTCCCCTCTCCCGAATCACTTCGCCTCTCTACTTCCACACAGTTTATGACTCGTTATTTTCAAATCTCTCCTTATGCTTGACTGTAATATTATTTTTTTTTTCAATATCCTCTATTCAGCTCTTGCCATCTAGTAATCTCCTTTTTAGGCTTTTCACCCTCACAGTTCTGGCTTCTCATCTTCTAGTCATCTACTCTTGTATTGGATAAGTTACCTAGTTAATGTTGTCCACTGAGTTTCCTCCTCTCAGTCTGGAAACTACGAAATAATCCCTGCTCCATGAAGCTACAAATGAGAAGGTCCATACGTCACTCCAAGTCCCTCCTTCTTCAATCCTCCGCAGGGGTCAACCACTTGCTGTAACTACTGCATGAACTGTACCACGTTTGTGTTTTTTAATGGAGCTGCTAAAGTTGCTATGGTTTCAAAACAGTTAGGATGCCTCTTTGTCTAAATTTATGGTGTCTCAGTCTCTGTTCTTTGTTTGGTACAGTGCAAAGGCTGTAAAGTGCTTTACAGAAAAACGCGGTGTTGCACAAATAACTAATAATGACAAGCAAAAGATAAGCAATAGAGAATATACTTGCACTTGGGCTAAATATGCTGTAGAAGCTTCATAAACAACTATTATTAGTCTTCACGATAGCTGTGATCTCATTAAAGAAACATATTAAATACATAAGTTAAGTGATACTGGAGCTTGAATCACAAACATCAGCAAGTGCTGAATCACATAAAATGATGTTACATATGTAGTAAAATGCTCAAGAAACTGCTGAACTTCAATTACCATTTCCTTGCACCTTTAATTTCCATGCAATACGGATCACTTTCTCATTAGCAAAGCCCTGGTAGGAGTCTTTTATAAACCTGTTAGTCATGGCAAGGTGCTTTTGCCAGATGTATTTGTATTTAATATACAAAGGGAGGGAGGGGATGGATGTAACGAGAGACAAGTTATGGGATAAATTTCTATGCTCACTTAGTGAAAAATCAAAACAACAACAACAACAACAAAAAACAGCAAACTGTCACAGTTTCTAAAACCTAAAATTCTTTGACACAAGATGTATTCAATCTAAGAAGGGGTAACTTCAATTTGGACCTCCTAATGACTGGTGAAGATGAACTAACAGCTGGACATAATGCTGGTGAGTGGTAAGGCACCAGAGATCATGATCATATTGGGTTCCTGATGTCATATAAAGGACCAAACCCTTACTAATATTTGCAGCTGAGGATTCAAAAGAGAAATTTCTACAGACTGAAAGAACGTGAACAAATCCTAATTAAGAGAGAAAATAACACAGGAAAATTTTGATGAAAATCGCCATTTGAAAGCAAAGGAAGGAGGAAAGTTTTGACTAAATGCTGCTCCTGTTTAACAAATCAAAGAGAGAAATAAGGAAAAAAAAGGAAAGAATAAAAAGAAAGCAATCAACACTAAATTAAAAGCTTATCACTAATTAAAAGCTTATTATGTAGACAGCGTGAAGAGCAGTAACAATAACATGATTTTACAGGTATATTAGGAGTAAAAGAAATCCTAGTAATGTGCCAGGTCCATTATTAGAAAAAGGTGGTTAAACTTGTTAGAATTAAGCAGGGAAAAAAAAAAAGTGTTTTATAAACAGGAAAGTTGATAACCTGACTCCAGTCCTAAGAAAAATAATGAAAAGACAGTATTGGATTCATTTAATTAAGAAACAGGAATATAAACATTGCTGAGCAATGGAAAACAGACTGAGTTGGACAAGCCTGACTAGTCTTCAAGACAGTTACACGTTTGTTGGACAAAGCAACAGTGATGGCATGAACTCTTTAGACTTCCTTTTTAGAAAATCAGCACTATACCATAACAATATAGTACATGTCAAATGGATTAAGAACTAGCTAACTGACAGTTTGACACTTGGGCATAATTCTCTGAAAGGGGTATTTTTAACAGTTTCCATATGGATCAAAAGTAGAGACAGAAGAATACAACCACCGCAAGGCCCAAAGGGGTTTACATTTCCATTCAAAATGTTTAATATTTTCATCCAACAGGAGAATAAATAATCACCATATTAAAAGGGCAAATACTGGGAGGAACTGGGCAGTCATAAATATTAATCTGACGCACCTGGTAAGCTGCATCCAAATCCATTTTAATATGGTACAAAATGTACAGTGATATACCAATGGACAAGGCAATGTGTACTTCCAAATACAGGACTATTGGAAGCTAAAGCTGCTTATTTTAACACATTGCAGAACTGCCAAGGAACAGCTGTTTCCAAAAGAACTGCTGGAATCAGAAACACTATGTGCAAGAGGATGAGAGTGACATTACTGCTGTGTCAAAGTCACTGGTGAGAGAGGCACAGACTCTTGTGTTAAACTCCAGTGATCAAAGAAAAAAGTTCTTAGAAAGTTCTTGAAAAATAGTAGAGGTATAGAAAAGAGCAGCTGAAATGGTTAGAGAAAGTACACTGCAGTGACAGACTGGAAGAGCTTGACTTTAATTCATCTGAAACAAAAACAAGCAAATGATAAGTGGGGTCATTTGATTTCACTAAAAGATTCTTTGAGCTATGCATAAGAAGCTGAATTCTAGGCATATACAAACAAGAAATTAAGCAGCTTTTAAGTAATGAAGGCCACTGTAAAGAAGTGCTGTGGAAAACTGCATTTTTTATGTTGCTTTGTATTCAAATTCATGATTCAATGCCTTTCTCGAAGAAACATGCTAGCTAAACTCCAGAGTCTGTTTGCTGAAAAACAAGAATATTTTGGACAGACTAACAATTCTTTTAGTAGTGAGCACCTGAAATTATAAAACAAATTCAACCCTAAAGTACATTTTCTGGATAAGAAAGCATATTTATTATGTCCATCCAATGACAAAATGCAATACTAGCAATATTTTGGAGAAGAAAACCAAGTCTCTCTAAAATCTAACAACAGGGATTTTCTATTTGTTGTATAGATTTTGTGGAATAGCTCTAATGCAGAGAGGAAAAATTGATAGCAGTCTTTGGAAATCGGGGCACTGAGGCTGCTGTGCAGTTCTCCTGCTCAATCACTGAATTCACTTCACAGGAAAGAGTTTTTTGCCAGTGTTTTCAGAGTAGCCACCACATTATCATATGTCTAATTCACAACACTTATAAAATACTTTGGAAATTGCTAAAAACTAGCACTTTTCTAATTACTCCAAACTCCTTTTGGAGCTTCAGTTATGGGATGAGGTAGACAGGACTGATGACTTACCTACTTCTTAAAGAGGAAAGAAAAAACAAAAAACAAAACAAAACAAACAAACAAAAAAAACCCAAAACCCTGAATAGTTGTTGAATATAAAAGCAGGGTGCATACTCTTTAAAACATTGAGTGAATTCAAAAGCATGGAGAGAGAATAAGTTTAAATCTGTGGCAGCCAGTTGCCACAGGCTGAAGGCATGCCTTTCTGCTGTCTGGTACAAATATGTCTGTATTTTGGAAAGAAAAATGGCTCCTTTGTTACAGTCTTAGCTTGGTATTAACATTAATATTTGATATAAATTCTTCAATTAAGCAAGTTAGAGCCCAAAGAAATAAAAAACTACTTCGATTTTTTTTTTTTTAGATTGAAAATTGAAATTTGCAGTGAAATTCAGCATCAAGTCCCACGGTGGTTGCATGCCACCTGTGACATACCGGAATGTCTCCCTCCATTGTTTTACCAACAATTACTTAAAAATAAATTGTAAGAAATCTGAATTTGGTACCTGAAGAGTTAATCAAGCCTTAGCCGATATGGGGGAGTTTTTCCCTGCAGGTCCTCAGAGACAGTTGTAATTAATTTGATCTTCTCCAGTCATTAACTCAGATTCATAGTGAGCTCTCCACACACTGCTCTATTAATTCACTGGAGATCAGTTCTCAGGATTCATTTAGTTAAGCAGCACTGCTGGATTACATTTTAAAACCCTTTAAACTGGTTGTAATTGATGTCTGTTTATAGAAGCTTACTTTAATGGAGTCAACGTGAGATGAAAATCTACCATACTAGTCTGAGATACTGCCTTGCTGTTTAAAGCATGTCTCCAGAGGCATCCAGTTAAATAAGAGACACTGCAAAATAAAATAAATTCCTCATTAATCACCAACCTACTCTTGGCATTTTTAGAATAGTTTCTGGTTCTCCTGACTACTGGCACCTTGGAAACAAATCTAAAGTAGATCTTCACTGTGCAATAACATACACATTTATTAGGTATTAAGACTTGATCCTGAACCCAGCCAACAAAGCTCCTGCTGTCTTCAATATAAAGTCAACAAGGGTGAATGTAAAGAGCAACTGTTGTCTTCCATTAAAATCTCAATGCACAATGGCTATACTGCTTATTGTCAGATAGCAACATGCTCTTCTGAAAGTCCTGGAGTAACAAGACATGGAGACTAGCACTCCATAGACTGCATTGTGCTGTTTCTGTTTATCAATTAAAGCATGGGTCATCTAGTACTGTTACTGCTGCTTAAATAGCTTGACTTACATTTTAAATAGTTTGACTTGAATTTCTGTATTATGCACTGCAACAGATAGTTACAGTAATGACATTTAAAACAGAAAGCCTGAATATAACCTGGTCAAAAATATATAGCTTGGAGCAATGAAACAAGATGAAGAGTCCTATTTATAATATTTTAGGCAGAAGACTGGAAATTCAGCCGATCCTCTGTGGGCTTTTAGCTTTATGCATTCTATTTCTACACTTGGACTATCTCATACCTGATCACCTCAAAGCAAAGACAGAGAGGAGCTTGGCTCCGTCTGCATCTATGTGGCTAGATATGACCTGTTTAACACCATTCAAAATACCTAAGGTAATGTTTTCTGAAGTAGTTCATTGATCACAGATTCCCTGTTTATGGGAAACTAATTTGAGACCACACACTCGATTTTCTTTCTAAGGACTCAGAATTTTAGCTGGAATGAAGAACAACTTCAGGCATTCATTTTCTCTGAAAATGAAACCTAAGCTCTCTCAGTTTGCTATCCAAAAACCAGAAGCATCACAAACTAATATTCATCCAGAAAATAAAACAGGGCTTTGTGTTGGTCTCTGTGACCACAGAAGAAAGATAAACCTATTATTAAGTTATCTACTATTACATCTACTGTTATCAACTGTTCATTTGTAACTTCTTTACAGGGCTGTTGTGAGGCTAAATTAATGGCTTTAAAAACTTGCAAGATCCTTGGATGGAAGATGTTATTTAAATGCAAAATCAAACCATTGCATGACATAGAGAAGAGATTCATATCTTGCAGCACCCTTTTCTAGAATAATGTGCTTCAGATATCTCTGCCTTGTGCTGAAAATGCAAAGAAAAATGAGATTTTTAGTAGGTTAGTTTAGTAATAACTGTCTTAATATTTACAGGGCCAGATTCTCTTTTGTTTTACAGGCAGCAGTTTTGTGTTGTTCTACAGGTAAACATGCACAGAAAATGGCCCTCAATGTGATAAATTTTTCCTATTATTTTCCTGCCATTTTTCTGGTAAGTTTTTGTGTATGGGGGAAATATCATGTATACCCTTTATCCACAAATGGTAAAGAGATGGAAACTACTGGATACACTTTTTTTTTTTTTTCCTCAAGCCCTAATTGCAGCAACATATTTACTCAGCATTCTTTAGGTCCACTCAATCACCCATACTTAAAGTATGGCTTGAGTGCATAGGGACAGTATGTGCTTTCACAAGAAGATGAGACAAATTGTTGCAATCTTCTTTAATGTGATCTCATACCAGATGAGCTGAACAATACTAGAGGAAGCCAATGGCAAACTTGACTGTTTTCTGCCAAATAAAAGTGAGGTGGAAATGGAGGTCGGTGATTTTCTTGGTGATAGTGTTCTTCTTGTCAGAAGTGAAAAGGAACTGGGGTGCTACTCACAGCAAATGCAGTGGGTAATTTTGTTAAGTATATGTTATTCACTGCAGCTTATAATGTAAAAAAAAATGTTGTCTGATTCTCCCAGATGGGAAAAAATCCACAAATAAGGCACAAGCAAGAAGTCACAAAATATAAGAAAGGGGTGGCTTGCACTTTCTAATATTTACCTTTCTATTTTTGTGGGATATGTCACCATCACAAAGTTGCTAATGACTTAATTCTGTTAACAGGTAGGGGACTATGGACCCCACATGACACAGAAACTGATACACAGGATGGTGCTTAAACTAGCTCAATGTATGCAACATACTGGGAGAGAGAAAACAAACATCTAACATTCATATTAGGGACTCGATCACAATGTGTCACCTCTGCAGTCACTGCATTGGAGCTTACTGCCACCAACATACTTCTATTCCATTAACATGGAACTATGTTGAGGATGCAAGAGTACTTTAAGTAGCCATAATAACTTGCACATCCAGACTGAGAGGCAGTGCCAGTGGTATGAGGCAACAAATCCCAGCAGGCAGACAGATGATCAACTCAGTTCACCTGTCTTGGACTGGGTGTGCAGTCTGTGAGCGATGCAAATGTGGTTTCCACACAGAGTTACACCACAGGACCAGCGGCAGGGTGCAAGCTGCTGGGAAATCCCGGTCTACACGAAGAAGGAGATTTCCAGGTCAGCATCAGCAGATGGCACATGGACCTTAGCCCATCTGCAGTGGGATCCTAGCACTGACATCTCCTGTTTATGAACTACTCCGGGAACTCAGCATTCACCTGGCCATTGATCACTTCAGTGTGCATCTCCTGGTGTCACAAGCGCTGGCCTGCAGAACAAACTGAGGCTGAAAGTTTTCAAAACCTTTCATGCCCTCAGTAATCGATACTTTACTCCATTCATTTACCGCACATATGCTTCCCTCAAAGGACTGTTAATGGAAGCATTCCAGTTACAAACATCCCCACTGAGGATCAAAAGTCTAGTTTGTTGCACAGGAGAGTAGTATCTTTAGCATTATCCAAGTGCATCCAGTTTGTGTATATGTTGGACATTTGCACCTCAAATCTGAGAGCCCAGAATGTCCAGTTTGCCATACTAAAACACGTTAGCTGCATGAAATCCCTGCTCGTAGTGCTCAGAAGACTTGACCAACATAATTCATCTCCAAATAAACTGCTAGCATCAGTGAATTCATCTTCATATCTTTTAGAGAGCCTTTTGGGACTGTATCCCACTCCTACTCTATTGTTCTGTTTAAACCTATGCATGTGTCACAGTGGGAAGGAGCAGAAGATTAGGAATCAGTGGCTTTCACTCACATGCCAAAAGTCACCTTTTTCACATGAACATCAGCTCTGTGAGTTTGAGTATAATTTAACATACTATGTTAGACCTAGCACAGTTTCCACAGGGGGACTGGAAAGGGGAGACTTTTCACATATCTGCATTTAAACACCTGCACTGCTCTTCCTATATGAGGACAGGTAAAGAGCAAGCCTCCCTCAGGTGGAGCACTGGTGCTGCTGCCTCTGACACTTGCTCTGATGCCTTAGGGACAGAGGAATGAACAGGAGGAAAATTTTGTTTCTTTGCTTGCTTTGTTGTGATGGAAGGGGAGCCTTTCCCAAACTTGTTTCCTGAAGAGCCAATTCAGTGAGGCAAAACTGGAAATTGAAGGGATATTTCTTGAGAGATTTAAAGTGCTGATGTTTATACGAAGGGTGGGAGAGAAGGGGAGTGAGGTTTACACTTCCATGCATGCTCCAGTTTTATCTACAGGGAAGCCACAGCATTACTGAAATAGGTGCAAAATAACATTGCTTTTTATTGTGGAAGAGAACAAGAGGAGTTACGGACTGCAAGAGAGTTTCCCTTTTCAGGAGATGTAATGCAGTGTTATACTGAAGTGAATATATCTTTCAAGTTTCAAACATGAAAAACACTGCCATTTACTGCCCACAAGCCATAGAGCTCAGTGCGTAATAACAAATAGTTCTGTCTTCATCAATCCATACTGTTCTCAACAATCCTGCCCAAAGCTGCTTCTGGGTAATCATCAGAGTTTGATAAAGTGATTACTAGATAATGCTATCAAATAACTATCACGATTAAACAAGTTACATGAGTCTTGAAGCACTGGAGCAATTTACGTGAGGAATGAGTTTCTCCTTCAAATGGTTTAATAAAAATATATTAAACAAAATGGGGTTTGAACACTGTTGAAATTAGGTCAAGAAGAATTAAGTTTGCATTTTCTGAATAGCTACAAATACCACAAACTAGTTACCTACGGATAATGTAATTACTTTAACTGGCAGAATTGTTTCTCAGTCCCTTTTCTTTGGCATGTTGTTTCACTCCACGTGTGAAATCTGTAGCAAGGTTGTTACACCTGTCACTGTAGCTTTCTGCACACCTGGGCTATTTTATGACATTACAGATTTCCTCTTCTCTACCCAAAGTACAGACACACAAATCAGCCAGAACACAATTTGCAGCTATTCATGATTTTTACATCCAAAATGTCAAAAGCTGTTAAACATAATTTGAGCTCAGAGCCCCCATGTAATCTTGAGGTTGAGATGAAAGAATTAACAATCAGCTAGAGTGCTACTGATTCAGATTATATGGAAAATCAGATCGACCTGTGACATGAAATATTTCCAGCAGCTGAAATGACCACCAAATAAATTGATGGTAGTGTTTATTATGTACAATTCATAAATAGAAGGCAAAAGATTTACTATAGTACAAACATGATTATCCTGAAGACGGGAAGGACTTTGAATAAAGTCAGACAACAGAGATTCTAGGTCATCAAGGAAATCGTAAATATAAATAATTGATGGCTATCCCCCTTGTCACTGTCCTCTTGATGCCAGTCATATAAAGGCCATTTAAGATCTTCTGGTACAACATCTTCCATAAAACAGATTACAGATCAGTAATCTTCCAGCAGGAGAGAGACTTGTCCTTGCCTTCTCCCCTTTGTTGAATTTAGTAATTTGCAGTTCTCTCATGCTTGTCTCAAGTTTAAGCAGCTTCTCCTTCATTTTGAGGCTCTGTACAACCATGCTCCAGACTGAAATTCACATCTCAATTCTTACCATGTGTGCTTTTCACCCCCGTGGTACTGAATGTCCCTTTCATGCCCTCCTTTGACTTCTTCTCCCAAGTCTCCCATGTGTTTTCCATGACACAGCAACTAGTGTTTGAGCCCCAGCTACTCTGTCTTCATCCCAGCCCATTCTCCAGACCCATGCTCTTGGACTCAAGCACCAACCTAGCCCTGAAAAAATGTATTCTTTCTAAGGAAGCAACCGGTACTGTACATCCAAGCTATTACTCCTCTCTGCCTTCTGCACAATAACCCCTACAGAGCAGAGGCTCCCTTTGTATTTATGTCTTGTACACTGTAAGCATTTAATGCATAAATAAATAACAAGAGGTATGCAGCTCTGCTGGAGACAAGAGGGAGCACTGACGAAGCTAGATGCAGCTAATCAAACTTGTATTGAGCAAGGTGGGGCTTCAACTTACAAGAGTCAAAAAAGATAACTGGGGCGGAAGGGAGGAGACAGCCAACTCTTAATATTGACCCAGCAAAAGTTCAGGCGTGTCTTTAATTTTAAAGCCTTAAATAACCTGTCTGAGTACAAAGGCACTGCCCATACCTGCATGACAGGCACTTTGATTCTCATCTGAGCAGCACAACTTCCATTTGACTGAGCAAATCTTCTGGCTATCAGAAACTTATTTTAAAGACTTCAAGGACAGAGAAATTTACCATAGTCCTGTTTATTCAATGGTTAATTACCACAGCTATTATCAAAATGTGTCTTTTCACCTCATAACTTCAGCTTCCTGTCAGTGAAAGCTATAGCATTGTCTGTTAGACTGATTTACTGTTAGTCTTTTACTGTAAGAACAAAAGCTTCCCTCATTTAGGCATTTGTAAGCTGTGATTAATTTTCTCTTTTTACAGCTAGAGACATCAGACTTTATAAGTTTCCAGATGCAAAGCAAACTTTCCAGTCCTCCAGCCACTTTTCTCCCTCTTTCCCACATCTTTGCCAATGTGACAGTTTCTGATGCATTTGTATCAAAAGTAAGCAACAGTTTTTGTGTTATAAGCAGTGAAACAAACTCCCTTCCATTGTCTACTCATTGAAAAAACTCCCATCACCAGTTTTAAGGCAGTTAAAATAAAATAGTTTACGTTGATTTAGTAAGCTTTCACTTCCCGTTTCACCATTCATTGTGACATGCTCAGCCTTGGCCTCAGGCAGGATTAATCATTTAAACAATAATGTTCCATGATGCAAAATTAAATGCCTCAATGCAGATGTGAGACTGTGCTTTTGTTCTTTTGTTGTTGTTTGATTGTTTGTTTTACTGTTAGAGCTCTCAGAAGATGGTGAGGGGTCTGGAGAACAAGTTTTATGAGGGGCGGCTGAGGGAGCTGGGGTTGTTCGGCCTGGAGAAGAGGAGGCTCAGGGGCGACCTTATCGCACTCTAGAGGTACCTTAAAGGAGGCTGTAGCGAGGTGGGGTTGGTCTATTCTCCCACGTGCCTGGTGACAGGACGAGGGGGAACGGGCTAAAGTTGTGCCAGGGGAGGTTTAGGTTGGATAGCAGGAAGAACTTCTTTACTGAAAGGGTTGTTAGGCATTGGAAAGGGCTGCCCAGGGAAGTGGTTGAGTCACCATCCCTGGAGGTCTTTAAGAGACGTTTAGATGTAGAGCTTAGTGATATGGTTTAGTGGAGGACTTGTTAGTGTTAGGTCAGAGGCTGGACTAGGTGATCTTGGAGGTCTCTTCCAACCTAGATGATTCTGTGGTAACTTTGTGCAGATATGGGAAGACAGCCTTTACTATGCTGATAGCAAGTCAACCCCGTACTCCCTGACCAGTTATCACCTGGCTCAGGGAGGTGACATAAGGCACAGAGCCTGCTCTCCACTAAGGTATTACAGAGCAGCAGCCCATGCACCTCCGCTGCCTCATTGAAGAAAATGCACCATTTCCAGCAGGGCATCTGAAGCACAGCCATCTTATTAGTCAACGTAAAGAACTGCATCAAAGTTCATCAGATACATCTTCCACAAAAAGCAGTGCCAGTTAGGAAAAAAATAATTCCCATGCTTTACTTGTTTACTAAATTAGCTTTTATATTATTCTACCGATGTTTCTGTCTTGATGGATAAACAGGATAGTATAGTAAGCAGCCCCAGGCCCTGGAACAAATAATAACAGTAACAACAACAATAACAATAAAAATAATAAACAACCAAATACTTCTGTTTATTCAGGTGTGCATCTTATTTTCCACAAAATTCCCATGAAAGCAAATAAGAGGTAAGGGGGTTATTAATCAAAAAGTCCTTATGTGGATCCATTTTGACACCTTTCTCATTTGAGTGATGTGGTTCAGTGTTTTTTTAATATTATTATTACTTATACATCACCACAGGTGAGCCTGATGCTTTACAGAGAACTAGAATGACAAGTCCCTGCCCTGAGGTGCTTACAGTCTAAATTAGATGTATAGAGTGAAAGATGATATCAAACACCAAAAAGAGGTGTGGATTAAGAGTGTTACAACAAGGAAAGAAGAGTATGTGCAGCCTCACGTTTCTAGTGCCTGGTTACTTCAGTTCCTAGATTTATATTTTGTATGATTATATGAAACAAATCAATTTAAAGACCAGGAATTAGAGGAGATGAATCAAAAGGTTATGGAATAAAATAGGATTTATTAAGGCCCAACACAATAAGGGAAGTCTTCTTACCTATACTGTACTGTGTACCAGGTCCTACCAGTGGAATTATGATGGGAAGAGAGTTAGGGGAGGAAAACCACATTGACTTATCAATGAAAAGTTTTTATCAAATACTGACAGCACTCCAGCACATGGTAGTTTGTATTCTCTTACAGGCAGGTGGAGCTATTTCAGAAATTAATTACTCTTAATTACTCTTTGGGAGAAACACCAGAATTTCAGAATCAGGTACAAAACTTTTTTTTGCCTCATGAAATTGTCATTAGGAAAAAAAAAACACAAAACCAACAAACCACCAAACAAACAAACAAAACACCATGAAGAACTTGGGTCTTTGAAACATTGCACTTGAATAGTTTTGTAACTTCTTTATCAGTGCAAGGAATCTCTCACTCAGTCTTCTCACAATGTCCATGTAGGCTCCCTGGATGCTATAGTAAATCATAGCAACAGAAGGAAATCCACGCAGCTGTATCTTAGAAATCCACGAGACGTCATGTGCAAAGGCATATTTATACTGCTATTACTGATGCTTATTTCCCTGTCTAAGGTATGATACAGGTCCCCCAGGATATTCATGTAACAAATAAGCCATGTGCGGATGGGAGTCAGGGAAAAAGAGACAGGGTCTCAATTTAACAAAAGTGTAAGATTTACCCTGTGGGGTCAGACCTATTTAATTCAGTATACAGTCTCCAACTGTGGCCATTGGCAGACTTTTACAACATTTAAGGGCACTGTTAGAGTGATCCTTCCTTTGGTGCATCATCCCAGAACACAGCAATCAGCAGTCAAGGGACTTCCTCAGTCTAAGGTCACATCTAAACCGTTGAATCTAATTACCATAAAAAATTACCAACTCAGCCCTTCATTAATTTATCTAGTCCCATTTTGAACTCCTTTATACTTTTTGATTCCACAACTCCCTGTGGCTACAAGTTCCACAACTAAATTACACACTGTGAGAAAAAGTATGTCCTTCTGCATGTTTTGAAGTTATTCTCTGAGAACTACAAGGGGCAGCCCATGCTGAGTAACTTTTTAGTTAGTTTAGTTGTGCTAAGTCATTCATGACATAAATTTCTGTACCCTTCTCTCTCTTTCCTCTTTTAAAAGTGAAGTCTACTGATCTAGTTTGCTTGGCATTCTACAGCCTGAATATCTTGGTCGTCTGCTCTGGGTCTTTCTAGTTCCATTAGATTCTTTGTCAATAACCAAAATTGGGTAAGAAATCCAACGTGTGGGCAAAGCACATATCTTAAAAGTAGCATCAGGATGTTTTCTTTTTCTTTTTGCCCTATCCATTTCTTTCTAATTATTGCTAACATGCTAATGGTCCTTCCAAATAAACTGATTCTGATTTCCCACCTCAGTGCAAAATCTATCATGGCCCTCACAAATCTTTTTTACTTGTTTAATTTCCACGTACTCCAGGATACAGTGAGGTGGAGCCAGCAAGATCAGTTTGGTCATTGGTTGTTATTAATCTAACAGGTCTCTTACTCCAGGCTGAAACTGGTATGTCCCTTTTCTGAGATTTCTTATTGCTCTTCACATGAAAGTGGCTTCATAGTAGAGAGCTAAAGTTGCAAAGTAGAAAAAAATAAACTGCGTATTGTTTTTACAGCCAGTTTGATCTGGTTTACTTTTCTGTTAGTCCTACAGCAGTGTAAGATATATATATATATTTTACCCACACAGGTGAGTCATATCATGACACCAGATCCAGATTCAAATCCAAAACTAAACTGCTCTTCAGTTCTGAATGCTGTCTTCAGTTCTGAAAAGCTGAATCTTTACTGTAAGACACACAAGATGGGAAATCCAGAGCTGGATTCATGTAGTAAATTTCTCCAAAGCTTAGCTTTAATAGATTAACTTCTGTCATGTTTACTAAGGTTATGTAGTTCTTTATCTTGAAAATACTTCACTGATAGCAATGAGAGTATTCAAGAAGTAATGAATTTCACAAGATAACTAGTTACAGCAGAATGGAACTTCAAGACTTTAAATTGAAAAGTGTATCCACTTTACAATTAGATCATTCTTCTCGAGAATTTTCTCAGTTTTAGAACTTGAATTAAAAAGAATCAAACACCTACTTTTTTTGAGAACGAAGTTGTAAGAACTGTTTAGCAAGCCCACACACATTCAATTATTTTAATCTTCAGTCATAAGTCAATACTTGCAGCACTTTAATCATTTTTGATTCCCTTCCTTGAACTCCCTTCAATTTATCAATGCCTTTTTAAATCCACATTTTGTAAAATGGAATGGAGTCATTTTTTTGAAGAAATGAGTGGTCATCAGCAATCTGCTCTAGTGAAAATAAACGTTGAAGACAAAATATACTTTTGAATAAAAAATAAGTATTATTTCATGTTGTAGAAAATCAGCATTCCCCCCTTCCTCCAAACCAAATAAATATTTCATTAGAATTATATTCATTAGACTTTTTGATGCATTCATATGGATGTGAGATTTAGCTTTTGTTCTTGTGTTTGATTGGTTCTATTTTAATCTCAGAGAGCTGGTTAGCGTTAATGTGAAACTGATGGAGTCTTCACAGCACTCTGTGTCAATGAGAAGTCAGAAGGAACCAGTCAAAATACTGGTAAACAGATGGGTAAGCATGGTCAGATCTGAATTACACCATAACTGCTGAAGCGTCAAACAAATCCTAGTTGCAAGAAGCTTTAGGATTCTGTACCATTTTCTGCATTATTTAGAGACTGTCTAGCAAACAAATTAAGTTTGGGAAATTAAAAAAGTGGAAGCAGTCAAGCAAATTATTATGTCCTATTTGTGCATACTGGTCTATGCACATTAAGATAGTTCTTTGACATTAATTCCTTGTTTAGGGATATTTTGATTCTGCAGCATGTGAACAAGCAGCAGTGAATAACCCTTCATCATCTTCCAAAGTGATACTGATGGAAACCAAGCCTTAGTTAGGATCTTTGAAGGCAGCTCACTGCCTTCCCCAGCTAGACATGGGCTCATGGTGTGTAATACTACAAGACCAACTAAAACAACCTTGGAAGGCAAAGGCAGGAACTGGAAGAATGAAGAAATGCCCACTGTAGGAGAAGATCAGGTTCGAGACCACCTTAGGCACCTGAAGGTGCACAAGTCTATGGGACCTGATGAGATGCATCCATGGGTCCTGAGGGAACTGGTGGATGAAAATACTGAACCACTGTCCACCATATTTGAGAAGTTGTGGCAATCCAGTGAAGTTTCCAGAGACTGGAAAAGGGGAAACACAATCCCCATTTTTTAAAAGGGAAAAAATAAAGACCTGGGGAAGTACGGGCCAGTCAATCTCATCTCTGTGCCCAACAAGATCATGGAGCAGATCCTCCTGGAAACTATGCTAAGGCATACAGAAAACAGAGGTGACTGGGGACAGCCAGCACGACTTCACTAAGAACAAATCATGCCTGACAAATCTGGTGGCCTTCTACAACAACATTACAGCATTGGTGGCTAAGGGAAGAGCAACTGGTGTCATCTACTTGGACTTGTGCAAAGCATTCGACACTGTCCTGCACAACATCCTTGTCTCTGAACTGGAGACAGATGGATTTGACAGATGGACCGCTTGGTGGATAAGGTTGGCTGGATGGTTGCACTCAAAGAGTTGTAGTTAACAGGTCAATGTCCAGGTGGAGACCAGTGATGAGTGTTGTTCCTCAGAGGTCAGTATCAGGACCAATATTATTTAACATATTTGTCAGTGTCATGGACAGAGCAATTTAGTGCACCTTCAGCAAGTTTGTGGATGACACCAAGATGTGTGGTGCAATCAACATGGTGGAGGGAAGGGATGCCATCCAGAGGGAGCTAGGCAGGCTTGAGAGTTGGGCCTGTGCAAACCTCATGACGTTCAACAAAGGCAAGTGCATGAGAATAAGGTATCTGGAAATATAAACATACTTGTATACTCCTCCCTGTTGCTTACTTAAAACTGACTGGAAAAATAACACATTAGAAGAAGCATCAGTAGTTCAGGATTACAGCACAGAATTTGGAGCTGAAGTTACTCTCCACTTTGTTACTGGTACATCTATGACCACAGATATTTCTGATGTACTCAGCACTTGAGGCATATCTCAAGATGGTCAGCTAAAAAATGAGGCATTTGGAGATTGTAGCTTTCACTTCACTGTCCTTTTTTTCATTTATCCAAAGTGTGAGCATAAGCTCATGTTTGCAAAGAGCTCTGAGAATCTGGAGAGGAAATCCTTTTGCACAAAAGAAATGGCCACTTTTGTACTCAGTAAAAAATATTTCTACAATATATGTTGACACTTCAGGCCAAATTTACCCCATCTAGCTCCATGCACCTGAGTTTGTCTTAGATGCTGCTGGTAGCTAGTGGAAAATTACAGGCACTTGTGAGCTACTTGCATCTCAGTCAGTTTACTCAGTTTCTGTGGGTGCCTCTATGTGTATTTTAACTCTAGGTGGCACTTTACATTCCCCAAATACATGCCTTATGTAAAGTTAGGTGGTAAGAACCGTGGCATTTGTGTCCTGTAAACTGACTTGGAAATTTCAGTTTCCTTTCAAACAGACAATGCAAGGCTGATAAACTTTTCAAGACAGGAAATGGCTGCAGTGACACCACCCCTGGGATTATGAGGAGCCATCTGCAGGCATTCTGACTCAAGGATTTACTAGAGACTAAATGTGTTGCTCACCTTCAATTTCAGTTCTAGCACTGCCCCATCCTTCTCAGTGTTCCTACAGAAGAAGAAAAATACCTCAAGAATTCACTGCTGCACCTCAGTCGGGTATTTGCTCTGTGAGGTGAGAAGATGGATTTTAAACCTGGTGTGAGGGAAAAAGGCTCTGTCTGAGCATATATCTACTTATCCAGATATCGCTAAAGCCACTCAGGCTTCCAGGAAAAGACTTATTTCTTTGAAGGTGGACTATGCTGATCTTAAATTGGACATGTCTATATTACTTCCTGCAAAACTGCGTATCCTTTCTGAGGGGCATAAATTTCTTTTTTATGACTACGACGATGCAAAGCAATTTTAAATGCCCGGAGGAGAGAACTAGAAAAGACGAATGGAAAGGAATTGAATGATTCATTAGACTCTGAAGAAGATTTGATGAGGAATTCTATAATTCTGGACTTTTAATTTAATTGTGTCTCTCTTTATTACTTTTTCCCCTTCTTTACCTTCATGGAGCTTCATAAAAATATAATTTTTAAGAGCTCCTTATCTTGCAGCACACAGTAAGAAATATAACACTGTTTATTCTGTTTGGACAGTACATTTGGGTTTTGAGGTTGGTGATTTATCGGTCTTCTCAGGTACTAGCTATATCTGTATACCTGGAAAGTCCTGATTCCTGTTTCGGTAAAATTATGCCTTTGGTATAAATTTCTTACTATTTTTGAACTTTATAGCATTTTCTATAGGTAGGAGATGAGTGCTATGACCTCTCTGCTTACTTGCTCAGGTGTTGACTAAAATCTCTTCTCTCTCACATCGCTCCAAGGCACAAGAGTGCTGCTGAAATCAATGGAGTTGTTTCAGACTTAACTGACCTGTGAGTACAATCTCGCCAGTGTCTGTGTTCAAGTATTCTTGTGGACATTGTTGAGCTTTAGATCCAACTATGAACTTTATCATAAAATTTTCAATTTACATTTTGGAGGTCTGAGATTTTCCTTGATAAAATAACTCTGCATACCAGACACTCAGTTGCTACAAACAAAATTCTACCAATTTATATGAGGTGGGATTCTAGCCTCCTAATTACGAATCTGATTTAACTCCATTTCAGCTGACTTTGGTTCAATCTCATAGGATGCCTGTAAAATACCTTTTCTGGTGCCTGTTCTCTTTGCCTTTCCATCAAAGATTTAGCTGATTTCTATGTTCTCTAGTACTTTAGGCTAAGGATCACCTGCACATCAGCTATTCAAACTGTTGCATTAAAGGATACTTATCAGAGTCAAGCGTTTGCCTGTTTCAGAACACTGCTAAAGGCTTTCGCTGAGGCAGTTTCACAAAGTTGAATGTATTTAATAAGGTGACAGACATAACAGATTTGGAATTGCCAGTGATAAATACACTTACTGCAGCAGTGTGAATATATGATAACAGTGTTAGCAAAATGCTATCCCAAGTATTCCTCACCAAAAGGTGGAGGTGCAGAGCTTACCAAGAAGGTGTTCCTGTCTTCGTGGAGAGGAAAGGAGCACAGCCCGTCGACTGCCTCTTCTGGTTTCCAATTTCTCGCCCCCCCAGTTCTTCTTTTTTTCTTTTTTCTTTCTAACACTAACTCTCCTTTTATATCCTAACCTTATCTGTTCCTCCCCCGGGGTGACATTTAGCATGATTTGGGTGGAGAATCAAGTACTATAGTCACATATGTTTAGTATGTACTTCATTAAGCTCATGATGATATTCAGGGGTGTGAACTTTAATATTCATTTCACAAATAACGAAGTGAAAGGTTTCACTCCAGGCACTGTGGCCTTCAAGATTCTTTTTTGCTGCCACAACAGAACTGTCCTGCCACCGCAAAACTCACATGCCATGTGTTCGGACCTCCATCCACAAAGTTTGTATAAGAGATAAGCAAGAACAAGCTACTCAACTCCCCTTTGCCCAAGGCTGGTGCTCATCAGTGACACTAAGTCTGACTGTGCTTCTTAAAAACGTAAGTAGCCAAACGCTAAAAGACACTTTCTTAACATTGGTGAAGGTAATAGAAAACAAATTAAGTATTCTAATTTCATGTTTATAAACTGTGAACAGTTGAGCAGAAGCATGAATTATTCACATGTGCGGACACCATATGCATAAATTATCCCAAAGCATTCTGCCAGATCTGCCAGCACCTGAGAGGAGCAAGACGGGAAAGATTTTTCTTTCCTAAGAGAAATGCAGAGCTAGAAAAAGGTAAATAGGTGCACTTGCCCCTGGATTACATTTTCTAAAGTGACTTTTGCTACTCCATGCTGAGTTCCAGGAAACAACAGGAAACAACAGTCCCTTCTCTCCTTCTCATTGCTTTCTCACCCCTGCAAAATTTTCCTACATTTTCCAAGCCGCTTTTCATCTCGTCGAGAATATTTCCCTGAGCAACTTTATTATTAAAAATCTTTTCATTTTTTTTCACAAGTTCTACCACCTACATTTTCAGAGTACCCATGCCATTTGTCCTTCCTTCCTTCTCAGCAAAACATTTTTACACATTTTTATTTATTTATTTATTTTCATTTTACAAGTAACATGGCCAACATGTGATTTCAAAGAATCATCATCTTTGCATTTGCTAAAGTGTAAGTAGAGTGCAGTCCTCAAAGTTCATGCATGGCTAGAATTTCTGTAAATTCATTAATATTTTCAAATGAGCTAGGAGAAAGCAAGGAACAAATAGTTACAATACTTCAATGGTGACCCTTTCTGAAACAATCCAACAATAGGCTTGTTTTAGTTGACCATTTTCATGTCAATCACTGAAACAATTTTCTTCCCCCTCATTACTACTTAACTTAGGTAATTCAGAAAACCATTGACATGGTTTACCTACGAATATATTTTCTCAGTGTGACTCAGTAGAACTGCTCCTCTCCTTAAGATTTGGTAGGCCCTTATGAAAGTGTTCGCATGGTCAAGAGTCTGTGTGTAAATCTAAAGCTATACAGATAGACATACCTCTCTAGGTACAAGTGTAAGAATAGGTATAGGTAAATTTGGTACTAAATCAAGCAAACTTATGTATATAGGATGTAGCTCTAGGACTACCCCATTTTAACTAGTAGTCAATGTCACAAATTTAAAAATACTTATGGGGTTTTACAACAGATGAACTACTGCTTTTATATGCTTCCTGAACACCAATAAATCTGAGTGAAACCTCTACTAGTATAAAGAACAGCACCAGATTTCTGAAAGTCACCTTTCATTCAGTTAACCAAGAAGCAATTTAATAATTAGGGTATTTAAAGTTCACTTAGATCATTAAAAAGTTCCTTTCTAATGGCATTCACCATTATTCTGTAACACTGTGAAAAAAATCCATTGTCTGAACAGCGGTACAGAAAGTGAAATACCACAACGTACAGAGGCAAAACACGTAGTTATCTAAACAGGTTCACAGGAAGCAGCCACCTGGATCCTAGGCTTTCAACTGGATTCAAAGAGGATCCAAATCTCATCTCACATTTGCTGATGCATCCATATTTTCTTTGTTTCCACCTGAACTGTAGTTGCTGGTACAAGAGCCATAGCATGCAAGCTATTCAGCAAATGTGGTCATTCACCTGAATGATTTTAAAACAACAGTCACCTCCCCGTACCACTCCTCTACTGCCTTTACCAGTCGCACAAATGGAGAGCCTATGGATAGCAGCAGTAGCAGACAGCAACAGGCAGGAAGACTTCATTTTGCTCCTGAAAGTTTAGTGTTCATAAAAAGAACCCGGCTTTCCACCCATCATAGCTGAAGGAGGGCTACAGTGCTCAGGTAGAAACCTGCTGGTCTAGAATAACTAAAATGCATTTTAGAGGAAAGTTAGCCATTCTGAATGTGCCACTTAATGCCTCTCAAATAATGCGACCCATTGCCTACACTGGAATTGGGCTAGCAGTTTATGTGGGAGAAGACGCAAAACTCATCCCACACCTGCAAAGCTAGGCAGATAAGTCTTCAACTTTTGTCTGTTGTGATACTTAGCGTTTCTTACACAGCCTTCCTAGAGCAAACACAGGGACACAACTTAACTCTTTTTAGCTTTTTGCTTAGCCAACCAGCTAAGATATTTTAAATGCTCCCTCCCTGTTCTGAAATCTGTATGTTTATGTTTGTGGGACAGCCTTAAAAAATGCTCAAAACTCATCCCACACCTGCAAAGCTAGGCAGATAAGTCTTCAACTTTTGTCTGTTGTGATACTTAGCGTTTCTTACACAGCCTTCCTAGAGCAAACACAGGGACACAACTTAACTCTTTTTAGCTTTTTGCTTAGCCAACCAGCTAAGATATTTTAAATGCTCCCTCCCTGTTCTGAAATCTGTATGTTTATGTTTGTGGGACAGCCTTAAAAAATGCTCAAAGGTTTCCTTCCACCAAGGAAATACAAACATCTTCACTTATGGTCCTTTTATAAACTGCCCTTTAATTCAAATGCCTAAACATTTATTTAAAAGCCAAATTTTAGCCACATTTAAGAATCTCACTATTTCAATTTCTATTATCATCCCGCAATTTCCTATTAGAACTGTCAGCATTTTGTTCTTTTTTCAGTACAACTTGTAATGCTTTACTTGACTACCTGAATTTTTGTAGGGTAACAACATTAACATGATGTATTTGCATCTCAGGGCACATGTGAGCCTGTCTATGTACGTCCTTATGTTTATGCACGCATGCATTTTCCATACCTCTAACTCCTGTAACTACTCAAAATCCCAAACATACCCTTGTCCTAGACTTGTGTTTCTTGCCATTGCAGACTCATTAACAGGCTTCTGTAGTGATGCTCATGTATGCAATGTTATGCTCACTGTCCTTTTGGAAAAAGAAAAAGAAAAAAAAAAAAAAAAAGCTCTTTTCAGAGCACTGCATTACACCATAATAGTATAATTCCTTTGATTACAAACCAAACGAGAAGAAAAGCACCCACACCCTCATCTTCTGAGATACGCTCAATTTCAAATAAAAGTAATAGTTATTTAACAACTGCGCCTTTTAGAGAAAAATAATGCTCACACAATCACTGTATTCAGATCAGTATATTATTGTAAACTCAAGAGAGGGGATAGACAGAGGTGGGAGGGAAGAAGAAAAATCTAAAATACTCCTTCTGACCAGGTATATATGTTTTCTCCTATCAGAGCATTTTCAAATGAAAAAATATGACTCTCTTCTTTTAATGCACTGAACACCAATCTGCCTATACTACAGACTAACTGCTACTATTTAACCACTAAACATTTATCTGGATTCTGCATAAATAGAAACAGAAGCAGTGTTTCTAACATCTGTCATTGTTGGAATAATCATGTTGCTGTGCAATGATTATGTTGGGATCCTTTTACAAAATGAAAACAGTATTCATTCGCAATTATTCATTACAATAGGGCCTGCTCTCCTCCTGTGATTGTTATTTAAAATGAACCAGCTCTCCCGTTTTCACTGACTAAAACTGGCTTATCAATGAGCTTTTCACTTACAGATAAATTTTCCTCTGGGTTAATTCAACTTAATTTTAATTTTTTTCATTGCATTATATTATAAATTAATTACATCAGTTGCCTGAGGTTTAATGCACTTTAACAAATAGTTAATGCACTGCTTCAGTTCTCAGTGAGAAATTACTCCTCATACTGTTATTTCAGAGTCATGCTGGTTAGGATTACTCTTCTGTCTTGTTCCATTGACATGATCCCGTAACAGGATGAACGTATTCTGAGCTAAACATTTAAACAATAAAAGGCAGAGAACAAATGACTACAGGAATATTAATGGGCACAGGAACTTCAGCAGGGCAGCAATGAGATGAAAAGAACATTGCTATTAAGGAATGTTTTCACTCCTGCCTGTCTATCACAGGGCCGAATCTTTAGATAAGGGCTTTTCAACATGATACAAGATGTTATCAAATGCTGTTGTACAATATTTAGTCTCAAGGGCTAACTTAAAAGAAATGGCTTCAACCATAAAACAAAACAACACACCACCACCAATGAAAAGTGGAAGGTGAGTACAGCAAAGGGTTGTAGTTTGGTACACAGTTATTATCACAGCTTTGCTCTTCCATAGAGCTGGTTTTTATCTGGACTGGATATCAGTGATAAGGATACTTTATGTCTATACGTGTCTGCTTGCGCGCATGTGTGTATTCCCTCCTTACAAGGGGAACGTGAAAGTGTAGGGGGGGCAGAGAGAGTATAAAATTGAATGCAGGCTGCCAAGATGGAAATGATATTTGTTTTCTATCACACCAGAGATGCACCATTCCAGCTTTTGTCCTTCAAAGCTGTGAGAGACCACGCTTTAATGCCTGCAGGTTGACCATGCATTGTTATTATACAGTCTTCATGTTCACATCATGTGTCATCTGACCAAAGGAGAGTCTACAAAGTGAAAGCCTCATGCAAAATTTATGCTTATATGGCTGTTTCAGTCAGTGGAAAAATCAATACTGCAGGCTTGATGCACAGAAATGACTGAGTGCTCTCTGACTGACACTAAAAGCACTGGGAGATTGAGGGGCTGCATTTGCCGTTCAAGGAATTGAGTGTATTAGAGCTCTTATAATAGTCTGCTCACCTTATATTAGCCTTTCCTTGGGATTATTTTTTGATAACAATTATGATTGTGGGGTTTAAGGCAATTACACTATTACAAAGAAAAAGCTGCTTTTTATGTCCTGTAAAGCTGTCATATATTTCACACCACAACTGCCTTCCAATTATTTTGCTACAATGCACTTTGGAAGCAAAATGTCCTAACTGATATATATTAGTCCTTTATGTTTTATAAATAAAAATCAAAGCTGTAATGTAATCCTTCAAAAGAAGCTTCTCAGTTTCCCAGATGTTATTTTAAAAAGCATAAAATGCAATGTGTGCTGTAAGTCTTAAAAAAGACAAACACAGTATCTGTTTTTATATGGGAGGGTAACACAAGCCAGGGATGTTGCACACATTGTGCAGACTGTTGTAGCTCAAAATGCTAATACTGCCCGTTAAACATGGACAGATGTGGTCCATGGAGTTTAACATCAAAACAAACAAACAAAAAAGAAAAAGAAAGAAAAAGAGGGAGAGAGAGGGAAAAACAAAAACAACAACAAAACAAAGACCAACTCCTCAAAGGTGTTTTGTTTGTTTCTTTTTTTTTTTAAAAACAGGATTCAAGGTATAGTGTAATGTTAGGGTGAACACCCTGCAAAATATTTTAAAGACTCAGTGAATACTTCTTTATACTTCTTTATTAGACATAGATGGGGCTGTCAGAAAAAAGATGAAGGAAAATTAATGCTTGAAATGAAGAACAAACTCTGATAATCTACTTTAAGAAAATTACATATATTCCCTCCATCAATAAATACCCCTAGTGAGAACAGGAATGCATTTGCACTGCGTTTTTGTGACTGTAAATACACAGAAATATTTTATTAGATGGTATTACAAGCTTTTCATCAATGTCTTCTACTTTTGTTATAACTCATAGGTAATGAGTAAAATGATTAATGGAGATTGTAAGTGAGGATTAAGAAAAACATTGGTATTTGGTTTAGAAATTCCTGAATTCCATAGCAACTTTTATAATATTATTACAAAATATTCTTCATTCCCATATTCAGCTTTCTTGACAGCCATGCACATATTTAGCTGTACTCATACTTTCAAAACATTCAGTAACGCTGATTAATTAGAACAAGTCAAGTGGGCGTCTTTATTTCAAATTCAAACCACCAAAAGTGAGGTGGGTAAAAAATATGGCCCTTTCTAGCCATAAACCAAATACAAATTGATGAAGACCAAACACACAAATTGCTTTCTGAAACACAGAAATAGAATAACTACTACGTGGCTGAATTCCCACAAATTACAAATGATGGTGTCTGGAGCTCCTGCAGCACAGACCTAGCCACTTGTGAGCAGCTGAGTACAGTATCTTTCCCAAAAACTTTCACATAGGAGTTGTGTCTAATAGATAAGTAGTACCAGCTGCAGCATGCACCCAGGTATCCTAACCACACAGTTTTAGCTCTTTTCTCAAGCAAGAATTTCTGTGAATAGGGCCTGCACATTTGGACTAAATTTGACATCACATTTCTGTGTGGTACTGTATTTGTGTGTGTAGGGGAGGATGTCAGCCTTTTGAACTTGGAACCACCACGAAACAGCTGCCACCCACAGAAGCTAGATTGGTACAGCTATAAACCATCTCTGAAGCTCCATGCAACATGCTTTTCTCAGACACCACTCCCAAGAGATGAGAGGTATGACTTGATTAAAAATGCTGGAGTGGCCAACTTCCCTCATTTAAAGGTCTCCAGTTCCATGTTGTTACACTAATCCTCTGTCTGAAATCAGAAGAAAGTTTGTATATGCACCCATTCAGGCCTTCCTGGAGCACAAGAAGGGACCACTGCAGGAATTGGGTTGATTGTGTAAATGAATGAAGCCTACATGGGCAGTAGGAAGGAGATTCAGTGAATTCTTTCTGGAAAGAGGCTGAATTTTCATCTATGTGTTGTGAGGAGCAGAAAGGAAGAGAGAAGGCACCTGCTGACTCAATGGCTGATTGATGCCTGATAAGAACTAGTCAATGTATAGTCACATTGTAGCTCTATGGGAAGTGTCTGTCAAACCTCAGCTGCTTTGTCTCTGTACAAATGCTGAAACCTACTTTCTCCTGCTGATTGGAGAAAAAACAAAACAAAAACAAACAAAAAACCCACACACCTACAACCAGGGAACACAGAAATGGCAATATATGTTAGACTATGGTGGCTGTTGCATAAATCTCTAGCTTGTCTGTCTTTGTCCACCACAATGGGGAAAGGCTATAGAAACATCTGGCAGGGCAGAAGAATATGTGCAGCAATGCACATTTCTACTGGTTGTAACAGAAAAGAAAAAGGCCTTGGAGGGACTGAGGATTGCTGATGGTAAACTAGCTTTTTGTTTTAAAACTTCTTCCTTTTTGCTTTGTGCTGTGTAGTGACATACTTCTTTCTTCAGTAGGCCATTCAAAAGAAGACACAAAAAGAGGAAGAATTGCAGAGTTTCCATGATAAAATACACTATTTTTTGGATATCTCTTTTCTCTTAGCGTAAATGTTTTACTGTGTGAATAGGTAATCTTCATTAGAAATAAATCAGCACAACAGCAGTGAAAACAGTTTCTAGTGTTGAGCAGAGGCATGTGAGGAATGAGAAAGAAGATGGATTTCAGGGTCACAGATGACTTGCTGGAAGGAATCAACACCACCCTGTTCACAAACTGTTATATTCATCTTTATTAGCTTTCATGCCTCATCAGGCATGCCAAATGAAAGAACAAAGTCTGTGGAACAGAACATTTTCAGAAAATGAAGATGTCCCACCATCAGATAAATGCTGAGCCTAAGACCCACAGCTCTCTTCTCAACCCTTTGCTACAGCTCTACTCCCTCTGGCTGAGCTGGGTTCTCCACCAGCTTACAGGACTTGCCTTTATGAAGATAACAAAACCAAACTGGCTAAAACCTATCTTGAAGGGGCTCTGGACTTTGGATCCAAGGTAACTGAGGATAAGACATGGCTAGATGTTTATACAGTGTGTTCCTTTCTTCCTGTTGCATACTGAAAAACTGTTCACTATAGCTGTGAAAGAAACAGCTACACTTCACTCAAAAACTGAAGTTCTCTTTCCCCTAGTCCTTCTTCTCCCCAAAACAACCAAACCAATGAAAATTGCACACTAAAGTCAACAATGTGTTAAAACGTGAGCACCAAAAGTAACAGTAGCTAAGGTGAAGGTTACTTGCTGAGTACCAATGCATTCAATGCTATATAGGATACACAGGTTTTGCTTCAAGGATCTTAACAGTTCACTGACAAATTCTCACCCCTAGACATTGAAGAATCAACTTGAAGTACCCATATACTTATTCCATTGTCCCCAGATTTATAAAGCTTTACTAGCAAACTTTGGGTACATACATATTGAACTGAGACCTTGGCTTAATGCACGGCAGCTAGCTTTTCTTCCATTGTGTGCATTGTGCATGCAGTGTAGCTGATCATAGCTGAAACTGTGAGCTGCCCAAGACAAGAGTAATTGTGTTAATGTGCATTTGTGGAGTTCCTACCACACGAGGTCTTTGATCAGTGTCTCTAAGTGCTACTGGAGTACAAATAAACACTAACACTACCAGCTCTACTCAAATAGCTAAGCATTAGTTAATGTGAAAGGTACTATAAAAACACAAAGAAAAAATTGTATTTAAAGCCTTTAAACTGTGAAAGGGCAAAACTATAGCAGGGAGAGAGGATAGAAGGAAAACTGGAAATTGCAGGTATGGTGGACTTCAGCCTCTTAACTGCAAACCCTGACACTTTTTAAAAAATACTAAATGCATGCATAAACACACAGTGAAATTTACAGACTAAGCAGAGCTTTGTCTACTTCCCTGCTGCTATAAATAATCATTGCCAATACATTCTTGGAATGGATATGAATGAGCAGATTCCCTGAGAAGGAGGCCCATGCATGTGACAGATAATTCAGAAGATGCTGCTCAATGCTTGTTACAGAAATATTTTTAGGCTACAATAACTGATTGACCAAAATAAGGGAGGAAATGTTATCAAAATGATAGGCAGTAAAGAGAACCTTAATGTAAAGGATCACAAATAGGGACAATGTATTGGTAGCAGTGCAAGGCTTCCCAAGAGATCAGACTGACAAATTCAGACCCTAGTGGCTAAGCTCAGGAGATACATGAAGCTGTAATAGCATTTATTAGGAAAAGGAGAGGGAAAAAGATTGAAATAAAAAGATACAGAAAAAAATCTTCTAAAATTCTAAAAAAGCCTTTTGTTAATGGCAGAGAGCAACTATTGGAACTGTTTGGAAACATTAGAATGGCAAGTTTGGGGAAAGGCTTGCGGGGGAAGGAATAGGGAATTCAAAGACAGGTTATGTGACAGACTAATGGAGGAGATGTTGTCAGAAGTGACAGATGGCGGATAAAGTTGAGGCACCTCTTTAAAAACAAAATGTCAGAGACAAACCAAGACATGTACAGGAAAGTCACAAGCAGATGGACACACCCATAAGTCACCACTATGAACACGCTGGCTGAAGGTACATTGACGGATGACAAATCAGCATAGTTTTCAATTAAATCCAGCAAAAACTGTAATTTCATAATTACAGATTATTTCGTGTTCTCTGCATAAGAACGATAGTTTCACTGCCTCAAAGCAGCATACCTTGAGTGTTGAGTTTTTTTTTCCATAAATAGTATAGTATATTTATTGTTTAAAACATCAGGTTTGAAGGAAATCCACTAAGAAGCAGCTGAACAGGTTGTGTCTACTGGTACACATGTATTTTGCACAACTATAAAGGCAGTTGAGTGGGGGATCTTCTCTAACTTAAAATGGTTTCTCACTTTCTTACCTTCTTCCTGTACTACATGTCTTTAGTGAGTAAATGCAACCACCTTATTTTCCTCAGTGAGATTAACCATTGGTTTACTTTGCCTTGTTCTCTTTCTTAAAAATTTCATGAAGAAACAAACAAACAAAAAACACCTCTAGTTGCCTATAACCACTGACAAAGTACTCAGATGGGAAACACTTTGCAGCTTGGTTCCCCTATGAAATTTTTTGTGTGGAGCCCTATTAGACTATTATTTAGCCTTTTCAGCTTTTCCATAGTAACATCATAATTTAAATGTATTTTGTTTCAAACAAAGAAAGCATGCACTAGAGTACAAAAGGCCTGAAACTGCCAACCTCAATTATGCTGAGTAGTGGAAATCAGTGGAATAATAATATTATACTTTAAGGTACACCTCAATGTAGTAAAGTCACGTATTCTAGAACAGCAATGCTTGACAGTTGGCATAAAAAACCTCCCTCACACCTTTAACACCTGTGAATTTCACATATACTTTATAGTATAATCTACGTAGTAATATCTAATATGTTACAAGATTAACTAAAAAAGAATGGGAAAAATATGATGTTATAAAAACTAGAATCTTGCAGCTGGAGGATATTCTGGATTCTACCCCTAATTTTAAACCATCACCTTCTGAAAGATAAGCCTATGTTTCTGAATTCATAGCTGGATGTATACCAAAACTAACAGTATTTTTTCCTTATGCCAAATATTTAACTCTAGAATGTAGTATTTGTACCTATATGGGTGTATGTTTGTTGATCTAATGGATTGAACAAGATAAAACAAGGTTCTGTGGTTAGCTAGCTATACAATAAAATATAGACAATTAGTTAACTCGGGATTTTAAAGAAGTCAACAGATGTGGAAAGTCATTATTCAGTTCACTTCCACTGCCCTTGTAGTTAGAAAGGGACAGTGACAGCAGAGAGGAGCTGCTGTGACACTCCTGAAAAGCCACTTGTTTCTGAAAATCAACAGATTTCAACGAGTTTGAAGGTAGTTGCTCCTAAAGAGAAGTTACAAACAAGAGGAAGACAGCAAAACCCAGCAGCTATTTTTTTCCCTTACATTTGCATTCAGCCGTCAGGAAATTTGTTAATTAAATACTAAGGATTGCTTCAGAGGGAGAATTTTTAGTACTAATTTTCAGGGAAAAATTGAAGTGTCTCAATTCAACTCTGTCTTCAACTGTTTCTAGAATATACAATGATTCTGAGATGACCAGAAGAATCTATGATTCCTGAACCGTCCAGCTTTTGGCTATCGAAGAGTTGGGTGCTGTTGCTCTGAGAACCATCCTCTGCAGAAATCTCTCTTATCCCAGCACTGCCCTACCCAAATTAGCTTGTAAGCAGATTAAGAGGTCTCTCACATTCTGTGCTTTGTGCTTCAAATAACGGTATCATTCTTTTCCCTATGCCCTTCCTTGTTTAAAGGAAGCAACTGAGTCTTCTCTTCCTTCTACTGTATTATTAATGTCTCATAACTATCCAAATGCTCCTCATGAGGAAACCTCCAGCTTCCTCTTCATAGTCTCCCTTCTTCAGTTCTCTTTCCAGATACTACCGCCCTGATGTCTTCCAAGGGGAGACTGACCAAATATGATGTGATTACAGCTCTCTCGTTCTCTAACCATCGGTTTCTTACTGGTTCTGCTACTAGCCCCAATGACTAGGGTCCTCTCTCCTATCTGGAGATGCCCTCATCGACATTTGTTCTTCACCTTTCATGCCCTGATGGCTCTTCCTTTTCAAAATATTAATTTGCTTTAGTTTTAGAAAAAGAAATATATCAGCTTTAACATTATCTGACACTACAACTACTGCTTCAGAGCTGCCTCCTTCAGTTAATTAAAAATTAAACATACACTCACAATCACAGCCTGAGGTTGTTTACTAATGTTACCATGTACCTCAAAAACCTGTTTCCCATCATTTGCACTCAACTAAACCAGTTCAGATTCAGTGCTCCATCATGGAGCACCTCTCGTCTCCCATTTCTAATTGCTTCATCGGCATGTCTTGCAGAAGATCTTTGTAATCCCTCATTCCAGCTTCCTGTCACACTTTCTTTGGATCCTGTTCTTGTTCCCCCTAATACTTTATCTGAGTAATCTCAAAGACACAAATTCAACTCCATATATACGCTGACAGCAAACAAATCTGCCTGTCAACTCCTAAATCTTAAAGACTCTTTACACATAGCCTATTTTAAGGTTCTCCCTATCTACTTTGACAGCCAAAACTCTCATCCAAAGTTTCAGCACCTTACACCTCAGTTATGGCAACATCCTCTTTTTCTCCCAGGAAGAGAAATTGGTCTCCTTTTACCCATTTAGAGAGCTGCTGGTTCTCCAAGGCTGCTACTTGAGATGTCTTTTATTTAGCTTACCCTTTTTTCATCACATCAAATACAAGCTGCTTGTTTTCACTTTCAAAAGATTTTTACTGCACACCTTTGCCATTCCTTTTCCCCCCTTATCTCTTATTTACTCCTCAAAGACAGATGGTTCGTATTATGACCATGCTGACCATGACTGTTTTACTGTTTCTTCTTATTCCCTGACCGCATTCATTTGTGGTCTCCTGTCTTCCAAGTAGCTTTGCAACTGGATTGCTTAGGCACCAATATAAAGCAAATGATAAAAAAGCAACCAAAGAAAAATAATAATGGTTTGTGTTGCTGGTTTTTTTTTGTTGTTGTTTGTTTGTTTTCAGAGATACCTCTATCTAGGAAGTCTACCCAGAGAAAATACAACTTCAGGGCAAGTTCTGCCCCAGTATTCAGTGGAAGTAGAATAATAAAGAGATGCTGCAGACTTCTGGGTATTTAATAACTACCTTTAGGATTCAAAGGGAAATCTTGTACCCTAAAGCAAAACCAACAACCTTGAGAAAAACTCCCATCGAGTCTATTGAACTGTTTGAATTTAGGACTCTCAGTGGACCACGTTTCTCTCCCTCTGTCCCCTTAGCCTTCCAGGAAAGCACAAGGGAGGACAAGCCCTTCTGACTGAGGGTGGTGCTCCCATGGAATATGTTTGTTAGGACATATCCTATTGCTCTGCTTCTGCCAAGGATCTCTGCCGTAAGAGCTTAACAGAGCCCTCTCTGTTCTCCTCCTTGTTCAGCACTCTTTTCTGAACTGGA
Source organism: Anser anser (assembly GCF_964211835.1). Classification (NCBI taxonomy): domain Eukaryota; kingdom Metazoa; phylum Chordata; class Aves; order Anseriformes; family Anatidae; genus Anser; species Anser anser. Next base: position 101,206,596 of record NC_139721.1, on the reverse strand, counting down.
AGTACTGCAAATCTAAGGCATCAACACAAAACACTTGTCTCCAGAAACATAAATCAAGGGGACAGCAACTAAAATCAAGGTGTTCCTGAGGAATACATAACAGGGAAAGAGAGAGGTAAGCCTTCTTAAAATGGAGCTTTCTTCTAAAAGAAACAGCTCTCAATCCTGGAGTCTCTTTTCTTTCCAGGGATACTTCCCATTTGTAGGTGTTTTTAGACTCTGAATAGAGAAAGGAAGAAAATACTATGTAGAAAGGAAAGAGAGAACTGCGTAGGAAAAAGTTTGGAAGCAGATGTTGATTCCATTGCTCCCTGACTTTTTAGCACGCCAATTCCCTTAAAAAAAAAAAAAAAAAAAAAAAAAAGGATATAATATTACTTAATAGGGATACTGTGAAATGTTAATTAATGGTTTTACAGCATGTTTATATGGCAAGATGAAACAAGTCAGGGGCACATAAACCACTACTCCTACACAATATAACCATAGTCAGCTGCATTTTTTTATTATTATTATTTAATGTAACTACACACAGTCTTTCTTCAAAGGCTATCTTTAAATCTACAAACCCACCACAATAAAATCAACTGTTCTACTAACAAGCCCTGGATATCTTTCAGGAGAACAAACGAGACCATCATTGACTAAATTATCTTGACAATCTTTCCTCCATAGCACATGGGAGTTTTTTCCTGTCTTCTATACTAATATTAAATACACTGTGTTTTATCAGCACTTTGAAAAGAGCAAAGTGAATGAGCATCTTTTACCACTTTAACAGCGTATGAAAGAAGCTGGTAAGGCAAGGAAGATGAGGCATGTTCAATGTGAGAAGAAATTATTTCCATTCCAGGTTGATTCCTCACTGTGCTGAGCCCCCACCTGTTTTGCAGAGGAAGAAACCAGGCTGTTTACATTTAAAGCCATTCTAATGGCAGCACACATTTCCTAATCCTAGCTGGTCCTGGCAAACCAACTGCGTGACCTGAACATTTTAATGTCACACATTTGCCTCATAGCACTTTCTGAAAACTAAATGCAGTAATTACGTCTCCTTGCACTGACCTGAGGTACCTGTTCATAAAGAAACCCAGTAATTGTCAAACTATCAGTTCTTATGCAAAGTTCTTGTATAAGATAGATGTCACCTCCAAATCCTGTAATTACAAAGTTAGAGAAGTATATCAAATATAGAAATGACCCATTCATTATTTTTTTTCTTATCTATGAGCTGTAGGAACACAAACTGCAACCATAAAACCAGCTAACGCAGTAGATGTAATCTCCTGCTTATAGATATAAGCATAACTACTCAAACCTAAAAGGGACCCTTGATTTCAGCAATTTTGTTGAAGCTCAACAAGCCAGCCAGTTCTATACCAGGAATTTCTGAGTATCAGTTCCTGTAGTCTCCTGGCAACTCCAGATGGACCTACATTTAAATTCTAGAGGGAAATTTGTACGTTCTGAACCTGAGTTGAGTTTCAATCTCTTTATGAATGAGTTTTAAATGGGAAAAAAAGTTATTTTTTAAATAAACCTTGAAAACTTCTTTCCCTTACAGGCCAATCACAGCTGTAGATTTCAAATTTAGAGTTGAGGGGTCATATTGAAATTGTGACTTCCTTCTTTGACGAAAAGATGTGAATGACAGTATGAATTTCCTTCATGTGGCATTTTGGATCAGCTATACCATTTTGTACAAGCCCATTTTTATTCCATTCTTTCTCCATCCACTGTTTACAATACATGACACTTACATGAGGAAGTTACTTGGCTTCAGTTCTTTCTGTCCTCTTCATCTAGACAAATTCTGACTGCAAGTCAAAAATAGTCTTTATATTCAGCCCACCTATATATCAACATTTTGTAATACATATGCCAAGCACACCAGTTCTGATGGGGATTACAGTGGAAAGTCTGTAAGTTGAAGGAAAACTCTACTGAAGATTCTACTCTATCATCTCACCCAGCATCATTTCTAAAACCAAAATTTTAATTCCAAAAAAGAAAGAAGAAAGAAGAAAGAAAGAAAAAAAAATGAAAAAACCAACACATAACAAAAAAACCACCAAGAAACATGGATGCAGCTGCCTTTTTTCCCAGATAAGACACATGACATCTCGGTTAGTTTTATTTTTTTATTCCTTTTCCTTCTCTCCCTCCTCTATTTTCCCTAGACACATCTGTATCAGCTCTGGTAACCTCACCAAATTACAACTCTGGTAATTAAACTGTTTAACGAATGCTTCTTCAAATCCAGTTCAAAGTTAGAATGTAATGTCACTGTGAGCTATTAAATGCTTCTACTCCTCCCTAGAAATGTATATATATGAGAGGCAGCTGAACCGACTCTTTTATGTGCAGTTTTTTAAAGAATGCAGGATGAAAGGTGCTATATAAATGTAAGATACAGTTATCCATAGTCCAATATCTTAGTGAAAGGCTGTAATTAGTGTAAGCACTGTTTAACATAAATCAGAGCTTTGCATTCAACATTTCAAATGCAACATCTTGGCAAGATGTAGATTATTTTATGTTGGACATAAAAAGCGGTCTGTAGTAAAAAATTGTAATGATGGCCTGAAGAAGCTTTGAAATCAATAGATAACAAGTTACTGAAATTGGGGAGGCCTGACCTGCTCTGCTAGAAACAACCAGTACATCAGATATGTTTGGTTTTATTTGACTTTAAATTTCTTGCAATTGTTTTATTTCTAGTGAGTTCTAAATTCTTTAAACGTTAAATGGTTTTGTTGGTATTGTTCTGGTTGCTTTTTGAATCTAACTCTGCTTTTGTTTTTGTTTTATAAGACATGGTCAATGTTTAAACTAGAGAGAAACACTAGGAGAGCAGAATAGTCTTAGCACTGCTGGATATTTCAAGCCTGTGATTTATTTGCAATGTAATTCAATTATTAAAAATAGACAGTATTTTTATATCTTTCAATTCTGCTCTACACCAAATCACAAAAGCCAGATATTTTCTATTAGTGTTTGATAACATGTGGTTACTAAGGCCATAAAAAAAAAAAAAAGAAGGCACTTACAATTTTAGTATAAACTATGATTAATTTTTATTAGGATGATACATTTATATATTATAAACCGACAATTTATTTGTAGATTTTTTTCCCTGCAAGTTTAGTAGTTTCCCTTGGTGCAGAATGCAGAATTGTATATGAGATATTTGAGTGTCTAAAACGATGTATGATAAATGAAGTAGCATGCTACTTATACGCTTATCATGTTCCATGACTAGCAACAGGTTCAGCAAAGGGCACAGCCAGTAAATGAAATTTTCCACCAGGACAATATATCATCACAAGAAATGTATGCGTTGGAAACTTACAAGCTTGCTCGAGATGCGGACAAGGTGTGAAATGGTAAAAAATGAAAAGCAGAAACAGCATATAGTAAATTTCAAATTCAGCTGTATTTCCATATTGGCTGAGCCTGGTGCTTTAACTGTTTGAAGTCATGTAGTTTAGAAAATAATGAACACATACACAAAAATTTAGCCCGGTTTTAATGTTAGAATAAACTTCCTTCATTAGATATCCTATACTTCTTTGGAGAAAAGAAACTATAGAGAATTTAGTGAGAATATTTTTTATATCTCCTTCAAACTCCAAAGACAAAGCAACCTCTTTAAATGCATATTTCTTCCTCAGACTTACAGGTAAAAAATCTGCTCCAGGAAACATTTATCATAACTTTCAACACTCTGTGGAGAGCACTAATTAAAAATAATAATAAAATAAACAGGAAAAAAAAAAGAGAGAGAGAGAATGTTATCTGTATATTTCTCAGTGAAATTTGTTTTGTTTACAAAAATGTTTCATAATAGAAATTTCTGGCATATCACCGTAGAATCCTAATCCTGTTTTCTTGCAAGATACAAGGTACACCAAGGAGAAACTTCTTGGTATTCTGGTGCTAGGTGGAATGACAACTAAAAGTACATTCAGAAAGCCTGTTTTTATGGCGACTAGCTGTACAGTCTCACTGAAGAGAGATTAGCACTGGAAAAGCTGATGAAACTTTGGAATTCTATCTGAAAGAAGCTTCTGAAATGTCTCGAAATTTGTTACACTGCTAAAAATCTAGCATAATGACTGGTTTGTCACTTATGTATTATGGTAACAGTTGTATTTAAAAGTCTTAACAATTTCATAAACCAAGTAACAAATCCTTCTCCCTTCTTACATTCTTACTGGCTAAAATACACCTTTGGTGAGATTTGGCTGATGCAGCTTTACTACGCACAGTAATTTCAGAACCAATTATGGCCCCACTTTGGGCCATAATGTCGTTATTGCATTTTTTTTTTTTACCAGAAAAATCTCCTGCTCTTACCTTTCCCCATCTCACTTCCAACTAGCAACCTTTCTCCCACATCCCACTCAAAACACAAAAAATATCTTTACTGTCACATTCAATTATTAATTTCATAAATGTTTCTTCCTGCCAACAAATGTTGTGACAGACATCTTGTTTCCATGGGCTGAATTACTGCCACCCTATTCCAAAGATGTTAGTGATGACAAGTTCTTGTGAGTCACAAAGAAAGAGGCATATGTGCAAAAGGGAATATTTATTTTCACAAACCAGAAGTAGCCCCTCATCTGGATGTAGACAGACTTGCTCTGTTCCCCCTCTAACTTGCATGGCCTTTCCTAAAGGCAGAGCTGATGAGATTTAGCCAAGCATTTTGAGTGGAGATCAGGAAAGACCCTCTGATGTACCATGCCATCAGAGAAAATCTTTCTCACATTTTCAGGCTGGCTCTCTCATGTGCCAAGACTTCTTTTCACATTTTTGCTTAATCTCAGGCTTATCCAATTAATGTTCATTGACTTTGGGCTTAATATTTTTGTCCCTCACATCCTATTTGGATTTACCGTTTCTCTGTCCATCTTAAATCCAGACTTAATTTTCACTTTGTGATTTTCTCTGACTTTTTTCCTTATGATGCTAATTTGGAAAGAAACATTATTTCCTGCTTACACAGTCTGCTCTCTTTTGAGGCACAACGTATAAAACGCTAAAAAAAGAAAAGACAGTAAGAGCTCTTTTAGGTCTAAGTAGACAGAATATAAGAAAGTTCATGCTTTTTGTAGAACATGAGGCTAGACCTTTTCTAGTCATAGTCCTGTGAAATTTAGTTCTGACTTCCTAGTTTCAGCAACATCAGTCTAGGAACTCTCTAAGTGAAATTCATCTTTTTGCAACTTAGAGGGAAATAGAATCATAGAATCTTGCTGCAAGGCAGCAATCTGTGTCCTGTGTACTCTTTGGCCACAAGTCTCATAATCTTTCACGTCTGGAATAAAAACCTAATTTGCTTGGTTGATGTCAGACTTCAGGGGTTTATGCACTGTCTGGTTAACTTTGTCACTGAGCTATGACCATTGTCTTCCAGGTGCAGGCTCACTCTCGGCACTGACATGAGGAGATCTCATGGGATCTACTACCATTTTCAGAGTGTCAGTATCTCCTGTGCCCATTCTTTGTGCCACTGTCTGAATTCCAATGCTCAGGCACTGCTCCGTAGTTCTGAAAGCTAAGCTCTCTTATTCACTTGCAAAGTATTAATTCCCTATTCCGTCCTTGCTGTTCATAATATCCACCTTTTTGGACAACTGGCATATTTCTGGAGTGTCATTTGTTTTATACTGCCCTTGTTGGGCGGGTTGCAATTTCCATGAACAGTATCTTCCACTGAGTTTCTGTTCTTTCCCACAAAATATTCTGTTAGTCAGGATTCTTTTCTTGTTCTACAACATTTTGGGATTCTTTTAACTTACTAAGTTGACATTAACATCCTTGAAACATCCTGTATTAACACAACAAAATGTAAATGTAGTTCATTTTCTTCCTGCCTTACAGAGGATAATCAGACCTACAGTTAGCCCTGATATTATCTTTTTATTCCCCACCCTTCCCATGGGTGTAAGTGAAGATAAAGACAATTGAGCTTCATCGCTACTGCCATGGCATAATGCAACATGAACTGCTTAAAATACTTACAATTTTTAAGCATGCTCTCAGAGATAAAATCTTTTAGAAGGACTATAAGTACTAATGAACTTAGTTGACAAAGGAATATGTTTCTTTAACTGTTTTGCACATTTTCACTCTGTTATTTCAATGTTCTTGCTTTGAAGTGCTGTACAGATTCTATATTTATATTCTGGGTTGTAGGTTCAAAGCACAATTTTTTCCAATTCTTTGAATATTCCATAGATTTTTCTATAAGAACTTTTATTTGTCTACCTAATGACTAGGACATTTGTCAACTAACGGCTTAACAGTTCAGACCAGAACATCTCACATTAGCACTAAGAACCTCTCTTGCTCATTTGGAGGGCCATGGAAAAGCATCAGAAGCAGCAAAATGAAGTCATGAGGAGATCTAACTTTATGATCTTTTCTAACTCCCTGAAGACATATGAGAAATCATCAACTAGTGAATGTCAAGTAGTGTAAGAAACATGGACTTACAATATTACAATATTACCTTGTAATATTTTATTGTTAGCTGTTGTTGTTTTTTTTTTTTTTTAAAAAAAAGGCTCCAATGTGGGGCAGTACTTCATTTTGTGTTGTTCCATCTGATCAAAGGCCATGGACTAATATTCTGAAGTATATTAATAATCCTTTCCCTCACAGACTGAAAGAACAAGAGAAATACAGCTCTCCTTCCATTGTCAATGAATGTAATGAACATTGTTAAGGAACATAATCTTGATTTTACTAGAATTGTTTGGTTGCTATTTTGACACCAGTCAACTATTGGTTTTAATGATACAAAAACAAGAATTGTCACTGATATTGTCCCTTAGAAGATGGCTACATCATATGTCATGGATTTATGGATATTACAGGTCTTATATACTTTATTGCATAGAAGGGAGAAAAGAGAGACAAAGAGGAACAGTACAGCCAAATGAATTAAACCCATTCTTCTATGTAAAATAAATTTTCCTGTCTTTAAAAGCCTACAAAAATTAAATTATGTCAATATAGATTTGGTACCATTTTAAATTAACTTCAGCAGAAACAGAGTCCACTTAACTAGGGTCAGGAGGAAAACAATGGAAAAAAATTGGCTTTTGTGGTTCATTTGAAGCACAGCCTCAGATGAAAAACCTGCTGATTGCAAGTGCTATAAGGCTGAGGTTACATGAAGTTAATATTAACTTTACAAATCAGGAACTTTATGATGAAATGGATCTCTTCATTCGAAAATCCCCAACCGCTATTCACTGCTTTGTGGTCTGTGGAGACGTTATCTGATCGTTCAGTGATGTACTTGTGGTTTGTAAAAATGGGGACCCTAAAGATCATCAGAGCCCAAGTCTGTTCCCTGGGGCCTTTTTACTCTGCTGACACTTAGTGAAAATCTACCAGCAATACATTCTCTAGAGCAGCAATCATTAACTCATTCAAAGTCACAGGCACAAGGGTCTTGGGTTAGCATCTATTAATTAGTGTAATTATTCCCTGGATGACAATTACCAACTGCAGGATCCACTTAACATCTATTCTCAAATCTTGTCTTTCTGCAATGCTAATGTTTCTAACAGGTTCATTTACCTCCATTTACTGATTATACTCACTATGGTATATTGTTTCAGATGGACAGGATGGAAAGCCAATACCTAATATTGACCTTTATAGTATCCTGTGATTAGAAAGGCTGCTCTACCATTACTAGCCACATCATTCTATTGAAAAACATATATACTGTTTATGATAGATTTTCACCTCCTACAAACAGGCTTACAAAATTAATTTCCTGAGAAATAATGTGTTTTAAACTACTTTCCTCAGTAATGCAGTTGTACTTACTATGTTGCAGTATGAGTTTCACAATGTGATGTTTAAGACTATTTCAGCTAGCAGTGATATGCATATAGTGCAACTTTAACCATATTCTCCAACTTTGTTAGAAACAAAGAAAAACAAAACCAAACAACCTCAAACAAACCATCAAAAAAAAAAAAGGAGGTAAAAAGAAGAGGTACAAGTCTACGATCTGTGCTTGTTTGGCAGTGTCCAAGTACTGCATGGTGCTAAGCCACATTGAAATCCTTTAGAGTTCAAATAAACTAGAATGCTTAGAATGCACTTAAATCAGACTGATATATTTGCTAAAGGAACAGAGAAAAATAAATTGCATTAAGTCTAGTTTCACCTACTTAAGGAATCTAACACACCTCTTCTGTGAAAGGGAAGACAATGTCCAGAACAAACAAGATTTTGATAGGGCAGAAAGCTAATTTATTTAATAACAGAAGGAAATAAGCCTTTGATGGAAAGATTTTTCTCTAGGTATTGAAAATTGGAGGTCTTTGGAATCCATGATGGAACTAATTTCACCAAATGCTTTAACAGATCTTCCTGATTCTATAGAATATGAATCTTTTGCCAGATCATAGCCTTATATTTCAAACCGCATCAACAAGGATAAATCAGAAGTTGTCATATATGGAGACTGAAGGAAGAGGAAGGTTATCTGTTAGGAGTTCCTCTTTCCAATACCAATAAAGTCTGGATTATTGAAACAGGAGGAAGACTTTCTATTACAGAAGCAGGAGAAGAGTGTAGGGAGTATGGCATCATGCTGTGCTGACATGTTTCCCTTCATTCTCCAAGAAGTTGACAGCAAGAGCAATCAAGAATGTCATACACTGAGCATCAGAGTTTAAAAGGAATAGAAACATACATGGCAGTATGTTTTCTGAAGAAGCTTTAATTCTTTCCTCTCACTATGCTGATGATTCATAAATTAAAAGAAAAAATAATTTTAAATCTGTGTTAATACATAGTTTCAGAGTGGTAACATTTGCTCCTTTAGTATATATTCTAACGTGTCCCCTGGACAGCACCTCAACTACGCAGGAGTAAGTGGAAGCAGCAGTGTTGCTTTTAAATGTGCTGTTAGATTGTATTTGTGAGCATTTGATGTTCTTCTTTAATAACCCCAAGTAAAAGGCTGAATGAATTCAACAACAGTAGCTGAAAAAAGTGCAATGAGTCATATTATAGGAAAATGGAGAAAAGGATACAGGACTCTCCACTGAACACAATCCTATATTGTAGGCAATCTGTGATAACACCCTTTTCATTTCAGTTCAGTCCCATAAAATTACCACTAACATTACAACTCATGCAGAACACAGATAAATGTAAAAATGTCACAGAATTCTTCCAGATGGGACTTTTAGTTCCACTAGATCACCATCTACTTTTTTACTTGTCTAATATTTCATTACAACCTTCCATAAGTTAATTTTCTTTCCACTGACCATGTAAATCACAAATCAATTTTCATTTAAAATGCCTGACTACAGATTGCTCCTGAAAGCTCAAAGCATATGCTTCAGTGAGCTCTCCAACATTCTTAATGCACATTAGAAAAATGTTGTGGTTTTTTAAAAATCTTTTTAAAGGAATTAATTTTACATTAAAGTCTGGCATGAGACCCAAGTATTGGTACTCCCCCCTTCCCTCTTCTCTCCCCCATCTTTAAAAAGCAGGTGCATTTTTTAAATGTAACCACATGTAGAGCTAAATGTCTTTCATGATAATGATATTTGTTCCTAAACCAAAAATTCAGGCAGGAATATAAACTGCTTTAAATTTTCAGAAAGTAGATATGATTACTTAATCCCAAACCCCTACTGCAATCATGTTCTTCTCTAGGGGAAAGAAGACAGAAAAGAAAGGGAGGAAAACCATTCACGGCCCAGTCATTGGCTGTGGTTACTTAAATCATTCTTTTTCTCATGTTCTAACAGAGCGTTTGTATAACTCAAGGAATGCACTAAAATATACGGCAGAATATTATTACTAACTTTACTCTTGGAAGCAGCTACCCCAAAACCAATGAGATATGCCTGTGAGACAAGCAGGATTCAGCCTTTTTAAAACAATCTATAAGAAATGCTTTACATGAATGCCCAGTAAAGAATGGTATGCTCTGAAATGTTATTTTCTTATGTTAATTTAAACACAGCACTCTCCCCTCACAAATCTATAGGCATAAGTTTGGCAAGACTGGACATAGGAATGGTTTCTATGGCTGCCTTTGCTACTGTCCTACTCAGAAACATCAGACAGTCATTTCACTACTCTGTGCCTCAGTTTTCACCTTACTAAACAGTGAACATTAAAGTGACCCTTTTAAATAATTAATGGGACCACTTAAACTACTACCTAAGCTGACACATGCATAAGCATTTGCTGAATCAGTAACAGAAAGGATTGATCATGTGGTCATTTTACTCTCTATATGGTAGACTATGTTTCCTCACAGCAGGAATTTCTGTGCTGTTTAATTTCAAAATGTTTGCACATGTTCTTGTTGCTAGAGAACCTCAGCATCAAACCTTGAGAGACAAATATACCAGCAGAGCAACCTGGTGTTATGGGAGAAGGAAGGGCACTATCTTCTCTTGGAACATGCTGGAATCCTTTCTAATGGCATGATCCCACATCACTGAAGTCTAATGAAATGATGAATCTAAACGAAGAGAAGAATATGGTTCCTCTAAGTCTCTTTCCTCCTCTGAACTCATATGTAAGCCTACCTTTCAACTTACTGTCTCTCTTTTCCTCTACTCACCTGGCACATCCATATCTAACATATCTCCCTCCAGCTCTGGGATTGTCCTTCCATCTCTGAAGTTCTCTTGCATGCCGTTTTGCATCACTCTATCACAGCTCTTAGGCAAGACAGTAGAGCTTTGAATCCCAACTTCTTGAAGCACTCTGACATTGGGATTCTAGCTTGGGGGTGATGGAGAGGGTGTCAGTTTAAATAAGACTGAGTGCTCATGACAATTGAAAGTAGCTCTGCATTAAGTGGGGCTCGTTCTCATAATGCAATGTGTCAGTGCTGAACGATGAAATGGGGGAAGGGAAAGGCTCTTGAACAGTCTCTGTAAATAGGGTCTTGCCAAACTATTTGCAGGTTATAGTCAGCCAAACCTTGAGGGTCTTCTCATTGTTTTTTTTAAAACTCAAACTCCCAAATGTCAACGGGGCCTCAAGCAGCACTTCATGTGAATCTGCCTCACTAAAACTGAATGTTGAGGGCCTCTGGAATTGGCTTTGTGCTGCCATATCACAATCACCACTTAGAGCTGACCACTTGTAACAATGATGTGGAGTTACTTTAGATACGAGGTGTGGGTGAAAATGTTTACTTTGCTTCCTTATTTAGAGAAAACCCAAAACACATCTATTAATAGTAAGCGGAATCCTTACCGAGCAGGGATTACAATGAAGACAACCTGTCTAGTCCTCTATTAAGACTTCTACAGTTAATTACTCTATCTTAAAAAAAAAAAAAAAAAAGAAAAAAAAAAGTAATTATTTGGGTTATCTAACCTATTCAGTAAAAGACCCACAAAAATATTTAATGTGGGAGATGCCTAGGAGCTAGTTCAATTGGGTGGGTAGCTTACTTTTTTATTTCTTTATTTTCCATTTGCCTGGCTAGCCAGAAGGCTGTGCTTTGTTTGTTTGTTTGTTTTTCTTCAAACAAACCCCTCACTTTTCTTTTTATTTTTCTCTCATATTTCTTTTGATGCCTTTTTGTTCAGTTAGCAACGCATTGGCAAATGCAGCTGATGATCAAGGGGTGTGCAACCAAAGAGGCATGCCAATTACTGTGGCCAGAAAGCACATTAGACACTTGAGCATCTTTCCATTAACTAGATCCTCTGTCTCTTTATATCACTTTGTGAAATGGTTCTCAGGAGGAGTTTCTCTTCCAGAGGTTACTGACTAGAAGCTCTTGGATGAGACTGAAGCTCAACAGGGCCAGTATAATTAGATCCACCTGCTTACAAGTACAAGCTGGGATGTGAAAAAGAAAAATCTGAAGGCATTTTAGTAAGAAAAGGAAAGGAAAGTCTTCTCTCTAAAACACATTCACTCTACTGAGAATCTTTTCAACCATCTATGTTTTCATGAATTGTTAGTACTTCTAGATGAGACTAACATCCAAACACAAAACATGATGTTTGGGAAGCCTTTGATTCCACTGTAAATCACATTCTTCTAGCAAGTACAGATCAGAACTTCAGATTTAGATGTTTACAGGCTTATTTCAATGCCTATGAATAGCTTTATATGCATATACATTTAGGCATTCCATTTTCAGCTTTTTGCCTAAAATTACTAAGCAGAACATTACAGTTAGTAGTAGCTAAAATCAGAGCTGCCAAGTTAAGCTTAACTCTGCAGGTGCTGATGGCAGAGTTATTTATTACATGAGCCACACAACCCTCCAACATGGGGACTCAGTGCTCTAATGTAAGCCTCTACCTAAATAACATTGCTCTGAATCATCAGCAACGGAGGATGTGTTTTCATTGCAAGTACCAGTCATCAGTTACTTCTTTCTGAACCACTAATACAGGTTTTATGGCTATGTGAATATTAGCAAGTGGTTTGGTGCAACATGAGTGGGTCACTAGACGGAGACAGTTGATTTGGAGTCCCTTTATCCTCTTCTACTTGCATTTCAGGGTTTTTGCATTGTTCTGTAGTTACTCTGGTTTCTTGCACTGAATGTATTCTTCTTGAAACTGTCCAAAGGGCCAACTGTTGGTTTGGACCTTTGTGTGTCTCCACCTGGCTCTGGAATACTATTGGTGTGCGCCTGGAACAGAGCTGCTAGTTTAGTTTCCTCCAAAATAAATCTGGTCTAAACACCTCAAACTAACATGAGGCAAATGGTGAAAACGGGGATTCATTTCATGTATGCAATATTGCTCTACACCAAAACACTTCAGTTGATGCAGCCTACTATACAGTAAGATTTATTTTATAAACAATGGCTTACTTCCTGCCTTCCTACACCACTTTAAAAAAAACTTTTCCCTTATTAATATCAGTAAGTTTAGGTTTCTCAACCTCGATTTCTAATCTCCATCATGCCATTTGTGAAATGATCAGATCAGGACACAAAGAAAATATAAGTGGAATGTGACTGTGTATAAATTGCTCTGTATTGGCAATCTCATCCCATTCTGTTATTTACTTTTCTCCAAGTAAGATAATTATATTTGTATAGGTATAGGTATAGATATAGATTAGATGTTACATTACAAAGCCACAAGAGTTCCTGATCTTGTTAACATGATGGTTGTCATAGTTTGTTTTGTTTTGCATGAGCAAGAGCTCATTACTGAGAGCCCTTGTCATTCACATCAACTTATGTCTTCTTAATGAAGCATTTCTGAAATGAATGGCAGGACATATACATTTCAATTCAAACTCTACCTTGCTCCCACTGAATTCAATGAGACTTCAGGACAAAGGAAGCTTTATAGTTTGTATTTTTACAGGTACACCCTCCTTCTTCCTCAGTACTCTTTTAAGGAGGACCAACAGTGATTTTCAAATCATTTTGCTTTCAGAAATTATTTCAGCTGGTCTATTTGGCTACCCTCTGTACTAGGTTACTTGCACAGTTACACGCTCTCAGGCTCAAAAGATGCTATAATTCTTTGTATTCCTTGCAGTACAGTAGGATACTATAAGGCAGATAGACAAACCTCACCCTGTCCCAGTTAGCCAGAATGGGTATAGTTTGCTGTGCAGAAGAGGTGAACTGAAACCAAGTCTCACTGCTGAGGAGGGTAATAGCAGCACTGCGTTTGCATCAGTCCCCTGCCAGGCAATCCATAGACTGACACTGATGGTTGCTCTGGAGGGAGTCACTTACCCTCCAAGCTAGAGGTAAGACGCCAGATAAGCAGTAGCCTGTAAAAAGGGATTAAAAGAAGAGAGAAAACCAGGGGGAAAGATTAAGATAATTTACCCTTGTATATTGTATCCAACATAAATCCCATTGTCAGTATCTATTGTTCAAGTACCTGACAAACTTCTGTTTCTATCCTCTCCATAAAAGTCTCCATCATATGGAAAGTTGCATACCTTTCATGGTTTTATAATAAACTGGAAGTGAGTAACAGTGTGATATCAAAGGAAATAAAACTCCAGTTGCTATTGCTGCTGGGGTTGCCTTCTGAATGTGGCTTATACAATATTTCATCTGTGCTGACACCTTTCACTCTCAATTATTTGGCTGCTGTCAAAACAAATCAATCAAATTATAGCACAGTGTCTTCATGTTACCATTCCACTGCAAGTTAGCTGCATTAGCTTTGAAATATATGGAAGTATAAAATTTATCTCTATTATTTATTTAATACAACTTTCTCCCTTGTGAGTTATCTTACAAACATAGCAAACTCAAATTATCTGATGTCATATGTTGAATATATATAAATACCACTAAGAAATTGTAAAATAATGGCACTCGTGGGAATATAAATGCATAAAGATACACTTGATAAGTCTTGCACTTAGAACCAATGATATTCTTCTGACATATGGAACAAATAGTATATGTTTTTAATTTTGGTTGCAACTGGACAAGGTTCTCATATTAGATAAATGCAATTTCATAAGATATAACTTTGAACTACCAGTCCTGTTAAAGCAGGGTAAAACAAAGATTTAAAGAACTGATTTTGTTACCAGTAGAATGAAGGCAGGGGTGGAGGTGGGGTGAGCTGGGATTGAATATTTTTTAAACATGCTACAATGCCGGGAGGGGAGCATTGTCTTCCTTTACAGCTCATAGGCATTGATTTGGGAAAGGAAAGGCTAAAATCTCAAAGAGAGACTCTGAAAGTGATTCCTTTTTCAGGTTGCTAGACTTGGAGTTTTCAGAAACACACACAGAATTTGTTCTCGAGAGGTTTTAACCTTTTAAAAATAAATAAAATAAAGGAAACAACTTACAGCTTGCCAATAAGTGAATTTCCTGAAAATGTACTACTATCATTTCCTTGCTTTTTAGACAGGATTCATGTCCTGTTACAGCTGCATCTGCTAACATACAGGAGCCCAATATACTGGTAAAATTACAACAGGTTTATCACCACTAGCCATTTACCTCTTCTTCATTTATTACTGCTGATATAATGGGAAATCAGTTGCACAGTATAAAATACATTCAGGAATATTTGGGTTGTGAATAACTTTAAAATCCAAGGTGGGATATACTGGATGGACAGGAACAACAAGCACCAGATGAGGAAAGGATCTAGAGAAATAGTATCTGAGAAAAGAAAAGGGAAAGACATTGAAGGGTCAGAATCTGTAAATCCAAAGCATCAGCATCAACTTGAACAGAATTATATCATGGAATTGAGATGAGAAGCTTGTTTTTATGCCAAAGATTTCTTTTTAACATTGTATAACCTATCCTAACAAAATACAACATCTAAGTGAAAGAAGAGTCTGTAGAATATGTCAAATCTAAAGCTTAGTAAGTACAAAAGCAATATTTATCTTAAAATAAATAAGCAAATAAACACAAGAAAGGCAACAGATTTAGAATCCACACTGTGATGAATCTTATTAGCCTTGGTCAAAACTTACAATCCATCTGCTGGCTGGATAGCAAGTCCCAAATAAGGAAAATTCACCTTACTATTCCAGAAAATGAATTCACTAATGGGCCTAGCCCCTAGCTTGTTTTAGGTCTATGAAACAGAACAAAATTTAAGAATTAAAGGTACAATTAATCAAGATCTAGCTGCATCTGAGGACATTTAACAGTAGGGATTTAAAGCCACTTTTGTAGGAAAGCATAGCACTAACAATCAGCATTCACTTACAGGTGGTAAAAGAGTTGTAGAAAACGTGTCAATTGTTTGCCCTCACATAAGATGTCTAGGGTGGAACAGAACACAGGCCTTGCGACTCTGCTCTCTGCTCCATCTGTCAGAGCACTTGTAAAGATGAAAAGTTTCAGGAATGAAAAAAGCTTCAGAGATCGGTAGCAAAATGAGACTGGGGCATAAAGATCTCCATGGGTAGAGGATTCTATCAAAAGGACATAAAATGACATGGAGATCTGGGGACAAGAAAAGCCAAGCAAGTTTCACTTTCATCGTTTCTGATTTCACATCTCTTTTCTCAGGTGACAAGTGTTACAGCACAAGGACAAGGTCTACAGTTGTGCCAGGGAAGGTTTAGATTGGTTATTAGGAAGAATTTCTTCATGGAGAGGATGGTCAAGTATCAGAACAGGCTTCCTGGGGAAGTGGTGGACTCCCCATACCTACAAGCATTTAGGAGACACACAGACATGGCACTAAGGGACATGGTTTAGTGATGGAACTTGGTAGGTCAGGTTGACAGCTATACTTGATAATCTTGAAGGTCTTTTCCAACCAAAAAGATTCATTGATTCTGTGATGTCACCAGACAGGCCCTGTTTCCATTCTAAACCAATCTGAGTGGCAGACAGAAACTTTTGGCAAAAAAAGAAAAAGATGCTGTAAAAAGTTTCAAAATGCATAATCTTGCTGTGATAAGAAAGTCACAAGACATTTTCAGAACTTACCACGACAATAAAAACAAACAAAAGAAAACAAAACAAAACAAAAGAGGTCTGCGGTTCTGTAGACTTCAAAGAAATTTAATTTAAAAAATTGGCTTCCAGGGGGTTAACTTGTATGGTCCATGGATTCAAAATTTACACTACTAAAAATGCCTGTAAACCCAGTTGGTCAATAAAGACTTTGTTGTTTTTGTGAGTCCCTAAATATATATGTGCTTGATTAGAATCTCACTGGTCTATCAGGAACACGAGTTTTTATCCAGGGAGTTTTTAAAACATGAATCATAGGGATTTTATTAATACAAACACCATAGGAAAACAAAGGAAATTAAACCACAAGGACTATAAATGTCTGACTTAAATCCACCAGTGCAAGGAAATTAAGAGTGAAGGCTGCAAATCCATCCTGGTAATCCTTCTGTAACTCACTGTATTGCAGTTAGGAGTCTTGGATCAGCCTATGAGTCACATATGCATATACCATATGGATGTACCTATCTATTTGCATGTGATCCACCAGTGCATGTAGCCTGTATGCTACAATGCAGAGGTGAGGAACAGAGTGACGAACACCAGCTAGGATTTTTACTTGCATTCCCAATTTTGTGGCTTTTGTAAGATTACAGTAAGTTAAGTGCTTAACATTATTGGAATGAGTTTTCTCTACATTAATTTAAATTGTCACGGTCTAAATTCAAGAAGAAGATTAAAGGCTCCTGGAAACAGGTGCAAAGATATACTTTAAAAGCAGCATTAAAATGCATCCATGTTCTGGTTGACAGAAATTTCATTTATAACCCTGCACACAGAATATTCCTGCCAGGAGCAGTATCAGTCTGAGTCAGGTCTAGAAGGATAACTCATGCTGAATAAAGGGGTACATTCCCAGAAATGCCCAGGTCTTCAACACCAGGCACTCCACAACTCCTAGCCTAGGGGTCATGTCTGCTAGAGAGTAGTTAACCAGTAGGTTTTGGGTGGAAACTCAGGAGAGGAGCAGACCACTTCTGTCTTTCCCATCTGCTTCTTGGCATACAAGTTTGGAAACTTAGACCCTGACAAAACTTGGCCTGCAAAGTTCAAGTAGGTGTGAACACTTTGATTTCAGAATTAATTTGATCTACATCACTTCATTACTCCTCGACGATGTTGCTCCATAGCCACTAGTAGTGAAAAAACAGGCATGTCTGAGGTCTATTTTGGGTGGAAGTCAAAAACAGAACATACAAACATTAATACTACTGCATTTTAATGCCTCTGATGGTAGGCCTTTAACTTACGGGGCAAAAAAATCCAAACAACAAATAGCTAACACACTGGGAGTGATCAATAAACAACTAGTAGCTAATAAAGCCCTGAACCTTTCACATTCCTTCTGTGAAGGCAGCAATTTGCCACTGAATAAGATGAACAATTAACATGGGACCACATCATTCACACAGGAGAAGCCTTGTATGGTGGGGAAAAACATCACAAATGGAAAATAAGACTATTAAGGCTCTTTCTATACTTCCTTCCAAAGGCAGCTTTTGCCTTTTTTTCCCAAAAGCAAATGTTAGGCCTCACAAACAGTATGTTTCTTGGGCCAACAGGTGGAGGCACAAAACCTTCTACATACTCCGTCTTTAGAGATCTCTCTGCCTGTTACTTCAGTTCCCGTACAGCACAATTTGGAAGGAATGCAGCCGTCAGCCTGAGGAAGCCTCCTCTAGTGGCTGCTAATCCACAGGCACTCTGTGTATACCACACTATGCCTAAGGATGCACAGATTTCTCCTATTTCTTTCCATGTACTGAGATAGGGAGATTAGCAGTTAACCCCTTCTTTGCACGAGAGAGCCCTTCCCAGTGACTGTATTATGTGCATTTGTACAGTGGTAGTGGAGGTATATTTGGTTTGAGGGCTTCACTGAAATTGATAGCGAGTGCAGCTCCTTTTCTTGGTTCTTGTCATTCTTGTTCTGGTTATGTTAGTACACTGCAGAAGTACCTGAGAATAAACTATTCCTCTAAGTGAAACATCATTTTGATTATTACTGACATTGGTGCTCATTAAAATACATAAGTGAAACACTGCCTTTCTGTAGACTCTGAAAGCTATTTCATGTTACTTGAAGGGGAATACAAATGAATAGGGACTGCATCACTTTAGTTAAAAGGAGAAAATGTTCTAAAAACTGGAATTTGGACTCTAGATCAGTAAGCGATTGAGGTTTGTAGTCTACTTCTTTTCTGTCTCTTTCTTATTTTTCATCTCTCTCTGATTTCTGATTTTTAAGGTCTGTGTACATGGGGGAATGGAGACAGAGCATGTTTATTTTATCTGCTGCACAATTAATGATATAAATCTATGTTCAGATGAAATAAGATCTAATAAATGTAAACAATACATTTTTCCCTTTTTGTTACCATTATGTCTTTACCCAACATTCATTTTGACTGATCATGCACACACACACACAAAAAAAAAACACAAAGCTCTTTAAATTTTTTCTACTGTTATCTATGTCTACTGTTACCCATATCAGTATATTTTAATGGCTGTCTCCTAGCTCTTGAGATGTTTAATACATTTCCCCTTCCATCGTATTGTAGCTAAAATATGACCTGCTGCTGTTTAAATAATGTAATTTAATGATTTCACATTTTCAGCCATGCAAGGCTTCCTTTCAGCACTGAAGCCTTTCTCTAATGATTTGGGGAGATAGTTTGTTCTCATTTCTTTCAGAACTCAAGATTGAGAAACTCTGATTTGGAAATAAATTATTGACACCTACTTTAGGACCAGTACAAAGTGTAGTGGAAATAAAACACATGAAGCTTCCGTGCTACGACGCCAGAATCTCCAACTTGTTGATTTCTTTTGAGGTTCAAATATCATTCAAGCTATGCTATGGTGGAAAAGTCTAAAATGCTGTTGTGCCGTTGTTATGTGATGTAATATATTTGGGCCAACCCTTCACGGAGAGATTCCCAAATTCATATCCATTCCCAAATTCTTATCCACATAGTCTGTGTGGCCAGCAGCGAGCTGGAAAATGACACTTGCACTAGTTCCTTCTCATTTCAAACATATATACCTACTAAAAGGATAGCTAAAATAACATTAACTTTTTAGCTAAAACTTCATTGGCTGTCATGGAAAACTGAACAAAACAAGAGGACAGTCTGAGAACAACAGCTCTTCAGCACTGGAATACATTCTCATTTCTCAGTGATTTCAACATATACTCATGAGGGCTAAAAATATCTTCAGAAAATAAGACAGAACAAACTCAGCCCCCCTAAAAGTATCTTTCCATTCAGATATACAGAAATACTACACTGATCTAGAAAAGGAAGATGGGTTTGAGGAGATAATTCTTTTCCATTAATAGCAGCTTCAGGACATTATTGAATACTTTGAGATTAAGCTCTAAAAATAGTCCCTTGGAAAGACCATTGAGAAGGATAACCAAAACAAAAACAAAAGCAACAACAAAACTTAAAGAAAACTGATCTGGCAAAGGAGCTGCAGAAATTTAAATTATTCAGCCCAGAAAAATGTTTCCCAAAGTCAGAAAAATGTATATTGATGAACAACCGTTTGGGTGATAAAATGGCAGTGTTTTCTGCATTATTCAGTAAGGACAGGCCAAGAAGCAATGGACTAAAAGCTACAGGTAAGCAACACATCATCCTGTAGGGTAAGCAACACATCATCCTGTAGGGTATCTACCTCCCTTCCCACAACCTCACAATTGCTATTGTGATACCTCCAGATTTTTGCTGTTTAGAAAAAGCACTGCTTTACTCCAGCCATAATTCTAGAAACAGTGAGAGCAAAACAGGTTTGTATGTGTCTGGGAATAGGGATAACAACTTTCTTGGATGGTGTTTAAGCTCTTACCTTCAGTACTTTTAGTGGATTCCAATAAAAATATATGGTTGTTGATTTTATTTGCTTTCATCAAAAGACTGTTGATGGCAAGCCAAAGTTCCATAGCTGAATCTGTAGTATGTTCAGAGATTTCTGTTTACTGTAAAGCAGATGGCTTTATTTTGCCACCAACCCCCTGGCATTTCAGTAAACTGTATTCTTTGCATATTCCTTGTGCATATTAAATTTACTTAATAGGAGCCGATGAAAATGTAAGTGTTCACAGCAAGAATTTACACATTCATCTTACTTCTGTTCACACACATTTGACTTTTTTTTGCTCAGGGAACAGATATGGTGCAGCACTGTGTATGACAAATGACACAGTGTAATGAACAGAGAATAATCAAGCACATATCAAGAAAAATAGTTTTAAAAGAAGCTTACAATTTAAACCTCTCTTCACTTACAGCAACAAAATTCCTATTGACTTAATGGTGGATCAGACCCATACAGCAACTCTACAATTTAACAGAAAAAAAAAAAAGTAAAAAAAAAAAAACTTATTTATAGGTAACTGACAACTGAAGAATAGGTAATTTCACCAAATAAATCATACTGTGAGAGTAATTTTCATATCATTAATCACTCCATTTTACCAATGTCTCAAATTTTTAAAGGAACTCTTGTATTCTCTTTTCAAATAGTTAACATATCTATGATTCCTATCACTGAATGTTTTTTCTCTTTCCGCAAGCAAGTTATTATTTCATCCTATCACCCTAAGGTCTCATACTTACCACCCTGAACCAGAGCTGAAAGTCCCCAAGAAGAAAATCAGTTAAATATATACACACATCACACAAAATTTAGTGGAATTACACCCATTAAAGCATTCCATTAGATCACAGTTTTTCTGAATTCATGCATCATTCAAAAAGTCTTTAGGGTGCCTCATCAATTAAGTGGCAAGGCTAGTTTGGGATGAAGAGTTTCAGAAGTTTACTGATGAGAGAACAAAACTGGAAAAGATTGTGCCCACAGCAGCTTTGGACATCTATGTTTGACTGCACTGAAAATTTAGGGAAAGGAGATGTTACAACAACAAGAGTAATGAGAAAGGTTAGAAAACTGTACGAAAACATGCCCCTCAGTCATCTATGTTGACACTGTCACTATAAGGTTTGAGAGACATGAAAGTCGATGAATATGGTCTGATTTCACACACAGGGCATGAACTACCCAAACTGCCTTGAATACTATGAATACACCTATAAAAGTGCTGGTTACAAAATGGAACACACACGCTATGATTGTCTTTCAAATAACCATGAAACACATGAACCAGAAATCAGTCATTTCAACAGAACTGATGATATCACACAGCTAAAGATATTCTCTAGGAAACGCATTCTCACCAAACTCTTACCTTCATTCACATATGTATTGGGTGGGTAGTGGGCTATATAGCAAGCAAGAGAAGCTTACAACTGTGATTTAGGGCTCTTAAGTCCTATATTAACCAAGTTACTTCGTTTCTTTGTGCATCAGTTCCACTTCCAAATAACGAAGGCAACGGCAATTCCTTTCATCACCTGGATATTGCAAGTGTATATACAAAGTTGTGAGGTGCTTAGAGGAATGGGAGGGGAGGGGAGAGAAGCAGACAAACAGCAAAGCAGCTAACTTAACTCATGGACAGGGAACTGCACCTGATGACCAAGCAAGTCGCTATTTGATCCCATGCTTGTATCTACCAGTAAAGACTACAGAGGAAAGCTTTCTGCCTAATAAAGTCAATGCTTGAAACATTTATTTGGCAGCAGGGTTGCAACTTCTAGCTAGCAATTACATACCTATAGGTAAACTAAAGAGCAAAGGTTGCCTGGCTTAATCCCCACAAGTTTGGTAATGCAGGGTGAATAAATGACGTAAGAACTGCACGAGCTTATGTTTATTTATACTACTACATACACAGCAGACATAACTTGGAGCACTCCAGAGTGGAAGGATACATTTTTATAATGCCTATTTCTTCATTAAGATTTCATCATCCACCTACGCTAAAAAGCCACTTCCCCTTCACTTGGTTATATCTGCTTTTACCCACTCCTGTTCCTGCATTATTTTTTTAATCTTCAGTTCCCTACTTTACATGCACTCTCAAATTTTAAACAAGCAAAATTTGTGCATTAGTGTGTCCTTTTCATCTATGATTTATGAATGACAGGTTCTTCGGTGCAGCTTAATGGTATGAGAGAGACATTATTTTAAACATTAAAGTGAAAACCATTTACAACTATGATAAGAGAGGTCTGTTGACATTAAACTTTAAAACATGCACAAGGTAAAGGCAAGTAGCTGCTCCAACAGGTGAGAGTACTGTGCATGTAGTTCATAAGGGAGTTTGTTCAACACATGAGCTGTCTCTCCCTTTGCTGTTTCACAACTTGTAGGATTTGGTGCTTCAAACCATTCATCAAGTAATCAATAGCAACCATAGCATAATCACCCAAAAACTACTTAGGGTGCAGTGTAGAGCATTCATTTAATAAAATTACCATTTTGTCTGTGGTAAACGCTTCCTACCACTTATGTCAGCAAGAAATAATAAATACATTAATTCACCAAGCAAACAACAACAACAAAAACAAATTGAAGGAGCTAAAGTTTTATGTTGATATTTCTTGCCCACACCTCTACTACTTCCACACTGCACAGTCACTTCCTTACCATCCTCTTCCATTAAAGCTGTACAATTCTCTCGTAATATTTTGGCTAATTCTTATCTAACTATACTTGGTTCAGTTCTGTTCAACAGCATCTGCCTTCTGAGAAGCAACCAAGATAATTAGGACTATTAAATAAATACATCTGTATTTCATAACATATGTGTTTCAATTGAGTACTGTTTCTAACAGCACAGAATGATAGGGGAAAACAGGCACGCAGTGTCTCATAGAACTGCTTTTTCAGTCTGATTTTAGGCTATGAGAATACAGCAAATACCTTAGTGTAGGACTGTTGCAATGACGCACTTTTTGCTTCTGTGGTTTGGCGTCGTGCAACTCCTCCAAACAGTTTGGATGACAGATGGCAGAACCTTATTGATAAAGCAGACCTCCCACAGAAAGTACAAGAATGCATATCCTGGGCTGTAATGGCAGCTAACTGAGGAAGCTCTGATTTTATAATAAAAGGTTTTAAAAAGTGACTTTCATGCAATACTGTGCTTTTAGTTGCCTTTATTCATTCAGCTACTCTAATCAGCAATGGTGAAACAGAGTACTTGTCTTCACGCTGCTATTTGAAATTTTCAACTGAACTGTGAGTAAAGAACATTGATCACTGATGACAGAAAAGGCTAATGAATCATTCAAGTACTTTACAGTACTGACCTAAAGAATGTAAGAATCCAGCCTCCACTCCAGTTTTGTAAAAATGCAAATATCCCTTAAGCATCTCTCAAGTATTCAAAACCAATCCAAGCATTAACTTTCAATAAGTATCAAGAGCAACATTTCATCGGATAAAGAGATTGCTCTGTTTAAAAGAGACAAAGTGACACAAACAGGCAAAAGACTCTACTAGAAAAATGCTGAAGATGACTTACCTTGTAGATTTTGCAATGGCAAAGTCATGATGCCTCCTGCTGCAGCTGCTGCTACCAGCCCTTGGATGTTGGTGAGATTCGCTGTAGGTAGAGTTAGGACCAGTCCTTGTTGGCCCCCCAGCTGCCCAGCCATGTTGAAAGGAATAAGGATCGGCTGATTCAGGGCTGGAGTGCCTCCTGGCATCACCCCTGCTACTGCTGAGGCTAACTGTTGGGCTGTCAGTAATGGCTGTAATGAAACACAGACAGCGCACCTATTTTACTGTGCACAGTATTACACATTAATACTTCTGCTTGGGATCCTTTAGTGTTCCAATATAGACATGCCCTGCCTCCAATATCTTCAAACATACTTTTTTACCAACCCAAAAAGCTTTGACAAACTTGACGGACTGAAGCTGTAAGCCTAACTGCCATGTAGCATCATAGCAATTCCAGTTGAATCTAGACTGGAAAATTCATTACACAGGCACTGAAAATAATTCATGAACACAAGAAGGCCTAACTCAAGTCGGCCTACCAGTATCTAAATGCCAACACTTCACAGGTTTTCCCAGTTGTATGTTGATTGGTAGGAGCTGACTACACTATAGCAACAATTACCAGAAGCTGTGTGGACCAAGCAGTATGCAAGACTGTCCTGTGAAGTGGAAGAACATTAAGTATCTTCTTAGAGTATGGTTGAACTTGGAAAAAACTATGAAGCGATATGGAAAATCTTTTAAAAGGTTGAACAGAGTCGTGCTATTATGCTTACATTTTGCCGTAAAGAAAATAAATATCTGGCATAAAAAATAATGAAATGCCTTTACTAATGCAAGAGCTGTGTGTGACATGCTGAACTGTCAGAGCCAATAAGGTTGCATTAAAATTGCACTAGCTTTTTAATATTAAATCATGACCTGTATTTCAAAAATAACATCTATGAGAAGTTCAAAGATTTTAACCTCCTAAATATGCAAAGCTGCTTACATTTATTTTGGAAAAACATACAAAAAGCTAACCTTTCCAGACAAATACCTTTTAAAACATACAGAAGATACATACATACATGCTCCCTTTTTGTAACACAGAATGCAGCCAAATAGAATCACGTTTTCCACATTATATAGATAAAAGATGATCAATCACAATTACTCACTTTTCATCAAATTGCATGCCCCAATTAGTTTAAAGGAAAGATACTGACCTGAGGTCCAACAGGGAATGCAGGATGGGACTGACTGGGTTGGTGCTGGTCACCTGGGCTTGTATCAGACAGCACTGTGTTTCCTCTGGCCTCTAGAATTCAAAGAGGAGATCATCTTTAATACCAAGCCTGAGGACTGGCACATTATCTTCTACTCTGATGTCACATAACATCAAGCTGAAAATGATATGTTAAAGTGCTTTATCAATAACTCAAGCACTCAAATCACTTATCAGCTGCATAAATTATGCTAACATTCATTCAGACCAGCCAACTCATTCAAGAGATACAAAAATCTGACAGCAGTGAAACTGAAGCTATCATCAACCCAGCTAATGGGAGTTGCATTATACATCAGTTTACATACAGTACATGAGCACTCCGCGTGTGTGGGAACTGCATTTTTTACGCTTAGGTGAGCATCAGCCTTTCTAATTTCTGAAAGCAGAAATTATCTGAAAAACAATCAAGTCGCATATACTTTGTATCTTAATAAAGTTTTCTGTTGCCGCTTAGTGAGGCAGAAAAGGCTATATGATGCACAAGAAAAAGGCTGAGAACAAGTATGCTTTCAAATGACAGCTATTCCCCTTGTTTTCAATATTGTATGTGGGGGAAGAGCAAAATTCTGTGAAACCAAGGCTTTTGAGCATTTATTGAGATGATCAATATCCAACAATCGAACTATATGCTGGGTGATAATGACTTGCTAAGCACAGAACAGAGTCCAGCCCTACTGGATTTTGCTGAAGTCTTCAGAACAGATTTTAAAAGGACAAGAGAAAGGAAAATGTCCTATCTGTTGCAAGAAAGTACCAAGATGTTTTGAAAACTAAGCCCAAATTGTCCACTTCCTCCAAGTGAAGGACTTACATCAATCTACAAACTTTTTCAGCACTGATGGCAGAGTCAGGCCCACGTTTATCTTTGAAGCTGAAAGAATGACAGTGAGTATCAGAAGTAGCTGCACGACTACTATGGTCTTTTACAAAGAAAATCCTGGCAATGACTTCAGGTTTCCTGGTTAGTTACGACAGTTTTTGTTCTTTTTTTTTTCTTTTCTGATGCATGGTTGAAATCCCATTCTAAGTAAGCCTTAACAAGATGCTCTTTTCCACTGTTTGTCCTATGAATAGCAAGTGCAAGACAATTCAGAACCAGTTTATTGGCACGCCATGGTGTGCTAAGGAAAAAAGATATGATTCTGTCATACTTATAAATTTTAAAGAGGGTATTATCAGCTCATTTAAAACAAATTCTTCTGTATATTCTCTAAGGGGACAGACTTATAAATAATGGAAATGTGAAAAAAATACTTTGGCACATTAAGGTACAAATAAAATTGACTGCTACATATTATTCAATTGACTTCTATCTCTACAGCAAGGTGTCAATCATAAGAGCATTTTAGAATGGGATTAAATAATAAGTGTGCAGGGTTACTATGCAGAAATCAGAAAATCTGATTAATTTGTAATATATTTGTGAGGTCTCAAATCAGAAATGGACGTTGCTCTGGGAATACTTACAAACATTCTGTTGAAATATCTGATTTGGAACTAATAAAAACACACAGACTTGCTGACATTTTATAAAGTGAATTCTATAAAAATATGTTTGGCATTTTCATGACCACTCTGATTTAATAATGAGAATAAGATGACCTACTATAACTGGTGAGCACGCCAACAATTGCCTAATAACATGCAAAAAGAAACGCAGTCACTATATTTTTTGTGTTCAATTTACTCATCTGAGTTTCTTAAAAGAAACGTAACTAGTTATGCATGATTCAGTGAAAAACATTTCTTTCAAATGCATTACAATCCTAGTCCTGCTGCCACCCTTAAGACCAAACATAGGTTTTCTTCAGTACAGACTCCTCCTATACACAATAAGGTGCTATGTATAAGGTGCTACTAAACACAATTTTACTTTAGGTAATTTCCACATGATGTTATAGGTTTGGGTTTTTTGTTTTTGTTTTGTGTTTTAATCTTTTCATCACAGCTCATATATAAAGTGATATTAGATCAAAGATTCAACACCAATGTATATATCACTCCCCATTAAGATCAAGTCTTATAAATCAATTTTGTTTATGCAATTTTAAGGCCTAAGATCTCTCTGTGATTTAGTTAGTATTAAAACAAGCTCTTGATAATCTGTCATGTCATTAAATTGCCCTATGAAAGCTTTGGGAGAAGTGCAAATCTGGAGTCAAATATTTACTAGAATTAGATTTAATTGCAGTTACTATACCTTGAGCTCCCAGAAAATAAATAAGAAGTTCCAAATGAATATGCCTTTGCTTTCCTATTTTTAACATGGTACCACCATCCTAAGAACCACTGTTTTCTTTTATCTGTACCCTAAGGATTTTGCAATGTTTCATCTCACAAGCTGTATGTTGTACAACTGGGTTATACAAGATCATAAAGCCAAATTAATTGCACTCCTTTTTTGCATTGCACTAATTGGAATCACTTAGAATTACATTCCTTTCATACGGTCACTCATTACAGATGATATATCTTTTAATTCTGTTGCTTGAACACTCTGCCTCCTTCTTCTAGCTCACTTCCCATGTGATACAGGCATGCCAGTAAAATAGCACACACTTTCACGTGCATGAATGTGGTCTTACATAGCACCCTGTATGAAATTATGCATACCCTATTCTCAGAATGACCTTCTCACTTTTCTCCATACTTTCTGTATTATCCCATAATATATCTCATCTATTCCTCATACACTTAACAAGGTACTTAGTCCCCTCCCAATCTACCTGCTATAACAGTCTCTCAAGAGTCAATATTTTTTTCAAAACATGCAGGAAAATCTGCTTGCTGAGCTGGCAGTAAATACGGAGAAGCAAGAATTTCAGGGTTAAATTCTGCTGCATCACACAGAGTGACAATATTTGTTCCTTACTGTACACTGTCTTCAGCAAGAAGCATAGGTCAAAGCTCCCAGGAAGGCCAAGTACAGCACAAAACCCCACTAAAAGGCTACTTTTCCTTTTCTACCTAATAACGTTAATGGGGTGGATTCCTCTGAGTTCAGAAAATCTGAAGAGCTGGGAGAGCTCTGTCACATGCACTATTTCTGATTCACAGACTCATTGTTACTCAGCCGGAAGAAAAACCTCGTTAAAACCATTGGCCTAACCTAGCAGTGTGTTTGCCCCCACACTATTTTTCCCCTCAGTTTTCCCACCTTTATTTGGTGGCTCATTACTTCCAGATGCTGGAATGACCTCTGCAAGTAAATTATTCCACTGTCCAAATTCCACTCCTTACTAATAAAAATGAGCTGTCAAAACCTAGCCTAGATTTTCCACTTGTCCAGATCCAGGCTGTTACCTCCTGCTGGGCTATCCTCCAATGCTGTACAGCTTTCTACCAGCAAGGGGGATCGTGGCAAGAAACAGAGCTGGGGAGCTACCAGCAGCACCTCCTCTCCTCTCAAGCAGGTTTTGCAAAGTTGGTACTCTCATTACACTTGTGATTGCACCGGTGCACCTGGGGCAGGGAGACAGCAGAAACAGGGCACCCGATCTGAAAGTAGAGGTAATTCTCCATTCACCATTAGCCTAGGTAGGGGGCTAAAATTTTTCTTATAACTGAGCACTGCCATCACAGCCCAAGTCCATGCACTTGCTCAGTACAACCACAGGAACAGACGGGAGTGCTACTGCCATGGTACAGCATGACTGTAGACAAGGCTTTAATATTTAATAAGCAGTATTCATCATATGTGATTCATCATAAATTAATTATAAATTATATAATACATACATTCACCCCTCATCCCACCAAGGGGCAGAGAGGGCATGACATAATAAAAAATTGAAGTGCACTGTAAACATTGTAAAATAACCCTCTTAAAATAAAATATTATTTAAAATAAAGCTAAGTAAAACAAAGGCAACCTTAATCTTCCCTTATCAAAAAATAAAAAAAAATCCCTAAAAGCAAGCAAAAATCTTGTTCAACAATACATAGCTTGAAAATGAGAAAACCACAAGAGGAATATAAGAAGGGAAAAAAATTCCACACCCCAAGGCCTCCAAGCCTCATGTGAAATTACTGCTGTAAATGCACTAGTTATAATAAGGCTTTCCAGTTTACTTTGTTTTGTTTCATACGCATCTTCAGCAACCTAACAGGTAACTTAGCTCCCTATGTCTTTATCTCACGGTGCCCCGCTCCACGAGGGGGGCTCCAGTCCCCCCTTTACAAATGGGCACCTAATGAACTGAGGGATTCGCATCCAGATTCTCAAATCAGCACGGTTTAGGTACCCATATCTCTTCAGCTTTAGTTACATTGTTCAGGAAAGGAGTGTGGGTTGGGTCAAAGCACAACATGCTCGGGGCATCCCTGGCTAGGTGAACCTGCATGCTTTGCACTGCACGTCCCAGCAGCCCTTGGCACACACCATGTCCGATCCTGGCCGGGAACCTGGAACTGACTGCCAAATGTGACTACACTGAGAAGCACTGCAGGAGATGTGATGGCGTGTGTTAAACACCGCCGTCCGGTTCTTTCCTCGACCTCTTGGCTCAGATGCAGAAGCATGCTTGTGCCTGCTCTTGTGCCTCCTCACCTGCTCCTGTGCCTCCTCTCAAACTCTGCTCCAAGTTCCGCTCAATGCCTATGCTTGAACCACAGCATGGGGCTAGCCTCAGCAGATGATCTGGACACAACTAACTTCTTTGTGGTCTTCAAGAAATTAATTCAGAATTAACATGTCTCATCTTTGTACCAGAACCCAGGAGATATTGAGCCATCTCTCTTTAGTGCTCAGGGCTTTGAAAAACAAGCAGGATTAAATTTAATAACACTAGATTTTCAGTAGTCAAAAGAATAT
Organism: Anser anser; assembly: GCF_964211835.1. Lineage (NCBI taxonomy): Eukaryota > Metazoa > Chordata > Aves > Anseriformes > Anatidae > Anser > Anser anser. The sequence continues at coordinate 101,176,617 of NC_139721.1, read as the reverse complement.
GTAAATCCTTCTGGAATACGCATTTAAGCAAAGATTTTAAATGAATCACTATTAATAAAAAGCATAGTGTTGAAAGCAACCGCTCATATTAAAACACTTAGATACATTTCCACAGGCTGACAGTAAATTGCTTGCATCTCTCAGCAACTGTAACTAGAAATCAAGAGTAGACTTCTTTTCTTTCCCATTGAAAATACATTAAAGATACAACTTTAAGAACGAAATCATGAAAGTGAGCATGTGAGCCTGTAAGAAAAAAGTCTTACATTTTTAAAACCAATAAACCCACTCTGAGCTTGGGTTTTCATAGCTGCATTTAAATCACAAGCCATATTATCACGAAAAAATAGACAACTTTTTTAAATAAATGAAATAGTCTGACTGATAAGATTCAAATCATCAGGTGCTGTGTGGAAGTCCATCATCTCTGATTAAAGTAACTCATCTTTTCCTTATATGAACCCTTAATTGTCAGCAATTATACCAGGAGCAATCTTGCTGGCAAAATTTAATAGCTGAAAGAAAAAGATGCAGCTGCTAATGAAAAAAAATGTAACATCCTCTCCAAGCAATCCTCACTCTGCCACAAAGCACCATACTGCAGCTCTTAATTTCACTATTTTTATTTTCCTGCTGCCTCAGAGTTTGGGCATGTAGCAGGAAGCCCTTCCAAATCACCTCATCATTACTAATCAGATTGCTACACAGAATTTCACAAACACATCCAAATTTTACAATACTTGCATGAGATAAAATTCAGATTTTATGCTGAATGTTGTATTTGTTTTACACTGGTATTATCATGTGGTTACGAGAGGAGATATTCCTGTAAGTTTAGCAAAGAAAACCAAGCTCTGAAAGTAAATGAGATTAATGAATCCCTCATTGAAAGGTCTGTATTCAAGCTTGGACTTCTCATATTTAATTTAGTAGCCAGATAGTTGTCTTCTTCCAGCCTGTGACCAAGATGTGGCATATAATTCACTCATCTGGATCGTATCAAACTTCTCTCTATATCAAGTTAACCCACAGATCGGTAAGCAATTCACCTTTTCCTGCTGACCTCTGCTTCTGAGCTGTTATTTTTAGGAAGTGATTTCAGCCTCACAAAGAAAACCAAACAGAAGACCAGGGCTTGTGCAGAGTTACCAGCAGCACCTGGCAACTCTGAAACCTAGCAATGTTACAACTATTGGTACCATTATTTTACTGCTGATCATTTTAGTTAAGACATCCAAGCTTGTTTTCCACAATGTCAATTTTTCTCCTTTGTCTCAATTTACATAACTTAATTCACTCTTAATTCTTCCCTACCTACATACAAAAATCTTCTAGTCCACCTTTTAAAATGTTTGTAGTGTGATAAGGAAACACCATACTGATCTAGCATACTGACACATATGTCAATGCAGTATCTTGTATAGAAAAGCTAAAAATCCTGCCTTTGAAATGGATTGAATTAGACAGCTGAATGAATAGAGCAAATTTGCTTTACTGACTGTATCATTCAGTGCTTAAGTAAGTAAAACCCCACAGTTTTGTACTTATCTGAAACTGCCACACAGTTGCTACAGCAAAGCTACCAAAATCACTGCCGAGCTCAGAATCAGTCTGCCAGCAGTGCACAAACCCTTGCCTTTGCCTGCTCCCTGGGGATATTTCCTCCTAAAGGATCGTTTCCGGCAAGGTTTCCATAAGGTAGTTGAAATGACTGTGCTCATTACCTATATGCATAGAGATATGCTTGTATTTACACACCTGCATCTTTCCGGATAAGGACTGACAACATTAAACCTTCATGACTGTTTATAATGAAAATCAAGCTATTAAAGTGATTCATGCTACAGAGAACTTCTCATGGGCATCCACCAGTTATATTTACTACCAAACAAACAAACAAACAAAAAACTACCAAAGGCACAAAAATCATGGACAATGCAAAATTCCAGCTCTGCCAACCGCCTCAAATTTTCTTTCACGTCTCTATCTTTGCTCTTTTTTCATTGTCTTTTCTTTTCTTCTTTTTCCTTTCTGCAACTGCAAAAAAAAACCTATTGGTGCCTATGTGAATATTCTTCCACTTTAGATACTTCATGTGAGAAAAGGAGCATAGCCACTGCAGAAAAAGTGAAGGAATATAATTGCAAAAGTATGTTCTTTATTCAAAATAGACTCATTCTACTTTTCACCCCCTAAGTACAGTGCATAAAAATCCCTTGTTAATAGTACATACATTTTTTATGAATAGGACCCTTCGTATTGAGAGTTCCAGTTTCTTTTCTACTGTATGCATTAGCACAAATATAATCACATTAAGGTCACAAAGACCCTATCAGTTTTCCCTGAATTCATACAACATTTCATACTCACTGTTTGCTGTTAGTGCTGGTGAATGCAATGATGATAAAGGTTACTTACCAGAAGATGGACAGTTGAATGCATTATTATTTCATGTTGGGCAGCTGATCCCTAGCTAAGAAGGGCAGGAGGCTTCTCTAAATTAAACTTCCCTTTCTTTCCATCCTTGCCAGCTTACTAAATGCCAAAGAGTGAGCACATTAAAAAGATCTATTTTGGAACAACTTCCACAGTTTGCCATCTTTCTATAGCTAACTAACATGTCTGTTATGATTTTTACAGCATTTATCTGTGTGGGTAGTTTTGTTCTTGATAGGGTAGGGGGCAAGTTGGGCTTTCTACCAAAAGGACAATTTCCTGACACTTACCTTCCCAATATGATTCCCCTACCTTCCCCCAAATAAGGCACACTGTGATGGTATCTTATAAGGATATATACATTGATGTTTGCCTGGGGAACCTTGCACAATTTATGTATTATGGGGTTGGCTGCTGGCACTACAGGCTGGTGAATGCCTGGCAATACGTGTGGGCAGCCTCTAGTGTGCAATTTAGGATTTTGGGGGGAAGAGAAGGGTAGTGTGGCTGACTTCTTTTGTTTTTAGAGGTTCCTTTAATAGACTTACTTACAAAGGGCAGGGCTGATCTGATCTAATGACAGAAATTTAACTCACAGCTTCTAGGGACTGGAAAGAAAAAGCTGTAAGGTGAGGAGGGGGTGAGCCTAGTGTCCAGTCAGATCTATGAGAGCCTGTTTAGGAATTCAAATTGTCTGGTTCAGTGAGTGGGAAATATCTAGTTAAGGGAGGAGATGTTCATTTAAATCCAGTAAAAGTACCAGGCACTGACATCTTCAGCAGAGCCAGTGTTCAGTGAAATGTACCCCACAATATATGTAAACTGCTACTGGAGTGTCCTGTCCAGCAAGTATGGTCAAGCAACAGTGGTTTATCACTCTTGCTCCTGAGTTCACTGTCTGGTTTCATCCCTGTGGTGTCTTTAACAATTTCACACTCTCTGCTGTGTTCTTTACACAGCCCTGTGGGGCAGCTCCATCAAGTGTCTCATTACAGGTTGTTCAGCTGTTCAGACTTTATTGAGACTCTTGACAGAGCTGTCCCACAGAGCAGCATGCTGCAGGAGTCCAGCCAAGATCTGTGAAGAAACCTTAACAGCAGTAGCGACTCTGTATGCAGGAGACCACGCTCCTAGATCAAGCTAAATCACAAACCTGCTAAAGTCCACATTATAAACCTATTTAGCTGCACACGTACCTTCAAAAATTCCTAGCTACAAAAATTCAACAGCCCTTCCCCTTTGAAAGTAGCCTGCACTGTCTGATGTCTGCAGCATGTCCTCATGATGTGGCTCAGCAGGGTGGGCCATTATTTCAAATGAAAGTGTGGCTGCCAGCCGCAGAAACTACTGGTACACATGCCTCCAGATCTTTTTAATCTTGAACTAACTTCTGTCTCTTTGCTATTGTCTGAAATCAACTGTAGTGACTATTTACAAAGGACTTTGCCAGGAATTCCCAAACACTTTATTTTTTTAAAGACCATTCATTCTGCTGGCCAGATCTTGCAAGCTACGTCAAGCCTGACTGTCACTAAACCACGTTTAAAACACTTGGCAAGGACTTTTGGTTGTCCCCACTTCCATTCCACTCCTCCTCTGTAGACTAAAAGTTAAAATACAAAAAAAAAAAAAAAAAGAACTTGTAGTTGGCATACCATCCCATCTGCCTCCCTCCCACATCCAAACAGCTGTCTGAGCTACCCTCGACAATGATAGTGAAACCACTAGGATGGTCTTTCACACACTAAAAATACCCTAAATAAAGGACTGAGTGGCTTACAAACATTTTGACGTTGTTCCTGCAATATGTTGCCTTTATGTCAAACTCCTGCTGGATTTCACACGTGTTGGATTAGTTTTTTCGGAACAGTTTGAGAGTACAGCAGAGATTAAAAAGCTTTATACATAACAGGCATGTATTCCCAGACAATCATATTGCATGAAAGACCTACTGGTTAGTAACACCTTGTCATGGCAAGACCTCTGTTGTAAGAACATGTCATGCAGGAAGGAAATCAGCAAAAAAAAAAAAGCTGCACGACTTAGCTTTGCCAAAATATCAAGTGGCAGGCAACTTGCTTCAAAGAGTTGAGAGAGAGGGCACTGCGATACATCCTAACAGGATTAAACCACATGGAATACACAAACTGTTTCTAATCCATGAGAATGCTTGCATTCATATACATGTGTATGCCTGCCTATATATAGATACTTATTTTTAAACAAATTAATTTCCTACATCTTTTTCATTTTTATATTTTTATTCTGTTTATTTTTTCAGCATTACAGTAATTGAAAAATATCTACTGGTAAAAGATGCTATTAATTTAAGTGCATTCATAGTGTTTTATGTCACTAATAGACTTAGGTAACATTACTCTTTTATCCTTTTTACAAAGCATTATTTTATTGTCCTCTCATTTCTAAGATTTTACTTCCATTTAAAGTCAAGCAGAGTGAAGGCTTTGCAGAATTCTATTATATTATTGTCCTGTCATTATTCTAACTCCATTACACAACAACACAAAACCAGCATCAACTTCCATTTTTCATATTATTTATTTTGAGGATTATGTCAGATCTCAGACTGTGTACGTGCCTACTAAACATAATTCTGAACTGGGCAAAAAGTAATCACTGATTCCTTCTAAAAACACTTTCAAAGAAAACACTTTTAAAGTATTCTGTATTTCTTTAAGAGCTGTACCTTGTGATTTTGTCCCAAGTAACCCTTTAGAAGAATTTAGCTACATGTGAAATTAATAAATAAATAAAGTTAATGTTTAAAGATACATATAGACAGACTTGGACTTTGCCCATATACTCAGCTGACCAACATCAGCCAGTCCTGGTGAGGAAGCCCCACAGCTGTGTTCGCATGGTGCTCTGCATGTGCTACCTTGTGCTGGTATGTACGTGTAGCATCGCTCTAACAGTCACACTGCTTTTAGACAGATGTCTTGCATCTGGCTGCATGCATGAGAGGGCCTTGGGCCCACCTTTCCGACAAGTCAGATCCATTGACTATGCATGGCTCAGTGCACCTGATGTGGATTCCCTTTGCGTTCTTAATATTTTCTTTTAGTTTTCCTGCCTTTTACTTGCCTTCCTGCCGTGATACAGAGGACAATCAGGGTTGGTTTGAAACAGCTACCACTTTCACCTACCTTTCCTTATAGCTGTCATAACTGAAAATAAATAAATAAATAAATAAATAAATAAATAAATAAATAAATAAATAAAATAAAAAATCTGAGAGATCAGGTGCTAATCTGACAAAAGCAAAAATTAGGTTTAACCATCACAGAGTTCCTCTGAGACCTCCACCAGACCTTTTAATCTCTCACCTGGCGAGTATGATTAGTATCTCAGAACTTAGAGAAGTCCTAGATCAAAGAAGCTTGTAAAATTAGAGTTGCTGCATTGGCAGGTATTACCTGCATGCAGCTTCCTCCAGTCACAGATTTCGTATCATCTGACACTGCCCCCATCTTTATGGCAAGCACAGTTGACATGGTACAATGTCTGCAAACTGGGGCTCTGCAGTTGCCTTTCCTGCATGCTGAAGGAACCTGCACTCAAGCTCTGTAGGGTAACCATGTCATGTTTGGCACAAAGCCACTTCATGTCTCCTTGCATTCTCACATTGGCACAAAAAGCTCCTACTCTCCTCACCTTGCCTTTCCTTAACATCACAACACATGCTGGCTAATGAAGAATTCCTAGAGGAAATAATATTTGCTTACTATTAACTATATAATCCCAAGTGAGTTTCTGATCACAATCAGTCATTCCATTAACAATCTCCCAGACTGTTCCCTTTGTTATTCTGTATGACCTGTTGATGATGCAGATAACAATATACCACATAAATTGAACCTCAGCAAGAGATGTCTGGGTTCAAAACTCAATTTAGATTAAAAATAAACAAAAAATAATTGTGTCCATACTTATGGTCTTCTCAATTAAAACGGTATTCAAAGTGTCTCCAAGGAAAATCTATCCCTTTACCATAATATGTACAGCTGACATTCTTGTTCATAAGATTGGTGTATACAGCAAACAGGATGTAACAGACTTTATTTCAGTCATCAGGAAGCATACCATTTGTATGTGTTAGTGTACTTCAACTGTGTATTGTTATAATAGCACTGTTTTCACTTAATGTTATTCTAATGACTTTCTTCCAAAGAGCATCTGTGGACACCACAAATCCCTAAATGGTAACAATGGATAAACATCAGCTTGAGAAATTCAGAGCTATATTATTTATGAAGCTGCAATTCTCCTGTAAATAACCCAGTTGTTAAAATGATATGTATCTATGTAATTGAGTCTTCTGTATACAAATAAATAAGGCTTTATTGCAATGTCAGAAGTTAACAGACCAGTCAATAAAATCAATAACTCACTTTTTCTTGCTTATATATCTAACTTTTCTCCACCTTTCCTATGTCCTCTGTTTGTTCTGGTTACATATTAACACGCTGAAGGATATATAGCTCTTATGATATTGTTTAGTAAATGGTGGTCTGAAGGAAAGTCTTAAGAAACACCGCCTCAGCAATTTAATACTCTTGCTATTTACTGTGTACTTTAACATATACCTGTCTGGTATAAATCAGGGAGAAAGAAACTGTCTTGATCTATATATATCAGAGTCTTAGAGATTTTTAATGTGAACGACTACATGAAGGTCTAAGTAAATTAGGCTCATATTGATACATTTAGCTAAAAGTGCTCCAGGCCTGGATTGCATTATCGTATAACCACTGTCAAAATGGCACTGCCAGATTATAACACTGCGCTTACTTATGCCTCTATGGTTAAGGTTGTGTCAGCGTTTCCATTACACTCTCCATTTTTCAAATGTTTATAACTTGGCTGTAAAATTTGCTTTGGACTGAAACTTGGCGAACCAGAAGCCAGATCCTACAAATCTTTACTCAAGAAAGTTGACCATTTTATTTCAGTGGGAGCCTTTCCATTAGCTGAGTCCTGCCAGACTATAATCCAAGGTCAAAGTTTATGAGCCTGCTTGTTCTATTTTCTTAATTAAAAGAGGATTGGGTCCCTTTAAAAATAGTTTTTGTTTGTTTGTTGTTTTTTTTTTTTTAAAAAAAGATATGGAAGCACTAGGAAGTAATACTTGATTTTGTGATGTGATTAGGTCCATAACTTGATAATCCACTGTTTTCAGTACTTAGAAGAAGAAGAAGAAAAATTAACAGCCAAGCTGCTGCAATGTAAAAACTAGCTGTGGGGCATATGCACTAAATTTTGTTCCACTAATTACATTTTGTGGGTTTTCATCTGGGATTTAACACACTTCCTAAACAGGGTAAAATTGGGATGGCTCCAAATGAGCCATTCTTGTCTATTAGGAATACAAACGTTCACAAAAGCGATCTTATTATGTATGCTCCATACAGGCTCTTCATTCAAAAATATTTTAACAGATGTCATGCTGGATAAATATAATGGCTCATCTGAGGCTTAGAAACACTTTACTCACAGTAGAAACAAATTTGGGCAGCATTTTTCAAATTGAGTTAAGTCCTTAATACACACCCACAGGCTTACTTAGACTTATAGATACAATATCTTTTTCTTTCATCCTCCTTAGCTAGCTGACCACATGATCTGTTATCAATGAAAATGTTTCTGTTCTGATGCTGCTTTCTTGGTTCGCTGCTGAAATACGTCCTGACTCTGCATTTCACTTTTGGAAAAGATTACTGTGGAGCACTGTTTGGAGGACAAATGTAAGCCCGTTTTGCATGGCTCCAGCAGCCTATGGATTCTTAAGCAAAGCACGGGAGGTGCGTGATGTACAATAGCATCCTCTGTTCGCAAATTGACCACAGACAGGGTTGTCCAAAACAGCAGTGGGCAGCAACACATGCCTATGCTTTATTAATCTATGTCCAAAAAAAAAAAAAAAAGAAAAACACAGGCTACTTTTAAAACAGATACAGAATATAAAACCTGTTGATGAGCAACATAAGATGATGCAGTTTGTGATTCCTTTTGGAGTTTCACTTGAAAGACAGACCTGCACTTCTGCTTTCACTGTCCCTGGTACAGAAGAGCTGTTGCTGTAAGTTGTATTTGGCTTGGTACTGTAAAGGTCTCAGCAAATAACTTCACTCTTGTGAGCAGACCCACTGGACTCAAGTATGAGCCATTAGTGATGCTTCTTTACGCTCCTCGGGAAAGACCCCTCTGTGCAAAGGGAGACTGGGTGGTACTACCCTCAGGGCTTAGAGAGGTTGCAAGGCTTTACCAGAATTGAAATATATTCTTTAAGTTTACATGATTTTGTTTGGCACTGAAGAACTAGGCTCTGGCAGCTGCACAGATGCAAGTACATAATTAACAAAGAGGGATATCTGCTGAGAACAGCATGAATATTCCTTGCATGGAAGTTACTTTCTTCCCCGTAAGTTTCATTGTGTGTCATATAGTAACAGAGAGACAAATTGTGGCATTAAACTACAGACCTTCTGTTTTCCAGTAAAGTAGGATTCTTTAAAGCACATTTGTCTTTCACAAAGTTTGAGAACTTAAACACTGGGTCGTATGACAGTGCACGCACCTGACGTACCAATTTGCAAGATCACCTGATGGCTGTGCTGTGACATGTGCTGGGGCCAGAGGTTATCACCCCGGGCAGCAAGCAGGAATGCTGGGTTTTCTCAGCACACTCCGCACCAGGGCCAAGGCCTCTGAGGCCTGTCCTTGTCTGTGGATATTGAGGGACAGAAGTAATCCTACAGCAAACCTTACATTCTTCTCCAAGGCTTTTCACTGGGGCTGCGCTCATCCACTCTTACAGTGCCAGTTGTAGCTCATACCAGCAAGGTTTTTCGTGTGGGACTGATACAAAGCCTGGTGGAGTCAAGAGAATGGCTTAGGTCGAGTTACATGAGTTTTGACTAAAACCTAAATGTGACAGATAGGTTATTTGGTTCTGATGGGTTTAAATGGTGGAGTGCAGGTCTTTAGTATACGAGACGTATACCTTCTTTTTCTGTTGAGTGTGTACAGATGATTGTATGATGCAGCATCCTGCTAGTTAGACTACACAGACCCCTCATAACATACATACACTTAATGTCTGACACCTGACATACCTCTTCTATGAAAGAATCAGTCTCAGGATGTGGTTACATTCCTTGGCTCCCCTTTCCTTCTCAGTTTCCCTTTTTTTCTGTGCTGTTTTCTTCAACTTTGATGAGTATTATTTGACTAAACCCCTGAAACAGTGGCTCCAATAATATCAAAATATGTGGGGTTAATTGCTTATATTTTTAAAGGCCAGGTGGCTCACCAAAAAAATCGCAAATGCAGTAATGTAAGGCAATTTTAAAACCCATTATTTTCAGAGAATTTATTTGTACTTGGAATAAAAATATTTTGCATTAGAATGGGAATAGGGCAGTCAGTCAGATAAGAGGGATGACAGATCCTGTCACCAGCACAAGTGTTTAAACATATCAGGGCTCACTCGAGGCTGGAGGCACTCCACACATCTCCCTCTCATGCTGGAATGGAAAATAGAATTTCCCCCTAGTGGGAACAGCTCATCTTCCAAAGATACTTTTCTCTTCCACAAAGATAAATATTTTCAAACACTGGATCATATTCACACTCTTCTCCTGTAGTTACCAAAGATATAAATATCTTAATATTTCAAAACTACAATATAATGAAATAAGATTCAGCATAACAACATCCACCAGAGAGGACAACTTAAAAGAAAACCATTGCATTTTCTGTATGAAACGATATGTAATGACCATTGCCTAGAAATGGATCAATCTGGCTCCAGTGGAGCAGCAGCATAAGCATTCAAAACAGCAATAACTACAAGCTCTGGTGAGGTAGTTTTCTTCCCAATATCATCTCATTTTATCCCCCCTGAGCAAGGTTTAAAGTCATGCTGAAAAAACATCCAAAGACAGCTTTCTGTCCCTGCCCCCATCCTTGAAATTCTTGATTTTATTAATAATTCTCTACGGGCTAGCAATTTCCAGTTGTAACACACTGTACTGAGTCCAATTACAACCACCACAAATCCTGTTCTTTTATGGGTTTATAGCTTTGGGGAGATAAAAGCACACTATGGGACAAAATGACATACAGAATTTGTACTTTAAAAGTTTTGGTTTTGAAATATTTTTTCCATTTAAATTTCATACAATTGGTGGGAATAATGTAGATAATTCATAAGGTTATTGTTGTCATTCTACTCTTTTAATATACTTTTAAATAACGTACTTCGTTATTTCAGGGGAACACAAGATTTAAGACTGAGTTTTCATATTTGAATGCCAGATCCTTGTATCTCACTGAACTGTGTTCGACAAAGAACAAGAGTTTTCCACAATATTTCTACTTTACATTGACAGGCAACTTGATTCCAAACCAATAATTGAATTTAAATAACCTTGATCTTCTCTAATATGCATCACTTTATGGTTGTTCTCAAGGGGTATGCTTGAAAGTTGTAAAAGGTCATGACAGAAGTGCCAAATATCAAGATAAATGCCAAAGCCATACTTAGTCAGCTCACAGTCCACTTGTACCATTGAGGAAAAGAAAAGAAACCAGAGCAATACTCACAGTTTCACTGAATTTAGGAGCTGACTTTTTGTTTGTGTTAAAATAAATAAATAAATAAGAATGAAAAAGAAATCATAATACTAGAAATGCATGCAAGCTGGATTTTTGCTACTGATCACACAGTAACAAGCATAGGGAAGCACCAAGCAGGGGTTGTTTCCAACAATTTTTGTTTGTCAACTCCCAAACCTTTTCCAGAGCAGGTGCGGAGTCATTCAAACAATCTCAGTCTAAGTAAAATAGCTTGTTTTTCACCTATCCCCAAGTCCAAAAACCAGAGACTAAAAACTCCTTCCTACATCCTCTGGGAAATTCATAGGTTTGGGGTCCATTCATTTTCTGGAACTCATTTGATAGCTTTTATCGGTTTTGCAACACAGAATTACAGAGCATTTTTACTGTAACACCAGGGAATGACAAGGAATTATTATTTGCCTTTAATAAATGACAAGAAGTACTAATGATGTGATAATGGCAGTTGCTTGTATTATTACTATGAAATCTTTCTTCTCTGTTTACTGTGGGGGCCAATTTCCCGAGGTAACAGAGGCCAGGAGGAGTGAGCTCACATCCCAAACTGAGCAGTCAAATGTGCCCCACAGTCAGAAGTTTTGAAATGAACTCACTTATCTGACAGACTTGTAGAGTCTTCCGTACTCCACGCACTACTGCAAAAGCTGACACGTGGCAATGCACTGAAAGTGACAGCCCGCATCTTTCCAAATAACAAGGACTGTTTCTAACAGTCCAACTCCGTAGTTAATTCTGTATCAAACTCCCATCCTCTGCAGAGTGCACAACAGTAGTGAACGCTGAACAAGGGAAGACAACCAAGCAGCTCCTATGACAAGGATTTAAAATAGTCTGCCCCTCATCCAGCAGGATTGCATCAGTACTCCCAGGTGGATGTTGGAGCTCCTTGGATCCCATCACCACCATATTAAGTACAATTCAGTAGTGCAAAATGCTTAGGCCTTACCACCATCTCCTAGGCTCAACAGTTTTCACAACCATTTTGCAGCCAATTTGCCCCAGTTCCGTGTCTTCAGTTTTCTCTACCACATTTCAGCTAGTCCCACGGTGTCACCAGTTAACCCTCTACTTTCCCCAAAAAGCTCATCACTCTCTCAAGCTGTTAGGGCTCATTTGCACAAAAGACCCAAGGTATTCTGTGCGGGAACACATTGCCTTGCTACCTTCAGAGACAGTGGTCTGAATGATTTTCTGCTCAATAATCTGTGAATAAAAATGACAAGAACCTCTATTAGAACTAGGACGATTAGTAAGGTATTTATTTTTATCCCTGTCAGTCAGTTCAGCAGCAATGACGATACTCCATGGGGTCCTTCCAATCATTGACTTACTGTGGTTTAGATTCTTCCAAGGACTTAGTGTAGCTGCTTCGTTTGTTATCAGTCTACAGTCATTACCACACTACATTCACCTACATTTCAGAACAGACAAAAAACCCTGCAAACATTTTTCCTCCTGTAAGAGCTCTGGTCAAACATTTGTTTTTGACAAATATTTGAAAAAGCCAAGTCCAGGCGTGTGTGATAGACTTCTTCCCAAATTTACATCTATTTGGCCAAATTCTGCACTCTCACATTCACACAGTTCAGCTGAATACAGGGGAGCTCCAATTAATCATGCAAAAAGGGGACCCCTGTGAAAGTCTGACCATCCTCCAGCTTTGGTAGGAGCTTACAGATTTTGTCCTGACACATTTTAGAGTAAGCAGGCATGCATCAACATCTTTTACTGTTCATTTTTGAGCCTCCACATCTCTGTTTAATTTCAGGATAACTAGTCACACGCTGACACTTACAGGTATGGGGGATTAAGTGACAGTTAAACAAAACCCCTGCTGTATGTATATTTTTATGTTTAAACATCATGTCCTTTGCAAAAAACATGAAGGTACAACAGCACGTACTTCTGCACTTAGTCCATGTGTTTCTGCTACCCTGCATCTGCTACAACATGATGTGCTGGCTTCACTTTTCATGCACCTGTGTGGCGACCCACCTGAGAGAAATGATATATTGGCTGGATCAGGGAGAACACAAAAGAAATGTTCTTTTCAGCAGGACAGCCTCCTCAATCTGGTTGACCACGTGGATTCAGTGCAGACGGCAGAGCAGGGTCAAGGTGGAGAGAGGAAGCTTAAGCAGCAGTACTACTGAAGGTGCTAATGGCTACTTCTGCAGGAAGGATTCAGCTCTGGGTACCTACTGATGAGAACAGTTCCAACAGCCAGAGGTGCTTCTCCAGACAACGTGTTGGACTGGTCATTTTTACAACCCTGTGAGATTTTTGTCTGGTGGACAGAAGTGGAAATGTCTCCAAACAGCACACCAGACTGAAGACCCTGCATTCAATTTTTTAGACAGGCACACCGTAGTACTGTGGAAACACCTTTGTATACTATTCTGTCTGCTTGGGATTCTCATATGTTCACCCCAGAGGGTAGAAAAGCTTGACAAAGCTTTTTTCAAAGCTCCTCTTTTCATGGAACATTGCTTGCCTCTAAATAGCGTGGCAGAGCAGTACAGAGGGGTTGTCTGCCTTCTCACAAAGACAACAGCATGCATTTCACCAACAGCAAGCAGAGTTGGTATGTCCAGACGTGCAAAGACATAGATTACTCAGGCTGGCAGCGTGAAACATTGAGCTTGGAAATGAACCTGGCAGCGGGCCAGGAGATAAGATCCAGAGTAGCTCAGTGTATTTGTATACACGTCTGAATCAATGCTCGAACCAGTAGACTCCCGACGGGTCTGCAGTCTTCCCTGACACTGTTCGTTGACATGTCACTCAAATCCACATTGGCCAACACATACACTGCTCCCAGGGATGGGTTTTTCCAGGGAGCTCGTCCCAGTTCTGAGTGCTCAACAGTTCTTAGACTTTTCAAACCCCTCTGCTGATTTTCCAAAAATAACAATAACAACAACAAAAAATAATAAACCAAAGATCATTTAACACATGCCTTTTAGGTCAAAATTCATTTTTGCTCCTGAATCTTGAAATTTGCTTCTCTGCTCTGCAAGGGGCACCAGTGCTCTCTGAGAGATTTGCTGCATCCTGGTGGCCAGGAACTCTTACACAGGCAATGACCTTACTTTTGCAGGGTGTGATACAAAGTTAACTGGTGAGAGTAAGGCAGACATTCATTGACTTCCATAGGTTTGGGTTGGCACATCAGCATCAAGCTATATTCTAGTAAATTCTGTTCTAGGAGCACAGGCAAACAGTGCTGTCTGCAGAGGTCCTGGCAAGCCTACCGAGTGCTGAGCCACTCCTTTTGTGCCCTGCAGAATGGATCTGCATTTCTTCCACTTCTGACTTAAATACTTTCTTCAGACATCCTCTCATCATCCCTCGATCTAGCAATGTGGCAATTCCCTCTTATCATACATTTGTCATGTGTTTTAAAGAGCACCGGTTTTCAGATTGGTACCAGACACTAACAGACGATTCAAATGAGACAGAGAAACCACTGCTGTTTAAAATCAGCCTAACACGAGGATGATAAACATGCCTCCCCACCACTGTTAGCCACAGTGAGAATTACTCAGCAAAATGACTCATGAGACTGGCAATTCCTGATTACAGATACCTTTGCCAACCTGTCGTATGTGCAATGCTGTTGCGCACTTTTCTGCGTGGAAATGTTCTGTTATTTCTGTTTCACAGCTGAACTGGTGGGAATTGGTCCCCATGTTTTCTGAAGCTGACAGTCTACATCTGCCTTTTTCCTTCTTCTGTGTCTTCTTCCCTAGGTCTCCCTCAACTATCACCCTGTCTTGCTAACAGAAGGATGAATTTATTGTTAGCTGAAGTTTTCAGAGGACATTTAATCACACAAATCTAGTTAATCGCTGAAAGCCTATTTCTCAAATGTCAAAATTCCTCCTGTTGGATAATTATGACCCATTTCTAACCATGCTCAGGGAAAGAAGAGTGTGTTTGTGTCAGCCTAGACACAAAAGCTTATTTCTCCTCAGCCATCCAAGCTCTGTAGAAACTTCCCATAACTCTCTGGTGGCACTCAGATTAAGACTCACCCATTTGCCTTATTCCCAAGACAATCCAGGCAAAGGTTGAACAGGAAAAAAAATAAGCACCCATGGCAGAACTGTTTTAGCTATCTCGTTTTCATGTTTCTCCCACTTGCAATCTACACAGAGAAAACAGAAAAGAAAAAAAAAAAAAAAAGAGTTCATAACAATTTTGGAGGATCTAGAAGCTCTACAGGCAGGTGCAGTAAAATAAGGTTCACACCAAACCTACTTGCTAGAGTTTAGCCCTCAGAAACCTGACACAACAGAAAAGTCCAGCTCTCTCCTGAATCTATTTGTTTAGACCTTTAAAAACGAGAAGAAATATCATGTCCTCCACATATTTAATTGATGGGCAAACTTAGGCACAGATTGTCCATGAGCATGCCCAAAACCAACCTGTCAAAGATGATGCAACAAATCCATGTAAGAACTGGAACCAACCCTTCCTCTGGAGCTGTTTTTTGCCTAGACCAGAGCTCAAACAATAATAAAAATAAACCATAAAACAATAAATACTATTGGCAGCTGGAAAAGTAAAAAAACAGCTAATGAGGATAAAAAGTTGTACAAGATAAATGCAAGCAATTCTTCCTAAAAAAAAAAATATATATATATATATCCAATGGTAGAAACACATTTTTTTCTGTACAAATTAATAAGAAACAGTAAATCAGACACTTTTAGCTTTTTAAAATAGGTCACAATAGATACTGTTTCTCAAAAGGGCCAAGTGTATCCTGAAGTAAGAAACAGCAACCTTTGCTAAGTTTCTGAATCCTCCTATGTCGCCTCTTTTTCCCCCTCCAAAGATGTGAGATGCTTCTCCTCTTGAGTCACAGTTAGAGCATGGACTGGATTCAAACTGTTACCACTTTATCTCATCTCTCTTATCCTGCAGCACTCTGATCAGTGGACAAGATCATTCTGTAGACATCCAAGGTATTTGTCAAATGGCTATATTTAAATATGCATTGTTTGCAACAAAGGAATAAAGCCATGAGAATTTATCAGAAAATTAAATGCAGCTATAAATTAATTTCTGTAATCACTATTCATTAATATTTAATATATTTATATAAAGGATAAATCTCCTCAATTCCCTAGGCATCCTGCATTTAATAATGTGGAAACAGCTTATCTCCTTCATGTCTCTGAGATTGGATTTGTAATAACTAGTAATGTTAAATGTATTTTTTTTAAATCAATAATAAATAAATACATAAACACTTCCCCCCAGAATGCTGCTGACGTTATTTACAAAATTAAAAAAAAAAAAAAGGCAACTGCAGAATGCCAAGGGACTTCATAACCATTTCATTACTACCTTCCTAATTGTATGTGGTGGAACTACATAACCAGTTTATAGAAATTGAAATCTTAGGAACTGACTCTCCCCACAGACATTAACAATAAGCATCCTGTGCAATAACACAGTACTTAATGTAATATAAACATTATATGCATCAAGCTTTAAACATTCCTTGGCTTCCCCTGCTGGAATTGGACATTTTCTAACACTCTTGTGTTCTGCCACTGCATTGAATCAAATATCTAATTTACAGGCTGCAAAATACAATATTCCCATATTACAATAAATAAAGAAAGATACTTTCAGAAAACACACACGCACAACCAGTATGAGGATAAGCAAGACTACATTTAATAAAGTGGAAATAAAGCAGACTCTTCTAGGAAATCTGAATGGATTTTGACACACAATATGAAAGAAATTGCTTCTGTTTCCCACTGCATCCCTGCAAATAACCAGGGCTGATACTACACAGTTCGCATCCAACTTCTACTTAGCAAGGGAACTTTATTCATGTGCTCCTCACACAAGCAAGTATTTTTACTCAAATGTATACTCAGATATCAATAGGATTACTCTTTAAAGAAAGGTTAATATTTTTACTTCCACGAGTTACCATGGTAGTAAGTAATGATGACTAGGAAGCATTCACATGTACATACTCAAGTCAACACAAAGCACTCAAAATCAAGAAAAATTTTGTAGCTTCATCTGCTTTCATTTTCTATAGCAAATAAAGAAAGTCTGACATATTATTATTACTATTACTATTCCTATTACACAGTTCTTTGTCTTTTTTTAAAAACCAAGAATTTTTTTTTAGGGGAAATACTTTGATTGATAGGTTTTGATTACATTTTTCAGGTACTTCAAACATGATACTTAGAAAAATCTATCCAACCCAGAATTCAATACTTCAGCTAAAGAGGACTGGGTGACTCCACTGATATTCCCAGCAGGAAGGAAGGAAGGAAGGAAGGAAGGAAGGATGAGAGAAAGGAAGAAATCAAAGGAGACAGGGAGGAAGGAACGGTGGGAAGTCCTAAAATAATTTTTAACATCATAAAAGTTATAAAAAAATTTATTTTATTTTTCTTCTCTGTAGTGTTCTCTATTGTTGACAGCAATGGCATGTGGGCCTCAATCCTGACTACCACATCCATATAAAGTTTTATAAAGCAGAGGGAAAAAATACTTAAAAGCCAGGCATGTTAGATCTTGGATTTGTTCAGTTCTTTTGCGGCCCTCTCCTGCATTCAACACGGATGGTGCATAACACTGGGACCTCACAACCAGAGTCAGCCAGAAGTACCAGCTCTTATTCTGGACCAGGGACTCCAGAACTCAGCAAAGCATTTTGCAACACCATTTGATACTTGAGAACACGAAGAAGAGCTTTGCAAAGCCATGGATGACACCAAGCATAGCATTTGGAGCCTGTTCTGTGCTCGGGCAAACCCTCCCAACAGACCTGCTCCTACCACAAGAGTGGGCATGTGCCTGGCCTCACATTAAAGGCAAAGGAGATGGCTGGTGAATAAATGGGAGATGACTTAAAACACAGAAGCTCCAACCCAGTATCGCTTGTGGTGCCGGCAGAAAGCCGTGAGACACAGCACTGTTGTTTTGGGAGGAAGCGTTCTTCCACAGACTTGACAACAGTGTAAATGACTGCAGAGAGTATGAGACAACACAACGTGCTGCCCATGGTGCCCCCTCTGAATGCTTAAACCTCTGCCTGGCAAAGCGCTTGAAACACATAAGCCTCCCAACGACAGACAGGCATGGTAAGGCCAGCAGAGAGACTCCCCATTGATCTGAAAGATGACTGTTGGACAAGGACCATTTGGCTATATGAGAAGTACTTGTTTATAAAAGAAAGATTTGACTGTAACTGTTAAAACATTATTGTGCTAAAAGAGAAGAAAGAGAAGGGGAAAATGCAGTCAACTGAATTTAATTACACTTCCTCCACAATTGGTCCGTTCTTGGGTAAAACATCAAACAGTGAGGAAGTTCTGTTTTGCACCAGTTTAAAGCCCACTGAAAACAATCTAAGAAGCAAAACAAAATGAATGTAACAATCAAAATAACGCAAGCAAAACAGCAGAATTAAGGGAAGCTAAGTGCAAAAGGAATGCACTTTATTTTGTTGCTCATTCTGGCTTTTTTGAATATGGCGCAAACCACTGGAATTAGGCTGGGTACTTTTAACAAGTCTGATTTTATTCAATAAACATTACGCTTTGGAAATAATCTGTCTTAATAAATATGTGTGTATACATGTGTGTATGATATCTCCCCCACACCTCCTCTTCTTTCTCTAAGTAAAACTATCCTCATATCACATCATGCACAGAAATGAAAGTAGACTGACTCCTACACAAGTGGAAATACAATTTCCCTCATTCTCCCCTTGGAGTTAGTTTATACTTCAGCATCATTCTGAAGGATGAAGAGTGGCAATAGAAATATACTGCTAAGTCAGTCCCCTCCACTGTTGAATCTTGAAGCAAAATTTTGCATCTGTAGTTTACAGCAGTTGTGTGTACCTAGTTGTAAAGGTGAGTAAAAGTACACAAACTATATTAACTGCTTGTTTTTAAACATATTTACATTCTTTAAATCATTCACTTCAAAAACCTGAAGCATTTTCAGGGTGAAAGCAGATTCAAGAAATTAATTGAAGGGGGAATTACAGTTTTATGACTGATTTCTTTTTCCTAAGTCTACTATCTGAGAAACAAGGAAAAGGTCTGAGCTGCAACACTCCCTCCTTTTCTTTTGGTGTATCCAGCATTTTCCCCCAGTCTCTTAAAATCTCATGTTAAAATATAGCCGTAGCTAAGATAGGAAGAGAAAATGTTTTCAGAATTGCACCACAAATCAACGCATTTTCAACATACGTGCGCTGGATGGATGAGATGCAGAGAAAGGGTATTTTGACCACATACAGGAGGATCACATCTATCACTGGCATAAAGAGGTGAAATCCACTTGGGTTAATCCTGCCATGGCATGGAAAGCCTGTAAAAAAATGAAATTCCTATCAAAGAGCACTGCATTCTCCACTGAACTTCTGTCAATGAAAAATTAGCATTTAATATTATCTGCAGCTTTGGGGAGAGTATCTGCACTGTCTCTCTGCACATAACCCATACCCCCGGCTAGCAAACACAGATGCACCGAGCTGGGAGAAAGGGCCAGCCAGGAGACAGCTAGCACTGGATTAGGGACATGATGAATCGTGCATTTGGCTGCAGGCTGCAAGTGCACAAACCTAAGCCTGGAATGGAAGATCTTTGACCTATTAGCTATGAAACCATCAGGTAATCAGCCTAGACTGGAAGATAACTCCTGTTGAGGAATGCCAGCTTCTTGGGGAGGCAGCCACAAGGGTAAGTCACCCCTGAAGGAGCATCTGATCGCCTGATGGGAGCAAATCAGATTGCCACCTGATACAGAAAGGCAAAAACACTTCTCTGGCCCACAGATAAATTCTTGTCCCAAAAGCACAAGGCAGGTAGAAATACCTCCTGACTCACCACAAATGCAGTAAACAGGACCCCCGAAGGAAGGCTGAACTAGATTGGGTTTAGAGCTTAGCAGAAGAGCTGCTAAATAGAAACAACAGCATGCTTAAATAAAAGCAGTGGTGTGCTAAAGATCTTGTGCAAAACCTCTTTATCTGTCTGATTTCTTCATGCTTCCTTGTCAATGAAAAATCAATTACTTCTTTTTCTAAATAAACAAAAGCAGATTTTAAGGTAGAAGGCAATCCTGGGACTCTGCCAGACTCCAAAAGCTCAGAACACATGTAGGAGTTCAGTGGCTACTGTTTTGGACTGCAATACTACAACTTTCTAACAGGGTTTGCCTAGCCCTAGACTAGCACAGAAGTGGGTCTTTAGTGATGGATTTGTCTATGACAATGGCAATTAGGGAAAGAAATCAGGTCATTATTAGACTGTACATGGGTGTTCATAAGACCCTAAACAGATTTTAAATGAGAATATAAAAGCAAAAAGGCTTTTCTCATTACCCCCATGCTTGAAGTTATTTCTAGTAAGGCTAGTGAGAAAAGTTCCAACAGACGTCAGTAGGAACCAAATGAAACCCCACATCTTATAAACTCAGAAGCATACTTTAATTCAGAAGCACTTTCTTGACATAAGTGTAGTCAGGAGATGACAAGGAAAACTATGCCTTTTTAAAGCTGCAAAGCAAAGCTGGTTAATAAAAATGTTTTCATTGGGAAGACAGTGATCTTAATGTCTTTAAGTATGGTACACTCTATATTTCTTTTGTACCTGCTCGGTTCTCATTTCTATCCTTCTTAGTCACCATGCCCATATTGTCAGGGAGAGTGCCAGCACTTCGACAGGAAAGGCCACTAAAGCTGCTTACTATTATCTATTGTCATGATGTGCAGCTACATGACTTGGTTTTCCTACTTTCCCTCTCTCCTACAAAAAAGAAAGAAAGAAAGAAAGAAAGAAAGAAAGAAAGAAAGAAAGAAAGACAGACAGACAGTGGAAGAGGGAGGAAGCGCAGACCACGACGTGATACCTGAGAAAATTCCATTTTCCTATGGAGTTGATTGCTTTTATCATTATTATTTCCATTCCTGTCTTCAGTAAGATAGCTCACCAGAGAACACTCCCATATCCCTGAGACGCAGAGACACACGGCAGGCTCTAGAGGGGAAGGCATGTTATTTGGCAGGGAGCTGGAGGATTCAGGGCTGCCTCTGCCAGAAGGAGGCATAAGGATGCTGGAGGGAGCCTCCCACAAGCAGTTGCACCTAGTCCTGATCTGCAGAGCAGAGACCAATTCCAGAAACCCAGGGACCATCTCCTGTAACATGCTTACATGGTGTCTGACTTAACACTTGGCTTGGACATCTGGCTGACATGAAAATACATATGCTACAAAGCAATAAAACGCAACAGCGTGAAAGGGACACTCATGAACCAGAATAATAGGCAGCAGCTTTTCCACACATACAGCATTTTAAAATTGCTTAAATTGTCCAGCAGACACTTGACATCAGATCTGTAAGACAGGTGGGTATGAAGCACCTCTCATCATGTTAACAGGTAGGGAAGGTAAGAAAAGAGTCAGAAATGCTTTGTCCAAAGCAAAGCTAGACTTAGGATTTGGGATTCTTGACTATTAGTCCCCATGCTCCAATCACTAAACCTTGCATCCAATAGCTAAGGAAGCTCCATACATGTAACAATAATCTTATCTTAGTGCTAGAAGAAAAACAAATCAATACAGTATTCATAAGCTGATGTATGGCTAAAGTATTGATGCAACTTTTCTCATGTAGATCAACATCTTGGTATTTCTATTTTGTTTGCTTTTCTATATATTCAAAATACATGCTTTGTTTCTAGCTGTTGTATATGCTGCTCTTTTCCATCCTGTAAAAATAAATAAAATGAAGGAAAGGCTTTAACAACAAAACTCCTGCTCATCAGTAGCATGGTTGCTTCAGGATGTAGGATTTAGTCCTGCCAGACTGAGTCCCCCTGTGGCTGTGAAAATTGGAAACATTTTGGCACATCTTGGAATTAATTAGTACCTGGCAGGAAGAGTACCCAAGACACTTTTCCTTTTCATTTCCACTACCTAATTTAACATTCCAAACATTGTTAAATTTTCCTTTTATATATATATTTTTTTTTTTTTGAAAATGCTGCAGCTTCTGGGGATAGCTCCATCCTTTTGTTCTGTATTTATACAGAAATACAAGACTGAGATTACAAAGAGCAAATACAATAGCCAACCTTCCTGAAGTTCACCAAAATGCATGGGCTAAAAATATGCAATCATTTGCACCCTTAAAGGGGGCCTAGAAGAAAGCTGCAGAGGGACTTTTTAACAGGGAGCATAGTAATAGGACCAGGGGCAGTTGCTTTAAACTGAAAGGGAGTAGATTTAGATCAGACAGTAGGAAGAAACTCTTTGCTATGAGGATGGTGAGGCACTGGCACAGGCTGCCCAAGAGAAGCTGTGGATGCCCCATCCCTGCAGGTGTTCAAGGCCAGGCTGGATGGGGCCTTGGGCAACCTGGTCTGGTGGGAGGTGTCCCTGCCCATGGCAGGGGTCTTGGAATTAGATGGTCTTTAAGGTCCCTTCCAAACCATTCTGTGATTCCATTATATGAATCTATGATTTACTTAATAAAAAAGGAAAGGAAAAAAAAAAAAGCATCATTCTCTTATGCCACCTGATTTCCTAAAACTCTATAAGCAAATAAAAATATATTTCACATTTTTCAAAAACAAAAAAAGACAGTACAATTCACTACAATTTTGCAAATTTCATTTGAACTGATTTGTGATAAAGACTGCCATAACACTTATGTTCTGTCTCTCTGACATGGGATTAGTTTCACCTACAGACCCAAGTAGAAAATTTCTGATTCCATGGTGTTTTATTTTTATTGGAAAATGCCAAAAGTAGCTACAACCAGATGAATTTCATCAAAATTCCATTTTCAATAAAGAAAGGGTACACTCAGTGTATAATAGAATTGATTTCTAACATCCAAAATGAAATTCCAAATCAAAACCAGAAACAGAGGGGGAAATAAACACAACAGGAATCGTAACAGCAGCCAGCACCCCAACAGCTCCTGCACTTGGCTGAGGCTGGGAGCACTAAGGGGTCCTTTCAGGGGACACAAATGTGTCTCTCGTTTCCCACGTTAAAGCCCCACGACACTATACCCTCACTTTCTCTAAGGTGCACGTTCCTCTCCATCTGCTTTTACTGAAATTTCTTTTCCACAAATCTGGAAAGCCAGACACAAAGACTTGACATTTTAGTGACAACGGGTCCAGGTCACTTCCAGCACCCTTCAGCCCTTCAGGAGCCCAGCACCTGCAAATACAAAATTACGCTCCCCACTTCAAGGTCTTAAATTCAGCATCAGTGCAGGACACATGCCCCTAAGTAGCACAGCCATCCTAGTCATCAGACCAACCACATGGGTTTGTTTTTTCCATGTCTTTCATTTAAGCAAAGCAACTTATTTCTGCTAGCAAGCAACAGACATCTTGGGTACCTTCTCCTTTACAAAGCTTGTTATGTTATGACAAGTATGGGACTAAGCACAAGACTGCAGTAAAGAAAAAAGTTGCCTTTTAGCTGGGCACCCCTTGAGAAATGCCCTACGGTGTGTTTGGTCCCAGGTATGGCTGGCGGTCAGCAGTAAGTGGGGAGAAGTTTGTAGCTCTGGGCTGTGGTGTTCACGACATCCAGGCCCAGTTACGAGCAACAGCAGAAAGAAACCACTTGCAATAGCCCTGGTGTCATGCAAGGCCATACATGGTTCACACACAGACAAAATAGGACGACCAGAATCATCCTCCCATGCAATTTCTACTCGAAAACAAGTACAGCCAAACGACTATGCACTAGTCCTTCAAAGACCACCAATCTCACTTCATGCATAAAAATAAATATGAATAGTTATCAATGCATTTTAAAGAAATATTAAATTTACATACTGAAATTCATTTCGTTATCAGTTACCCATGGCTGTGAAACATTTATTCCAACACCTCCAGAGACAGGAAACTGTATTTCTCCTCCGGTGCCTCCCAAGCTCTGCATAGCCAACTGCATGGGGTCCCGGCAGGGCTGACTGATGGTGCAGGATGCTGGACGCCTCTTAAGCTGATCCAATCAGATCAGTGGCATTGTCCCTATTCTTAAAACTGGACTTAAGTGCCTTGCTGGATCACAGCCAGGGGACACTATTGTGCAGGGCTGCAAACATCTTTTTGGAGGAACAGCATACTGTGGTTACCCATTTGGTTAAACCCTGCAACTTTAGCAACAGCTACTCTATGTCAGCAACATTTATAATCTGACGCTGAAGCTACTGGTAGCCTTCCCCTCCAGAGGGGTTTCCATCAAAAGGGAAGAATAGCACTAATATTAATCACTGGGCAGGCTGGCTCCTGGGCATATACCAAAATATCTTTATGCAGGACATGAATTCACTCTTTTTGCCGCGTGTGCAGACATAGCTGCTCTCATTCCTATATGAAGTGCCATACATGTCTCACAAGCATATCACGCAATACACATCATCTGCTAGCAGACGTTTCTCTCAGTTTTCTTCCATTGCCCTTCCCTGTGTTTTTTATAGCCGTCACGATGCATATTTTCTTCACTTTCCTGACCGGCTTCTCAATGTTGTGGATTTATAAACACATTGTAAAATAATACACAATCCTTCTCAGGTTTTTAGATAACACTTATACAAATAATATAGAACTATAAAATCTAGGTGGATCTTATATCCATATGATATTACAAGATGTGACATATCTATCATTCAGATCTTGCTGTGTTTTGTTGCACACAAGCATTTCATTAATGCATCTCACTTGGATTTTCTGTAACTTTTAGTCCCCTGATTAGCCAACTGATTCAGTGATAACTATTTTTTTTTCCAGTCTCTCTGCCACTATAATGTGTCCTCCTCTGTCACTCTCTAAAAACATTAAACTTCTACTAAAAGTTAAATTAACTCAGGATGTAAAAATAGAATATCATGCTCTAATGGTAGGTCTAATGCGAAAACCTTTCATGACACTTTTATAGAAAAAAAATAATAAAGAGTGTTATCCTAAAAGGGAGGGTCTTGGCTTCCTGCACCAACACATTTCCTACACTAGGAAGCCTCAAGTGAAAACACTTCAATGTCACTACAATTTTATGTAGAGAAAAGATACTTTAAGATTATTTTTTTCTACGGAGGATTTTATGGATCCCTCTGAGCCCTGTTCAATTCAGCTTGATCCAAATACACCTGAGAATCAAAAAAACAACTGCAGTAAAACAAGTGCTGAGTAGCTACCAGCTCTGACTCTGCAGGCACTTTTGCACAGGCTTTCTTTTATCCTGGAACTGACACAGCCGACAGAGAAGCTGCAGGGTGGCAAGGGGACAGGAGCCCCCGTTAGCGTTGCTCCCACCTCACGTGATGCAGGCAGCTGCAATTTCTCTCTTCCCTGCCCATACAGAACCTTCCCTGCCATAGGCTCTGTAGTTCTTGCTCCGGTCAGTGAAATTACTCACATCAATAAGGTATGGGCACACAAAAATATTCCTGAAATCAAGAACCTACGGTATTCACTGTGAGAGAAGTGTGACACGCAGATAATTAAAAGTTCACCTGTCCTATCAGCCCATCTATATTTCACCATGTCAATAGACTTAAAGACCCATTGGAGGAGGAACAATACAAGCGAGAAATATAGCCGAGGCCATTAAGCACAAAATTTCTAAAATAGTCTTGGCAGATCGTCATGGCTTTATCTTACACACTCTGTCATCCCAAGTTTTTCAGGCTTTCACTTGAAGGATTAAGACTTTCTCCTGAGACGTGTCAGGCCAGGCTCCCATGAATTCCAATTGTAATGCTAGGGACTAGATGGGACTTGGGATAATTTATTATGAAGCCAGCTTCACAGGCCTTTGATAATTTATTATAGATCTCTCAACCCTGCTTAAAGAGCTGTCCTTGATCAGCCAATTGTCTAAGTTAAGGGAGAAAAAACTCAATCCTAGACTGCATAAGTAAGCTATAATAAGAACTAAACACTTCATGGACACAAAGAGATAAAGACAGCACAGAAACCTCACTCAGCTGGCTGCACTATTTAAAATGTCTCCAGCGACCACAATACATCACTGTAGTGTAACTAAGACATTTAGTTCAATTTCTCTGTTACTGTGTTACATGTAACAAAAGTGATCAAATAATATCAATGTGAAGGTTAAATGCAGTTTTTCAGCTAGCTCCTCATTTAAAATTAAGTACAATTATTCTAGTGACTAGGCACAAATTCGGGACAAAGGTTGCCATTGTTCCTGCATCCTGTGAAGTTTAGAAAAAGTTAACTGACAAAAATTTTGAGCAGTTTTTGGACAGAAATGCTTTTTGCTGATCATTAAAAAATTCAGAGGAAACTTTCAAATGTAGGCTTGTATTTCTAAGGAATAGCTTTGGGGATTTTGTAAAACAAATTAAAATCTCTGGTGCTTGGGAACCCAGAAGTTAAAGAGTAAATAAAATCCTTAATTTCTACTTTCTGAAAAGTAAAGGAAAAGGTGTATCAAGTAAACAAAGAGCTTTTTATTTCCTTAAGACATTTTAAAGACTTGCGATGAATAATGAAATAGAGGAGCATTTATGATTTTTTTTTCTAATAATGCAGCAAGAAATTGATACTGGGAGATATCCACGTAGTCTATTCACTTTAAATTGAGCTGTCTTAATTTTTCTTGGTGAGAAAATACCATTGCAGGTAAGGTCTTTTGCCAAAAAACCTGCAGCCTTACATCTCACAGAAAAGTCTTGAATTCCTTGCTGCAAGTGAGAGCAGACTCTCTAAAACTACAGGCATGTGAATCCACTCTGAAACATCTGAAATTCATCTCACAATTTACTTTTGCTTTAACAGATTTTGCAGGTGCTACAAGCATCCAAATCACCCATGTGCAACTGCTGAAAAACTTTTATGAAAGTTACTCCAACCACTGTGTAGAAAGACAAGAGAAAGCTTTCACGTGCACGCTTTCTGTTGGCATCACAAGAAAATAACACAGCATGATGTTTGGCACTCACACACTTTACATTCTGCATCAGGGCACTGCATGAAACCATCGCTCAGCTGTAGGACTTTTAGATCACTTTAGTAAGAGAGAAGGAGTGCACCTGAGATGGGAGGGATGAAAAAAGCACCTGTATGAGAAGGCTCTGTCACACGGCTGCCCTCACGGTGGGGTGATCTTCCCTGATGGAGTTCAAAGGCCTGGCCACTGCTCTTTCTCTGAAGATGCAGCAGCTGTGTCCTGCTCTTTTCCCAAGCCATACAGGTTGCCAGTTATGTTATGGGATTACATCTCCCTCCTGACATCCCTGCTGTCAGTGGGGTTCTTTAACCCCTGAAATAAGCTTTTAGTGTTCACACTGAGACTTCAGACATATGAGTCTGCTGGGAATTGTCATGATGGGCAATTAGCTGTAGGCTTCAGAATAGGGTAATATTTTCCAAGCATTTCGCATTTCCAGTTCAGATGTGTACACCATCAATGAGTCAGTGTTTCATGACAAGGGTGTGGAGAAGGTGGATCAGCACCATCACCGCGTCCCACAGAGCGGCACACCGCGAGAGCGCAATTACTGTGCTAAGGTATCTCTGCTCCTTTCCTACCGGGGCATGTCTTTCTGCTAATAATCTTGGAAAAACTCATATTCCACTCAGAAGAAACCTGTCTGCTTCTGTAATGTTGCCAGAAGTGCAAGTAAGCAGCTTAGGTCTTTTCTGACTCTTTCCCCCCTGCGACTAGGTTCCTGCGTACATTGAAGTTCTTTCTCTCTCCCTCCCTCCTTACATCTTCTTCCCTAGGCTTGTGAATTAAAGGAAGGTGTGATAACTTCCCTTGGAGTCCCTAGGCTGCATACAGCACAGCAAATCTTGCCATTGCGGCTGCCACAGGCAACAGCGATCCATCCACCAGCAATATCTACACCAAACTTGGGTGGAAAGCTTTTATTATACAACTGTAACATTGCAGAAAAAAAAAAGCAAACAAACAGCAAACACAGCTCCTCCTTGCTCCCCCCAAAAAACGAGGCGTACGGAAGCCTTTTGCTGCTGCTCATGACCGGCAGTGCCAGCCCTTGGCAGCCAGCAGGTACACAAAGCAGCAACACCCACCATCAAACTGTCAAATAGCTATAACCTCTGAGGCAACACACAGATCACAGCACACAAAATAGGCATCTAGGAGACGAGGAGCTGTAGGAGCAACGGGGGAGAAGTGAGTGCGAGCGCAGAGAGGCACAAACGCCTTCCCTGACACCGCGAACGCTGCAGAAACACAGGGCTGGTGGTGTTGTGACTGAGAGCTGCCAGTAAGCTATGCTTGCCACAAACCCAGGCTCCTTTCCTACTTTGGAAAACATCATCAGGTTTGCAGTCAGCCTAAAAGCAAAGCCCAGCTCCTAGGTCAGATGGGAGAGCCCGGCAGCGTTAAGAACAATTCTCCCCTGCAAATATTCTGGAGCCATTTGCTCAGATATTTCAGGAACTTGTTAGGTGTTTGTTTCCAGCATACATGGCAATTATTCCAGCTAGTTGAGGATTTCGTAATGTAAAATCTTTGAGATTCTGACATACCAATGAAAGGCCAACAGCTAAACTACAGGTGGAAAGATAGAACTCAATAAAAATGATTCCTGAAATGCAGACTATTTTCAAGGGATATTAGCAGAAAACCTCTTAATTGCTGCCTTTATTGGTATTTTTCCCCTCTGAACCGCAGCCACCATGTGACAACAGGCAATACCCTACGTATGCCAGATACGCTACGCACCGGAAGGCATGGCCCTAATTCTCCTTTCCTAATACATTTCCCTTACTTGAAAGTCGTTAACACTCCGTATTCTGCTGTTTGGGCTTGCATGCTAGCAAAAACCTCCTGCAGCTGATCCAGACTGGCACATCCCTGTGCTGACCAGGCTCCCATCGCTGGAATAACTTTTTTTTTTTTAAAAAAGAGATCCCGGTGCATGCACAACGCAAGGGACCCAACGCCCTGAACAAAACCAGGATTTGCACTGTGGGGGGACGACTGCTCACTCACACATTTCTGACAATGAAGAGGTTAAAGCTCTGCCACTGGTTTCTGGAGTGAGGAATATTGTCAGCAAAAATAAAAAAAATTATGTTAGAAGCAGATGGAGCGAATAATTTCCCAACCTTTGCTACATAAACACAGAGTCTAAAGGCTTCAGGCGACTTTTACCCCGGACTCTGTTTTTGTCAGATCAATGACAAGTCACGTTAACAGCGGTGTTTAATTCTATCAATATGTGACCAATTGTGTTAGATTGTTTGGCCATTGATTTCACTTAGTGCTACAGTTGAGCTTTGAAAGGAACTGCTTCCCCTGCATTACCTCACACAGTGACAAATGCCTCGCGCCGACTTTCTGTCTAGCATGCACGAAAGCCCTACTTAAAAAAAAAAAAAAAGAATAAAAAATAAAAGCCAGACTGCTTCCATGCCAGAGAAATACAGCATAATAGCAATATTTGTATTATTATTTATTTATTTCCTGAATCGCCAGGCCATCCCATGCAATCCTATTTAGGTTTTAAAGAGAACGATCACAGAAACAGCTGAGCAGACAATAAGATGGACAGCACTTTGGCTGCATGAAAATAATAAGGTGGACCTGGGAAGCTGCACGACGGAGGAAAACAAACTGAAAAGGCTAATTCCTTTTATATTTACTGTGAATATGGGCTGCGTCCTGAAGCTTCTGTTTCAGTTTCTAGAACTGCTTGCTCAGACAAAGTCACCTGGTACTCAATGAGAACTGTGACCAACAATGACTTAATGGTGGTGGTCCTTGTAGGATTTCATTTGCTACCCTGCAACAAATTCTTAATAGGGATTTACAGATGGTTCATATGTCTGCCACAATACATATGGCTCTCAGCCTGAGGCTTGAAGAAGAAATTCAGGATTTGCCTACCTCTGTTCCTGCACAATGAAGATGTTTTTACAAAAATACCTATTAAACTGAGACTATTTACAAAAAAAAAAAAAAAAAAAAGCCACTGAAAATCATGTAAATATTATATTTTGAAGTGGTATTCTTCCTCCTGGAATTCTCCAAAACCAGAGAGTTTTCATATGACAATCATAGCCCAGAAATCCTCAGGTTCTCATTAAGAACAGGATAAACCACTACACATAAGACAAGGCAAAATTTAGCTCAAGCCTCTTTTGATAAACCCCTCTTATTTATAGTAAATGACATAATAGCAAGATAATATTTGATGTGACTGGGGCCTATGTTTCTTAAATTAATATTGTCCCTTTCAAGAAACACGATGTTGCAGCCAGGTACCAGGCTTAACATTTCACAGCAGCCTACCCAAATTTGCTCCCGCAGTCTTCACACCTGTAAAAGGGAACCCTGTGACAGAAAGCCTGGCTCTTCACAGGACCTTAGTGACAACATCTAACTTGAAATAATCTTATCTGCTTCCCTCTCCTGAGTCATCTTAGTGAATAAAACCACCTTGATCTCTTAAACCTTAACACATACTTTTTTATTTAACTATCTTTTGTTAGATTTTCTTGTCATTTAGAGATGAAATAACGTGAGTAATTCTTGCAGCTTCCTGGTGCCCATTCACCATTTCCAGAGGAATTCCTAGGGAATGAGAGATGAGACATCCCGAGGCCCCATGGGGAGCTCACAGGCATTTGCACAGGGAGTTAAGAGCCAGCCAGCACGCTGGGCTGGGGACCACCTCCCTTTGGCTGGGTGAGCAGCCGCTTCGCACCTCCACCGCTCACGCTGTTGTGACGGCACTCTGCGCGCCACCAGCGTGGGGATGTAGGCAAGTGCAAGAACATAATACACAAATCCATTTACTGCTCTCCTGATTCACATAGCTACCACTGAAACTGTCAAACAAGATATTCCCAAAAATTAGGAGTTAGGCTAGAAGTCTTGAAGAGACGACAAAAAAAAAAAAAAAATCACAGTTCTTACAAAAGTACTGAATGACCAATTCTTTGCCTTTTCCGATCATTTAGACAATATTTTCTGGCATTTCTCCCCAGAAATAGAAATATATTTTAATTTTCCATGTGAGATTCTTCTGCAAACCTAAGAAATACTTCTACGTAACAACAACACAAAAAAAAAAAAACAAGCCCAGACAATTACAAAATTTATAATATTATTATAACTCTTAATTAGCTTATTTAACTCTAATTCTTGCTTCCTGCTCTGCCCAAAACCATACTGCAGAAGATTTCTATGGCATTTACCATCCATCTTGACGAATAAGTATTGCCTGGATGACAATAATGTTAGACTAGAAAAACAAATGCAACACAAGTTCTCTGGACTATTTATCCACACCTTTCATGTAGCCTCAATGCCTGACTTTTTGAGTCAGAAAAACACTACAGAAAGCTACTAAGATGGTGAAATACAATTAATTTTACCTGTCTTCCTGAAGGAAGGAGGCTTGTTTATTTACTTGTACTGGATTGCCAGGCAAGGATCTACCAAAGAGCCCATGATGGAGTTGTTATCAATAACCTGTGACAGCAAGGAAAGCTTTGGTGGGACTTGTCATTTTAGTAATCTCATATTTTGATTAAAAAGCTATTTTTGTTTACTTTTACAGGATCTTTATAAGCATGTTATGAAGTTGTTGTTGATTTACCTGTGATAAGCTTATTCTTTAAATGATATTGCTATAAAATACTTATCAGAAAAAAAAAAGAGCATCAAAAAAAAAAAGAAGAAAAGAAGTACTGCTAGCTGATTTAAAATCAAAGGAGAAACTGACAATGTTTTTGAGGAAGAGAAAGAAAAACCATGAAACCCTGATCAAATCTACAGATAAGTATTTGGTGCAATCCTGCTCTGAATAAGATACATTCCAAATACTCTAAAAGCTGAGGTTGAAGAAAGAGGGGATTTATAGACCTCCGAAGTCTCTCAGGGAGGTTCTCCACTTATCTCAAAACCAAAGCAAAGGTATGCATCTGAAACAGTGCAACTGCCTTAATTGAAAGAAATATACAAATATATGCATTCCCAAAAGGACTCAGCTCTGCTCTCTCATTGACCTGCATGTCATTACTAAAGATGGGGAAATTGGCTCTCCAACCTGACCTGAATCCAGCTCCATGAAGTTGGCAGGGAAAACTTCCATCGATTTCACCCCTAAACAAGTTTCTGATCTAACAGCATTTGTTTCCAAATCTAAAAGGGAGGAAAAGCGCACTTATCCACATCCATTGCACCACTGCTGTATGTGAAATACAGCAGAGAGTTTAATACAAGTTTATTTCCCATCCTCTCCTTCCTCCTGAGCCACACTCTGCTTGAGAAGGATGGAGGACAGCACCTACGGGCCACCCTTAATTAAGATGGTCAGGAGGTGCACGCGTATTAAAACAGCGCAGGCAGCGCGCAGTTTCCTAAAGCCTTTAGCCCTTGTGTGCCTTTACAGCACTCAGCTTATCAATTTACTTGCAAATGGCTCCCTGAAGTATTAACCCAGGTTAATTATTCGTCAAATATGATTATGCAGTGGTAATGTAAAAAATCGGAAATGCGGGATGGAATTTTTCACTCCAGCGGTTTGGCAATTGTGGCAGCTGGTGGAGAAGCTGGAGTAATTACCAGCCCATTCCAGCTGGTGGATCAGCACTCTGGTCCAGGGCGGGTGGGGGGGAGAAAAAGCAATAAAGAACCAGAGGAGCGGGAATATGAGCCGTGCCAATCGACGTGGGGAAAATTTCACAGCTGCTAGTGGTGATAAATGAGAGACGGTGGCCCTACTTCTAATCAATACATGTAAATGCTACTCATTACAGCTTTTATACACACTTCTCAATTAGCCTTTCCTCCCACTGGTAACAAGGAATGTCATGCTTTCTGGACTGTGAAAGTGGTTCAGCAGTAAGTTCACCTGCATCGGTGAGAGGCAGTAACAATGCTCACAGCTCAGCCTGGCAGCAGGTGGTAGCAGTGGAAGTCTAAATTCCTCCTGTAATGTGAACTAAATGAAATCCCAAGTGTTGTCATTTAATTAAATTTTTTTAAATACCATTTCCTCTTTCTTCCAGCTAGAATAACCCAGACCCAGACACACTCCTCTGCCTCCCCTTAGTCCTTCAACAGGCAGGGGGAAGGCTCAAGGAAACATTTGGACCTATAAGACCAGCTAAGTTTGCCCTGAAAAAAAAAAAAAAAAAAAAAGGCACAAAAAAAGCAGGTTAAACATGAGTCTTAATACACCTTTCTTACACCATAATAAAGATTTTTTTGCAGAATTAAAAGTCTCCCTGTTTCATTTTCTATTTGTCAAAGAGGTCAGCTGCCCCCCTTATATTTTCTCCCATGTGTTATTTGAAAGGGGAATGCAACTGGGACAGCCACACACAACGGCACCTCCTTGCTCTGCAGAAGGCCAAGTCATCACTGTCCACTGCTGCCTGGGAGCACCGAGCCCAGCTGTGGCAGAGGAACATCACGGGCTGGCAGCAGCCACCCTGCTGTGGATCCTCCTCAAAGCTCACTTTGTCCCTGTAACACCACCATCCTCGATGTGGACCAGCAGAGAACTGAACTATAAAGGGGAAGGCATCTGCGTGTCCCATCTTGGGCTACATCGTTCATCACGAGATTTGCACTTTTTGAAGAGCCACAAAGTCTGCCTGCTGCTTTATTAATCCTAGAAGCCATGTTCCCAATAACACTGAAGGAATCGATACATCTGCTGATTTTTTCACAGGAGCCTCTGTCTAGGGACCACGCGTAGCCTTGACAGTCACCTTGCTTCACTAACACTTATGGTTCCTGAGGCTTTTCTAAAGGTCCTATTGTAGGAGTCAAGTGAATACAGATGATGAGTTTTTTCCCTCTCTGCTTTCCAAAAAAAAAAAAAAAAAAAGCAACAACAAAAAAACAACCAACACAACCAAACAACAACAACAAAAAAACAAACAGCTTTTCATGGTTTTAGAGAATAGAAATGTGGACACAAAGAACCACGGAGCCTCAAAACCCAAGCAGCAAGAAATTACTATTTGAAAGAAAAAAAAAAAACACTTTTTTATTCATGGTTTTGGGAGTTGCTGTTCCCAAAGTTATTCAGCTGTTAACACACCCTGCTCATGAGAACCAATGCAGAGTGCTTATTTTAAGAACATTTTCTTAAGGGTACAAAGCCACTATCTATTTTTGAAAATGTGGCCACACGTTATCCCTCAACTAAGAGAGTAAAACACCCCAATTTCAGCATCTAAGCCTGATTCATCTATCATCATTGATTGGACTCTTCATGCACATCCAAGAGCAGCATCTGACCCCGCAATTTAACTTACACATGCAACCTTTCCACTTGAAAAACTACCACTGCACTTTGGGTGGAAGAACATGCAAAAAAAAGGCCACGGGATGGGATCTTCAATAAGTCGTTATTAGTTAACTGAATTTTTTATTTTTTATTTTTCACCTTACAGAGAAGTCAGAGGTGAAAAGAACATTTTTGAGCACTGTTAAGTACTATTAACCCATAATTTTAATTAATTTGAGACATCTGTTTTATAGACTTCTGAGTGTCACAGACAACAAAACATGCTTTTTAGAGCTTCAGCATTCTGGTTGCTTAGGCATTCAGCCAGAGATGCAAGACACGTGGCTGGGTGCTTTCTTGAGCACAATGGACTGTAACCTTCCTGCAGTAAACACAGTGCAGTTGTGTAAAACAGAATTTTTCCAATCAGAGAAAAAGAATCACTTGATGTATACTAGAAATGTGCCTGATTGAACCAACAGGATGGTTTGGGAGTATATGAGATAGTAACTGTTTTAAAGTCTTTCTCCATACAAATTTCATGCTAGATAATTCTAACTCATTTGACTGGCTTGCTTGAATTTACCTAAAAATTTTCACCTTTATTGATGGATTAATAATTCTGAATACTCTCCAGACAAATGGTTAATTTGGCCCTTTGCAGTATTTTAACTATGGAGACTTGTGAAAGCTGTACTGGAAGTGGAGTGTGTACAACCCCACACGCAGACAAGCCCCAAGGCACCCTGCGATTAGGAGGCAGCAGCTCGCTGGCAAGAGGTTAGAGCCAGCAATAAGGAGATTCTCTCAAAGCAGGGACTCCTGCCAAGTCCTCGGTGTCAAGTTGTTATCTAGGGAAGACACTTGCTACTCTGGAGCTCAGTAATTCAGCCGCCTCAGCTAATGTTGAGCCACTCTTACTCCTCTTGTCACTGGCCTCAGAGAGAACTTTATGTTTAGTGTAATCATTTTTATGAGTCCAAAATATTAATTCTTTGCAGCAAAACTTAATCCAAGCCTCTGTACTTGCACTAGAAGCTTACCACCTTCAGGAACACAGGCTTTTACCAAGATACAGTCACTCAAAGTAGATCCACCATTCCCTTCTGTCTACTGGATGCAGCAATATTTACTTACCACTCTCCCATCTTCACACAATATAACATCACAGTTTTTGTTTTTGTTTTTAAATTGGTTTTCACGTACAACCAACACATCTTTTGCGTGCATCATGTGAATATAATTATAACTTGTTTCCCTAGGCATATTGATATGGACCTGATTTTGTTTCAGACACTGAGCTGCAATTCCATTATTTATTAAACATGTATTATTTTTACATGATGACACATTTCATACTGATAGAAAAATGAGTGAGAAATCTGGAAAACTGTGGACAGAAACAACAGGTTATGATCTGTAGCACGATATTTTACATTTTACTCATTTGTTTTTAATGTAGTTTTACTTGTAAAAATGAATTGTTGATATTGACAATAAGCCAGCTCTTTTTTTTGGACACTAAGACGCACATTCACCATCCTGAGTGGGTGACCACCTACAACTCACTATTTCCTCAGTGATTCCGTCAGTGTACTACCCTAAAAACATGACATTCTCGGTTTGTCTCTCTACCTGCTACAAGTCCTGCAGGATATTAGAGAGCATCACTACTTTTTGTCACTGCAAGTCACCATTCCTGATACTGCTAACTTACCAATGACACTGTTTCAATTCATTTACCCAGCATGCCCAAGACTTGCACTTCTCTCACATTTCACATGTATTAAAAAGTAAAAAATAATAAAAATTCATCAAAGTGGAAGCTTCCAGCTTGAAATAATTGCGCCATATCTTAGGGTTTTTCATTAACTCATACATTTAGACTGTAAACAATAATATGACTACATCAAAGTTTTTCTAACAATTGTACTCACACATTTACCCATGCTATTTATTTTATGCATTAATCCAAACTCATCGCAATTAGACTCCAAACAGTTTCACAACCAGTCAGAAATGAGCCTAGGGAAAGAACTTACTTAAATGACCACTTTTTGCAGCTTGGCTGCCTGTACTCAGCAAGGCACACCCCAAGCTGTGCCACCTGATTTGACATCTTTCAGAACCAGGACTCTATACTTAGAGGTGACCCATTTCCTATTAGACTTTCCAAACATCTCATTCCTCATCTGTAAATGCCACCTTCAGCAAATGCCCACAGAATATTTTACAGTCTCAGTTCTGAAATAGCTTCTTCCCTATGACCACTGAAGACATTGAATACCTTCAGTTTCACTGAGCTGAAAAAGGGTTGATAGAAACCTTAAATATAAACCATTTAACAAGGTCTGCTGAGTCTACTGTAACTATGCATTTTTGTTTCAGACTTTGGCCCTACTCTGATATGCTTTGATGTAAGACACTAATACAGAAGCACCATGGACACGTTCCCATAAACTCATCATAGGGCAAACATCAATGTTGCTTCTGATTTGGGATATCCTTCCAGTATTCATCAATTTTGTGGGGATTACTAGGCCACAGCTGAGCAGTTCTTGCCCCTCTCAAAGGGCTGAAGGATGAAGAGCACCTTGGTAATCTCATAGACTTTACTCTGCTATTCTTCTATTGAACACAAATGGTCCCCCTGGAAAATGAAAATCCAGTCTCTTCTTTCCCTGCTTTGAGTAGATTTGTTTTTCTAACAAAAAATGAAAGGAAGGAAGGAAGGAGGGAAGGAGGGAAGAGGGAAGGAGGGAGAGAAAGTTGGTGCCAGAACTGCTAACTCAGCTAGTACAATTTTGCCTATATATATGCATGCTGGAAAAATAAACACTCTTGTATAAATTAAACCAAGACATTTCCCCTGATTGTGAAGAGATCAGATCTGGCTGCAGTTTCACAGTACTTACAAAAACATACAAGCACAAAACCAACCCAACACAGAAGTTATTCTAGTTTTTGTCATCTGTGCTTGACTGACATAACTATGTCCCGTTAGCTTCCATGTGCCTTAGAGATGTTGAAAACCCTCCCTTAATTGTCCAATTATTTTCTTGAATTCTATTCCCCCTTCGACTATCTTGATATTTTCTAAATTTTCTGGAAAGCTTTCTTTATTTTGTGCTCCCTCCCCTCCAATACATGGTTATGAAGACCAATTGGTCATGAAAGACCAAGACTCATCTTTCACCAAACAAATAAGTCCTTGAGTTTTCCCAAGTTGTTCTGAAGTATGGACATGTTCTGCCTCAAAATCAGTTTAAATAGTAAGTTTAAATAAGTTTAAATACTAAGTTTAAAATCTGCTTGTTTTACGCAGGTATCAAGACACCACATTAGTTATGCCTGTAACTATGTTATTTTATAATTTCTCTGAATGCTGAATTCTAGCTTGCATGAACACAGACCATGGGAATATGGCATCCATGAAGACATGGTGCATGCTGGCTTTTGCAAAAGCTGTTAATGAGCTGTACTGAAATGGTAGCTGTCACTTTGCGTTGGATCAGAGCAATCTGTACAATGTAAGGAAATTAAAAGCTCCCAGTGGCAATGGATCCTGTTTCAGTCATTAGCTGTTAGGGAGTGACAGAGACCATTCAGAGAACCAGCCCCCTGTGAGGTTCTTTGGTCCTCAGGGGATTCACCGCTAATGCTGTTTTATGCCCCACTTCTTTGTGATGCAGAGTGAGCACAAATGAATTGCTATTTAATTTATTTATTTAGGTGCAGCTAACATTGCAGGGCAAACAAAAAACATTGGTGGGGGGGGAGGGAAAAACACAAAACACAGATGCATTAATCTAACAAGATGGCCACATAAGTCATTTGGTGAATGCCTGTGAAATACCTACATGGATGCATGTGTGGTAGACACATTATTATACAATGAATATCAAATATATACTTCCCGGTCCTTTGTTTTTTTCCTTTGAAGTAGGTCCACTCAGACTGAATTAGAAAAGCAAAACCTCCATTAAGTCTTATTTCAGTATGAAACATATGGGAGAAATATCTATCTATCTATATTTTAACAGAGAGTCTGAGAATATTTGCTTCATTCTTTGTGTTTCAAAAGAGAACGAATCAGGCAGAAGGACAGAAGGTTACAGATTAGTCCTGGTCATTGCTCAAAGAGTGTGGGTTATAAATAATAAAGCAGAAAAGGGTGAAGGACACTAAAATATAACTTGGGGCCCACAATGGAATAATCAAAGCAATGAATCTAATTTCAGCTTAAAAATACCAAGCAACTTTGGATTGCATGTCTGTGGGCTGCTCTCTTCTGAAATACAGGAACTGATACACTAACACACATGCTATCAACACATTTTTAAGTTGCTCCATAATAAGAACAACAAACTAGAATGTCTTGTTTTTTAACGCACTATAGACGACAGAAATATTTGTGTTCATGTGTGTATACATATACATATTGATAGTCCCTATATATTCTTTAAAAGTTCTATGCTAAGCAGAAAACAGTCAATTATAAGGAAGCCTAAACATACGTGTGTGTTTGTATGCAATTACAAATACACACCTACACATGTGCACTATTTTTCTCTTGTTATTAGAGAACTGTTTTTGAAGGGCAATCGGTGGGGCTAATCCTGCCAACCTGTCATATGACAGTTACAGATCTGACATACTTGCAAGACCAGGCATATTAGGTGAAATACTGCAAGGTGCTGAGAGGCAAATATCTTCAGTACACAACCCTTCTCCCTTGTGGTGAGAGGGCTCTGCACTGCTAAAGAAGCAGTCGCCCTCTGGCAGGATCAGCTTCGAAAGGGTCTTTTGCAAGATTGGTTTTTAGCCAGATAACTCGATGTCAAAATGAGGCAAGCAAGAAGAGAATCACTCAGTGAGCACCTTTAAAATTATGAAAGGGTCTGAAAGATAATTTTCTCCAGACTCTTGGTTCAGAAGCTTCTAGGCCTGACCCCTGTATCTGTTGCTATAATGGAAAATCTCACCATTCCAGCACAAACAGGATCAGGCCATCTGTTTACCTAAAGTATAAGCTTTCCTAAGGATGGCCACTGACTGTAGGAGATGAAATTTACAGACAATCCTGGGGCTAAGGAGATTTTCCTCCTTCATACATTTCATGAAAATATGCTTAGTACTTCACGTGCTCAAGCTAAGTGAAGAGACACATCCTCACTCAGGTCACTAGGCCAAAAGAAAAATCAGATTGTCATCAAGCATCTAAAAACTGGGAGACACTTACACTAAGTTTACCTGGGCCAGAGGGGTGTCACCTCATAACCTTAAAGCAATCAGCAGTGTGATCTTAACGCCCTGACACAAAAAAGCAATCTGAGGCAGCAGAGATGAGACCGTATGTCACAGCACCAGCTCCAAACAGGGCCCCTCAGTGGGACCTGCATTTCTTGACTCCCCAGGCAGCTCAGACGAGTAGGCAGTGGGCTCCTCTCAGCCCAGTGAGTACCATGTGGGCAAGATGCATTTTTCTAGGGGATTTTGAAATTTGAAATTTCTTCCCCAACAGAGTCATTTCTGGCCTAAAGGAAGAAGTAATTTTCTTCAGTTACTACTGGCCTGTCCCACCTGTACCTGCTAGCACTGTTTCTCTCTCACACCCAGGCTATCCCTCACCAAACCGCCTCTCTGGACTCGGTGTTTCAGGCCACGGTGGCCACAGAATCATGGACAAGCAACGGGGGAAATTCTGCTCACTCTCTACACCTGAGCTGAACCACACTGTTGGATGCAAGCTAGACTCTGCCAGTAGTTTAGCTGCCAACTACTAACACAACAGAGTGTGAAAAAGGAGATTTCTCAATAGAGCCAAATTTGGGCAAATTCTAAAAGAGCCACTGAGAGGACACTAGCCTACCAAATCTTTGTGTTCTGGTATATAAGAGACCAGCTAAAATAAATCAGCAATACTGGGCAATACGTATTTCCTTGCTGTTAGTTCAGGAAATGGTCAAATTGTTATTGTTACAGGCTAAAGTTACCCTCAGGCAATCACATGACATGGTAAATTTTAGTTTGGAATTTAAAGACTCAAACCAGAGCTTAATAAAATCATAAAATTCTGAAAACATGTCCTTACAGTGGAAAATATTTGGAAACCCTTGCTATATGAAATTCTTCTAGTTCTTACAACTTACAAAACATTTCAGAACCATTCCACGTTAAATTTCCTTCTCAGATCAAACACATGTATATCTGTAGACTCATTATTATTACAAGAGCGAGCCTTGTACCCTTGCTACAAGCTTTAATTATCTGCCATAATAGTTAATAGAATGGTAATCACAAAGGGTGATTCACAAACACAATTTTAAACAAAATCTGAAAGAGAAAATTGCAGGATTTCTCTCTGACAAATGTGAAATTGTACAAATGTCAGTACATGTAACTGTAAATAAAATAGAGGAGAAAAAAGCTCAGAATAAAGGTCAGTGAAAACTGAAATTCTCCCTCCTAGACATAATACAGTATATAAAGTTATTACCAGGCCTTCCAGGCCTTGCACAACTTTGCCCCTTTCTACATCTCATCTCTAGTTGCTCATGACCTCTGCTTTGCCAGCTCAACTTACCTTTTCACTAGCTAAGGTGTTTATATAGCCCCCATTAACGTAGTACTA
The DNA here is from genome assembly GCF_964211835.1 of Anser anser. Taxonomy (NCBI): domain Eukaryota; kingdom Metazoa; phylum Chordata; class Aves; order Anseriformes; family Anatidae; genus Anser; species Anser anser. The sequence continues at coordinate 101,135,602 of NC_139721.1, read as the reverse complement.
GAAAATCTCACAATCTTTTAATGTTTTTATCACTGTGAGACAGGGAGAAACTATTATCCTTGCTTTATAGGCAGGGAATCTAGGTAGAGCAAGTACTTTTGAAGTGCTTAGACTCTAACATTAAGCTAAAGTGCTTGGAAACTCTTAGGAGAAAGTCCACAGACATACAAAACTGCCTTAAATTTATGTCCCTTAACTTTATTCTTTTATTTGATCCTCCTCAGCTATTTTGAGGGTCCATCATTCCATACACATATGGTACTAAAAACTCAGTGGAAAAAAAATCAATGGAAGTTAACCTCTTAATAGCTTACAGAACAGATTTTTAAAGGTGTTTAAATACCTAGCTCCCATGTTTAAATAATTATGACCCTAAATCACTCCTGAAAAAATAGCATAGATCTTGCCTAACCTGTAAAATCTGGGCTGCACCCACTGGAGTCATAAGAAGCATGCAAACTGCAAAGAAACTATGACTTGAACCCTGGATTCTTGAGTCCTTTGGGAAGACCTTCTTTGAAGCACCATTTTCTCTCTGTCATAAACTGCCTGGCATAATTTATGCTCTAATTCTGTTCACTGAAGCAAATTCCCAAATCTGGGAGCTCATTTATTCAGTTCCTCTGCCAAAAACCCTTTTTATACTAATTTCTGTCTAGCCTACTGCTACTCACGGCCTCTGAAACTTTCCTTTGAGTTCAAGTGAAATAAGGTCATACTACATATTAAGAATTAGAAGATGCACAGTAAATACTAGTTTCTATCTTGCCTAGATAAAGAGCTTCCAATTTTACCTTAGGTAACCTGGCTTGCTCCCTGATTGAGCCCTTCTGGTCCAAATTCTGCAGCAGGAGGCTGCTGTACTCCCAGGAAGTGCTAGAAACCTCCAAGCAGTTCAACTCTATTTTTAAAATAACTGAATGAAATATGAAGAGATATATTTTTTCCTCATTTAATTCAGTTTTAACTTTCCACCAAATTTTATAGCGGCATACTTTTTTTTTTTTTTTTTTTTGTCAGACATTGACCAGCATCACAAGTTTTGAGAGAACAAGGTTGAGGTTTTAACTGCAGGACATAGAATGAGAGGAACACATTTGGTGAGCAAGAAAGTGACTTGAGAGTATAGAGGAAAACAAAACAAAAAACTCTTGCTGCTTCTGTTGAATCATTTTGTAATAGAAAAAAAAGTAATTTTCAGTATCATCATAAAGATTCAAAGAGTCATCTCAACGTGAGACAATTCCCACATCCCTTAGCAGAGACTTGGGCAGATTCACAGACCTCAGGTAGATGTCAGTGCATCACTTTACACTGTTCAGATTAGAGTTTTTCTTTATGACTATAGGAGGTTCGAATCTTTCACTTATTGTTTTATAGATGCTCAGACCTGGTATTCGCTAATAGAAAAACACCAGTAGGAGGCCAAATCCTCCTAAAGACATGGCAATTGTAATAGTTGTTTACAGGCAAGAAAAATATCCTCAGCTCTTCCTCAGTGTTTACCACAGTATTTTCAAATGCAAAAGCAAAGGCCTGCCTTTCTTTACACTCTTATACCATTTTACATGCTTAACATGTAGCATTTCCATTAGTTACTTAACAAAGGGAGGAACAGATAACTTTTCTCTGTAATGACAGAGCAAGGAAATGGGACATGCAAAGGTCACCCCCCCCCCCTCCTGTTTACACTGTCAGCCCAAATCCCTTTCCAATTTAACTAAATATGATGTTCTTCGGTCCCTGTCCTGAACTGCCTTCTAAAATTATTGTGAGCTACTGAATATAGCAAGTGTTGTGGATGCAAATCAGGCAAGACAAGTGTGCAGCCTACATAAAAATATATGACATTTGTTACTTTGTAGTAAAAAATTCTGTGCCTGTAAAATATAAGTGCAGTATTTTCATAAGAAATGTTAAATTGAGATCTCACTCTATGCTTGTACGGCTTGCAAATTTTTTAGGTAAACCATTATATACACAAATTACGAATTTATAGAAATTGAGATTAAATGAGGAGGCAACATCAAAAATAATATAAAAACAGTTTCCTTTAAGATGCGTGCACCTAGAACAGTGGCTCAAAACAAGAAACAAAGTACCTTTCTGTTAATTTGTTATGGATATCTACCTCCCCCCAAAAGGGTTTAAATGAAATAATTCAATTAATCTACTCTCTACAAAAGTCCAAATCATCCTCTTATTGTGGGGATGTTCTGTCTGAAATACATGACTATTAAGAATTGCAGCCTGCTACTCAGATGTGTTTTTTTTTTCTTTAAAAGAAACATGAAATACTAGTACAGTATATGTTGTGTGTAAGGAGGCTTTATTAGAATAATCTCCCCCTAAAGATGCTTTGAGTCTAACCCATCCACTGACCCATGAAGGGTAAATGCTAAATTCTCACAGTCAAATATTCACTGTAACCCCTTGAAAAAGATGGATGAGCTGTGGCTCCTCTTTAAATTACTGTGAGATGGATAAGTAGGTACTATCATCTGGAAGGTGATCACCATCACCAGAACCATCACCTCCCAGCTGTTAAAGATGACTGAATTCTGACAAAGGAGGTTTGTTTACATAGCCATGAAACTGTTATAGTATCTCACTGTCTCTCTTTCACTGTACTTATTTGTAACGCTGCTCTCATGAGAAGGTAAATTTCAGATGTTGCGAAGGCAGCTAGAGAGTAGACTTTTATTAAACCATCTGCTGTTTTAGAAAGCAACATAAGCTAATAATTAATTTACAAACTGCCAAACCTTTAATCTTAAATCATGAAAGAATTTATTAAAACATTAACCATGAACACTTTGCAGCATGAGGTTTTTTGAAGATCCACTGAAGGCTAAATTCAGTGGGTGTTCCTAAGCTGAGTCAGTGACCACAGGTCTGTAGCTTATGGTGTTGGGGCTTGGCCCGGGCAGCAAGTGGCTGAATACCTACAGATATCAGAGAAGCCTGGCATGAATTCTGGTCCCAGCATCCAGTGCAGTGACTTGCACTCCATAAACTGGGAGTCTTCAAAACGCTGCCAGAAGCTACTGCCTCACACAGGGGCAAGATCTAGGGCCAAAGTAAGAGAGAGCCTGTCTCTCTCTACCAGATGATTTCCAGACAGATGGTAGATGATAGCGCTGAATTTGGCTGGAACCAAGAACTACAATACCACCACAATCTCCCTCTACTCTAAAAAATGAAATAACCAAGAAACCCACCACCTCCCCACCACTGGCACTGCCACGTAAGAAGCTCAGAATAGTGCAGATGTACTTGATGGATTTTTACCACAGTTTGTGTGTTACAGTCAATGAGTTTTGTGCTGGTCTGACCACTCACTGCATTCAGTCTTTATGGCTGAGAACTGAAGAAGCTCCCCAGACCAGCAGCAAAAGTAGGTGCAAAGGATCTTCCTCAGGCACATCAGAAGTATTGCATACATCTACACAAAACCTCTTCTCAGTCCTGCAGCTGCTCAAAGCCTGTCATTTCAGTAGGATTGGTACTGCGGAATAAGCTGGCTCTTTATACAGTTCTCCCCCTTCTTGCTGACTTGAATACTAGGTGACTTTCAGAAGTTCACAAACACAAATTTCAAACTCCAGTTACTACTGCTTCAAGAAACTATCCTGATGCTCTTGCCATATTTGCTTAGTGAGGCATCTTGCCTCCTAAAGAATCTGATTATTTTTTTAAGGCTTTGAGCCAGATTTAAACCATACAAATATAGTACTTTGGTCTCAAAATTGCAATCTGGTATCTTATCAGAAATATAGGTCCAATCACATTAATACCATAGTAAGTAAAAATATCAACTACTTTAATGCTAGAGAATTGCCTTTAAATGATTAGCTCATGCGATCCTAGGTGCTAGAACCAGAATTAAAACCATGGCCGTCTGATCAACCCACAACTACTGCCTGGTACGTGACCAAAAGGACCAACTTCATTAACTGCACAGAGAAACAAGCAATTATACTCTAGTGAGTCAGAGCAGGCAACTCCTAGTGACTACTTCTCAAGTCCTGCCTGCTCTCAAAAATGCTTGCAGTATTTCCCAATATTTCCCAAAGTGGTTTAACTCTAGTTTAATCAGATAGCCCTGATTTAATACCAAGGGAATTATTTAAGTATGATACAGATAATAAAAGAGTATTTAAATCTGATGTTAAATCAACATGGACAAACAACAGGTGGAAACTTTTCCTAATTTTCTTGGTTTTAAGAGCCTAACTCTCTATAAAGGAAAATGATATTCAATGATCTGAAGCTTAATTTCATATTTTTAAGGGAGCTTCAGAATTTAGAAATAAAATGTGCTAGAGAAGTGAAAAGGATCACATTATTAAAATATAAAATACTGGTGAAAGTTCAGAGTGACTTGGAATGAACGTAGAACATTCAAATCAATTCAAATCAAATTTAAGAATAAATCAACTGTTTTAAAACAATGTAGTATAAAATATAAGATCATTATAAAATCCTACATTTCATAGTATAAACACAGCTAGTAAATTTATGACAGCACTTTCAACCACTAGTCTCTTTTCCCTGTTATAGTCTTCAGAGTACTTGGATTTGACCTCTGAGCTGTGTAACACTTTTTTTTTTTTTCCTCTCTCTACATGGGAAACCTAGAGAACACTAAGTGCTTTACCCTTACCATCTCATTTTGTTCTTTCTTCCATATGACCCTTGGGTGTACAGGTTATAATAACTCTGTTTCAACTCCTGTTGCAGTTAGTGCAGCTGTGGGAATCTTACAGTCAACATCTACCATATCAATAACTACTGCATTCTTAATCAGGAGGAACAAGCCAAAAGAGGTAAGTAGTTACGGAGATTAGAACACTTAACTATCTCCATTGTAATAAATAAAAACAACTTTACTCCTTATCACAAAGTTATGTAAACATATGCACGAGTAAAACCACATACTCTTCTTTAAAACATAACCATTTGAGTTTGAGGATAGATTTTGGCACGTCCTCAGAGATCAAATCTAACTTTATCCTTGGGAAATCTAATGATTTTATTTCTTCTTCTCTAAATATTGCATGATAGTTATAGTTTAATAAATTTCACTCATCACTTTATACCACAGATCTTATTTATTCACAAATGATTAAAATGAGAAGCGTTTCACAAGTAGGAAAAGGAAAACAACTCCTAAAGATGTATCACTGCTTTAGTTTACATTTCCCACAGCATGGCTTACCAAGTCTATAATGTATTTTTCACTCTCTAGTGTTTGCTCAAAGACTCTCAAACACAATATAAATTCCTCTGTCAAACTACACAATTATTTTTACTAATCCATTGAGAATGGCAGAAGCTGAAGCATTTGAACTGAGGCAGCCTCGTACAATAATCTAACAGTCCATTCAAGCAGGTGCAGGAAGTGTTATGTAAATTCCAACTAACATCTTTTTTATGCATGAGCACTTCACATTAATATTTCTCAGGCATAAAATTTATTCCTTTGACAGTCACTACTAACTCACCATAGCCAGTTATCACCAGAGCAGCATCAAACTGTACACACTACAAATGGAACATGTTTTCCCAACTACTTTAGTTAAACGGACAATAACTGTAAAAGAAGACAGCCTTAATGCAAAGAAGAAGAAATAATCAGAAATAGCAGCATGGTGCTCCACAACAACCACCACCAGCTGGTCATGCATTTGAAAGTTACACATTGAAGATTTTCTTCTGAGATAAACTTGAAGAGCCTTCTGCAAAAACTCCAAACACCAGGAGAACTCAAAGAGTATGAACATCACCACTACATTTTGGAAATGAAAGTGTTTTCCTTATCCATGGCAACCAGAGTTTGTTCTTTATTTTGAGGAGTAAACATTGGATATTTCTGCCAGGGTAAAAGCCTGTTAATTGCAGAAGCTAGAAAATCTTCACTTACACTTGTAAGATCTATTTGTCCTAACAGACAGTGCCAATTAGTCTTCACAGGCTCTTAAGGCTGAGGAAGGAAGATCTGAGAAGAAAGTTTTCCTCACTGTTTAAGGCTGGGGGGTAGGGGGAGCTTAGAGGAGCTCCTCCACACATCAAACTTCATAGAATTCACAGGTATGGAGAAGTTCACAGTGTGCTTCCAAATCTGGGCCACACAGCTTGTGAAAATAGCATCCACCTTTTTACTACCCTAGTCATCCCAAGCAAATACTCCTTTACACATATTTTCTTTCAGCAACATGGTTCCAAGTGCAAGACCATTCATCCATAGCAGAGTCTCTTCGCATTCAACAGACACCCAACAAGGTGGTAGAGAGAACCTCTCACAGATACCTACACTGGACAAGTCATCACCATTGCGTGGGCTAACAGAGGCTCATAAAGCCCACAAAGTCCAATGCCTAGGGACCAAATTGCCAGCTTACTCTCCAAAGAGAACAAACAAGCAGGGTAACTGCATCTACCGCACTCAGTACTTGCCTGAGCAGCCTCCACTACCACAGGCTCCAACACCTCTCCCGAAGACCAAGCTACAGCAGCAACATAAGGTCTTTAATGCTTAGTTACAGGAAAGTGCAACTGGCACTGCCTGAGGCAAACAAGCTAAATCCAAACTCACAAAAATGTGTGCATTAAAAGGGGACACTGAAGATGAATCAGGGAAAATGTTTTGCACTGAGTAAGATGCAATGTAGAAGTGTATTTGTTCACAAATACCAAAGTGTTTATTGTTAAGATATTTAGAGCAATTTTAATGATCTAAACTATAGTTTCTATTTCAGCTGTGAATGCAACGTACTGTATTAAACTTAACTGTAACAAGAGCAAAGGTTTATTAGCTAGTTTACAAAATCTCTCAAAACAGGTCAATAAAGAGTGGGGAATGTCAGCTAAAACTGTGACTTACAGCAATACATGATTATAAAAAATAAATGGTTTTATGGGTTTTATATTGCTGTGCTGTATTTGAGATAAAAAACATAATCCCAAAGTAGAAAAGCCTTTCCCGCATTGCACCACAGGTAGATCTGTGTTACGTAGTCATAACACATTCCCATCCTGCCAAGAAAGCATTTTGCACACACTGAGTTTGGGTGTAAATGGCCTTAATGAGGTTAGGCAGAAATTGGCTCTTGTATAATATAGGCCAGATGCATGCAATCTTTACTAAATTAATATAAATAAATACTCCTTCTAGCAATAAGAGCTAATGCTATCCTATATAGGTAGATTAAGGACCAAGAAAGAGGACTGTCACCCCACACGTGTGCATTGGAATCCTCCCCAGCTCATACTGATGCAAAAGGTGAGAAGAATCACACCCCAAAGAACAGAGTGACTTCTAAGGTTGCAAGTACTTCTTCAGTTGTATAGCTGTTGTAGACACAGCCTCTAGACCCACCAAATCCTTGTGTGGGTTTCATTCAGCTCCCTCGCACTTCTTGCACTCTCATCCTAGCATCTGAACGCACCGCTTAGTGCCAAGATCACTGGCTCCCTCCACACAACAAGGCCTGGTAGGATGATCACAGCGCTTCTCCCAGAGTTACTACTTATTCCCACCTTCCTGGGCAAGCCTCACTTAACTTCCTTTGACAGTTCATCATATCCTTACAGCAAAACCACTCCCTGTCACCTTACAGGCTGCGTATCCCCATCACATGGCATGGAATAGGAATTCTCATGAACTAAGCAAGTTGAGAGGTAAGCTTTTTATCACTTCATGTTATTGAGTTTGATTTTATTGCTGAAGATCTGGCTTTATTTTTTTAAGAAATATAGCACGGCGTTGCTGTAAAGATTGAAGTATTTTGGCATTGCTTTTTGATCTCTGCTTTATCTACAGTTCGTAACTAAAATTACGTTAAAGAAAAACAAAGTGGAGTAAATTAGCATGAATTCATGTCAACCTCCATGCTTCGTGTGGCTAAAATATGCACCATTGGCAGCCACTAACATGCATCACAGAAGTCCCCTCTTTGGACGGTAGCAGTCCAACAAAATGACCTACAAAAATCATTCCTAAATGACTACTGACTATTTTGGAAGTGCTGCTTTCAGAAGCTGCATTTTCCACCAGGAAGACACATTTATATATATATTCTCTGAATCCATTGTCACCTCCCATTAAACAAGCAGATTTGGCTCTTACCTGCACTTACATGACCGTTCTCTTTAAGAAGAGGCAGGTTGGACTGGAAAGATTTGAGAGTTATTTCAGAACCAGTATCACAGCATGTGAACAGGAAAGGCCACTGAGCATGTCCCCAGCATTGTAACAGATCCACTAATACATTCTATTATTTTTATGATGCACTAGGTACTTAAACAAAATTGTCTTTCTGGAAGACTGACAAATAGCTAGACTTTGCTGCTTCTGCCTCTACACACAGACCTTTTCAATTAAAGGAAAAAAAAGAGAACAGTACTAACCTCCTTCCCCTTCCTCCTTACAGCTGACTAGAGAGATACCTACGTTCAAAATGCCACAAATTTCAATATCTCATTATTTTGTATTAGTACCTGAGCTTCACAGCAGGTGAGCCTAAGACAGACAGTCTCTGGGCATTCACGTGTCCCCTTTAATTCATGTTAAAACCAAAAAAGACCCTCTAATAAAAATAAAAAATAAATAAAAAATCAGAAATAGTTCTAACTGTATTTAACTGTACTACTTGAAGAGGCTGTGTTTTGATTGACCAGTTCTAGCTGCTGTTCTTAGGCCTTTATCTCCTACAGACTGACTCTTTAGAGCTGTAACCAGTGCCACTTGTTTTTACTGAATTTTAATGGGCTTTATTATAACATACTCTGAATAATTTAAGAGGGTAGCCTTCCTGAAGTCACTCCTGGGTTGGATTACACACTTGCAACCTGTGGGCTACATCACACAGAACATGAACTCAACACGGGCTAGCCATCTCCAAAAAAGCATCTTCTCTCATATTCTAAAAAATGTGGCATGTCTTCCTATAGGAAAACAAAGTATAGTAGAAATGTAATACTGCCAACTATGTCCAGTACTTATAGAAGTTATTTGCAATTTGCAAAATGAGTGAGCAACCTGCTTCAACTCCTGCCATTGTATCTAATATCAGTATATAGTTATTACTGCATTCAGAGATGTTACTTTTCTCCATGTGCAGGGAGAAAATTAGAAAGGCCAAAGCTCATCTGGAGCTCAACCTGGCTACTGCCGTTAAAGACAACAAAAAATCCTTTTACAAATATATCAACGCGAAACGGAGGACTAAGGAGAATCTCCATCCTTTACTGGATGCAAGGGGAAACCTAGTTACTAAGGATGAGGAAAAGGCTGAGGTGCTTAATGCCGCCTTTGCCTCAGTCTTTAGCGGCAATACTGGTTGTTCTCTGGATACCCAGTGCCTTGAGCTGGTGGAAGGGGATAGGGAGCAGGATGTGGCCTTCGCTATCCGTGAGGAAATGGTTGGCGACCTGCTACGGAGCTTGGATGTGCGCAAGTCGATGGGGCCGGATGGGATGCACCCGAGGGTACTGAAAGAACTGGCGGAAGAGCTGGCCGAGCCGCTTTCCATCATTTATCGGCAGTCCTGGCTATCGGGGGAGGTCCCAGTTGACTGGCGGCTAGCCAATGTGACGCCCATCTATAAGAAGGGCCGCAGGGCAGACCCGGGGATCTATAGGCCTGTCAGTTTGACCTCAGTGCCAGGAAAGCTCATGGAGCAGATTATCTTGAGGATCATCACACGGCACTTGCAGGGCAAGCAGGCGATCAGGCCCAGTCAGCATGAGTTTATGAAAGGCAGGTCCTGCTTGACGAACCTGATCTCCTTCTATGACCAGGTGACGTGCTTGGTGGATGAGGGAAAGGCTGTGGATGTGGTTTACCTTGACCTCAGTAAGGCTTTTGACACAGTTCCCCACAACATTCTCCTCAAGAAACTGGCTGCTCGGGGCTTGGACTGGCGTACGCTTCGCTGGGTTAGAAACTGGCTGGATGGCCGGGCCCAGAGAGTTGTGGTGAATGGAGTCAAATCTGGTTGGAGGCCGGTCACTAGTGGAGTCCCCCAGGGCTCGGTACTGGGGCCGGCCCTCTTTAATATCTTTATCGATGATCTGGATGAGGGCGTCCAGTACACCCTCAGTAAGTTTGCAGATGACACCAAGCTAAGTGCGTGTGTCGATCTGCTCGAGGGCAGGAAGGCTCTGCAGGAGGATCTGGATAGTCTGGAGCGATGGGCTGAGGTCAACTGTATGAAGTTCAACAAGGCCAAGTGCCGGGTCCTGCACCTGGGGTGCAACAACCCCAAGCAGAGCTACAGGCTGGGAGATAAGTGGCTGGAAAGCTGCCTGGCAGAGAAGGACCTGGGAGTATTGGTTGATAGTCGGCTGAATATGAGCCAGCAGTGTGCCCAGGTGGCCAAGAAGGCCAACAGCATCCTGGCCTGTATAAGAAGCAGTGTGGCCAGCAGGTCTAGGGAAGTGATTGTGCCCCTGTACTCGGCTCTGGTGAGGCCGCACCTTGAGTACTGTGTTCAGTTTTGGGCCCCTCGCTACAGGAAGGACATGGACGTGCTCGAGCGAGTCCAGAGAAGGGCAACGAAGTTGGTGAGGGGTCTGGAGAACAAGTCTTACGAGGAGCGGCTGAGGGAGCTGGGGTTGTTCAGCCTGGAGAAGAGGAGGCTCAGGGGCGACCTTATCGCTCTCTACAGTTACCTTAAAGGAGGCTGTAAAGAGGTGGGGGTTGGTCTGTTCTCCTACGTGCCTGGTGACAGGACGAGGGGGAATGGGCGAAAGTTGCGACAGGGGAGTTTTAGGTTGGATGTTAGGAAGTACTTCTTTACCGAAAGGGTTATTAAGCATTGGAACGGGCTGCCCAGGGAGGTGGTGGAGTCACCATCCCTGGAGGTCTTTAAAAGACGTTTAGATGTAGAGCTTAGCGATATGGTTTAGTGGAGTACTTAGTGTTAGGTCGAAGGTTGGACTCGATGATCTTGAGGTCTCTTCCAACCTAGAAATCTGTGATACTGTGATACTTCCTTACTTCCTTCAGTGAAACTGAATGGATCTGTATGTATGTTTTTTGGAGATGTATGGCTTAAATTCTGGTATCAGAGTCTGTTTATTAACGATCAAGGAACACAAAGAAAGAAGGATATGCACAACTAGCAACTAGCTTCTATTTATTTTATTTTATTTTACTTAACACTTTTACTTTTTACTTAACTGTCTGTGAGTGAAGAGCTGGTGAAAAACTTCAGGGGAGAGAATGAAAGATGCTTAAGAAAAATGGCAATGATTTAAAAACCACAAAATTTTATTTCGTAGCCATTGGTTTCATTATTTATTTAGTAGCTAGTTCAATAATTTCAATAATTCTACTAGGCCTGAACAACAGCTCCACTTCAGAAGAAAACCCACAAATGCATTTACAAAATTGGATAAATGTAAGGTTTTGTGCATGTGTGTGCGCACGTGTATCTGCTTGTCAGGGACTGATATCCTGTGTTATCCAGTGTTAGTTTAGCAGAATCTTATCAATGATTTAATAAGCTGTTTGTTGGGCATGAATTTCCTAAGAGGAGATGACACAGTCAGAGACAGTTTAAGAAGAAAAACAGTTGAATGGTAACACAAAAAGCTTGAATTGTATCTTCAGAAACACATTTATGCATACTTATTCATTTCCACTTACCCATGAAAACAATGCAGAGTCAACTCATGTAAACACTAACCCAGAAGCATACAGAATTACCCAGTGTCATTGTGCAGGAGCTTAAATAGGCACTTACTTTACATAAGTGCACGTTCCTCCTAGTCTCCTTGCAGATTAGTGAATGCTTTAAGGGAAGATTCCTTTGTGCACATTGAAAATGCACAACTAATGTCTTAATTTGCCATTCCACCTTTTCCAGTTTGGTTTTCAAATTCACAGACCTGTTTATTTAAAAAAATAAATAAATATATTTCCTCCTTAGAAACACTATAATGATGCACACCGACTGGGAAGTGCTCCTTCTCACAACTTCCTATGTGAACTTTCAGTTTATCACAAGATGCCTTTTCAAAAGTAGCAAGTAATTCTTACCAGAACAGCTTAGAGTGGTTCAGAGAGCAGCTGGGGGTGCAGCACAGAGCAAATCAATGTAATTACTTCAGCAAAAGCTACTACCCATTCCTGTTACTTGTATGAGGATAGGTAGAAATGTAAGACATCCATAATGCGTTAATCATAGTGCCTTTTCCATCTTCATTTATGGGAATTCATTTTCATTTCCTGGACCCTGCTGTGAATGCTTCCAATGGACAGCACAACAGCTACCATTTAAATACTTTTTAAACAGAGAGTGGCTGCTCGAAGTAGGAATTGTTTGGTTTGTTCTCTGGCACTGAGCATCTGTATTAGCTTCCCTGCATGTATCCTGACAACTCCCACAGTTTGGGGCCTGAGAGCAGATGGAAAACAATTTACAGACCTTTAACAGTATTTGTTATTAGTGTTTGTCTTCTGCACATTCATGCTTGAAGAGAGAGCTGCCAGGACAACAGCCTTAGGCGCAGGGAAGGAAGCCTCATAGGGCAGCAAGGAAGGGACTGAGTAAGAAGGATACACAAGCAAACTAGGACAGATTCAAGCAGGGCTGAATTTATACCAAGGGTACTGTAACTCAGCAGTGACTCTTCTCTCCCCTCCCCACACACTACAGCATTTCAGGATCTGCTCTTTAATGAACATAAATACTGGGGAGTGTCGCTTCACTAAAATACAGACATGTACATAGTGACAAGAGTCAGCACAGGCTTATATGCTTCTAGTGAAAGAAATCATGACAAAACAGGCCCAAGCTAGCCCACAGACTTGGTAAAAACTTAGCAAATAAATCCTGCCCTAGTAGAAATCAAAGTCTGATCAGAATCCCAGCCTTTTGTAGCGACCACCTGCACTCTCCAATGGCACTACGGATCTTGCACAATTATGTTCATGCTGCCTTTGGGTCATATTTGCCTTTCAATTTTTGCCACTCCTTAACATTTTGACAATGAGCATCCTGCGAAGGAAGCATCTCCCTGCCTCCCCACTCGATCTCAACCAGAGGATGCTGGTTTTCCAGTGGACAGCATGAAGCAGAGCAGGAGTGAATGCACAGACAATTGTACTGATGTGGAGACAGCCATAAATAAGTTCCCTTCTAGAATAATTCAGCAGAAGGAAGACAAATTTCTAAATATAGATAGGCCTTACGAATAAAGCAGGAAAGTTTTTTCAGTATGATCAAAAAATGCTGTTTATTCTGGACACAACAGTCTGGCAGTTAAAACACCTGCAGCTGCTTAAAGGCACACTCACTTCTCCTTATAAGTTCCCTAGAAATACTGCACACTATATTGATATATTATATATACAAAGGCATTTACATGTGTGGGAGAGTGAATTCCTTTGAGAAGTCACTCTGCACTGCAGCATAAATACTGTACCGCTGAGGTGGAAGTTGTTAGCGTATCTTACCAGTAGGTCAGTCAGCGATTCCATCTGTCTTTTTGACAATTTGTTCACAGCTTCCTAATTCCCTTGTGGTTTCTTGTTCAGTGAAAACCCTTGGAATGCACCGTGATTGCAGGTTACCTTTTCTTCAGCGTTGTACAAAGGCAAGCCACAGAGCAGAGTTTTTCCATGAGGCCAAATGCACGTTCCTTCACAGTTCTTCCTATTAAAGCTGATAAATTTCTGATTCAAAATTCAGAGCAGCTCCAACCAATTCCCTCAGCAGTGGCTCCCCTTTAAGAGGGGTTAAACAGCCTCGTATCCCATTGGCTTCAACAGGAGATGAAGATGTCTGGCCCACCGGCTTACATGGTCCATCTATGGTTTGTATAGTGGAACCTATTTCAGGCACGAGATATACTGATGGCACAAACTGGTCTTTTTATTTGTGTTGCTTAAATCAAAGTCAGAAACAAGAAAAACAATTTTACTCCATCCCACCTGCGTGTTCCTGTCCCTGAGAGTTCCTCATATTCCTTGTTAGAAAACAGAGCTGTGTTATGCCAAAACAAGAGGGTGGCAAGATCCAGATGACATGAATTTAATACCTACCACAAAAAAATCCTCAGAAAAGTTTCATTCCTGACATCCAATAGAGATGCCAAAAAAAGCCTGTTGAAGCTCCAGTATTACTTTCTTTCCTGAAAAGCTAGGAGCTTGTACAAGCAAAGTGCTGGCACATTTTAAACAGCCTCGATATTCTTTTCAAGACTTTACTCTACTTAGCCAGTCAAAATTGCAAAGGACTAAATTCTGCCCTCACTCATCTTTAGGGGACCCGCATTGAATTTAGTAAGACAGAAGACGTAAAAATAAATATAGCCTTCAGCCCATCCATTTTGTCGAGGATTTTGAGTACAGTGTGCCTAGACAGACAGACATTTTGCTTGTTATCATTTCAGGTCTTGGTTCTCTACAGCAGTGGTCTCCCAGGTGGGGCGCACAAGGCATTCCACTGGGGGTGTGAGAAGAAAATATTTTTTTGGACCTCAAATAACATTTCAAAAACCACAAATAGCATTTTTCATCTTTATTTTATCCTTTTTTAATTTTTATTTTTGTGTATGTTTTATAGTGTACATATTATTACAGTAGTAAAGCGTATAATTTATAAATAAATATACATTGTGAGTGCTTATTAAATTTTTTACTGATGGGTTGCACAATCAAAAAGGTTTGGAGACCACTGCTGTACAGGTTTTATTAGGTTTTATCTGAGAATACCATCACACCAAATTATTTTAATAGGATTAATGAAATTGGTTTTCAAATGCTGTCTCTAGTAATTAGTGCTTCCATCGTTAACCTAAGTCCTATGAAAACAACCAGAAGAATTGCTTCTCTAGTCAGGTCACGTTCCCCTCCTTCCTTTGTGACCCTCCAAAACCACCCAATTCCCAATTAGCTGAAAAAGTTACTATGAATAGCACACACAATGCTGTATTGCAGGTTTGCAGAATTAAAAGTGGAAGGAAGAGACTGGAGACAAATAATCAGGTCCTGAACACTCATAGTGTCACAGCTTTGGCTACCAGAAGAACATGGTCCACAACAACTGCCCACACAAATGGGATTCAAACAGGTTCAGATAAAGCATTTATGTACCAAATGAAAGATCTTGTGCATTGTAAGTAACATCATCTCTAAGTAACCATATTCATGTTGTACCATTTTAATTTGTACGCAGGTATGCCTACACATGCTGTTAAAATGATTACCTTTATACTGATGTTATGCTGAGTTCAGCCCCCTAAATCCTTGCGCAAACAAAACTTGCGGGGATGGAATCACCAGTCAGGGAAATCCTAATGAGTCTGAGTGGGCCAAGTTTTCACCTCTGGTGCTCCTAACATCCCACTCTTAAAGGGGCAAGGGGCTGGGAATACATTCTGCGGTTACATTAAGACAATGCCACTTAAAATAGCTCACTGGTCAAAATATTTGCTAAATAATAGAGCATGCGTTGTTCTAAGCAAGCTTCCTTTTTTCTTTTAAAAAAAAAAAGGATTTTTAATGCTTCAACATTGCATTACTAAATAAACTGACAGAACATCTCGGAACTAACATAAACGTACAATTTTAATGCCTTCTAATCACACAAATCAGCACAAGATTTTTGTACTTGTGCATGACCTTCTTCAAATTATCCCTCCATTTTGGCTGAATCAGAATGAGCGTGGGCTATTTGATAAAAAAACACTAAGTGTGTGAAATGAGGGGCCCTCATCGCTTCTGCCAGACTCCTCTTGACAGAATGATGATAGAAGCATCACATCCCTGGGAGAGTAAATGCAAACTGACAAGAGATGAGCCTTTAGATGTTGAATATAATCTTGAATTGTGCTTGAAGTGTCTTATTATCTTGTCTTTTGATGTCTGAAGGGGTGGCTCATTGTTAGAAAAAGGAAAGCCCTTGCACATCTTTGCCATCTTTAAAAATTGTTTGGCCTTTAACAACTGCTTTTCCAACTAATGTCCATTTCTCCTGACAATAAATATGGCAGGTCGTCAGCAAGTGACAAACAATTTACTTTACATGCCAGGCTTTTATGGTTTTTGAGAGCTCATGTGGAAGCATATTTTAAAAAGCAGTAGGAAATTAATACCATTACAAATGTTAAGATGGCTGCGTGCGTATACTTTGCTGAGTGGTTATTCATTACTGCTACGTTCTGCAGGTTCTGTTTTAAAGTCATGTCTTTCCTGCATTCAGACTGCTGTTAAAGTTCTTTATTTATCATTGACTAAAAATAGTCAATGAAAAATAAAGAGCAAGAAGCAATTTTCTTCTGCTCTAAAAAAAGCACTATTACGGATACAGTACATGGGTAATGCATAAAATCATATTTATTAATCATAACAAATCAATATCAGTAGTGGTATGGCACAACTTACCTGTATTGCAGACCCTTACAATCACATCACCATTTTTTCCACCTTCAACCAGCTCGACTTTTTTTTTCTTTTTTTTTTTTTAAACTTAAAAGTTTAATGACGAATCAGATCAATATGATTCCTTAGCAACTAAATCACAGGCGCACTAGTTTTTCCTGTCACAGCACCAGTTTTGCGAAAGCAGTCAAGTTCTTTTTTCAGGTCTCCGTCACTCTGAGAATCCATAAGAATTCTCAAATGGATCATAAACTGTTACAGAGTTCAGGTTATTGTATCATTATAAAAATGTATTGATACACTACAGATGACAAGACATGCAGCTCTTGTGCTAGTCTATTACAACCATCTGAATACCATAAGAAATATCAGATATAAACAAAATAAAACAGTCAGCAGTAAGCTGTCTTTTAGGGAACCTGATTTTATATATATATATATATTTTTAACTGCCTTAACCTGTTTCAAAATACGGCAGTTGTATGAAGCCATAGAAATACAAAAACAGAAGAACAAATTATTAAAAATAAATAGATAAAAACCTGACCAGTGTAGAGATTTATTTATTTATTTTTAATCACTGAACAAAAGGGCCTGATTCTGCTCAAAAATTTTGTTCCACCCTGTGCCCCTCTGGCACCCGCTGCCCCAGCCAGCCCCGCTGCTGCTGCCGGGCGGACGCAGCGTGCTGGAACCCACCAAAGGCACCCAAAGCCCCCGCACGCGCCGGGCTCTGCCCCCACGAGCAGTCTGGAAATACATAAAGTGCTATTTGAGAGAGACCAGCCATCGCTTTACACAAATGAGACCACTGCAATGTAGGAAATGCTCAGCCCCCACACTTGATTCCTTAGAGGTCCAGGGTCATAAGCCGGAGTCCCGCAAACCCGAATTTGCTCATTGACTAGGACATCTCATCCAAGTAAACCTTCACATCATCTGGTCCCTCTTTTATTCATTGCCTCATAAAAGCGAAGAGATGTGGGGGCTGGGGGAGAGTGAACAGTACCAGCTGATTGAAAGATTTTTTTTTTTGTGTCAGCAACTGTTATGAGAAGGTTCACTGTGCTGTATCCACGCAGTTAAAATAAGACTGAAAGCAATGCATCAAACCACAGCCACAGAGCCACACAAGAGTTTCTTTCACACTCTTCACAACAAAAAAAATCAAATGACTTATGGAGATATTTTTCTTGCTGGATATTATCATTAAATTTGCTGTGCTTAAGAGAGTAAAGTATATTCAATTAGCAAACAGAAGTACAATGAAATTCTTTTTTTTTTTTCCCCTCCAGTTATAAATTTCATTTTTCGTTTGGAGAGATTTGTGGCTTGCAGTCCCAAATATTTATGGTATGAAGCAAGGAAGCATAAGAAAGGAGGAGAAACATCAAGCCTGTACATTTACAATCATCTTTGAGCTCGTATATATCTGTCCAATTTTTTTCTTTCTTAATCACTGTTGATTCTTCTAGTCATGGTTTTGTTTCAGTAATAATTCCCATTTTCAGTCCTTATATTTTAAAACCTACTTATGACAATTTGCTCTACCAGTCCGATAAACATTCCCTACAAAATACACCTCCACTTTTAGGAAAAATTTCAACATAGTTTTCAATGCTGGCAAACCATGCCTGCCCCAGAGCAGGTCAGGTGCTCCCGCCTGCTTTGCAAAGCCAAGCCAGCGGCCGTGGAACCAATGAGCCCCCACAACGTGCACATCTACCTGCATGTCGGAAGGGAAACCCACGGTAACATGGGACTGACTACATAATTCAGCTTTTGTTAATGATGAAGGCATCATAACTATTAAGCGGTTCTTCCCTCCCATCAGTATGCTTGGTTAGCTGATGTTAAGTTTGGAGCATGGGAGGATGCAGAGCACTGGCCAGGTTAGTTTGGCGCAGGCTACAGACCAGCACGCAGGTGTTAAGACAACAAATACCCCACTGAAACCCATGGCTTTCCTGCATATCTGCCAACGGATGCTCAGCTGAGATCTCACAGAATCTGGCCTCATATTTAATCAAATCACTGAGCAAACATGACATCTCCACACCATGTGAGTAAATCCTAATTATATGCAAAAGAAAATAAAAAAACTGCTCCATATTGTATTTGCTCACGAGATTAGGCTGAATTCAAATGATCTTTCTTCCTCTCCAGTTAATATTTTACTACCTCAAGAAATAATTACACATACTTAATAGTACAATATATTAAAATATGCCTTAAGGTATATTTACAGAAAAGCAATTCTAGTTTCTTGATTAAACACAGGTTTTAGATCATCCTCTTCAAGTAACAGCCCCCTGCCCCAAACAATAAGCTTCAAACAAAGCACGGAAACCTAAAGCACACCTCGATGGCACAGAGGGAAAGCACAACAGCAGACCCGAGTGACACCTGCCTGGCACAGCTGAGTATACGTACGTGCTGTATATGCGTATACACGCGTGCTGTGTACATCTCTGCACACACAAACAAGTGGAAGGGGAGAGGGGAAGAGTTGCAAAAGGGGCCATAAGAAAGGAAAGGGGCTGAACATAAAGAAGGCAGGTTTGTTTTTACTGAAGCTCTACTTTGCAAATCTTGGCATTTGTAGCGAGATTCTGTTTCCAGTGCAATCTCCAAGAGGACTTCTGCTGGAAGAAAATTGACTGCTAATAACTCATTATTCAACAACAAGATTTTAACAAGTGGGACAACGTGGAATAGGAGAATGAGCTCAAAAATGAAAAAGACTTGACAGAACCACTAATGCTCAAACCATTCAACCACCATCTGAAAGGAAACATACACAAATATTTTTAAAAGCCAATATTAAAATGCTTCTAAAAACTCCACAGTAGTTTTCAAAGAACCAATATATAAAGAACCAATTATAGATTGCTGTAGTGAATACTGTTCTTAGGGGAAAATCTTCTTTATTTCTCATTTGTGTAACATTCAAATCTTCTGAGTAGCACAAAATTGTTTTAGGACTGATTTTTTTATTGCAATAAAATAATTTACATCCTATTCCAGTCACACTGATAATTTTAATATTTAATACTTAAAAAAAAAAGAACAACTTTTGTCACCACTTTCAGGTAGTCATAGTGGCAAACTTTTTTTTTTTTTTTCTTTTTTCCTTCTGAAACGTAACATTTTCCTTGAGAAAACTTCAAACTATTCAGGACTTAAAATGACGATTTGCCTTTCTAAAAAGAAAAGACATCTGGTAAAAACAACTCCCACTCTTCCAACAACTGTTTTTTTATATCCTAAAATAAAAACAGAGAAATCTAAACTATCATTAGGAATAGCCAAGCAGTGCTTAGTGTTAAACAAACATGTTTTAGAGAGTGGCAGGGGCGCAGGCTGTGCATTGATTTGGTAGATGTAGATATCCCTGGAATATCTACAGAACAAACCCAATTTCAGTCTCTCTGAAAACAGCAGGTTTTATTTAGTCAGACGGGATGAGGTACTGTTCTTCTCTAGATGACCTCTGCTTTCAAAGTAAAAGGGCTCAGACCTGCTTTCGAGAGCATCAAAGCAATATCACAACATAAAGCAGGACATGTCACAATACAAATCTCCCTTTGTTTCATTCTGATATTGATTTTGATTCTTATACAGTGGGGAAAAAAAAAAAAAGAGACTTCACATGAACAAACATCAAACCATTTCCATTACAAAACAGTATTCCTACTGAAACCCACAAATTATGACATTTAATTTTATTCTGCTTTTGCCCCTCTTCATCATTAATTTTTTATTTAGTTGTCATTTTAATGTAACTTCTGTCACTCAGCTCATCAGAAATAATTTTTGTAACTAGCAGAATGTTATTTTGATAGAACTAATGGTAGAACTAGTGCTAATGGTAGTTGTATGAACAGTCAGAAAATACAGCATTAATGGAAAAAACATGAATATACTGAATACGCAGTTATATCAAAGAATAAGAAGCCATCGTGCTGATCTTCCCATACTCTGACTGTCTCTCCAAAAAGAGGGACCAGAGGTGATGGACGTAACAGAAGAAAGAGCTATGCAAGGAAAATGAATTAAAACAAAGAAGAACCCAGAAGTGTCAGAAAGAACAAAACCTAGGAAGACAACACAACAAGGAAAACCAAGTGCTACATAGGATATTAAAGAGAAAAATGATCCACAGGAGAATGGCAACTGTTACTATGAGCTTCCTACAGCTACCTCTGCCTTTGGATATTTTTAAAACATTTATTAACCTGACAGCAGGAAACTTTATACAGCTTGCCCCCTGACAGGGTGCCAGCTTGGTATAAGCACTTGCTATCTCTTTGTTTAGCATAAGGAAATCAAGAGAGGTGTTAAGTGGTGCCATGTGCACATTTGGGCAAATATAACTTCTCCTTGTCTGCCTCTCATGCATATTTCCATGGAGAACTTGCTTAATCTTATGAAGTCCAACAGAAACATCCAATTCTCTTTCCTTCTCTCTCTTTTTTTTTTGTGTGTGTGTGTGTGTGTGTGTGTTTGCTTCCTTTTTAATGTGCAAGTGTCTGATCTATTATTAATCTCAAAACACAAACCTGCAAGGATCTCAATCAAAGAAGGTAACAGTTCTTTCACAAATTACCTGTTTACTGCCTGGTAGCCAGCGAGTTCCCCTTTGAAACATCCAGCCACTTATGCTGCTTTTAAACAAGTTTGTTTGTTGCTGTTATTTTTATAGCTTCAAAGACACGGAGAAGAAAGATTAACTAATTAAAAATGAACTATTTGTCATTCAGTCATACAAATTACATACTCGGATTTCATTTTTTCTCCTTCCCTCTCTAATGTTAGTTATTCTGTATATAAATGCAGATAATAAGGCTTCAAGCCTCATTTAAGGAACACATAACATACACTTAGCTCAAAAAAATTTAGCAAAGAAGTAATTAGAGAACAAACAGAATTGTCTTTAAAATACACCATTAACTTTCTCCACACTCAAAACAGTTGTTGTTTTTTTGGTTGTTATGTGTTTTTTTCTTCCTTTCTTCACTTTTCTTGTTTTTAAATAGGCTTTGTTTGTCACAGTTAAGGCACAGTGATGAGGCTGATTTATTTCCATAAAAGCAAGGGAATTTACAAGTGAGGCTGTATTATTTGCTCTTCATCAGCCCAATTTTCCTTTCACTGTTGGTTATGGGAGTAGGAGCCCAGTCTCTCCCCCGCGTCGGCGTATCTGTGCTAGCACCACCCCTGCCTGAGCTCCCTGCAGTACCTAGCCACAGCAGGGATGCTGAGCTACGGATAGATTTTCTATCTTGCCATCACATCCTTCTTTGTGTTTAAACAGTCACAACATCTTCTTAGGTTCCAATGGGCATTTTCTCCCTGTTCACAAGTGCATCCCCCACCGACTCGGGTAAGAACCCCACCAAGGAGTCAGACAGTAACACTAGTTAGAGTAGTTACTCAAGTCTCTAACTGTTAGCAAACTTCCATTTAGAAATGCCCACATGTACAAAACTACTCAAAATGCTTAAAAATACATATCAAATGTATCCTTCAGAAATAAAAAAATCACATCATCAGATTCTCAGATTCTTTGAAAACTTGTTATTAAGACACTAGTACATTTTAGAAAATGGATTTACAAGCCTGTATTGTGACCTGATCCTGTAAACATACCATCCATTAACATCCTCATGCACAACACTTCATAATAAAACAGCACTCCTAATCCACAGATTATGTGCTTTAATAAAGGTATCACAGATTCAGGCACCGACAGGATTGGTCCTATGGCCCTTACCGATTGCACGGGTAACTGAGAACATCCCAAAACAAAGCATCCACAAGGTGGAAATTACTGCAGATCTACTGAACAAATTTATGTGAAGAGACGGGAGTCTTTTTCTGTAAACTAGACATATTTCAAATGTTTGCTGTGCCTAAAAAGAAGGCTTGATTGTAATGTTGAGACAACTTGGGCTATGAACTTCCCTAGAACAACAGAAATATTCACTAGATGCTCAAACTGCAGCAAGAGTAACGAACACACTGCTTGCTTTCACTGAAATGACCAAACCTTATCAAAATGTTTCTGACTGGCCAAGACCTTATAGGCCTTTAAAATTTGAGGGTACAGCCAAAATGCTGAAAATCATCCTTAAATACAGTGATGAACGGAAAGCTCTTCGTCTGAGGGCCTCTTTCCCCCCACAGGCTAGATGTGCTGTTAATGACTATAATGTGAGCTTCCTCACAGCAACCTGACAGTGACCTCTGCTCTGACCTGCGGAGACCACTGTCTCCAGAGGTAAAAGACAATTTAGTCCTTTATCCTTTGTAACCAAAATGATGCCAGCGTCATAAATTCTAATCAAGGCAACTCTCATTTAAAAAAAATAAAACTGGATAGTGTATGTTTCCTTAAAGAGCAATACAAGGCATCTACTAGCAAAACACGATCAGCTGCAAACAACTTCTACCCTGTTCTACCACAGCACGTGCGTGTCTGCCTCTACAGAAAGATGCACGCATTTCTGGGATGCGGGTAACAACCCTGAAAAGGAAAACAAAATACCAAAACCAACTCAGGGCTTTGAAAACAAACCCTTGTTTACAGAAATGTGTGCGGATTCATTTAACTCACATAGCCCCACTCACTATTTCAAACATACACGGCATTATAAAAAAAAGCGGAAATCTGGTGGGGAACCAAATGAAACCACAGTTTTCAGTTCCAGTACAGGAAACCTAAGATTTAATTTCAGTGGAACAAAACTTTGCCAGCAAAAAAAGGTTAGCAGTCAATTTTTTATATATATATTTTTTCTCTCCTGCAGTCTTCAAAAAGGAAACACTTCTGCTCCACAATTAGAGGTTTGGTCTTGCACTCTCTGTAACACCTACAGCTTTTTTTTTTTTATTTATTTTGATAGGTTTGATGCATAGAACTACAGGCTCAATCTCAAAGAGCAACTTCTTACAATTTAGCAAAATTATCAACAGCTTAGCTTTACCTTTGCCGTCATCTAATTATGTCACAAATTACCTTTGAATAAGGATTCATTAGGATTTGATCCAACCTCATAAAAGCCAACCTCAGTCCACAGGTACTTTTCATGCTTGGACTAGGCACTCTTCCTGGAATTTGTACTGTACAGAGAATTTTATGCAAAACATATGCCTAGTAGCTATACCAAATTTGAATCTCAACAGTTACAATGTTAGACAGTTAAACATTTGTTTTTTTCCTTGATTTTTTTTTATACCAATACTTGGCAACTTATTCTAAACTTCTTTTAAAGATATTGTGTAAAAAGCCATCTAATTTAGGAATCAAATCCTGATGTGTTTATTCAAGCAAACGTACTACTTAACATTAACAAAAGCTTTTTTCTAATAAAAAGAGAGAAAATTGGCCTGTGTTACGATTTTGAAAAATATTGCAGAGTAAGACAAGTTGATCTGAAAATGATACCACCACGCATGTCAGACAGCCAGCCTCAATTTCTGTGTTTTTAATTGCTTCATGTGACTAAAATGGGAGATACTGCTTCACAACTATTTTAAACAGTAAATAACACACCACAAGATCTCTAGTAAAGCAACATTGCCTCATGCTGCTCAGCAAAACTGGGATTTCTGCAACTGGAATTCCATACCTGCACAAACTCCACACTTCAAAATGCTACTTCTGAGCTAATATGTCCATATTCTCAGACAATATGTCTGCATATTCTCAATAATATGTTTATATTAGCTCAGAATAGAGTCCTTTCCCAATATTTCGCACTTCAGAAAGTGCAAAAAAGTACTCTCTTCTTGTTTCACATTATTTCAATATCAGAAGTTTTTTTGCATTTTCGCATTTCTTTGCACTCAGATGCCCAAAAAGCCCACTGGTAAAAAAGCACAGGATGAACTTTACAGATGCGACACCCCCTCCCCACTCCAACTAAAAAAATAAAATTAAAACAAACTAAAAAAACCACAACACAAAGCAAAGCAAGCAAACAACAAGCAAATGCAACCCCTCTAACCACGGCTGCCCCTGTCACCACTCTCAGGGAGCAGTGCACCATAGTGACAAAGTGCCATATTCCCAGACACCTGTACACCAGCTTCAGGTGGGAGCTACTTCAAATTATCAGAAACTTATCCCACCTGGGGCTGGTATTTGGGACCCAAGGAGCTGCAGCATGCACCTTCTCTGTCACTGGCAGCAGAGCACCCATAAGAGAAACAAAAGTTTACCGTGCATCTTCCTGAGTCAAAAATAAGTATAATTAAGTGTATCCCTGCCCTTCCCTTGCCTGCAGCAGGTTGTTGAAGTGGTTGCCATTTGTTTGATTAATTGTGCTATCTGCTACCAAAAAAAAACCAACCACACACACACAAAAAAAAAAAAACACTCAGTGTTTCTATGGTATGCAGTGCAATACTAAAACAACGAAGCTTAAGCAAAAAGAGGTGGATTTTAGGAAAAGGTACAGGTGAACAATGCAGGTCTTTGCAGAAATAAACCCATCTGTCAAAAGAAGGCTAAGCGGAATGCATCTGATGAGAAAGAAGAAAGCTTTCTGCATCTAATCATTCAATTCTGTTCATCTATATGAAAATAAGATTTGTGAAATATTGCTAACATCAACAAAACATAAGACACTCAAATGCTGGTCATTCATTCCAACTAAATCAGTAAATGATATTCGCAAATTTTTCAAAAAATGTGAAAGCAACAGTGTAGGAAAACTTTGTTCTTTATGGACCTGTCTCCTCCCCTTGACTTTTTAAAATGCCCCTCCCTCTCCTGCTTAATAAATTTTGGGGAAATTTTCACACAGCATGTATTACATGCTACATTATATAAAGAAAATTCTCATCTCTCATCACATGAAAGAAAGAGAAGAAAAATGTCAATCTCTATGCCATCATATGCAAAAAAAGTCCACAAATAAATGTAATTTCAGAGACTGCAAAGAAAGCCCCAAACTACGCATTCCTAACATGCTATTCATAACATTAAACAAAGAGAAACAGCTACAGAATAACCCTCCATATTTATGCACCAAATCTTTAAGCAAAACTACATTTTAAATGTTTACTGCAATATTATCTTAAAGGGACACATCCATGACATAAAAGTTAAGTATCTCTTCTAAATAAATTTGCTTCATTTATTCCTCAAATGTATCAAAATAGCATCACTGTCCCTTCCTTTATGTTCTCAAAGCTACTAAAATTAACTGGTAAAGGCTGCTGCTAAAACATCTGTAACATCTTTCATAATTGTAACAGAACCTAGACAAACCGC
Organism: Anser anser; assembly: GCF_964211835.1. Classification (NCBI taxonomy): domain Eukaryota; kingdom Metazoa; phylum Chordata; class Aves; order Anseriformes; family Anatidae; genus Anser; species Anser anser. The sequence goes on along the minus strand of NC_139721.1, from coordinate 101,109,923 downwards.
ACATAAGTTCGTACTGAGTCACTTGAAGTATTTCACCCACTTTTGTTTACTTGGGAACATCTTTTTTGCAGTATAAAAATCAGGCTAGCAAACATCTTACACTCACCAGTAAAATCAACACAATATACTCATTTGTGTTTTGTTTTTCATTAGTGCTTTTAGGTACCAACTATATTTACAATTCAGAAGGAGATAAGATATTGTTGCACATCATTTCTATATCCCAAGCAGCAACTCTAATGAAAGTATCTGTGTGTATTTCAATCTCACTGCTGAGCATCCAAATAACAATGGCTCAAAAAATATCCTGCCTTTTATTACAATACTTGCCTGATCTAAAACCAGACATTTCAGTACCCTCAAATTAAAAGTCCATTTTTGTTTGTTACCTTGCTATATTTAATAGATGCAGCCTATATATTTGATCAAATAAAAAAACATAAACACAGCTAAAGATATTTATACCAATATATACAAGTAACAGCTTTCTGAATTTTAGCTCTTAGAATTCTTTTCCGGACTAAATGGACTAAAACAATTGTTATATGGTGTTTGAACATACAAACTGATAATTTCCATTATGTTTTCCATGGAAACAAAGATTACTAAGGGGGTGCTTAAAAATGGATGTGATATTTAATAATGGTTATTACCATAATTCAGAAAATAAATTTTAGATCTATTATTATTTTTCCTTATCTGTAGCAAAGTTACTTCGTAAAACATTTTGTGCTTTTTCTTCTCGTAAGGGGTAAGGAACATTTTTTTAAAAAAGAAAATTGCACGTATTCTTTTGTTTTAAAAATCTTGCAGCTCCTACTGTAGCTGGAAAACTGAAATCTGAACACTACTACAGATTTCCTTACAGATTATGAAATCGAAACTTGAATCTTAGAAAATGGGCTCTCTCTGTGCCTTAAAGCTGCATTCTCACTAAACAAGATCTTTCTCCCTTCGACTTCCACCTACAGAGTCGTGGAAAAAATAAGGAGTTGCCCTGTTTCTATTAAGGTTTATCTTAAGTCACAAACGGAAATAATGAAAAGGAACCTCTTCAGGAGAGCAGTCGCTCTAAACCCAAAATGTCACTATGTACCATATAGTACTGCTCCAGCTCAGACATCTATCAACATCTATCACTCAAGCACGCGCCTCAACAACTCTGCTCCCTTTTCTGATTAGAGATCAGAGTTGCTTGAGTTGGCTTACAGGGTGTCATCCATTTGAATGACAGATGTCTGTGTTGGAGTGCAACTCTTACTGCTTTTGTTTTGATTGTGAAAGGTTACACTTTCATCTGGAATAATTTAGGCTACTTAAAAATTAATCAGGTAATTTATTTTTGGCACATGCTTTAAAAGAAATATTTTATTTCTAATTTAAATTTTAAAAATATTACCTCCACATGCACTACCCTTGGTAGCCTTTGTTTACTCTCAGTACAGAGTGTTTTCTGTGGGAATGTTTCAGCTCTCTTCACCCAGCTTTATCTTTACCATTTAAAATGGTAACTCCTCAGTTTAGTCCAGCCTCAGAAAAGGCTGATAGTATATCAGACACTCATATCAGCACTTAATGCAATAAATGTTAATGAACCACTCAAATAATAATAATAATAATAATTAAAAAAAAGGATTCCCCCTCCATTTTTTGCATTAGAGACCACAGATCAAAGGAAAACATAAAATGTCTGCAACTTGCATAAAATAAGTTCATTGTTGACAAAAGTTTTCAGAATGTGACACTGTCATTCCAGTAGCCAGTTGCAATGGGAGCACAGGGCTGTATGCCTGCACGATCCAAGCTACTCCTTGGTACTTACAAGAAAATTGAGTGAACAAAAAAAAAAAAAAGGAAGAAAAAAAGAACGGGGGGAGATTGCTCTTCCGGACAACATGGTAGCACTGAAATGAAATACCTAGACAGACTTACCGAAGAGCTTGCTGGGAGTGTCCTCGCTGTCATTTGATTCCACAGGCGCAAGCAGGGGCTCATTCAGCTCGTTGTCTGAAGTAGCTGCCTTGTCCTCACCTCTCAACTCTGCATTCATTTCACTCCGCAGTGACAGCAAGGGCTTACTGACTTGTCCAGCTATCATTGGATCCTAGGATGGGGGAAAAAAAAGAGTCAGGGAAAAAAAAAAGTGGCAGCTTTGGTGTGCGTATACTCTCTCTTCCACTCCCTCTCCCTCACACACACACATACACACACACTCTCTCTCTCTCTCTCTCTTATCTCTGGCTGCTCCTGCTGTTATTGCTGGCTGCAGTCAAGTGAAGAGCTATTACAGATCCAATGAGTTTTCCATTACTCCCCACCCTATTAAAGCTCAACTAGCATGTGAGAGATTCAGGATGCTTTGGAGAAAAACTTCTATGAAAGCAACATAACCAACACAGCTTTAATTGTGGGATGTGCTTTTTTGTGTGTACGTTTTTACACCTCGCTCTGCCCTTAACGTAGTAAGAAACAAAATTCCTGTATGCTCCAACGCCACAGAAGAGGAGCGCCCTGTGAGCACTCCACGGTGATTTAAAGAGGCATCCTCTGCTGTACAACATTAACACAACCAAATACACAATTTCTACCCTTCGAGTGTTTCTATGAAAATACACAGCAACAAATAGCCATTTCATTACATACATTCAAGAGAGACACAGATTTCTTCTAACTATTCTTGTCTTTGGGATGCTATGCTCCCTAAGTCAATAAACACACACAAGCACATATTTTTGTATTTAAAATAAAAAAACACAAACTATTTTTTTAAAAGATAAAATCAGGGAAGATACTTACACAAACAGTTTGCAATTATTCTCGTGTTTGGGACATTATATCCCCACAAAACCTTACATATATATATTAAAAATGTTTCTTGATGAATTGTATCTGTTTTATCTTCTGCTCACTGAGGACATTTGGGGGTCAAGCATTATTTCCGAGCACACACTATCCTCCCGTTTGCAAACTAACAGGTATAATATCATGACAGCAGGGAAACCAGAGCCCCCAAAAAATATTAAAAAAAGAAAGGAACAAGTGACCTTGTTGCGCTCTCTGGCAGCTATTTATTGCAAAGTTCATGCCTAAATGGTTCTTATGCAGAGAACAGGTGACCAGCGAGCAAGTAGGTTGGTTAGCATGTTCCCTCTGTCCCGTCACCACATTGGTCGATGTTTGCCTATGGGTTTTTTAATGTATTCATGTCTGAAAAGTGAATTTGATATGACACATGATAATCTATGAAAATGTTAATCAATACAAATAGTTTAAGCTGTCATCAAATGCACTTCTTTAGTCAATACTCATATCGCTGAAAACAATGTCACTGTCACCAGGGCTTAATTTGCACAGCACTTAAATATTGGACTCTGTGCATCAATGCACTCCTCTTCAAATACTGTAGGTAAACACATTTTCTCCCTATTTAAGGCTGAAGCACTCAGCACGCATTTAGCTGAGCCGAATCCTCCCTTTTGAATACCTTGATAGGTCCACTGGAGGGCAAAATTAATACTTAATTGAATCTCACAGTCATCAAAATAATCAATACTTTTTTATTATTTATTCTTTACAGTCTGTTGACTGTTTCAAACCTCTGAGGGAATGGTGGAAAGGATTCATGGCTTTGAAACACTGTCATTTAACAAGGTAATTTTCAGTGGGGCATTAGGGGTTGTGAAACATATAATAAAACAAAAATGGTGGCTTATAATAGGAAGAAAGAAAAGAATTATATTTCTGCCATCTAACAAAACAGGATAAATAAAAAAGCAAGTGCAGGGAGAGGGAGAAAGGAGGGGGAAGAGGGAGAGAAAGACTGGCTTTTGAAGGGTTTTATCATATCAAGAGCAGAGCTGAGCTTTCATAATGCTGACATTTCTCATCCTGACAATCCTAAACAAGTGGAAAGGATGAGATCGCAGATATCATCTTTCATCACATTCCCCAGCTTAAGAACCAACATGACAGCTTCTCTCCCCTTTACACTGTTAATTACTAAATAAAATACTGCTCTCTGTCAGCATTAGATTATTGCAGATAGCAACCACAAACATTACTCCATTGTTTTGTTTTGCCTTTTTTTTTTTTTAAACCAATGATACCTACCTTGAACTCTTCAGAAAATAAATTGGACTTGTGTCTACATATTGTAAATATATGAAACATAATCAATTTAATCAATGTGGTCAATCCATGTTATTGTCAGGCTAAATTGCTGGTGATTTATTAACATTTCATTTACTGTATTTATTAGCCAGCAACAATCTGAACATTTCTTAGATGATTCTTGGAAGGAAAGAGAATTTAACAGATTTCTTTTGCAAATGCTATAAAAACCCCTCTGACTTGTTTTGCCTCATATTCATAGTACATTATCGACAAAGTCATTTACCGAGGCAGGATTTTTTTGTTGTTGTTTTGCTTTCATATACTATATAATGCACTTTAGCAGATTTTCCAGCTAAAGGTCACTGTGAACACAATATTGTTTCTAAGTCTGGGCTGATGCCCTCAGCTTCAGCCATTCAAAACTAACAGCAAGCGTGCTTCCATAGCCAACGTGAATCGGGATAAAATTTGACCCTTTTCAGGAAAGTATTTTTGGGAGGGAACTAATCCCATCCACAAGCTACACAGCTAATCTGAGGACTAACAGCAATTTAATGGAGGATGCTGCATCAGTAGGATTCTAGATTAAATTCTCAGCTGCCAAATTTTGAAGTTGAATACATGAAAAATGGGATGAAGAATAATGTACAAAATGTGACAGCACTGGGAGAAACCTCACCCCTTAGATGTTAGTGGATTCACAGCAACTTCAACAGGGCTAGGATTTTACCTGTTATGCACATCAATAATTCGGCCTCATCTGGAGCACTTTGTTCATTTCTGGTTAGCCCAGCTAAGAAATACATCACAAAGATGTGCAGGAAAAACGATAAAGAGATTGAAAGGATTGGGAATGTTTACCTGACAAAAGTGAATAAGAACAAGTATGATCAAAGTATACAGAATAATAAATGGCAGGGAGAAAATGCAGATCAGGAACTATTCACCCTATCTCATCTGAGAAGAAAAAGGGCCTCCACTGAAATGGAAAAGCCGGAGTATCAAATAATAATAAAGATACTTTTCCAAACAATTAGTAGTGAAAACGTGTGGAACTCAGTGTTGCAGGATATCCCTCAGACCTGCACTTCAAGCATCCCCACAGACCCTTGCTTGACTTGCAGCCTCTTGCAGCGAATTCAGAACAGCTTTACAAACGCAGAGCCAAGGATTGTAAAAACTGAAATGTAAATTGCTGCCCCTTCACTCAAACTGTACCAGCACCTGTAGTTAACCTCCAGGGTAGCTCTGTGTCAGATGGTGAGTGAATGACAACTTTCTCTATAAGCAGACAGATTAGGTACTGTCTAAGTTTCTAGCCTACATGAAGACTAAATAAATCACTGAAATGATGGGTTGAGAGAGTTTGTTTCCTTCAAAAACATACTTTTAAAAAAAAGGTCAGTTTTTACTCCAGGTTGTCTCTAGACCTTCAGCTGCTTTTAGTACTTAAGAATGTGTCTCTTCTACAGTGGATTACACATGATTAAAAACTTATTTTTACAAACAATGTAATTCAAATTCCAGCACATGGCAAGTGGACTGGTCTGGAAAATTTCCCAGGGACAAGATGGGATTTTCCTGTTTTCCTAAGGGTTTCTCTCTCTCTCTCTCTCTCAAAAAAAAAAAAAAAAAAAAAAAAAAAAGTCCCCAGCACCCCCAAGATCTGCAGTAGCTGGTACGCGTCTGTCACAGTGGCCAGCTACTGGCCCAGCAGGCTCCTTCTTCTCCACCCAGCGGGGACCCAGGGTATCAGAGGATGAGCCGAGGCCAAGAATTGCATGTGCACCTTTTGCAGATAATCCCATCAGGATCTGTTCTCCTCCCTGCCCTGGATGTGCTTGCTTTTTGGAAGGTGAGAAAGATCAGGTTATACTTTGCAGCGCAGCACAGCGACTTCTGTTGATCAACACCCACACAAAAGTTTTAGCTATTCATACATAAAATTGAAAAGTTTAGGAATACATAAAAAAAAAACAGCAGGATGAACTTTGTGAAAAGGGTTTATCTTCTTTAAGTAGAAGGCAAGGGTACATAAAAAGGATATAATGCTATGGTATTTCAGATGGGTTTATAACCACAAGAGCAAAGCTCTTGTTCTAGGAGAACTGAGGAATTGCAATCCCCTTATTCAAAATATACCTGTAAATACCACGCATGTAGTGACAAATTTTACACGCATCTCTTGCAGATACTCATATAACTTGTCATCCATTTCTTGTCCAGCTAGCACCGGTATTACCAGACTTGCCTGTTTTCTATGAGCTTTTGCTGACAGTTCTGTGCAGCGAGTGGTCCTCCCTGCTGTGTCTCTCCCTTAAGGGCGGCTCATAGCTCCTCTAAGTCAGCTCGCAATAGCTGCCTGCACCTCTGCTCAGCTCCACCGCTCCCAGACTTGACTTCTACAAGCTGTTGGGCTTAATTTGCCAGTAAAAAACAAGTGGATTTGCAAATGCAAATTACAGCTCTGGTTACACACCCTCTTTCAAAAGCCAAAACCTTTAGTTTCTTTTCTGCAACACTGTACAAAATACAGAAGAATATATATCACCGTGTTAAAAGCTTTGTCTCTGCTCTTTAAGGGTAAAGGTGCAGTTTCTAAGCAAAACTATTTAGTAATCAAAGACAGCTTTTACACAAAACTGTATGGTTTTCATGTGAAACATGCCCTAGGCAGAGATCTAAAAAGGGGAGTACAAACTACTTTTATCCTTAACGTAGGACTTGCGTGATGATAGGGCTTTATAAAGGCTTTATGCACTGGTTTAGCCATTGGGCTAAATTTTGTACTCTGCACCGTAAACATTCCTGGTCTGAATTTAATTATATTATTTTAATAACAGAGACAAAGTAAGATCCTTTGTTTTCCTTTTTTTTTTTTAATTTTTACTTCATTTCTGTCTTAATCACTTCATTTCTGTCTTAAACATACTTTAAAGTAATTTTCTGATTTTTTTTTTCCTGACAATACGAAATAAATTATGCCCTCCTATAGGATTCTGATCATGCACAGAATTCTGTTAGGGACATACAGAGAGTGCATGTTTGAGCAATCACTCCAATTACGTTACCAATAAATAAAAGTTCACTGTTCAGATATTCTAATGATTACACCAAAAATTTTGATATTTTAGATTTCTTTTTAATCAAGACAGAGCACATCATAACCTCAGATAATGTTATTTTAGTACATAACTCATGGCTTTTGAGTGAGGAATGCATTAAAAATCTCTACTGGGAAAGGATTAATTTTATTTGTATCAAATACCAGTGAAATTTAGGAATGCGTTATCCTTTGGTCCTCTTAGGAACTGGTCCTCCTTCCTCTGTCTTATTGCTTTTAGAGGCATTCATTTTTTTTCTTTATAAAGATTTCTAAACAGACAATTTTGATTCTTCCTTCTTTAAACCTTGTATCTGCTGTCACTAATGTGCCAATATTTCTATCCCAATCAATCCATAGTGTGGCTTATGCAAATTTCTTTGAATCATCCTTCAGACCCCTGCTAGCCTCTGATCATTGCTACCTGCTGGCTGTCATTGCCCCAGAAAAGTTAGAAAAAAGCTTATTTTCTTCACAGCCACCTCTACCAGCATCCTTAGATGGATGTTTCTATAAGCAAAACAAACAAGACTGCTGATATGCGATCATTGATCTTCCTTCACTGCTTTAATCTTGTACTTCTGTTTACTGCATTACATATTTAGTTATATTACCTATATTACTCATATTTAACTTACTACGATCTTCAGCATTGCCTCTCCTTGCTCTTACAGCAAGAAGCTAATATATCCCCAGCTCTTCTCACTCAATATAAATATCATCACCCGAAACAGTCTCCACTTTTCTTCAGCTAGAACTATATTTATCTCCTCATGAAAATCTCTGTAGTGGAAAAGATAGTTCTGTTTTTCTCCCTTTTCTCAGCGCTACTTTGACTTTGGACATCATATTTCTGCAGTGATACTCATCTTCACATCTAATGGCCAGGTTGCAGTTAAAAAGTATTCTCTAGTTTAAAACAACATTGTAATAAGTTAGCAGTGTGCAATTATACCCATATAAAGTGTAGTATTACTAATATAACAATTTAATTTAGAAAGTTAGGGAGACTATCACTGCTCACAGTGCTTTCATTTAAATGTTCTTTTCAGGTTAGTCAGTGATGTTATAATGGTCTCCTTTGTTTATTTTCTTAATTTTAGGTCCTCTGGAAGTTGAAAAGGTTAGTGCTGCTTAATGTAACATAGATTCTGACAGAAAATGTTTTTCTGAAACTCATTGAGTTTTTAATTGTAGTTTTAGCAACCTTTTTTAAAAAGTTTTTTTTTAACTACATTTTTATGCAGCAACGTCCTTCAAATTACTATGTCTTGAGATTTGAATAATACTTCAACATGGTTTTAAAACACACAAAAGTACCTCACTAGAAATCCTTTTCACCATACTGAACCATTTATTTTCCCTAATGAAAAAGTTTCACACGTTTCGTGCACCTATTGACAGAAAGCTGAAAGGTTCACAAGGCAAGTCCTCATCAATTTGTTGGTCAGGTTGCTCTGCAACACTAACAGGAGGCTGCAGAATGGAAACATACACATGGCAGCCACACAGTAATAAATAACTGGGTCACAATTTTATTTTATTGGGTTTATTGCTATAAGCATATCCCTAGCAGCTTCATATAGCAAGTCAAGCTGTATGCTTCAAACACGCAAGAAAGTTAAAGGATGCTGGTTTTACCATATACAACAAGAGGAGCAACTGTGTCAGCTGCATCTGTGGTCCAAATAAAGCAATCTGGAACCGGCCAGGAAAAAAAAAAAAAAAAAAGAAAAGAAAAAAAAGACATGAATCCAGCCATTGCATTTTTCCTGATGCAAGAGTACCTACAGCACAGAAGTTTTACTCAAAACAATGCTTTTGCTCTTGGAGGTGACCTTACTACTTCTGATCCAGTTATTAATCTGACAAAAGATTCCTTCTGCTCCTCCTGTTGCAAACCATTTCATCTTTATAGTTTTCTGCCACACACACAGAGTAGCTACGTAGCTGTTATCTATTAATTCTAGGTTAACAAGAGTCCAGCCTCTGCCATATTCCAATGATTTCCCTTATTAAATGACATGCTGCTCATTAAAAAGGAGCTTGTTCATCCATGGACATATTTCAAAGGTTTGTATGCATCCAGAGGTCAAGAGCCAGAGAAGCTGCTATTCTGAAAAGCTACCATGGTCCTCAAAACACAAGATGGACCACAGCACACAACCATTAGTAGAAATAAGTCTTGAGAACAGTGTGAGAAATGAACCTTCTAGCTCAAGGTTCTCGCAACCATATAAAAGCAGATGATTTTTGAGAGACCAGAAGAGCAAGCTCTATAGATCATGACAAGACACAGGTGGAACAGACAGTAACTTTCCACCACCACCACCCCCTGGGGCCAGTATGGAGAAATCAGCCCTCAAGAGACTTTCCCCCCCTACTACTCTTCTGCCATCTGATCTTCCAAAAAGAGTAGATCACATAAGAGAACAACTAAATTCAAGATTAGAAGACAGCCCCTATCCGGAGTAAGACTTTGACAGTTTCTTCATAGAAATAGTGTACTGTTCCCTCTGCTCTGTTGGTTCTATTCAGCAGGGAGCTGTGTCAAACACAAAAAGTCATCCAAAAAATTCTAAGTCTATAATAGCTAAGATTTTCTAGAATTCATATACTGTGGGTCAACTTACCAGAGAACTTGAGAAAATTTTCATTACAAAGCAGAAGACATTGTCTTCCATTAAAAAAAAAAAAAGTATTAAAACATTTCTGCAAAGGTATTCCTCATTCCTAGGGGAAAAAATACCATTCCACTCTAATGTAATAAACATATTGTAGCTGTCTAGAGGATTTCCTAAAAAAAAACAAAAAATTCTCATTTTCTGTAAAAATGATTTCACATAAGGTTACTTTAGTCTCCACAATGACCACATAAAGGACACGATTCTACTTGCCAAATCATCTTCATACAAGTGCTCTTTCACCAGTCTGCCTGTTTGATAACCTGTTGTTGTTTATATTAACTTGACTCCTATTTTGAGGGAGCCTTAAAAACAAGATTTTTATTTAACCCCATCCTCTCTCCAGCCAATCTTCTGACATTAAAAGCTCCATCCAGCAACTACACCATTCCTTCATCATAATAATCCTTCTGCTTTCCAGAAGGAAGAAATAGGCCATCATGGTCCCCAAAACTAAGAAATGCAAGACACACAACTTAAGGTTGCGGTTGGTTTTTTGTTCGTTTGTTTTAGGTAAAACGTTGCTTCCTGGGATTGCCACCATAAAGCATCCAAATGGCATGAGTTTGGCGTAATCAGAAATTAAGTATAGCATTATATATGGTTTTATTTGGCATGTTTTGTCTATGATGTGCACACTAGAAAGACAGTGAGAAAATAAATATCAGAGCAAGAATTCAGTTAAAATAACTTTTAAAAACCAGCACGTCCATAACCACACCAAAACTTAAGATAACATGAATGTTGATAACAAGAGAGAAACTTAACTAGGCAACCTAGAAGGGACTCACAGCAACTGAAAGGAACTTTCTAGTTAAAGGAAAACTTTGTTTTACCTAAAGGAAAACTTTGTTTTACCTAACATTTCAGGATTTCCAAGTTGCAAAACAAAGGAACCAGTAACTTGAATTTTGGAAAAAAAAAATCATGGGTTTTCGGAAAAAAAAAAACAAAAAAAAACATGGGTTATGATGCTGAACACTGTGTTCATACATAACATGCATTTTACGTATTTATTTTATGTATTATGTGATTAACAAGGTTGTCAGCAGAGCTCTTGATCCTCTTCGTGCTAATTGCTTTAATACAGCACACTTGAATTCTATGGACAAGTATGGGAAATGACTTCTCTTGGCCTGCATCAGAAACAGAGTAGCCAGGGAGATTAGGGAAGTGACGGTCCCCTTGGCGTGGCACTGGTGAGGCCACACCTCAGCCACTCTGGTCACTTTTGGGCCCGTTGCTCCAAGAACATTGAGTTGCCCAAGAGTGTGCAGAGAAGAGCAATGAGGCTGGTGAAGGTACATGAAAACAAGGGTCATGAGGAGCAGCTGAGGGAACTGGGGATTTTAAGTCTGGAGAAGAGGAGGCTGAGGAGAGACCTCATCAGTCTCTACAACTACCTGACAGAAGGTTGCAGAGAGGAGCACATCGATCTCTTTTCTTGGGTAAGAAGTGACAGGACTTGAGGAAATGGTGTTGTGCCAGAGGAGGTTTAGATTGGACATTAGCAAGAACTTCTTCAAGCAGAGGATTGTAGAGTATTTGAACAGGCTGCCAAGGGAAGGGGCTGAGCCCCCATCCCTGGAGTCATTTAAGAGATATGTGGCCATGACACTAAGGAGCATGGATCCGTGATGTGTGATGGGATTCAACAGGTCAGGTTGATGGCTGGACTTGGTGATCTTGAAGGTCTTTTCCAACCTAGATGATTCTGATTTCTACTGGGACTGTACCTTAGAGGTGGGGACCCTTATTGCCCTCTATTTCCTTTCATCTTATCTAGACAGAATTAAATAGCAAAAATGCCCATATATTGAAGAAACTGAAAGCTTCACCAGAACTGAGCTTCACAAACTAAAATACCCTCTTCTTTTTCCAGCTACCAGAAGATGCACTGCAGTAGGATGTGTAGCTATCAGGTTAAGAGCAAGAATGCCAAATCATTTTTCCTATGGTTCTCCTACATTGAGATCATCTGACAACAAAACCTGCTGTTATAAATGCTAAACATACTTAATAATACCACAAATGTTGCAGATCAATAACGTTGGGCTTTTTATATTTTCTAAGCCTTTCCCACTGATAAATGAGTGCAATTTTTTTTAATCATTACAGAAAAGCTTTTGGGTTACTTTTCTTCATACCAGGTCTTCATCAACACCTGGGTACCACATCTTTCTTTTCACAGTGTAAATCTCAACATATTAATTTCTAAGTGAATATATTCCAACTTCAGTATGCCCTTAACCGTCACACAGCTTCACAGTCCGTCCTGAAGAAATCTACATAAGGACTTGTTTCTTTAAGATGAAGCCCAAAGAGAGTCTCACTTTTTGTCAAAGGCTTTTATCTGCTGAAAGTTGCAGGTATACTTAAACTCCCAACATTTCATTTGTTAGTACTAGGGTAGGATATGTCACACACCACATGCAGTAGCACTATTATGTGTCAGGCATGTAGGAAGATCACTTCAGAGCAGTGTAACAGCACTTTTCCTGTTTAATGCTTTACAATAGGAGAACAGCGTAACATTTACTGATCATTTTAGCAGCAATTACATTAAGTGGATTATCAATAAACAAAGAATGAAGCATTTCTCAGATCTGCTAGTATTTTCCTACATGGACAATTCAATTCTTTATTAGATACTGCTCAATTTGTTTGTTTTGTTGTGGTTTGTGTGTGTGTGTTTTCTTGTTTGTTTTTGTTTGATTTAAAAAAGGTTGCCACAATTACTCGTCATTGGCTTCCTTTCACTTTTTAAGTAAACTCCTTTTAAGCAATATTTTAGGGTAGATAATCTGATAACGGTTAAAAAACAACAACAAAACAACATGCAGCTACAGTAACACCTTCTGTTGCTTGCTCGTTTGCAAACTGGTGAACACACTAGGATGCTTGATTTCACCCTTAAAGAGTAAGTATCACCACCCTCCTTAGAGAGCACAGTCAAAAATACCATTGATTCCTTCTGCTTCAACAGTAGAAAAATTTCTGAAGATCATGCTATTGTCATATATACATGTGTGCACTTACATACAGATATTGATCGATTTTATATACACAAAACATATGTATTTATACATATTTATAAACACATATATAGGTGTGTACAAATGGTCCTAACACTCCTGCCAGTGAAACCATTTGGACTGTTGCCATCAGCATCAACAGGCACAACAGACTCAATTCCCTGCATGAAGAATCTCCGAGATCTAGGGAAAGGCCCTGATCTTTTTGTCATTGAAATCAATAACAGAACATCAATAAATAGTCCTAAAAGTAGTTTAGTTGTTTCAAAAATGTAGGTCAACATAAGCAATCTCATAATGCTATTGGTCTTAAGTTGCTCTTCAACGTGCTTCAATCTTTATGTATTATTTCTAAAAAGTAATAAATGTACTTTTTGAACGTATTGTTTGAAATAACTCTGCAAATTATGCCATGTCTCCAATAAGCTTATTTTCAAAATATAGGATTACACAAAGTGTGCACTAAACATGCGCAAATAGGAAGGACATTAGAAAATGTGTTTGGAAACAAGCAAACCTAGAAATGAATATAGAAATGGCCACTAATAGCTTCTGAATGTTTTAAAAAGTTACTTTGAAAAAGTTACAAAATAAAACAAAATGCAGAATAGAGATTTGATCACAAACTCAATTATTTTTTCATTACAAACCGTCTTCATACATCATTCTAAATTGAAACTAGTTTTGTGTTTGGCATATATACGTTTAAAGAATCATTTGGTTACATCTTTGCATTTTACTTTTAAGAAAAAAGCTAATTACTATACCCATGTATATAGTTAGTTTTTTTGAATCAGGAAGGTATGTATAGCTACAGTTTGTAAACACAAAGGCAAAGAGCCACCTGAGTTTCCTCCAGCAAGCCTGAGTGTACCAGTACAGCTGTGAGAGCATATCAGTATTCCTTCTTCGACCTTCTTCCTCCCTGTTACCCATCTTTCAATGAACAGCCTTTTTTTTTTTTTTGTGGGAGAAAGTTTGCTCCCTGGTGGTTAGAGTAAGAGGACCAGCACCTCAGGCACACACTCTTACCACTAAGCCTCTAAGCACTGCTGTCCAAGTCACCTCATCTCTATTCTGTTTAATTGTTTTGCAAAGAGCAGTGACTGGTAAGCATCCCTATAAAAATACGTAAGTTAATCTTAAAACCCTGTCCCTACAGAGCCTCTACTTATCTCTCTCTTGATCTCTGCTTTTCTAGGACTTAACTTTGCCAAAACACTGGTGTGTTATCAGCATGGTTTTAGTCCCAAAGCCAAAACACAGCACCATATGTGCTGCCATAAAGAACATTAACTCCACCCAGACAGACCCACTGCAATGAGTCAGATCTAAAAGCAGGGAAACTGAGTGGAGCATTCACTTAACGAAGAATTTCCTTGACTTCCCTTTTCTCACAGCCAGACAGCTCTGTTCCACTCACAGGCCTGATCATCCCAGCTCATGCACTTCCTCTGGAGCCAAATACTGGCTTGTTTCTGTCACCTGAACTCAGTCTATCACATGGGCCTGAAGAGTGCTGAGCTCTTCATAATGCTGAGCTCTTGGCAAATTGAAAGGAAAACCAAAGAGACTTAGGCAAGGACCAAGTAAAAGCCGTGACATTTGGGGTGAGTAAAACCATTGACTTAAACCACCCCATTTTTTTTTGTTTTGTTTTGTTTTTTTTTGCATTTTAGACCAAACTTTTGTTCATAGATTTAAATTAACTTTCCAATTTACTTTCACCCACACTTATTTCATCTATTTACTTCTTGCGTTATATAAATATTTCTCAGCATTATAATAGCTAAATGCTTAATCATGGTCTTTGATCTCTGTGTTTCCATGCAGGCTAGATTGTCCTCAGAATTTACGGGGACATTAAAATGTTCTCTTTGGCCATAAAATCAAGTTGGTGGGCAATTACTTCAATATGACACCTTATAGAAGCTTACCATCATGTCTTCACTTTAAACATTGTAAGTCAATGAAATTATATTGCAGCCATTGACAACACATACAATTTTGCCTGTTTGATATCCCATTACTGCAATAGCAGCCACAATAGTTTCGGAGAAAGCTCTTTTTTTCTATGTGAACGTGCTACAAGTAAGGCATATTTGTAGGGAGCATAATAACGCCACTTAAGTGACTATCACAAAGTCTTTGCTAGATTCCAAAATAACGTACAAGAGTAATACACTCACCTGTCTATATACAGAATTATTAGTAAAACAGGACCAGAAGCTCCAGTGACAATTGATTCATCTGTGCAGTCAAAGTAACAAAAGCATTATTCTCAGACCAGACACTTGGCTTAGGATCAACACAACTGACATGGGATCAGTTATGTTATGCTAGGATATGCACATACATCTTCCCTATAAAGTTCCCTATAAAGTATACAAAACTAGCATAAAACAGGAACTGTAACCTCTACATAAGCAGTATTATTTGTCCACTGCTACAAGATCTTCCCTCTTGTGGCTATCTTTCAGTTTCAAATCCTAACATACCCAGCACTGATTTCTGTTGGACTCCAACCTACCCCTTCATGCACGAAGTCTAGAAACTCACAAGCCTTGAAGTTTGAAAGGAATACACTGAGGGGAAGAAAAAAAAAAAAAAGTTATGCTACTTTTAAAGGACTGTGAGGATTAAGCACGGAACATAACTAAGACCAAGTGTTTTATAAAAGGGAAGTTAATAAAATAAGGCGAAAGTCTAACTCCTACAATGACTCCAGAAATGCTGGATTGCTTTCCAGTTTTCTAGGATCATCTATTAAATGTGAAGAAGTATTGAATTGTGTTCCATGCACCAGTTAAAGAAAAGCTAGTAAGGTACTATACTATAACCTACTTAGATCAATCAGCAACTCATGAGGGAACAGAGTGCATTAACATGAATTGCATGCTTAAGTAACAATTCTCTGGACTTTACCACATCGAAATCTCCCTTATGTAGTGCTTTAAAGCCTTTATGATCGTAGAAGTTTCACACGGCTATATGCACAACCCCTTATGCAGTGAACTATTCTCAACATTGTTGTTCCCAAGTTGATTCCAGCACAGCAACAGAGAATAAGTAATAACAGGAAACTGACAATAAAATATTAGCCAGATCATCTAGATAGACAATCTAACAATAGAGTTGATCAAATTGTTTGTTTTCTGAAGACTTTTTCCGAAGACGTTTTCTGAAGACTCTGAAGTTTTTTTTCTAGCTGCAGGTTTCCACCAGTTATTCTGTTTTTACAGGCATCAGGAAATAAAAAGTGAATGAATACACATAACAATGATAACAAATTCTTTAATTCCACCTCTCTCCCTAACAACAACAAATAGACAAATAATGGAATACTTTCAAAAGTATCTGGACACAGTTTTTATGATCCCAGAACAGCCCAGGTTGGAAGTGACCTCAAAAGATCATCAGGTCCAGCCTTTCATGTGAAAAGGGAGATGAGAATCTCTAGATGAGATTGTCTAGCAGCCTGTCCGATTGCATCTTGAAAACCATGTTCCTGAGAGGGTTGTTCCAATGATTGAGACCAACATGCAAAGCAAAGAAGTTAAAACAAAGAAGATGCATGACACTGAAAGTGGCAACAAGAATAAACAACACTGACACTGGACTTTGAACCTCGGTCTTCAAAGCTGTTACTGTATTACCCTCCACACACATACTGTGCAGTCACACCATCTATATGATGGCTTTCTCCTGGATGATCTAGTGTGTCTGTATACATCTTTAAGGGTCTTGAACAAAAAGATGACAACATACTGAGAAAGCACTACAAGAAGCCCAAATCAGATTTGTTAAATTTATTATAACAGAGGAACTGAACTACTGAGATGAAAACAAAGACATGTTTATGCTGCAGTGAAATCATGGCTTTAGGATATGATAGTCATTTATCTATATCTGAAGGGTATAAACTGGTTCCTCAAGCATGTAACTCAGCACTAAGTATACATACTGGAATCAATGGGACCACTTATATGATCAGATTTTGTGAGACTGAAGTCCAGCAGTGAAGGCAAATTGCTGAAAAGTAACCCCAGAGCTAATTAGGAGGAAAAGGATGAAAATGACATTGCGATACATACAATGGGCATTATGAATTGGGGGGGGGGGGGGGGGGGGTTGGGGAAGAAAAGTGCTTAGATTACAACCTTCTCCTGAAAAAGCATGTAGAAAAAGCTCTTCTGTGATATTTGACATTCAGCTGGATGGACATGGAAATGCACAACACAGAAGTGCACAATCATGCACTGTTATGGCATCTTCTAAGAAAAAACAAAGGTCTATCACCTCAAAATTGCTGCAAGTCAAAGGAATACACTACTACCCAAGGAAATATTTTAAAACAGCACTGAACTTATAACGAATGCAAAAATGAGAACATATAGTTGTTTCTTTTCTTTCTTAAAGTCTTTCTCAAGTTTACACCATTTGCAAGCAAGCAGTGCATTCCCTTCCCTTTAAATGCTGCCTCTACAGACTCAGCCTGGTATCTCACTATCAAAGTGGGTTCCCTCCAGCCTCATATACCATATTAACATCATTATTAAATGATGACCTCAGTAACACCTATTGTAATCCTATTGTCTTCACTAGGGTTCTGCAAATGTAATTTAGCACTTCATTTGAAGGCAATGAGATTGCAAAGGCAGTCTAGAAAGCAAAGCATTGCTTTTAACAGCATCTATGACCATGCACAGCAGAGTACTTTAGTCTTTCAGTTGGTGTCACAGATATAACACTAGTAAAACCTGACATTGCTTAGTATAATTGTTCTGCATACACCTTTACACCAATATGATACTTTGAAGAGAATTATAACGTACAGATGTTATTAAGGAAGCAATCGCACATTATGAGTATGACAATTACATAACTTCACTGAAGTCCCATTTTTGGCTCCTTGTACTGCTTCAAATCCCATTGCTTTGGCTGGCAACATTTGTTTTCAAGAGGAAAAAAAAAAAAAGCAATATACACTCTGAAGACCAAAGAAGAAACTTACACTAAACTTGGGGAATATTTGTCAGACAATTCCTACTTGCAGCTCATAGAGATGGAAAAAGTCCACGCTCTCAAATTTTTCACTTATGGTTACTGTGTCTCAGGTTTCTCATAGCTCAAGAAAGCTGATTAGTAACCCTGAACATCTTTATATACATTAAAAATATTTTAAAATGTAGAGCTTAAGTCTGCCAAAAAAATGAGCTGTGAGTAGATCGTATTATTATTAAATACTGCTAGTTTGCATGAGAGAAATTCCTACTTTCTCAACCATTTCTGGACATCGTACACTAATTCAGATCAGGTAGTGTAATAATACCAAATAAAAAACACAGCCTTGCACAACACTGAACAGTTGTAACAGATGATTAAGATGGAGAGACACAAAAGCTTGAAAACAACGCAGCTCAAAAGGAAGTTTCCTATAGGCCTTTGTCTGCGCGTGCACACTCCAACCTTGCAGCTTTGTGTCTTGTGCCAAATTTAAAAAATCGAGGTAAAGGCAAAGCATAGTGGGGGTGAGTGAAGACCAGCCAAATTTACCAGGCATGTGCTTCCCAAGAGAAAGCTGGAGGAGTTCCTACCCATTCACAGTGACCGTACTGCCATCCAGAGGTAGGCTGCACCTCAGAGCTAGCAAAGTCTTCTTGCACTGGCATGGAGCAAAGACTTCCCTTCAACCCACAAGGCAGACTCCACCTTTCAGGAAGGTGGACAACTGATAAGGCAGTTTAGTTCTACAAGGGCTTGAGGTTTTACTGCTCATGCCATTGCTAAGCATGGATCTATTGCAAAATAGCCTCCAAGCGGGTTTTTCTAGTTTAATTTGTTAGGAGATTGTTACAGTCTCATTTTTCAGAGCAGCTAAATGCATGCATACAAATCTTTGTTGGGGGAATTATTGTTGGTTTAAAATAACAGTGGGGGGGCGGGGAATGACACTTCTATAAAAAAGTTGAGCAAAGTCTGATATTTATTTTTGGACAGTAATCTGAAGAAACCTGGAGCTCTTGCTGAGTTTCACCAAGAGAACTGGTTGGTGGAGAACTCGCTAGGATGTAGTACTGGTGTTCACATTTCCTCTCCAGGCTTCTGTACTGAACATTTCAGTTTATAAAGGCAAACGGTGACAGACAAGCTTTCCTTTTTCTTCAGTCAACAGATAGAAGGAACTCAGATAAAGCATGAGAGATCATTTAGACCATAAGAGGAAACAGGAATATGGCAGGATGAGAAAAGTGAGCGGCTTATCTGTTGGTGACTGTGATCCAAAAAAAACCTGATCTATAACATACCTTTATTGGTTGCATCTGGCACTGGTAAGTGAGGAGTGGCTAAGTAGCTTATTTAACTAAATGAATACAAGAACATTCTTACCTCTTGACCTAGACTGAGAATAAACTGTCATCACAAATAACATTTAGGATTGACATATGCAGTAAGGTATCTTACAGTTTAATATTAAAGACCAAAAAAATGCAAAGTTAATTTCCATATTTTTCTACCTTTTTAATAAAGAATTCTGCATACTTTAGATGTTTGGAATTCTTAAAACTGAAATAGTGATTTCAGGTTTAATTTATAATTTAATAGAGGAAGATTTGTCTGATAAAACAAACAGCACAGGTCACAAAGACATTCCTACTCCATTCAGTAGATTAATTTGTAATCACCTTATTAAGTAAAATAAAGGCTTGACATGAGATATCTATACTACTACCAATAATTTATAGACTCTTAGCATAAGAGGTGTATCAGATTACTTGGATAGAAATAGCAAAGGGCATTGAAATAATTACTTGGAATCCAAACAGAATTATAAAGTCCTTCCTTCAGAAAGAAATCTTTTGTCTCCATACTATCCGCTGCTGATGCCACTGAGCACTCTAGAGAGATGGAGAAAGAACTCACTCTGGATGAGGACAATCAATCAAAATCTTCTCCGGAACTAGAACTGCTGTTATAACAGATCAATAAATGCTACTTGTTGATCTACAGCAGCAGAATCATGAAGGCGTCTACTCAAAGAAAACCCTACGTATATGTGTATTAACCAATGTGTTTGTGTACATGTCCATTTAAATATTAATTCTAAATAAACTTCAGAGATTTTTATTATTGTATTCATGCACATACATAATCTGACATTGACTAAAGCACCCCTTACTGCTCTGTTAGCCTGAAATTCTGCAAGAGGAAAAAAAAAACAGAGAAGTCAAATGTTAATGGAAAGTGGGATTTTCCTTGCAATAGCCTCAATAAATATGTCGGTTGGGGGAAAAAATAGGACAAAAATAGAAAGCTTATATCTTCAATATCAAAGAAAAGAATGTTTGTGTCAAATCTGTTGGAGAAATTGCCATGAATGGTTCATCTTTGTGAAAATATGACCCTTGTAATGCTAAGATCAGGGAGACATAGGATGATAGGTTGAATAAGAGCTATTTGCAGAAGCTAAAAAGGTCTATAGGAAGTTTTCATTTACATGTCTATTTTCCCAGTATTTTTAAATGGGTAGGAGAGGAAAGTGTAGAAAACAGGTTTTCAACGTGGTTCATTAATTAGGATAAAAAGCAAAGTATATTAGTGTGAATATTGAAAAATCCTTATAAACTGCATTCATTATTTTCAGTATGCAATATTTTTCATTTGCATTCATCTCTATTTCCTTAGTTTTGGATCATTTGTGCTTCTGTTCTCTGTGGCCCATACTTTCCTGCTATTGTATACATAAGTTCATCTTTCAGCTTTCCTAAAATACTCAGGGGAAAAAAAAAAAAAAAGTGCAATGAAATATACAATACCTTTTAAACCAGAGAATTAGAAAAAGACCTTTTTATTAGCCTCATCTGTAAGGTTTGCTCAGGGAAGCATGCACTAATCCAGCACCTAATTCTACACCATTCCTCACACAGAACATCCAGTTGTCTTTGCTCAGGATTTTGCAAGTAGAATAAATCTTACCATAAATTTCAAATAAGTTTTTCCATGAGTGGAGACTTGGGAACTTGACCCTGTTGGGACTGGTTGTAACAGCCAGCAGATCACTGGGGAGTTCAAAACGGGCTACATATGCTTAACTCAAAGAAAGCACATTAAAGGGCAGCAGTCATTGCATCCATACCAAAACACAAAACTTGACTCTGCTCCTGGTTGATCCTTCATGCCAGGCCTGCAGCCCCAAGACAGACACCTCAACATTCAGTGAAAAAAAATGTGCCACAAATTGACTATACTTCTGTTCAACTAAACTTGCACATGGCATATTTTATCACCTTCCTATGTCTGCAACAGAAGGTAAGGAAAGAAATACTGATAACGAAGGTGCATGCAGAAAAAAGTGTTACAGATGTTGAGGTATTTTTTTCTCCTTTTCTGTATCCTCTCCTGATTTATTTTAGATTTCACAGAAAATCTGGTGGCTCATTGTTCTATTGTTTGAGTTTTATATAATCTACCTGCAATTGCTTACTCTTTCCATGATCTCCCAGAGACCTGCTTTACAATGGAATGTGGTAACTGCAGTGGGCTTTCATTGCCAAAATCTTTATACGTGAAAGTTAACTAATATATTTCCTTCTATGCTTCATCAAAAAGGCTTAGCTAGAAAATGTTTAACAACTTAAGAATGCAACAGTAAGGACCATCAGGAGAGGACGTTGAGGTGGAGGATGTTTTTCTTTTTAATGAGAATAATATAAACTGAAGTGTTCTTACTCAGGGCATAGATGCAAACGCAAATAAATCACTTCAGGTGAACATAAATTCTGCTTGAATTGTAAATGACCCTGCTAACAGAAATTAGATTGAGGCAGAAGCTTAAGTTCTCATCTGTACACCTACTTTTCTTTGGGGCATTTTTCAGACTAGCAAACGAATTTAGACTTGAGTTGTAGAAAAGCTATGATTCTGCTGTGTGCGCTCTGCCCACAAATCTTCAATTACTGTATTTAAGATGTTTAAGTGAAAAAGACTGTCGAGGCCTTGGCTTGTTTCCTTATTTTGGGATTGTTCTGTACCTGTGGTGAAGGAATAATTTGATTTTGTTCAGTGTCATCAAAAAAGCCATTTTTAGGAACAGACTGAAAAATACAAGGGGTTGGGTTTTCTGCTTCCCCCTTTCCTCCCTCATAGTCTCTGGTGGACATTTACTTATGCAGTGATGTAGGATAAACAATCCTTCAGACTTGATATTTAAATTTGTGAAATGGAAGCTCAGAAAATGCAGGTTGCAGTCTATAGACAGAGCATTATTGGGGTGTGTTAGTTGTTTTCTTTTTACTTTTTTAAAAATAACCAATCAGATCATTTAAATGCCAGATTTAAGTGTCTCTTTCATTCACAAAATATAGTCCAATAGCTGACTTGCTTTGAAATTGAAAACAGTGTCAGGACCTACGTTAGGTCAATGTAAATTTGGAACAACTCCATCAACTGCGAAGCAGTTAAATTCATATATATCAGTGATTTGAAATTGGCCTATAACATACTTTAATTTCTTAACCATTTCACAACAGAGATAAATCTCCTACGTATCAATTATTTGCTTTTGCCACTGTTACAGCTATGTCAGACTCACTGATCACATTCTTCCCGATTGCTTCCCTTATCCTAGAGAGATAATTGTACACAATAAAGGCAAAACAACAGATCTCTTCCAGCTGCCTGAAAACTTTAAGGAGAAAATTATCAAAGCAATTCTGTCCCAAGCATCCACTTGCCACTCAAAAGAATGTAGCTTCTTAACCAAAGGCATGTAAGAATTTGTTTTAATCCATGGAAATGTGAGCTATTCCAAAGAAATTAAAGAATTGCCTATAATGAGTATAGAGGACTAATAGTAGAAAGCATATTTTATAGAAAGGTAAATCCCGTACAAT
Source organism: Anser anser (assembly GCF_964211835.1). Taxonomy (NCBI): domain Eukaryota; kingdom Metazoa; phylum Chordata; class Aves; order Anseriformes; family Anatidae; genus Anser; species Anser anser. The sequence continues at coordinate 101,087,095 of NC_139721.1, read as the reverse complement.
TTTTAATCAAATGATTCAGGAGCTTCCTAATCACATTTTAAGGGCTTATCTAAATGCCAGGCAATTAAAACTCAGCAGAAACATAATAAAAACTCAGTGCAATTAACATTCAAAGTAGCTGCTAATTTGTCCATTTATTTGCAGCTCATGCAACTTCATAATAGAGTTTGCCAGACTAACCTGTTTAGATATACACCCCTCGTGCCAGCACAGTTATTAAAACAAACAATACATTTACAGTGCATCTTTCAATCTGCTAAAGCTGAGCAAAACCACATTTGAAGCTCTGAGACTCGCACCCAGCAGTGTCCACTTTAAATAGAAAAATCTCATTGATTGCATGAAACTCAGGTCTCATTTTTGTCCATCGATTCCCCTGGTGACCTTCTGCAGCATCAAAGCCCAGAGCGAACCCAATCTGACCCCGACTTTATGTGCATTATTATATTGAGAGACAGGAGCTACTTACAGTCCATGCCATTGTCTCCGTAGATATGTAATAAAGTATTCTAGAACTGCTCCTGCAGAGAACACTTCATGCACTCGGCATTTCCTTTTCTCCGTCTCTCTCTCTCTCCCCTCCAATCTTAAAATTCTTCTCTTTGCTGCGCTGAATGCTTTTTTTCCCCCTACAGTGGACAGCTCAAATGAGCAACTTCAGACTTTGACTAATACTCACATAACTCTCAGTAAACAACATCCTTCACACAGATCTATAACTAATAATAATGCTCTTTATTAAGCTCTCCTGTGAAACAATATGTCTAATAAAAGCTGCTCTCCATGCCGTTTTAATTATAATAAATCACCTTCATTATGATGCATACTTCAATATAACATGCCTAATGCTTAGCTACCTAGGATACTACAATAATGAGGACAGAGAGTAGACACATCTTGAAGAAAGTTATTTACACACACTGAAAAATTCTACAGTACCCTACTGCTTTGCAACATGAATTTCAACAACTTTTATCTTACCTTACTGTTCATAACATCACAGCTGAGAAGAAAAAAAAAAACTGAAAAATGCTGTTTACACAAATAACAGGACCCTGAATACATCCACTAGCATGGAAAAATAAGTCCTCGCAGTGCAATCATTTCTCTATAAATGTATAAAAGTATTTTACCACCCTGTGCAACAAATCAGTGATGAGACTATAGGCTGTTGTGCGCCGGTACCTAGGGATTTCATGTCAAAGTCAACTTCCTTGGCAATCCCTAGGGAACTGTGCTGTGCACATTCTCATGAAAGGTGTGAAAATCTGATTTTCTAAAATGGATCAGTAATTCTCTATGAAGGGGAAAAAGATCGATAAATCTTTGCTAAGTAGATTGTAAAGGAAAAATTATTCTTTCAGTGACAGTACATTAGGATCCTCCAAACAATCTCAATAAACTAAAGACATAGCATTTCTCCACCAGCTACTTTTGACTTCTGATATATTTTTGTAATCTCAGATCATTCTGCAATGCACATACATTTATATTTGCTAAGCAATGTTCCATGTTGATGTTGATTTATGAGTATATGCCATTATAATGCTTGGCTGTGAGTAGAAAAAGAAAATTATTAGCTGCTTGTAACCTGATAGATGTGATACGAAGAAATGTCATTACACCCATGCACACATATATGTTTGTTACTATATCACTCTCCCTACCCACACAAATATTCTGTATTCTCTATACCAATATTTACTACACTGTGTGTATTTATATGACTTTTTGTTTCTGCACAGAATTAGCTGCATTTCCAGGCACTGAGAGTTAATTATAACATATACAGCATCCGTAACTCTACTAGATGCTTCACAGACCTGAAAGGTGTTCAGCTAGTTACTGAAGTAGCACAAGCCAACTGGCATTTACACTTTCAAATCAGATAGCCACCTTGTACTTAAACATGCAATTTTACATACCAGCAAAAGCAGCATCTGCCTGAAGACAGCATGATAACATGGCCTACAGCGAGCAGTCCGAATGTATTGCCAAATCAGAAGCGGGCTACACACGCAACCAGAGGAATTCATTTGTCCTTTTTACACAATCTTTCTCCTTCTGCAGAGAGTAAGTGGAGCCTGCTAGAAGCGTCTGTAGCATTGTTTCTGCAGCAGCAGTAACACACATGATGTGGGCACGGAAATGGCCAGTCCAAATCTAAGTGCCAGTACAAAACTCAGTGCACTGGGTTCCGATTCTACTCCTGGCGTTCCCAGCACAGAAGTATTCTGGGTGGTAATCTTTGAGGGGACGCATGCTGGGGAAAGTAAAAAAGAGCTTTGTCCCTCTCCCTAATGCTGAGAAACCAGAGAAGAGAGAAGGCAGTCTTTAGTTGCCTGGAGAAGTCTACAGTCTGGAAACCAGCCAAGAAGGTTGTGGAATAAACACAGGAAATCAAGCCTAAGGATGTCCAGAACAAAGCGAGAAACCAAACCTGATGGGAAGACATAGGTGGGGAAAAAAAGTTAACTGCTCTAAAACTACTTCACGTTTGACTTGGACTTCCCCCAAAACAGATGAGCTTTGAACCTCGTAGTGCAATTCTGAATGTTTTAAGATGCAAAACTGTAGTGGAGCTAGTAACAACCCTAAAAACAAACTCTGTATCTGATTAGATTTCTCTGGCATTGTCCTAGAAAACATCATCATTTATACAAGGCACTGGCTTTTCTGTATATACTTTGACAGTTGAAGAATCCTGCTTGAACAGTTTTTCTAATTGTGTAAACTTTTCTTTTTGTTGGTTTGGGGGATTTGTTTTGTTTTTTATAAGCAGGGCAATACACAGCAATACCTAGATGTTGCCCTAGGTCCCAGTCTAGGGTACATTATTAGAAGATACCCAAACAGACTGGGCAACAGCACTCTGTCACCTTTGAGAGAGAGTGCAGGTAAAATTATTTTCTTCCCCCAGCCATCACTACCTCCACATCCACCAAAACGAATGAGATGGGAGTAAGCAGAACTACCATGGACAAAGGAAGATTATAAAGAAGAATAACACAAGTGGCACATCAATCCCTGATGAAGTCAGTGCATATCACTATCATGAGGGACAAAAGGATAAAATTAGGTTCCTTTGGATTGTCAGATCTCATTGTTACCATGGAGGACCACAAGATGATGTTCAGTAGCCCCCTGCAGCTTCTCCTCAGACTTGTGTATTTTGAACTCTTTCACTGGGGCTCCCCAAAGTACTTCACGCACTTCAGATTGTGAATCTTCACAACACCTCTGGCAGATTCATCCTCCAGGTACAGTATGGAATAGAAATAAGGTCCCCCCACACCCTACACACACTGTATGGGGTACGCAGAGGGGCTGGGTTAATGTTTCAAAGTTGGATGCTTCATCCACACTGGTCTGAAATTTAGACCTAGATGACTAGGTCAAAACCACACAGGGAAGGAGGGCCAGGCTACTTGTTCCCTTTTATTCTAAAGGCACAGGGACACACCTGAAAGACAGAAAGATGTAGCTAGTAAGTAGAAGCCTATGGCAAGCACCCATCAAAAGGGGGCTGTGGTCCATGCAGATGTAACGTATACACACACACAATAATATACATGGTCTTATGCTTCTCAGATACCCCAAACAATTTTTAGATCTCAGAAAGAAATATGAACTTGTGTTCTCTTACTATAAGTTCTGGAGAGGGGAATAAAAAAAAATCTTCATTGAAACCAAACCATGGAGGTAGTCAATCTCCCTGTAGCATCACAAATGCTTGCTTGAGGTGATTGGCTTGCCGAGGCGATCGGCTCCGGGGCAGATGCGTTCTGCAGCGGAGCCGGGGATCGAGCCAGGCAGGGCTTTTTTTTCCACCATCGAGGCCAGTCGAAGCAGCCGAGGGAGCCACCAGGACCCGGCAGCCCTCGCGAGGGAGGCTGACGAGGCGTAGGCAGAGCCAGCTGCGCCCCCTCCCCGGCCATTCAAAAGCAGCCCCCAGGGAGCTCGAGCGACCAGGAGGGCGGCGAACAGGGCATGGCGTGTCAGAAGGGTGGGGTGTGGCAGTTTGCACAGGCAGGGTGAGCCCCTCGCCGCTTTCTTGCAGCGGTCTTTCCCTTCAGTACTTGTAACCTGCCTGCGAGGAACCTGGCCATGGTATCCAACCAGGCAGAAAACCATGGCCTCCACATCTCTTGTGGCCTCTCCAGCCAGTCACCAATGTGGCCACTCAGATGGAGGGCTCGGGGAAACAACGCAGCCATCCAGGTCTTGGGCTGCAGGGTGTGCCCGAGTCTTCTGTCGGTATCCAACAGCAGCAGCGAGGGGTATGCCTGTGGGAGGTGTGCCCAGGTTGAAGAGCTGCTCAGCCAGGTAGCAGAGCTTTGGGAGGAGGTGAGCAGGCTCAGGAGCATCAGGGAGTCAGAGAGGGAAATTGACTGGTGGAGGTGTACTCTACCCTCTCTGAGACAGACTCACGAGCCTGCCACAGCACAAGTGTCTCCTGCTACGCAGAAGACAAAAGTTCTCTCATCCCACCAGGCAGTAGGAGGAGACCTAGGCCAAGGCGGGGAATGGAGGCAGGTTCCTGTTCGGGGTGGTAGGCGAGCCCTGTCCCTGCCCACCTCACCTTCCCATCTACCCTTATATAACAGGTATGAGGGTCTAGAACATGACAGTCAGAACAACGATGTAGACGAAAGCCCGTCCCAGTTGGAGAGGGTGCCTAAGGCAAGGCAACCTACCCCCCGCATTGCTACATCTTCTGTCAAAAAAGAAAGAAGGGTTCTTGTCATGGGGGACTCCCTTTTGAAAGGGACAGAGGGCCCAATATGCTGACCGGACCCAACCCACAGGGAAGTCTGTTGCCTCCCTGGGGCTCGGGTGAGAGACTTTGCTGAGAAAGTCAAGCGCCTCGTACGGCCCACTGACTACTACCCGCTACTGGTCTTTCAGGCTGGTAATGACGAGGTAGCAACGAGAAGTCCGAGAGTGATCAAAAGGGACTTCAGGGCTTTGGGGTGACTACTTAAAGGATCAGGGGCACAGGTTGTGTTTGCCTCTGTCCTTCCGATAGGGGGGAATCGATGCTGACAAACAGACTCATCACATTAACACGTGGCTTCAGGACTGGTGCAACCGGCAGAATTTCGGGTTTTTCGATCACGGGAAGGTCTACGCAACACTGGGCCTGCTGGCACCAGATGGGATGCGCCTCTCTCAGAGAGGGGTGAGGATTTTTGCTCAGGAGTTGACAGGGCTGATAGATAGGGCTTTAAACTAGAGTCGAAGGGGCAAGGGAATAAAACCAGGCACGCTGGTGATGAGCTAAGGGATGGTGTGCTAGAATCAGAGGGACTGTGTGCTAGGGAGGCCCTTCGGTCAGCTACACAAGGTGCTGCGTGTAGGGAGGCGCATTTGAAGTGCTTGTACACGAACGCACGCAGTATGAGGAATAAAATGGATGAGCTAGAAGTTTTGGCCCAGTCCTGCAACTACGACATCATCGGCATAAGCAGAACCTGGTGGGATGAGTCCTGTGGCTGGTGTGTTGCAATAGATGGTTACAGGCTCTGCAAGAGGGACAGGCAGGGTAGGCGAGGTGGTGGGGTGACGATGTACGTGAAGCATGGGCTGGACTGTGTGGAACTTCAAGTTGGCTATGGCAAAGTTGAGAGCCTCTGGGTAAGGATTAAGGGACGAACAAATAAAGGGGATGTCGTTGTGGGAGTCTATTACAGACCACCTGGCCAGGACGACAACGCCGATGAATTATTCTTTGCAGAACTAAGAGATGCCTCGAGATCAACTCCCCTTGTCCTAATGGGGGATTTTAACTTGCCAGATGTCAACTGGGATCACCACACGGCTGACACGAGCAAGTCCAGGAGGTTCATAAAGCACCTAGATGATAACTTCTTGGTGCAGGTGCTAAGACAGCCAACTAGGAAAGGCGCCCTCCTAGATCTATTGCTGGAGAACAGAGAGGGTCTTGTGGGAGACGTGGCAATTGGTGGCTGTCTCAGTCATAGTGACCATAAAGTGGTTGAGTTTAGAATTTATGGTGACAGAAGGAAAAGTGTCACCAAAACTTCGGCCCTGGATATGGGGAAAGCAGACTTCAGGCTGCTCAGGGAACTAGTCAACAAGGTCCCCTGGGAAACTGCTTTTGAAGGTATTGGCGTCCATCAGTGCTGGTCAATCTTTAAGCACTGCCTCCTAAAAGCACAAGATCAGGCAATTCCAAAATATCGGAAGTCAGGCAAGCGGGGCAGAAGGCCGGCCTGGCTGACCAGGGAACTTCTACTGGAGCTTAGGCAAAAAAAGAAAGCGTACGGCTGCTGGAAGGAGGGTCAGGCGACAAGGAAGGAATACAGGGATGCTGTTCGTATTTGTAGGGAGAAAATTCATGTGGCCACAGCCCAACTAGAGTTGAATCTGGCCATGTCTGTGGGAGACAATAAAAAAGGTTTTTTTTTTTAGATATGTGAACAGAAAAAGGAGAACAAAGAAAACATAGGTCTGCTACTAGATGGGGAGGGTCTCCTCACAGACAATGACATAGGCAAAGCAGAGACGTTTAATGCCTTCTTCGCCTCTGTCTTCAACACTGATGATAGGCTTTGGGACCCAGGGTGCCCTGAGCTGGAGGACCATGATGGTGGGAATGACAAACTCCCAACCGACCCTGAACGTGTGCGGGATTTGCTGCTCCACCTGGATCCATACAAGTCCATGGGTCCGGATGGGATTCATCCCAGGGTGCTTAAAGAGCTGGCTGATGTCGTCACGGGACCTCTCTCAATTATTTTTCAACGATCTTGGGAATCTGGAGAGGTCCCAGTGGACTGGAAGCTGGCAAATGTTGTGCCAATTTTCAAGAAGGGTAAGAAAGAAGACCCTAGCAATTACAGGCCTGTCAGTCTCACGTCAGTGCCTGGTAAAATTATGGAGAGGATGATCCTTGAAGTTATCCTTGAAGTTATTGAAGCGCACCTGGGGGACAATGCAGTCATTGGTCCTAGCCAACATGGGTTCACGAGGAGTAGGTCCTGCCTAACAAATTTGATTTCCTTTTATGATAAGATCACCCATCTAGTCGATCAAGGGAAACCAGCTGATGTGATCTTTTTGGACTTCAGCATGGCTTTCGACACAGCTTCCCATAGGATCCTACTGGACAAGATGTCCAGCATACAGCTAAACAAAAACATCATATGATGGGTGAGCAATTGGCTGACAGGCAGGGCTCAAAGAGTTGTGGTAAATGGGGCCACATCTGGCTGGCGGATGGTCACTACTGGGGTCCCTCAAGGCTCCATTTTAGGGCCAGTCCTCTTCAATGTTTTTATAAATGATTTGGATGTAGGACTAGAAGGTGTTTTGAGCAAATTTGCCGACGACACCAAACTTGGAGGAGTTGTGGACTCGGATGAGGGTGGAAAGGCCTTGCAGAGAGATCTGGACAGACTGGAGAGCTGGGCGATCACCAACCACATGAAGTTTAACAAAAGCAAGTGCCAGGTCCTGCACCTGGGACAGGGCAACCCTGGCTATACGTACAGACTGGGCGACGAGACGCTGGAGAGCAGCCTCTCTGCGAGAGGGATCTGGGGATTGTGGTTGACAGCAAGGTGAATATGAGCCAGCAGCGTGCCCTGGCAGCCAGGAGGGCCAACCGTATCCTGGGATGCATCAAGCATGACATCGCTAGTCGGTTGAGGGAAGGGATTGTTCCGCTCTACTCTGCGCTGGTGCGGCCTCACCTTAAGTACTGTGTGCAGCTCTGGGCACCACAGTACAAAAAGGACATTAAACTGCTGGAGAGTGTCCAGAGGAGGGCAACGAAGATGGTGAAGGGCCTAGAGTGGAAGACATATGAGGAGTGGCTGAGGTCACTGGGCCTGTTCAGCCTGGAGAAGAGGAGGCTGAGGGGGGACCTCATTGCAGTCTACAACTTCCTCGCGAGGGGGAGTGGAGAGGCAGGGGACCTATTCTCCATTATCACCAGTGACAGGACCCATGGGAACGGTGTCAAGCTGAGGCACAGGAAGTTTAGGCTAGACATCAGGAAGAGGTTCTTCACCGAAAGGGTGGTCGCACACTGGAACAGGCTCCCCAGTGAAGTAGTCACTGCACCAAGCCTGTCTGAATTAAGAGATTGGACTGTGCACTTAGTCACATGGTCTAAACTTTTGGGCAGACCTGTGCGGTGCCAGGATTTGGACTTGATGATCCTTATGGGTCCCTTCCAACTCGGGATATTCTATGATATCAGCATTACAGAAACAAAAATCAGAAAAGGCCTAATACTGCTTGCAAAGAAGCACTCTTCTGCCTCATTTTTTAAAGAAGAATTTGCCTTGCTACATAGTTCATGAGAAAGCACAGAGGTGGGGTGTAACAGCTGTATTTCAGGCTGTACGTCCTACTGAATAAATCCCATTCTTTCTGTGTGTACCCTGCACTACATTTCTGAGGACAGCTTCCTCCTGAAGTTACAGTTCAGATCCATGCCCAGTGCTCCTGCTGCGACTGACTGACCCAGAGTAGCAAGAATCACTGGTTTTAGTCTGTAAGCATTTATTCAGACTATTCTCTAACCCACACAGCTAGCACCTCCAGGTGTTTGGTTTCCTCTGTTGTTCACAGAAAAGGATTTTTGTTATTTCATTCTCAGTGAAATAGTTTTGGGGAAAATGCAGGTAACATCACTTGCACAGGAAAGTATTTTTCTTCATTTTTTCCTCATTTCACAGAACAGGAGAACAGTGGTTGTCAGATTAAATACTTCTTCCATATCTGAAATTTGGTTATAGTCTCCCCACAAAGGGAACAACACTTACAGCTCCCTGTCTGCCTAGGCAAAACGAGCCTGTTGCTACTGGATTAGAGGGATTTGGGTGAGGAAAGTGATTAAGAACTTTGCTTTTTTTTTTAGTTTTTCATCTCCTCTCGTGTTTTTTTCATATTCAGACATCATGTACATTCTGAACAACACTGATACTGCTCAGTTTTGCTCTAACACAGCTTTTTTTAAGCTACCCATTTTTGCCTTTGACGATTTACTCTTTCACAAACTGTACAACAAAGGCTGAAGATTCAGAGTCCTTGTTTCTGCTCCTGAAGTAAAATGCTAAGGAGGCCAATCCCAAGTGTTGGGCACTGCCCAGAAGAAAGTATAGGCACGATTACAATCGAGACAAATCATGGCTGTCTGTACCCACCCCTTTGAGATTACCTATCTATTCCTCATCTGCACTAGCGAAGTCAGATACTAAATGGTATGGATCTCTGGTGAGAGATATCTCCTAAAATGTCTAAACACCAAACAACACACACACACCTTCAAGGGTCAATGCTTGTAACTTAGCACAAAAAAACAAATCCTGCACCCAACAAAATACAAAAATCCCATTGCTTTGTAAGGAGGGGAGACTGCATCCGCGAAATCCAGGTGAGCCCTTCTCATCAAAGAGAGGCCCATGCAAACACCGCATCAGGCGATGAGGCTCTTCATTTATGTCATAAAACAGCCACAACAAATTATGCCAGTGGTCCAACTGGCAAAATTAATATTAGAATGGGCACCTTAGGGTGCATTTTCCAGAATATCATGAGTTTCTTCCAGCTACACATTATAGCAGTGTTTTTATCTCATTGTCCCAAATAAATTAAGGAGATTCATCAACTGCATTATCCTCTGAACCCCTATGTGGATGTTATATATATATCACATATATACATGTGCAATATTCCAGGATATATTTCTATAATAAATGCCTAGAAAGTTTCAGATGAGAACTCTCCTGTATCACAAGCTAAAAATTGCATTTGTATTCAAAGGCATGTTACACTCATGCTAATACAACTTGACAATGTGAATTTTCAAATTAAATTATGGAGCAATCCTGTAGCAAAGAATGAAACTTCCTTACCCTCTTAATGTCACTTGATTTCACATGATTTCTCAAAAAAAACTACTTAAAACTTGGTACGCCATAGCTCACCACAGAATACAGCTTTTTTGATTAAAAAAAAAACATAGTAAAAAAAGTTGTTTTCCTTTTTTTAAATGAACGTATTCTAACCTATTTTATCTGCCCTGCAGAAGGCGTCATTTTCAGCATTTTTACCCATTTGACAAAGCAAGGGAAGGAAAGAATGGTAATAAGAATCACCTTTACGTATGGAAAGACTAATAAATTATCATTTTGTTGGGCTTTGTGTTTTTCTGTTTCTTAACTAACAGAAGACAGACTTAAAATGCATTCAAGAGACTTAGAAGAGTCACAGGTAAGCTGCATGGGGAACCGAAGAGGGAGACCAATATCAAAGAACAGGCCCCATATAGAGAGGCATAGGAGAAATAGCTGAGGAAAAGAAGACCCAGAAGAACATCCTGCCTTGAAGTGAACTAATTGCAGCTGCATGCACAGAGAAACCAGGGAATGGAGGCATGGCAATGCCACGTTTTTACATTGTGCATTTTGCAAATGGACTTCATGGAACCTGCATGACAAAGTCCACTTTGAATGGCCTGGAAGGCATTCTTTCATTCATTAAAAAATAAAAATAAAAAATTAAACTACTATCAGAGTGGTTGAGTTTAGGCACATTTCCAGTGCAGTGCTACTGGCACCCTGAAACATTGCACTTGGTTTTGTCAGTTTTCAAAGAACAAACTCAAGGTGAAGAGTCTGGGAAGAAAACTTCAAGGTTCCCATCAGTTTTTTGCAATTCTTCACTGCTGTATCACCTGCTTATGTAATGCACCTTCTGTAGCCACCCTCAGGTTTGGCTAGCTAACCATTAACACTAAGCAAGTAAATATAACCAAAAAAATATACTAATTACCGAAGCCTATATATGTTTTCATAACCATACATCTCAGCTACAATTGGATGGATGCTCTTGACCTATCTTTCAGTTGCTTACACAGATGATCTGGTTTGAAAGTATGAGAAGTTTAGAAACTTAAATAAATAACTTAAATAAATACCTTAGCAGGCAGATCCTCTGGAAAACACCTTGAAAAATCCCTGGGGACTACAGATTGCCAAGCACTTTTACAGAACAGGCCACAGCACTAAATCACATTATTTATATTAAATTCATTAGACTTTTGCATGAATGTGCTTAAATCTATTGTGATCTCTAATCCTGATGAACATTTAAGAACTTCATCCAGAACACTGACATCAGTAGAAGCAGGCTCACTGTATCCTGTATATAGATTTGGGCAGCAATTCTTAAGACTCGCAAAAGCAGCAATCTTATTTTAATTAAAATCCTGTTAGAACATCCACAATACTTCATGATGAGCAAACTCCGTAGACATATTTGCAATAGGCTTAGGTGATGCTAATTGAAGGCCATATTCATAGACATTTGAGACTGGAAGTAACCATCTTTGTGTCATTAAAATTAGCTTCAAGATACGGAAGGATTTACCCTAGGCCCTTCTTTCCCCCCTCTCCATTCATTTCTCCCCTAACCTGCTAGCATTACAACCCATATCCACACAAATACTTGCAATTACGTCACCAGCCCTACCACCCCTGCTGAAAAACCACCTAAGACTTCCTTCATGGGCACAATCTGTTGTTCCCAGGTCAAGATGAAGAATTTCCAAAGCCATGACTTAGGAAGAGCAGTAGTTTGGGCAGAGAAAGTTTCTCTCTGGGAAGACAAAGGCACCAGACTTGTTGCTGGCTCTCTGAGCAGGTACTGCTGCCCTACCAAGGCCAGCAATAACTAACTGGTAGCCCTACACAACAGGTTCTAACACAATAAGCAGGGCATGTATTTGAAATACAAATGGGTTGGCGGGGAATTTTTTGTAACATCGTTTAACTTCCCTTGGCTGCCTATCACACCACCACTGCATTAGAGTGCAGCACAATTTAAGAACACGCAGAGCATCAAAGCAAGTAGAACAGGAAAGAGTGAGCATTTTGTTCAAACACCAAGATGAATGTAAAGACCTTTGGAAATAGCTCCTCTGTTAAGCTTTCTCTTTCCTCCTCTTCCTCCCCAGAGTAGCAGCATGAAAAGTCAGAAAGCAAGGCTGTTTATAAACCAAACTGAAACAGTTCAGCTCAATTTTACTAACCAAGCAAAGCAGACAAATGGCTGAGAAAAGGGGAACTTTTAGAAGGGAAAAAAGTAAAGTAATGCTGTTGCTGGCAGCCATGCAGTTCATGCAAGGAATGTCTTTAAAAGGCAGGGGAAGGATAACTAGAACAGTCTCTGCAGAGCAAAGCAGCATCACAACACGCCTCCAGATTACTTCATGCACAAGGTTGACAAGTCTTTTAAATATTAAGGGCCATGTTCTACTCTAATTCCACACATGGGACTCCCATTAATGTCAGTGGGTGTTTCACACAAAGCAGTAGAATAGAAAACAGCCCTTGGCATCTTTTAGTATTAAAGAAAAAAGATTTCAATAAGTTTACTTAATCCATCAAACTGGCAGACTCGAGCATTAGCTCCTGTGATAGTGCTGTCAATGCTTGGTCAAGCCTAAAAAAACCTTCAAGCTTAAGCAAGTCTTGACACAGCACAGAAGCAGAAGCTCAAGATGGCCAACTGCAGGAAGTAAATAAACTTTTAAAAGCAAAGAGAATAAAGGATTAAAGGATAAAGAAAATTATTTTCCCCCTTTATATCAACTTTTTCCAGAGAAGAAATATGTTTCTGAAAAAGAAACCCTGAGCTTGGCACACTGGGTGGAAAAAGAGAAATGGAGACAAATTTAGGGGCTGAGGGGGAGTGGGAAGTAGAGTGTAGCTTCTAATCCTGCTAAAGGAGTGTTGCATTGACTTTAGTGCGTTAGAGGCATAAAAACTTTTTGACCAAGCAAAAGCTGGTCTCCTTGATAGCCTGCAGTAACTGGAGTTAAAGGTCTCACTACATATAGTACATGGGAAAAGTGGATTTATGCCTGAGAGTGTATTTTGCTGTGAGATGCTTGCCGTCAGATACCCAGTCAGAGCTTTATCAAACACCTGCAAGTGAGGACAAGCATGAAAGGACTCTGCTGGCATCTTGCCTCTTACAGCTCTCCTACCCCCGACATTCCCAGTAGGAACAGTCTTGACCACCAGTCAATATTGTGTTTTTCATTTTAATTTTGGTTTACAGATCACACAAGACCCACATACTTATTACCCTAGACTTTTGTTGGCTTGGTGGCTACCACTGCAGGTGGAATGTCATTGGCTCTAGGTTCCTATACCTCATGATAATTGCAAGTGACCTACATGCATTGAAAGATGGTAGAGCTGCATCTGAAATACTAGCTCCTATTCTCATTGCCTTATTTAGCATCCATCTGGTTCAATTATCACTCAGGGGCACACTGTGGGATTTCTGTATCGAAGAAACTGACACAAGTATATGGCCTGGCTGACAATTTAGCTAGACAAGCCTGTTGAAACGATGTAAACTTATAGGATACATGGCATTAGTAGTCTGACCTTGGTACATAAAATATTTGAGGCAATTTAAAGTATATTACCATGATGCAAAGAAGGCAATTTGAAGAGAGCAACAGGGTAGAGGTACAGAGGTACAGGTACAGTTGTTGGACAGCGTTGTGCAGGCTCTCTCTCCCCCTCTGGATATATTGATATCCTTTATTTATAGCAGTAAAAGCATGTAAGCACAAAAAGCATTTGAAGACAAAGTTTAAAAATACTACAGAATGATGAGCCATACAGCCAACTCTATCTAACAAACTTGTTCTCCCTTTATTTCTTTCTTCTAATTCAGTATGCGGCCAATTTGTTTGCACCCATCACTTTAGCACATGACAAAGCATAGCAATCTTCATGCTCTACTCCCTCCTCATTCGGTTACTTTTGGGGATGAACTCCCTCTTACTCACCGTCTTTCTTCCCTGTGTGGTTACACCAATCTCTCCTTGGATTGCTATTGAGGAAAAGCAATTGTCCAGAAGTGGAAGTTACATGCAATTCTGAATGGGGCAGCTTCCCAGTGTTCATTATAATCAATGGAGTCTCTTTCATTGACTTCTGTAAGAGATGGATCAAAGCAAGACCCTTTCTTTAAGGTCCTTCTGAACAAATTTCACTTGAAAACACCAAGACACTTCCTGCCAGGAAATCTACAGAGAATTCAGGCAGAACCCTGTTTTCAGTTTCACGACAAACTCAGATTAAATGAATTGCCTTCTGTGGCTTTCCAGTGTCAATTCCAATTATGGCAAATGCTGTGTAAACCCTAGGCTTAAAAAAATACATCAAGAAAAGTAGGGTGAAGGTCAGCATGCATGTGGGAAGCACCACAATTTTGGCTTGAATTCCTTTTGAGGTAATGATCCTCAAACCTACTTTGTTTACAATTCATGGAAGGTCAAAAGGTTACACTACAAGTGGTTTAAAGAAGTCTTTATAAGAGGAAAAGGCAAAGGCACAGCAGAATACCTAACGTCATTCTAGTGACAAGCGCAGAAGGCAAAGTCACCCTTAACTACTTCCTCAGTAGTCCACAAAAAAATGCATATGTTAATTCATGCCCACTGAATTCAGTTGGGGAACTGAGTACATATGCAATGGCCTTTACTGGAACAGCCCATGTTTTTGTGAATAGGCACTGATGTGAATTCCCAACAACTTCGGTACTACGTGAACAACTGCAACTTAAAAACACGAATCCACACTAGAAGATCACTCATTTGGACCACCGAGAACTCAGTTCTAAAACAACCCTCCTCCCTTCCCTTTCCTCACAAATGTAGTCCTGTCAAAACCAGTGGGACAATTCCCATGAGGAGAGCCTATCTTTGGAAAGGTTTTCATCATTGCTCAACAGCCACACTAGATCATGGCAGAAAAGTCTGATCTAGCTAAATTCCTCTCGGGCATAAGCTTCTTACAACAATCTTAACGGTTTCTCCTTCTCTAGACTCTACCCAGTGCTCTAGGGAAAAAAACGAATCAAGTATCTAAGTAAACCATCAGCTTGAGTATATAAATTAAGTATATACATTCTTTATAAACAGGACTCCTAATAGTACATTTAAATTATAACTTGCACTTTTACAGCATCCCCATGGAGTTCATTTTAAAAATGAATGAATGAAATAATACCAGTAAGGCTACAGAATTTCTCATCCACACCCCCTATGCTGGCTTATCTAGTTTTAATGTCTAGGACTTACACAGTTGCAAACTATAGCTGCTTAAATGACAACTATTGTTCACTGCATGGTATTTGATGAAATAAATGCTCAAGTATGAAATCCATTAGTGCCACGTACCCAATACATTGCATTTGTAAAGGCATAGTTTGGGGAGGAGGGAAATTCCTCTCCCCAGATAAATACAGCTTTTAAAGTTTTTTATTATTATTATTTTCTTTCAACAAAATATCTATTTTTTGGAACATCTCTATCTGCTAGTATCCTGAAACTCAAAGAAATACCTCAAGGCAAGTATTTGTTCTCTATTTCCTGTTGGAACAGTGCAAGAATGTTCTTTGTGTTATTTGAAGCAAGCAGCAAAGATGGCAACAACACATGGGTAACTTCACTTCCTTGGGGAAAAAGAAATTCCAACACATATTTAATATACATTTATATTCTGTATAATTAAAGAGGCATCCCAAAGAGAACAACAGGCACTGATGAGCACTTGTTTCTGAAAGGGGCACATGAAACAACAGGAGTTTGTGCCAAAGCGCAATGAAGCAGTGGTGAGGTCCTACTGATCTGCTCCCACAGAGACCACTGAACAGCCAGCTCCAAACTAGGACAGCAGTTCTGTGTTTTTTTGCCTGGTTCAGCTTCCTATAGATGCTAGCAACAGCAGAGCGTGTGAGGAAAACAAAAACAAAAAAAAAAAACACAAGAGAAAAAACAAGAAAACAACAGAAGTAAGAGAAACTATATAGCAAATTCTGTTTCTCTATGGTCTTTTCCAAGCAATTCAGAAACTGATTGTGCTACCACCTGCCATAAAAAAAAAAAAAAAAAAAAGTTGTCCTGGGTTCCTGCCACTCCTGGAAAAGGAATAAACACTAATTTGGATGAAGATAGCTTCCTTTTGCAATGCTTCATTTGCTCTATGATCCCAAGCTGAGAGAGAATCAGGACAATTATATTGAGAGTAAAGACATTACAAAGAATTGTGCTTTAGAAAATAAAATGTCCTTAGTGTATTTGTGAATGATCTAGCCTACCTCTGAATGAAAATTCAAATGCAGGGAACAAAAGCAGGGTAAGTAAAGCCATATTCTCGTTCATTCAGTAAAACCATGATTACCTCTTTTTCCCTTCATGAAATAAACTACTACTCCTCTAAAGTCAATTTGCAAGAGCCTCAGTTTATGGAAGAAAAAAAAATCCACAAAACAAAAACCACCTCCTCCCGTAAGAACATTCAAAACAAACCTATCCAGACAAAAGGCCCAGTTTCCCTATTGCTTTGTGCTAGGGTGGGAAGGAAAAAAAAAAAAAAAACACAGTTGTCTGCTACATTAGTGAAAAATAACTTCAGAGAGTCAGACACATGCTGAAATGTTTCAGTTGAAATCCAACTCTGAGAAATTTTTTAAATGTTTTCAACACATCAGCATGAAGCATCGACCCAGTTGGAATCACTTAGATCTAAAGCAAATGCACTGATTGTTTTCACAGCATGCTTTTCTTCTTCAAGCTGCAACAGGCAGACTGGCAACTGCTGTTCGGAAAGGTTTTCAGCCCCCCGCCTTGGTTTACTGTAGCCTATGACACGATCAATACCAGGGGTAGAAGGCAGAGGAAGCTAAGGAAAGATTATGAAGATGAGGTGAGCGACAGAATTACCTTACAGGATTTGTTCTTTCTGTCTCACCTTGAGTCTTTTCTGCTGCAGACGAAAATGGAGAACCATCCTGATCCCTGTGCTCTGGAAGGGGGCAGGTATGGTCAGGAGGTTGCACGGTGTGACCACAGACAGCACTCTGTGCAGTTCAGAATATTCTGCCTAACAGATACAACATGAAAGAAGATCCTGCCAGCAGATACCTTTTACTTTGGCAGGGTGGAATGGAGACACTGCTCAAGAAAGCTTTTCTTTCGTTAATCAGTATAATTAACATGTACATTGAGAAAAAGTTCACAGTGAAATAAAGCTTGAGCATTCTCCTTTAATCATTTCACCTCTACCCAGCTGGTGCCATCTGCAGGCATCTCTGCTCCAGCCCATCCAGTAGGGACCACCATCTTCCAAACAACCCCCCTCTCTTTGCACTGGTACATAATGCCAGAGCACCTCAGACACCAATCCTGATTAATATGCCACAGCACAGATCAGTTTTGCTGCCGTGTTATAAAGCTCTTAGCAGCTTTCAGTTGTTCAGGTACCACATCATTACAGAATTTTTACTGCACCCCTAACAATTTTAATACAGTGTCTTCTCTTGTTGGATTCTTCATGATGGAAACTGAGATTTTAAGCCCCTTACTGGAAATACCATGCTTTTATTCTGCTTTATCCTGCCACCAGTTTATGGAGATAGGTGACTGAGCTTGAACTTACTGCTGTAGCGCAAGAAGGGGTGGAAGAAAACTGTTCTTCAAGGGGAATTAGAAGTGAAGAAGGACCAGCTTAGGCCAGGGTTTGTTCTTTTCAGTTAAGCATACAGAAAAATCCCAGGAGAAAACCATATCTGGACATTAATAGCATGCAGCAGCCAGAATTTTGCTGGGATCCAGTCAATCCACATTTATATTTTAAAATGATAAGAGATAGGAAATGGAATGGAGAACAGGAAAATCGTGTTTTTTGTTGTTGTTCCCCCCCCCCTCCTTTTTAGTGACATAAATTTTATATAGTTAAGTGCTCTATGGCACAAGCAAACAATTTATTGTAGATTATGTAGATTCAAGCTCAGTAGGTCACTCCAAGCAGGACAGGGCTCCTTAGACCCATTGCACAGACTCACGTGTGCCACTCCATAGCGATAATAGAATTAATCCCACTGCAGACATTTTCTTTGCAAACAGTCGCAGCACCATTATCTGTGCTCTGCCTAGAAGTATGGGCTTTGTGCAGTTCTTCATGTCCAAACAGGTAGAAAACACAGCACAGACCCTGAGGAAAACACAAGCTAGCAGACCAGAAAGGACAAGGCCTCCAATCTGCATTGTCATGTTTCAGACTGGCTCCTTTATCTTGGGCCTGAGATTAAGAGCTGCCAAAGTTGAACACATTGCTCTCCTAGAGAGCAGCATAGGATAGATCAGGGGGAGGAGGGGCTTTATTATATATATTTTTGTAACCTTTTAATACCTTGACAGTAGGAGGGACAGCAGATGAAGCGAGGGGCTACAGCAAGCAGCCCACAGGCACGGGGAGGCACAGGACCTCCCACCACAGCCACAGCAAGAGCTGGCTGACCTCCCTGCGTCCATCCTGCAATGCTCAAGCCACCCAGCCTGGTTGTGGCACTCGCTCCTGTCATCCTTTCTTCTGCGGTGACCAAACTTCATCTCAGCTCTCCCAATGGCACCTGTTAGATCCACTTCCCGATAGCTCTGCTTGACAAAATGCCCCCTTTCCCTTGCCTGACCACTTCCCCTTGGTCTGCTCCCACTCGCTGGGGCCCCAACAGCCCCTGGCCCTTGGGCCAGCTCAGGGGCCACCCTGGAGCACCCCTACCATGCCTCATAGGGTCCCACCATGAGGAAACAAAGCACAGCCTGGGGCAGAAAATCCAGCCCTGTCACATGAGTTGCCAGTCCACAAAATCGGTCGGGGGAAAAAACCACCCAAAGTTTGCTTTGCTTTGTCTCCTATTTAGAAAAAACATGATCTGGCTGCAAGAGGCCTGTTGTCAAGTTGCTATCCACACTTCAAGAGGTTCCAGACATGAAACAGGAGACAAAAAAATATATATTTATTCAGCCCTGTGAAGCTGAAGGCTTTTCTTTTGGGGAGGGTGTTCCCTATAGACAGGTCTGTCACTTGACAGTACTGTTCGTGATGAGGCAATACATTTGGTAGTTGTGCCATACTGACATCTGAGGTTTCAACTAATCCTGCCTCAGAGAGGTTTCACAATTCAGAGCATTTCCTCTCCTACATTATACTAAGTTGGTCAAATTTTGGGCAGGGAGACTGTCTTGGTTTTGGTGTTCATCTTCACAACCATTTTTAAACCTATAACGTAACATGTAGGCGACAGACTTGAACTGAACATCTTCACTGGCTGAATTTTTGACACCTTTTGAAGAACTCTGAGAAACAATATGCAGGGGTGATACTATAAAAAACTACTCAGAAAACATGCAATCACAGACATGTGACACTTAAGCATGCACGTATTTACTGCAATACTATCCTGCTAAGTACCAGACTCAAAACACATCTCCCCATTTAAAATGTAAGCAATTTAACTCAGTCTCATGTGACAATCCAACGTACATGACTGAGGTCTCCCACTTACCCCCTCAAAATAACAAAAAATACAGGTAGTTACTTGATTAGGAGGCCATTCTGCCCAGAAATTAATTTCAACTTCAAAAACTAAGACCACCAATTTTCAGTTACCCTTTAGCTGCTTCCTACCAGATGCAAGCAGGACCCTGCCTTTTGCTTGCAGCTTCACAATAAGAAACAAGATGGCAAAAGAACAAATTTAAGCCCCTCATCTTTTGAGGGTCATTGTAAACTCCCATTACATCCTGATGGGATACAGCAGACACCGGTGCCAAGAAGTAGTGCCAATGCAAGGAGGGTAAAAGCAGGAGGAAAATGGCAAAGCATCCTGCTCCTTTAGCACCTGGTTCAGAGGCACGTTTCCATATGGGGCCCCTTACAGGGGCACAACTTCATATAGTGATGTTAGGACTTTGCCAGAGGCCTCCTGGATCTCCTTAAAAGATTTCATCCTGGACTCCTCTGGCACAGCACCAGCACCACCTTGGTTCCCTTTGAAAAATCACGGCTTTGACAAACCTTCTGTGGTACTGGACAGCCAAAAGAGAGCAAAGAGGCTCCCTTTAAGCAGCCACTGGTACCTACAAACAATGAGCATATTGGCATTTCCAGGCCTTCTTTCCCCTAGTAAATCTTTGCCTGGATGGAATCTGGAAACATGTAGAGAACTACAAGTAGAGGAGTTAAACTTTTTACTGTGAAGAAATTTCACAAACTATTGCCTATAAAAAATTTGTGTTTGTTATTACTTCATCGTTACACACCATAGCAAGTCCAGCATCAGAAAATCAACACCTTTGATTTCATACAAGTTTGCCTAAAGAAAGAACAGTAAAACACATTAGAGCAGCCATTGCTGACAACTGTTAAAAACTAACCAACAAGCCTTGTCCAGACATCACTATGCGTATATAGCAAAGAACTTCTTGTTGTGAAGAACCACGTGACCAGAACTTGTAAAACAGAGTAGTAATTCTCAATCCATGAGAGCCCAGTTCCAGGCTCTACAAAGGAATATGACTTTTGAACACAGAGCACTTGACATGTTCTTAAAATAATGGTCAAAAGGTGTTTCAGACGACAAGGCCAGATAAGTCAGAGGCCTCCATTCACTAATAATTTCTTTATGGTGCTTGACAGTGTAATATATAATCACTTCATTGTGATTACTATGAATTAATACTCGAGGAAAGAAAAAAAGAGCTCGGTATAGTAGAGGAACTTTTTTTGCAAGATGCTTCCCTTTCCCCCACTACTCAACTCATTTAAGAATTACAGGACAGTCAGTACTTGTTCTGTGAAAACTAATTTCATGTTATTTTTAAAACATTTGTTGGAGGAAAATTTATATCCTCATACAACAGATGATTTAGATAAAATAAAAAACACACTGGAAATTCCAGTGAGATTTTTTTTTTTTTTCCATTTGAATATAAAACTATGCTATGAAGCACCTGTTCTCCTCCTTAGATGGAGGAGAGTTAATGCATTTCCAGCCCTCAGTTTTGGTATACCACTTAGGACAATTTTATTAAGCCAAAATATGACAGGCTATGGAAATTCACTTGCAAGAATTAACCTGCCATCCAGTATTTCAAATACAGCTTTTTAAACAAGTATTTCTGTTTACAATTGATATATAATGAAAAGTACAATTCATCCCTCCTATCTTAAAAGTTAACCCAGTTCAATAAGACTTTCCAGTGTAGCTTACTGTCCTTGCCTTCCTTTATATACATATACAGAAACCAGGCTTAAAACAGTTCAGACTTTGACGTATATTTTTCAAGATGCCTAAGTTAGAGCAGATGAATATCAAACTAGAAATTATCAGAAGATACACAGATACGTATTAAGAAGAGTCTATCAATAATTATAGGCTGCAGGAGAAAACTTCCTGACTCAAAATTACAAGATTCATGAAACATGCGAGTACATCTGGAAAACTAAAAATTCTTTAAAAGTTTCTCTATTATTTAGATGGAGGTGTCCCAGGCAATTCTTCCATTAAAACATAATAATACAACACTCCTCCAGTTACTAGAAATATGCTAGAGTTTTATATTGGCCTCCAAATCTAAAAATTAAGAAATAAAAAATAATCAAGTCTCTCATTAAGGGGAGGCTTGTAATGGTTTAATATCCTTTCAGGTAACATTAACTCTACACTAATCCCTAAAAACTGGGAGAAGTGCTAATTGCCATTAGCGCAGCAACAATTTTTTTTTATCAGATGAAAATTACACACTTCTGAGGGGAAGGAAAAAAATACCAAGATGTATTTAAATCTGATCTTGAAAAGAAGTATCTTTCTCTTCAGAGGAATTCAATCGACGTAATAAGGTTCAACTACCTCCTACTTGGGTATGGACTGTAAGCATCCTGAAGTCTGTCTGGAAGCTTATATACAGTCAGCATCTTAGATGAATATGTCTTTTAGTTGGCATAGATGGCATTACAAACAGGTAGACAGATATTCTTAGATGTTCTGTAGAAACAAACGCATCACTTGCATTCATTCCCATGGGATTTTCTGTTTATGCTAATCAAATGACATTGGGACAACTCAATATCAGTCCCAAAGGTGTGCTCAGGCTGCTAAGGGTGATTACGTACTTCCACAGAACAGAAAAAAGACTACTGCATGCAGTCTGCTGTGGAGATTCCCATGCTGACCGCATCTGCCTAGTCAGAGGTCAGGCCATATTCCAGCAAAGGCCCAAAGCACACCCTATACTTTAAGAATGTGAGAAGCATCACTGTTTAGTGAGGCTTCTCCCATGCAAGCAGGGCTTGAAAGTTCTATAACTAGAAAAACTTAATGAAAGAGATCCACTTTAGCCTGACAATACATCATTTGAGGTTTGCTGCCGTAGTTACTTTTAAGTACCACAGGGTCTTACTGTACTCATTTCAAGAAAGTGTGTATTAATACTACAATACAGCATTAATATTAAACCACTGTATTGAATATTGTACTAAGTGCAATATTTAACAGGAATCTTGTGTGGAATATTCTTGTCCCTCCTGAAGCAGTGAAAGGATATGGTGAAGTGCAGTTATCACTGCAAAGCAAAAAGGGAAAAATAATAAAGATTTGTCTGTGGAAGACGAGGCTCTTTGGACCACTGACAATGAACATATATCCAGGTTTTGCAGCAGTTATTTTTGAATTTTCTCCATGGTACATGTAGGATATTAGTTAATACACAACTTTTTGAAGGTAGAAAGTTTTCCATAATCTCAGTCTGTCAAGATCCATGACAGCAGATCCAGAATTGTTCTCTCCTCAGCACTGACTCTCTGTACTCGTAACTACCATAAACTCTCTGGGTGATATCAGCTAATGACTAAGTTCCTGTTGACTCCAGTGAAGCCAGGATTTTCATCCCTTGCCCACAGCCCTTTGTAAACAAGCTTAACGGAGTTTGTAGCTTTACAACACGGTAGATTTGGATAGATGCCCTGTGCTTTATTTATACATGTAAGTCTCCATTATGACATTCTTTATGCAGTACAGTAGGTTTTGCTGCTGCTTCTTTGTAGTCAGTTCTTACTTGTTAAAGAGATTACACATTATTTCTAGAAAGGTAAAAACAGTAGAACTTTGGAACATTGAAGAACTCAGGTAAAAAAAAATGTCCCATTAGCAAGATAATTTCTAAACTGAAGAGGCATTTCTCTGCTGAAATAGTGGATACATCCAAAGCCCACTGAATCTCGCCACAAACTTCAATAGATTTTTGGATTAGGCCCTAATTAGTATTTACACTTGGTCTGCCGGTGCTCATGATAAAGGCCTGTTTAGCAATACTGATAACAGCATGTTTAGCAGCAGTGTCAGAACTACATCCCTGTGTGCAGCATGCAATTTGAACACAAAAAGGTTATGTATTAAGTCAGTGGGAATAAATTTGCATCCTATTTTATAATCTAGCTCTCTCCATCTTGTTTGATGCAGGAGTGGAGTGGGCTATTGTATCAGGTTTTGCTAGGAACAAGCGAATATGAAATGAATTAGTGCTTACTGTGAACTGCAGAAAGACTGTATGTGAAGTAATCCTAGTACACCTTGAGCTCCTTCTACTGATGGAGCACCTGGGGAAAGTACCTGAGGGAGAACAATCTCCTAGATTGGAAAGTTCACCCAGTGAAGACACCTGAATATAGGTGCTTCTGAGGCCAAACACAACCCCATATTCCTAAGCACAAGTGTTAACATATGTAAGCATATATTACCTAATAGAGAAACATAGTAAAACAGCCTGCATTGATGCAGCTGCAGAACTACTTTTTTCCCCTGCTGGCCTATAGTAGTGGGTATCCTGGCCAAACTCTATATCAGAATTGGTACACTTTCCTCTTAAACTCTATTTGTAATAATACACTCTCTACTTCCATATATACACTGCCATGTAAAGTCACTAGGCTCAACTATGTATTTTCCATTTCATCTTACAGGCAACTGAAGGGCTCAGAAGCAGGAGAACATTGCATTTGTGAAACACTTCGGAATGTACAAGTATACTAAAGAGAGATTCCTTAAGACAAATGCAGACACGCTGACACAATATTATCCAAGAATAAAAGCCTTTGATGTAGAAGCCCTCTACAAGTAAACAGCAAAAAAACAGTCATAGGGAAGGCTAATTGTAGGAAGCCCAACATACCTTCTATTGAGAAGAAAGCTTGTTAGCAATATAATGCAAAATGCTTGACACAGGACAGCAAATTATGGATTCTCAAGATTATTCAGTTTTTCCTTGACTGTGATTCTGTTTAAGCTAGCAGGACTTTTGTAAGTGGTACTATGAGAACTGAGGTAACAGAACGCATCTCTACACCTTGGCTTTCTTATCTTTGCTGTTGAAATGTCAAAACATTCATCTAGGTGTCAGGAAAAAGAACCCACTACAAAAGTAAAATTTAAACCCATAACCCTGTATGCACTGGTGGAATCATTATTTTTGTTCCTCATTTAAAAAGCAGTTTTCAAAACTCTGTATTGATGTTGTACTTTTTCATCTGTGATTTTTACATTTTTTACTTAAGGGGAAAGATGTATTGCTACCTATCAAAAAAAATCCAGTCTTGAAACTGTTTCCTCAACCTTTTGTACTGGGTCTGGCTGGGATGGAGTTAGCTTTCCCTGCAGCAGCCCATACAGAGCTGTGCTCTGCACGTGTAGCTAGAACAGCACTGGTATCACACCGGTGTTGTGTCTACTGCTAAGCAATACTGGCACCGCATCAGGACTCCCTCCAAACCCCCCCAGAGCCAGCAGGCTGGAGGTAAGCAAGAGGTGAGGAAGGAACATCGCCATGGCAGCTACCCTAAACTAACCAAAGGGATATTCCATACCATATGATGTCACATGCAGCAATAAAAGGTGGAAAAAAGAAGAAGAGGGGAGGGGTGGGCTCTCATAGTGAAAACGTCTGTTCTCCTGAACAACGGCTACATGCATTGAGGCCCTGCTTCAAGGACATGGTCAAACATTGCTTGTTGGTGGGAAGTAGAGAGTAATTTCTTTCCTCTGCATTTCCACACAGCCTTTGATTTTTTGTTTGTTTTGTTTTCCCCTATTCCCCTTTTCCCTTTTGTTAAATTAATAATTTTCCCTTAATAATTATTTTTCCTTTAACTAAATTATCCTTATCTCAACCTGTAAACTGTTTCTTTCATTTTCTTCTTCTTCTCCTCCTCTTCTGAGGTGGGGGAGTGAGAGAGCAGTTGTGGTGGAGTTCAGCTGCCTAGCAAGGTAAAAGCACCACACCTCTAAACAATAATCCATTGGAAAGTCAGACAGTATGAAAACAAAGAAAAATAAACCAAACACTTTTTCTAAACTTGTACTACATGATGAAGTACAGACTACATATTTATTATAGGTCTCTGATCTGTATTCCATAACTCTGATTTAGGAAGCCATTCAGAAAGAAATTATAAACTTTTAACAATGATTGCCCAAATATTTCCCAACCAAAGCCTGTTCACAACAGAGTCTGCAGCAGCTCATAGATTGCCTACACTCCACAGGCAATTAGCTTCCCCCTCAACGTAACACAGATGAATTTAACTATCACATTTCCTCTAGCATTCCCCATGCATCTCGTACAGAGAGCCTTGTCTGCAAAATTAAAACTCGGTGAAGCTGTAACCATGCTTAATCCTCTCCCACTGTCTCTCAACTTCGACAAACTTGCAAAGAACACCAATCAACTTACCTTATATTTGAGATCAATGAAAGGGTTCATTGATCATTCATTGCCATTAGTAAACAGATATACCAAAGCACATCACAACTGAAAAGTTTTGGAAGGCCTGGCTAAATACATTTTTGCCCTTCATTTCTGATTATTATTTATAACTTCTTGTCAGCTCTTAGGACACTCTCTAAGTAAATGGATTCTTGCACCTGGGTCTATTCTCATGTAATTTTAAGACCTGGGCCTTAACATAGGACCAGTTATCACAAGATGGAAACTCCTGGCTGAAACACACTAACCTTTTTGTTGTTCTTAACCAGTTTTTAAAAAATTCAGACAGACATATGCAACAAACCCTGACCCTATTAGAATCAACGTGATATTTACTAGTTATTTCATGTGTACTAAGAGATACCCTGCAATATTAGCATTAGCCCAGGGATACGCAAACAGTACCTATCCCTGCAGCTGTGTTTATATGTACCTGAGCTGAGAAATGCCAAGAACAGCACAAGCCCAGAACACCCTCAAGACACAGCATTAAAACCAAGCCTGCAGTTGCTTTTCCAGTAGGTCCCAATAGCTCAAGGCAGACTCAGCACCATCTTATTTGGGCCCCAGTATGACTTTGCATGTCTAGTATCAGTCATCAAACAGCACCAGGATAGAGAAAGGAGAGTGGGGAGTGCAGCTTACCGTGCCTCCAGCAAGTCAACTCCCTACTGCTGAGGGCACTCACACGGAGGACATTTACCTACCTCCTCTGCTCTCTCACTCTGTCTTCAGTCATCTCCAGATTTTCATTCCCCCTCAAAATTTGGTCTTGAATCCAAGCTCAGCATGATTCAGGATTTTGATTTTAAAAGGTTCAGAAAGTAGACACGGTGTACCACACAACAAAACCTACATGAGTCCACTCAGCCTTCCCATTTCGGCACAGGGTTGCAAGCCCCAGGCTAGTCTCACAGCTGACTACTTTGAGCTTCCTCTGCCACAGGCCCCACTTACTCTGACCAGCCTCACCTGGCACCCTCAGTCCCTACTCCAGCAATGCTGCAGCTCTTCCCCAAGCCCACCAGCGGCCAGTGTCCCACCAGGACATCTTACCTTCCCCTTCACAACTGCCCCATACTGGGGCCAGGGCTCAGGCAGCCTCAGGCTGGGCCTGCCCTGCTCCCTATCCCTCAGGGAGCAGATCCCTCACTGTGTAAATGTTTTTACCTCATCTGATGTAAATGTCTTACACATCTTTGTGCAATTAAGATTTACCAGGTCAGCCTGTGCTTCCTATACCTTCTTAGCTTTTCTATACAAGTTTAAAAGAGTTATACATATGAATAAGCTTACCAATGACCAAGAAGTCATCAGGTAAATGCTACAAACAAACCCCTGGGCCTAACATTTTATAGCATAACAAGTAAAGAAGGTGACAGCGCTGCACAGGCTTGCAAATGTGGAAGTGTTAGGAAAAAAAAAATTACCTACACTAAAAAATTTGCCATATACTTTGTAATTGCATGTCCTACATTCTCCATGCCCTTGAGGTAAAGAACCAAATTGTGAGTCTCCATACCTAGTATTTGCTGTCCAAATACCTTTAGTAACTGTCCATGAGCACAGGGGTACAGACCCAGGACTACAGCATAAAGCAATTTAGTGATACAAATCCAGGCCCCTGGTACCTGAGTGAGCTTGCACATGAAACCCATTCTCACAAATTTACCTCATGCTCATTTACAAAAACAAAAGATTACATTATTTTAGCAAAACTTAAGACAGCCAATCAAATAATAGAAGTTATTAAAACATGAAAAAAAAACATGAACAGAGAACCTGAAATATATAATTATCCTCCTAACCTTACTCAGTATTGCATACAACACTGCCACAGAAGCTGTGAGTATCCAAGGTAGATTTTACCAAGCAGAAGCTAACCCAAAGCAGAAGGATACTAACCAAAACAATAAAGTGCCTTTTACAAAAGCAATTTCAGAAGGATCATTAAATCACATCAGGAGGGGAAGACTACTACAGGCAGCAATATCTCTATTAACAGAACAAGTTTGGGAGTCAGTCAGTTTTAAGTATAGCTTTATAGGCTTGTTCTTGATTTTGTAGCCTTTATCTGAAACATCATAGGTGCTAATTAGTCACTACACAACTCCTATGCCTGTCTTGAGTTAGGACAGAAAAGCTAAACTTAAGCAATTAACATTAATAGTAGAAACAACTAAAAGTTTTTTGTAAAATGTGATAAAGAACATAAAAATGATAGGCTCAAGCCCTCTTTTTATACTTGTCTCTAAGTGGTTACACCTGCTTAAACCCCATATATTGTACCATTACTACAAGCTTCTATTTTGAACAACTGCTGAATAGATAAAGTTGAAGAGAAAAGATGTAATATGGAGGTATTTCTATTATCCTCAATTCTAAATTTTCAACTCTTGTAAGGTCTATGGGTGCTGGATCACTATATAAAACTGTAACAAACATATTAAAAAACAATTGGAATTTTCAGCCTAAGTAAAATGTATTTTTTATAGCTGCTATACTCCTCTTTCTCTCTGCATCTCCATTTTTCTTCTTTTTTTTCACACCTCCTTATTGACAATTAATTCTTTCCCTGTATGTATCACCCTGCTCCACATAAGTGTTTTGTAGTAGCCACCTATTCCTACTTTTCCTTCAATATGGTAGTATTCTATTACTAATCATGCATTAGTTTATGTATAGTTGCAATTGTAAATAATGCTAAAGAAAAGCTAAAGAAGTTTCAGAAGATTTTCTCCTCCCATCAAAGATAGTAAGTACTAAATTCAAAGTTACTTTTTTCTGTAAAATCCACCCCCCTCCAAAAAAAAGAAAAATAATTTGAAATCAAGTATGCGTTTTCTGGAATTTGGCCTGTAATATTTTTTTTTCTTTCCTTTCTGGAAACCAAAGCCCATTATATATCAGATATAATATTCAGAAAGAAGTATGATAAAATAGTATCTATGTTGTCAAATACTATTATGAAAACAGTGCAGAAGTGCACAGGTCACACTAAAGGAACCTCATCTACAAAATGTGTTTTTACAGTTATGTAAGCCTTAGTTGTTTTCATAACTAAAGAGGCTATTGTACATATTTACAAGGAAAACACATTATAACTGTACAAATATTTCATTTGAATTATGTGACTTAATTGAAATACTCTTGTTCATATTTTGCATATATAGCCTTGCAGTAATTTTAAGGGAAAGCTGAGACACTTTACCAATGGGATTTGCCAGCTGAAATTTTTGAACAGTGAGGGGACCTGCCCCACAGGTTCTCCATTTCAGCCTATGTCCCCAGGCAGGTCTGGTCCCCTCCCTGCTGCCCCTCTGGTCTCAGCTTTCTCACAGACAAACTGACTTACTGTTCTTTCCAGTTCCCAACCTCTCTTGTACCCTGTCTTTTGACAAGTTCCCCCTTTTCCTCTCCTTTGCTCACCAGTTTCTAGTCCTGGCTGACTCCTTGTTTCAATCTACGCCTGTATCCTCCCTGGCTCTTGTCCTGTCTTCATTTGAATCAAATCTCGCGTTCCACCATCTTTGCCAGACGGGCAAAAATGTCACTGAACACACAGAAGAGCAATGGTCCCTGGTGCCACCTCTACCATTTTCCAAGACAGTCCAAGTTAGACGCTAAGCTTTCAAGAGGGATAAATAATTATACCCATAAAAGAGGGGAGAAGATATGGGCTTAACTTGGAGCAAGAAAGATTCATTTTTCCATAAGGAAAACTTTATAACAACGCATGCTAAAGAGAGAAACACAGAACAAACAGCACAAGGGTATTGTGGAATCAGTATTGCTGGAATTTTTCAGGAAGCACTTAGACGAATACCTGTCTGATGTGATTCAGATAAGCTGATCCTGTTGATGTGCTGATGACTTTGAGGTTACTTTCACGCTTCTTTTTTTCTGTGAATCTTCAGGGGATATAGCTGTTTGGAGTTGCCAAGTGAACATGTGCCAACTACTTTTTTCAAAAGCTTGGAATGTAATCAAACATGGGTGGATTGTCATGGGATTCCCAAAGAGATATCATAGACAAAATGCTCTTACTCCTCATCAAATTCAAGCTTTCACTCTTAAATATGGAGTGTCTTCAACATGGGTAAAACTAACCCATATTTCCCTAACCTCTGAGTAAACAGCTGAAGTATTTTGGCTGAAATTGTCTTCAAAAATATTCAGGATGAGGTAGCCAACTAGGTGAAACTACTAAGAGCAACAGCAGAAAAGGTCTTAAGATAGGAAATACTGAGTTACTTTAATTATTGGCAGGGCTTGTAGCACCTTCTATATTTTTCCCTTGGGCTTCCACAAAATGGGGAAGCAAAGAGAAAAATCTCACAACCTTCACAGAAACTCTTAAGCCTCCTATATGCCTATTTTAAAAGGGTTATAAAAGAAAATGGAGTAGGAAGCTACTGAAATTTTCAAAGAAAACTCTTAGGTCAACCCCAAAATTGTTATTTTAATGGTTTTTTTTTCCCATGTCTGCCTAAATTTTAAGATGTTTCCCATTAGCATAACTGTCATTCTGTGTTTCACTTCTCTCTTTGTTTTGCTGTTTTTATTCACCTTTGACTGCGAGTTGAAGCATTCATCTGACAACATAAAGTATAGAAAGAGGGAGTTTAACTGAAATTAATTCCTATGAATTTCATTTGTTTTCTTTTTCACTAATCCAGGTACACTAACTGAGTAATGCTCTGGAAACATAGATCTTTGTCAAATGTTGCAGTGAACTACAATGCAGCCCATGGGTAAAAAAAACAAAAAAAGGAAAAAGAAAAATAGATTAAGCCTTTTGTTCTGTTGAGTGGGTAGCTCAGAATCATACTCATTTTAAAACAGTAATGCACTTGATTGATTGAGAAAGCAGTCTTTGTTTTGGTTGTGTTGTCAATTACTGACTACTATGGTTTGATGGTGCTCACTTCCCCTCTCTTTCATGTTTTCATTACTACCAGCAAATGTAGAGTTGATGGTAAAACAGGATCTGGCCCTTTCACCCTTTCTTTTTTTTCATTTCAGTTGACCAGAAGAATGGATGTTAATGGACACCTGTCTGCAACTAAATAAGTCTTATTCCTTCTCCTCTTCCCCCTGTCTGATTTCTGCCTATTCCTTTTCCATTTCCATCTGAAAAATGGAAATTCCCTTCTATTTATTTGGCCCTGATTCCCATTTACACTATGGTGATTTTCTTCCATTCTGGAAATATAGAAGCTTTGAAGTACACATAAATGAATGACTTTTACACCCACTTTACAGCTGTTTTGTACTGCCAGATGGTATAAAGAGGTCTAAGTGTAAAGTAGAATCAGGCTACTATCTCCGGGGGCTAAGCTTCTCAAAAAAAGAAAAATAACCAAACACAAGCGTTAAAGAATGAAACGATAATAGC
The DNA here is from genome assembly GCF_964211835.1 of Anser anser. NCBI lineage: Eukaryota > Metazoa > Chordata > Aves > Anseriformes > Anatidae > Anser > Anser anser. The sequence continues at coordinate 101,056,034 of NC_139721.1, read as the reverse complement.
TATTTTTAATAAGATTTCTCTTTTCAGGTGCCAATTCCGGTCTTGGTTATTCTGGAATTAAGGGAAATTGCATGAGAATTCTTACAGTTTGCCTTGCAGGACTGATGGGGAAAAAAGAGACCAGTTTGAATGTTGTATAATTAATATCAGTCAGGGGATAGAGCACACTGGGCTCAATTTCAGTGTCCTTTTCTTTTGCTTTCTGCGCCTTCTTGCTGGTTTGCTTGGGAGTCACATCACACAGTTCATAATTAAACAAGCGTTGTAGACTACACTGGGAAATTTGCTCATGTAAGGGCTTCTGAATCTGATGGAACAAGCTTAAAAGCTGCTGTTGATCATGTTTACCCAAATGTAACTATATTTAGCCTTGCAGAGTTACTTGTGATTCACACTGGTAAACATCGGATCAAAAAACAGACCCCAAGAACAGATCTTGAATACACTCACTTTTAACATCTGGATGGGGTTTAGTGTGATTTTATTTTGTTAGGGAAATGTGAGGTTACTTTGCAAGGTTTTGTTTGTTTGCTGTTTTTGTTTTTAATTTAGAGACTAGCTGAGATTCACCTACATACCTAATGAATGCCTGTTTCATCAGAAAAGAATGACATCACTGTACCAATGAGGTTAAACAAAAAATTCAACACAGTGACCAGATTAAAAGCACAGATTCCTGTGCAGTTCTTAATTCAACAAATTTCTGTGGTTCTTTGTGGTCAGAAGGAAATAGTCCTTCAGCAGCATGTGTTTCTACTGTGTCCTTCATGGAAGAGTCAAAGGGTACTTTACAATCCAATCCAATGCTGGATATAACCTTTTAAATAAATAAACTGTGGTTTAAGGATTTAGAAAGCACTAGATCAAAGAACGTAATCTTTGAGATCTAATAACTATGGTGATGGGCCTGGCATAAGGAGATGAGCAGAACAGAACAAAGGCTTGCTGAATATCCACAGTGCCTCTTGGGTTAAAATTTATCACAGGGTCACTCTAATTCCCTAGTTAGGGGGCAACCCTCAATTTCTCCTCTTGCTAAGAATCCAGCAGGAGTTGAAAAAATAAACTGCAGCCAATACATGCAGGGAATGAAACTCCAGGCTTCAGTGCTTCTTTTGACTGATTATTCAAAACCCAGGTCTTACTTGTGGCCAACAGCGGCCAATGAGTCGATTGATCAACCCCTAAGATCTCAGATGAAGCCTCCAGGTTTTCACCTACCTGCACACAGACTCCTGCTCTCCAGGGTTAATGGAGTAGAGCTGGAAAACTAGCTTATTATTTTGATTGTCTGAATCCCACTGAGGCCAGATGACATCCAAGCCTTCAGTGTCACATAGTCTAATGTGCAATATGGTGCTGATGTGAGCTTTCGTGATCAGTCTGTGGATGTGCTTCAATGGTTTCATGATGGCCCTTCAAATAAGCAACATCACTAAAACAAACAAAAAGATAACTGTGTTCAGATCCATTAACAAACCCTCACATGTACTCCAATTTGTCTTCAGTCAGGCTTTGAAAGCGTGAGCTTTGCTCGCTGACTTACACACATGGGTTTTCTTGCCTTTTCTGGTGAGAAGCTGGAGCAGGTGGTATGTCCAAACTCCGTACTACATCCAAACTCCTGGAAGAAATCTGATCTTTCTTTATTTCCAACCACGGATATTATGATACACAAACCAACACTTCTACCTACTGTTTGTCAAATCTGGCTGCAAGATTAAGCTTCCCCAATTCTGAATTCAATATTGCAACCCTAAGGACGTAAGAACCAAGCTGGAACATCCTGTTTTATGGTGGATTTTTTTTTTCTCTTAATGGAAAAAAAAAAAAGTTTCAGCTCTGAGACCACAGTTTGCCCTGACTATAAAGATAGATAAATCATCATGAGTGACACTAAGTGAAATGAATTTGATGTTCTCTGCTTTATTCTTCCACATTAGAAGCCATTTTTGCATTTGCCACAACTTTCAACCTTTCCTCCAAAAGACTGAGAGCTTCTTGTTTGCAGATATTATTTCTGCTTTGTATAATCCACTAGAAGAATGTGAAGCACGTTTTGTACACAGAAAGGGATGGGCAGAGTGAGGGGAAGGTAAGGCTTATGGCCAGAAATCCTGCAATAGCTGTTTGTTCCCTAGATTTTCTTTCACTAGACACTTAGTTTTCATGGGAAGCCTTTCATTTTTTCCTTCATTAACAATGTCTGAGCTGGAAAAAATATCAAATGAAAAATTTCCCTTGGGACCTTCAGGGCCAAATCCTACCTCAAAGGCCACTGAAAACATTCAGGACTTGCTGGAACATAGTCTTAAACTGGTGGGAAGTCCAGGACTCTGAAAGCATTCAGCACTGGGCAGCATCTGGTTCCAATACCAACAGATACAGCGATCACCACAATATCTCAGAATTGTGTGCCTTAAACCATGTTACAGCTATTTGCATGTTTAACCATTTTTAATTTTTAAATCTGGATTGGGTAGCAATCAGGTACAGTTCTCTATTTTTATAAATTTAAAAAAATTACAGCCTTTAATCACCTGTGTTAGAATATGAATAAATGAAAGCTGTTGCTTGTTTGCCATTGATAGCAGACAGTGATTTTAAGTCATAAGCTTGAGATCAAGATTTGAAATATCTTAAACATGAATATTGCTCTTTCAGTCTTAGTCTGTGCTGCAATTTTTTTTTTTTTAACATAACTTCCAGAAATGGGCCAAAGTCACTGTTTTTTTTTAAATAGACTTGTTATTCCAGCAAAACTTCTCCTTACTTCATTGCACAAGAAATGCGAGTGAAGCTCAAGTAAAAGCTGTGTTAGAGCTTCACAGGTTGGCTCAGTAAGTGGAAAAGTAGTTAGAGATAAAAACAGTTTGGTAAAAAGGACAATATTCTGATACAGCAGTGTCTGTGATAGCATGTCTAACAGCAGCTGTTCTGCAATAAGATTAACACGATTTTCACTAATCTGCCTGTAAAAAGTTCATGCCCTGTTATTTTCTGTTGCTTGAGTCTCTTGTTTCCATAGCAGGGGGTGACAAAAAAAATAAAAATAAAAAAAAACTTTTGTCTTTTACCATTGTCCTTATAACATTTCCTTTTTGGAAGCCATTACACAGCTGGATTGTGTCTTCTTTGTTTCTTTGATTATGTCTTTCAGACACATAAACCTGAAAGCCCTGAAAATGCTACAAACTTGTAAAATAAGAATTACTTGATGAAATCAGTGACTGAAGTAACATAAATTTCCTTTCTAACACTTTCTTTTTGCTTAAGTACCTGGTTCTCTTTGCAATGCCCATTTGTGGGTTAAGAGCCTCATCCTGCAAAGAGCAGACCAAATAGATCATGCTGAGCAAGTAACACTTGCTGTGTTACACATAACACTTTCTGGAAACATCACAGGAGCAAAAGTTACTCTTGCAAGTAAGATTTTGCAGCAGTGCTTATCAAATTATTGGATTTGTTTTACAGTAAGGTGGTCCATGAAAACCCATCAAGACTGGACCCACCTGTTTTGACAAGAACAGGTGTCAGCATCTGGCCCTGTAAATCCTTACTGGCACAAGCAACGGGCACAGGACAGCTGTGCAGTACACCTGAGAGTAAGATCACGTTTCAAAGTTCTCTTCCCCAAAACACATTTCCTCAACTTTAATGCACAAGCGTTAATGACATTGATTGCTGTTATGCACGTGAGTGAAAGGAAGACTGCATAACAACTTGCTGGACCTAATTTTGCTATAATCAAGTGTGGTGTATACAAATTGTACCACTCTTTGATAATAACAATAGGCTTTTTTTAATCTTAGTAACTACAAAATCTATTTTAAATAGCTTAAGAATATTTAGTTTAAGTGATTGATAATGTAAGGTTGGATTGGAATAAAGCTTTTTGTGTCCCCTCCCACTTTCTTTTTCCAGCTTGCTGTGAAAGCCTCTACCACTTTTCAAAATGGCTAGGAATTTAGAACAGTTTCTTGATCTTCAAAATTTTCTTTTGATCTAGCAGTTAGATAAAGCTCTCCTGTGGAACAGCACTACCAGTCAACAGAGAATCAGTAGCAAATATCAACAACTAATCTTTCTCTTTTGAAGAAATAGTCCTACATATCACAGAGGTTTCAAAGCCAATGATAAAACAAAAACCCTGAAGCTATAGTCCATTTACCTGTAGCCCTGACATTCTTGAAACCTAAAAATGTTCAAGGGCCTTGAATTACTATCTTTAATCCTAATCGTCAGTTCTAATTATAAGAGTTTACATTACAATTATTTAGCTGGCATTTAAACCAGGCTTAGTTATATTTATTAGCTGTGACAGTTACTCAATAGGCAAGTTGGACCAGATCCTGGAAAGTGTTATTTACGTGAGGAGTCCCACTGAGCTCAGTGCTGTGCTGTGCAGCTTGAGGCAGCAGGCGCTGCTTACATACCTAAAGATTCAGCAGCTGCAGACTTCTTACATGCACTTAAGTTGCTGAGCAACTTTTAAGTAGAGGCGTAAGTCCTGTTAACTTAAATGGGATATAATCACGTGTATATTCAGAACTGAGCGGTCTGAGGTTCTTCCTGCCATTTTTACAATTTCAGGAAAAGAAGCAGCATTGCAAGTAAATGCCACTGAGAGATGTAAATCACAGGAACAAGAATATTTTGCCATGCCCTCATCTAATGTTGAAAATGCTATATACAATTTGTCTTCAATTGTCCTTTTATTTTCTCCCATTTGAGTTGCAGTTCAGATCAGAGAAGAAAAATAAAAGTCTTGTTACAGCTACAGGTCAGTGTGAGATAAGAGGCTCAGCACGGTCACTTCTATGTACTGTACATACAGAAGTGGCCCAGACTGATATTTAGTTTATCAGCCTACCATCTAGGAAACACAGAGGTACTTGAATGTAAATACATTGCCAAAAGATAGAAATCTACATCACTGGACGAGTGTTGCTTGCCCAGCAATTTAAAGGTCATCTGACATACATTATTTTTCTTTTACAATTAGAATAACAGTGAATATACACAGAGTACAAATCACATCTTTTTAGAGCTTTGACCTCTTAATTGGTCTGACCCACAAACTAACACATGAGACAGCAGAGAAGTACATGAAATAGGAAAAAAGAAAAAAAAAAAGGAAAAGAAATTCAATAAGGAAAAATGAATAAAGATGTTTTTAGAGGGCTGATTTCAATTAAAACCTGATTTTGGTGTGAAAACAAGAAAAATCTTCTTAAGCATGAATGAAAATGATAAAATCCATCTTTTCTGCTGTAAAAAGAAAAGTCAACAGAGAAATGCATTCTTTTGCTAGAATCCAGGCCTACGACCAAAGAATTTACATATATTAAATTAACGAGATCCAAACTCCTCTACAACAAATATTTATACTGTAAAATATTACAGCCACATTCCTGCATCTCCTTACAATAATAATTCTTAAGGACACAGTATGCTGGAGAGCGTATAAAACAGCACGTTTCTGTGGAGATGGAATGCTTCATTATCAGAGTACCAGCTTGTTCATAAATATTAAAAAAGAATGTTTTTGAAGTTTCTCAAACATGATTCTTATTGTTTACACTGCCTCTCTACTCCTGGAAACAACAGTCAGCTTGTACCTGTCCATACACCTCTCTCTCACTTTCTTAAAGCGCGGAAAGCGACTGCTGGTGACTGCAAAGGACAGCTGTGTCTGTGCTGGGCACTGACAGAGCAGACAAGGGGACACATACTCTGACCTCACTTATGCAAGTAGTCATGCTTACAGCAAAGGGTCTGGTCCTGCTTGTGAGAACAGGATTTGTCCCAAACTGGTGATGAAAGCACCTAATTCCTTCATGTATTCTCAAAGTGCATCTTAAAATTATGTGTAAGTTGGTTCTTTTCTGCGTAAGTTATAGGCGTAAGTTATAGGCGCTCCTGTGTATAAGAGACAGGAATGGGTATTCCAAGAGAAAAGGACCTTCTCTACTACTACAAGAGGAATCACTTAAAGATGCTTAAGACAAACTGACACTATAGACCTAATTTTCGTTTGGTAAAAATTAAACTCCCAGATATGCAGTGATCTGCACTACAAAACAATACTGACAACAGAGCAAACTTCTGGAAGTGGACCATGAAATGAATGGTCTCTCCAAAGCATTTTTCCCCCTGCTCTGTCCCCTTTAATTGTGGAGGGGAAAAAAAAGAAAAAAAAAAAAAAGAATGAATAAACCCCAAACCAAGAAACTAAAACATAGAACAGGAAGACCCACCTCGGCTAAGCAATGTATCACTCACCTAAACTGGGCTCCGGAGCAGAACTCTCTACGGGCAGAGAGCTGTGTTTACCCTTGCATAAATAACTTTTACCAGATGATGAGGTTACATGGAGGATGCCATTGAAATATATAAAATAAACATGGGTAGCATGTAGAAAGAAAAGTCAAACATCGCAATAATAATCACAAAGGCATGCTTATTTGAAGAAGAGTGTTACCTAATTTACTTCCTCTCACTTCAGAGAGATCTTATTTAAGCACACGCACACACCCTTCCACCCCCCACCCCCCATATATTTGCAAGAACCAGTGAACACAGAAATGTGCAGCCAGCCCGGGCCCTGAGGCCGGTGGATCAAGATGGCAGGCTGGCCTTGGGTCCCCTGGGGCCAGCAGAGCCAGAAGGGTGATTGGACACGGTGACCTGTCTGCATGAGATGAGACAAAAACAGGAGGGCTGTAATGCTGATGAACTAACCTGTCACTCACAAGCTCAGGTCTGAAAAAAAAAATAGAAAAAAAAAAAGAAAGAAAGAAAGAAAGGAAAGAAAAAGAAAAGCAAAATAGAAGAAAAAGGTACAGCACACATTTTTAGAAAATACGGAAGGTAGAAAAATATTTGGAATAATTACATGATACGTTTAATTACCTGTTCATTTAAGTAGGGTCAGGCTATACATGGAATGTGGCACAAAATCCAGCTAACTGTTTATCTAAAAGCAAAAGGCATTTGTAAAAATAATGGATATTATGGTTCAGTGTGCAAGGAAGGACGCTACAGACTACTGCTGTCAGAGATCGGGGTTTCATTCCAAGCACTCCAGTTATGAATCAAAATCACAATGAGCAATGAGCTTCTAGATCTTGACACACTAGGCAAGGAGGTTGTTTTTCAGAGTACTTGGCTGTTTAATTGCTTGCTTGGGGGAGGAAAAATCCAGAGGGAAGGCATGCATCCAGTTCTGCACCTTGGAGCCAGTACAGCCAGGTGCCAGGTAGTGGTTAGGATTGCAGCGCTCTGCTGACCATTGCCATCACCAGTGGGAGCCACTGTGGACACTGGTGCTCAGAGACAGAGAAAATCAAGGATAAAAAAAAAAAGTGTGGAAAATGCATTTAATGATGAACAAGTACTTCGTGTTGAAAATGCCTTTAAATCAGCATGATCCCGCTATTACTTTCGTGTCATACACAGACGAGTGTTTGAACTACAAATAACTGCTAGTGTTTCTGATCTCTATTGGAGCAGAGATACACATGTATAGTTTGGATTTTTAATTAGACAAGTTCACACTCCATTAGCAGCAAACAAGATGGAATTTAAAGCTATATCTGCAGGATTAGCTAAAACAAAAATTAGTTCTCACAGCTGGAGAAAAAAACATCATGATTCTGAAATTATAAAAAGGAAAATAATAAACATTTATTTAAAGTTTTGATTTCTGAGGTTTGAAAGTTAAAAAAGACTCTTAAGAACTTTTTCTAAAACAATTGTGTCAGGAAATGAATGACTCTTCTAGCAATATACACATCCCAAATATGCAAATCTTTATTATTTATCAATACCAAATACAGACTTACAATGTGGCAAGATTTCATGGCATAAGGTTTGTCTTTTGATGGTTATTTTCTCTTATCAGCTGAGTATTAGAGTACATTATGAAAGTGTATTTCTAGTTTCAGTCATGTATGGTAATTATGCTGATTGCTCTGTGCTTCCCAAGTTTTAAGTAAGTCTTTGCTTCTATAACTAGAGAATACTTTTTTTTTTTTAATAATAATAATGATAAAACAACAACCAAAAACCAGAATTTTCTTTTAACTTCACTTTATCTTCACAAATAGCTAATAATGACCAAACACTGGACAATAAATCAAAAACATATTTGAAAATTTTGTGGTTTTATGAACATTGTTGGATGTGTCCACTAACACATACAATAGGTAAATATGCATACACAGAGATCAAAAAAATGCTTGAAATACCTAACAATTAAGTTGCACAATAATTAAATCCATCAATTATAACAAAATAAAACGAATAAGTTAGTCACCTAAAATAGCTACATGTATTTTTCTTTGAAGTGTTATTGATTTTTAGGAAATGAAATTAAGTAACACATGCAATAAACATTTTTCCAGGTATTCACTGAACTTTTTTTTTTTTTTTTTAAATTGATGAAATATGCAATGTTACACCCAGGGAAAAAAAAAATGCTCATACCCTTTTAAGCCTCAAAATCACTTTCCTAGAGCTAGCAACCTTTAAATATAAAACAGCTAACTCACACTTTCTTACATGCCAAAGAAAAAGTTACATTAAAGGGATACCACAAGCTTTGAGATTTATCAAGGTTTCAGGATAAATTTTCTGTCAACTGTACTTGCACAAAACCTTGCCATTGCACTTGCTTTACGATCATTAAATATTTCTCTTTAAGACTGGACAAGTTTACACAAAAAGGTAATTAACCTGCTCTAAAATACATATTTTCAAGCAGTGTAATACCAGCAAATATGCCCCACTTTTTAGGTGCAAGGCAGCCTAATAGAAAGCTGTTAATGTTTGGGGGATTTTTAATAAAAAATGTATTTTCTATTTTTAAAATATTTAAAGCAATAAAAGTCTGTGGTAAACATGGTATTACATATTTGACATTTTCCGCCTAGAAATGCATTACTGTGTACGATGGTATTAATAAACCATGTGCTTTGAGGGACTTCTGTGCTTTGCCATGATTTAGTTGAAAACAGTGCACAAGATGCATATTTTTCCACCATTGTATCAATATATAGGAAACAAATACTAAGTCATCACTTCAGCAGTATGCGTTCAGTACACTGGAAACATATGCAAAAAACACAAACTTTTGAGAGTTCGAAAAATATCCTTTGCCAGAGACTGATTTACAAGGCAGTGGTTAATGAGAAAGTGTTGAGCACTTAAGATTTTGTTAGAAGAAAAGAAAAACAGACACCCTCTTCCGACTCTGGCTGCATTCATAGGAAAACAGCCTTCCGTGTACAACAGGAGAAAATAATTTAATTTCTGTCCCCACTCCAGGTTATTATTCGAAGCAAATGAAAAGACAATGATTCTTCTCTCTTCTGGCTAAGCTCAAATCAGCACAGTTACAAGACACACATAAAAACTACAGACTTATCAGAAATCACAAAACAGAAAGAGAAGGACTCACTGACCCATTTGGAAGACAAAGACGACAAAACGGAAAAGCTCTAAAAATCAGCTTGTGAGGCCTTTGAGAGATATTCTTCTGGCATTTCATCACAGCAGCCCCAGTCCAGTTCCCTTCCCTGGATACAGGGAGGGAGAACTAAATAGAGCTGTTTATTAAAGCTGTTGTGCTGGATTGCATTAGGAAGCACGAGCAGACCACCTGGACCTTTCAGATTGTGGCAGTGTTTAATTTGCAGGCTGTCCCTCCGCAGCAGCAAAGACTACTACGTTTACCAAGCTCAATCACACATTATCTGGGTTAGGAGTAAAAGAATAAAAAAAGAACAAAAAAAAAAAAAAAAAAAAAAAGGAAAGGAAAGGAAAAAGCAAGAAATAAAGAGAAAAAGAGGGAAATAAAATCCACAGCCTGTAGTACAGGAATACAGTCAATATAGGAATAATGAACAGCATCAGAAATAGAAAGCAACTCCCTAGCAAACAGAACACTTTCACTCTTCAGTTCTTCTACTTCAGCACATTTAAACAAAATACAGAGGTAAATTAATAACTAGCTCGATTTGGCAAAGCTCAGACCAAATTATAAACTGGGTTTATTAAAAGAAAAGCATGGTATTTTAGGTTTAACTCATGATTCCCTGGCCAGATTATTGTGGTTCTTTTGCCTTTCTCACTTTCAGTACTACACTCGCTGGTAGCTGAAGATACAGATAGAAAGATGGTACTGTAAATATGAATTATGTGAATCATATGGTTAGACCCTTGTGAAAAAAAAAAAATAAAAGGGGAGTTGAGAAATGGCTGACTCCATACCTGACCAATTACAGCTTGCATGGTCCCTGTGTCCTGCTGAGCTGAAAGATCGCAATCCATCATATGTAGTCTTTGAAAAGGAGAATGGGGGTTTCTGGCATGCATCTGTCAATCAACTTCTGCACTCACAACCATCACCAAAAGCAAGGGAAAAAAAGTCAAGCTGCTCCACCAAATAGGATGAAACAGTCATGTGACCTTCAGCACACTCACACACATACATACTTCCATATAACGTATGAATTTTCTGCAGATATGAAATGACATTGACAAATACCCAATACCAAGTAAATAAAGTGAGACAAACAGCTACTCACCAAAGACAAAACACTTGCTGTAATCTTCAGCCTAAAGATTTAATAAACCTAAAAGGCATTTTAAGCCGAGGCTTTTCTTTTGAGCCTAAACTTTTCAGATAAGGTGATATAATTTTATATATGCAGACAGTGGTCAGCACTTTAACCCCTTGCATCCTCTCACAGCCTCTGCTTTTTATTTTCCCCTCTATGCTTCTACTTTACGGCTGTTTGACTTCCTAATTAATTTTTTTTTTCTAAGTTTCCTTTGTGTCAAAGTGAACAGCCTCGCACTGCCTTTCCATACATGCACAAATTAGGAGAACTTGGTAGAAGAAAATTACCAACAAGACAGCAGGAAGCAGGGGCTGCGGAACCTGCATCAGTATTCACAACCCAAAATGTGTCTTGCTCCTTTACTCCACCAGAAGTTAAATGTTCTCTTTATTTGAAATATATATTTAGGTATTAGTTTATGCGAGCTGTGATGAGCACTCAAAATATAAAATATTCAGACTATGTAAATCCTACTTACAGAATCCTTTCCATTTTGAAGGTTAGCAGAGTTTTGGTTCATTCACTGCTCCACTGAACTGACATAAAATGTTGTTACTTATGATGGCAAACATTACCATTTTTTCTAATGGAAGCAGTTCGTTTCATATATTTTCCTCTCTGAGTTAAGATTTGTAAGAATTTCCAAGACTTTTTTCTTCTTGTCAAAATACATCAGCCACTTGTCTCCAAAAACTGAGTGTCATGAACAACACACCACAGCATTGATTGCTGATATGTTATTGGCCAGTGATTGCTGAAGGGTGACATTAATGTAACCTGGTAGCACTTTAACCCTTCAAAGATCAATGCAGTCCTCTGGCAATAGGTTAGAATAACAGCCCATACAATTTTTGCTGCATCACAGCTTCCTATAAATATTAGTGCATTTTTCTAGCCTCCTAAAATTACATTTATGTTACTGGTCCAAAAAAGCTGGTTTTCAAAGATTGTCAGAAACTAAAATGCAGAAAAAAGCATCCTGGTCTCTGAGCATAACATAATGCACCCCTTCCATTTTAAATAAGTTTCTGACAATATTTTGAAGTTGTTATCTCTTTTTTAAAGGTATTGACAATATTGATCTTAGTGTGTGATAACCAAAGAAATGCAATAATATCAACAATATCCAAATTGTAGGCACATCATTTACCAGTCGAATAGTTTTTACAATATAATCTTAAGATCCAGCATCCAGGAATGCTTAGAATATAATGCAACATATGTGTATGTATATATATGTGTGTGTGTGTGTGCGCACATGCATGTAAAGGAGAGAATTTATTTTAAGGCGAGTGAGATGGGCAGGATATATCAATTTTATTTTGCATTATTCTAGTCTTTATAATATATTTTTTTAACTTAAAAAAAAAAAGTTAAGAAAGGAAGCTTTGGTACATATTTCAAAAATCAGATACAAGAAAAGAATTCACGCTTAGATGCGCAGGGAGCCAGGAGTGCTTCTAGGCCAACAAGATATTTTAGCTTTAAAAGTTTTTCAAATCGAGCATTTTCTAGAGAGAGATGCAATGTTAACACTGAAACTCTGCCTCTGGGATGAGGTAGGCATACTTGAAATGGTGCTTTCCACATCTGCTCTGCATTTCACTTATAAACATAATTAAAATGCACCATTTGTGCTGAAATCTTATCTGCTTCTTACTCATGGAAGAAAATACACTGAATGAGTATCTTGAGCTGCCTTTTGGTCAGCTGAGAATTTGCTGCGGTTTCATCCCTCAGGACGACTCTGTGGAAAATCCAGGCGGTCTTGTGAAAGCCACAATCAACATCCATATCATCATAAGCAGCCCAAAATGCAGTTGGTAAATGGGAGAGTGAGTAGAGGAGATTGCGTTGGCTGTCTCCGGAAAAACAGACAGTCTGAAGGCAAATACTGTACAGGAATCTGAAAGGAAAGTTAAAAGATGTTGATTTTATGGTTTCTTTCCAAGAGGAGCCTTTTTGTAATGTATCTGCACAAACATCATTCAAATTTCCTTAACTTCTCTGAGCAACTCAACCTCACAATTACTTCTCTGGGGTTTTAATTAGCAAAGACAATAGCGTAGACACATGTTGCAGCACCCAGCTAAGCACAGTGGTGCACATAAAAACACATGCATGCACAAGGGCTTGCTGTGCCCTTGTGCACCGACAAACCAGCCAGCCTCACACAGAGCTGAAGGAGCTCCTTACACCCAGGAGGAGCTGTGCTGCCACTCCTTTTACCATCATTAACCTGTTCTCCTGGGAAATGCCAGTCCACTGTGTAAAATCCACAAAAATGCATGGCCAGCCAGTGCTTCTGCATGAATCACTGGCATCCCTCATCCTTTGTGCCCCTCCTTTGGCCTGTAAGAACTGGCAGCCAACGACTGTCTTTTTACTTTTTTTTTTTTAATTACACCAAGGAATTGTCTCCCTACCCCCCAAACATACCCTTGCTTTTCTCCTCAAAAGGCAATTTAGCTCTCAGGATATCCATCAAAAAAGGTGAGGGGATGAGGTGGCTCGTAATCTGCCCCAGGGCAGGCTGGGGTGGAGAGCAGAGTGCAAAGGGGAGCTCAGCAGGCCAGGCACACTCTCCTGTTGCCAATTCGAGAAAAACTGTTGAAGGACAGCATGTCAAATATTGCATCCCCTCCAGCTGTGCTGCATCCCTGGCAGAGATGTTCTCATCTCATTTGAAACTCTTTATTGGTGTAATTCCCACAGCACACCCTAGAGGAAGGTGGTCAGAGCACGTCGGCTTTATGTGCCACAGCAGCACTTGGCACAATGGGTCAGGCTTGCACCATTGGCCCTAAAACTATTAAGAGAGGGGCAATGGTCAAGGTTTACAAATAGAAGAGGCTCAACAATGACTTAATTTGTGAGACTGCAAGTTCAAAGGGATCCAAAGCCTGTGTTTTGAGTTGCATAGTGGATTTCTGAAATCCAGGAAAAGTGGTGGTGCGCAGTGACACCAACGACTTTCTATCTTTCAGATTGATTTTTTTTTCCCAGCTATTGCAGTATGCTTCTCCTGTTTAATTGAAACAATAAAAATTAAAACAGTACTTTTGGATAGAATAATGTACTTGATTTAGCTTCCAGGTACAAAGCTGAGAAGTTGTGAAAACAGCATTATTGTATATAACAGTGTTTCTACTTTCTTCCAGGAGAATAGAATATATATTTCCTTGGTGAGAACAGCAAGAATTAGAATTATACAGTAATGCAAAAGCCAATTACTTCATAGTTAAGATGTGTTAAAACACACATTAATTTTTTTCCTGCTCCTTATTTATGATTGTTTATGTTTCCCTGCCTCAAAAACTGCAAACCTTGCGGTCCATAGAACACAGGATTTTATAACATCTTTCTGCAGTTGCTCAAATGCCATAGGAGAGCTTGTAGCAGCTCTAGTGAATTGAGCGAGAGATCCTCCTGCTTTTTACAGCCTTGGTACACTAGGGGGACTATTTTTCCTCTTTTCTGGAGTGATGAATGCACAGCTCTGTCAGAGCAAGGTGTTGTACCTCGCAGCATAGGCCCTTTACTCACTGGTGCTGAACAGGTTAAACACGCAAGGCTCGGGCTTGCACTCTTTGAAGATAAACAAGCCTAATTCTAAGCTGTCAATGGCTCTTCCTCTCTCTCTCCCTCTCTCTATCCATCTCTGCCAGCCAGGCACTATATTGCATTTTGCATCTTGATTTTCATGGGTATTTGAATGGGTTTTTCTGTATGAGCAAAATTCTGTTCTCACTTATGCTAATTCCAAAGGAATTGTTTTGTATTAAGAGACACTAATGGAATACAGGCTCTCTCTCTGCAAGTCCATTCTGGTCAATCATTTTTGCTTTTTGCAAGGATTTTTTTTTCATTTTTTTTTAAGTGTTGCTTCTAATTTCAGCTCCTCCAGATTTTTTTAATGCATAATATCTGGGTGCTGTCTGCTCCCCCCACAGCTCCACTTTTCCAAAAACTAGACTCCTAGGACATCCTCACTCATTTCAGAGACTGCAATTCCTTCCCTTCATAAACACTTGGCTATATCACAAAATGAAATTTGGGGAAAATAAGACTGCAAGTTGCTGGAACAGGGCCAGAGCATAATCTCCATTTTATTCATTCCTACACAGCCAGTAGGGAGGTTTCCTTTCCCACAGAATCATTCTGCACTGTTTAAAGAAAATTTGTGCAAAAGAAATTTCTTTCTTTCTGTTATTATAGAGAAAAGAGTCTTGCTGTCACACTTTGTATCTTTGGAAAGGTAGGGAGAAATTCTCTCCCTTTCCTGCTACATCTAGCAAGCTGGTTTGTTTGAAAACTGTTTTCTGTACCTCAAGGAGGGCTATTGTTCATTATTTCAGGCTTCTGATTAAAGAAGAGTTTATATCAGATGGAGAGCACCTCCTAAAAAAGTCTTGGAAATGGGGCTACGGCTCCTCTTGTCTCTGTAGTAAAGAGCCAGTGTCTTCCTCTAGTGTTACGTAAGATGAGGGGAGGTTATTACAGCAATGATGCTGGAATTTAGTCGGATGACAAGCTAATGTCTGGCCTCTCCCAGGTGAAACAGAATTGTGGTGGGAAAGCCTGCCAGGAGGTGAGATGGATTAGCAAGAAAAGGTGACATTGGCTGGGTAAGGATTAAGAATATACTTCCCCAGTGTGTTCCTAGCTACCACAGTCTAATAAAGCCACATTTATCACATCTCATGGCATCTTCTGCAGTGTCTGGGACAACAAGCTTTTTAAAACATCTCTTTATTGGATATAACACAGACAATAACAGAAATTTACATCATGCAAAGAGTATACGGTATTTGCTTGAACCAACATTATTCAAGCAAGGCAGCCAAGAAATACAAATAAGTAAAAAGATGATTCTTACAGTGAAGAAATTTATATTTTTTTTTCTGAATTTCTGCAAAATCATTGGCAGGATTTAGAACATGACATTGAGAAAGACAGCAGAAACATTAAAAATAAGGCATCCTTTTCTGTTCATTAAATTGTAAGAATTCATTAATCAGTCACAGCTTTAACAGTATAACTCTTCAGAGCAGTAATGCTCTTATCAAACCAATGGAGAAAAGTTTCGCAGTGTGTATGTGATGATTAACTTCTAATTCACTGATATATTTGCTTTCATTTATTCAAGTTGTAAATGGTTCATCTTGCATAGCCACTTCTCCCACTTCAACAAGAGACCATGGAGTGACAAGCATTGAAGACCAGAAAAAAGAGTGCATGTGGATGGGGCAGGAGAGGTGGGTAGTGCCATTGAAAGTACGTATTTCCTACACACTACATATTCGTTAGATTCCCAACTCCTAAGTAGATGCCTCTCTCCCATGGGGGGAAAAAAAAAAAAAAAAGGCGCCTAAGTAAAATGATGTACCTATATATCTGTGCTTCTTTTGCTCCAAGCACTTTAGATGGTGTTTGAATATTTCATGTGTCAAACAAAGGTATGCTATATACAGAGAGGTACTTCTTGGCATTACATTAGGACATCTTTCAGTGAGAAATGTTTGATCTGCTGGTAGTCAGTTCACATCGTTTGGTTACACACTTTATATCCTGCTGTGTATTGCACAGGATCAAGAGTGAGAATGTGAGAGGTCTGAGCTACTGAGATAGCTGCCATGTACTAATTGTTCCTTGGTTGTTTCATCTATCACTAAACTTTGTTATCTAGCTGTTAACACCTACATATGCTTATGCATATGGCAAAGTTATTAAGTGATGACAATTACGACAGATGCAATTAATAGCAAAACCTATATTTAAGTTCTTCTAACATTTTATGGCCTTAAGATGTTTATGACTCTTTGACAGACTTTAATGCTCAGATGTCTGCTGAGGATCAGTTTCTGTCCATGGTTTGCTGTTACAGAAACCTGACTCATAAAGGTGAGGCAGGGTGGGTTCATGGGAAGGAAGCCTCTGATAGGTTGCTAAATTAACACCCTCTGGTTTAGGAATAGCCTAAGCTGCAAAATATTGGAGGATGAGGGTATAAAAGAAGGTTGTCAGGGAACAGCAAGGACCAGCTGCTGTCTAAAGGCAGGTGAGCCAGGAGGTGCTGGTAACCCTGGCGTAGGCTGTGTCCTCACTGGTGAGGCACCATCCTGTGTGGTCTGAGCCTGGTGGGCAGGGCCAGGAGCTGCTAACCCACTCCATCAGCAGCCCCTGACTCAATGAGGGGTTGACCCAGGTCCAGGGTCTGGCTAGGGTTTCTAGGAGAGACAACTGGAAACAGGCATGGAGACAATACTGTGACATAGTTCCCAGGTCTACCTGGGAGACAAGGCCTGGAGACAAGCTATGACCTAGGCCAAAGGGGTCCACCCAGAACAGCTACCTACATTGCAGGTCCAGACCCATCCAGAAGACAGGGGCAGAGATAGGCACACCTACAACATAGCTCAGGAAGAGGCTGAAGGCCCCAGGCTGAGCTGTGATGGGTCCCCTGGAACCTTGGCTGCTTCCCACCACTAGCACCCTCAGGAGCCTAACAGAAGTATACTTGCACTGCTCATATACTCTCCTGTAGACATTCAAGGTTGTCCACTTTGGAGGAAGACTATTGGGTTAGATAGTCTTCCTTTGCTCTGACAGAGAACAGTTGTTCTCATGCTCTTTTGTTTTGTTATATTTTTACAAGAAAAAAAACCCAGACACTTCAAAAATGAGTAAAGGAAAAAAAAAATCCAAGGGGAAATGAGCAGGTATTGCTCACATCAAAAAGATTTGCAATCATTTAGTTCAGAAGCACTTAATGTTTCAGACAGAAGGCTTGATCTTTGAGCCTTGCTAGTGTCAGATATTTGTCGTGTTTTGTTTTGTTTTGTTTTTCCCATCCTGTTGAAACTCAGCTAAACTGGATTCACATAGAAGAATTTGAAAACCACACCTCACATATGCTTTTCGCAAATTTGTTCAGATGGTCAAAATACCTAGAGACGATCCACAGCTCTGATCTCCATCAGAAGGTACATGCATCCTTCCACAAAGTGACAGAGTCAGTGCCTAGGACAGGACGTGATTATCCATTAATCCCTCCTCCAAGTGCAGGACTGAGCAGAAATGTCATCAAAGATTTCCTCAGCATGTACTGTAAGGGCAATAAAGTGGTTGGATGAAGTGCTGTAAGTGATAGTGAAGAAAAAAAAAAAAAAACAGGAACTGGAAGGAGGGTGAAGAATATGAACAGTGTTGGTAGCAGCTGAGGAGAAACTACAGACAAGTGCAGGCTCTGGGAAAAGAACCAAAGAGGAGACTTGGGTGAGAGCAGGGCAATAAAGCTGTGTCTCTGATGCAGAGGTCTCTCATGGAGGACTGACTGAACAGTCAGAGACATGAGGAGCGAGAGGCAGGTGAATGACAGGGCCCCTCTGGAGGAGAGCCCTTGGGAGTCTTTGTCCCACAGAAGCTATCGCCAGTTTCAAAATTCCAAAACTGTTATCTGAAATGACAACTATTTTTAATTGATTATGACGTGCTCAAAGCACACTTAATAGGATGTGAATAATCAGGACAGCTGCTTTGGTGACACAAAATGCAGAGAAACCATTTTGATCCTATTTCACAGAATGTGTTCTGTGTCACTTACACGGCACGATCACAGCTACCCAGGCTGCTTTCTTGGGATATTTTTGGGTTTTAATTACCCTGTCAATTAGAGTTAGAGGTATTAATGTGGCAGAGAAATGATACGGATTGCTCATGGGTTCTGTTCTCTACTTGTTTGCATTCATCAGTCTTGAAAGAAGAGGACTTAACACATTGTCTTGACAAGGATGCTAATAAGCCTACAATGAGACATACGCTGCATCAAATAAATAGGTGCCAGCAGCCATGAAGAGAACAAGCTCAGATAATGGCATAGTGCAGTACAGTAATGAAGAGGTGGAGACTATAGGCTCCTGGCTAGGGCAGAACACTCATCTATTTTTCAGGGATGAATGGATTTAACCAGTAAGCGGGTAAAAACATTTAAGAAGAGGGGACTGATGACCAAAACATCCACAGATGAAGAACATGGAGCAGGACAAAAGAGAATTGTATCAACATATGATCTGTAAAGTAATAGAAATAATTTAAAACTGAATATTGACTAAGTGGAAGTAATTTCAAACTGAACCCTGCACGAGGGTAAATCAGAGAAGTGTTAGTAAAGTAAATATAGCTATGTTGATTTACATCTGAGAAAACAAGGAATGAGATTCTAAGTCCCATGTTAATATGCAAAGCATTTTGGATCTACTTTTTTAGTTTTAAATGATCTGGATTAAGTTGGACAGAGTGTAAAAATGAAAACTATTATTAATATTATATGACACAGGCT
The DNA here is from genome assembly GCF_964211835.1 of Anser anser. Lineage (NCBI taxonomy): Eukaryota > Metazoa > Chordata > Aves > Anseriformes > Anatidae > Anser > Anser anser. The sequence continues at coordinate 101,037,065 of NC_139721.1, read as the reverse complement.
ATACCAACTTGTATCAAATGTACATGATTTTGTGCAGGCCAGTCCTTGCTTATTGCATTCAGAATCTTCAGTGGTGCAAATGCCTATGGTGTCCCTGGGTGCTTAAAATACATTTGGTTTTCAAGGGAAGTAAAACATGCATAAAGTCCACACACTTATAGATTATTTCTTTTTGTGGCTTGTAGAAGTCATATCATGCAGGGATTTTAATGAGTTCTATCTTCAGACATCCTTGCTACTGGAAGACTTTTGTGGCCTTACTCTAAAAACTTACTCCCACAAGCACTTTTATATACAAAACAGACTCTAAGATCTCAATGGATATATTTGGGTTGAGGGGAAAAAAAAAAAAAAAAAAGTATAAACAGTTAATGCTGCTAGCCACACCAATAATAAACTTGAGAGAACCCTAAAATTCAGAGCAGTTGACATTCATTTTGCTTTCAGCTTATAGACTAAGGGTTATTTTCACATTGGACAAGAAATATACTACTTTTATGTCTTTATTCAGTTTCTTGTTCCAGTTTTAGTACACAATTCAGTACTTGGACTGAAAACACTGAAAGGAGAATGATAAGAATTCACACCATGGAATTACCATTACATAAAATCATTAGGTTTTATAATCACTTTAAAAAGTACATTCACACCCTCTCCAGAAGTTTAGGACCTAAACTACCTCTCAGAAGTACTTTTAAGAATTTCAATTTTCCTAATGGCCCATAATATCAGAACAAGTTCCCTCACAGATCAAGGGCAGCAGATCAGTTTAAAAGCATAGATTCTTTGAGCTAAGGTTAACAGCTCCCTGTGTTTATTTTAGGAAGACTTTTCTGATTGTTAGAAATGCTTCTCTGAAACATGGTAAAAAAACTTTAAGCCTTTAGAAAGTAGGCCATTTGTGACTGTTTCAGATACTAAGTGAATACATATTAAGCTAGATTTCATGGCATGTGTGACAACTGGAGTCTAAGATGAGATTTTACACCCTCACAGTTTACAATTTTACAAAGCGATTTATTGAAATTCCTTGCAGATTATTTCTTGGAAGTCTTTTCCATGTTCGCCTTCCCTTCTTCACATTAGAAATATCTGGCATAGCATCTTAGCTTCCCCAATGTCTGTTGGAAGATTCTTTGGAGAGCTAGAAAGTGATGCCACAAGTTCCAGCCTGCAGAAGTCTCTGTGGACAGGAGGAAGCACTCTGCTCTGAGGTTTCACAGAGCCATGACCTGTGTCACGCTTCTGCATAGTGAGGCTGCCATCTCACTCATGTACAAGGACGGTCCTTTAGCAGGACCCCACGCTCAGGTCCCAGAGCTTTGCTTTCCACCAGCACCTCAGCTCCTTCCTGCTAGTTCATATGGCCAAAGCATCATGGGGCAAAACAAAGAAACACTTACTTTGGTATGTCTCCAGTTCCTGCAGTGGACCACAGCAAAGAACAGCCTGCTTGCTTAGAATAAGAAGTGGAAAATCAAGTCTCACCATTAAAACTATTGTACATCACTTTTCTGTTGATCTGCTGGGCTGTTGTTATGCTTGCTCTGTCATATGCATGGGAAAAGGAGGAAGAAGCAGATGGAAAGAATCTAGAAAATCAGGATACATTAGGATTCATCACCATTTTCTGCATCCAGCCATATATACAACTAGTAAAGATCAGAATCGTTAGCATATTTTAGAATAATCATTATGAAAACAAAGTGACACCAGATATTGTGATGCTGTCTTCATGTGCAATGGGTTGGTGGGATCTGGAAGACTGGGAAGGGACTCCTCTGCGTTCTTTGCCTCCTGCCTCCGGCAAATCTCACTTTGTCTCACCAAGGACAGGGACTTTTCCCATTGAAACAGCACCTCATGCTGCAAGACGGGATGGCATTGAAGGCCTTCATACTCTCTCCCCCATGTGTTAAAGGGTATAAGCTCCCTCTACTCGGTACAGTATCTCTTTCAACTACTATCCCAAGGTGTTCCACTACATGAAAAAACTGCCTCTACTTACCTTTTATCATGTAAGCTAAACGACCACTTTACTCCTCAAAGCTCTTCCTTTCTAGGACCGCAGACCTCCTCTGTTCTCACTCCATAATGCTCCAAGAGTTTTTTGACATAATAAAAAAGGTGCCAGTGACAGGAAGAAGAAGAGGGTCGTGGACTGCTTCTAGGGCCTCTCTTTTCCTATTGCTAAAATGGAGAATCCTTTTTATGTTACCATCGTGCCTGTTCTAGAGAGGGGAAGGAGGTAGCTTGGACCAAGGCAAAGACTACAACTCTGACGGGCAGCACAGAAAGTGGCCCAGATGCCAAAGCAAGTGTAGAGCAGGGCTGTTTGATGATACAGCATGCATTTTAAATTTAGATACTTCTCTTGTATTAGAATATCACCCTTGTCTAATAGTCTGTCTATTCCCAAAGCCTCTCCCACCCACCTGCATGTGCCTTTATCTCTGTTTTGCCACAGTTCAATAAGCACCTGCTATAGAGACATCAAAAAAAAAACAATAGCAACTGAACAATGTTACCATTTGATGTTATAGAAATAAAATAAAATATCTGAAGCAGAATAAAGCCACAAGATAAATGTCTTCAGAGTCAGAAAAAGAAAAAAAAAAAAAAGAAAGGGATATCACAGCTTTAACCTGTTTACATGAAAGTATTTTCTCTGGTGGGATAATCAAAGTTTCAAAGATGTTGTCCTATATAATATCAAATCCTATTACTATTCAGCAAGGGAAAAATTATTCCCTTAAAATCAGGGTCCTCTTTAAGAACTTCCAGCAGGAAAAAGCTTGTATTGTGTGCACAAGCAAACACAGAAGGCATCTCAAAGGGAAATGTTAGCCTCAAATTAATTTCTGTCAGATTTGATTGAAAAGCTCACACATATCTGTCCATTGGAGGTTTGCGACCTGACTCTGACTGTCTGGGATTTGGTAATCAAATAGAGACTCCTACAATACATTTATCAGTTTTGCTGTAGTCAAGAAATATAGCTGTAAAAAGTGCTTAACGACAATAAAATTGGAACAAAGAGAATTTTTATCTGGTCACTGTGAAGCTTCATTTGTTCATTGACTAAAAGAGTGCCCATAATCAGGGGGAAAAAAAAAGTAATAATTTAAAAATGTTATGCTAATGTTAACGCAACATGTCTGAAACATTTTTATTAATTTTTTTTTTTTGGCAATACAACTAAATGGATTTCTGCTACCAAGTCAAGGTCAGATCCTTAATTTCTTGTGCACTTGTTGTTGTTGGCCACTATTGCAGCTACTCTAAAAATAGAAAAGACCTCAAACCTTTCTCGTGTGGCTAGTTCTGAAAAAATGCCCCATTAATCTTTCACTCAAATTCTCAACTATCTGCTCAACTTTCACTTATTTTCTCAGTTTCTTACTTTTAGAAATTTAAAAGGGAAAGGGAAGGGAAGGGAAGGGAAGGGAAGGGAAGGGAAGGGAAGGGAAGGGAAGGGAAGGGAAGGGAAGGGAAGGGAAGGGAAGGGAAGGGAAGGGAAGGGAAGGGAAGGGAAGGGAAGGGAAGGGAAGGGAAGGGAAGGGAAGGGAAGGGAAGGGAAGGGAAGGGAAGGGAAGGGAAGGGGAGGGGAGGGGAGGGGAGGGGAGGGGAGGGGAGGGGAGGGGAGGGGAGGGGAGGGGAGGGGAGGGGAGGGGAGGGGAGGGGAGGGGAG